>NC_139459.1:2119000-3485500 GCF_057233095.1 Heloderma suspectum | reverse complement strand
TGATCGAATCACCTTGCCCCCACCAATACTCGGGCAGCCGCATTCTGTACAAGCTGGAGTTTCTGAACCGTCTTCAAAGGCAGCCCCACATATAGCACATTACAGTAGTCCAGCCTGGATGTAACTAGTGCATGGATAACGGAGGCAGGGTCCATCCTCTGCAGATAGGGCCACAGTTGGTGAACCAGCCTAAGCTGGTAAAAAGCGCTCCTGGACACGGCAGCCACCTGGGCTTCCCCAGTTAGCTCAGAGTCCAGGAGGACTCCCAGACTGCGCACTTGGTCTTTCAGGGGGAGTGCAGCCCCATCTAAGACCAGTTGTAAACCTCCATCCAAAGTAGTTGGTTTCCCAACCCACAGTACCTCCATCTTGTCTGGATTAAGTGTGAGCTTGTTCACCCTCATCCATCCCAAAACAGCCTCCAGACACTGGTTCAAGAATTCCACAGCCTCCCTGGGATGTGCAGATGGAAATGAGAGGTAGAGCTGAGTATCATCCGCATACTGGTGACATTTCAGCCCAAACCTCCTGATGACTTCCCCCAGAGGTTTCATGTGGATGCTAAAAAGCATGGGGGACAAGATAGAACCTTGCGGCCACAGGGTGGAACTGAAGTCCCCCAGCACCACTTTCTGAGACCGCTCCTCCAGAAAGGACCGGAACTACTTTAAAACTGTTGCTCCCAAGCCCAGTCCAGATAAACAATCCAGAAGGATACCATGGTCGATGGTATCAAAAGCACCAAGAGGTCCAGAAGAACCAACAGGGTTGCACTCCCCCCATCCATTCCCTGGTGTAGGTCATCAACCAGGGTGACCAAGGCTGTTTCCATCCCATAACCATGCCTGAAACCTGATTGAAATAGATCTAAATAATCAGTTTCATCCAAAATGGCTTGGAGTTGTGAGGCCACCACATGCTCCAGCACCTTGCCCCAAAACGGCAAATTTGACACAGGGCAGTAATTATCTGGAACCATGGGATCTAAATTTGGTTTCTTCAAATGTGGTTATTTATTCATTCATTTGATTTGTACCTTGCCTTTCTATCAAAAAGTGGAACTCGAGGCAGCTTACAGGCACAATTAAAATTGACTGAAACAATAAAACAATACATTACATTAAAATACAATACAATAGAAACATGATAATTGCAGAATAAAAATAGAAAATAAAAAACAGCCCCCAATCCAACAGACCCACAAGCCAAAGGTCTTCTTGAATAAAGCAGTCTTTGCCTGTTGATGGAAGGACAGCAGAGAGGGAGTGAACCTAGCCTCCCTTGGGAGGGAGTTTCATAGCATGGGAGCAGCCACTGAAAAGGCCCTCTCTCAGGTCACCACCAAACGTGCCTCTGAAGATGGTGGTCTTGAAAGAAGGGACTCTTGAGAAGACCTTAAGAAGTGGGCAGGCTCATATGGGAGAAGGCCATCTTCCAGGTAGTCTGCTCTCAAGCTGAATCGGGCTTTCTAGGTCATAACTAGCACTTTGTATTCTGCCCAGTAACAGACCAGAAGCCAGCGAAGCTCTTGTAATAGGGGGGCGACTATTACTGTTGACTGGGACCTGCAACTGGTCCCAGTCAACAGTCTGGCTGCAGCATTTTGGACCAGTGGAAGTTTCTGAACAGTTTTTGAAGACAGCCCCATGTAGAGCACATTACAATTGTTGAAACGGGATGTAACTATCACATGCGTGACCATGGCCAGATCAGACGTCCCTAGGAACAGGTGCAGTAGCCTCAGTTGTGCAAACATACTTCTACCCACCACTGAGACCTGGGAATCCAGGTTCAGGGCCGAGTCCAAGAATACACCCAGACTGTGAGCCTGAGTCTTTAGGGGGAGTGTAACCCCACCCCCCCAGCACAGGTTGAATCCTTGTTCCCTGATCTGCCTTTTGACTGACCAAAAGCACCTCTGTCTTATGCAGACTAAGCTTCAATTGGTCCTCATTCGGTCCATAACCGACATCAGGCACCATTTTATAACCAGAACAGCTTCCTTGCATTTAGATGGAAAGGAGAGGTAGATTTGGGTGTCATCAGTGTACTGGTGGCACTGAACCCCAGAACTCCAGACAATCTCTCCCAGAGGTTTCATGTATATGGTAAATAGCGTGAGAATTAAGATGGAACCCTGAGGGACACCACAGGCCAATGGCCACAGCATCAAACAGGAATCCCCCAGCACCACATTCTGAGATCGCCCCTCTGGGAAGGACTGGAGCCCCCATATAACAATGCCTCCCAGTCCCACCTAGATGCCTCAGAAGGGTACCATGGTCAATAGCATCAAAAGCCACTGAAAGGTCCAGCAGAACTAACAGAGACACCCTTCCCCTGTCCAGTTCCCACTGTAGATTATCCACCAAAGCAACCGGAGCAGTCTCTGTCCCATAACCAGGCCTGAAACCAGAGTGAAGTGGATCTAGATCGTCCATCTCATCCAGAAATCCCCAGAGCTGAGAAGCCACCACACGCTCCAGCAGCTTGCCCGAGAATGGAATCTCAGAGACCAGCTGGAAATTATCCAACACAGTGGGATTCAGGGAGGTTTTTTAAAAGTAAGGCCCTTCCACTGCCTCCTTTGGGCAAGATGGAGCCACGCCTTGCTTCAAAGAGGCATTCACCACTACCCTTGCCCATGCGTAGTTCCGCCCATCCTAGGTATTGTCGGGCGCTGCTGTCCCACCCCCTCTCCCTTCTTCAATGTAGCAATGGTCGCCAACTTGGGAAGCTTTAAAAGGGGATTAGACAAATCCATGGAGGATATGGCTATCATCCATTTTAAATGCATATCTTTTGCATTTATAAATTATTCTAAGTAACAGAATTTTGAAGAACATGGGATTTCATTAAATGGATAAAATTTCATTTCAGTCAATATCAAAGCCACTCTGCTCAGAAATGCACTGTTTAAAAAAAAAAAAAGTCCACTTTCCACATTGTATTAAAAGAAATACAAAACCGCCTCCCTTTTGTGAACCAACCAAATCTGTCATCTATTCATTTATGTTCCGTGTCCTGAATAGCCAGCTATTGACTGAAGGGTTTCCCTTGGATTCCCAGTGCTGAGCCATTTCTACTTCACCAAATGTTAGGGCAGAATCTGATGCATGTTTAGACAGAAAAAAGCCCTACAACTCCTGGCATTCCCCAGAAAGCTGGGAGTTGTCGGTCCTTTTTCTGTCTAAATGTGCATCGGATTCCACCTGTAGTGTCTTTGCTGTAACATTTTACTTTTACAGAGCTGCCCAAAGTGCCCAGTGATTTCTTCAGAGGATGTGGTAGGAATGGCCATCTTCCAGTTGCTTTCATTGGATTGGATCCAGATTTCGAGGGCGTTGGCAGGGCTGGGGGGTGCAGCAGGGAGGAGAGGATGGGGGAGTCCTGTTCTGCAGGTAGTAGCCTTCCACTGCTGGAATGGCAGTTCTGGATTCAACCCATACCATTTTGAACTGACAGCTACATATGGGAAAAGTCTACCCGGAGCAATGAGACACCCACCGCACAATGGAATCACCGTGTCGAGAGGCAGTGTGCCTCTGCCACTCCTTGCTGAAGGAGTTGCACTCATGTCCCGCCTATGGACTTCACAGCATCTGGCCGATCACTGTGGGAAATGCGATACCGGGCGATGTGAGCCCATGGTCTGTCATCCAGCAGGGCTCTTTTTATGTTCCCACCAGCAGCACCACATAATTAAAATGATTCCACACACAGAACCAAATTTGCATTGCAATACATTTTTTCACCTTAACAAATACTGAGAAAGATGGACTACAGGATTACTGAGAAAAGTTGGGAGCATATTGGTTTGAAAGGATAGTGGAAAGAGGACCGGGAGCTGCCATAATTCTGGGCCATTATGAGACATAAATTGCTGACCCTTTCAGGGGCTGGACCTTGGGGCCAAAGTTCAGGGCCCCACAGCCCAAGGGGCCCCCCAAATGACCACGCAGAGAGTGGCAGGTGATGAGAGCATCAAAACATCCAAAGCCAACTCCATTTTGTGTATTTACTCATGATGGTGCTACGATTTATGCGAGTGTGAAATGCTCGGAGTATTTCTTTCGTTTTGTATCAGGGCTGGCAAACATTCTCACATATCAGGAATGTAGAAGCAGTAGAAAAGCATGGAACAGTGGCTGATGGGGGAAGAGAAATGTTAGTTGTATGCTTCACAACTGGAGTAATAGACATGGCCATCTAAAGGCTGCTGCCATAAGACCATGAAGTCATAAAGGAACTGGCAGAAGAACTCTCAGAACCGCTGTCTATTCTCTTTGAGAAATCATGGAGGACGGGGGAAGTGCCAGATGACTGGAGGAGGGCTAACGTTGTCCCTATCTTCAAAAAGGGTAAAAAGGAGGAACCTGGGAACTACAGACCAGTCAGTCTGACATCAATCCCTGGGAAAATTCTGGAGCAGATCATAAAGCAATCCATCTGGAAGCACCTTGACAACAATGCCGTGATTACTCGAAGCCAACATGGATTTGTCAAGAACAAGTCCTGCCAGACGAATCTGATCTCATTTTTTGATCAAGTAACCTCCCTTGTGGACCGTGGGAATGCTGTGGACATCATATACCTCGACTTCAGCAAAGCTTTCGACAAAGTGCCCCATGATCTCCTGATGAGCAAACTAGCTCAAAGTGGGCTAGAGGAAACAACGATCCGGTGGATCCACAGTTGGCTACAGAATCGAACTCAAAGAGTGCTTATCAATGGGACCTTCTCAAACTGGGGAGAGGTAACGAGTGGGGTACCGCAGGGCTCAGTCCTGGGCCCAGTGCTCTTCCACATTTGTATTAATGACTTGGAGGAGGAGGTGCAGGGAATGCTGATCAAATTTGCAGATGACACAAAATTGGGTGGGATAGCTAATACATTGGAAGACAGAAACAAAATTCAAAGTGATCTGGATAGACTGGAGCACTGGGCAGAAAACAACAGAATGACATTTAATGGGGACAAATGCCAAGTTCTGCACCTAGGAAAAAGAAACCAAATGCACAGTTACAAGATGGGGGATACGTGGCTCAACAACACTGCAAGCGAGAAGGATCTTGGAATTGTTGTCGATCACAAGCTGAATATGAGCCAACAATGTGATGTGGCTGCAAAAAAGGCAAATGCTCTTTTGGGCTGCATTCATAGAAGCATCGCTTCCAAATCCCGGGAAGTACTAGTTCCCCTCTACTCAGCACTGGTTAGGCCTCATCTGGAGTACTATGTCCAGTTCTGGGCACCACACTTGAAGAAGGATGCAGACAAACTGGAGCGGGTTCAGAGGAGGGCAACAAAGATGATCAGGGGACTGGAAACAAAGCCCTATGAGGACAGACAGAAAGAACTGGGCATGTTTAGCCTTGAGAAGACTGAGGGGAGATATGATAGCACTCTTCAAGTACTTGAAAGGCTGTCCCAGAGAGGAAGGCCAGGATCTCTTCTCTATCATCCCAGAGTGCAGGACACGGAATAATGGGCTCAAGTGACAGGAAGCCAGATTCCGTCTGAACATCAGGAAAAACTTCCTGAGTGTCAGAGCAATACGACAATGGAACCAATTACCTGGGGAGGTGGTGGGCTCTCCCACACTGGAGGCGTTCAAGACGAGGCTGGACAGCCATCTGTCAGGGATGCTCTGACTTGGATTCCTGCATTGAGCAGGGGTTGGACTCGATGGCCTTGTAGGCCCCTTCCAACCCTACTATTCTATGATTCTATGATTCTAAGTCCAGGGTCAAACATTACTTAGCTGCACCACTGAACCCCTTGATTTGTTCCACTTTCCTTTGACATGGAGGTTTTAAAAGATGCCTTCCCAGAAACCACTTCCTTTAAAGAAGAGAGTAGTAGTTTCTTAGTTTATTTTTCTTTATTTATATATAATTAATAAATGTCCCCCCAAAAAGAAAAGTGTGTGTGTTTGTGAGTGAGAGAGAGAGGAGAGAGGGAGGGAGAGAGGGATCATAATTTACCAGTGAGACCTTCCAATCGGATACAATCAGGCAGATCAGAAATTAAAAAGAAAATATAATTGTACACCCATATATCAGTTTAGGGCACAACCTATGTGGATCGTTGGCCGCCTCTAAACTCGGGGCAGCCGACTATCCCACGCAGGGCGGGTGGAGCACGGGGGGGACCTTTGTCTCCAGGCTCCAGCCGCCTGCATTTGCGGCTAGACGGCTGATTTTGGCTGTCTCACCAGAGCAGGGGGCAGAGGCTGGACGGCGCATAAGAAGCATCGTATTGGCGTGTCCATCATCCCCGACCCTCCCTGCCCCAAGGAATGCCCCCTTTTCCCCGTTCTGCACTGCTTTTCCAAACACAGAGGTGGGGAAGAGCCTGGTGGGGGAGGGAGTGGGGAGGCGCTTTTCTGGGGACTGACCTCAGAATGCTGGCTGCAAGGTCGGTTCCCAAAAACCAAAAAATCCTATGGCCATCTAGCCACTGTCTAGTGGACATAGGATTGTGTCCTTAATTATTGCAAAGAATTACAATCAGATCATCACTCTATCTGAATCCCTTACCCAGTTCATTAATGAAAGTGTTGCAATTACAGAGTCCCTCTCCGATGAGCTAACTGAGCCGGAGTCGAGAAAGCTTCCATTAACTGATGGTCCAATAAATCAACTAGACACGGGTAAGCTTCTGGATCAGACACATGTTTATTGCTCACTTTCTATAGCTCCCATCTCCGCTCTTTGGTATCCACCCACATTCTACCTTCTTCAGGGCCAGTAGGGGCACTCCTTTTTCTAATGACCTGACTGCTTACAATATTATATAACCTGAAATATCGCAAGATATACAAAACATAACCAGCACCACATTTTTCATATGTTCATGTGCAGCAAGCTTGTTGTACATCAGAGTGGCCAGTTTGTTTCTCAGTGTTATTAGATGGCTTGCCCATCTGTTCCAACATGAGTTTACTTTCTTCTACGGTACAGACAGAAGACCGAAAACTGATTATTTTGCATGAGAAATCCCAGTGATAACTGTTTTTCTTTTATGGTGAAATTGTAGTAACAAACCTTAATGCTCTATGTTTCCTTAATGTTTCTGAGAGGAATTGAATTATTGTCTGATAAATAGAAATGTCAGGGGTTTCATAATGCTTGTTAAATTAATCTGTTCAATTCCATGGCATTTGATTAAAATATATCTAGATATTTTATCTTTGCCTACCTATCTCACTTGTAATCTAAATCAGGGGCATTACTAGGTTCTTAAAAGATCCAGGCACAGGCCCATAACACAAATTTGCATATATATATATATATATATATATATATATATATATAATATATATAATATATAATATTATTATATATATAATATATATATATAATATATAATATTATATATTATATATATATAATATGTGCTATGGTCCATGGGGTCACGAAGAGTCGGACACGACTTAACGACTGAACAACAACAAATATATATATATATATATACACACACACACACACACACACACATACATGAGTCTAAGCGCACGTCTAATATGTGTATGTGTGGTCTGTGCATGCGGTGTGTTTGCATGTGTGTATAGATTACATACATAAATACATACATAAGAAGTGTGCACTGACACACACACCCCTTTCAGCTCAGACCCTGATTCAGCATTTTGGAAAACATCCTGCTTCTGCTCTAGCCAATTTGTAGTCAGGCCACTTCAGCTCAGCACCAAACCTGAGTCAATGTTTGGAAAAATGAGTCTTTATGCTTCCTGTTGACTACTGTGGGAAATTAGAAAAAAACTGTAACTTTGTTCTCTTGGTCAGAACTGGATGATAATTTCAGGCATAGTAGCCCCCTAGAAGGGGATTACACTGCCCAATGTCAGAAAAAGAGGTGCAGGGTTTATATTTTGATTTTCTTTTAAAGGGAACCGCCAATAACATTTTAATTCCTTGGAAGAATTGGATTAAAATTTCAGGATTCATTGCTCTATCAGAGAAGATCATGACTGTCAAATTTCAGAATGATAGCCACAAGGGGTTTTGTGCAAGGGTTAGGGTTGTCTTGACATTTTGAGGCCTCCAAAATTGGACATACTTATCTCCTTATGGTCCTTGTGGACCATTGTTCTGAAAATCAGACAGCCCAGAGATGTCCCTAAGTAAGAAACCAGCGAGGTTTCAGAAGGATAGGTGCAGCAGTTCATGTGGAAGGGGAGTTCTCCAATTTGGGGGAGGGAGGGATTTGCTTTCCCTTCCATTCACCTCTTCCCCAATAGTTTTTTGGGTAAATTTGTATGAAAATGCACAGGTCGTTAGAGGTGTCCCCCAGGCAAGAAATCAGTATACATGCATTCTAATTTAGAATTACTAGAAATTATTTACATTTCACCAATGATAGCAGCAAGTGGGAAGGTGCTATTGCACTCATGTCCTGCTTATGGGTTTCCTATGGGCATCTGGTTGGCCACTGTGTGAAGAGAATGCTGGACTAGATGGACCTTGGTCTGATGCAGCATGGCTCTTCTTGTGTTCTTAAATATAGATGCCTCTAAGTATGTGCAGAATGTTTTTCTTTCACCACTGGGCACCCCCTACCAATTCTATTCCCCTCCATGCAACGATCCCTCCTCATCCTACCACCTTCCAGCAACTCTTCATCAAAACAGATGTCTTGTTTCGTGCAAGTCCTCTCTACCTCCTCCTTGTTATGCACAAGCTCTCATTGTATCTTCCTCCCCATAACTTCATTTGTGCCAAGGCTTCACCAGGATTCAGCCAATGAGTCTGTTTTCAAAACTAGGGCTAAGTGATGGAGAAACTCTGAGCATGTACTAAGTGCCTTTCCCTAACCAATGAAGCTAGAGTTCATGCAAAAAAAACCTCAAAGCCACAAATGACAAAACATGCATAGTACTGAGCTGAAAATGTAGTCAATTCATTAGATGGAATTGGGTAGGCACTGTGTTAAGATTGCAGTACCATGCTCACAACTCAGGACTTATTTCTGAGTAAACATGCAGAACATCAAGGGGCAAATCTCCCTACAAAAGTAACTTGTGCTGGAATCCTATGCACACTTTCCTAAACATAATGGGACTTCTCAGTAGGCATACATAGGATTGCATAAATTAGCAATATTTATCTCCCCTCCACTTAAAAACAAACCAAAAACTATTTTTAATTAAAGCTTTCTGATCATAGGAACATAGAAAGCTGCCTTATAATGAGTCAGATCCTGGGCCCATCTAGCACAGTATTGTTGACACTGACTGGCAGCAGTGGCTCTTCAGGGTTTCTGGCAGGATTCTTTCCTAGCCCTACCTGGAGGTGCTGGGGATTGAACCCGGGACCTTCTGCATGCCAAGCAGGTGCTCTGCCACTGAGCTACAGTCCTTCCATTGCTGGATAATGGCAACTGACAAAACAGCCCCCGATTTGTTTCTCTGCGACCATGTGAACCCACTCTTCTCAAAGGCTTGAGTGAGGAGGCAGAGAACGACCAACCCTCTTCTCTCTTTGTATAAAGTCAAATACTGTTCAGAACTTCTCTCGCCTGCTGCAGAGAAGTTTCTTTAAGAATTCCTCAAGATATGCTCTGGGTGGAATAAAGAAAAGAAGAGAGAGAGAGAGAGAGAGAGAGAGAGAGAGAGAGAGAGAGAAAGAAAGAAAGAAAGAAAGAAAGAAAGAAAGAAAGAAAGAAAGAGTGGGGGGAGAAGAAGAATGGTGATTGGAACTGTGTGTGGGGTTGGGGGGTAGAGAGAATTCCCTAAGCCTAGTGGCTCCTTTCAGAGAGGTGGTACTTCAGAGGAATTTAGGAGGCTGTGCAGGATTTGCAAGGATTGCACGTACCTAAATGAACTTTATGAGGTGAGGTGGCTGAGGGCTTTTTCTAGCTTTTTTAAAACTGTATAACCTATTTAAAAGCCCCAGCAGTTTCTTGATCTTGATGCCACATAGTCCTAACCCTCCCTTTGGGATTATTTGAACAGGCCTTAAGAAGCATTGCTAATAACAAGGCAGCAGGTATCCCAGCTGAACTGTTTAAAATCTTGCAAGATGATGCTGTCAAGGTGATGCATGCCATATGCCAGCAAATTTGGAAAACACAAGAATGGCCAACAGATTGGAAAAAATCAACTTATATCCCCATACCAAAAAAGGGAAACACTAAAGAATGTTCAAACTATCGAACAGCGGCACTTATTTCATATGCCAGTAAGGTAATGCTCAAGATCTTGCAAGGTTTGTTGTTTATTTGTTCAGTCGCTTCCGACTCTTCATGACTTCATGGACCAGCTCACGCCAGAGTTTCCTGTTGGCCGTTGCCACCCCCAGCTCCCCCAAGGTCGAGTCCGTCACCTCCAGAATATCATCCATCCATCTTGCCCTTGGTTGGCCCCTCTTCCTTTTGCCTTCCACTTTCCCTAGCAGCAGCAACTTCTCCAGGGTATCCTGTCTTCTCATTATGTGGCCAAAGTACTTCAGTTTTGCCTTTAAGATCATTCCTTCAAGTGAGCAGTCTGGCTTTATTTCCTGGAGTATGGACTGGTTTGATCTTCTTGCAGTCCAAGGCACTCTCAGAATTTTCCTCCAACACCACAGTTCAAAAGCATCTATCTTCCTTCACTCAGCCTTCCTTATGGTCCAGCTCTTGCAGCCATAGCAATTCATGGAACGAGAATTGCCAGATGTACAAGCTGGGTTTAGAACAGGCGGAGGAACTAGAAACCAAATTGCCAATATCCGCTGGATAATGGAGAAAGCCAGGGAGTTTCAGAAAAACATCTATTTCTGTTTTATTGACTACTCTAAAGCCTTTGGCTGTGTGGATCATAACAAACTGTGGCAAGTTCTTGGTGGTATGGGGATACCAAGTCATCTTGTCTGCCTCCTGAGGAATCTGTATAACGACCAAGTAGCAACGGTAAGAACAGACCACGGAACAACGGACTGGTTTAAGATTGGGAAAGGAGTACAGCAGGGTTGTATACTCTCACCCTACCTATTCAACCTGTACGCAGAACACATCATGCGACGTGCTGGGCTTGATGAATCCAAGGCTGGAGTTAAAATCGCTGGAAGAAACATTAACAATCTAAGATATGCAGATGATGCCACTTTGATGGCTGAAAGCGAAGAGGAGCTGAGGAAATTTATGACGAAGGTGAAAGAAGAAAGTGCAAAAGCTGGGTTGCAGTTAAACCTCAAAAAAACCAAGATTATGGCAACCAGCTTGACTGATACCTGGCAAATAGAGGGAGAAAACGTGGAGGCAGTGACAGACTTTGTCTTTCTAGGCGCAAAGATTACTGCAGACGCTGACTGCAGCCAGGAAATCAGAAGACGTTTACTTCTTGGGAAGAGAGCAATAAATAGTTAACTATTTCTTGAGAAAATAGTTAAGAGCAGAGACATCACACTGACAACAAAGGTCCGCATAGTTAAAGCAATAGTATTCCCCGTAGTCACCTATGGCTGTGAGAGCTGGACCATAAGGAAGGCTAAGCGAAGGAAGATAGATACTTTTGAACTGTGGTGTTGGAGGAAAATTCTGAGAGTGCCTTGGACTGCAAGAAGATCAGACCAGTCCATCCTCCAGGAAATATAGCCAGACTGCTCACTTGAGGGAATGATCTTAAAGGCAAAACTGAAGTACTTTGGCCACATAATGAGAAGACAGGATACCCTGGAGAAGATGCTGCTGCTAGGGAAAGTGGAAGGCAAAAGGAAGAGGGGCCAACCAAGGGCAAGATGGATGGATGATATTCTGGAGGTGATGGACTCGAGCTTGGGGGAGCTGGGGGTGGCGATGGCCAACAGGAAGCTCTGGCGTGGGCTGGTCCATGAAGTCACGAAGAGTCGGAAGCGACTGAACGAATAAACAACAGCAGCTATTTAGGAGAAAATAAAGTGGAGGGGGAGAAAGAAGTTTGTGGAGGCTGCTTGGCTCCTTTGGTGTACTGAAGCTACTAAACTTCTGCAGAATCCAAAGGTTCCAGTTTGGGGCAGTAAAATTAGATGCTGTGTGAAATACCAGTATTTCACATGGAGCTCTTTCTTCTCTTCCTTCTCTCTCTTCAAAATTTCATTGCAGGCAAGCCCCCAACAGTGGGCATGTAAGAGCAGAAAAATAGGGGGAGAGAGGTTTTTTGCACCTCAAAAAAAAACCCCCGATACCAGAGATTAAGGATAGTGACCTCCTAATGGTCACCTTAAACAACTTAGGACCCCTAATCCCCTGGGTGGCTTGACAGTTTTTACTTTTTGTTTTAGACTTTGAGAAAAGGAAACTTTACGCATGGCTAGCGCAAAAGCCAGTGGACCTGTCTGAAATTTGGTAGGCGCAGTCAGCTTCATGGGGCCTGCCAGTCCCCAAATGCCATGAATTTATGTGGAAGCACAAAAAACTTATAGCTCTTTACTTTGACAGATTTTCTTGGGAAAAGCAAATTTTACCAGTGGCTAGCGCAAAAGCCATTGGACCTAACTGTCTGAACTTTGGCAGGCTCAGTCAACTCTATAGGGGCTGCCAGGTCTCCAAATTCTATGCACATATGTGGAAGCACTCACACAAAAAATATAACTCTTTGCTTTGACACATAGCAAACTTTACCTGTGGCTAGTACAAAAGCCACTGGACCTAACTGCCTGAAATTTGGCAGGCTCAGTCAGCTCTATGGAGGCTGACAGGTTCCGAAATTCCATGCACATATGTGGAAGCACAAAAAATATATATAGCTCTTTGCTTTGACACATGTTCTTGAAAATAGCAAAATTTACTTGTGACTAGCACAAAAGCCACTGGACCTAACTACCTGAAATTTGGTGTATTCAATCAGCTCCATGGGGGATACCAAGCCTCAAAATTTCATGTATTTGTTCTACACACTAACGGCCATTTTTGTTTTCCAATGCAAGTCTATGAGAAAATGTTAAAAAAATGGCAATTAAGACAGCTCAAAAGATCCAGGGTATAGCTCAAGAAACATCTGGGGCCCGTGCCCAGGTGGGCCTCCTAATAAATAACAATGCCCCTGAACTAAATGCTTCCTTCTTCTTTCCAACTCTAATAATGATTAACAACTCTGATCCCGCTCTCCAAGAAGTTTACCAACTCTCTTGCCTTTTGCTCCTTCCAGGACTCCTCTTAATATTTGTGGTTTTCATCTTATTTAACTCCTCAGTTTTTCAAGGGGGGGGGGGCTGGTCCTATCCTGTTCAATAAACCTCTGGTTCCCATTTTTCTTGTTTCACAATTCATTCTGATTGAGCTTTGCCAAGATTGCTAATCTTGCTTTCTAAACCTTCTAATCAGTTATCTGATTTTATCATTTGTTTCCTCCTCTTTTAATGTAAAACTTCTGCTTCCACATTTGCATGTTTTTCTAAAGTTTTGATCAGTAATTCCTCATTAGTCAGTGTAGCTGAAACAATATCACTATTTAAATTGGGTTTTTATGAAGTCTTGCTAAAATCCTTCTACCTATGTAGTAACAGGATTTTAGATAGTGCTAGTTCCAGGTGACTCCATGGAAGTGGCCTTCTACCAATCAGATCATTGGTTATATCAAAAGTACAATCAAGAGAACAAATCACTTACCTGGAAGCAAGTCTCATTAAACTCAGTAGAACTTACTTCTGAGGAAACATGTATAAAAGTGGGTGGTTTGTCACTCATAAGTAGTATGTTTACGTATGTTTGCGTCCTGAGCAGAATGTTCTTCCTGATCTCCCAAGGGGCTAAATTTTTTTTAAAAAAACTGATAGCAGAATTGGAGTTAAATTACAGAATTTTGATTTCTTTTCTTTAAAAAAAAAAGCAGAATCCAATGGCTAAGATGCAAAGAATTCTGTGCTTCTCATCAGGTGATGCAATTTACTGGGGACTGGCTTTGAAGGATCCACGAAAACAGAGGATAAAATATAGTCGTAGAAAAAACACCAAAGAGACAAAAAGACACTTGCACAGATTCTTATTGTTCCCAACACATTTTGAAAAATGCTACTTGATCAACGGCAAGAAATATTTGTTGTTCAGTCGTTAAGTTGTGTCCGACTCTTCGTGACCCATGGACCACAGCACGCCAGGCCTTCCTGTCCTGCGCTCTCTCCCGGAGCGTGCTCAAGTTCATATTCATTGCATCGGTGATGCTATCTAGCCATCTCATCCTCTGCTGTCCCCTTCTCCTTTTGCCTTCCATCTTTCCCAGCATCAGGGTCTTTTCCAGGGAGTTTTCTCTTTGCATTAGGTGGCCAAAATATTTGAGCTACAGCTTCACTATCTGTCCTTCCAATGAGCACTCAGGGTTGATTTCCTTGAGGATGGACTGATTTGACCTCCTTGCAGTCCAGGGGACTCATAAGAGTCTTCTCCAGCACCACAGTTCGAAAGCATCCATTCTTCAGCGCTCAGCCTTCCTTATAGTCCAGCTCTCACAGCCATACGTTACTACTGGGAAAACCATAGCTTTGATTAGACGAACTTTTGCCAGCAAGGTGATGTCTCTGCTCCTTAATATGCTGTCTAGGTTTGCCATAGCTTTCCTCCCAAGGAGCAAGTGTCTTATAATTTCATGGCTGCAGTCACGGTCTGCAGTGATCTCGGAGCCCAAGAAAATAAAATCTGTCACTGCTTCCATTTCTTCCCCTTCTATATGCCAGGAAGTCATGGGGCCAGATGCCACGATCTTCGTTTTTTTAATGTTGAGTTTCAAACCAGCTTTTGCACTCTCCACTTCCACCCTCAACAAGAGGCTCTTTAGATCTTCTTCACTTTCTGCCATTAGGGTGGTATCGTCTGTGTATCTGAGGTTGTTAATTCTCCTGGCAATCTTAATTCCGACCTGTGATTCATCCAACCTGGCATTTCTCATGATGTACTCTGCATATAAGTTAAATAAGCAGGGCGACAATATACAGCCTTGTCGTACTCCTTTCCCAATTTTGAACCAATCGGTTGTTCCATGTCTGGTTCTTACTGTTGCTTCTTGTCCCTCGTACAGGTTTCTCAGAAGACAGGTAAGGTGGTCTGGTACTCCCATCTCTTTAAGGATTTGCCACAGTTCGTTGTGATCCACACAATCAAAGGCTTTAGCGTAGTCAATGAAGCAGAAACAGACATTTTTCTGGAATTCTTTTGCTTTCTCCATGATCCAGCAAATGTTAGTGATTTAATCTCTAGTCCCTCTGCCTCTTCGAAACCCAGCTTGGACTTCTGGTAGTTCTCGGTTCGCATGCTGCTGAAGCTTAGCTTGTAGGATTTTGAGCATCACCTTGCTGGCATGTGAAATGAGCGCAATTGTACGGTAGTTTGAACACTCTTTGGCATTGCCCTTCTTTGGAATTGGAATGTAAACTGACCTTTTCCAGCCTTGTGGCCACTGTTGAGTGTTCCAAATTTGTTGGCATGTTGAGTGCAGCACTTTAACAGCATCATCTTTTAGGATTTTAAATAGCTCAGCTGGAATACTGTCATCTCCGCTAGCTTTGTTGTTAGTAATGCTTCCTAAGGCCCACTTGACTTCGCTCTCTAGGATGTCTGGCTCAAGTTCAGTGACCACACTATCATGGCTATCAGGGACATTCAGATCTTTCCTGTATAGTTCTTCTGTGTATTCTTGCCACCTCTTCTTAATCTCATCTGCTTCTGTGAGGTCCCTGCCTTCTTTGTCCTTTATCATGCCAGTCTTTGCACAAAATGTTCCCTTGATATCTCCGATTTTCTTAAGGAGATCTCTAGTCTTTCCCATTCTGTTGTTTTCCTCGATTTCTTTGCATTGTTCATTTAAGAAGGCCTTCTTGTCTCTCCTTGCTATTCTCTGGAAATCTGCATTCAGTTGGGTATATCTTCCCCTTTCTCCCTTGCTTTTTGCTTCCCTTCTTTCCTCAGCTACTTGTAAAGCCTCATCAGACAGCCACTTGGCTTTCTTGCATTTCTTTCTCTTTGGGATGGATTGAGTTGCTGCGTCCTGAACAATGTTATGGACCTCCGTCCATAGTTCCTCAGGCACTCTGTCTATCAGGTCAAATCCCTGAAATCTATTCCTCACCTCCACTGTATATTCATAAGGGATATGATTTAGGTCATACCTGAATGGTTGAGTGGTTTTCCCTACGTTCTTCAATTTCAGCCAAAATTTTGCAAGAAGCAGCTCATGATCTGAGCCACAGTCAGCTCCAGGTCTTGTTTTGACTGACTGTATAGAGCTTCTCCATCTTTGGCTGCAAAGTACATAATCAATCTGATTTCAATATTGACCATCTGGTGCTCACCAAAGCAAACCCAGATTCCTTCCTTCCTTCCTTCCTTCCTTCCTTCCTTCCTTCCTTCCAACTTTCTTCCTCTCTACTTCAAGAAGGAAGGAAGGAAGGAAGGAAGGAAGGAAGGAAGGAAGGAAGGAAGGTTAAGACCTAGGATCACAAGGTTCTTTTATTTTCTGGACCAAAACATAATAGGAATAAATATTAGTTATTTGGGAACCCTTGAGTAAGGTCATTTAATACAGCTATTGGATTCTTGGTAGCCATGGAAAAATTGGTTGGAAAAAGTCCTACATATGCAGGCCAGCTGGTTCATCCACCGACATGCACAGGATTCAGTTTTCAGCATGTGGAGGCAGGTGCTCAGAAAGTGCCTTTGGGTGGCATGCAAGAAGCTGGATCCTGTGCATGGCGATAATGCATCCGAGTGGCCATGGCTCAGGAGCTGGAGGACACAATTTTCCTGTGGCTACCATGTGCCCAGTGGTTCTGTGAACTGAGATTCCACCAAGCCTGGGCTCATACCCTAAAGCAATTTCTGTGGAGCAAGCAACTTAATTCACCGTTGGACTTCTAAACTGGTAAATGTCATGCCCTCTCTCTTCATCCCTCTTTGGGTTTAATGCAAGCCAGGGTTGTCCCAGAATATATTTTGAATCTGGGGCTGGTACATATATGTGAATGAATAGAAAAAGGAGAGATTGCTTCTGAACATGTGCTCAGTAACCGTAGTCTGTTGTCTCAGTTCTAGGATTGTGGGGCAGAAAATTCTGTTCTTGCAGGCTTGACCTGTGCAACTCTCTTCTCCGCTACTAGGCCTTCTCTTAGAATCCCAGGTCCCTTTTCTTCCTTGCCTGCATTTCCATCTCTTTCCAAACAAGAGCTATTAACTGGCACTTCCAGCTCTTGCTGTTGCTTCCTCTCCCCCTTTCCCTTCCTCTCTTGTAGATCTCACGACGGCAGGCCCTTCCAGAGCTCACTTGAGCAACGTTCCCAGCAGGGTCTAGCGATACGGTTTCCCTGACAGCTAGTGACACTTGGACAATAACATTTCTATTCTGAAATGGGGAGGAGAGGGAGCAATCTTCCCACTGGTGGTGGAGATCATTATCTCCAGAGGCATGGGGGCTGCAGCCTGGGAAGTGGAGAGCCAGGTAGGGTGGGTCCTCCTCGAAGCCGATCGCGAGTCATAATAATCACCTTGCTCAAAGCTGGCGGAGGCGGCAGCTTGCTGTGCACCCCATGCCACAGCTCTCTTGCCACATGCTGTACGGAAGGGCTGGATAGTGGCGCATGAGACCTGGAGGGATTTATGTCCTGTTTGCAATCTGTGAAGCTGGGAAACTGAGATGCGTTTCCTGTAGACGCCCACAGTGCTGGACAGCCAGTACTAGATTCAGTCTCCAAACTAGCCTCAGAAAGCTGCTCTACATTAAGCAAAGACCCACATCCATACAGGGGCTTTCTGCTTTCTGCTTCTTTGGGGGATTACAGTGGGCTCCTTTATATGGCAGAGACATGGTTTGAATCGAGGGATAGAGGGAGCACCTCCCTCCTTACCTAGCATGTGTGCAAAGGAGCAGTGGGGGGGGGCAGGGGAGAGAAGTCTTATTTTCGTTGCTCAACTGGTACCAGATTTTTCCCTGCAGCCCCGAGGAAATCGGTGATCCCCATTCCCCACCCCATGCCCCAAATGTAAGTGAACGAGCTGGAAGCTCCACCCTATTCATTGCATGACTCTCTTGGATCGGGGCGGGGGGCAAAAACAGCCTACCAGGCAGGTGGGCAATGGCATTTGCTACAAGAAAGCAACGCTGCTTGCTTGCTCGCTCACTCTTGCTAGTTCTGGATGGACTGACTTAGCATGGATTGGGCTTATCGGGGGGGGCGGGGATGGATGGACCATCAGACCTACTATGCACTCCCCATACCTGCGATTGAGAAATGTACTCAAGCATTTACATGGGGGACACATGGCTTGAATCGAGGAAAGCCCTTCCTCAGCAAGTTCATAGCACATTATTGCGCTATGCTGGCATTACACACTGCTGATATGGTGCCATTAACTTTTATTACAGCTTATCTCTGATCTTTTTGAAAGCAGGATAAAAGGAGGAAAGTGCAGGAGACATCCTGGAGGTTGACAATGTCATGTAATGGACCCACAAACTTCTGTGAATGTCCAATTATGAGCAAGCAATAAATTGCTCATGTAGAGAAGGCCCTATGCTAGGATATTTTTCTCCCTCTCTTATAATACTAGAACCCAATGGGGTCATCCCACGAAACTGATTAATGGGATATTCAGGACAGATAAAAAGAAATCCTTCTTCACACAGCACATAGTCAAACTATGGAATTCACTTCCTCAACACACAACAATGGCCACCAGTTTGGATGGCTTTAAAAAAGGGTTAAATTCCTGGAGAAGAAGGCTATCCATGGCTACTAGTCATGATGGCTATGTGCTACCTCCGGTACCAGAGGCAGTGAGCCTATGTACACCAGTTGCTGGGGAACGTGGGCGGGAGGGTGCTATTGCACTCCTGTCCTGCTTGTGGGTTTCCCGTGGGCAGCTGGCTGGCCACTGTGTGAACAGAATGCTGGACTAGATGGACCCTGGGTCTGATCCAGCCTCAGGGCTCTTCTTATGTTCTTAGGGCCAAACTAGATATGATAGGGGAAAGCAACTTGATTGTTTAGCCCAGGTTTCCCTATGGCTGGCTGGGGGATGCCTGGAGTTGTAGTCCAACACATCTGGAGGGCATCAGGTTGGGGAGGGATGTATCTATCGTTATATATGAAGAACAGGTAGGGAGAATAGGATGAATATCTGGTGAGAGATAACAACACTCCGGGAGAGAGTGGAGGACAGGAAGGCCTGGCGTGCTATGGTCCATGGGGTCACGAAGAGTCGGACACGACTTGACTGAAGAACAACAACAACAACAAAGAATGCCTGTAAATCTACTGTGGATGAATTATTATGAAGAATTATTGGTTTAACTGGTGCACACTTCCAAGTTTCCCAGGACCCTCTATCAGGCAAAATGAGTACTGGAACAGAGAGAGCTGCAACTCTCTTTTGCAACATGGTCTGAGAATGCTTCCAGAAAGTGCTCAAGCTCAGTTTTGGGTGAGTCTCCACAGGAGAGGTCCACACTTGTTGAAGAGAAGCCGCTGAGCATAGCCTTCCCTGTGCCCTTTGGTGCATGCAGTCTTGGCACATGGGAGGTAAATTCCAGAGCATGTCGTCGACTGAGCTTATGGACTGCAAAGGAACATAAAAATCTTTTCCCTAGGAAATGTAGTGATTCAGTGCCCCTAACCAGTTTGCAGCTCTCTGGGGCTGCAACTTTTAATCAGTTAATTAAATTAAGCAATTAAAAACCATCTAAATGGTGACTAAAATGGTGGCGCGGTCCAGCACTGGGTGGGCAGCAGGTTGGGGCAGGCTGCTGAAAATGGCAGGGGGGGCATCTTAGAAGAGGCATGCCCCCACGCCTCTCATGCAGTGCCTGCTGCAGCCTCTACAGGCGCCATGGAGAAACAAAGAGGCCCCACTTTTTTCTTCTTCCAAACTGTTGTTTCAGTGACATGCAGATTTGGTTTATTCATGAAAATGAATCTGAGTAGTCAACTAGAAAGCATCTGCTAAGACTTCTTTCCTTGGTGACGTGTCGGGTATGTTAAGGGCAGCAAGGGAAGGACTGGTTGGACTTTTAGGCCCCTTCCCGCCCCTCCCTTTTACGATGCTGCATGTCAAAAGCAAGCAGCACCTGATGTGGCATTTTGACGAGGGAACTATGACGCAGCGCCTGATGAAATGCCCAGTAAAAGAATCCAGGCTGTGCTGCAGTCTCTCTTCCCCAGCATAAAACACTTGGCGGAGCCTGTGGTGTACTCGGGGTCATTGCGACCAATTTCTCACTTTTCAGGGGAAGGGGAGGTGAGGGACGTCTTGGCTTGTTCTTGGCTGGTGTCAAGTATTGCTGCTGTCACATGGATTGCCAGCTCATCCCATGTTTTTTTGCTCAAAGAGAATCAGCTCCGACTTTGGCCTTTTTGCAGGAAATGCACATCACTAATGCTCTCTCACACACACTTCTGTGCAATGCTTGAAGCAAACCGCAGTCACCGTCCCCCTCCCACCTCTCCATCTGGAGTCTCTATTTGCCACATGTCACCTTTTGAGCATTACTGGCAGAAGCTACAAGCTGGCAGCGGGTGGGCCTGCCCCCACCTTTATAGAGGACACACCCGCTAGTAGCAAAGCATGAGCCCCCTCGTTGGCCCAGATTATGAGTTGGTGCTGGGGGAGGCTTCCTGCAAATGGTAGTGGGGAGGAGGAGGAGGAGCCCCACAGCGCCATAGCATGCTGGAAATGGAGAGACCACTGCCAATGGACGTGGGAGACCTTTGCAAAGGAACTCTGAAGCCCTGGGCAAACGATTCTCGCATGCCAGGTGCAGTTCCCAGGAACAACGGGCCTTTGCAAGAGCCCCTTTGCAAGAGCTATGGAAGGCCTATAGTTCAGCGAGTAAAGCACCTGCTTGGTGTATAAGAAGTCCCAGGTTCAGTCTCTGGCATCTCCTCCTGCCTTGAACTCTGAAGAGCTGCTGCCTACTCCAACCTGGTGCTCCCCAGATGCTTTGGACTACAATTCCCATTATCCTTGACCATTGGCCATGCCAGCTGGGCATTGTAGTTCAAGTTATATGGAGGGCACCTGTTTGGGGAAGGGTGGTTTACATGATACTGAGTTAGAAGGACCAACAATGGTCCAATTTGGTATCAGATGGCTTCCTATATGGTCGTGTTCCTGGTCTTTTAAAACATCAAATCCCCCCCCCACACCCCAGTGAAGAGTGTTGCACTCAGAACATGTCTGGGCTCCTGGGCTTTGACTAGATTACCTTTTGCACCTACTGATTCTGTTCTTCTTGATCCCTCTTGACTGGGTGCTGCTCTTCACTTTCATTACAGGTATCATCAGAACTGCAGATCTTCTCAGCTTGTTACACAGCATCCAAGTGATTGAAACTGGTTAATATGATGTTATATAAATATTCTCATCATTTGGGTAAGTAAAATGATCTTAGGATTATACTGGTCTGGCAAGAAGACATAGAAATAGACATGTGGGGGATCTTGGAGTGGAAAATATTAGTAATTAAAAAAAAATAGAAGAGAAGAGCAGGAAAACATTTTAAGCCAACAGCATCTGTGTTTTTGGGCCACCGTGCATGGAAACTTTGGACAACGAGCCAGCCAGCCTATATTTTCAATTTGAAAATTATTAGAAAACAATCCAGAGCATCATTTTGAAATGAGAAAGAAATCCGTACTTTTTTTAATGTTTTTCCATTGCCCTCTCCGAGGGCTTCTGAGAGAGATTTTTGAGTCCCTTTCCAGGGCACATGCTCCACAGGGGGTGCGGCAGAAGCAGCAGAAGACACGAGCCTCTCCTCGGCCTGTTCTAGATCATATTTTCTCAGATGTGGTTGAGGCAACCACCAAGGCACGGAGGCAAAAGAGGGCAGCGGGCGTGACGGAGGTCAACGGCAGCCACTGCAAGACAGAGCAGGAGCACCACGCACTCCGGCAAGTGCGGATCTGGATGGCAGCAGGAACGTGCACAATAGAGGCCACGTTCAACCATCTATAAAGCACAACCTGCTTTACTGCCTCTTACTGTTCCACCACCTAAGAAACACCCTGCATGCAGTCAAGTGTGGTACACTAAGGGAAAGGTATACTGCCGCCCTCTCCTGGAGGCGCTACTTCACTACTTGCAGGGAGCTTTTTACATTGGAAAGCATTCAAAGATGTGACACACGAGCCTCTCGCCTATACCCTGAAAGAGTCGGTCCAGAATCCTACCACCTTATTCTGAGTCCTGTGTAGGCTGAGTTACAGGTATTCCTCAAACCCTGATTGGTGCCCAGCCTGGTTTCCTGATTGGCTGGGCCAGGGCAGGGGAGGACTTGTATAAAATCCTTTTCTATGAAGACCCCCACCACCAAATATTCCACCGGCTGCCCTATTCAACTCGCTGCATTCAGTTTGGAGCTTCGTGCTAGTTGTGGATGAACGAAACCCTCTTAAAGGCAGTCCAGGCCTTTGCTAAAAAGTCAACCCTGTGCAGCTCATAAGCCCCATTTGGTTTCTTTCCTTTGTTCATAGCTGGAGCTCTGGCCATCCTCGCCTGACAGCTGAGAATGGACACAGGGAGACCGCAGTTGTGCCCCTGAGCAAATTTCCATTGTGGCCAGGGTCCATCTGCCAGCTGCAGACCAGCTCGAGCTCCACGCCCACACCCCCATTCCTCTCTGCCTTTTTCTTTCTTCTGTGCTAACCACAGCACTTAGCCACGGACCCCTGTGGAAGCTCTGAGGGAACAAAGTGAGGGTGGATTCATGGCAACATTCTTCCACCACATGCGGACAGTTTGCATCCTGAAATTTACTCAATCTGAGACCCCCACCACACCTCAAGACACATCTTCTTCTGTTGTTAGGGTTGTTTTGCTGCTATGTTATGATTTTAGATCTGTAAATCACCCTGAGCACCCATATTTGAGGAAGAGACAGGATATAACTGATTATACATCCACGTATACATGAAGAATGGTTATTAGCTTTACATCTCCAGTGAAAAGGAGCATGTTTTGCTGGAGATGAGCGAGCCTAGAACCCAGTCAGTGACACATGACGACAAATAGCTGTTTTGAATCTCTGACTTCCACCCACAGCAGTCTTCAGGGTGGATTCAGTGCAGCTTCTTGGGGTAGGCTAAAATAATTGATTTGTCCCCTCTTCCCTCCCCATCCTTTTTTCCTTGTGTGTCGTGTCTTTTTAGACTGCAGGCAGGGACTGTCGTGTTTGGTTATATGTAAGCTACTCTGGAAGGCTTTTTGGCTGAGGAGTGGCAGAACCACCCTTAAATACATACATACATAAACAGGCTGCAGTTCTGGTTTAGGTGGGTGCCTTGAAGGCAGAAGGTCCCAAGTCCACTCCCTAGCTAGATCTCCAGTTAAAAGGGTAGCAGGGCGGGCTGTGGAAGGCAATGCTACAGGTAGGGAGATTGATAGGGCCAGGGGAGGGAAC
The DNA here is from genome assembly GCF_057233095.1 of Heloderma suspectum. Classification (NCBI taxonomy): domain Eukaryota; kingdom Metazoa; phylum Chordata; class Lepidosauria; order Squamata; family Helodermatidae; genus Heloderma; species Heloderma suspectum. Next base: position 3,462,138 of record NC_139459.1, on the reverse strand, counting down.
TGAGGGCAGGTTCAAAAGGTTTTCAGACCTTGGCCTTGGCACTGAGAGCTTTTGTACATGATGCATTTATTGTGTGCTTGTCATTCCCTAATCACGGTTGTTTATGGGGTCATTAGACAATGACGTGACCCTCCAGTTCCGCTTCTGTTTTTAATCAGCATTTTCTATGAGTCTTATTAGAGCAGGGAAAATGTGGTATTATTTACAAAAGCGAAAGAAAACATGATTTCCATGTGTTTTGCTATTCTGCTATACCACAGTACCATCTAGAGGTTATGTAGTGGAAATGCTCTTGTGTAATGCTTGGAGCCCAATTCTGTGATGAAACTGAAAGTAAATGCAGCAGATTAACAGCTTCATGTAGAAAAGCTCAAGACTCAGCTTTTGCAGTCCATTCTCAGGGACTCAACTAGACACCAAGTGTAAATCCCTGGGCATCGGCTAGTCTTTGAATCTTGGGGCTAGGAGTTGTGCAGCAGCATAATGAGCTGAAGCAATTTATTTTAAAACATTACTTTGAGGAGAAAAAGAAATCACTCCACATTTTGAAGGAGAAAATATTGCGTTAGAGCAGGAATGGGAAACCTCTGGCCCGTGGGCAGAACCTGGCCTATGGAGGTCCCCCCCGCCCCAGCTTTTATCTAGCACGGGGAGAGGAAACCTTGTCTTGTTACCTGAGATCACTGATCAGAGGTAAGACCAGGCATTGTGCTGGGAGGAAACTGCACTCATCTCTCCAATCACGGGCTGGAGGTCAGAGTGGGAATTCCCAGTGCTGGAGAAAATGGAGAGGTGGGTATGGGGAGATCCTCCAAAAATTGGGAAAGTATTTGTCCATAATTGTTCTATTCTCTTGGGCTTTCACAGCTCTAGTGCTGCCCTTCTGCCACTGAGCCAAATCCTTGGGCCTCCCCTAGATGTCAGATGTTTCTCTTTGAAGAGCATAGCTCCACAACAGCATTATGCCCTGCCCCACACATCTGAGACTGGAGGCCAGGCAACCCAATGGATTATGGAGATGTCAGGTGGGGCTCAGTTGGAGCAGAGCCAGCCCAAGACGTTATGCTGTTTGAAGTGAAGGACAAGATGGTGCCTTCCAAGCTGACCAGACTGGTAGTTGAATCTTACTTCAATGGTGTCAACAGGTCAGCATTGGTGTGTGGAAAGTACAATGCCAGCAGACATTTGCTGCCTGAGGTGAAGAGCAGCACCTCATCCCCCACCCCACCCCAAGGCCAGTCAAGTTTGGCATCGGAGGTAGAAAAACCCTACAAGTGCCTCTCGCCATCCATGGCAGTAAAAATACAAAAATAATAAATTAAATAACATGTTGCCGCCTTCCATGACACCCAAAGTCAGCTGCCTGAGGCAGTTGCCTCACTCTCCCAAATAGTAGGACCAGCCCTGTTCACTTGGCTGAAGGAATATGAGGGAAGGAGGGAGACAAGAGACTGTGCAGTAGAAATCTTTAAATGTAAGGCTTATGATGTTCTAAGAACATCAGAAGAGCCCTGAGGCTGGATCAGGCCCAGGGTCCATCTAGTCCAGCATTCTGTTCACACACTAGCCAACCAGCTGCCCACGGGAAACCCACAAGCAGCACCTTCCTGCCCACGTTCCGCAGCAACTGGTGTGCATAGGCTCTCTGCCCCTGGTACTGGAGGTAGCACATAGCCATCAGAACTAGTAGCCATGGGTAGCCTTCTCCTCCAGGAATTTGTCCAACCCCCTTCTAAAGCCATCCAAATTGGTGGGCATCACTACGCCTCGTGGCAGCGAATTCCATAGTTTGGCTATGCGCTGTGTCACAAAGTCCTTCCTTTTATCTGTCCTGAATCTCCCACCAATCAGCTTCATAGGATGACCTTGGGTTCTAGTATTTTGGGAGAGGGAGAAAAATGTCTCCCTATCCACATTCTCCACACCTCTCTCTGGTCCAGCCCTGTGAAGTGGGTGTATGCAACAGTTTGCAGAAAAAGCATACGTTCTGTGAACTTGGTCCATTAGCAGGACCACTGAATGAAGCCTGGTTCAAATACAAAGGAAGAAGCCAAGGGACAATCACAATCTCAGGATAAAAACCAAGTCAAGAATCAAAAACAAGGGAAGTGTGGCCTAGGGGGTACCCAGAGAATGGGACCTGTGTTGTTCTAGTACAGGCTAGACCAAAACTGAAGGCTTATGTAGACTGGTCTTCAGAGCTCCATACAGACCCAACTGCAGTTAACCCAGTCCTTCAGGCTTCCTGCTCCTGGGGAGTCCCCTACTCTTGTGGAGCCCTCCTACTTCTGAGGAGCAATCTTACTCCCGAGTATAATTTATTTAGGCCCTCAGGCATGTGCTTTCCCATCAGGAGACCACTTTGGGGCTGGGTGGTTGCTCCAACTCCTCCTTTGACTCATCAGAAGCCCCTTCCATAGGAGACTCAAGGACTACTGTATCCAAAGGGCCTGGAGTGGTCCCTTTGGCATGGGTGGGGATGAGGGGTGCCTTGAGGAATGCTGGGATTGGAGGGTCTTGTGGGCTCTTCTGCCTCAGGGTCTTCACCAGATTTCCTGGCCTGGCCCTAAGTCAGGCATGACAATTGCTTTGCAGGGTCAGGTCAAAGATCTGTCACTCTTTCTCCAGTGCTGGCAGGGCCAGATGCCTCTGTGGAGTGTACAAGCAGGTCATCCTGCTGGAGAGAGCGGGAATCTGCCCCATCATCTGGCAATCAGAGCTGTCCTGCTCAAAAACAGGAGACCCATTCCTCACTGTTGTGGCTAATAGCCATGATAAGTCTCTCTTCCAGGAACGCGTTTTGCATTTTAAAAAAGTGCTCATGCTAGCGGCCATCACAGCCTCCACTAGCAATGAGTTCCGTAAGTTAATATGTTGCACTTAGAAGCTAGACGTTGGTACGGACAGCAATGGGATCTGGTCTCAGGGTAGGAGGAAAGCGACCAGGTGTCCATGGCAACAGGAGAAAAATAAATTGTAAAAGCCTTTTAGTCATTAAAATATTACGATAAGAATGAAGGCAGCCGTCTAAGCTCAGGCAGGTCCGTTTTGTGTGTGGACTTGTATGGGTGTGATTTACGTCCTCCCCCGTCGGGAAATTTCCAGGGGAAGTATACATGGCCCGAGTATCCACTGCAGGTTGCTTCATGGGCAGGGAGTTATCAGTGTTTTGCTTCTGGCGTGGTAGTGTGCTTTATGGCAGGGTTTACGCTTGTGTGTTTGCGCACATAACGTACACACACACACACAGGTCAGCAATACGCCTGTAAACACGCCTCTTGCCTTTCAGCTGCAGCTTATTAGCTGCCCCATTCTCCCTGCTCCTAAATTATTTCCTGAAGGCTTTTATTTCCTCGTGACTAAAGAGTGGGGGGCGGCAGGAGAGGAATATTCTGCCTGAAGACAGAGTTGTGTGTTCGCAGGGGGAGGGGAGGAAAAATGGTGAAAAGTTCAGACCCAAAGTAGATGTCTTTTTGTTCCCTTTCACTGCTGGTGCCACAAAGGCGGGGGCACCCTCCGTGGTGAGAAAGCAGGCACCGAGTGCTGCCAACAACATCAGCTCTCCCCCACTGCCCTCCCTGGGTTGTGTGAAGAGCACCCAGGGTGGTTTTCCTGCCTCTGACTTTTTCACAGTCCTTGGGGGACAGCTCAAGGATGTCAGCTTTAAAAGCAGAAGCGGGGAGAGGGGAGGCAAAGTAGCTGTTGACCTCCTTCCAGCCAAGGAGAAGGCTGTGAGGAGGCTGGAGGTTTATTTGCCCAGAAGGAGTCCTGTGAAGATAGGCCGTTATCTGTGGGCGGGTGTGCAAGGGTTTGCTGTAGCAGTGGAGGGAAGACATTTGAAGAGGCAGCTTGTTAAGGGAGGGCATTGGTAGCCTGGGACCATTTCCATCAAGGTCGTAGAGAGCTGGAAGGAATCCAGTGGATCACCTGAGCTTACAAAGATTGGTGTGTTGCATCCAGGCCAGAGATCCATCTTCCTTAGCACTCTGTCCCCTCCATATTTTGCCACCAAAACACTAGACCAGTTTGCCAGCTCCTCTGGAATCCAGCAGTCCATTATTTTCCTCCTTGGGCCATCTGGATCTGCTTGTCTGCTTTTCTTTCTTACGCATCCTTTTATTCAGTCATTAAGAAAAAGTAAACATGACAAGCGCTCTACAAAGGCCACTCCCTGGAATGGTGTCAGGAGATGGGCCCATCCCATTGCCAAGGGGGCTGACTAATGCAGCCACCCACAAAAACCTCATTAGCACAGCTCAAATGCTGAGGGCCATAAAACAACTCAGCACTTGTGAACTCCGTGCCATGTGGCCAGGGTCTTTCCAATACAACGCATGCATGCTGCATGAAAAAGGCCCCCAAGAGCTGAGCAAAAGGACCAGAGATGGCTGAACAGTACAAAGACCTCCAGTAGGCACCTAGGGCAGCCAGTGCACAAACTTGGGGCTACCTTCCAGAATCCTCTGCTCTGATGCCAAGGGTCCTGGGGTGCACCCCTTAGATTCAGAGCTGGCCATTTTGATGCCTGAGTCAGGAAGCCAAATGGCATCACTGGCCTACTAATTAACATGGGGCACAAGGCACTGAGAAGTTCTCCCGTATAAGCCTTGCTGAAACGAGTAGGAGCCATGCAATAGCACAGCCATGCCTACAGCCAGAAGTAACCATGAAAGAGAGATGACAGTGGAGAGAGAGAGAGAAGATATACAACAGTCACAGAGCTATTGTTCCCTTTTTCCTCTGGCCAGCTCAAAAACAGATGACTGAGAAAAACAGGTACGCTCAGGACAGCTTCACACATGATGTACTCCTAAGATGTATAAGCATAAGAAAGTAAAGTAAATGCTATGACCAAGTGTTTGGAAACATGTGTGATGTGTATCACCCAGGCGCACTCATCAAAGAGCCGGGATCAGCCACAGAAGCTCCCTAGCAAGTAGACACTCGTGACTCCAAAGCAAGGTTTGCTGCTGTGTAATTCATGAAACAGCCCTAAGCCTACATTAAACGAACAGAAGGTTCATAGAGTATAATTTGTGAGCAAGGCAAATGAACCATGCGCTTCCGAAGGGCTTTTGAAAGCTATTATTAGCTTCAAAACATACCTCTTCCCAACTCAGGAAGCAAATGTTCACATTGAGAGGTTGTACACTTGCCCGTTTTAATTGCAAGACAAAAATCTCATTTACCAAAAACCAGAATATTCGGGATTTCAAATGTGAATACACATTAGCCAAGCTGTGAGATCCAGTTCCCTAGACAGGCAATTATGCAAGCTGAATTGGCCCGCTTCAGCACTAGGATGGCTTCCTCTGAGCCAGAGCTCCCCAGGGCTCATCTCCAGGACCCTTCCCAGTGCTGCCACAGCCCAGCCGTACAGCAAAGGGGTCCCCTGGGGTTCTTTCACGAGTGCATCAGGAAGGATAGGTGAACATCTCGGAGAGACAGCTTGACCAGAGATACTGACAGTGTGTTCTCTGTGGTGCATTCTCCATTCACTCAGGACCAGGGACCCAGCATGTGGGCACAGTGGGGGAGGACACTTAACCCAGGCCCAGAGATCCAGGGAGGCTGGGCTCGACTGCAAGGCCAAAATCAGCACAACATTGAAGATTGCGCTTGAAGCTGTGTATGCACACTTAATTCCTTGCATCTTTACAGGGTGTCCTGATCATGCAAGGCTTGCTGGAACCGCACCGAAGCAGCAATAGAACAAGCAACGTTCCAAACCATGAGGTACCAGAACAGGCTCAGGGTGCAAAGGCAGCGGGGGTAGGCTAGCATACAGGGAATTCTGGGACGTCGTCCGCGAGACAAGGAGAAGAGTGCCCCACTGTGCACCACGCTCTCCCAAGAACTACCCATCCCAGAGTGTCTTCGGTTCCACAGACATTTGCTATGCACAGGCAGAAGGAGCTAAGAAGATTTAGCATCCTGCAGTGCTGGCTTCTGGCGGATCTTTGGGCAAGACACCCTCAATGGCCCCCTCCCTCAGTGCGCCAACCTTCTCACTGCCACTGTCCCCAGCTGCTCTGGCTCCCTCTCCTCCCTCCCGTCACTGCTGCCACTCGCTTCCTTGGCGGGCTCAGAGCCCGGGAGCCGGTCGGCAGGGCTCCTCCTGCAGCTGCTGCTCCTTCTCACCACCGCCGTTGTCTGGGCCAGAGCGAGAGGCAAGCAAGCAAGCAAGTCGCGCTGGTGAAGAGGAGCATGTCTGAGGGTCTTGTCAGTGGGCCCTCTGACTGGGTATGGGACCTCAGCAGCTGTCCAGCTATGCTGACCCTTAGGAGGACTGACACATCTCAGAACCTACAGGAGGAAATGAGTGAGGCCTCCGCGCTCCAGAGTGCACAGAAGAACTTACCCTAGACCCCAGAGATCGGGACCGGGGCGGGAGTCTAACAGGCTTTCGTCACTTGTATGCAGCGCACACATGTCACACTGCCAGTCTGGCTGTTAATGCAGCTGAGCATAAGGAGCTTAAACACAGGCACCTGAAGCTAATGGACACCAAGCAAACCTTCAGATTGCCAAACAGGCAAGACCTTTGGGGGTGAGGAGGGGGGCCAGGGGTCACACATTTGTTGTTGTCATTCAGTCGTGTCCGACTCTTCGTGACCCCATGGACCATAGCATGCCAGGCTTTCCTGTCCTGCGCTCTCTCCCGGAGTGTGCTCAAGTTCATATTCATCGCATCGGTGATGCTATCTAGCCATCTCATCCTCTGCCGTCCCCTTCTCCTTTTGCCTTCAGTCTTTCCCAGCATCAGGGACTTTTCCAGGGACTTTTCTCTTCACATTAGGTGGCCAAAATATTTCAGCTTCAGCTTCTGTATCTGTCCTTCCAATGAGCACTCAGGGTTGATTTCCTTGAGGATGGACTGATCTGACCTCCTTGCAGTCCAGGGGACTCGTAAGAGTCTTCTCCAGCACCACAGTTCGAAACCATCCATTCTTCGGTGCTCAGCCTTCCTTATAGTCCAGCTCTCACAGCCGTACGTTGCTACTGGGAAAACCATAGCTTTGATTAGACGGACCTTTGTCGGCAAGGTGATGTCTCTGCTTCTTACTATGCTGTCTAGGTTGGCCATAGCTTTCCTCCCAAGGAGCAAGCGTCTTTTAATTTCATGGCTACAGTCACCGTCTGCGGTGACCTTGGAGCCCAAGAAAATAACATCTGTCACTGCTTCCATTTCTTCTCTTTCTATATGCCAGGAAGTGATGGGGCCAGATGCCATGATCTTAGTTTTTTTAATGTGGAGTTTCAAACCAGCTTTTGCACTCTCCACTTTCACCCTCAACAAGAGGCTCTTTAGACCCTCTTCGCTTTCTGCCATTAGGGTGGTATCGTCTGCATATCGGAGGTTGTTGATAATTCTCCCAGGAATCTTAATTCCGACCTGTGATTCATCCAACCCGGCGTTTCTCATGATGTACTCTGCATAGAAGTTAAATAAGCAGGGTGACAATATACAGTCTTGTCGTACTCCTTTCCCAATTTTGAACCAATCGGTTGTTCCATGTCCGGTTCTTTCTGTTGCTTCTTGACCCTCGTACAGGTTTCTCAGGAGACAGGTAAGGCGGTCTGGTACTCCCATCTCTTTCAGAATTTGCCAGTTTGTTGTGATCCGCACAATCAAAGGCTTTAGCGTAGTCAATGAAGCAGAAATAGACGTTTTTCTGGAATTCTCTTGCTTTCTCCACGAAGCAGTGAATGTTGGCGATTTGATCTCTAGTTCCTCTGCCTCTTCGAAACCCAGCTTGTACTTCCGGTAGTTCTCGGTTCGCATACTGCTGAAGCCTAGCTTGTAGGATTTTGAGCATCACCTTGCTGGCATGTGAAATGAGCGCAATTGTGCGGTAGTTTGAACACTCTTTGGCATTGCCCTTCTTTGGAATTGGAATGTAAAATGACCTTTTCCAGTCTTGCGGCCATTGTTGAGTGTGCCAAATTTGTTGGCATATTGAATGCAGCACTTTAACAGCACCATCTTTTAGGATTTTAAATAGCTCAGCTGGAATACTGTCATCTCCGCTAGCTTTGTTGTTACTAATGCTTCCTAAGGCCCACTTGACTTCGCTCTCTAGGATGTCCGGCTCAAGTTCAGTGACCGCACTATCATGGCTATCAGGGACATTCCGCTCTTTCCTGTACAGTTCTTCCATGTATTCTTGCCACCTCTTCTTAATCTCATCTGCTTCCGTTAGGTCCCTACCTTCTTTGTCCTTTATCATGCCCGTCTTTGCACAGAATGTTCCCTTGAGATCTCCAATTTTCTTGAAGAGATCTCTAGTCTTTCCCATGCTGTTGTTTTCCTCCATTTCTTTGCGTTGGTCATTGAAGAAGGCCTTCTTGCCTCTCCTGGCTGTTCTCCGGGGCTCTGCATTCAGTTGGGGGCATCTTCCCCTTCCTCCCTTGCCCTTCGCTCCCCTTCTTTCCTCAGCAATTAATTGGAATAACGGGCCCCGGATGCCCCGCTGACCGCCTGCTGCTCCCGTCCGGCCTGCCAGGGAAGCGTCTTAGCCGCCGGGGGCGCCGGGGGGGCCCGGCGAGGCGGGGCCCCGGCTCAGCTGCAAAGGCGCCTTCTCCCCGCTGGCGCGGGAAGCGAAACGCCCGGCCGTGCCCTACGCTGGGCAGCCCGCGGGCCGGCGGCATCGACACGCGAGAGCGCCGGCCCCGCCCGAGGCGGCGGGCCGGCCGCCCCCTGCGAAGCGCCCCGCAGCGCCTGCCGACGCCTCCGCCCGCTCTCGCCCGCGCCGCCGGACTTCCCCGCCCCGGACGGAGAGGGCAGGCTGGAGCCGCCCCTGGGCGCCGGAGCAGTCCCGCGCGGACGCGGGCCCGCCGCCTTCCTCCGGCCCCGGCCCGCTCCGCAGCGCGGGCGGAGCGCGCAGCCGGCCCCGCCGCTCCTCCGAGCGCCCCGCCCCGCCCCGCCCCTCCCGCGGCGGCCCAGGGCCGGGCGCCGGGCTCCCGCGCCGCACAGGCGTGGGCCTCCGAGCGGCCGCCCGCGGCCGCACTGCGCTGACCCCGCGCCTCCCGCGGGCGCCCCGCCGCCGCCGGCTCCGGGGCCGCGAGACGTCCCCCGCTGCGGAGCTGGCCGCGCCGCCGCCGCCGCAGGGCGCGCCCGGCCACGCGGCGGCTCGCGAGCGGCCTCCGCCCCGGGCCCCGCGGCCGGGGCCCCAAGAGGCCCCTCCGGAGGGGCCGGGCTCTCGCAAGACGCGGGGGCAGCTGTCGCGGACCGGGGGCTGCCCGGGGCCGGGCCTGTCCCGAGCCGCGCCGCAGCCCGCGGGCAGCCCGGGCCGGCAGGCGCGCCCGCCGCCGGCGCCTGCTCGGGGAGCGCCGCCCAGGAGGAGGGGTCGGCGCGGGAGCAGGGGAGCGGGCCGGCTGCGGGCGGTGAACCCGCGCAGGGCCAGGGCGCGGCGGCGCCGCCCGCGTGCGGACATCCAGCGCCGCCCCGCGCCCGCCGGGACGAGCCCCGGAGGGGCCTGCGGCTCCCCGGGCAGCGGGCCGCCGGCTCGCCGCCCGCCCGCCCGCCGCGTTCGTGGAAGCGGGCAAGGGCCGCCGCGACCTGTCTCCGGCCCGCTGGCCGCCCTGCTGCGGCGCCCGAAGAGCCAAATGGGCGCCGGGGAGGCCCGGGCTCGCTTCGCGCGGCCGCCGCAGAGCGCCCCGGCGTCTCTGGGAAGCAGCCCGGCGCCGCCCAGGAGTCCGCCTGATGCGCGCCTCTCGGGCTTCCGGGGGCCGGGGCCTCTGGAGGGGGGAGCTGGCCGGGGGCTCGGATCGGCTCCGGGGCTCGTGCCCCGCCCTCCGCCGGGTGGTGGGAACACGGAACAAGGCCTTTTCTGTGGCAGCCCCTCCATGGCGCAAGACAGCAACAATATTTTTAGAACTCTTGTTCCTTTGGCTGACTTTTCTATACTGTTTTAAGCTGTATTGTTTTATGGTTATTTTTTTTAAGCTTTTTTTAGTTTAAAGTTGTTTTTCGTTATGTGTTGTTTGTATATATTGTCCATATGCTTTTATTTAAATGGTTTTTAAACTTTGTAGGTTGTATTTCGATGTTTTAACTTTTGTAAACTGCACAGAGAGCTTTGGCTAGGGAGTGGTCTGTTGTTGTTCAGTCGTTCAGTCGTGTCCGACTCTTCGTGACCCCATGGACCATAGCAGCCAGGCCTTCCTGTTCTCTGCAGTCTCCCAGAGTGTGCTCAAGTTCATATGGAGTGGTCTAGAAATGTAATGAATAATAATAAAATAACACCGTTTCTTGGCCAGTTCCATCTTTGTTGAGTTTTAGCTGGGCCATTAAAAAAGTTTAGTTCTGCTGGGCTTCTGTATGATTCTAAGTTTAATTCTGCTCTGTTTTTTTAATCTACTTCATGTTTTTTAAATCTGATATTGTGTTTATGTGTTTTAATTTGTCATGTTAGGGCTCTTTTTTGAACCAAAAGGTGATTTGTACATTTTATGAACAAAGAAAAAGAAATAAATACCAAGCCTAGCATTTCAAGCACATCTCTCTCTCTCTCTCTCTCCTTCTGTGTTCCACCCCTTTGCTCATTGCATTATTTTTAATTTCCCTGCAGCTGTGCAGGACCTTTTGCACCCCCTGACCCCCACCTGCCCATCCATCAACTGCAACCTGCCATCTGTGACTGACCAAGCTTGAAGTACACAAATTAAAACTCCTTTCCAGACTCTCTAGCCATTAAAGTTGAAACACACTTTGCCCCATCAAGCTCAAAAGTAATTTTGCTGCCAAGTCTTCAGCTTCATCGGCTGCCATGGATTTCGACTCCCCTGCCCAGAGAAGCTGTGAAATCTGCCACGAGGCCGCCACCATGTAGGAGCCACCTAGAGGCCCACTGATCTGAAGCACACTTGCCCTGACCCCAGGACCTGAGTCCTGACATGTGTTTTTGGAAGAGGGATGCTGAAAAATAATAGGGGAGGGAACTCCAAAACTGGGCCATACCTTTACTAGGAGCAACCAACATGTCACAAAATACCATGCAACAGAGAAATTTTGGTTGGTCCCAAGGAAGCTATTGCCCGCTTGTGGGTTTTGGATTGTGTGTTTTTCTCATTTACTTTTTTCCCTTGTACCTTTGCTTGTTATGGAAAAATGAGAGTTTTCCTATCTTAATGTCTGGCCTGAGCCTCCAGGACAGGATGACGTATCACCCTTTTCAATAAATTAGACCTCGCAGAGAGCCTGCCTTGTACCACGTCCATCAGAGCCATAATTGCCTCTCTGGGCAATGCACGTGCTTGTGCCGCCCAAGGGAAGTGGAAGAGCTAATGCTGTGCCTTGACGTGGGCTTGTACAGTTTTTCCAGCTGGGACAAAAAGCAGCCTTAGCAGGGAATATGGTCTGAGGGGGGAACGTTCACCTCCACACGGCCTATGGCATTGCGCCGATTCCTCAGTCTGCCCCTCCTGTTGCGGCTGCTACTTCTGAGAGTTCATCCAGACAACAGAGATACATTTGCCCATCGCTGTGCGCAGGTCCAGTTTGGACAGAGCCAAAATAATTGAAATGTGTGTAAACACACTGGCTCCACCCCGCTCAGTTATGGATGGAGCTCGTACCTGTTTTTCTCAGAAGGCAGAATCCATGCCCAACAAGCTTCAGCCGCTGCTGCCTTCCATTTGAGAACAAAAGGGGCATCTGCAGCAGCAAAAAGGAGCACCAAGTTTGCTCTTTTAAAAAGCAGGAAAGGGCCAAGTGTTTACTGGAAATACAACCCACACTATTATTTTGTTTGACATTGCTGAAAACAGAAAATGCTACCGAGGACCATTTGGAGGTGGCATTGACCATGAGATGCTAATGACCTCTTTTCTACCTCTGTATGTAATAATTGAAACAAAACAAGGCTGTGTGATGGCCGTGATTACAGCCGGCCACCATAAGGCCCTCCATCTTGCACTCATTGTCAGCAATGCTGTGATCGTTGTCTATAATTTGCCACGTTCAAAGGTGGGGGGCTGAGGAAAGAGAGGCTGTCCTCCCACCTCAGCCCTCTTTGGGTTCCAGTCTTACTGGAGCATGAGCCCCATTTTCTGGGTAAACATCCACAGGGTTGCACTGCACAAAGTATGGCCTGTCTCCAGACCATACCAAAGGGCAGGGGGGCAAAACTAGATACGTTTATAAAGAGCAGTGGGGGGAGTCCATCATGATCCCTACGGTCCTTAAATGCATTAGTATTTACGTGCGTGTGGTTTTCAACGCCAATTCAGAATGTCTTCTAACGCCCTTCACTGTAGGTCTCAGGAGTTGCTATGCCACCCAAGGAAGAGATCTAAAGTATTTTCATGGAGAAAACATTGTAAGCACTTTGCATGCTGTGAGAATGCTTAAGGGGCTTTAAATGGGTACCCTGGGGAACCAGCTGTCCCAGCCTTGAGGCCAGCAAAGTGGTCCAACCCCAGGGATCCACTGAAGGGCCATCTGTGGTTACTTGAGAAAGGGGTCTCCCCTCCTCCCACCTGAATGTGCCCCCTCCCTAAAAGCCTTCTTTACACCTTGTCAAGGCCCAGTCATTAAACCATTAAAGCATTATTGTAAAGGGCTTTACAAAACACTCAAGGCGGCTGTATGTCCTCACTTGAAGGTGTCTACATATTAACTGCAGAGAAGCCGCAGTTTCAGATGACAAGAGACTGAATTTGCTGATTTCACACAGACACAAACCCGTGATTCTTTTCTAAGTCTTGGTCTTGGGAGCTTTTTTCTGGCAGTTGGCAACCTTGCAGGCAGCTGGAGCAAGCGACCTTTTCGCCCGGTTTCACCACCACACAAGAGTTCACCCATCCCCGCAAAGCTTTCCCCAAATCCGCAGTGGGCCCTGCCAGCAGGTGGCGCTGCAAGCAAGGAGAATCAGCCGGTAGGGCACACCGGTCCTCGATATGCCACACCCGTCCTCGATATGCCACAGGGATTCTGCCCCCCACCCCCAGCCCTTCTGACTTCTCCGGAGACACAACTAGAGAAACATTTTTCTGTTGCTTTAATAAGCTTTGCATGGCTTTGAAATCAGCTCCTTGTGCCAGACAAGAAAACAGTGGTGATGCACACGGGGTGTGTGTCTGTCTGTGTGTGTAGGAGAGAGAAAATAATATGAGCAAGGGTGGTGTGCGCACACACACACACACACACACACGCAAGCACGCCCACAAGGAGTGGAAATGCTGCTGCAAGGCAGAAAAGGGACAGAGCTTAATCTGGATGAGGGGTGAGCCCCAGAGGTCAAGGCGCTGCCCTTGAAGTGGAGGTGCCACCTGTTCACAATGGTTATGGAGCACACATAATTTGTGAGCTTCACCCACAACTAGAAAACCTATTATGGGCAGAGATTTTCCATTTGTTGCTGCTGTTGCTGCTGCTACTGCAAGTTCTCTCTGAAGCAAAGAAGTGGACAACTCGGCATTTTGCATTAATGGTGCACCGCAAATGATAAGTATGTGTTGGCCCCACTGATGGCTTCAATGAATCAATACCTCCTTTGTCAATAGTGTGCAATCCACATTGCCACGAGCCTCATGTCATGTCAATCAATGCAGGGTTGCTAGACAGGGAAATTTCTCTCTGTATTTAATAATTACAATAATGGGACTAGATAGTCCAGGATTATACTGTACTGACAATAAGCTCTTTGATGCCCACCCTCCCCACACACAACTCTTCCCATCCCATTAACATGAGAAAAGGTGACAGAGCATCTTTTGAACTGATCCCTGGGGAAAAGCCAGCAGGAGTTGGGGAGAATCCACTTCAGGAAGAATCATCCCTAGTGGGTAAGGGTGAAAATGTTTTTTATTGCCCAAATAGGGATGGAGGAGTAACAAGCTATTCCATTGCCTTTTACTTACAAGTTCCTTTTTGCCAGCCCCTCATTTTAGAGTGCAATCCTGTGCAGGTCTACCCAGAAGGAAGTCCCATTGAGTTCAATGGGAGCAATTTTCAGGTAAGGGTATATAAGATTGTAGCATTAGAGAACTCTCCTCTTCTGAAGTCAAATGTGACTGACTTGGACTTCATTGGCAATTTATCTATACATTAAATTAGGGAGCACTGTGGCCTCTGTTTCCAGTTGACTCAACAACTCTCACAGCTTGCACCACGTCTTGGGCACTGTTTCGGATTAAGTCCGCGGTCGCCCCCCGTCTGGTCAATTCCATGACCAACTGTTCTAGAGAACAATGCTGTAAGATAGGCAGAAAATTTCAATAGTTGGATGGGACTTACTTCTGAGAAAACATTAAAACAGGCTCTTGGCCTTGGGGAAGGACATTGCTGGATAATGTTGTGCTATATTAAGCACTGAGTGGAAATGTTTGTGAGAGGTTTGCAAGTCTCCATAGTAAAAAAAAAAAAAAAAAAGTATTTGTCCCACTGGGGGTATCTACAGAGCTGCGATGGTGGAGAATTGACAGTACAGGAATTTTGCCACACTCATACTAAAAAGCATTCAGGGAAACCCCAAAATATTTCCAGGGACCCAGTTCTTAGGTGAGCTTTCAGAACTACAAGGAACTCTTAACACAGCATCCTTGTTGCGAGCAAAACATTCCTAGTCATCATTATTATATCATCCCATCATTAAAAACACAATTCCATCAGGGGGAGGAGGAACATTTTCTCATTTTTACAGAAATATTGCTGCATGCCAAATCACAATATTTCACTCTTTTACACACACACACACACACATACACACACACACACACACCCCTGGAGGAAATTATTTCGTATAAATAAAAATCAACTAACATGCTCCATTGGGTGGTGGAGAGAGAGAAAAGAGGATGCTGAAATTTTGATGCAAATTTGCATTTTTAAAAGTAAATAAACTATTAGGAGCATTTCAACCAGGTTAGGGATTTGCCTGAAGACTGGGTTTTGCATGGAAATTGGAAAGATTTGTGTTTTCATGTTTTACAGTAAGGATCTCTGTCCAGATGGTATGTGATCTCCCTCTCTCTCTCTCTCTCTCCACTAATCCTCATCTTGAGAAATAACACATTTCTTACTTTGCTTTTGGGATGATGGCAACGACGATGACGATTACACATTTTGTAGGAAATGTCAGCAGTTTCTCCATTTTGCCAGGGATTGGTCATGATTGGCTCCTGAGTCTTGGGAGTATGCTCAGTCATGCTGAAGGAGGATGAGGGATCCACATTAAAGTTTAGCAATCCACACATACCAGAAGCTCCATCCCTCCTCCAAGGAGTTCAACCAGGGCACCATATACATAAATGTTTTCCCAGCTTACCCCCACAACAACCCTGTGAGATAGAATAGGCTGACAGCCAAACTAGATATGACAGAAGAAAGCACAGCATGAGTAGGCAAGAGGGAGGGGAAGCATGCTTTTCACTCCCAAACTGCCGTACCCCAGCTACTTTTCACTCCCAAACTGCCGTACCCCAGCTACTTTTCTCCTCGTGGGGGCTATTTTGGCTTCAGAGCACTCCGAGGAAAAGACAGTGGAGGCACACCCAGCATGGGGCAAGGGTCTGCCTCCTCCATTCTTCTCATGCTGTGCTTTAAATCACCCTCTCCAGCTTTTGCTGTCTACGGGTTCAGTAGCAGACTGAGTGCTGACCCATGGGTCTGTTGTCGTCACACCAGGTTTGGCCCTGAGTGATTTGCCCAAGAACCAACAAGCTTCACGAACAAGGGAGGATCTGAGCCCAGATCTCACTAGCCCACATCCATCACTCTATCCGCCACACTACCATGGTGAAGTTTTAATTGTTTTAAAAGTCATTGGTGAGTTCGTTCCAGATTAATGCTGGATCAGCTGCACTGGTGGAAATGGACTTCCCCACCCTGGTCATCCCATGGCGGCCCCTCCAGCCCCCTGAAAATTTTACATCTAGAGTCAAGGGACCTTTCTCAATGGGATGAACTGCGGTGGGAAATTTCCCAAAATCAGGTAGCAGGACTCTATGTGAGGGCAGCCTTTCTGCTTGTAGAAGGCAGATTCTGGATCTAGCAGAAATGCCTCCCAATATTAAAACAACCTCTTTAAAGTACCTCTTTGTCTTCCCTGCCCTCCATAGAACCATAGGTGGGGTACATACCCATTGGCAAGTTCTGCACTGACCCCACTGAAATGGAAAGGAGCTGAGCAAGAGCGTTGCTCTCGCAGCCTCTGTCTTGGATCTGCAGTATGGAGGCAATCTTCCCTGCTCTTCATTCCAATTTCATCCTGGTGATGCACAGCTGATGCTGGCGCTGCAGTTAGAATCAGAGAGTTGGAGTCCAACCCCTGCAGGGGCAGGAAATCTGCTGGTGCAACAGAACCCCTGAGCGGGAGCTATCCATCCTCTGCTTAAAACTCTCTGAGGAAGGAGAACCTGCCATCTTCAGGGGCAGCCTGCCCAACAGCTCGGACTGTTCATCTGAAGCATAGGTGACAGGCAAAAACTGCTTTGCAGTACATCTCAGTGGTGGTTATGGAATCACAGTTCTAAATAAGCCTGTACATTGTCACCCCCCACCCCAACCTTTTGGCTCTTCCCAAGTCTACTCTTGCCCAGGGCGGGGGGGGGGGGGTGTGTCTCAAGGCTCATAAAAGTTTTGTTTTTAAATCCCTTTGTGTTCATTTCTTCCACCCTCCCCAACAAATTTCCTTGTATCAAGAAGGAAAGATGGCCAATGTCTCCATGTGGAAATTGAATAGCAACCAGTTTTATGTTTTGCATTTACAAAGAGGCATCATTAAAGGTCAGGGCTGATCTGCTGGCGACCGTCCATCTTCTTAGGCGATGGGCTTGCTGTGTTCCTCTGGGTGAAGCAAAGGCAAAACAAGCTCTCTGTGACACATCTGTGGCAGAGGCTGGGACAGCGGCATGGAGAGGGTCTCCAGCTTCATCTACCTGCCAAGGCACCATCCCTTGAGCACACTGGCCAAAGCACCAGACAGAGCAACGGCAGGTGACTGGTTGCAAGGCTGGCTGGAAGGAGCGTAATTTGTCCACCTACCAGCCGATAGGGCCC
Source organism: Heloderma suspectum (assembly GCF_057233095.1). NCBI lineage: Eukaryota > Metazoa > Chordata > Lepidosauria > Squamata > Helodermatidae > Heloderma > Heloderma suspectum. The sequence goes on along the minus strand of NC_139459.1, from coordinate 3,445,133 downwards.
CTTCCATGTTCTGCTGTGGTGGCTGTTTTTGGTCCAGGTAAAATCCCTTAGTGTTCATCTCTCATGAGATCAAGCCCACAAAGCCAGTGGAGGCAGCATTTGTATTTATGGTGTCCTGTGCTCACTGTATCACATGCTATGCTGAAGTGGTACATTTTGAAATGCAGGCACCCCTCATGACAATCCCCACAGCCACACCCCCAAGGAGAGTCCAGAAATGCAGGCAGTTGTGGCAATCCATATCGACAAACCAGTTCTAGCAGGTTTCACCTCTGCCAGGAGTGCCTTTTGTAAAGGGAGGTGGTCTTGATTGCCCATTCAAGACCAAGCTGCCCCAAAATATTCCACATTACAACAGGGATAACTCACAACAATATACTGCTGCTGGGAAAATCCTCCCCTGCACCCAGCTACTATGAAGCTTGCAGCTAAGCTCAGAGGGAACAGGGATGCCTGAGGGGAGCGGGGAAGCAGATGACATCAGCATCCCTGCTCACCCAAAGTCCTGCCACTTGGACCCTGTTGTGAGCCCTGGCTCCATTACGCCACTTGTCTTGGGGGTAGGGGGACAATCCAGGAAGAAAGCGGATGCCTCTTTTGCTGCTGCTGGTCCATGCCTGTCCTGGCTGATTTTACAGCCACCCTCCCCTGAAGATCATGCTGCTATGTCAGGGTGGGCCTTTTTTCCCGTCAATGGCTACATTCCCTCATGGGTAACCTGTCAGGGGCCATGTGTTGGCAGGGAGCAGGGCTGAAGCCAGTGGGGTGCGGGGCCAGAGCCCAAAATGAGCAGGTCACCCCTTTTCTTGCTCTGTCTCCTGCCCCCCCTTCCTTCTCTCCCTCTTCCTCCCCCCCCCCCCACCAGGAAAGCAGCAGGCCTCTCTTGCCAGAGATATCTACTGGCCACATGCAGAGAGGCTTTGAAATTAGGCTGAGGGTCGCATGGGCATGCTGTCACCCCTGCACCATGTGGGCGCTGTTGGTAGGAACACAGTTCTGCTCAACGTCAAGGCTAATGGGGGACCTAGCAGGACTTCCAGCAGGCTCCAGCATTCTGCATGTCAACTTACCAGTCCCAACTACCTACCATCATGGAGGTGGAACAAATATGCAAACTTTCCTTAATCACTTGTATTCACAATTTTTAAAAAATAAAAATAGAAAACTGGGTTAGTTTCATGTGAAATATGGGTTATTATTGCCCAGAGCACACGCAGCCTTGAGTCTAAGCATCCTATCAGTCTGCATAGCACTTCCTGCCTGGGAGCTGCTCCCTACGACGATGCAATGGTGGTGTTGCTGCCAGGAGGCCTCTGCCCATCGCTGGCTCTGGGTCCTCAAGGCCCGGTCCTGCTGTCGCAAGGCCTCCACTTGCTGCTGGAACACCAGCTCCATCTGCTGTGCCAATCCACATTCTGGCTCAAGTACACCTTGGCTCAGTCCCACTGCTCACACCAGTGTCATGTGCCCAGGCTCAACTTCTGAGCGGTGAGGAGGTCCAGGGGTTCCAGCACTTATTCAGTGTTCCATTTCCTTAGAAGGATGTCACTGGAAACTTATGGCAGTTCTGTGATATGTGGTTTATGTGCACATATACCAGCTGAGCATAAGATGAGGGTCACATCTTTAACACTCCAACAGATTCCTGCTCCCCCTCAGATGTACTGGGGAACACGTAGTGCCATAGGATTTCCTGCCGAGAACAAAGTCAGCTCTCTGCCTCCTTTTGAGATCTATTTCCAGCAGACTGATGGTTGCTACGGATTTAGCTTGCTTCCATTGTTCTCATGGACCTCGGAATTAACACATCCCTTAGAGAGGGGGAAGAGAAAGGAAGCCCCCTTCCAGAAGAGTCTACCTATGGCTATTTCCGAGGGCAGCCAGCACTCCGCTAATCTCTGCAACAGTAGGGACTCTTGCAGGCTTAACCTGCCCAACTGGTTGACTCATTCCAGTAGTCTCCCTTCACAACCGCAGACTCACACAGTTGCGGGACGTCATGCCCAGTATATGGAGGCTCATCCCATAGTTGTTGCCAGTCATAGTCATCTACTGTGTAAAGTGCCAGTTTGTTTCCCACCAAGTTTTTTGTGGAGTGGATAAATCAAATGTGAAATGCAGGAACTGTTTGTATGTTACAGAAATAAATCCCCGGGTCTTTCCAGAGTTCCCTACCATAAATTGGTCTCCTGACTTTTCTGAACGGATTTGCCCCACAGTTTGCCCCAGGAGTGAGCCTGACCCAGCCAACATAGGACAGGGGGAACCTCGAGAGATCATTCAGACTAACTCCTCCCCGCCGAAGTCATTATAATGCACACGCGCACACATTTACACTCCATCCACTTGCATGGCACTTGCAATGGCTCAGAGCACAAGAGGTCCCTGCCCAAAGGATCGGTCTGCAATAACGTCCCTCACCTCTACAGGTCATAAGGAATCAGAAGAGCCATGAAGCCGGGTGAGACGTGTGGAAACCACCTAGGCCCAGCCAAGTACTCCCAGGAGGCTCTCAGCTGAGCCTGTGGGCAACAGTGCTACTCGGGCACGGGAAAGCAGAGGCCTCCCCATGAGAATGCAGAGGTTTCGTGGCGCTGTCAAGGCCAATCACAGCGACGCCATTTGTGTCCCTGCTCTTTGCCGTGATAGGCTACGTAAATCTTTATGTAGCCTATCACGGCAAAAGGCAGGGATGCAAATGGCGTCCGCTATGCCGGGTGCCATTTGCATCCAAAGACCAGCAGTGGACGGACCCGGCCAGCAGTTCCGCAGACTCACCGCAGAGCAGAGCCAGCCAGGGAGGATTCCTGGGGGAGGAACGGATCGCCTCATCCCCCCCCCCATGGACTCAGAAAGGTGAGTTCCGTACACCCCTAATCCCTGCTGAATTGCAAAGTATTTGGGGATGGCTTGATCTTAACTCAGCGATTGAGACCCATTCGCTTTACAAACAGCAAGTCCTGGTGGAGGTGAAAACAGATAGGCTTGTTAATGTGGATCGCCACAGCTGCCTGCCTTTGGGGACTCCCCTTGGGGGAATGGCTGTGGGGACTGTCATGCTGAGCGCCCGCGCTTCGAAATGTACCAGCACACCAGCGGACATGAGTGAAAGCTGCAATTCCTAGTGTGGAAGCATCATGGTCCAAAGAAATGGGTTCTGTTTGTGGCACAAGGACTTATCCATCTCTTCACCACTGTGGGAGGAAGCAAGGCTCAGGGGCAAAGGCAGGTGGGGCACAGCCAGTTCCGGAGGAAGGACGTTGGGACTGGCACCTCCCCATCTGCTCACTTGCAGCCCATCTTTACCACCACTTGTGGGCAACTTGCTAGGGAACTGGGAAGCCCTCTGTGGACAGGACCTTGTCTATTTCAGAAGTATCCCTTTCTGTAGCCCCAAGATCTCCTGGGAGCGCTTCACTGGGAAGGCCTTTGTGATTAATAAGATCTCAAAAGGCAGCCAACAGCATCACAGCTGTAAAACCAGCCCAGGGTCGTAGAGCTCGCTCTTGAGGGAACCTTGTCAGAGCCCATCTTTATAAATCAGCTTTCCCCAACATGGTGCCCTCCAGATATGTTGGACTACAACTCCCAGCATTCCCCAGGCAGCATGCTACATATTTGTTAGAGATCTTTTGCAAGCACTGTAAAACATTTCTGTTTGGGAAATCTGTGAGGAATTGGGCTTAAGTCATTCGCTGGTGATTTATTTCTGCCTATTATATATAAACAATGTGTTTGATTTTTGTGTGATTTCATTTGGGCGTATTTACAATTGTTTAAATGTTTTGTTAATTGTTATAATCCACTCTGAACTTCTATTTTTTAAAAGCGGAGTATACTACAAGTCAGTGAATTCAACCCATCAGCAGCTGCTTGCCAAGTTTCGTCCTCTGCCACCCTGTCCAGCTCCATTCTGTTTGCAGCTCTCATTTTTCCCTTTGACAGAGTTATTTTTCCTCACCTTCAGTGTTCAAAGGAAGCACAAAACCCCCAGGACAAGGCACTTGTGCCATGGAGGCCTGGCAGGAATTTCAAGCAGCTCTTTTCCCAAAGCCCCCATCCACCCGCAACTGCTCAGAGCAGCAAGAAAACATCCTTGAGGGTGGGAAGAAAAATAAAAATCTCAGACCCAACCGGTGTCATTCCACCTACCTGGTTGGAAGGGCAGAGTTTTGATCAGGGAAAGGAGGGCACCGTCTCTACCATTTTCCCCTGGGGTGGCGGCATGAATACCCGAGTCAACAACTGGCAGAGAAGTCTCCCACTGGCCTTTTGGCTTCAAGGCTAGTCTGTATGGGAGGTTTCTCCAAAAAAAAAAAAAAGCCTCAAATGAGAGGGGGCCTGAAAGATAAATCAGGCAGAAGCTTCAACTCTTTCCATTTATTCGGGTGTCTGGTACACCCCATGCTAGAAGCTCAGGGTAGCAACCAGATGCTTCACATGCATGCAAACCCTCCAGTTGAAATGTCACCAGTAAACCTTGAAAATCCTTCTGCATCCCAGTCAGCCCCCAGTCCATATGAAAAGTCTGGTGCTGCTTCTTTTGAGTAGCTCAGACCTTGCCAAACTACCAAGGGAAGCCCTGAAGTTGTGGGGCAGTGCACTGAAAGGCTTTTGAGCAGGGCAGGCTCCCCATTAAAAGAAATCTTGGGATGGACTGTATGGGTTTTTTGTGCCATCTGTCCTGAAGATATGCTGGCTGATGAGCTGTAGTGGGGATTCCCTAGCTGCCTACGCTGCCTTCCTCTGGCCCTGCCCCCTTTCCCCAAACTACTGGTTGTTGGGTAGTTTCTTGGCTTTTTTGCAGTTTTTTCCCCATTCAAAAAGGTTGAGATGCCTCTGCTAAGAGGGCCAGAAACGTCCTCCCAGCTTGAGGTTCTGTACCCCCGAGATAAGGTGTAGCTCAGCACAAAATCACAACATTCCACCACCAGTATATAAACCCCACCCAGGGAGACCCTAACTCTGATGACTGGGCGTGCAGCTGGATCTCTCTGACCTCATACCATGTACATTTAGAGCTCACAAAGGGGACCTTTTGTGATGTGGAAACTATCAGGAAAGGGCACTTTGTACAGAACAGCCTGGCCTCACAACACATATGGAAACTTGAACACATTGCTAGCGCTGCCCTGCTCAGATCCTTGGGAGTTACTCGGTCTTCGGATTCCAGACACCAACACCAAGCTCCACCCCATTCCAACAACTGGGGATACCAGAGCAGAGCACCTCACTAAGGTCTGAAGCCCTAAATGGCTTGGGGCCAGTTTACCTAGGGTGGCCATGTGTCCTCTATTTGACAGCACCCTCGATCTGAAGGGTTGTCCACTTGAAGTCTGGTTGAAAGATAACCCAGAAGAGGGAGAGCAGCAGGGATCTGCCTTAAAGGTGCCCATCAAGAGTTAGCACCTGGACGGCCAAATGAGCAGGTGCACCGATCACCTGGTAACAGTCTTACCCTCTATGCTGAAATGCATGGCACATTTGGTTATAGTAATTGTGTCTAAATTTGCATCTATCCATGTAAATTTAGCATATACAAATGTTATGCAAATCTCTGTCCTCTTCATCTTCTTTTTTTGGTGATGTGTAAGTGGCCACCTGAAGGTTACCCAAAACAAGCGTTGCCTCCCAAATCTACCTACCCGGACCTTAAGGTCGTCATCTCAAGCCTTGCCCCAGGTGCTCCCGGCAAATGAGGGGGGAGGGTGGCTACAAAGTCAGAGGGTCTTTTCAGTGGACTGCCCTGCCCAGAGACGCTCATCTGGCACCTCTGTTATGGTTTTTTTGGTGTCAAGTGAAGACCTTTTCAATCTCTTAGGTCAGAGGTGCAGAGCCTCCAGCCTGGATCCAGCCTGCCAGGCACCCCAATACCGTGCGCGGCGCCTCCCGGGGCTTCTCCAGGGGTGGGGCTCAGCTCTGAGGAATTGCTCAGACAGCCTCCCCACTGTAATGTCTGATCTGAGGTCAGAGAGAACGACAGCGGTTCTCTTCTGTGTCACACACCAGCAAGGAAACCTCCTCTGGTCTCTCCAGTCTCAGATCAGAGATGACTGCCGGGATTCAGTGCGGTGGGGCTCACTTGTGCCGGGAAGAGCGGCCACCCTCCCTGTTGCAGGCCGAGTAGCTTCACAGGGTGCCAGGAACTGTGCAAAACTAGGGACTCAGCTGAGTCCCTTTCTCTCCAGAGAGAGAAACAGGGTGGGTGACATCTGGGGACAGCGCTATGTTCCACTGACATCTTCCGGCCCATGGTGCACCTGGTGGGAGGCAATCTGGCCCCCAGTCATAAAACAGTCCTACACTCCTGGCCTGGATATTTTACGTTTTTTGTGCTTGTCGTTCGTAGCACTTGTTGCTAGTTTTGCTTGGATGTTATGTGCTGTAGTGTTTTACTCTTTGCTGTTCCTTTGACCTCAGTTGTATTATGCGCTTTTTTCTTTTTAATGTATTGTACACTGCCCAGAGAACTTTGGTTACTGGGCATTTCAAAAGTGCAGTCAAGCAAGCAAGCCATTAATCAATAAGCAAACAAGCTATGAAGTATAACTGCTTTGCTGCAAAGTATAACTGCTGAGATTGTCTTCCATGTCTCCCCACCTCAATTGCTATATGCAATGCTTGTCTGAACTGTAGTGCTCTGACTCTCCCCCCACCCTGTGCCCCCAAGAGCAAGGAGCAATCTCTCCCATACACAAGGGAGGCACACCTATCCACAGGTCAGTAAGCTGTATGATGCCAAAGGCCAGGCACTCTGCTCCAGCCATTGCCACCGCTGACCAAAACTCACAAGTGCTTTTGCTTTACAGGAGCAGAACCACTTATCCCTCGGAGAAATGTGCAATGGATTCAAATGAGTTTGGATTTCTGTAAATCCAACCTGCTGATTCCACAGCCGACTGGCTTCTCCCAAGTCATGCAGGCTTGCGAACTGGTTTTTCCCTTTTGGGGAGGACTTAAGCTAATTCATACTTATGCTAATGCACAAATCCACATTAGTTAATGCGCATTAGTGCTAATTCGCATTAACTAAGAGGATTCGTGCATTTTGTGCAGAGCGAAAGATTCCTGTCGCTATGCAAAACACAGACAGAACAGATTTAACAAAATACGCACATCTGCATGGGAATGCATGCCGCCCTCCACCCTTGCCATTCAAAGGCTTTGCCTTTAGCGATGAGGAGGTGGGAAGGAGTTGGCACCCCAATGCCAAAGCCCTTGAAATGCACACTAACAACACTTTTTACAGGCACCCTTAACTCCTGGGAAAGGCCCAATAGGGGCAGTATATTACCCAAAGAAAGAAGGGGTGTCCCTAGAAAAAAGGGACAGGTTGAGCATATGGAAACATTGTGAACAGTTTGCATTATGAAAATATAAATTCAAAATTTGGATATTTTGAATTTTGAGAAAAAAGCTCTTCAAATAACTCTGAGTTAACTATTCATCTGCCTTTTCATCACATAATTAAGCCACCAGTTGAATACAGCTACACTCCTAGACACTCCTGCCTGAGAAATAGTCCAGTTGAACTCTGTGGGACATCTTTCATGCTAAATGGGACAAGATTGTGCTGTCATAAGAACATAAGGCCTGCTAGATCAGACCAAAGGCCTGCTAGTTTACTTAATTCTGCGTAACAGCAGAAATCTAAGCCAAGGTGCCTTTTTTTAACACTGAAGAAAGCATGAGAGAATTTGCAGCTTAATAAGCCAAAACGACCATTCTTGCAGAGAAGGAAAGGGCCTCTTCACAGTAACACACCAGATCCAAAATAGACTCCAAAAATATAAATAAAAAGCATGACCTTCAAATTCAGCACCATTGATTAAAATTGTCTTTCACTGATTAAAACGGCACCTTCTGAGCAAATTACAGTTTGGGATGTGTGTGCGTGCGTGTTTCACAAGCAAGTGAATTTGCTGGAAGAAATATTTCCCCAGACTCATAGAATCATAGAATAGTGGGGCTGGAAGGGGCCTACAAGGCCATCGAGTCTAACCCCTGCTCAATGCAGGAATCCAAGTCAAAGCATCCCTGACAGATGGCTGTCCAGCCTCGTCTTGAACGCCTCCAGTGTGGCAGAGCCCACCACCTCCCTAGGGAATTGGTTCCACTGTCGTATTGCTCTAACAGTCAGGACGTTTTTCCTGATGTTCAGCCGGAATCTGGCTTCATGTCACTTTAGCCTGTTATTCCGTGTCCTGCACTCTGGGATGATCAAGAAGAGATCCTGGCCTTCCTCTCTGTGACAACCTTTCAAGTACTTGAAGAGTGCTGTCCTATCTCCCCTCAGTCTTCTCTTCTCAAGGCTAAACATGCCCAGTTCTTTCAGTCTCTCTTCATAGGGCTTTGTTTCCAGTCCCCTGATCATCTTCGTTGCCCTCCTCAGAACCCTCTCCAGTTTGTCTGCATCCTTCTTAAAGTGTGGTGCCCAGAACTGGACACAGTACTCCAGATGAGGCCTAACCAGTGCTGAGTAGAGGGGAACTAGTACTTCCCGGGATTTGGAAGCGATGCTTCTATGAATGCAGCCCAAAATAGCATTGACCTTTTTTGCAGCCACATCACATTGTTGGCTCATATTCAGCTTGTGATCGACAGCAATTCCAAGATCTTTCTCGCTTGTCGTGTTGTTGAGCCACGTATCCCCCATCTTGTAATTGTGCATTTGTAATTGTGCATCCTTTCTTTTTCCTAGGTGCAGAACTTGGCCTTCAGCAAAGGAGATTGTTACCTTGTCACGGTGCTGGAGCTTGAGCACCTCAATGACGTCATGAGCTAAACCGTGAAGGGACACCCAAGACGGGAAGGTCATGGCAGAGAGGTCAGACTAAATACAATCCCTGGGGAAGGAAACAGCAACCCACCCCAGTATTCTTGCCATGAAAACTAAATAGATCAGTACATTTGGCCACATAATGAGAAGACAGGATACCCTGGAGAAGATGCTGATGCTAGGGAAAGTGGAAGGCAAAAGGAAGGGGGCCCGACCAAGGGCAAGATGGATGGATGATATTCTGGAGGTGACGGACTCGACCTTGGGGGAACTGGGGGTGGCGACGGCCGACCGGAAGCTCTGGCGTGGGCTGGTCCATGAAGTCACGAAGAGTCGGAAGCGACTGAACAACAGAACTTGGCATTTATCCCTATTCAATGTCATTCTGTTGTTTTCTGCCCAGCGCTCCAGTCTATCCAGATCACTTTGAATTTTGTTTCTGTCTTCCAAAGTATTAGCTATCCCGCCCAATTTTGTGTCATCTGCAAATTTGATCAGCATTCCCTGCACCTCCTCCTCCAAGTCATTCATAAAAATGTTGAAGAGCACTGGGCCCAGGACTGAGCCCTGCGCACTTGTTACCTCTCCCCAGTTTGAGAAGGTCCCATTGAGAAGCACTCTTTGATTCCGATTCTGTAGCCAACTGTGGATCCACCGGATCGTTGTTTCATCTAGCCCACTTTGAGCTCGTCTGCTCATCAGGAGATCATGGGGCACTTTGTCGAAAGCTTTGTTGAAGTCGAGGTATATGATGTCTACAGCATTCCCACGGTCCACAAAGGAGGTTACTTGATCCAAAAATGAGATCAGATTCATCTGGCAGGACTTGTTTTTGACAAATCCATGTTGGCTTCGAGTAATCATGGCATTGTTGTCAAGGCGCTTCCAGATGGATTGCCTTATCATCTGCTCCAGAATTTTCCCAGGGACTGATGTCAGACTGACTGGTCTGTAGTTCCCAGTTTCCTCCTTTTTACCCTTTTTGAAGATAGGGACAAGGTTAGCCCTCCTCCAGTCATCTGGCACTTCAGGACTGGCATTTAACTTTGCCTGACAGCCTCCACGGCCCGTGTCTTTCCAGCCGCTGCAGGGCACAAGCCCTTGACTCCATGCGCCACCTGTACCCCAGCCGAGACCAGGAGCCTTTGCTCCTTCCAGGCGTTTGCTCCCAGCATCTGGCATCTGGAGTCAGGCTGGTCACCACTATGTGGCTGGTTCCAGCCCTGGCCATGCTCTTCCATGCAGGTCCAGCCTCAGGGTGGGCTGAGGGGCTTTGGATGAGCCCAGCCAGCCTCCCACATCTTTTCTGGAGGCTGCTTGACCCAGCCAGGGCCAGCCCTGCTGTGAGGTGGACTGCACCAGCCACAGCAGGTGGCAGGTTTCGGTTGCTGTCGTTGAAGGAAAATGCTCGGTTATTGTGGTGGTATCTTTTGGATGACGAGGAAGAGCCATTTGGATTTTCCTGCTCCAGGCGCCAGTCTGAGGCCAAGCCCAATATGGCCCTCTGGGGTTCTCCAGAAGGCCACACCCACTTCTCCTAGCCCCACCCACTCTTCTCCATCCACTAATTGTTTGGCAGTTTCTTGGGTCTTGTGCAGCTTTCCCCCCTCATTCTTAAAGACCGAAAACTGGCAGCAAGACTGCCCGTTTGACTGGTGCTGAGGGAGGGTTGGCCCCACCCCATTTGCCTTCGCCCCGCCCACCACTCGAACAGCTCCCCTCAGAGAGAACCCAGCCCTGGGCTGAAAGAGGTTCTGCACCCCGGCTTAGCCGCTTGCTTCTCATAGCTATGCGGGTTGCATCCCTTTCATAGTAACTGCACGTGCTTCCCTTTCGGCGGGTGAGTACAGGTGGCATTTGCAACTCTGACTGTGACCACTTCATTTTTGAATGTTGGCCTAAGTAAAAAAAATAAAGCTCCTTGTCAGCAGAAAGCCAGCTTAGCATGGAGAAGAAGAGCTGGGCTAGGCGGTTTCTCCCTGTTTATCTAGCTTTCTGCTATCAGAGAGTTTTCAAACAGGGGGGGATTCAAAGACACGGGGTCTCAGCCTCACCTTTCTACCACCTCTTTCTCTGGCTTGGATTGCCCAGGGATGATGGTGGAGATTTGCCTCTCCCTTACCCTCCAGGTGTCCGGCCAGGTGCATCTGTGCGGTGAATTTCTTTCCACCCTTTGGCAGGGGGGTTGTTTGGGACAGCGCATTGGGAGGACCATTACGCCGCATGTTCTGCGTCACCATACATCTGCACCGGACGGTGCAAGGTGAAGCAGACAACCCAGCTGCACCGGGGGAGGAGGGCTTGCCCAAGGATGTTTGGTTGTCTGCATGGACTCAGTCAATGGGCTTACCAAAGGCTTGGTCATACTCCATTGACTGTGTTCACCACGGGGTAAACAGCCATTAATATCCACCCTAAATATGTCTTTGTTGAAGATTCTCAGCCTGTGTGTTGGACTTCCTGCCACGATGAGGCAGCGGCGCTCCGCCATGCAACATTTTGCGATTCTCACAACACATATTCATGCACAGGCTTAAACAATGCCTTGAGCAGAAGTCCTGGGGTGGCAGGCAGAATGGTGACCTGGGTGGACTGCCTTGGCCTGATCCAGCAGGGCTCTTTTTATGTTGTCATGTTCCCCCTGGCTTCTGAATGGTAGAACCATGGAGTTGGAAGGGACCTTGGGGGTCATCCAGTCCAACCCCTGCTCACTGCAGGATCTGCAGTCGAGGGTGCAATTACAACCATCTTGAGAGATACCCATCCAGCCTCTGCTTAAACACTTCAGCTGTCCGTGAGTCCAGCGCCTCCCAAGGAGGTCTGCTCCACCTTTTTAAAAGCTCTTACCATTGGGAAGTTGCTCATACCGATGAGCCGAAATCCGCTTCCTCGCCATGTCTACCCATTGGGCGAGAGGGCCTGTTCAGCGGTGGTGCCCCAGTTGGGGGATGCCGTCCCCAGGGCGGCTCAACTGACACCTGTGTTGTGGTCCTTTCAGCGCCAGGTGAAGGAGGTTTTGTTTCTCTCAGCGTTTTCAGCTTTCCTTTTTAAACCTGTGTTTCCAGGTCCTTGCGCTGGTGCTGTGCTCCTCCTTGCCGCGTCTACCGCTGGTTCTAGTTCTGCCCTGTGGGGCGTCAGAGAACAAGCCTGCTCCCTCGAAGTCCCCAGAGGCTGACGGAAGGCCATCTGGTCGCTCCCCGCATCTGCCACGAGCAGACCCACCCACCGGGGCGCCAATGGCTGGGCGCCCGCTCACCTCGGCTAAAGCTGCCTGGCTGAACGTGGACAGAAGCGGGCGGGCGGGCGCCTGCGAGGCTTCCCCGCGCGCCCGTGCCCTTCCCGCCGCAGCGCCCCCGCATCCGCCTGGGGGGCCCCGTCCCCGCCCCAAGCTCCCTGCAGGGCGCGGACCCCCGGCGTGGCTCCGCAAGAAGCGCCGCGCGCCCCGGAAGGAGCCCGCACGAGCCCCCGGGACGGGCCTCCTCCCTGCCTCCGACTGGCCCGGAGACGGGCGGCCGGCGCGGGCGGAGGAGGGCCCGCCGGGCCTCCCCCAGCCGCGCGCGCTGCCCGGCGCCCGTCTCCCTCGCGCGAGCCCGCCTCCGCCGGCGTCGCCCACGCAGGGGCGCCCAGGCGTGGCTCAGCGCTCCCCGGCGAGCTCCGCCCCCGGGCCGGGCCGGGCCGGGCCGGGCCGGGCGCGCCCCCACGCTCCCGCAAAGCGGGGTGCGCCGGAGTACATTTGTGAAAGCGAGGCGCTGGGGCCCCAGGGGCCCGCTGGAAGAGCCGCCCTCTCGCTGGGAAGCGAGCCCGGATCCGCAGCAGCTGCCTGTGGTTCCCCCTGGCGAGGGAGCGCTATGCTCAGAGGCACTCTTCGCCTCTGCTCTCGTCAGTACTCGCACCTGAGTCCACGCGGGGATGGGGAGGCCCCACACATGCGCGCCCTCCTCGGCGCCCCCCAGCGCCTCTGCTCGCCGCAGGACACGTCGAGGCTCCGTCTCCGGAGGCCGGCGCTGATTTGCAAGGGGGTAGCGGGCCCCCCCCGGCCGGCCGGCCGGCCGGCACGGTGCAGGCTCTGCGCGAGACGCGCGGGCGGGGGCCGCCCCTCGGGCTTCTTCCGCCTCGCTTCGCAGGCGCTGACTGCGCGGGCCGCGCGAGCGCCTCTCCTCGCGCGCGCAGCTCCGCGGCGCCCCGGGCTCGACGTGAGCGGGGAGACGGGGACGCGTTGGAGGCGGCTCGCGGGGGCGAGTGTGCGCGTGCGCGAGGGCGCCAACTCGCGTCTTCGGGGGAAATGTGCGCGCGCGCGTGAAAGAAAGCCTCTCTCCAGGGAGGGCCCTTGCGGACGAGGCGGCCGCGGTCGCGCGGGGGCGCCTGGCTTTCCCACGGCCTCGGCCGTGCTGCTGTGGTTTGGAGGGCCGCCGTCTCCCCGTCGGTCGCGTGAGCGGAGACGGGGTGCGACTGTGCCGCCTCCTCCTTTCTCCCCCGTGGCGTGTCACGAGCGACGTCGCCGCCCGTCGAATATGTGACGCCCCTGTGCCGACGTCGATCATGGCACGTTTCGTCTGCTGAGGCTCCCCGGTTGCGTGCCTGACCCTCGGAAGCCGCGTGTCGCGGAGACTGCAGCAAGTCCCGCTATACATGCCGGGATTTACTCCGGAGTAAACCTGCTCAGGCTTGGGCTGCACCCGCGCTGCCTCTGATGGCGTGATTTGAAAAATAACAGTGTCATGAGCCGGGTGCCCCGTGCTGGTGTGAATGCGTGTACACGTGCGCGCGCGCTCCCTCGCTGTGCGGATGGGCTTCTGTGTCTTCCGGGGGCTTGGCGCGGCCGGGCGGGCGGCCTGCCTCCCTTCCCAAGCGCTCCTCTGCTCGCGCGCCTGAGCTTTCTCTGGCGGTTGCTGCCGGGGACGCGCTCGCTTGTCCTTACTGGCGCGTGTCTTGGGCCACGAAGCTGTCGTGAGGAAGCACTCAGTCTCCGAGTCTTTTGTCGGCGCGATTCTTACGTAGGCGCATTTCCTCTTGCACTTTCTCTGCCTGCTGCGTGTGTGCAGTCGTGTGCATGCGCTCGCAGCTTCTTCACTCCAGGAGGAACGTCGCGCGTGTCTTTTCTGGGCGGGGGTTGCGCGCAAAGCGGCGCCCTTGCGTGTTCGCGCGCATGTGTGCACACAAACGCGTACCTTCTGGGTCGCGTGCCGTGGGTGCTCGAAGGCGCGAAGTCCGAGTCTTAAGAAGGTAGAATACTGTCTCGTATATGTAACACCCCCCCCCCCATGTAATCCGACAGTCTGGACACCACCGCCCCGCGCGCGGACTTGCTTCGGCTGGAATAAGCCCCGATGAACGCAGCGGGTCCTACTTCCGAGTAAATAAGCGGCGCACCGGGCGGCACGGCTGTGCGCGTTGACGTGCGAAAGACGCTGCGCATCGTGGGTTCTGCCGACGCGTGTCGGGGGCTGCGCCCGCGAGAGCAAGCCGGGTGGACGAGTTCTCCGGCGCCGCGACTGCCGGTGGCGGGCTTGCTCGCCGCCCACGGGGCTCCGGGAGCGCGGCGCGGATCGCGGCCTGCCAGCCAGCGCTGGTGCCTGCTCCCTCGCAAGTAGCGCCGGCTCTCCGCCCGGAGGGGGCTCGCTCCTGCGCGCGTTTGCTCGGAAGTAACGCCCAGCCGGTGCCCACGAGCCTCGAGCGCGCCGCGGCCCCTCCCGCGCGGGTTCACTCGCTAGCCGGGCTCGCTCTCCCCGGGCGTGTGCGGCGGAGCGCGGCCCGGGGGCGGCGGCCGGGTCGAAGTTCCGAGCAGGGAGCGGCGCCTCGGGGCCCGCCCGGAGTCGCCTCCCGCGCTCTTTCCCCCTTTCCGGGGGGCGGCGGCGGCCTTCCGAGGTGTCGGGGGGAGGGGGGGTCCGGCGGGCGCGCGGGCTGCCCCCTCCCCCGCCGCCCCCCCGCGCCTCCTCGGCTGGTCACATGGGGGGTGGGGCGCGCGCGCGGGCGGGGAGCGCTTAAAAGAGCGGCTCCCGCGCTCGGGCGCTCTCTCCGCAGCCGGTGCAGAGGAGCCGCTGCCGGGAGAGGCGGAGGCGCGGCGAGCACCGCCGGGCGGACGACGGGCGAGCCGCGGGCGCGCTGGATTGCCGGCGAGCGCCGAGGCGGCGGCGGCGGAGAAGGCGGGCGCGGGGCCGGGGCCGGGGCCGGCGCGGTGAGTGGGGCGCCACCCCGAGGCGCTTCGCGCGGCGGGGGTCCCGGCAGGGCGGCTCCGCGGCGCGTGCGGCTGCTGTTCATGGCCCCCCCGGGGCGGGGGCGGGCGAGGCGCGTCTCGCGGCCGGCGCGTGAAGCTGGGCGCGGGCGGGGGGGAGGGAAGCGCGCCCCTCTTCGCTCCCGCGGGCGGCTTTGCTGCGTTTTGCCCCCCCGGGCTCTTTTTCCGGTCGTCGCTTTCGTAAGAGGAGCAACTTTTTCTTTCCGCGGGGGGGAGAGGGGGGCTTCTTGCTGGGGGAGCCCCCTCCCCAGCGCGCGGCCGACCCGGGGGATGTTCGCGGAGGGGGCGCTCGCTTGCCGCGCTGGGGAGCCGAGAGGGGTGGGGGCAGGCGCTGCGGAGGGGGCGGCAATTACCCGCTTGGTCCGGCCAGACAGCTCAGGGCCCCCCCCCCCGCCCGGGAGCGCTCAGCCGGCGCCGATTGATTGAGCCGGAGCGGAAATGCTCCCTCCGCTCCCCCCCGCTTTCCTCTCCGCTTTCTCCTCCCCCCCGCGTTGGACCCCGCTTGCCTTCCTCCCCCTCCCGTCACCCCTCGGCTTTTCGGGGCGATTCTCGCAGGAGCCGCCCAGCTGGGTGCGCCGCGGAGCCGCGAGGGGGCAGCTTTCCGGGGAGGGGATATGGGGGGTCTCTCCGCCTTGGAAATCGGGGCGCTGCGCGGGGGACGGGGAATCTCCGCCAGGGCGAGAGGTGCAATCGCGGGGCAGCAACAGGTTCATTCCTCTCCTCCCCCCTCCGCCGCGCCCCCCGCCGCGGTCGCCTTCAGCCTCCTTTCCCGCCGGCATTTCTCAAGAAGCCAAATGCTACTCGCGCCGATGTGATCTGGGGAAGGAGGAAAGAAGGGGCAGGGCAGGCTGTGGAAATAATTCCGCCCCCCGGCCTTAAGATGCAGGAGTTGCTGCGAAGATTGCTTCTCCTCTTTGGAGCCTCTTCATTTGCATCCAGCTAATTTATCATTTTTAATAGCACTCCGTGGGGCGTAAACTGCTTTATTGGTCTCATTGTTTGACTCACGCCGGGCATATTCGAGTGGGTGCAGCACCGGGTGTCCCCCTGTCCCCGCCCCCAGCTCACTTCCTGAATCTCCCATGAGGAGATGACTGTAGAAAAACAAGTAATTGAAAACTGCGGTGCCACCTCCAGTTCTAAAAATTCCTCTCCATGGGGGAAAAAGTAATAAAAATTGAGGAGGAAAATTGAGATTGCTCTTCAGAAAACCCACCTGCCCTCCCCCGTGAAAAATGGCAGCATCTGCCCCCAATGTGCTCCCAGCCAGTCTGGAGGCTCAGTTTCCCCACATCTCCAATGGCCCCCTGTTGAAAACTCTTTTCAAGCAAGTTTCTCTCCTCCCCTCCACAGCCCCCCCCCCCCGAACCTTGCAGAGATGTTTTAATAAGGACATAAGTGTCTTGGGGTGGCAGTTGGTTACTGACAGCCAAGCCCCTCTCCATAGCTTCCTGGAGGGAGCAGAATTGCGGGGTGGGGATAACTAGCTGAGACACAGCCCCTTGACATTAAGATACTTTTGCAACTGTGAAAAGTTGTGAGGCTCTGAAGGATAGGATGACTTGAGATCTCTGCAGGGGTTTAGCCTGCTTCTCTCGCTTTATCAGAGTTCTTGAAATAATGTATGATCTCTCTCGTGCTGGAAGGGGCTGTTGCTTGCCTGGGGAGGAATCCCTTCTTTGTGTCATGCCAGGGACAGAAGATGGAACTGGCTCTGCTTTCTCGCCACTGCCTGCTCAGGGAGCTGCGGGTAGCCACAGACCCAGAGTTGAGCGGAAGGCTGAATCCGCAGAAATCAACACCCCAAAATCCTCGTGAAAGTTGGGTTAGAACCCAACTCCCCGACGGTTGCAAAATCAGAAGCAGCCCGTTGGTTCACCATATACCTCCCTAGCTACTCCTGCTTTGTAACTGCTTTGGGGGAGCAAAACAGGATGTGTGATTCTGCATATGAAGGGAGAAGTCAAGTTTCCTCGTTCACATTTTGTTCTTTTAACCAACCAACCAGCGCCCCCCCCCCTTTCATCTGAAGTTGCAAACTCCTCCAAATCGCCTGGGGGAAAATCCAAACCTGACTACAAAGGAACATTTTGTAATTTTGGGAAGACATTTATAGGCAGTGGGGCACAGATGAAAAAGGTCTCGGTGGACCTTTGGCAGACCAGTTCCATTTTCTCTTTGCTGCCCTGGTTTTTTGCTTCCCGCCTTCCTGCGAACTCTCAAAGAATACCCTGCCTTGTGCATCAATCTCCTCCACGCTTCACTCCTCCCATCTTTCCAGCTCCAGTCTACTCCTGTTGAGGCTGTGTTCACAAGTGGATATATGTATTTCTCATCTGGGCTTCAGTGTCTCTGGCCGGGGTTATGATTGAAGGAAGTCGTTTGTTTGCAGGGAGACCTGTAACGGGGTGACTTGTCAGAAGAGCAAGTGTCTTGCCTTAAATCAGAATGGCTGCTGTTTTCAGAAGGGTACTAATGTTGAGGTTTGCATTGTCAACTGAACTCTTAATGTTAAATGTCCTTGTCTGGTAATTTACGGTGAAGTGATATGTGTGGGAGCCACTTGGGTGCCCTTTCTCCCTTGGGATCTTCCCTGACTTGGATCACTAAGGTGTTACATTCCAAAGCAGAAACTTGTTGAAAACTCTCGAACAACCTTCCCTGTGTCTTATCTCCTAGCACAGTGCTGTTGTCAGTCTTTTTGCCACCAACGTGTCCTGGTTTTCCCCTCCTGCTTTGCCTAGGCCAAATCCCCGAAGTCCCTTGCTTGGATCAGGCCCCGTAAGCAAGGCCTTTTGGGGGCAGGTGCTACCAAGTTTATCCGATGGCTCCTTGATTCTCCGGGGTTTTGGGAGTCGGGATGGAATCTGTTGTTGGGCATGCTCTCTGGCCCCTCTGGCCCTTGAACGGGCGCAGTTCACCCCATTTCTGATGACGGTTTGTGTCCTTGTGACCCTTGTTAGCGGAAGAGTGAGGAATGCAAGCCCGGGGAGCTCCCTCCCCTCCCCGCAAACAGCCTCAGAGTCTGCATGTTTTTTGGGTGCTCTCCGGCCAGGAGGAACAAGGAATGATCCGAGGTTGTGGGGATGCACTGTAGCTCTTGCACTTTACAGTAGAGAGTGGTTGGCAATAGGTTTTCAGATTATTTGGCTGGCTACATTTTCAAATGGATTGCCTTGGGCAATTATTTTCTTAATTATAGGAGCTGCCTCCATAGCAGCAAGAGCTGTGCATTCTTTGGGCTCCAGTCGCCTCGTGTTGGGTGACTTTCAGCACAGCCTGCTGTTTATAACAGAGCGAGACACATTGCAAAAACAATCACTTACACCACATCTTGAACCATATGCTTGTTTGTCTGTTCTTGCAAAGCTTCTTCTCTTTAGGGGTGGCTTGAAAGCCTTGGCAATGACACGCAAAGCCTTGAGAGTTTGCGCTCTTCTCCCCCCCCCCTTTTTTTAAAAAGTTCAATTCCAGCTATTGTGGCTTCTAAGAAATCTTGGAAGCATGATGGCAGTGCTGGGAAATCAAAGAAAGACTGATGGAATGGATTATTTTCTGAAGTAGTGGATTTGGGAGGGCCAATTCAAGATGTGTGTGTGTGAGAACCCAAGAAGAGCCATGCTGGATCAGACCAAATGCCTGATTCAGCATTCTGCTCCCACATTGGCCAACCAGAAGCAGGACATGAGTGCAACAGCACCCTTCCACTCGTGTCCCCCACTAACTGCCCCTGATGCTGGAGGTAATATATAGCCATTGTATAGCTATATGGTAGCTTTCCCCAGCCTTTTGGCATTTTTCCCCCACCGCAGAGCTGCTGGAGTAGCTCGTAACTCTCCTAATCCCCAAATTTGCAAAGGTTGGCATAAAGTCCCTGTATGTAGTAAACAACTACTTAGGCTAATAAAGTGTTCCAGAGTGTCCTCCTTTTCCAGGGCAGATGCCGTGAGTTCCATTAAGGTTAAGCAGTGCCCCCCCCCCCCCCCGGTGATGATTCTCGGAAGTTAGGCAAGCAGTAACCCCATAGCCCTTTCTGGGTGTCAGCAGCTGGGGCACTACACATCCTGGCTTCATCATTCACCATTGCTGCCAAGTCCAACAATCGGGGCTTGGTGACCAAATGGGCTCATGTGTACAAAGAGTTGAGTTTGGGTTGGGATGACTCAGTGGATGCTTTACGGAGGCTTGAAATAACTGTGTGTGATGTTTGTGCACCACTAATTTGGATGTCTGTCCCTAATTCATGTTAACAAGTGCTGAGAAAATAGTGCACTGTGCTTATGTTTTCCTTATGCAATACAGAGTGAGTTGTAATGAGAGACTGAGATTCATTTTTTACAAATGCTAATTCCCTAGTCATCTGCATGTAGCGTGCATTACTTGGCACAGCAGAGACCAAGCTTGAGACTAGCAACAAGGGCATGATCCACCAGGCACATTGCCAGAGTGAGGCCAGTGGAGATGGATGGGGGTTTCTCACGCACAGCTGCCATTCCTTGGGGACAAGGGACTTCTCTGGCGACGTCCCTGCAGATGGTGTCTTATGAGAAGCGGGTTGACTATCAGATGAAGTGTGTGTCTCTTTTAAAAGAAAACTGTGTGCTGTTTTTATATTGTGTTGTGCAGTGTTGTTAATTACTCTACAATATTTGAATTTGCATATTGATTTTTTTTTTTCTTTTGTCATGGATTGGTGCCAGACAATCCATGACAATCCATGATTTGGATTCCTGGCCTGGGTGCGGTAATGGACTGGATGAGGGCCAATAAACTAAGACTCAATCCCGATAAGACAGAGATGCTGATAGTGGGTGGCTCATCTGCCCAGCTGAGTGGTGGTCAACCTCTCCCAGAGAGGGCTGCCCTCCCGCTAAAGGATCAGTTCTGCAGCATGGGGCACTCGGAGATCCAGCGTTGTCACGGGAGGGACAAGTGGCACAGAGCGCCCTTTCTCAGCTTAGGCCGATATCCCCCTTGCAATCCTATTTCGACAGAGATGGCCTGGCTCCAGTTATCCATGCTACGGCAACCTTCCGTTTGGGTTATTGCTGTGCACTGTACATGGGGCTGCCTCGGGAAGCGGTTCAGGAGCTTCATCTGGTCCAACATCGGGCAGCAAGACTGAGCCGCGACGGGCCGATGTGGCTGCGTCATGCAGATTGCACTCGCCTGCCAGTCTGTTTCTGGACCTGGTTCAAAGTGCTTCATTGACTTCTGAAGGTCTTGGGCTCAGGTCACCTGAAGAATTGCCTCCTCCCGAATATACTCGCCCAGACCCGGAAGTCCTCTTCAGAGGCTCTTCTCCAGCTGCCCCTGCCAAGTGAGGTGTGACGGATGAATGCCCGAGAGAGGCCCTTTTTGGTTGTCGTGTCCCAGTTGTGAAAGGCCTTCCCCACAGAGGCTGGCCTGTGGCCCACGTGCTGGTCTGTTTGGTGCCAGGTGACACTCTTCTTACTTCCCCAGACATGGTGATCTTAAGACCCCGTAGTGCTTCTAGTGATGCTGCAGCAGTGTGCTGCTGGTGGTGGTTTTATTTAGATTGCGAATGGTTTTATCCTGTTGGGGGGTTTGCTTGTTTTTTAAAAGCTTTGTGGTTTAAAACGTTGTTAACTGCCCAGAGAATGTGTGTGATTGGGTGGCGTACACATTTTTTTAACAAATAAATAAAAGTTTCCAAGTGTAAGGTTTGAAGAAACATTATGACCTGGGGTTGTTTGAAAACAATGCATATGATGAGAGCTCAACCCACTGGGAAGCTCTCCTTCATGAACCCTAGCAAAGAACGGGGACTTCCCACTCTGAGTTCCCATTCGTTTTGATGGGGTTTGCACAATAATGGGTCTGTGGATTGTGGCCACTGTTTTTGCGTCATGGGTGTAATCCAAATCCCCTGAATGTGCGGGGTTTCTATTCTGCAGAAGTGCCTCATAGGTACATAGGGAATCCCCACGGCTGACAGGAATTGTTTTCATATGCTTAGATGAGAATGGAAAACCCCAGCACATGTAGAGTTTTACTTACCTTTCGGAGCCCCTGGAACATGGCCCTCATAGACAAAAAAGGTAACTCGAGGAACATTTAAACTTTAAATAATCACTCTTGAATAAAATGGAATTGAGCACATGGATTTTGAATTAATGGAGCAGCAAGTCCGCTCCTACTGTTTCTCATTAGTAACTTGCAAGAGGCCTGGCAGGTTTTATTTTAAACAACCCTGAGAAGTAGGTTGCTGTAATTCCCATTTCACAGAAGGGGAGACTTGAGGGTGAGCTTGTGACATGCCCAAGGCCATGCAACGCACACATCGAAGAGGCGAGACACGGGACACAGATATTACAGACCAGATGTCCCTACATTTGACATTTGCCTAAGTCTGGCTAGAATGTGTATGGAACTAGTTATACTAATGTGGCCAAAGTGACCCTGCAGGTTCTGACTCGCCACTCCGCACTGCGGCACCTGCTTTTCACGCGGATGGTCCCAGGTTCGATGACTGGCGACTCCAGTTACAGCATCTTAAGTGGCGGTGATGGGTCAAGATGTGTTTCTGCCTCAGTCCCTGGAGAGCTGCTGCAGCTGAAGTAGGAAATACGTGGCCAGACGAACCGATGGTCTTACTCCGTCTGTATAAGATGGCTTTATATGTTCAGCTTCTTTTTCACCCATTTAAAGAGCACCAGGTCATGAACTTCAGGATTACTTGAAACAGTGCAATCCATCTTATTCCCATGTGGATTATAACCACCTCAGCTGCATGTACTCCTGATATGAACCCCTCAATGGGGATTAGAAAAGTGGGCAAGCCCACATCCCCTCGACTTGCATTGCACAGAGATGCTGTGCAGGAGGGGAGTGACTTCCGTATTGCGCAAACTGCAGCTCTTCTGTGCGAGGACATGGAATGGCCAACTGCAAGTTGTATCCGCTGCCTGCTTCCCTTGCACTGAGGAGACCGTGGGCATTGCAGGGCGGGGCAGCAGCTGTTGCAGCAAAAAGGGCGCTTGTAGTCATTTCAGTGGATGAAAACTCTAATATGTGATGAAGCTCTGAATTAGGTAGTGTTTCTTTTTCCTACCTTTTGTACCTGTTGCTAGTGTGCACTGAACTCTCTAGTGAAGACTGGGGCTTACCTGCCACGTGTAGCAGCTATTTTGGCTGGGGCAACAGTATCTGTTGTACTTATGCAACTTTGCTGATCTGTGCTGCCTTTTGTAAAGCTTTTTTTTGTCTTTAGAATTTTTGGAGCAAGTGAGACGACTGTACCACTTTATGAGTGATAAATGTGATCTGATTTGTAAAGAAATAAAACGGAATATGATTAGCAAGCCACTCTAGCACCGAATGATGAATTGACTAAGAGATGCAGAAAATTTCTACATACTGGAATTGTTCGGCGCTTAATAACTTTGTTGAAGTAACAAAGTTCCTTCAGGGACTTTGCAAGCAGTATCCCTATGGCTTGTGTTCAGCATCTGGTAGTCGGGGCATGCTGTGTTGACACAGAGGTTGCAGTACTGGCTGTTATGGCTGGTAGCCACTGATGGAGGAAAACCTTTGTAAAACCATGCAGAATTGCTGCCATGCATTAAGTGATGAAACATGTCTTCTAACTACTCTGTATCTTCCTTTTTTGGATGTGAGTACCAACCTGTTGGATGACATTTCTAGAAAACATGGGTATGAATCTTTAGCAAAATTGTTCTCCATTGAAAAAAATATATCCTTTTTTTTTAGAGGCAGCATATGTCCACTACCGGAAACTTAGGCTTTAAATGCAGTAAAACATGGGATGTTCGTCACTCACAGGATGGGGGCATCAGCACTGGGGCTGCTGTGGCTTGTGGGGGGCAGACTCAGGCACCGGGAAGGGGCACAAAAGTATGTACAAGCCTCCCCCTACACCCCCTACACCCACTGTTCTCAGATCTCGCAGTAAATTATGCCTACCATATTAGTGCGTAAACATGAGTGGAACGTTTGGGCTTTAAAGATTTGCTACAGTGCCCTGTGCATGCCCCATTGAAACGAAGGGGAGGTGCAAGAGTACAGCCATTAGAGGGGCATGAGCGGGACAACTTTACACTGGAATGTGCCCTAAAACTGTTTCCTTCTGTTCTTAAAACTCCATTGCTCTATCTATGAATCTCCAAGCACGCATGTATTCTGTGAGGATACGGACTCCCGCTGTGTATTAGTATTTCTCTCCCCCCCCCTCCTATTGTTGCCAGAAAAAGAGAGAGCTGGAGACAGATGGGGAGAGAAACATGGTGTTTAAATAACTATTTGAGGTCGATTCAATATTTATTTTTTGTGAATTTCGATGCTGACTAGCGTCTCCTTTAGTTGCTAATATTATTCCCTCCCTCCATTCCGGCTGCTTGTTTGGTTACACTTTCTTTTATTGGCAGAGCCTCCGGTCCATCCTTGCAGTTTGTTCTACATTTCATGAGAGCAGATGTTGGGATTCCAAGTGGATTCCAAGCAGAGAGCTTTCCAGATGCATTTCTAAATTGTTAACTTTTAAATATCATGTATTATGAGTTCCTGGATCCTTTGCCTTAGCTACTGCGAGCCCCTTCTTCCTCGCTTGGTGGGTCATCAGATGTTTGTTGGACGGGTTTGTGATCTTAAGCCAACAGTCTCCAGTAAAAACCGCCCTCTGGCATCCAGTGTTAAGGTAAATGGGAAGTAAACTTTAGATTAGATGAGGGAATTTTAGTTATTTCCCTTTTTTAGACCTTCCTCCTAAGCATTTGCATTGGCAGCTCTTCCTTGAAAGCCACCTGTAATTTCAAAGTTCACACTGGCTCAATCTCTGATACTCCCTGTCTAAAGTAATATAGAATCATACATGGCCTATAAGACCATCGAGTCCAGCCCCCTGCTCAATGCAGGAAATCTGCTGCGGCAGTTTGTTGTAGCACTGAGGGGCCTGGTATGTATGCGTGTGTGTGCATATGTATTTGGGGCCTGGAAGATTGGTGTCTCGGCGCATCTACTAGGAAGTAAGCAGGACAAGGCTGAGAAGGAAGCGGGATGACTGAATCACTCAGCAGCACTCAAATACTTACTCTGCACTTACTCAGAGGTAAGCAGGAGTATCATGTCTATTCACAAGTAGGGATTTTCGTTGCAGGGAAGTCCAGCCCTTTTTGGGCTTGCTGGATTTCCCTGATGCCCCCAGCTTGGCTTGTGTTTGCAAGCCGAACTGTGAGCTTTCCCCCCAAATCCAGGAAACTTTCTCATTCCTCCACCCCTGTAAATTGCAATTTGTGCAAATTGCAGCCACAATTAATATAAATTGTAGCTGTAATTTGTGTAATTCGCAAATTACGGCTGAAATTTGCACGATATATGCCAATTGTGCCTCAAGTTGCACAAATTGTGATTTACAGGGGGAAGGAATGAAAGATTTGCGAGCTGGCCCAACTCGATGTAATCGAGTCAAGCCAGCTCACAGGGAGGCGAGCCAAAGTCTGGGTGTCTGAACTGCTGAAGGCTTGGAGAACTCTGCTCCCTGGACAGATTCCTCTGACATCCCTACTCACAAGTAAGCAGGGTAACTCTCTGCATGACTACTCAGAAGTAAGCAGGACACTCCTCTGCAGGGTAAGGCTCAGAAGTAAACAGGAGTGAATTGCTCAGCAGCTTCCTCCTGGGCCCCACCAGGAAAAGCTCTTACCTCGGATCAGTAGCTGATCAGAGATACATGCTTTTCCCCTGCCCAGCGTTGAGCAAGGAGCCTTTTTCAGTGGCAAGCAGGGAAATGCACTTATCTTCAATCAGCAGCTACTTCTGGGAGATTATTTATTTGATGTATTATTATATTTATATCGCGCGTTCCCTCCATGGAGTTCAAGGCAGCACACAGGCTTCCTCCTCCATTTTTGTCTTCAAACCACCCTGTGAGGTAGGCTAGGCTGAGAGCAGGGACTGGCTGAGGGCCACCCAGTGAGATTCATGGCTGGGGAGTGATTTGAACCTGGGTCTCCCCAGTCCTAGTCTGACATGCTAGCCACTGTGGTACGTTGTCTCTTACCCTGGAGATAAGAACTATTTTCTCCGTGGCAGAGAGGGCTGAGCCAAGGGAAGAAGCTGCCAGGCCAGAGGGGCCTGTGGGCTGGGCGCACCCTCTGTCTCCCCTGAACTGATGAAGACCGCTGAAGTTGCAGGTTTGGCTGACTTTTGGTTTTATTTACTAGGTTTATGCTGCACTGCCATTACATGCTATGTGATTATCTCCAGAAGAAATCCAGTAGCCCAGAGTAGTTGGACTGAAATATGTCACTGGGGGTGGTAATGGGGGTACGTGTGTGTGGGAAGCGGTAAAGTGCCCTGAGTGTGGCTTTAATGTTATGTATTCAAATACATTCAAAACTTTACTTGGAAATTTGTTTTATTGCAATATTTGTAAATATTTACAAGACAGAGCTCGATAGTATACATTTCCCTTCCATTGTTTAGTTTTGAAGGTGCGGGGGGGGGGGGGAATCAGGCCACTGAGAACTGCGAACGTACCAATTTTAACATGCCCAGCCCTGGAGAACTGTGCATAACTATGTGTTCCAAAGGGACAGTCGTGTGAAAAAAGCAAGTGGCAGCTTAGATTTGACTTCCGTTATGTCTATTCCAATTGCTTAGTTTGACTGGTATTATGTTACTAATAAATTTTAAGAAACAATGCGTTTCTGTGCAGGCTGTGTGTGTGTGCGCATGTGTGCGCGTGCAGAAAAGCACAGCAGAACATTTTTCTGGAAAACTTTCCACCCTACATCACAGGCGGGTGGGAGAGGGAGACGAACCCTGTTTTTTCTAAACCCTTTCTGTGCAGGAGGGGAGGCGAGCGTGTGCTGCTCCGGAATCTGATGGGCATCCCCGGCCTCCGGAGAATGCAGAACCTTGTTCGTGCTCCACCACTGCGGAAAGGGCTGGGCGGGTGGGGGAGGCCCGCCTTTTTTTAGCTCGCCTGTATTCTGGCTGGTGCTCGGGGTGCGGGTGCTCGTTGTATTCCACCATCTAAACTGCAGTGGTGCAGTTCTGAGTTGCTTGCTGTTGCTTGCGCTGTGATGCCTTTGTCTGGGCGGGATGCCTGGAGCAGACGGCTGCTTTGCTTTTATTAGCAGGGGTCTAAATCTATGGAAATGCTAAATATAGCAAACAGATGCACAGGCTCCCTTTAGCGAGGCGTGTTTCAGCCGGGGGGGGGGGAGACTGCTCCTTTTTGGGGATGAGGTGCCCTCCCTCCATCAGAAACGCACACAGCCTCTTTCTCGGGGACAGGAGACTGGGTTGGAGGGGCCTCGGGGCACTGCCTGGCTGGTGCTGCCTACAGCTCCTGAATTTGTGAGAATTAGACCCCTGCATCTGAGCCCCAGCTCTGTCACACAGTCACTCCTACAAATGGCCTCTGCACGAAACGCACAGCCGCTGATGGCTGTTAGACTGGGTGATTGGCCATTCTGCCAACTTCTTGTGGCTGGTCACGGGTACCGGCCTCAAATCTGGTGCTGCATTTACAAATAGACCAAAGCAGAGTCGGGTGCTGCCAGCTCAGACAGGAAGACATCATTCTGACGGGAGTACCCACTCTTAGCACTCTTTCTTCATTCATTCTCTTCCTCCACCCCTCAAGGATTCTGTCCTGGGGATTCATGAGTACAAGAGTTATCTTTTCTGCTGGTAGACCCAGGCACCCTGGGAGGGGGTGAAATGATCCCACCTCTGGTAGTGTTCACATAAGCTTGGGGCTCCTTGGTAAATCCCAGATATGGGAGGTCCGAGCAGGAATACAGACTACACATCTCAACCTGTTTGCACTGCTATGTTCAAGCAGAAGTAGTAATACTTGCCATTCATAGGACGCTTTACATTGTTCAAATTGCTTTGTGTACATTCTCTGCAATCCTTAATGGCCTTGGAAGGTAGGCCAATATTATCCCCATGTTGGGGGGTGGGGCTGAGATGATGAGGCTGGACAGCCACCTGTCAGGGATGCTCTGACTTGGATTCCTGCATTGAGCAGGGGGTTGGACTCGATGGTCTTGCAGGCCCCTTCCAACCCTACTGCATTATGATTCTATGAGATTGAGAGTGTGATCTGTCTAAGAGGTCACACCATGAACATACGGCCAAGGTAAGACTTGCTCCAGGGACTTCCAGCTCATGCTTATGGCGCCTGCCCCACAGCAGCTTGTGTGGGTCAAGTGAATGCAGTTTGACATTTTCCTGTCTTGCACACATAGGGAAATGGCCGTGCAACTCTGGCTAGGAACTCATACCCTTATTTAATGCACTGGAATCACTTACGAGCTTACCGTGTGGCCGTCTCTCCCCCGGAGTTGGATGAATTGGATGGAGCTGGTTTTACTGAGCGCTGCCTTAGACCAAGCCGGAACACTGGTGCATCTTGCCTGGCCTTGTCTGCGCTGACTGGCAGCTGTGGCTCTCCAGGGTTTCGGGCAGGGTCCTTTCCCCGCCCTGCCTGGAGATGCAAGAGACTGAACCAGGGACCTTGCACGTGCAAGCAGGCATTCTGCCACTGAGCTGTGACCTCATCCCCTACAGCACTGACCTCTGCAGCACCTCTGATCATTGAGTCCCTCCTGGCGCAGCAGAATTACCTGCCCTTGGAGAAGATGGTTTGTCCCATCTCCGGATGTCTTGGCTCTGGGCTTGCCTCTCATAACCTGATCTGGACGTGTCTCCAGTGTGTTGTGTACAGACACGGGGTGGGCTTCAGTGAGTGTGGATAGTTTTTAGTGCACAGGGCTAAGAGTAAAGTTTTGCAGGTGTAAGGGGAGCTTGCCTCAAAAGCACGCCTTGCCCATGGCACAAGTTCTGGAAACGCCTGATGCAAAGAGGCAAGCACCCCAGTCTCTGAGGTGGGTTGCAGCAGGGAAGAGGTTCAGTCCCAGATTGCACCATGAAATCTGTGCCAAGGAATGCTGTGGATTGGCAAGAGCCTGGGGCTGTCTGTTAATCAAACCTTCCAGGGTGACCCTCCAAGACTCTTTTGCAAACTCCTCCAGCCCGCAGCAGTGGCTGCTTGACTTCCCAGCGCTGGATTAGCAGAACTGACCAAAGTCTGCCTCTGCCCCAGCCCTGGCGGGATGCCGTTCCCCTCTATCCTTTATCCGACTGATTACGCGAAGCATGAAGATTCCTCTTGGGGCCTGGACGGGAGGGGTCTCCACAAGCCAGACAGAGGAGGAGCAGGGAGTGTGCTTGCTGCTGCTCCCTGTAGGGCCTTGGCGACAGTGCAGGCTAGCCAGTGGCCTGGCTGAAGCTGGGTTAGCCATTCGTAAAATCCCACACCGAGAAGCCGCGGCCTCCCTCGTGGCCCAGTGGCCCGGCAATGGAGCACATGGCTTTGGGGCTACAGCTGTGTGGAGTTCTGCGGGCCCAAAAATCTGGGCTGGGAGTGACATGTGCAGGACAGGTGATTTACTTGTCCTTTTTTGTGCTTTTGCATAACATGGGATTTTGTTGGGAAATGGAAGGCAGGTTGGATTTGTGGAATATTTTGAGCAAGGGAGGGCAGGGGGCAAGCCTTGCCCACTGACACCTTCCATAAGAGCAGTAGAAGAGAAATGCTGGATCAGACCAAGGGTTGTATCTAGTCCAGCATTCTGTTCACACAGTGGCTGACCAGCTGCCCCAATGGATACTCACAAGCAGGGCATGAGCGCCACAGCACCCTCCTGCCCATGTTCCCCAGCAGCTGTCCTTCCTTTGATCTGTCCAGAATCTCCTACCAATCAGCTTCATGGGATGATCCTGGGTTCTAGTATTTTGAGAGAAAGAGAGAGAGAGAGAGAGAGAGAGAGAGAAGTCTCCCTATCCACATTCTCCACACCAGGCATAATTTTGTAGACCTCCATCATCAGGAAGTCCTTCTTCACACAGCACATAGTTAAACTATGGAATTTGCTACCACAAGATGCAGTGATGGCCACCAACTTGGATGGCTTGAAAAGGGCATTGGACAAATTCATGGAGGAGAAGGCTATCGATGGCTGCTAGTCCTGATGGCTATGTGCTACCTCCAGTACCAGAGGCAGTGTACCTCTGTACACCAGTTGCTGGGGAACATGGGTGGGAGGGTGCTGTTGTGCTCACGCCCTGCTTGTGGGTCCCTGGTCAACAGCTGTGTGAACAGAATGCTGGACTGGATGGACCCTTGGTCTGATCCAGCATAGCTTTTCTTAGGTTCCTTTTATCTGTCCTGAATGTCCCGCCAGTCAGCTTCATGGGATGACTCCATTGTGTCGTAGGATTATGAGAGAGGGAGGAAAAAGTCTCCATCTCCATTTCTGAACCTTGAGTAGGATCAATCCACCTTGAACTCTGGGGCTTTCTTTGCAAGCAATGATGCCCACAAACATGCTCTTAAGACAAAAGAAAAAAAAAAGAACGAAATAGAAAACTATCATATCAAAACTATCTTTTCCCTTCTCCTTGGGTATTCTAGAACAAGGAGGACTAGAAGCTTCTAGTGAAAGCAGGAACTCTGTTGCCCTTGGCTATATAATTTGCTACATAAGGAAGTAAACTCCATAGATTGAGGCAATGAGGCAAGCTAGAAGACAGGATGTTGGAACAGAGCCTGGATTTCAGTTTAAATGTGTAACCAGCAGGAGGCATTTTCTGGCCTCAACTCCACATCAGTAAAATGGGAATATTAATGACCTGCTGTGTGTGCACGTGCGTGCGTGAGAGAGAGAGAGAGAAACTGTGTTCAGAAAGATCTATAACGGCACAGAAGATTCCATGAAAGGCAGTTTGCCTCCAGTGCCCATCTTAGAATAATAGAACCGTAGAGTCGGAAAGGACCTTGGAGGTCATCTAGTCCAGGGAGGAAACCTCAGGCCTGGGGATCAAATCCAGCCCTGTTGGGTTCTCAGTTTGGCCCTCCAGAGTTCCCCTGATGGCCCCACCCCACCCCCTTCCCTCCAGTCACCAATCTCTGGTGGCCGCCTGGCTTCTGTGCAGTCCTCCCCCCCCCCCATTCCAAAAGGCTGAGATGCCTCTCTGAAGGCACTGCTAAGGGCAGTCAGAGCTTTTGGCTGAAACATGCTGGCATTTGGGATGCCTCTGCCTTCACCCACCCACCCACCACCAGAATAGGGCCCCCGTGAGCTTCTCGGAAATGGCATTTGGCCATTGGGTGGGAAGAGGTGCCCCGTCCCTGGCCCAGTCCAGCCCTCTGCTCAGTCCAGGGCGCAGCTGCAGCATCCCTGACAGCGGGCTGCCCAGCCGCTGCTTAAACAGCTCCAGCGAAGGAGAACCCGCCACCTCCCAAGGTTGCGTGTCCTGCGGCTGAGTGGCGCTCGCTGTCAGGGCATTTCTCCCAAGGTTCAGCCCCCAAAGGGCTCCTTGCCGCTTCCACCCCTTGGCCCCATTCCTGGTCTCTTCTCCTGCAGGGCGTTCCAGGCCCTACTGATGGTGGACCAGGGTGAGGCTCCACGGGCCCGGCTGCTCCCCTGTGGGAGCTGGAGCTGCGCTCTGGACCAGGCCCCAGGATTCTTCCGCTGTCTGTGGCTCAGTGTTTGAGCAAATGTTGCGGGGGTGCCCTGGAGGACAGCACTCTCGCTGGCTGCGCGGGGCCAAAGGGAAACGGGGTGGGCCAGATCTTGTATTGTCTTATTTTTATTTTATTTATCACTTAGTCATTAGATTTCTTAGACTGCTTTCTAAAAAAAGAATCTCAAGATGACTTACAACAAAATCAAAGCATACAAAATTTGGAACAGCTGAATCAAAATTAAGCCACCTCAGAATCTGTCGCAGTGGGTTCCTGAAGAAAAAACAGTCCACAGACTAAGGCGCGCTCACGGATATGACTTCCGGCTCGTCCTTTCTTTAGGAGCCGCCAGGTTGCTCTGCAGAGGCCGCACTTCCCCACCTGCTTTGTCACTTTGGCTCATTGAATCCTGAAGCTACAGGTGTGTGTTTGCCACGCTGGGGCAATCTCGCCTGGTGCAGGGAGTGTGGCTTGCTAGGCTGTGAACGGGTACAAACATCTAGGCGCCCCTTTGCACAATTTGAATCCATGCACTCCCAGTGTGGACCGGCTCGTGTGGAAATGTGCTTTCTGAAAGGACCAGCATCTGCCACCCATCTTTCCTGCAGCCTCCATGCTTTCGTGCGGACCTTGCAAAGCAGCCCAAATTCCCTCCCCTACGTGTCTGTAAAACGTGCATGAGCTCAGCCCTGTTGCCCTCCTTTGTAGTTGACCATCCTGTTAGCAGGACCTAAGGTGTCCTGAAAATTCATATATAGCTGTGCTAAAACCTAAGGCTCATTTGCTGGAGAGCAAAGCAGGAGATGCTTGTATCAGAATTTACAGAGTAAAATCAGAAACGGATTGTTCAGCCTCTTAAGCAGGCCAGGAGGGGGCATCTTAATGTTCTTGCTTGCAGCGTACGCCCAGGATTATGATCTGAATAAGTGCAGATATTAAAACCGCTGCTCTGGGGTTTTAGTTCTGCTGCTTTTACTTTCAAGTCGTGGGTTCAGGGAATGGGGTTCAAATGTTGGGATAGGGGTGACCTAAGCCTTCTAGGCTCAATCTTAGCAGCTGGTGTGCTGGTGTTGAATCTTAAGAGCAGTGTTGTAGCTAAGTTGTTTTAGATCCCGAACCAAATGGTTTTACAGGGCTCCCCTTTAGACAGCCATGTGTATTCCTTCAGTTGGGAGGCACACAATTTGCATTTCCCTTTCGCCCCGTCCCTCCACCGCCATTCCATGCTTTACACTCGTGATATGTTAGAGCAACCCCCACGAAAAAGGATAGTTTGTCAACCCTGATTTTTTTTAAAAAAAGAAATACTCTGAGCATGTGCAGTTTTGCATTTTACACTCTCTTGTAGTCAAGAAGGTGCCATGCTGGAAGAATAGAAAAAGGTGTTTGCTTCTGCTGCCCTGATGCTAAACAGATTTATTTTGGAATAAGCTCTGCTTTGTTTGCAGAAGGAGATAATTCGTTTTGAACATCCGTAGCCATGTGCATGTCTGGCTGGCCGCCCCCGACTGTAAAATGCTCTTAAAAATAAGAATAATGGAAAGATGTGGCAACGGGTGTCAGTGCTGGCGGTGCCCGCATGCCTGTGGCCAGCCCTGGTGCGGATGCCAGCTCTGTCTGTTGCTGGGCCCGTCGTTTGTTACTCTCTCCTGGGAGCCCCCTAGGAACATAGGGATATAGGAAACTGCCGTATACAGAGTCAGCCCCTGGGTCCATCTAGCGCTGTACTGGTGACACTGACTGGCAGCAGCGACTCTCCAGGGTTTCAGGGAGGAGCTTTTCCGTCCCTACCTGGAGATGCTGGGGATTGAGCCTGGGACCTTCCGCGTGCAAAGCAGCAGCTCCACCACTGATCTGTGTGTCTTGTCCCTCGGCTCCGTCTAGTCCTAGCTGGACAAGTGCATGAGGGAAGCAGGAGGCGCATTGCGGAACATGTGCCTGGTTGTGTGCAATACAGAAGCCGAGAAGGCAATGGAAGGTGGGCTGGGTGGAATGGGGTTGTGTTGCAGAGGTGCGTGGCTGAGCTGAAGGTCAGCAGTATCTACCTGTAGGAGTCACTGCGCATGCAAGCGAGTCCAAGGGGAATCTTGTGGAATCAGTGTACTTCAAGCACAGCGTAACATTTATCCAGGTCTGTCTGTCTGTCTGTCTTTCCAGGTTTAGTTTTGGGGTTCATGAATCCTTCCTCTCTGGGACAGCCTTAAGGGATGCAAAGTGTGATCCGCTGGAGGAGCCGAGTTGGTGGGGGAAGGGGGGCAGGTCCCTCCTCTTTGCCCTTTTTGGAGATGGGGACAACACCAGCCCTCCTCCAGTCACCTGGCACTTCCCCTGTCCTCCATGATTTCCCAAAGAGAATGGAGCTCTTCTGCCAGTTCCTCAATTACTCTAGGATAAATACTCCTCAGTTACACAAGCCTATGGATGCCTACTCAGAAGCCCCATTATGTTTCATGAGGCTTACCCTCAGGAAAGTGTGCATAGGATTCCAGCACAAGTTAGTTTTGCAGGGAGGTTTGCCCCCTGATGTTCTGCATTTTTACTCAGCAATAGGTCCTGAGTTGTGAGCATGGTACTGCCGGCTTAATACAGTGCCTACCCAGTTCCGGGTAATGAATTGACTACCCTTTCAGCTCAGTCCTATGCATGTTTTGTCGTGTGTGTGTGTGTGTGTGTGTGTTTGCATGAACTCTAGTTTCAGTGGTGAAGGAAAGGCACTTAGTACATGCTCAGACCTAGTTTTGAAAATGGACTCATTGGCTGAATCCTGGTGAAGTCTTGGCACAAATGAAGTTATGGGGAGGAAGATACAATGACAGCTTGTGCATAACAAGGAGGAGGTAGAGGAGAGTTGCACAAAACAAGAGACCTGTTTTTATGAAGAGTTGCTAGAGGATGGTAGGATGAGGAGAGATGGTTGCATGGAGGGGAATAGAATTGGTAGGGGGAGAAAGTAAATGCTCAATGGTGAAAGAAAAGTAGAAAACATAAGAGCCGTGCTGCATCAGACCAAGGTCCATCTAGTCCAGCATTCTGTTCACACAGTGGCCAACCAGATGCCCACGGGAAATCCATAAGAAGGACATGAGTGCAATAGCACCTTCCCACCCATGTTCCCCTGCTGCTAACATTGGTGAAATGTAATTCTAGATTTGCATGCATGTATATCCTTCAGGAACATGGCAGTTTTCTTCCTTGGGGAACACAGAATCATAGAATAGCCAGGTTGGAAGGGGCCTATAAGACCATCAAGTCCAACCCTCGGCTCAATGCAGGAATCTAAGTCAAAGCATCCGTGACAGATGGCTGTCCAGCCTCGTCTTGAATGCCTCCAGTGTGGGAGAGCCCACCGCCTCCCTAGATAATTGGTTCCATTGTCGTATT
This sequence comes from Heloderma suspectum, assembly GCF_057233095.1. Classification (NCBI taxonomy): domain Eukaryota; kingdom Metazoa; phylum Chordata; class Lepidosauria; order Squamata; family Helodermatidae; genus Heloderma; species Heloderma suspectum. Next base: position 3,411,218 of record NC_139459.1, on the reverse strand, counting down.
GCTCTAACAGTCAGGATTTTTTTCCTGATGTTCAGCCGGAATCTGTCTTCCTGTCACTTGAGCCCATTATTCCGTGTCCTGCACTCCGGGATGATGGAGAAGAGATCCTGGCCTTCCTGTCTGTGACAACCTTTCAAGCACTTGAAGAACGCTATCATATCTCCCCTCAGTCTTCTCTTCTCAAGGCTAAACATGCCCAGTTCTTTCACAGTCTCTCCTCATAGGGCTTTGAACACCTCTAATGACCTTTGCATTTTCATACAAACTTACCCCAAAACTATTGGGGAAGGGGTGAAGGGAAGGGAAAGCAAATCACTCCCTCCCCCAAATTGGAAACTCCCCTTCTACATGAACTGCTGCACCTATCCTTCTGAAACTTTGCTGGTTTCTTACTTCGGGACAACTCTAGGCTGTCTGTAATTTTCAGAACAATGGTCCGCTTAGGGAGATAAGTATGTCCTCTTTTGGAGACCTCAAAATGTCAAGGCCACCCTTGCACAAAAACCCTTGTGGCTATCATTCTGAAATTTTGCAGACATGATCTCTGATGGGCAATGAATCCTGAAAACTTTATCCAATTCTTCCAAGTAATAAAAATGCTATTGGCAGTTCCCTTAAAAGAAAATCAAAATATAAACCCTGCACCTCATTTTCTGACATTGGGCAGGTGTAATCCCCTTCTAGGGGGCTACTATGCCTGAAATTATCATCCAGTTCTGACCAAGAGAAAAAAGTTAGTTTTTTTTCTAATTTCCCATGGTAGTCAGCAGGAAGCATAAAGACTCGTTTTTCCAAACTTGACTTAGGTTTGGTACCTAAGTGGTCTGAGCTGAAGTGGTCTGACTATAAATTAGCCCGAGCAGAAGTAGGATGTTTTCCAAAACACTGAATCGGGGCCTGAGTTGAAGTGGGGTAGGGGTCAGTGCACACTTATGTATGTGTGTAATCTATACACACATGCAAGCACACCACACACACATATATATTAGAGGTGCGCTTAGACTCGGACATATGCAAATTTGTATTATGGGCCTGTGCCCCGGATCTTTTATGAACCTAGCAGTGCCCCTGTTCCAGGTACTGAAAGGTGGGCTTCCAGCTGTTCTGCGAGTTCCAGCTTCTCGTGGCACTGTCTTTTGATCTGGTCAGATTGAGCCTTGCAAAGGGTTCCTCCTATTTGTTTTGTATGTCACCTGTCTGTCAAATGACTTTCAAGTAGGGATGTCAGAGAATTCCGCCACAGATCTTGGTGAGGCCGAATGCCAGTGCATTCGGCCCCCCGAACTCCGTGGCGGAACGGCCTGCCACCCCCCCCCCCCGCGGATCCCCCCCGGGACGAGACTTACCTGGGGTGGATCTTCCGGGCGGCGGCGGCTCCGGCAGCGGCGGCTGGTCTTCCGACTGGCTGCCGCCGCCGCCATTTGCATTCTTGTAAAAAAAAAAAAAAAAGACGTGATAGGCTACGTAAAGATTTACGTAGCCTATCAGGGCTGGGTTTAAAAAAACAAACCGCGTACGCAAATGGCGGTGGCTACGGCCGCCGCCATTTGCGTTCCTTATTTTTGGCCGTCTTAGCCTACGTAAATATTTACTGTGACGGCGAAAATAAAGGGGAACGCAAATAGTGTAGCGGGCGCTATTTGCGTCCCTTTTTGATTCACCGTTTTAGCCTACATAAATATTTACGTAGACTATGACGGCGAAAATAAAGGGGAACGCAAATAGCGTAGCGGGCGCTATTTGTGTCCCTTTTTGATTCGCCGTTTTAGCCTACGTAAATACTTACGTAAGCTAAAATGGCGAATCAAAAAGGGACGCAAATAGCGCCCGCTACACTATTTGCGTTCCCCTTTATTTTCACCGTCATAGTCTACGTAAATATTTATGTAGGCTAAGATGGCCAAAAATAAGGAACGCAAATGGCGGCGGCCGTAGCCCCTGCCATTTGTGTACGCGGGTTGTTTTTTTTTTCCCCAGAGCCCTCCGCGGCTGGAAATGCGGCTGCGGGTGGCTCTGGCCTGGCTGGGCCTGGCCGGCTGCTCCATGGAGCTGCTGCGGAGCACAGCTGACTGTGGAGGATTCTGGGGGGGAGGAATGGATCGCCTCCCCCCCCATCAAGGATTCCAGGGGGAGGGATGGAACGCCTCCCCCCTCCCCCCCCCGTCAACATAATCTGCGGAAAGGTAAGTGACTTTCGTACATCCCTACTTTCAAGGTGTCTTTAACACAGTGCCATAAACACCAACTGTTGTAGAACAAAAGAAAAACAGAATAAAAGCACACCATTCAATACAAACTAATGGGCAAAAGCAGCAATTAATTCATTCAGCTGACTGTAAACCATCCCTGGCCCAACCTGGGCAAGTGAGCATTGTGAAGCCAGCTGAAAGTTGCAATAAATCAGACCCACCCGAATGACCTACTGAAAGCCTGAATCCCCAGGACAGGCTGTCTGGCACATAGACAAGGTGGCTGGTTAGCCCCAAAGCTCAGAGCAGCTTTCCTGCCTTTCCCAGGCAGTCTCCAAAGACTGGCTTGCTTTCAGGACTAGATCCATCAGATTGATGCCTGGGCTCAAGGACTGAGAGGGCTGCATCCAAGCAAAATATTTGCTATGCAGCTCAGCCCGTTGGGAACCAGCAAGCTTGGAGTGGAGCTGAACTGCGTCGCTGGTGCAGCCGGCTCCAGGGTTTTGAGGGTTCGTGGGCGAGACGCTCTTAATGGCCCCCACCCTCCCTCCCTGAACCTGCCTTCTCCCCACCTCTGTCATCAGCTGCTCTTGCTCCTGCTCGTGCTTAGCGCTGCTGCTGCGGGCTTGGTAGGCAGGAGCCTGCAGGCCGTGGCGTCTGCCGCTGCTCCTCCTCGCCATCACTGTTGCCTGGGCTGGAGCGAGAGACAGAGGAACAAGCAGGTTGCCGTGGCGCAGAGGAGGAGCCACTCCAGGCGGCCCTTGTCAGTGGCCCCTGCTGGAGCAGGCATTGGGCAGCACCCAGTCATGCCTACCCTCTATGCCTACACTGGGCGAGGGGCATTCCCATAACCTTGCACACAAACTTTGTTCTTGGGCCACTTGCTTTGGATGCCTGTCTTTGACTACTGCTGCCCTTCCTTTCTGAGCAAGTTTGGAACGTTGTTACTAAACTTTTCTCTCTCTTTGCTAGCATCACATTGTTCCCTCTTGTGTACTTCTGCCGCTATCGGTATCCCTGTTTGCATCAGCTCCAAGGTTCTAGTCCTTTCTGTGCAACACCTTGCACATCACTGGCGCTGTGTAAAACATTCAGTAGTGATGGAAGTATTGTAGAGACAGAAGCCCGATGTTTGCCATCTCCTTGGGTGGGGTGAACTCTTAGTGGTCCTTGGCATGTGATAGCACAAGCAATCTGTTTGCTTGAATACCATTTTTAGTAGAAAGGCCAGGTACAAGTCAAAGAAGTCGTTTTAGAGGTATCCCCAGATGCCTTGGAATATTATAGAATGTGTGTGTGGGTGGGGTGGATTCTTGGGGTAGTATCCAATGTTAGTCCTATGTAGAGTGGACCTTTTGAAGTGAATGGGACAAGTAAGTCTTGACTAACTTAAATCTCACTCATTTCAGTGGGTCTACTCCATGTAGGCCTGATGTTGGATGCTACGCTTGGATTGCGCTCGGGTACTGCGCCGCAGCAGCCAAGGGGTCCTTGGGTGCCCCTCTGCAGTTCGGCATTGATTTGGAGGTTGCACGTTATCTTCCGGCAGCCCTGGTTGCACCTTTCAGCTTTGCGAGATTCTGCTGGTGTAGTTCTCTCTCCCGTTTCTCCAGCCCATCCCACGTGCTGGAATGAGTTAGCAGCCCAAGGCAATCTCCTCGGGGAGCTCACTGTGCAGAGAGAGCCTGATTGCTCTTCCTGATGGCTCTCTAACCCTGCATTACGGCGTCGTTTGCACACATTCAGTTCCCCCTCGGTGGCAGCATTCTTTTCTCCCCACCCCTCCTTCTTCTGCCTGTTTACACTTATGTGCTTTTCTGTTTACTGCTGAAAGATCCGAAGCTGCTTTCTGCCGGCTGCTTGCGAAGAGGAGGGAAATAAGAGGCTGGCTGGTGGATGGGCTTGTCTGAGCGTTTATTGAACCTCCTTCCCGGAACGACGAGGCCGTTCTGTCTCCTCTGTCTGCAAGCCCTGCAGGGCCAGGGCTGCTGCTATTTCTCCTGCACTGATAACATAATTAGCCTGACAGGCCCACTGGGTGTGCTGGTGAGCGCTTTGTGCGTTTGGCTAAGTGAAGTGAAGTATTAGGGTTGGGGGGGGAGGGAAGGAAGGAAGGAAGGAAGGAAGACAGCGGCTTTAAAAATAGTGGCAGCAGGGTCACAGGAGCTACCCTGCATCGTCCTTCAAAGGGGGCGGCATCAGGTGCATATCAGCCTCCCAGAGGCCTCGGAGCTGCTCAGGTGCTGCAGCAGTGGTTTATGCCCTATTGCACCTCAGGAGGTACTCTCAGTGGTGCATGGAGCTGTAGGTGCAGGGGAGTCCGGTAGAGGGCATGCTTTGCATGCAGACGATCCCCAGTTCGATCCCCGGCATCTCCAGGTGCTGCAGAAAAATACTCCTGCCTGAAAACTGGAAGAGCTGCTGCCAGTCAGTGTCAGCAGGCCTGGACTAGATGGGCCGAGGGTCTGATGCGGTGTCAGACCGCTTCCTATGTTCCTACAATGTCGTGTAAGGATGACCTGAGCTACTTGTGGGGAAGGTAGCTTCCTCTCTTCCTCTGGCAAAACTGCTGTCAGGGCTGTGTGTATTTGGTGCTGAACAATTAAAAGGCTGTCCTCTGCATAGGTGATGCGAATGTGCAGTTTCCCTTGGTCTGCGTCACGTCTGTCAATTTTTCTGTGGCACGCATTGTTGCGGTTGTGTTGGTCGTGGGGGAGGGGCGCGACTGCTGCCCCCTCCCGGGCAGCTGTTGACGGGGCGCCATGGGCTCGCGCTCCCTTCGTTGTGGCAGTGCGGGGCTGCTCCCCGGGTCTCCCAGGCCCCAAGCAGGTGGCTGCTGCAGCCAGCCGTTGACTGCCCAGAGGTTGGCAGGTATCTGCCAGGAGCAGTGCCCTTGGGTTGCTGTCCACCCTCTCCACGTTGGCCCGTTTCGAGCTGTCACAATGGCGATGAGGAGCATATATGTATTACACCTCACTTCTTGACGGCATGGCGAGGAGGAAGCTGCTGACGCTTCGCTCTCTGTGTAAGACCAGGGGCTGGTGAGGGTTTTCCATTGTACCGCTCGCTACACAGGGGTAGGGCAGGGCTAGAGCTGCGTTGCCCCTGCTGCAGCTGCTCTGAGAAACCAACAGGTAAGGCAGCTTCAGTTGACTGGTCTCCCAAATCGATACAAATTGGAAGGGAACTTGCAAAGCCATAGGAGCCCTACTCTTTCCAGCAGGAGACTCTCAAGACGTGTCATTGAGTTGTTCCCAGAGAAGGTTAAGTGGTGGATTGATCATGTTCTGTAAGCAAAGCAATTGCACGGGCAATCAGGACGGAACATGGCAGAGAGAAGTGGGACATGCGTGGGCTGCAAGCAAGAAGCCAGTTTGTAACTGTGAAGCTGTTAAAGGCAAGATCCAGTCAGAAAAAACCCAGTGTGGCTGCTGGGACTGAAAGCATCTCTTGTGGATTCCAGAGTGTCACACTTGACCGCAAGTACGTTATTTGTCAGAAAGGCCCTTTGCCAGAAATTTCGTGGTGGTGGCAGGATTGACAAATCATTGCAGAAAAGCCAGAACACAAATACAGGTAGCTCAATATGTTCAAAGCTATTTAATTGAGTTACTACTTAGTGAGCACTTGTGTAAACCACAAGGAGAAGTGAGCAGGCTGTGCAGTATCTCCAGCAGTGGAAGGGCCAGCAACTTGTTGGTGTCATTTTAAATAAAAGGTGAAAATGCCATGAGGGGCCAGGAATATTCTGGAGAGGGGCAAAGCCCCCTGTGGTTGCAGCCCAGGTTAGGGTCAGCCCTAAATGAAACCCTTTTGTTTTGTTTAATGAAGCTGAGCCAAAATTACTTCCCTCATTTTGTGCTTGTCTTCCCAAGCGTCAAAAAGCTGCTTCCATTTTCGGGACTCATTCAGAACCCTTTACTGTGCAGGGGCGGGAGGGCATCTAGCCCATTTTCTGTCTTGGTTACCCTTCCTGGTCTCTGATTCCTTAGCTCTCACAGCCTTTTAAATTCTAGTAGTTGAGGCGACCCATCTGACTTTGCCAGTGGTGTTGCAAGGCTGACATGATGACATAATGCCAGGCTGGGGGAACCATTTTTCGGGCCAAGGGCCAAATTGGCCAGAATGTTAGGGACCGCATGCCAGCAGTGGGAGGGGCAACTGCTGACGCGCCCCCCCATTTTCTCTCTCACACATCCATGCCTTATTCTCTCTCCCGTGCACACATGCGTGCACCACCCTTTTAGCCCCACCGCCCCAGCTGATCCAAGCCAATAAGCTGAGGGGTGAGCCTGGCATTTCCACTTTCCCAGCGCTGAGCAGGGAAAGGGGTTTACCACTGATCTGCTGCTGGTTTGGAAAGAAGCCCTTTCCCGAACCATCCCACCTCCCCGAGGAGCCTCTCCCAGCGCTGAGGCAGGGGAAAGGATTCTTGTGAGCTGAAGCACGTCGTTGGCCGCAGCCAATTGGACTGAACGGCCACGTTGCACACTGAGGGCCGTGAAGGAGAACAGGGTTGAGGAGAAGCAAGAGCCCGTGGAACAAATGCGGGGGTTTGGCGAGGTGAATGTTGGGCAGCGTGTTCTCTGGTCCTTGAAACCAGAGCGTGCAAGTGGGCCCTGCAACAAAATGGTTGCAGTGTGGGGTGCTCAGGATTCCAGCCATTTCCCCAACAACATTGCATCTGTGTTCTGTGTCAGTCAAGCAGGCTCAGTCCGCATTGGCTTGTTTGTGGGTGTTATCCCCTCTTGGGGGGTGGGTTCTGCTGGACACGTGCACCCAACCCTAGAAGTATTAAGATTTTATTTATTTAATTTCTATACCACCCAATAGCCAGAGCTCTCTGGGTGGTTCACAAGATTTTGGATTTCTCTGTTGATTCCTGGGAGTAGTGCTCAGTTCCATCCCTGCGGACATTGTAAAAAAACAGCTTCTCAGTGTGAACAAGGGACTGACGCATCCAGAAAATGTGAAGGTTTTTTCTTATCTTCTCCTTTTCCTGCCACTTCGTTTCTCCTTCCATCCAGTTGTCACATCCCCCCACCCCTACCCCAGTAAGCCAACATTCCATGCCACGGAGTTATTAGGGGGCTGTTTTCATTTTTTCCTAACACCTTTTTGCATATCCAAAAAACCTCATGGTTGCCCCAAGTCTCTGATACTTGTGATTTTGGGTGGTGCGATTTTGGTTCCAGTTCTGTGAAAGCAAGAAGACTTGGATCGTAAAAGGAGGGAGCGATGGGTCAACGCAGCCCTAGTTCTTGACCCTGTGTCTTCACTGTTGAACAGCCCCCCCAAAGCTCATACTTGGCACAGGCACGAATCCTTGCAAGATCATTTTGGGGGCCTGGCCGAGCATGAGATCGGCAGAGGTCCACTACCTTAGGTAACCTCAGGTCACCGCAATAAGGAAGGGATCAGCCTAGAGGTCAAAGGTAAAAGCAGGGTCAGCCCCCAGGGGTCACAGTCAATACACATGGGGGCAGAATTCTGTCCTCCAGCTCAGGCTAGTTGGAAAAGGGGTCCTTCTCAGTGTAGCTAGGAAGATGGAGCCACTGGTTTCTTCCAGCTTTTGCCTTGGTACTAAGCAGACATCCTATTTGTACATTCAGAACTTGACCTGATAAGCATAAAAAGCTCTCACACAAGTGGCCTTTTCATGTGAGTAGTGCAACAGCAGCCAGGCGACACCACAAAACCTTCTGCGCACAGCAGGGGTTGCAGCCGTTCCTCCTTGCAGGAGTTGCCCCTTCGTCCTCTGAGGCATCTTATGAGAATGCAAGGAGAGCCCTGCAGCTGGATCCAACTAAGGCAGATTGGTGGAGGCCGGCCTTCCCCACCCTGGTGCCCTCCAGATGTGCTCGACTACAACTCCCTGCATCCCCCAGCCAGCATAACGTTATAATAAAAGTAAATCGCACAGAAAGAAACAAGTAACAATACATGATCTTAAATACTTGATAGAATAACCATTTAAGTGAAATGTCACAATTCACTTAATTACCTCTTTAATATGAAGGCTGTTTGCCAAGGAACTGGTATTCACAGATGAACCACCTCTGCGCTTGGAGGTTCTGCTGAAATCATCATGGCTAATACCTATTAATCTACCTCCGTTGCCATGAAATTGTCTGAACCCCTTTAAAGCCATCGCAGTGGCTGGTCGTCACCCGATCCTGTAGCACCGAGTGACCATAACTAGTCGTGCGTGGCACGAAGTACCTTGCTTGGTCGGCCTTGTTCGCGACGGCTGTTCGTGTCGCCCATTAACTGCACCTGTGTATATACAAGAGCTGATGCAGCATCGTGGGACCTGGGTAAGCTTTGGGATGCAAAGCATCAATTCCCTGTCGCGAAACGTTATAGGCACAGCGCCCCTGGAAGTGTCCCCGGCCCAGTGGTCACCCTGCGTTTGTGAAAGAGCTTGGCCAATGTGGTCCAAGAAGCTGCTCAGCCACTGATAAGAGCTGAAGCAGCACTCTTGGTTTTGCTCCTCTGATCCTGGCGCACCTGCATTATTTAGCATGTGGTGCGGGAGGTCAGCGGCCCTCCTGATAATTTTCCCGAGATTAGCCGGAAAGTGTTAATCGCTCGGGAAAAGAGGCTTGACACGGTTATTCAGTAGTTTGGCTTTAACTGCAAATAAACAAAAGGCAATAATTAATGGGACCGTCCCACGGTCAGATTCCCCCACCCCTCCTTGCTCATGCCATGTTTGCCAGAGACTCCCTTTCTCTTTTGGGCAGGGAGGCTTTTAAATGTTCAAACAAAAAGCTCCATTGAGCTTAAAGGAAATTCAGCCATGCCTGAGCTGGGATGTGAGCAGCCTGGGAATAGCCACGCAGGTACGCAGCCTGGCACCTGGGGGAGAGCCTGTGAGAACTCTGCTCCATAGAGGCAAGCTAGCTTTCTTTAAGGGAGGGGGTGCAGTGTCAAACTTCTAAGGGCCAAGTGGAGGGGGAGAAAAAAGCTGAGAGATGGCCTGTGATGAGCCCTGGAATGGAGTGGTAATTATTTATGCAGCACCATCTGTGTGCAAAATGCTAGGCTAGGTCTCTGCCCGGATGAGCTTGCAGTCCAGAGGGAGGGCAGGTGGGGAGGGGAGGTGAACAGGGGATGAATGTGGGTGCAGTTCAGCTACTCCTGTGTAGGCTCACAGTAGGATATGAGATTACTGGGCTGTGTTAAAAAGGGGGCTCTTGAGGGGGAACTAAATGTCATGGGGCGGGGTGTGTGGGGGGTGGGCCTGGAGAAACGGGAAGGTGAGAACAGCCCCGCCCTGAGGCAGCAAGAGGCGGCTTGTCTTGGCCACGGCGCAAGTCGGGCCCATACGCCCCTGGTGGGGGCGGGGGTGTTGCCTGACCCGCTGTGGCCCCCTGGCATTGGCAGGCTGCTTGGCTGGGGGGCGGGGTCGCTTTGTGCTTCCCTCCCACACGGGTCCGCCGGGCATCCTTTAGGTCAGGGGTGCGGAACCTCAGTTCTGGGCACCAAGTCCAGCCTGCCTGTGGGCCCAGTCCAGCCCTCCAGGGCTCTCCAACAGGCCACCCCTTCCCTTGGCCTCACCCCTTGTCCCCCAATCATTTGGCGGCTTCCTGGATTTCATGCCACCTCCTCGTCCTAAGAGGTCGAAGTGCCTCTCCAAAGGCTGAGTGACTGGCAGCAAGGATTTGGGGCTGAAATGTGCTGGTATTTTTGGCCCCGCCCAGCACTGAATGCAGCCCCCATGAGCCTCTCCGAAATGGAATCTGAAACCATTTCAGCCCCACTGCTTTAGGTCCTGGGTTCAGGGCCTGCTGGGTGTCTGCTTTCTTCGAACAAGCTGGGTCGAAGCCCTCTTGGCCCCCTGCCCTGGTGGGAAGCTACCTCACCTGCTGTGCCTTTGAGGAGAAGACCGTCCCGGGTCTCCCGTGCTGCTCCGTTCCTCAAACCAGCACACCAGTCCTTACGCACAGGCATGCTGCCTCTGGAGACGGAAGTTCCAGAAGGTGCCCTCCTGGCCCTAATCATTGCTGGCTGTAACACAGGGGCCTTCGACCTCCTTCAGCCCAAGGGACACGCTCCTTTTCAGAGAAGCTCTCGGAGGCCGCACTCCAGTGGTGCGGATTTATTTATTAATTTCTTAATCGCCCATCTAGCCAGTCACCTGGCCACTCTGGGTGATGTACAGCAGTACAAACAATCTAAAACTGTAAAATTAAACATTAAACATATTCTAAAAATACCCTAACGCACCCCAAATGCCTGCCTGAACAACCACGTTTTCAGTGCGTGGCGGAAGCTCATTAAAGAGGGGGCATGGCAAAGTTCCTTAGGCAGGGAGTTCCACAGAGTGGGGGCCACCACAGAGAAGGCCCTGTCTGTCGTCCTTACCAGCCTAGCTGTCCTGATTGATGGGAGAGAAAGAAGGCCATCCGAGGCTGATCTTGATCTTGTTGAGCGGCCTGTCTGGTGTTGCTGGAGGCGCCCCTTGATGCCGATGGAATCCGTAAGGCCAGATGGGGACCCCAGGAAGGCTGGATTTGGCCCCCGGGCCTGAGGTCCTGCAGGCCTCCCATGATTTGTATCCTGCCCCGACCACAGGAGGTGAGTTGATCACTGAGCCCAACCAGACGCCCGAGACCTGGCCCCAAGGTAACCCAGCCTTGATCTGTCTCACCCTGGTGGTGGCTACGGGAGCATGTCTGTCCCATTCACGCACAAAATGGGGGCCAGTTTCCATCCAAAGGGCACACCGGTGAGAGGAGTGCAATGTTTCCTCTGCACCTGACCTCTTGCTGTGTTCTGCTACTTGAAACATGTTTTCTCCCCATCCCAGCTCACCTTTAAGTACATTAGAAGAGCCACATTGGATCAGCCCAAGCCCTGTCCATGCCAGCATCCTGTTTCCCACAGGGGGCAGCCAGCTGCCTGTGTGAAACCCACAAGCAGGGCACGAGCACAACAGCACCTGCCCACCCATGCTCCCCAGCAACTGGTGTACACGCAGGCATGCTGCCTCTGGTACTGGAGGTAGCACATAGCCCTCAAGCCCAGTAGCCATCAATAGCCTGATCCTCTGCCATGAATTTATCCAATCCCCTTTCAAAGCCATCAAAGTTGGTGGCCATCATTGCATCTTGATGTAGCGAATTCCATAGCTTCGGTGTACCAGTCTTCCCTAAACTAGTGCCCACCAGATGTGTTGGATTACAACTCCCATAATGTGTCCAGCACATCTGGAGGGCACCAGGCTGGGGAAGGATGACTTATGGGCTGTGTGAAGAAGGGCTTCCTTCTGTCTGACCTGAATCTCCCACTATCCAGGTTTATTGAAAGTCCCCAGATCCAAGTATTGTGGAACAGGGAGGAAAAACTTCCCCCTGGCCACTTTCTCCACAATGTGCATCATTTTATAAATGTCTTACCATATACCCCACCCCCACCTACTTACCCCTTTCTTCTGAACTAAAAGCTCCAAGTCTTGTAACCTTTCCTCAAAGGGGATCCTGCGTAGATCCACCAGGCCTTACAAACATGTTCCATTTCATTCAAAGAACCAGGTGCAATACTGTTATCCCCTTGAAAGTAAAATGGGAGGCACTCTGACCTCCCCCTCCTTTCAGAGGAACACCTCCCCCCCCCCCCGGATGTGATTGAAGTGAAAAGAGCATCTCTGAACTTGGGATGGAGAGGAGCACTTCTGACCTTCTGGGGATGCTGTCATGTTGGAACACTCTAATTGGCTTGGGTTCGTGGGGCTTCAAACCTTCTTGTGATGTTGTCACCAGGGGTGGGGTGGGGGTGGAGGAAACAAAACAAACCATCATTGGAACCTGAGACACACACTAGTATGAGCATGAACGTAGCACCAAACATCCTGAGCGATTAGTCCCAATGGTTGCAAGATGAACAACTGCCCACTTTTAGAAACCTGTGCAGAGACAGGACAAGGGTGGTGGGACACAGACTAAAAAATACAGTGTAATTGCTTTGTTGGACTCATCCATTTTGATCCGTCTGACCTAGTAGACGGCTTCCAGAGTACCTCTGGGAAGCACACAGGCCAGTCATAAAGGTGGCCATCTTCAAGTGTCTTCGTCCCCAGTATCTAGTGCTCTTTTTTGCCATGGATGTTCCATGCTCATTTTTAAAATGTGATTTAAGTATTTTCATGCTTTTGTCTGTATCGTTGCTCGCATGGAACTCCTGGAATTTTCTAGCCACTGGCGCTCTCCCAGGAAGAAAAAGTGGTATCCGCACATGAGTTGTTTCAGTAGAAATAAACTCCAGTTCATGGGGCAGCTCTCGTATGCGAGCCTCGCTGCCATGAACAGCCCTCTCGCACAGTGCCCATTGAGTTCCATGGGGCTTGGACAGGATGACTCCCTGTTGGATGGTGCCCAAGGTAACTGCACCCCAGGTTAGGAGGGAAAGTGGAACAAAGCGGGCATAAGCGCCAACGGTTCTGCCACACACCCCATGTTAATTCAAAACGGGGGCCTCCCATTGATCCGCATTCTGAAGTGGGTGGTAGCTCAAGCCCTTGCTGCCTTGCTCTGTGAGGCATTTGGCTCGGCCAAGTTTTGTTTTGTTTTTAAAGAAAGGTTTGGTTCCCTTAACAGCCCCTAGGGATGTCAGTGTCACATTTCCAGAGCCTGAGGCTACCACCTACAGGTTCAGAGGTCCAAGAGTTCCAAGGTAGCCAGGCCAGACAGGGATCAGGCAAAAGGCAAGGTCTCAGTGATCAGGGTCACAGGCAACAAGGTTCCAATACAACACAGCAGACAAGGGGCAGGCAGAAAGAGAGTCAGAGTTCAGTCCAAAAGTACACTCACCAGGAATCAGTCAAGGACACAGTTCAAAGACAAGGAAAACTTCATTCAGGAAGATCTGGCCAATGTTGTTTCCAGCAGTGCTCTCAGCCTTCCACTGCTGTTTTAATGCAGAGGCTGTCAGAGCCACACCCCGGCCTCAGCTGTGAACTGTTAGTGACTGCAGCTGAAAAGGTCCTCCTTGTGAGCTAACTTCCTAATGTGAGTAGATTTTTTCTCACAAGGAGGCCTCTGGCTCAGTCTACCAGGAGGCTAACTCCAAGTTCCTGGCTTTTTAGGCGGCATTCCTTCTGTGGGCTTGGGGGTTTCTCTCCCTCCACCTTGGAGACAGAGTCCTTGTCTTCCACAGGTGATGGTCTCATGGGAGTCATCCCTGAGGGCCTGGCTCTTCTGTTCTACTGGCAGATCCTGGGCATTGCTGGTGGTGGGTGGTTCTTAGTCCTCCATCTCTTCCTTCTCCAAGGAGTATTCCAGCAGACACCTGGCACTCGGAGAAATCCACAACAGATTCAAAGGAGTTCAGACTCCTATGAATCTGGCCTGTGGATTCTGTAGAGCGCTGTCTGTTTCTGAGTTTCATGGACTTGCGAACTCATTTTCCATCGGGGGGGGAGGGGGCATTGTGCTAATTTGGTAATATGTGTGTTTTGCGGATTGTCAAGTGTCTTTCTTTGCATTGTCTGCTGATGGACAGAATTGGACATTTTTTACCAGCATTTTGTTCTACTTGTGCGAATTCGCATTAACTCATGTGCACTTGCACTAATGCAAATTAGCTCTAATTAGCATTGGCGCTAATGCAGATTAGCACAAGAAGAATGCAGTTCCGGTAAAAAATGTGATTCTGTCAGTGAGCAGATGATGGAACATACGATGCCTGATAATTTGCAGAACATGGACAGAATGGATTTAACAAAATCTGTCCATCCCTTAGAGCCCTGTTGCGCTACCCTGACTGTGCCGAAGCTACCCACATCCCTCATTGCACCACTTGGTCACAACACCAGGGCCCTAATTGTCCATTTCCGGAAGACCCTGTTAGTGCATGGCTTGCTCCCCTCCAACTCTTGCCTTGGCAGGCCTTTTGTGGGGGGCAGTTTAGGCTGAGCGAAGAGTGCCTTTAATGAGAATAATCCTGCCCTGGTTTGCAAATGCTGTGGCCCACCTGCAAGGCCAATTACGCTGGCTGATTCGGCCTGACCCATGGAGCTGGGCTTAAGGTGGCCGCTGTTTTTCAAAAGCTGTTTGAGGTGGAACGTGCGAAAAAATCTCACCTCTTTTTGTGTGTGTTTTGTTTTTTGCTTTGGAGTAAGGAAAAGGCCAGGGGTGGCGTTCATTGCATTCTGAAAAACACATACAGGCTGGCACATCTCAGGTGCGTTTGATCTCTGGGGAATTTGCAAGGGATCAGAAGGCTCCCTAATTGCAGGCACTGGGCCAGGCAGTTGAGAAAGTAATGTTCCTTTTAATCAGATTCCATATGCTCCAGTGTGTTCAACACACCCCCCCCCCCCCCGCTGAATTGCTTGAATGTGGCTTTATAAAAGGAGCCTGAGCCCAGGTGTAAGGGCTGGAATCGGCTGCAGGACATTTGATGGTATGGATACTGTCGTGTGTCTTTCCCATAGAATGTCCTCAGAGATTGATGCTGCGGTCTGCTGGCACCCAAATACCCATTGTCTGCCACCTGTGGGCTTAGGGTTTTGTAGCCTTGCCTTATCACTCAAAATCCCCCTCCTTTTGCAATTTGTGAGAATAATTTGTTGCCGATATAGAATCATAGAATAGTGGGGTTGGAAGGGGCCTACAAGGCCATCAAGTCCAACCCCCTGCTCAGTGCAGGAATCCAAGTCAGAGCATCCCTGACAGGTGGCTGTCCAGCCTCGTCTTGAACGCCTCCAGTGTGGGAGAGCCCACCACCTCCCTAAGGAATTGGCTCCATTGTCGTATTGCTCTAACAGTCCGGATGTTTTTCCTGATGTTCAGCCGGAATCTGGCTTCCTGTCACTTGAGCCCATTCTTCCGTGGCCTGGACTCTGGGATGATCAAGAAGAGATCCTGGCCTTCCTCTCTGTGTTTAAGCTTCTCTCGGCATCCACAAGGACTAGGAACTTGCTTTTCTAAGGATGTTACCTGAAATGCCAGCATGCCAAATTGTAAGGCTTGTGCTTTAAGAACTGCTTTTTTTTTGGTTCAGACCAAAAGCTTGTTTCTCCCAGTGCTTTTCATCAGCAGCAGAAAAAAGCTGCTTTACCACTTCCAGTTTTCTCTTCTGTTCAGTACTGCAATGTTAGGGTGCATGCAGATGTGCGTAATGTGAGCCCAGCGCTTTCTGAGGAGACACATTTCCTGCTTTTAAGACATGTCTGAGGAAGAGGGGACCCGTTCTTTAAGTTTGCAGCAGGAATTGGCTGTGCGCCATGCTGATTGGCTGACATGCTGTGATGTCAAGACCACTCCCCTCTGTCTGTTCAGCACATTTAATTCCATAACACTATGGTCAGCTTTTCAATAATAAGATGTTGGATGAATATACAATTGAGCAGATGTGCATGCTTTTTTTTAAAGAAAAAAATCTGCCTGCCTGGAGCATGAAGATGAGGGGCGCCGCTGCTGACTTGAGTCAGCTTTGGATTTGCTGATTAGCACCTCTGTCGTGGCATGCCAACCCAGGACTCCATCTTGTCTCTCTGCATCCTGAGTGGTGATGGTAGCTCACATTTTCAACAACAAAAATACGGTGAAGATTACTGGTGAAGACTAAACGTAGGCTATTTGGATTAAAGGATTTGTTGTAAGTTTCTCAACACTTCCACTGTGTAATTATCTAATGTTTCCTAGGCTGGGATCCAGAAAATCCCTTGCCTGGGCAGAAGGCGCTTCTGTTCATGAAAGCCTCCCCCTAATTTCTGCTCATCTCCCCCTCTCAGGAGCAAATTTGCATTGGCGCATTGGCTGGGAAACCACACCAGACATTCCAGACATAGTTGGGGGTGGCAGCTGAATATGGAGTAGCCCATGGTAGAACTTTGGCACAGCGCCAAATGTATTGGACAGGATGTCTTAGTCTAAACAGCCAGAGGGAAGCTGGCATATCCCATGCTACACCAGAGGGTGCGTCTCCCATCAGGAGTGGCTTTTAGGGAGACTTAAGGGCCTGCAAAGCCCCATTGCATGAGCAGAGTTCAGTGCTCAGACTTCTCTGGATCGTAACACGCAAGCTGTTAACATCCAGCCCATCCTCCCTTACGAATGGCTGTGCTGACTAGGGTTGCAGTCCAGCAACCTCTGGAAGGCCACATGTTCCTCACCTCTGATTCAGGTGCATGTTGAAAAAGTATCGCTGAAATACTAAGGATCTGGGCTTCAGGCAGGGTGCTCCAGAGATTAGGAGTTCCAGAGTAAAGCCTCTGCTCCAACAGTGTATGCAAGACCTTTTTCCCCCCCCCCTTTTTTTTTTTTAGAACAGGCCTTAGAGACTTGGATTTCTGAATCTGCTTCTAATTGATGGTATCCTGTAACCTACATTGTACATTTTATGGTTTTAAGTGCTGAGATTGGACAGGTATTTTAATGCTGCTGTTTTAGTTACTTTCATTTATAATACATAATGCTACTGTTTTGTGTTTTTTAATTTTGCAAACGGCCTTGAGAAGGCTTTCTAACTTTTAGAGGTGGTGTAAAAGTATTTTAAATAAAATAAGGATGGAAGAGCTGCCCCTCTTGACTTGATCTCACTGAGTTAGGGCTCATAAGGAGATTAGGGGTGTACAAAACACTTACCTGGTTCCGCTGGGGCCATCCGCAGTGGGGGGGAGGCGCTCCGTCCCCCCCATTGGAATCCTCCCTGGCCGGCTCCGTTCCGCAGCGACTCTGTGGAGCCACCGGCTGCGGCTGGCTGCGGCCAGAATTCCAGCCACTGCCGGGCTGCTGTGGCCGCCATTTGCATGGCTGCCTTTACCGTGATAGGCTACGTAAATACTTACGTAGCCTATCACGGCAAAGAGCAGAGGCGCAAATGGCGGCCGCTATGCCATTTGCGCCCCTGCTCTTTGCTGTGATAGCCTATCACGAAAAAGGCAGCCACACAAATGGCGGCCGCTACGATGGCCGCCATTTGCGGCCGCAGCAGCCTGGCAGCGGCCGGGAGACCAGCTGCCGCCGCCGAATCCGCCGCCAGATAGGCTCCGTCCCGGGGGGATTCCGCGGGGTGGCGCCGTTCTGCCACGGATTCCGGGGGGCCGGATTCTTTAGAATCCAGCCTCACTGGAGTCCGTGGCGGAATTCTCTGACATCCCTAAGGAGATCCGGTGCTTCAGACCATGCAGGGCCTTAAAGATGAGAACCAACACCCTGCACTGGGCCCAGAGCATATAAGAAGTCACCAGTGCAGCTGGCACAGACCAGGCAGAACACGGTATGCTTTCAACACCCGTGTTGGGAGATGGGTGCCTGTGCTCTGTCCACCAAACTGTTCTCCTGGTATGGCCAGACCTGGCCGTGGTCATACATGCATTATTTACATCTTGATGGGACTACTGCAACATGCTCTATCTGGGGTTCACCTTGAAAATCACTCAGAAACTTTGAGGGGTGCAGAATGTGGCCTTTGGAGGCGAGACCTCTGGGGGAGTATAAATACATTTAAACAACGGCTCCCAAGTGAATGGTTGAAATAGGCTGAGCATTGTTGTTTAAGTTGCATTACCAGGGATTCTGTGGACCTCAAGCGACCTGTCTCCATTTGCAAGCCTGCAGGAGTTGACCTTGAGCTCACATCCCTGAAACAGGATACTGAGAATAGAAGCATTTGCTGTTGTGTATTCCAGTTGTGCAGGAGAAGGCCCTCCAAGAAAGCACCTTTTCCTCGAGGCTTGGAAAAGGGGGGTGGGTGGGGTGGGGTTCGGGGTCCCTCTTGGCTTAAGAGCCAGTGTGGTGTAGTGGTTAGAGTTGCACTTAGACTGGGAAGACCTGGGCTCAAATCCCCACTCAGCCATGCTGCTCACTGGGTGACCTTGCCTGGGCCAGTCACTACCTCTCAGCCTAATGGCCTCGCAGGCTGGTTGTGGGAAAGCCATGCATGCCACCCCGAACGCCTCGGCAGAAGGGTGGAATACAAATGTAATTCTCTCTGCTAGTCTGCTCCTTGGGGAATCTGTTCATAGAATCATAGAAGAGCGGGGCTGGAAGGGGCCTGCAAAACCGTTGAGTCCAACCCCCTGCTCAGTGCAGGAATCCAAGTCAGAGCATCCCTTGAAGTCTTGAATGCCTCCAGGGTGGGAGAGCTCACCTCAAACCACCTTGGATTTGCAGTAATGAGGATAATTTCCTCAATTTCAAAAAGTATTTGTCAGAGATTCTTTCAGATTTTCTGAACTGTGTGTGTGTGAGAGAGAGAGGGGGGGGGGAGGGAGGGAGGGCAGGGGAGAGAGACTTCTGTATTTTATGTGCTGAATCTTAGACCCTCATCAGCATGGTCTTTGACCCAGTAACTTTCTCCCCTGCCTTTGCCTGGTGAAAGGCTGTAGACGTGCATTCGTGAGAGTGAATGGGGAGATCTGTCTGAATATGATTTATGGGGTGGGTGGAGGTTTGGATAGCTCCTGTGGCGGCGATGGAGGAAGCTGTAAATGTTGAGTTGCAGAATTGGACTGTGGAGGGGTCTGGGGCACGACTCCCTTCCTCGTGCTTGCTTAACAGTATGTCAGCAGGGGACCCCAACCTGCCTCAGAAGCATGACATTGTAGGTTGCTGGCAAGCAGTGGGACTCTTTCTATGGAGTTCTGCGTTGTGGTGGGACAGGAAATGCTGTGAGCTGCTACAAAGGCGGTTTCCGTGCTCAGAGGTGGCTTCCTTGTTTCCATAAGTGGGGGGACCAGTGGAGGCAGGCGGTTACCTACATCCCTTTTGTGGAAGCCTCCGGCTGGCTGCTGCCACAGACAGGCTGCTGCCAAAGGTGGATCTTCTGGTTTGGTCCAGCAGGACGGTTTTAATAGTCTTGGTGTGAAAGGGACCTTGGAGATCTCATAGTGGAGCTTGATGTCCTTTCAAAGTTACACCGGTGGCTGGGATTAATGGTGGACGTTGCTGGCCATGTGGGGGTGGGTGGGGGTGGTACGGAATGAAAAGATGGAAATTGAACATAACCTTGTTTCTAAAATGCAGAAATATAGAGGGTTCCTGGGGCTTTGCACAATTAAAGAGCCCTTCAGGGAACGTGATGCCTCAGTTCCTCTCTTTTAATCAGAAAGGCATTTTGTCTTATCTAGAGTTTTTGCCCCCTGTCCACAAATGCAGAATAGTATTCTGCAAATACTCAAATGGCCCTGGCATATGTTCAGAGGCACAGTTACAGATGAGCCCTGAACTAACACTGTTAGCCTATAGAGCTGCATTTACAAGAGATTCCATGTCCCTGAGCCCGGAAGAGGGTTTGATACTGTTTTGCATACAGCCATAAATCTCCAGCAGACTCCACTGTTAGCCTCCTTGGTGACTTTCTCCCAAGTCCGCTGCAGTCAGCTGCTCTACAGGAAAAAACGGACAGTGAGTTGGAAACCAAAATGTTACCTTGAAGGCTGAGTGTGTTTTTGATCTTTGGTCCCTGGAGCTATTTCTGAAGCATGCTGAAGTTGTCTGGAGACCTCCTCAGTTGGTGCTGTTGAGATGCTCTCAAGCACTTTAGATGGGTAAGATAGCAAGAGAAGTGTAGTGTGCTGGCTAAGTGTGTGCAAGCTGTGAGATCCTGGGTTCAAATCAGTAGGTGGCCTTAAGCAAGCAGCTATTCACTTGCCGCTGCTGCCACTCCACCCCACCCCAGTCCGTAACATGGGTGTACCGTGCAGAGCGGCTGTTGGGATTATTGAGGAAGCGCGTGAACAGCTTTGAATACTTGGGATGTGAGGCACAGAATGTGAGACTGGGCAGGACAGCGATGTGAGGGCTGGCAAGGCAGTAGAGGACACATACGGTGAGGCTAAGACAGGCTTTGTTGAAAGAAGTGGGTCACAAAGAGGGGCTTGAGGGAAATGAGAGCAGGAGGACATCCCTGATTTTTCGGAAGGGCTTTGCCAGAGGTGCAGGGCTGGGCAAAGGAGACTGGCAGTGGCTCACAGAATTGTGTTGACGACTTTCTCAGAGGGGTGCAGTGTTCCTTCCTGGCAGTTTGGCTGAGAGGAGCTGATACGACAGGAGGCTTAAGACCAGTTCAGGCGTTCATGGGGCTTCTTGCCCACAGCATGTCTTCCAGAGAACAACTGAGGGAGAGACCAGCGTGTGAGCATGCAGTAAACCACCTGGGAGGCCAGCGGCTTGAGCGCCATTTTGAGTGGAAACATGGGATATACATTTATTAAACAAAACGAAATAAATGAATACTATCCATTGATTTTGGGTCAATTTGGCATCCTGCAGCATCTGAAAACACCAGTTCTGGAGCTGGTTTGCACACATGTGTGAAATGATGGCTGGCAGCTGAGCATTTGAGAAGCCTTGTGCAGAAGCTGATAGGAGTATTCAGTTGGATCCATGGCAGTGGCGGCTCATAGTCACACATGCAAGTTATCTCCAGCTGCTGCAGTCTGTCCACAGCTGGGCAGATGTGTGTGAACACCCCAAGCTAGAAGAGGTCCAAGGTCAGATGAATGAAATTGCATGAACATTTGCATTTCTCACCTTGTTTGTCGTAAAATGTGTAAAGCGCTCTTCATCCACAGGGGGTTCCAGGGAAGGGCACAAAAGGTGATAAAAATGCACACTGCGTAATCGCAACAATACAATTTCAAAATAAGGGGCATAAAAGCTATTCAACCAGCGAATAAACAAATAATCCATTTTAAAAAGCCATTTAAATTGCCTGGGCAAACCCCCCCCACACACACACATTTTGATTCTGTGCTGAAAAGAAAGCATGGGCAGTGCCAATCGCATGTCTCCTGGGAACTCCCCCACTGCACTAGATCTGCGTGTGTGCATGCATAAGCGTGCATTTGCACACACCACACTGGGCACATTTGAGATCGGCAGTGTGCACTTTGTGCACTCAGTGAAGCAGGTGCTCTCCTCTGTGACCACAAGAGCTAGTCTGCCAGTGCTGTTTCGCTGCAACAGACTGACGCACCGCAGTGCCTCTTGAACACAGCTACGCTTCAGGAATTCTGAAAAGTCTCGTCTCTCAAAATTAATCCTGCTCTTTGAGGCCTAATCTTGCCCCTCATGTTGCTTCTTCAGCCTTTTCACCTTGAGTGCTTCTGTGTGGTGTGATTACCAGCTGGCTCTTTTAAAAAAAGAAAAGAAAAAAGAAAGCAAAACATTTGAACTCTCAATTACGTATTATTAAGGTATGTTCTGCCTCTTATGTGCATATCTCAGTGTGCCTGGCTTGCACAAATTCCGCAGCATTGGTCCAAACTTCAGAGAGCTGTCTTTTCCTAAAAACAGCCTCTTCAAGTCTAATGACTCAAAGGGCTGTTCTGTGGACGTGTGGGCAGGAGACCCCTGCACCTTCTCTACCCTGGGAGGGGGCAGAATGAGTTATTTTCCCCCTTTTTCTCTGAAATCGCCTCAGACAAGAGAGGAATCCCCCAGCCCAGAGGCACGGTCTGTCTGGAGAGTGAGAAATCAAGCTTGCTGCTCCAAGAGGCAGCTCAGATTTCCTTGCCAAACCTCAGAATTTGCACCCTTCCATTCTGACAGAGGGCTGGCAGTGAAGGGATGGTGAGCCTGGCCGTTTTGAAATACTCCGGATGGGCATCTCCACTGACAAGCAGCCCATCCTTGCATTAAAACTGCTCTTTGCTGCATTGCATATTTTGGGCCTGCTTATTGAGGACTTGGAATCATAGAACAGTAGGGTTGGAAGGGGCCTACAAGACCCTCGAGTCCAACCCCCTGCTCAGTGCAGGAATCCAAGTCAGAGCATCCCTGACAGGTGGCTGTCCAGCCTCGTCTTGAATGCCTCCAGGGTGGGAGAGCCCACCAACTCCCCAGGTCATGGGTTCCATCGTCGTATTGCTCTAACAGTCAGGACGTTTTGGAAACCTTTTTGTCTTGCTTGTCCAAAACAGGTCAGTTTTCCATATAGGCTGTTGGAGGGGCATTTTTTATTACGTCACCTTGCTCCTTGTCTCCATGCCCCTGCGGGGCCTTTTGACCAAGAGACATGAGGCATCAGGAGAGTGGGAGGCCAGTTAGGCCAGGGTCCCCAACATGGTGCCCCCAGGTGCCATGGCACTGGTGGGCACCTCCAAAAATGGGTCCTCAGTGTGGAGCCTCTGGACTCCTGGGAAACTTTCCCCCCCATTTTTTAAAATATATATACATGGATTTCTATGATATGGATATAACTTTCTAGCAATTATACATGAGTCCCCAAAAAAGCGGACCAAATATACCAATAAGTATCCATTTGAAGGCAGCATCTATATGTCACCTGTTCAAATATTGAAAGTGTTGTAAGATCATCATAGAATAGTAGGGTTGGAAGGGTCCTATAAGACCATTGAGTCCAACCCCTGCCCAGTGCAGGAATCTAAGTCAAAGCATCCCTGACAGATGGCTGTCCAGCTTGATCTTGAATGCCTCCAGTGTGGGAGAGCCCACCATCTCCCTTGGTCACTGGTTCTATCGTCATATTGTTTCCTGATGTTCAGGTGGAATCTGGCTTCCTGTAACGTACGCCCATTATTCTGTGTCCTGCACTCTGGGATGATCGAGGAGAGATCTTGACCTTCCTCTCTGGGACAGCAAGAAATGCTGTTTTGCTGGAAGTGGGTCACAAATGATCATAGAATAGTAGGGTTGGAAGGGGCCTACAAGGCCATCGAGTCCAACCCCCTGCTCAATGCAGGAATCCAAGTCAGAGCATCCCTGACAGATGGCTGTCCAGCCTCGTCTCGAATGCCTCCAGGGTGGGAGAGCCCATCACCTCCATAGGTCATTGGTTCCATTGTCGTATTGGTCTAGCAGCCAGGAAGTTTTTCCTGATGTTCAGCCAGAATCTGGCTTCCTGTAACGAGCCCATGATTCCATGTCCTGCACTCTGGGATGATCGAGAAGAGATCCTGGCCTTCCTCTCTGTGACAACCTTGCAAATACTTGAAGAACGCTATCATATCTCCCCCCAGTCTTCTCTTCTCAAGGCTAAACATGCCCGGTTCTTTCAGTCTCCCTTCATAGGGCTTTGTTTCCAGTCTCCTGATCATCTTTGTTGCCCTCCTCTGAACCGTCTCCAGGTTGTCTGCATTCTTAAAATGTGTTGCCCAGAACTGGACACAGTACTCCAGATGAGGCCTAACCAGTGCTGAGTAGAGGGGAACTAGTACGTCCTGGGATTTGGAAGCTATGCTTCTATTAATGCAGCCCAAAAGAGCATTTGCCTTTTTTGCAGCCACATCACATTGATCTACAACAATTCCAAGATTCTTCTTGCTTGTAGTGTTGTTGAGCCAAGTGTCCCCCATCTTGTAACTGTGCATTTGGTTTCTTTTTCCTAGGTGCAGAACTTGGCATTTATACCTATTCAATGTCATTCCGTTGTTTTCTGTCCAGTGCTCCAGTCTATCCAGATCACTTTGAATTTTGTTTCCGTCTTCCAGGGTATTAGCTATCCCGCCCAGTTTTGTGTCATCTGCAAATGTGATCAGCATTGCCTGCATCTCCTCCACCAAGTCATTTATAAAAATGTTGAAGAGCACTGGGCCCAGGACTGAGCTCTGCGGTACCCACTCGTTACCTCTCCCCAGTTTGAGAAGATCCCATTGAGAAGCACTCTTTGAGTCCGAGCTGTAGCCAACTGTGGATCCATCTGATGGGTGTTTCATCTAGCCCACTTTGAGCTAGTTTGCTCATCAGAATATCATGGGGCACTTTGTCGAAAGCGTTGCTGAAGTCGAGGTATATGATGTCCACAGCATTCCCACAGTCCACAAGGGAGGTGACTTGATCCAAAAATGAGATCAGATTTGTCTGGCAGGATTTGTTCTTGACAAATCCATGTTGGCTCCGAGTAATCACTGCATTGTTTTAAAGGTGTTTACAGACTGATTGTTTTTATCATCCTTTAGAACCAAGAACTCAAGTATAACATGGTCACTTTTCCACAGAGTTCCCGTAACTGCTACTTTATCCACTAAGTCATCTCTGTTGGTTAGTATCAAGTCAAGGATAGCCAATCCTCTAGTTCCTTCCTCTACTTTCTGTAGGAGAAAATTATCAGCAACACAAGTCAGGAATCTCTTGGAGGGGCCATGTTTTGCAGATTTGGAAGCTATGCTTCCAGGATTTGGAAGCTATACTTCTGTTAATGCAGCCCCAAATAGCATTGGCCTTTTTTGCAGCCACATCACATTGTTGGCTCATATTCAGCTTGTGATAGACAACAATTCCAAGATCCTTCTCGCTTGTCGTGTTGTTGAGCCACGTATCCCCCATCTTGTAACTGTGCATTTGTTCCCACACGGATGAGAAGAAAGGGATAGCTGTCAGTGGGATTTATGAGGGCAGGCAACCCTTCAGGCAGCTCTTCCTCAATCCATTGCCTTATAGGAGATGAGTGTTTATCTTTCCAACTTTGTAATATCAGTCTTTTAGCTGTCAAAAGGGTGCAGAGAATCCACTTACGCTATTTGTTAATTTCCATGAAGCAGGTAAATAATTTAAAAGAGCATGTACGTCAGTGAATATTGAAGACTGTTCCAGTACAGAATGTATCTGTGTAATAACCTCCTCCCCCAAAGAAGCAACTGCTGGACATTGCCAAAACGTATGTTTACAAGAAGCATTAGCTGCACCGCACCGCTGGAAATTAGCCGAAGTAGATAATCCCTTATTAAAGAGACGTTGTGGTATCCAGTAGACACCAAACAAATGTTTTTGCTGAATAAGATGCAGCTTAAGTTCCGTGGACGTGACAGGTAGGTGCCAAAGTGGTGATCCATTCATTAGGGATTTTGTGGTGGTGCCCACAGCACAGTCTCAAATTCCCAAATGTGCCCACGGGTCCAAGAAGGTTGGGGATCCCTGAGGTAGGCTATTGTAAGCCCTGTTTAGTGTCCAGAGTGTGCAAGGTGCTGTACACAAAATAAAGGTTATGTGGTCCTTGACCAAAGATTCTGATGGTCTCTTTTAGATGGAAAAGAGAGGAGACGACAAAGACTAAAGAGATGGAGAAGGGTGCATTAGATGAGAGTAGAGTGGCACATGAAATGGGTCAGGAGTTACTCATGTGTCTTGGACTCATGGGCTGACTTGTTATAGGCAGCATCAATATGTTTGCATGAAGGTGGAGAGGACTGGTGGCGTGGTGGAAACACAGAGACTGGGCAGGAGGAGAGAGAGAGAGAGAGGTGAGCTTGCGGGACGGAAGGAGAGAGAACTTGTATAAGGTGAAGTGCACAGAAATTCACTTCAGTAACTTGAAACTTTCTGAAATGGATTCACTTCAGAGAGGTTCTGAACATGTCAAATCCTGGTAAGAAAAGGGTTAAAGCTGTTCTCACTAAACTTTGTTTTGGTCTTAAACATTTACTTCCAACAATATTCCTTTGGGAGTTTTGTAAACTTAAATTGCGGGTTTGGGGAGAATAATGCCCTTCTCATCCTATGTACTGCACCTAATGCGAAGAGAAAACTCCCTGGAAAAGACCCTGATGCTGGGAAAGACTGAAGGCAAAAAGAGAGAGCAGAGGATGAGATGGCTGGATAGCATCACTGATGCAATGAATATGGAGTTGAGCACGCTCCGGGAGAGAGCGCAGGACAGGAAGGCCTGGCATGCTATGGTCCATGGGGTCACGAAGAGTCGGACACGACTGAACAACAACAACTGTATTTCTTCATTGAACATTTATATCTGGTCATTTCCGAAAGTTCAAAGAAAAAACGAAGGAAGAAATACAGGAGATGATTGCAGTAGGAATACCATCACAGTTCAGTGAAACACCAAAACAGTCTGGTTTAAAAAGAAGAAAGAAGCGGTGCGGCAGAAGCCAGAAAGATAAAACCACAAGAGCAGCAGTAAAAACCCATCAGCCAACATCCACTAAACCACTAACAGCCAGAGGCCCTCCGAAAAAGAAGGTTTTCAGCTTTGGCCTGCCTGGTAGACCCATCCAGGAAACCATGGGATTTTGGCCCCTGACATCATTCGACTTACAGCAGGGAGAACACAATATTATTGTTGTTGTTGTTGTTGTTGTTGTTATTATTATTATTATTATTATTATTATTATATTTTTCCCAAGACTGGGACTCAAGGAGGCTTTACAACATTAAAACTTGTACAATTAAAACCTATAAATAGAACTATACAAAAGTTAAAAATATAATTAAATCATCAATAATATTAAAATTGTATAAAATATCACAACTTTAAAAGACAACAAGAAATATACTATCCGTCCATCCATCCATCCATCCATCCATCCACTATTCTGACTGGCAGTGCTGATAACTATTAGGACTGTGCGCATCATTTGCAATTCATGAGCAGGAAACTTGTATGTAGTCACAAATGTTCAGTGCAATACTGCAGTTCTCTGAGAACCACATATGCGGCACCCTTTTGAGTACACGGGCGCTCTCAAAGCCAGAGGAAACGCACACACAGACCTTGCATATCAGCAGAGAATGACAGGAAATATTCATTTAAATTAAATGCATTTAACACTAACTATGACAGCTGTGTTTCACATAAGGTGTCTATGGAGGCTATGGATGTTTCAGTTATAAGGTATCCTGCCTCAAGGCAGCAGGCTTAGCAGTTACATGATGTGTAGGAGTCTCAAACCAACTTTTAACACGAATTCTATGAATGTTCAAGCTGCTTACTCAAAAGGCCTCCAAATCAGGTTAATTCTGCTCTGGAGTATATGGTTTGTGCATCATATTATACAGAACCCCAGCATATATGTCTGGAGAAAGGCAGAATCCTTAGCTAGCATCATATACATTTGGCTTCCACCAAAGTCCTACAGTAAGTACTTCTAGACACATACTCAGAAAGACTGTTGCTATCAGCCTGTACCTGCACGTCTGCTTTTCCCTTGGCAGCACAAAGTGAGATGTCCTCTGCTGCTGCTAAAGGCCCGTGGTTTTAAGCACTTGACCTCCGCCACCCAAACCAGTGATGCAATGCAATTTCCAGTGCAAATGAGGTTAATATGCATGGGGTCATTTAATTCAGAAAATTTCAAATTTGCACTGGAGAATTTCCAGGTGCCCTAGAGAGAGCTAATTTAGCATGTTTATTTTACTTGTATTTAGTAAACAATACAACTATGAAAATACCCCGTGTTAAATTTTGGTCCTAATGCACCAGAAGTATTTGACCTGAAATATTTGAGGGGGGGATTAAAGCACACTTAATGTGACTTTAAAAGTATACATAATATAACATTTATTGGAATACTTGTAAAAATTTAAAGCCAGAGAGACTGGGTTTCACATGACAAGACAACCCACTGTGGGTGACAAGCCACCATGGGTTGTTGCGTCGTCCAAGCCGAGACCAATTCCTGCAGGGTGGCTTGTGCATGGGCAACAAGCCATGCTAATAACCCCTGACTTGTTCTGGGGGTTGTCTAGCCCATGATGGGTTGGCATGTCATCTGAACCCAGCCATGCCAACCCCTCGCGGGTTGCTGGCATCGGGCGGCGAGCTGCTCAGCAACAGCGGCAGAACCCCCTGCCGTTCCTCCCAAGCGCAGCTACGGTAATGGCCACTTCCAGCGCTCCTCGCCAGAGACAGTACAGTTCTCCCTGGTGTAAAGTGTGGATGACATACATTATCCTTGAACGCTCATGTTCTTGCACCTGGGAACTCTCGCCCAATCAGGCTCAAATCTCTGCTCAGCCATGAACCTTGCAGGCTTATCTTGGGCCTAGCCTACTTCAAAGGGTTGTTGTGAAAATGCAGTGCGGCAGTTTTATGTATATTTAACTGAGTTATCCATGGCTACTAGTATTATTGACACCTATATGCTACCACCAGTCTCAGGGGCAGCATGCCTACGTACTTCAGTTGCTGGGGGACATGGGAGGGAGGGTGCTGTTGCCATGTCCTGCTTGGGGTTTCCCGGTTGGCAGCTGGTCGGCCACTATGTGAACAGAATGTTGGACTAGGTGGACCCTTGGTCTGATCCAGCAAGGCTCTTCTGATGTTCTTATGAGTTCCTTGGAGGAAGAGCAGGATACAAATTGCTTGCATGCATGCCCCTGCGCCCCCCACCAAACAACCTTACTCCTTCCTCCCCTGCCCCCACATCTCCTGAGATGCTGCTGGCCAGCTTACGGGTTTGCGGGAAAGATTGCAGTGCAATGCCTATCCTGGGAGGGCGAGGGATGACGCCACACAAAACACAGGTGACAGGCAGCAGGGCTGGGGGTGGGGAGTTCCGACTTCTTTCTACTCCTTCCTGAAGGGGTCTGCAGGGCGAAGAGAAGACTGACCTTCCCTGATGTGGAACAAAGACAGATGGTAATTTTCCTTTGCCCATCAAATCTAAACTTTCTCTGCCTTTTCCCAGCCCATAATTAAAATTGACGGTTCCCTTTCAGGGAAATCTGCTTTAATTTGATTAAGTGACAAGAGTTAAAGGCAAATGGGTGGAAAGTCTTTTATCTGGAGCTTTTAAAATTTAAAATAAAAAGCTCCTTCCAACCAAAATGGGGAGTTTGAAGTTCTGTTGGAGATTTCGGAATGGAGTGGGGTTCTCTAGGTCTCCCTCAACCTGGTGCCCTCCGGATCTGTTGGATTACAACTCCCATAATCCCCAGGGCAGAAAAATTGCCACCCCCTGCAATTGCTGGGATGGTGTGCGACTCCAGGTGCCGTGGAGAGCCCACTGTCCGTCGGGGGCTACAGGGGAGTCCCGCGCTCAACGGCCGTAGTTCCCCAGTGGAATAATGCAGCTGCTCTTAGGGTGGACGATCCATTTTGACAAATGCAGGCGTGTGGGGAACAGCTCTAGGCACTGTTCCAGGCATGTGGAATTTGTACATCTGAACTGGTGTCTTGGAAAGAGAGAGAAGAGAAAAGAAAAAAAATTGCGAGCAGGGATTCCTGTTCCAGTGCTTGCCAGGGTCTGATCCGTTGGGACCTGGCTTGATGGAAGCTTCTCAGCTGGGAATCCGGTGGTCTGCAAGGCTGGCTGGTTGTCTCCTAGGTGCTTTTGGCTCTGCTGGCCGGGATGCTTGCCAGAGGGCATTTATCTCCTGAGTGTTCGGGAGGGGAGAGGCAGAGAAGGCCTGATGCGTGCTGGCTGCTGGCAATTGTTCATTTTAATTTCTCTAATGGACCTGGATCTTGCAGAGATGGTCACGGTATAAATAAATCACTAGCAAAAGAACGGGAGAGTTGATGGGAGGGGGGAGGCTCCTATTAGGCCCCATTTAGCAGGTGAGGCTCTCCTGCTGCCAAGACAAGACAGCTCCTCGTGAGACGGCTGGCTGGCTGGCTAGTGTTGGGCTTTTCCTGCATCTTTGTAAATCGCAAGAGTGGCCCACCGAGGACACCTTTGCACAGTCTCCCACCGGGTTCCAGGGCTTTCACTTCAGGAAGGGCCAAACCTGCCTTCCAGCAGTGCAGCCAGTTCACTTTAGTCCCTGGATGTACAGCTTTTCTACACAAGGCTGTTAATCTGCTGTCTCTTCTTTCGATTTCATTACAGAATTGAGATCCAAGCACTTACACAAAGAATATTTCTTTTCCTGCTTTTCTGCTATATAACCTCTAGGTGGGGCTGTAGTATAGCAGAATAGCACAATTACACAAGCGAGAAAGTGTTTTCTTTCGCTTTCACAAATAGTACTGCATTTTCCCTGCTCTAAAAAAACCGCGTGGAAAGCGCTGTTTAAAAACAGAAGCGAAACTGGAGGGTCGTGTTGGCATCTAAAGAACCCGTAAACAACCATGAGTTGGGAATGACGAGTGCAGAATAAATGCTTCATAGAAAAGTTCTTCAGGGTCTCATGAGGGCCCCCTTTAGATGGCCATGGGTATTACTTCCATTGTGAAGCACACAACTAACATTTCTTTTCCAACTCCCTCCCGCTGCCATTCCATGTTTTACAACTGCTTCTACATTCCTGATACGTTCGAACAACAACCTTAGACAACCTTGTTTTAAAAAAATTAAATAACACTGAGCATATACAGTTCTGCATTTTGAACTCATAAAATACACTGAGCATGTGCAGTTCCGCATTTTAAACTCAAATCATAGCACTGTAATGGCTACAGAAATAAGTGGATTTTATGTCTGCTGCCCCGATCGCTTCATCACCTGCTGCTCTCTGGATGTTATTTGGGCCCCCCTTGGCTGGGGGGCCCTTGACTTTGTGCCCAAGGTCCTCCCTGACTGCGCCACTGCTGTCTTCCATGTCAAGGTGCAGCCTTGCAACGGAGGGAAGGAGAGTCTGAGCATGTGCAAAGGCTCTCCTTCAACATCTGACAAACTGCCACTCATCTTGCATACATGTTGAGCATTCTTTTCCCCCTCAGGTGTGTGCGCGTGCTACTGCTCCCAAGTGCCAGTGGCCGGAACTGTGCTGGCAGCCCCATCCCTGCTTTGCAGCCTCCACGATGCCCTGGGCCTCGCGTTGTTCTGGGGCATTGTGGGGGGAAGATGGTGGCCACCACAAAACACGGTGGAGAATACTCGGGGGAAATCTTACAAAGTGGCCTTAGTTTTTCTAGGGTGGAGGGGGTGAGAAAAAGAAAAATCCTGGAGGTTTTTTCAGGAAAATGAGAAATCTTAGCTCAGCCCCTGTGGTCCCACTGACTGTTTCTGAGACCATTGTCAGGTTAAACATATCCTCGGCTCTAACTGTGCTGTTTAAAATGGATATAAGACTGGGAATGGATATAAGACTGCCGATATCTCAACATCTGCCTACATTACAAGGGTGGATTGTGGTCTTTGTTGAACCTTTTTGCAACACGGTGGATAAAGGATGCTGAGAGCTGCTGTGATGGACTGGCTGAGCTGTGGGCCAGGGAGATCCGTGCTATATTGCCTTGGGCCAGTCATGTTGGTCTGTTGCATCACATTGGGGCCACTTCCTTTCTTGGCCTGAGGTCTCCGTTTGCACTACAGGGTAATATTGGCAGTCATGAAAAGGTTGTTAAATTGCTTTATAAATGCTAAGTAATCCTTCCTGGGGCTCATACTCAGGTTCACTTAATGCAGATGGCTTCACCCTCCAGTTCCTTAAGTGGGACACACACACACACCCGCATTTCACTATCGGTGAAGTGGGGGCTGTAATCTGTATGAGCAGCACACATTTTCCTTGGGATTAATTGAGGCATGAGTGGGCAGCCTGTCCCCCATTTTCCATTGCGTTGCATTCCGTTGGCGGAAATCCGGGATGTGGGGCAGAGCTGGTGGCGGGTGGGGCCAGAACTGCCACCCCCCTCGAGATTCTTAGAAGCAGAAGAGCAAGAGACAGTGTGGGGTTGGGGATGTTTTAAGGGCAGGCGGCACTTTCTCTTTTTCACACACTCCCACTGTTTCACTCTCAGTCTCCAGCCTCTCTCCCGCCTCCTCCCTTTCTTTGGGAAGGCGCAGGAGCCATATGAAATAAGGCTGCTGGCTGAGGGAGAGGTGGCCCCTCTCTGAATTATAGGGAAGCACACTGCATGCAGACCAAATTTCATGGCTGGTAATGAGTGTGGATGGTACAGAACAGAGTTGCTGTGGCCAAAAAACGTATTCTTTTGATTATTTCT
Organism: Heloderma suspectum; assembly: GCF_057233095.1. NCBI lineage: Eukaryota > Metazoa > Chordata > Lepidosauria > Squamata > Helodermatidae > Heloderma > Heloderma suspectum. Next base: position 3,379,488 of record NC_139459.1, on the reverse strand, counting down.
ACTGGTTGGGGAAATGCTGGGAAGGTAGAACAGAAGCTACAACCCCCCCCCCCCAATCGCTCCTTCCCTTGCCAGGATGTCCTTTGATCTTCTGATGAGCAAAGGGTCGCCTTTGTAAGATTAAAACAACCAAGAGTCTTGTGGCACCCTAAAGACTGACAGTCTTTATTCTGGCAGCAGCTTTCATAGACACTGTCACTTTATCAGAGGCGTGAAGTATTAACCTCAAATTGGCAGATGAATACACACATGCTGGGGGTAGGGGGGAAGATGTAAACTGGCTTGTCACAGGGAATTGAAATGCAAAAAAAGTGCAGACCATGATTTGAGGTTAATTCTGCCTGCATCTGATGAGGTGGACAGAGTCCGTGAAGGCTTCTGCCAGAATAAACATGGTCAGTGTTTAGGGTGCCACAAGAATCTTTGTCGTCTTTGCTGCAACTGTCTAACCCAGGTACTCCTCTGGACTTCGTAAGATTGAGTTCTTTAGTTTTAACCCCCACCTCCACATTATCTGCTTCATACAGTGATGGGGATCTTCACATTCTGTTCCTTTCATATTAAAAACGTAGATTACAACTTCAGTCCAGCCAAAGTTTCTGTCCATGCCCATTGAAACGAATGAAGGAAGTTTGTAGCGAGACGCATCAAATGGGAAGCAATGAGAGTAGGGCTGCAACCTGAAACACTCTTACCTGTGAGTAAAGTCCTATTGATTCTCTTCTGAGCAGACGTGACTAGGATTGTGCCGCATCAGCTCAATTCTTTCTAAATCTTGAGTTCAGTGGGGCTCTGCTCCCGAGTAAGTGTGCAAAGGACTGCAGTCTTAGTGGCAGCTAACTTAAGCTGGATCAAAGAGATAAATATTCATTACTGTATAGATTCCCTTAATTGAGTTACAAAGGACGAACCCTGCCCTGCAGGCTTACAGTCTCGCAAACAAGGTGATTAGGAAAGGGACAGAAGAGGACAGTCTGAAATGTAAAAGTTTCAAGCAAAATTGGAGCAGTCCAAAGCCTTTCAGAGTCTACAGGTGCAGCCTTCCCCAACCTGGTGCCGGCCAGGTGTGTAGAACTACAACTCCTATCATCCCCAGCCAGTACGTAATCTGACACATCAGGTGGGTACCAGATTGGGGAAGGCTTTGCTAAAGTCTTAATGTCTAGTGCCCTTTTACTGCTCTAACTCTACTGGCAAAGCTTGCAAAATTTGATTTTATACGTTCTTTCGGGCTGCTTAAAAAGGGATCTCCTCACCTAGTGCTTAACCGAAAACGAAAGGTGCTGTATTTTGGGCCCCTCTCCAACTGTGTGTCAGAATGTTGCTAATGTGAGAGAATAAGCGGAAGAGTAAACACACACACACACACACACACACACGGAAATCAGACCCAACAATAAAGGATCAGCTATCAAGGTGGGGCACGTAATGTCAAACAAGGGGGAAAATGTAAATTTCATGAACACCTTACACATTCATATAATGCATTTTATAACCACAACATTTAAAAGCAAATGGCTTAATATCAGATTTTGAGCAAATGATCATAAACTCCTTCATGTGTGACAAAGAACCAAATGTGTTTCGACCGTAAAGTCACAAATATACCAATTCTCGTATAGAAAATTCATAGAACATATGAAAAATTGCCCCTTTTTTCTCTCAGTTCAAATATAATGAACTGGCCAGATTGATAACGGGGACTAGAAAGTCTGAACATATAAGACTGACTCTGACCCGCTTGCACTGGCTGCCTGTATGTTTCCAAGCCTGATTCAAGGTGCTGGTTTTAACCTATAAAGCCTTACACAGCTTGGGACCACAATACCTGATGGAGCACCTCTCCCGACATTAACCTACCTGTACACTATGCTCAACATCTAAGGTCCTCCCCTGGCTGCCTACTCCAAGGGACTCTTGGAAGATGGCAACAAGGGAAAGGGCCTTCTTGGTGGTGGCCCCCAAATTATGGAATGAGCTCCCCAATGAGGCCCACCTGGCACCAACATTGTTATCTTTTCGGTGCCAGGTTAAGACCTTTCTCTTCTCCCAGGCATTCGGCAGTATATGATAAATTTTAATTGATCCTGGAATGGCTTATGGTTATGACTGTTAGCTTTGAGATTGCTTGTTTGAAGTTGTTTTAGATATATGTTCTTGTGTATATTTTCTGTTAGTGTGTTTTTTATGGAATTGGCTTTTAAAATCTGTATATTGTATTTTCAATGTTTTTAATCTTTGTAAACTGCCCAGAGAGCTTTGGCTATTGGGCGGAATAGAAATGTAATAATAATAAAATAAATAAATAAATAAATAAATAAATAAATAATGAAACGTCAAGCAGTGGCACAGCGTTGTCCCCTGCAAGATAAATAGAAGTTGCTTTGTTAAACATTAGCATTAAGGATGAGGAAAAATATGAAAATGTAACTGCAATCAAAATGGTAAAAAAATAAACTCATCACTTAAAAGCCACTGTCATACCCATGACAAAGGCTAAGGTAACAAACAAACAACAAACACCTTTTGCAAATCCACACTCCTGTGGAAAGGATTACGAGGGGGGGAAAGAAATGACTGTGGTTCAAAAAGTCCCCACCACTTCGTAAGGCGTTCGTGAAACGTTATATACAAAACGTTTGGCATTGCACATCCCAGCTTGATAGTGGGTCCTCAGCAGGGGGAAGAGTGCCCCGCTTCTCCCTCAGAGGTGTGGTGCTCAAGTTAGATGTGGGGGTGGGGTGGAGGAACACACTGCAAAGGTGGGGTTTGATGTTCTAATGGAACTACCGAGTGACACGTTCCCCGTGTGAGCTGTGTGTGGGTATTCATATAAAAAAGGTACAGTCTTGCCTTTCCCTACTCAGTGCCTGAGGGAGCTAGCAACCATAGAAACATGTCTTCCTGCAGTGCCCATTGGCAGAACAGCCCTGATGCTGGATCATAACAAGGGTCCATCTAGTCCAGCATTCTGTTCCCACATTGGCCAGCCAGGCGCCTCTGGGAAGCCCACAAGCAGGGCGTGAGCACAATAGCACCTTCTCACTTGTATTCCCCAACAACTGCTATTGAGAGGAATGCTGCCTCTGACACTGGAGGCAGCATAGAGCCATCAGGACTAGTAGCCACTGATAGCCTCCTCCTCCAGGAGTTTGTCCAACCCCTCTTGAAAGCCCTCCGAGACGCGAGATCCCATTGAGCTGCCCCAGCCTTGTGTCGCTGGCAAGCAGGAGCAGTGCCAAGAGATACGGAGGGATGGGTTGTGTTGTGTGTGCACTGTGAGGAAGGGCGGGCAGAGAAGTGCAGTGGCGGTGGCTCTGCGTTTCTTCCAACACTGGCCTTTAACTAGTGGATTGGGACACACTTCTGGACTGCACAAATATATTGTGAATTTGAGAAGTGGGTCCCTAAATGCATCTTTGGGCTGAGGGTGCGTTGTGGGTCTCAAAAGGAAGAAGGAGACTGCAGCCCTGTCTGCTGAGTTCGACTCTTAGCGTAGCCCCAGCCTGCTTTCTGATGCAAGACAAACTGTGCGCAGCTCTGCCTTGTGCTGACAGATCAAACCGCTGTCCTGTTTTGCTGTTTGCCAGCAATACATCTGAAGGGCTGTCTCTCTCCAAGTGGCATCTTAGTTGAGCAGATGGGCATGTTAAATGGTGAGGTGTTTCTGGGGCCAGGTGGCATTCCCCAGACAGTCCATAAGCAGGAAATCGCAGGCCTGCCCTGAACGTGTGGCAATGATGGCTGAACCTGTCCTTTGAGCCTTACTGCAAAGGAGCTGTGGTAATTCTAGTGGGTGTTTTTGATGGACTTCTGTGCAGTGTGTCCTCTCCCTACCCGCCTTGCATAAGTAGCCCATTCTTTTTCTTGCCTACTTTTGATCACATTCATGTGGCTTTTGCAGGACAACCAGGGAATTCTGGAAGAACTTGCACAATTTGTGTGGGGACTTGCTTTTTATGGGTTGATATGGGTTAAGTAGAGGGAGGGTTTAATCTGTTTGGAGGAGTCTGTTTTAAGGCAGTGAATTTGGAGTGCAAGACCCTAAGCTACATGCTGAACCCAAAATTCATTTCTCTTGGTGCAGAAAAGAAACACAATTTCTCTTTGGTTTCACCTATGAGTAGCCACAACCAAAACACCTGGTCTCAAAGTAAGCATGGCGATCCTGGAATGGTTTTGGGGGTTCCATTCATTTTTATCCCCCTTTGTTGGCAGTCTTCAGCTGCGTTCTCCTCTTAGGCTTCCTGTAAAAAGCCCGCCTTTGGATTAGACCAAAGGCCCAGCATCCTGTTTCCTACGGTGGCCAACCAGATGCCTCTTCTGCTTTTGCATAGGTTGAGTCTGAGACAGAAGATGTCAGGCGTGGGTGATTTCAGAGACATTGCATAGCCAGGATGGAAAACTGGCATGTGGGCTTGGTGGGACCTCTAGCTTCTGTGATCCCTTTGTCAGGCTGGGATGTGGGCCTGAGGTGAGCTGGGAACTAGATGCGGTGGGACAGGCTAGTTGTCGGGACTGAAGAATTAGTTGGGACCAAAGGGCAACTCAGAAGGCAAGTTCAAGGAGCAAACACAGGACCAAAGGATAGTCAAGCAGAGAAGGCTGGTGACTCTGACATCAGTGGGGCAGTGAATCTGCTCCAGGCTTCAGTCAGAACCAATCAGAACTCCAAAGCTATCCAAGGTGTTCCCTTGCACGTTGGATAGCTCCTTTAGAGTTCTGATTGGTTGTGACTGAAACCTGGAGCAGATTTACTGCCCCAGTGACGTCAGAGCCACCAGCCTCCAGGGTACAGGTCCATGCCATTGCTCAGGAAGGCCTAGTTACTCGAGCAAGGCTCAACTGTGCCAGGAAGCCTTTTATAGCCCTTCCTGCCTGGGACGTTCTGTTGGCCAGCTTGGGTGGGCAGAATTAGTCTAGTCCCAGAAGGTCCTGTATGGAGAAGCTGCTCCCTGAAGTTCAGTGATTCACCACAGGGGGCAGCTCGTGACGCCTTTTGCGTGCGCCTGAGAACGGCCCTCCCCTGCCGCATGCCTGATTCTGGTTGGGACTGCCTTCCCTGGGAGCTTCCAAAGCAAGGTTTGTTTCTGTCAAGGACTAATTTTGTACAAGCTCTGACCTGAGCTTGCTATATCAAGGCAAAGCATTTTGAAACCCACGTGGGTGGCTCTGCAAATTTTTTGCAGCTCATTTGCAATTTAAAGACGATAACTTCCGTGATGAGATCAAATCTAAGGTCTTGCAAGCACAACCTTTTGCTCCTGGCACAGTTTCTCCACACTTCAGGTTAGGTACAACATTAATACATAGGAGAGTTCCTGCATGGACCCCCAAATTTCTCCCTCACCTCATTAGATGAAATCCAACACAAATGTCTCAGTGTTGTTCTGTACCAGTCTGCACTTGAAATGGTGCATAAGTCTGCATCGGGGTGGGCAACTCCTGGGGGCCAGTCCCCCCTCTGCCGCTCACCACTGCCAGGTCACCAACATTCAGCAGTGCCAAACCACATTCCCCCCCCCCCTTCAAATAAAGGAAAGCAGGCGCCTTCGGGGTGCTGTGCTACCAAATTTCAGTGGCGAGTTTGGGGGCAGTGAGGGGCACAAAAACAGCCAGGGCCCCCACCTCTGGTCGGCACGATAGCATCATTGACGACATACGATGCAGGACATCCCTGCCATCTGGTGATGGGTGGTAGATGTTAGGTGACTGGGAAAATCCATCCATGTAGGCCCTGGTGCTTCTGATAAAACTGCTCTGGTTCTGAACAAAGTTGAAATGGTTGGTCATTATGGGGCTGGGGAAGAGGCCATAGCTCAGTGGCAGAGCATACGCTTTGCATGTAGAAAGTCCCAGGCTCAATCCCTGTTGACTCCATGTAGAGCTAGGAAAGAATACTATCAGTCAGTGTCGGCAACACTGGGCTAAATGGATGAATGGTAGGCGGCAGTATTGCAACCGAAACTCTCCCCACGACCTAAGTTTGATCCCAGCGGAAGCTGGGTCCCAGGTAGCCGGCTCAGGTCGACTCAGCCTTCCCTCCTTCCGAGGCCGGTAAAATGAGTACCCAGCTTGCTGGGGGAAAGGTAGTCACGACTGGGGAAGGCAATGGCAAACCACCCTGCTATAGTCTGCCATGAAAACGCCAGCGCAAGCGGCGTCCCTCTAGGAGTCAGCAATGACTCGGTGCTTGCACAGGAGGAACCTTTCCTTTCATGCTTTGGACCCATAAGGTTAGACCTGTCTCCTCTCATCCAGACTGGATTGCTTGCTGCATTGGCTCCCCCTGATAAGTGCAGTAGGCTCTTGTGATGGTCCCTGAGCTCTGTGTGGTGATGTGGTTGAGGTGTGTGTGGGTGTAACAGGTTGTCTTCTTTGAAAACCAGGAAGGAATCTCACCCTGAAGTGAGAGTCAGCTAGTGACGGGGCGATTGTGCTTTGCTTTCACCTGGAGCTGGCTTGGCTTGCGTTGGCCCGGCGTGCTTGCGTGAGTCGTCTGGTGCTTTTGCTCACAAAGCCTTTCTCGCAACATGTTTGCTTTGGATTTGCAGCATGCTGTCTGGTCTGAATTGCGTAGGCTGATCTGCGGTGGATAACCCCACCTCCAACCATGGGGCTGGTCTAGATGGCCTTTTCATCTCCCTAGCGCTGTGATTCTTCAAGCATTTGGGGTAGATATGGGGCAGAGGAGGAAGAGAGAAGCCCAGCAGAGCAGCAGCTATGCAGAGGTTAAGCCAGAGAGGAAGTGACCGGGAGGGCTTGGGGCCACCCCACCTAACTGGAATATCAATAGGGAAGTCTGGTGTAGCCTCTCCTGGAGTGACAGGGGAGGAAGCTGAGGTGGCAGCAGGCGTCAGAAGTGCTATACTTAACACGCCACTCGGCTAAAATTTGACAGTGACAAGCATGTCAGTGGTGAGATGGAGGCACAGCAAAATGAGCTCCTTATTCACTGGGACACCAGCAGCAGCAGCAAAATTGGCTCCAACGACTCCCGACTGCCAGTTAGCCAGCAGATAAGAGTCCTTCAGCCACGCGACTGCTCTGTAACAAGCCCATCTAAACGAGGGGGCGACTTTGGGGAGCGGGCAGCGTGTGTGTGCTTCCGGGCACTCCAGCCAGCAGACGGGCTCACGCCCTGGGCCTGATGCGTGATGACGGGGAAGCCAAGCCAGAAGGGCAGAATGCTCGCAGCTCCCCTTGGCAGCAGGACGGCAGCGCTGGACGCCTTACGGATTCTCAGCTCATGTCGCAAGGATGTGGAGCGCATGCTCTGACTGTCAGCTTTTTTTGGCGGGGAGGAAGCTACGGGGGATCCAGAAAGCCGCAACGGAAACCAGAGTTAGAGGCTCAGGGAGGAAGGCAGGCAGGTGACCGGTAGAACATAAGAAGAGCGGTGCTGGTCTGAGCCAGCGTGGCTCTTCTTATGTCCTTGGGGCATGGGAGCTGGACCCTGCCCTCGAAATCAGTGGGGGCCGGTGGCTCCGATTCCAGTGGGGCTGTGAATCCATTCTAGGTTTCAGCCAGAAACAGCCTGAACTCTAAAGGAGCTAGCCAGGGTGCTTAGCCCTATCCCTAAAATAGGTTCAGCACCCTGGATAGCTCCTTTAGAACCCGGAATGGATTCACAGCCCCACCGAAGTCGGAGCCACCCACCTCCACTGCTCTAAATGCTGCTTTTTGATGGACTCCTTCTGTCTCCCTTGTGGCCAGCCAAACACTTCTGGAACCTCACAAAAGGGACACCACTATGATAGCCACCTCCTGTTTGTCTGCAGCTCCTGATACTCTGAGGTAGACTGGCTCAGTATAGGGATGCTTCACTTAACCGCCATGTCTTACAGCCATTGACAGACCTCTCCTCTGAATTTGTCTAATCTGCCTTTTAGGTCTACATTTAAGTGATCTTGTGGCAGAGAGTTCCATAAGCGAAGTATGTGGAAATACTACTTTTCTGTCCGGAACCCAATGATCCTGTCAATTTCATAGCACCTAGGAATCGGGGGGGGGGCAGGGGTTGCTAGTGTGCAATGCAGGGGAGTGAGACAGGCACATGAAGCAAGCCATGGGTGGGCGAGACCAGCGTGTTTTGCTGGACTGCATTTTCCTAATGTAAGTAAATACTCTAAATTTAGTAGTACAAGTTGAAAGGTAATTCTTGACTGAAATATGTACTCCTCATGAGTATCTGACACTGGAAAAATGTGGAAAACATTTAAAAAATCACACTCACAGAATTTATGACATGTAAATGCTAAAAGAAGTGAATGCAGAATCAGGCCAAACAGAACTGCCTTCTTCTCTACACTGTGACATGAGGTGGAGAAGGGAACATCCCCAAAAGATTACTCATGTTGCAGAGGCACCTTTGGAGTGAAGGGACCGTGTCCCGTTGGTTCTCTCTGCCACACCTAAGATCTATCCTATTGGTGTTTGGCCGAATGAGTGTGCAGCAACTGTAACAGATCTGGAGGTTTTCCAACTTGATGGGTGTTTCACTTGCATGGAGGACCTGGGAAACAGCTTGGGAATCTTTGAAGTGATAAAGGCAACACTGTGGCAAGGCTGGGTTGGTGGGGAGGGGATCCTGGTTAATTTGACATTGGTGCGCCCTGCTTTTCCTGGGCCTAGAAATGGAATGTGTTCTGGTCCTCCTGGTAGCATTTGCAAAGAGTCCCCGAATTCTTCACCAAGGCAATCACTAAACTCACTGCAAAGTGAAGAGTAAATAAGAACTGCCCTTCTCCAGAGAAATTGACCCCCCTCGGTAGTTTTCATGCATTTCAAAAGATCCCGAGTGGTCCACGCCAGGAAACAAGGAGCGTTTAACTCCTGCTGTGAAGGGAAATAGGATGGCCTCAGAAAGACTGTCATTTTAGCTGTTCTCATGCAAAGGTGGGTGTTACAGTAAATTCGCTTATTCCACCAAAGGGGAATCCAGAGGGCATGATGGAAAGCAGAGGAGACAGGCACGGTAAATGGGTTTTGTTGGCGGAATTGAAAGCAAAGGGACGCTGCAGCTGGTCAAGAATTGAGTGTTGCTTGCAGAGGCCTGGGATTATTAAGGGAGGATGGTAAGCTGGCCGCTTGCTGAAAGAAGCCCCCTCTTTCTCTCCCTCGCCTGCTGTTCATTGTGGCATCTCCCTGCAAAGGCAGTTGAAAGCGGCCAGGCCACCTCCCAGTGGCACTTTGAATTCTCCCCTCCCAAGGGGTCTGTCTTGGTGGTACTGAAGGAACGGCGACCGAAGGCTCTTTGTTGCCTCAACGCACCAGGCTGGGTTGTACTTCTTAACCCCTGGGCTCCCGTGGGTGGAGTCAGATAACGTTGATGCTTTGCGACCACCAGATGCTGGGAGGGAACTGGTGTGGCCATTTGGGGCTTACTGTTTCCCGCCTTGAGTGAAGAGGTCATCTTGAGTGTCCCGATGTGAAGCCAAATCCCAATTTAGGGTTGCCACTGCGAATGATTGTTCCGAAGCAATTCATCCGTGGTGAAATTTGCATCTGGGTCTGGGGTGGGGTTCTTGCTAATGGGGGACGGGGGAGGTGTGGCATTTAATTTATTTTCAAAATCTATAACCTGGCTTTCTAAAATAAACTTCACCCAAGGTGGCTAATGACATACAGATGTCTCAAAAAATGAGCCAGAGATGGCATGATATATCAAAACTAAAAATCAAGGAACAGTTCAGAGAACAGCAGCAGTCAACAAACCATGTTCGAAGGAGGGGTCCTGTGGCAAAGAAAAGTGTCTTGGTTGCTTGCTAAAAGATGAGCATCAGTGAGGCACAGGAACGGCCACCACACAAAAGGCCCTTACCCCCATCTGCTGCATCTCAGAGGTGGGCGGACATGGAATGAGTACGACAAGGCTGCATATATGTCACCCTGCTTATTTAACTTATATGCAGAGTACATCATGAGAAATGCCAGGTTGGATGAATTCCAGGTTGGAATTAAGATTGCCGGGAGAATTATCAACAACCTCAGATACACAGACGATACCACCCTAATGGCAGAAAGCGAAGAGGATCTAAACAGCCTCTTGTTGAGGGTGAAAGAGGAGAGTGCAAAAGCTGGTTTGAAATGCAACATTAAAAAAACGAAGATCATGGCATGTGGCCCCATCACTTCCTGGCATATGGAAGGGGAAGAAATGAAAGCAGTGACAGATGTTATTTTCTTGGGCTCCAAGATCACCACAGACGGTGACTGTAGCCATGAAATTAAAAGACGCTTGCTCCTTGGGAGGAAAGCTATGGCACACCTAGACAGCATAGTAAGAAGCAGAGACATCACCTTGCCGACAAAGGTCCGTACAATCAAAGCTGTGGTTTTCCCAGTAGCAACGTATGGCTGTGAGAGCTGGACTATAAGGAAGGCTGAGCACCGAAGAATCGATGCTTTCAAACTATGGTGCTGGAGAAGACTCTTATAAGTCCCCTGGACTGCAAGGAGGTCAAATCAGTAGGAATGGTGGAGAATTCCGCCACGGATTCCAGTGAGGCTGAATGCACTGGCATTCGGCCCCCCGGAGTCCGTGGCGGAACAGCCTCCTGCCCCCCCTGCCTGCCCCGTGGAACCCCCTGGGATGGCACTTACCTGGGACTGATGTGGCGGCGGCACGGCGGTGGCAGGGGTGGCGGAAGGTGCAGGGGCGGTGGGGGCAGGGGTGGCGGTGGGGGCGGCAGGGGCGGCACGGGTGGGGGCGGCTGGTCTCCTGGCTGGGTGAAGCGTACGCAAATGGCGGCGGCTACAGCGGCTGCCATTTGCGTTTGCTGTTTTTAGCTGTTCTAGCCTATGTAAATATTTATGTAGGTTAGAATGGCAAAAAATAGCGAATGCAAATGGCGGCCGCCGTAGCTGCCGCCATTTGCGTACGCGTTTTTTTTTACTTTGCTGTGATAGGCTACGTAAATATTTACGTAGCCTATCATGGTTAAGTACAGGGACGCAAACGGCGGCAGCTACGGCTGCCGCCATTTGCGTCCCTGCTGCCCAGCGACTGGATGTCCGGCTGCGGGCGGAGCCGGCCGGCAGCTCCGCGGAATCCCCGTGAAGCGGAGCCGGCCGGGCAGGATTCCGGGGGGAGGGATGGAGCACCTCCCCCCCATCGAGGATTCAAGGGGGAGGGACGGAGCGCCTCCGCCCCACTGCGAAGCAGATCCGTGAAACGGTAAGTGACTTTCGTACATCCCTGCAAATCAGTCCATCCTAAAGGAAATCAACCCTGAGTGCTCATTGGAAGGACAGATACTGAAGCTGAAGCTCAAATATTTTGGCCACCTAATGCGAAGAGAAAACTCCCTGGAAAAGACCCTGATGCTGGGAAAGACTGAAGGCAAAAGGAGAAGGGGACGGCAGAGGATGAGATGGCTAGATAGCATCACCGATGCAATGAACATGAACTTGAGCACGCTCCGGGAGAGAGCGCAGGAAAGGAAGGCCTGGCGTGCTGTGGTCCATGGGGTCACGAAGAGTCGGACACGACTGAACGACTGAACAACAATGTTATTTTCTTTTAAAGTGGCAGTGCCTTCTAGTGAGGTGTGCAGGAGTTTCAGAGATGGGAGGGGAGTCTTTTCTATCAGTGAAAGCAATTTTTAACCCGTGGGGCTGTGAGTTCCAGGCACAGATGAGGCTCTCCTGTTTTTGCTGTGTCTGTGTTCAGAGGGGGAATGAAGGGGGAAGGGCCGTAGCTCAGGGTTGGAGCATATGTGTTGCGTGCGGAAGGCTCTGGGTTCAGTCCCGGCATCAGGTAGGCGATGCGAATTTTTAATTAAATGTGATTGATCGCCTTGACAGGATAATCACCTGAAATTGTTCAACTGACAGTTCTATTGGCTAGAAGTTTGCTTCACTTTCTAACAGCCGTAGACTCTGTAGCAAGGATATGATAGCTTGGAGTCTGTCGGAGGGAGAAAATAATTGCAAACAGCCCACACCAGAATGCCTTTAAGGTATGGCAGCATTTGGTTGGAATGCTGAGTGTACTTCTGGGCGCCCTGTCTCAGAATGAGGTTGGAGCATGGGGGTAAGTGCAGAACGGGGCAACCAAATCATAGAATCATAGAATAGTAGGACTGGAAGGGGCCTACAAGGCCATCGAGTCCAACCCCCTACTCAGTGTAAGAATCCAAGTCAGAGCATCCCCAACAGGTGGCTGTCCAGCCTCATCTTAAATGCCTCCAGTGTGGGAGAGCCCACTATGGACCAAAGGGTTGGAGCATCTTCCCTGTGAGGAAGGTGGTGGTGGACAGCAGCTTTTCAAGTTTAGAAAAAGACAGCTGGGGCAGGGCAGGGTCATGATAGAGGTTTATACAATGCTGGATGGTGTGGATGGGTTCTCATAACAATCCTAGAACAGCCTTCCCCAACCAGGTGCCCCAGCTGGCTGGGCATGATGGGAATTGCAGTCCAGTACATCTGGAGGGCACCAGGTTGGGGAAGCTTGTCCTAGAACCTGAACACAAATTAATCTGTTGGGGGGAGGAGGGGGAACAGATGAACTACACAATGAATATTCATCCTGTGGAAGTGATTTGCATAGTTTATGGTGATGGCCACCAGCTTAGAAATATAATATAGGAAGCTGCCTGATACAGAGCCAGACCCTTGGTTCATCTAGCCAGTACTGTTGACATTGACTGGCAGCAGCAGCTCTCCAGGGTTTCAGGCAGGAATTTTTACAGGTCTACCTGGAGGTACCAGGGATTGAACCTGGGACCTTTTGCATGTAAAGCAAGTGCTCTGCCGCTGAGCTATGGCTAGGGATGGGCGAATGAGTGATGTTTGAGATCACTGGGATTCTCCGAAATCATGCCCGATTCCTGTTCTCATTTGTGTTCACTACAGGAGATTTGTGCAAATTGAGTAGCGATTGAACAGGAGATTTGTGCAAATCTCCCAAAATTTGCGCAAATTTCCCAATTTGTGCAAATTTCCTCCTTCGACTAAAGCAGGGAGGATTCAGTCTACTGAGGGAATTTTCATAAATCAGGGAATTTGCACAAATCAAACTGGGAATTGGAAATGAGACAAACGCAAGCACATGTTTGACCATTTTCGAAAAATTTCAGCAGACACATGGTCGCACTTGCACTCAAGTCCAGGGCTTCAAACAGGAAATACTTGCATGTTTTGCAAGCAAAACCAAAATTCTCATACATCCCTCACCATGGCCTGTCCAAGCTTAGATCATGTTGAAGGGCTACATAGTCATGGATGATTGGGCTAAGAGCAGTTGCTAAACCTGGTAGCTGAATGGAGCCTCCATTTTCAGAGGTGCTATAGCTCCGAGTACCAGAAGTTGGGGAAGAATGGGGGAGAGTTTCTGCCTTGCTGCCCTGCTCCTGGGCTTCTCCAGAAGCATCTGGCTGACCACCTTTTGGAAACAGAGTGCTGGGCTAGATGGCCCCTTGGCATCATCCGTCAGGGCTCTCATGGGGTGGGGACCGTGAATGGGCCAGGGCATGTAGGGTTGGAAAGAAGTGATTCTTTGCACTGCAAGTAAGTGCAGGCCAAACACTGACCTGTTACTGAAGCCATGGTCTTTCAGCTGTGGTTGCCACTTTGTCACTATGCTTAGCAGATCTTGAGTGCCCTTGGCCCCTTCATCTCCAAACTGGTCTTCGGAAGTTAGAGGATACATGCGTGACTGGATTCAGAAGAAGAATGAGCTTTGAGACTTGAGCATCGGAGCAAAAGGAGTGACTGCTTTGAAGCTCTTCCTGACGGGTTGCCAAGCTGGCCAACAGGTATAGAGGTCCTGAGGCTGGTAATTAAGTCGGGGAGGGTAGGATTGGAGGGCTCCATCCAAAGAGGTGAGTGGGCCATATGGGAACTGTGCAGGGTGGGAGAAGAAAGGAACAGGCCAGGCCTAGAGTAAGGCAATGGGTAGTTGGTAGCAGAGGTCCAGAGCTGGCTGATCTTGCAGGGCCAGTGAGCTTTTGTCTGGCTCCAGGCCTTGGCAACAATCTGCAGCCCTACAGCTGAGCATATGCTGAGTTCAAGCAGAGCTCCCCCATGGGGCGGCGATCAGTGCTGGATGGAGCGCTGGGGACCACAGAAGGGTCAGTCCAGAGGTAAGGTCAGTCATCAGCTGAGACAGCCAGGTGGAGGGAGGCTGGGATGAGGATGCAGTACGGCAGGCAAGGAGACTCCGGTGCACGATGCGTGAGGGAGCCACGCAAGCACTGCCGGAGTTCGGCACGGCCCAGAAGCAATTTCTAGCCAGGCTGAACAGCTCCAAAGCTTGGGATCTGACCTTCAAGCTTTGGTGTGGGGGTGGGGCTTGCCTCTTCCTTCCTTGGTGTTAGACCTCAAGGCGTGGGGCCAGAGTCAAGGGGGCAGGCGATGGTTTGCACTTTCCTGGATGCAGGGAAGCCAAATCAGAGTGGCTGTGCAAGCGAAGGTGGGGCTCAGGTTGACATCGGCAGTACAAATGCACACTGGCTCTTGGGTGGCAGAGCTGGGAACGACCACTTGCCGAGACGCCATGGAAAGGGGCTGCGGTCCAGGGCTGACCCCACGGAGCTCTGCAGGCCGAAGGGGAGCTCCCAGGCACAGCGAAGCAGTGAGCCGAGCGCATGAGGCGGCAACAGCTGTGCAGGGGAAGAGCTCCCACTCTGTGGGGAGAAGGCCTGGCACGTGTGGCGCTGCTTGTGTGCCTTTGTGCATTGCGTTTTGCCTGCAGCAGTGGAGGAGCAGAGGGGGCTTTTGGAAGCTGCAAGCGTCTCCCTCTCCCCTGCCACCCCTCCGTTCCCGGCCGCCCTCACCCACAGAAGAGAGAGAGCGGGGGAAGAATGAGAAGCAGAGAAGCTATCAGCGCTGGGCGCCTTCCCAGCATCATTTACAATTGTAATGGCCTCCCTGGCCTCTTTGGGGTGGGGAGGCAGGGAGGGAAGGAAGGAGAGTGTCGTGATCTGAGGCCTCTCCAAGCCAGCGAGGCTCCCCCGAGCTGGCTTGAAAGCTCCTGCTGCTGCTGCCACTGCTGTCTCAGGCGCTGCAGGGTGCCGCACCCCTTAGATCATGCCTTTCACTTGCTGGATGAATGTCCTGATCTCGATGCTAATCTGACCCATGCGCTCCTCCGTTTCCCCTGCTGCTGCTGTTTAAACGCTTTAGCGCCTCCTCTGAACTCTTCTTGGAGCGGACTGGGGGGGGGGGAGTTGGTTGGCAAGTTCCCCCATGTGATCTGAGGGATCCCTGGCAGTGACCCAAGGGGGGAATGCGGGGCTCAGAGGCGATAACGCAAGCCATGCGTGACTCCAGCGGTTGAGGGAGGCTGGCCGGAAGGCAGCCCACTGGAGGGCCCCATCTCCTGCTGTTTCTTGAGGATGGTCTGTGTGGGCTTCTGACAGGTAACTTGTTTTCTGTTTTATGACATGGGTGTGGGGGGGCATGGGGGTCAAGGCAGCAGAGGAACAACCTTAAAAGATGCTTGGAGGGAGCATAAAATACAAAATACCACAAAAACTTCCCTGTGCTTTTCTCACTAGCAACCTAAACCTTGCCTGTTCTCCTGTTCTCAAGTCTGGCTTTGCCACAATGTGCCTGAGTTCGGGCTTTGGGAATCCTCCAAACAGGAGTGAGTTCCATATTTGGAAGAACAGGCCCCATTCACAAAGTGTGCATGGAGGGCACTTCCAAGCTACCCCTGAGGGATCATATCTGGTCGTGATGGGATACAGCGGAAGGGCCTGCAAAGACCTTTCTCTCCTGATAACTTTGTGTCTGTGAAGAAATCAGTGCCTGTTTCTACTTGGCCCAGAGGGTTTTTTTGCTGTGGGGGCGCTGACGTTTCCAAGCTGCCTAAGAGGAGTGTGCACCATGTGATGCGATGCGTTCACAGCATCTGTAATTGCTGTGTGGACTGGGGTTGTGCGAGGGTCACTTGTGCTTTTGAGGTGCAGTTTGTGATAATGAGCAAACGAGCCCTTCCTCCTCCTCCTTCTCCTCCTCCAGACTTGCTCTTTACTCAAACATGACAGCGTGCAGTTTTGAAAGCTATCAGGAGGTTGTGCCGTTTCCTCCTCCACTGTCTCATTTTCAGAAATGTGATGTGCTCGGGTGCTCGGGCGTGTGCACCTCGTTGTACGGAAATCATGTGAACACTCCCGCAGCCGAGTTTTGCAAGTGTTCGTGTCCATTTTCCGTCTCACACTCGTAATCCAGTTCAAGCTGTTCTTTTGAGTATTCTACACTAACTGCTCAGCCTCCCCCAACCTGCTGCCCTCCAGATGTTTTGGACTGCAACTCCCATCATGCCCAGCCAGTCTGGCCTTTGGGGAGGGCTGATCCCATGCATGAAATACTCCTGCATGCCAAGTTGTTCAGTGGACCACAGGGCGCTGCTGTAAATGGAGGTGGCGGAGGAGTGGCAGGCAGCTGCCAAGTCACATGCTTCAGTTGCTCTTGCGCGGCGATGTTGCAGACAGGAGGTTGTGTGGTTGCGTCGAAAGGGTCCATTCCGACTGTGGTGCACAGTGGAACGCAACTGAGGCCGAGAGACGTGCCAACTGCTTGTGGGAATTAGCCCTCAGACAAATAGCCCAAGGTACTTCGGGCTTGAGATGAAGCTCTCCCTCTCAAGTGAATGCACATGTTGCACATTCATTTAAAAGGAAAACATGCACCAGGTATGGTCCAGTGGACCCAGAGGGTGGAGATCTCTTTGGAGAGTGAAGAGAAATGGGTTTGAAGTTGCCACTTGGCCATGAGACATGAGATGCAGAAGAGGGGACTCTGGGTATTTTGGGCCAGGCAACAGGCACTGCTAGCAAAGCCTCCTGGGCTCAGGAGTCACGTGATCCGGGAAAGCCAGGCCCACTCCACCTGGAACTGCTAGGCTGCCTCGGTCTCGACAAACTACTCGGCTCCTCTCCACTGCCCCTGGTCTGCCTGTTTTCCCCTACACCTGCTTCCCCATCTGTTGCACAGTGTGCCCCATTCCGCTGCCTCCTGCCTTGGCTTCCATCATATGGACTATCAACTTGGTTTTAGTGCCTAACTAGTGCCAATCCCGCTTTCTCCTCAGGCCACATGAAGCCTTCTTGGATGCTAGAATGCACCTGGATCCGCAGGAATTCAGAGCTCTGAGCACCTGAGACCTCAGGGGATGATTGTGGAGATGAAATTACATTTGAGCTGCAATTGCCGCTCTTGCAGGCACTAAATCCTTGTACACCCATATTTAGTTTGCTCCAGATACCTACTAGACTATAAAAGCTGCTTATAAATGAGTGAACAAATAGCTTCTGAATGCATTATCCATTCTATTTTTTAAAAAAAAAAAATTCTTCCATTTATATTTTCTGTTTTGATCCCAAGGTGCAACCTCTGTGCATGCACCACTATTGGACAATGACACCATTAGGATTTGAAAGGAGAAATCAAATTTAGCAAAATAAATTTAGCAATGGCACCATGCCAATTTTGTCTCTCCTTCTAGAGGTATTTGCCACAAAATAACTCTCCTTGCAACTCTTCTGGGCTGCGTTTTGTGGGTCCCCCCCCCCCGCCCCGTGGTGGCCTCCCTCCACCAGGAGGAAATGGATGGCAGGTGTAATCTCAATGCAGCCGGCAAATCTCTTTTGAGGCCCTGAGGACAAAGAAGGCGCTGGAGCAGTGGTGAGGTGGGAGAGCAAAGGCGGCCTATGCAAATGGGGACTTTGATCTGCCTTCAGAGGGAGCCCAGTGCCACAGTGAGCTTTCCATCCCTTGTGCGCTGGAGAGCCTAGAGTGCTCCCTATACCCAGGGGGTGGACAAAAGGAGTGCTGGGAGCCCTACAAAGGATGTGGCGCTGCTGGAGCAGAATCTGGGATGAATTGCTCTCTTGACAAGTAGGGGAAGTGGAATGTTGGAAGCTTAAAGTTTCCCTCCTCTTGGAGTGTGGGGCTTGTCTTTTTGGAGGCGGTGGGGAGCGCCTTACTTTGGGAAGAAGGCTGAAGACCCAGAGGAGGGAGTTCTCCCGCCATGCCTTGCTAGCATCGAGGTTCGCCTTCCAACCTTTGCCTGGGAGAGAGAGGAGGCATGGGCAGGAGAAAAGCAGGGGATGTGTGGAAGAGCTGCAGTTCATAGTTCAGCAAATGCAGTGGGATCTGAGAGCTTGTTCAGCCCCTCTTCCCCCTTTTCCAGACAAGGAGTTACGCCAGTCGGCTTCCAAGGGCAAAATGGAATGGGAGTTCAGCTAATACTTCAGCTAATTAAAGGTACTTATTAATGAGCATACCCAAGAAGCAGAGGTATATGTGCAAGGAGACAGATCTAAGCTAAGGTTGGGAAGGTTAGTGATAAGCAAAACATGGCCCTTCCAGGAAATTCCCGACTTGTGTGGCGGATAACGTCCTCCTACAGAAAGTAGAGGAAGGAACTAGAGGATCAGCTATCCTTGACTTGATCCTAACCAACAGAGATGACTTAGTGGATAAAGCAGCAGTTATAGGAACTCTAGAGGAAAGTGCCCATGTTGTACTTGAGTTCTTGGTTCTAAGGGAAGCAAAACCCGAGTGTAGTCAAACGCGTACCCTGGATTTTAGGAAAGCTGATTTTAATAAACTCAGAACAATGATCAGTAAGGTCCCATGGCAAGCGATGCTAATGACAAAAGGAGTCCAAGATGGGTGGGAGCTTTTAAAAAAAGGAAATTCTCAAGGTACAATTACAAACAATTCCAACAAGAAGAAAAGGTGGAAGACAACAGAAGAAGCCAATGTGGCTTCACAAAAAGCTTAGGGATGACCTGAAAACAGAAAAGGACACATATAGGAATTGGAAAGAAGGCCAAGCTACAAAGGACAAGTACAGGCAGCTAGCACAGAATTGCAGGGATGGAGTCAGGAAGGCTAAAGCTGAGAACGAGCTGAGGTTAGCGAGGGAGGCTAAAAGCAACAAAAAGGCTTTCTTCAGCTACGTGCATAGTAAAAGGCAGAGGAAAGAAATGGTTGTTCAGCTACTAAATAAGAATGGCAAAATGATAACAGAAGACAAAGAAAAGGCAGAGGTGCTCAACTCCTACTTTGCCTCAGTCTTCTCCCAAAAGAGGGTCTATGACCCCCCTGGCAAAGGCGAAGTACAGGCTGAAGGGGCAGGATTGCAGCTTGAGATCAATAGGCATATGGTCAAGGAACACCTAATTCCTTTGAATGAGTTCAAATCTCCAGGGCCAGATGAACTGCATCCTAGAGTAATAAAGGAGCTGGCAGAAGAACTCTCAGAACCACTGTCTATTCTCTTTGAGAAGTCATGGAGGATGGGTGAAGTGCCAGATGCCTGGAGGAGGGCTAATGTGGTCCCTATCTTCAAAAAGGGTAACAAGGAGGAACCTGGGAACTACAGACCAGTCAGTCTGACATCAATCCCAGGGAAAATTCTGGAGCAGATGATAAAGCAATCGATTTGTTGTTGTTGTTGTTCAGTCGTTCAGTCGTGTCCGACTCTTCGTGACCCCATGGACCATAGCACGCCAGGCCTTCCTTTCCTGCGCTCTCTCCCGGAGCGTGCTCAAGTTCATATTCATTGCATCCGTGATGCTATCTAGCCATCTCATCCTCTGCCGTCCCCTTCTCCTTTTGCCTTCAGTCTTTCCCAGCATCAGGGTCTTTTCCAGAGAGTTTTCTCTTCGCATTAGGTGGCCAAAATATTTCAGCTTCAGTATCTGTCCTTCCAATGAGCACTCAGGGTTGATTTCCTTTAGGATGGACTGATTTGACCTCCTTGCAGTCCAGGGGACTCGTAAGAGTCTTCTCCAGCACCACAGTTCGAAAGCATCAATTCTTCGGCGCTCAGCCTTCCTTATAGTCCAGCTCTCACAGCCATACTTTACTACTGGGAAAACCATAGCTTTGATTAGACGGACCTTGGTCGGCAAGGTGATGTCTCTGCTTCTTACTATGCTGTCTAGGTTTGCCATAGCTTTCCTCCCAAGGAGCAAGCGTCTTTTAATTTCATGGCTACAGTCACCGTCTGCGGTGATCTTGGAGCCCAAGAAAGTAAAATCTGTCACTGCTTCCATTTCTTCCCCTTCTATATGCCAGGAAGTGATGGGGCCAGATGCCATGATCTTCGTTTTTTTAATGTTGAGTTTCAAACCAGCTTTTGCACTCTCCTCTTTCACCCTCAACAAGAGGCTCTTGAGATCCTCTTCACTTTCTGCCATTAGGGTGGTATCGTCTGCATATCGGAGGTTGTTGATAATTCTCCCAGCAATCTTAATTCCGACCTCTGATTCATCCAACCCTGCATTTCTCATGATGTACTCTGCATATAAGTTAAATAAGCAGGGTGACAATATGCAGCCTTGTCGTACTCCTTTCCCAATTTTGAACCACTTGGTTGTTCCATGTCTGGTTCTTACTGTTGCTTCTTGACCCTCGCACAGGTTTCTCAGGAGACAGGTAAGGTGGTCCGGTACTCCCATCACTTTAAGAATTTGCTACAGTTTGTTGTGATCCACACAATCAAAGGCTTTAGCGTAGTCAATGAAGCAGAAATAGACATTTTTCTGGAATTCTCTTGCTTTCTCCATGATGCAGCGAATGTTGGCGATTTGATCTCTAGTTCCTCTGCCTCTTCGAAACCCAGCTTGTACTTCCGGTAGTTCTCGGTTCGCATACTGCTGAAGCCTAGCTTGCAGGATTTTGAGCATCACCTTGCTGGCATGTGAAATGAGTGCAATTGTGCGGTAGTTTGAACACTCTTTGGCGTTGCCCTTCTTTGGAACTGGAATGTAAACTGACCTTTTCCAGTCTTGTGGCCACTGTTGAGTCTTCCAGATTTGTTGGCATATTGAATGCAGCACTTTAACAGCATCATCTTTTAGCACCTGGAAAACAATGCAGTGATTGCTCGAAGCCAACATGGATTTGTCAAGAACAAATCCTGCCAGACGAATTGGATCTCATTTTTGGATCAGGTCACCTCCATTATGGACTGTGGGAATGCTGTAGACATCATATACCTCGACTTCAGCAAAGCTTTCGACAAAGTGCCCCATGATCTCCTGATGAGCAAACTAGCTCAAAGTGGGCTAGATGAAACAACGATCTGGTGGATCCACAGTTGGCTACAGAACTGGACTCAAAGAGTGCTTATCAATGGGATCGTCTCAAACTGGGGAGAGGTAACAAGCAGGGTACCGCAGGACTCAGTCCTGGGCCCAGTGCCCTTCAACATTTTTATGAATGACTTGGAGGAGGAGGTGCAGGGAATGCTGTTCAAATTTGCAGATGACACAAAATGGGGTGAGATAGCTAATACCTTGGAAGAGACAAACAAAATTCAAAGTGATCTTGATAGACTGGAGCGCTGGGCAGAAAACAACAGAATGAAATTGAATAGGGATAAATGCCCAGTTCTGCACCTAGGAAAAAGAAACCAAATGCACAGTTACAAGATGGGGGATACATGGCTCAAGAACACTACAAGCGAGAAGGTCTTGGAATTGTTGTCGATCACAAGCTGAATATGAGCCAACGATGTGATGTGGCTGCAAAAAAGGCAAATGCTATTTTGGGCTACATTAACAGAAATATAGCTTGCAAATCTCAGGAAGTGCTAGTTCCCCTCTACTCAGCACTGGTTAGGCCTCATCTGGAGTACTGTGTCCAGTTCTGGGCACCACACTTTCAGAAGGATGCAGACAAACTGGAGAGGGTTCAGAGGAGGTCAACAACGATGATCAGGGGACTGGAAACAAAGCCCTATGAAGAGAGACTGAAAGAACTGGGCATGTTCAGCCATGAGAAGACTGAGGGGAGATATGATAGCGCTCTTCAAGTCCTTGAAAGGTTGTCACAGAGAGGAAGGCCAGGATCTCTTCTCAATCATCCTAGCGTGCAGGACACGGAATAATGTGCTCAAGTGACAGCAAGCCAGATTCCGGCTGAACATCAGGAAAACCTTCCTGTTAGAGCCATACAACAATGGAACCAATTCCCTAGGGAGGTGGCGGGCTCTCCCACACTGGAGGCGTTCAAGACGAGGCTGGACAGCCATCTGTCAGGGATGCTCTGACTTGGATTCCTGCATTGAGCAGGGGGTTGGACTCGACGGCCTTATAGGCCCCTTCTAACCCTACTATTCTATGATTCTAAGCGCAATAGAGGATGCTGTGTTGGCGCCCTCTCCCCTGGGCATTCCCCAAAGAGAGCTGGATAGGGGATGCTTTAGGCTGGCGCCCTCCAGATGTGTTGGACTGCAATTCCCAGTATCCCCACCTAGGGAACGATGGGAGTTGCAGTCCAAATGCATCTGGAGGGCACCAGGTTGGGCAAGGCTGCTCTAGACATGCTGTCTCCTGGTTGGAGCAGATGACTCTCTCTGAAACCCCTTCTCCTTCTTAGGTTATCTAGAAGTATTCTGACTCCAGGGCAGATCAGCTGCTTTCGGGGATTAGCCAAGGCACTGATTCTACTCTGCTGACATGGGAAAGCTTTGGACTGGGGAGTGCGGGAGGACTCACTCTCTCTCCAGCAAGACAGAGGTTACAATCTCTACAAAGTGCAGAAACATTTCCTTTTCAGGTTCATGAACCACGTTTCAGAATTCTTACTTCGGAAGGATTTCCAGCCCCCCATTTCCAGCCCCAGTTTCAGTTGCAAAATTATTGGAATGATAAGGTATACAAAACTTATAGATGGAAGTTAAATCTGTTGCAGCAAAAAACAACAGTGCCTTGTGGCACCTTTTAAAGACCAACAGTCTTATTTGGCACTGGTTTTCATGAGCTGGGGAGCTTTCGTCCCTTGTGCCAGGTCTTTGTTGCTGTTGGTTCATGGGTCAACTCTGCCCTCTAATCTGCTCCAGCAAATTTGGTAGGAAAAGGGGCTTGTTGTGACACTGGAAAAAGTTCCTTGGACACGTGCTCAGGCATCAGCGGTGTTCTGGCGCTGCCCTTGGTCCCAGTTCTGACCTTCCTTGGGAGTGGCAGCTACTTTGTGGAGGGCTTGCTGGGCACCTTCACTGGTGTTGTTCTACCAGCCCATGACAGTCCAGTTCAATTCCGCTGCTTGCTTAACATGAAGACACAGCGTTTTCAATTAATTGCCTGCTTGTTTTTAGAGGGAAGCAGTGTGTAAGCAAGTTACTCATTTTTTTCAAGAAAAATTCACTGTGTATTGTTGTGCTCTGTGTCTTTTTAGTAGATCAAATTGAGTATCCATGTTGGCCCCACAAACTAAAACACAGAGACGGCAACAGTTAATAGCTTTCCCTAAACCATCTGGGACATAAAATGCTGGCAGGAAGCTTTCAAGTAACGCACAAAAGAACTCTTCTTCAGGCAGAGCCCTTCAGAGCCAAAAACGTTTAAAAACAAAATTGTTGCTTGGCCAGGTTGGTATTTCCCTCGCCGGATGTGCTGAGCTTCAACACCCAAGAAGCCGGAAGTTTGTTTCACGTTACAGCAAGCCCCTACAGATACAAAGCCAAAACTTGAACAAATATGTGTTTGTGCAATTATATGTGTGTGTGTTAGTCTTTCTATCTTTCATATATATATAAATAAATAAAATGATAATTAACTAGTCAAAATTGCCCAGTGTATTTCAGGATGCTCTCCACATGCATGAGGGCTAGAAGCTTGCTGTTGCATCACTTTTTGTTTTGAAAATGTGCTAATCTCAAATTCTGGTGTTTAGATTTTGTGAAGTCATAGGGCAGTTGGAGGCAAATTCCTGAGCCCACATTAGACCTTCTAGCCTTCTTACTCTACCCAGTTCCATTCAATCTTGACTGACAGGCCTCCCCTCACCCCACAAGGATATCAGCCCTGGGGCCCTCTCAGCTCTGCTAAAGAGCTGCAGTCCAGAACTGACGACCCCCCTCTCCCAGGGCCTCTCGATGAAAGACTATCAGTCAAGCTGAATTGTCTGGTGGTTTTGTGATGTGGAGAAACTCCCCCCCCCCCCCCAGGAGTCAAGGGCCAGAAGGGAGCTTTCAAGCCTGCTTCACTGGTGACTTAAATCAAATGGGGATCCAGGAGGGGAGGAAGGGAGGAGTGTGTGAAAGAGCTTTTCAAGGCTGTGGTGGAGCTCTACAGAGGGTGCCCCGCAGCCTGGTGAACAGCATGTGTCTGAAGGGAGGAAAACGGTCCTTGAAGTCCTTACTGTGCCAATAGCAATGCTGCCCCTCTTTGGATCTGGGCCAGGGGTTGGCCCAGACACGGTGGCCGACTGTTTGGGAAGTCCAGGAGACGGCTCTCTGGCTCCCCCCCCCTGACCTTGAGGTCCCACCTGCTGTCCCTGTGCTCGAAAGTAGGGCATGCATTCCACTACTCGCCTTGCTTGCTGTCACAGAGTCTGGGCCGGGCCAGCCTGCCATTTTCAAACCTTTTGTAGCAGCCCTCTTTGGTGCAAGCCTTCAGAGCATCTCCCACCCAGCATCCCCTTTAGACACACAAGGCAGGAAAGGATTGTTTTACCGGGGCCTTCTCTTGACATGGCTGCTGCTGCTGCTGCTGCTGGTTTTGTCGGCTTTTATTGTTGTTCTTATTGCCATTTTATTGTGTTTATGTTTTTAGTGCTTTTAATATTTCAGCTTTTATGTATTGCTGTGAGCCGTCTTGGGGGGGCTTCTGCCCTGAACAGTGGCCAAGAAGTTTTTAAATAAATAAATAAGCCCCATCCTTGGCAATTCTCACCTTCCTAAGGTAAACTCTGGCACTGATGGTTCTCTTTGTTGAGCACCTGCTGTAGACCTGAACCCCGCTGCTCAGTGGTCAGTGGCTTTGTAGCTGTCATGGATCTACATGATCATGGATCATGGGTCATGATCGCCCCAGTCAAGCAGCATAAAACATGAGATAATGCCCATTTTGAGTCGTCCCCTTTCGTCCATCTTTGACCAGCTTGCAAGGGTCCACCAAATACCTAGTAAGTTACGGAGAGAAGATGGGCTGTTTTGTGGTGTTTGCCTCTGGGAGCTCTCCAGCCCCGGAAAACACCTCCCAGTGGGGACATGACATCAGCCTCTGAGAGCTTCTCCAAAATGGAATTTGGCAGTCAGGCTGAAAGGGATTCTGCACCTCTGCTCTAATGCAAGGTATTGCAATTTGAAAGATTTTGTAGGTTGCTAGACTTGCTTTGCCTTCATTAACTTGCCAGTCTGGTAAGGGGCTTGCAAGAGAATTGCTGTGTTGCAAAGTGCTTTGCTAGCACAATCTAACTCTCAGCCCTTGGGTTTTTCTTTCGCCTTAAAAGTGACAAGGCAGTTGAATGGGAAGCCACAACAAAAGTGAAATTGGCTGGAACAAAGGCTTTAAAAGTGGGCCTTTCCTACTTGTGAAAGGATCAGCATGTTGCACTATTACTGGGAGTGTGGAGGGTTGAGGGGATGTCCTGCTTGCTCGGAAACATTCTCTCCTTAACCTTTTACAATCACATTCTAGCCTCACCATCTGCTTCTTAGCACCATCCACAGATAGTCCAGTGGTGTCGCTTGCCATCTCCTAATCTAATTAGGTGGTCGTGGTCCCAGCAGCAAAGGAACTGTTTCGACTTCATGTCCCGTTTGAAATTTCCAATTGCAAGAGCGCCCCCTTGAGTTTGGCATTGGTGTGTTGAGGGAGAGACTTTCCTCCTAATTTAGCCTTCTTCCCACTGTTGGAATATGGATGGCAGATTTTTTTAGGGCAGTGGATCTCAAAAGCTTGCACATTTTTGGTGACCTTTGAGTAGGCTTAATAAAGGTCTGTGAATATGGATTTCAGAATTTTTCTTTCGGTCAACATGGCTACTTTTGTGTTTTGTATCACTTTATTTATGTTACTCTGTAAAGTGTTGTGTACCTTTTTGTGGACTCTGTGTGAGTTTATGCATGTGTGTAGATAGATCACAAACGAACTTGCAGGGAGGAGAATGCAGGGCTTAATTTGAGCCCAGAAACTCTGGATCTCGTAATTCTTCACCGGAGCTTGGGCTCGCAAATGTGCAAATTAAGATGTGCCTTTGACCATTTCAAAGCTTGTTGCTTCTGAGGAAACACACTGAGGACCCATCCAGCTGAGAAAAGGAAAGGAAGCCTTCCAAATGTGTGTGTATGGGGGGGAGGAGATGAGGTTTTGAGCCTCTGTATCTCAGAGCCTAGAGAAAGAGGCTGATTTCCTTATGGCTTCTGGGGCCCTGGCTGAAGCTGGGGTCCCAGGTGCCCGGGTCCAGCCAGCGCTTCTGTTAGAGCGCCAGTGTTCGACAAACCCATTAGGTGAAATTAAGCCCCATGCCCTGGGAAGGAGACTAAAGGCTTCTGCCTGCCTGGTAGCAGAATGGTCTGCCTGCTCTCCTCCTCCTGTTTAATTTTCTCTGAGGTGCAGATGACATTCAAAGCTTTGCAAAGTGGATTGCTGGGAGGCCGGAGCACGTGTGTTTTGGTATAGGAACGTTGTGTTTGGAAGATGCTTTCCACTGGGCACTGTGTGTGTGCACGTGCTGTTGGCCCCACCAGGTAGGTGAGAAGTCCATCCTCCCCGCCACAGACTTCTGAGCAGGATAGAAAGCTGAGGAGCTCAGATTGAATATCACCTACTCCTCTCCCCCCAGGCACAAATGACCGTGAAGTTATTACTACTGCCAGATTACCTTGGCTGAGGCGCATTCCATGTTACGCTGGGGTGGGGGCGGAGGGTGACCTTTGCCTCAGCAAAGAGGCTGAGGCAAAATCCCTAAGCAAAGAGATGATGGGGCAAGCCCACTTAGGGCACAATCCTATGCATGCTTACGCAGAAGAAAGTCCCACAACTCCCAGCATCCCCCATCCAGCATGCTTGCTTGGGACATGCTGGGAGTTGTAGGACTTTTTTCTATCTAAACAAGCATAGGGTCGCACCTTCAATATTTTTAGCCCCCCCCCCCCCCGTCTCTCTCTATCTGATCACCAGTGGTTTGCTTTACTGGTAGCAGAGAGTCAACTTAGGCCTTTTTGACTATAACATGGTGGCTGTTACGTAATGTATCATTTCCAATGCAAACTTTATTGTGTTTGCACCCTCCCTTTCCCCCCCCCCCTTTTCTTTAGAAGACCTCTATGAAGCAGATCTCTTGTTGGGCTCCCTTCTTTATAGATGGGGAACTAGATGGAGAGGGTGGCTTTGTGCAGGTAGCACAGCCAGGCACATCTTGTACATTGCAGAGTTGAATCCACCTTTGTCACAGCATGTAACAAACAAGGGAGCTCCTCTGTTGTATGATGTCTGTACTAGTATGATGCATCCACATTTGCAGATGCTTTGCATTTTTAAGGGCACGCCTGGCTGCTCTACCTATGGGGCTGGGATTACAGTGGCAGCTCAGTGCTGGACCAAGTATAAAGCAACTTTATATGCTCATAAAGAAGAGCAATAGTGACCTACCTCACAAGGTTGTTGTGAAGGCAAAAGCAGAAAAGCGCAATGAATAGCAATTAAGGTACCTAAAGTAGGTGTATGGCACACAAGCAGGAGGGCGCTGTTGCGCTTGTGTCCCGCTTGTGGGTTTTTGTGGGCAGCTGGTTGGCCCCGTGTGAACAGAGTGATGGACTAGAAGGACCCTTGGTCTGATCCAGCAGGGCTCTTCTTGTGTTCCTATGTAGTTTGTTTATTTTTATTATTGACATTTATATACTGCCTTATTTGCTAAATAGCCATGGAAGCAACAATTCAAAACAATAAAAGCTTAACATAGCAAAAACAAGAACATTAAAAACAGTAAAGCGCCAAGGAAAGGAAAGGTTCCTCCTGTGCAGGCACGGGGTTATTACTGACCCCTGGAGGGATGCCGCTTGCGCTGGCGTTTTCATGGCAGACTATAGCGGGGTGGCTTGCCATTGCCTTCCCCAGTCGTGACTACCTTTCCCCCAGCAAGCTGGGGGAAATTTTACCGACCTCGGAAGGATGGAAGGCTGAGTCGACCTGAGCCGGCTACCTGGGACCCGGCTTCCTCTGAAATCGAACTCAAGTCATGGGGAGAGTTTCAGCTGCAATACTGCCACCTACCACTCTGCGCCACATGAGGCCAAACAACACTGAAGCAATGCGTCTTCACCCCCTTTCCAAAAGGCAAGAGAGTGGGGACCAAGTGTAATTCTTGAGGGAGCACGTTCCATGGTTTGGGGGCAATGCAGGAGGAAGTCCTCCTGCACGTGCCACTGTGGGTGACGGTGCCCTCAAGGGGCCTCTTTTGCAGATCTTTGCAGCCAGGCACGTTCCTAGTGAGACTGGGGTCCCTGAGATAGCCAAGCCCTATGCTGACCAGCAGCAGTACCTTGAGTGGAGCCAGAAGAGAACGGACCGCCAGTGCAGGTCTTCCAAGATGGGTGTCGTATGGTCCTGGTATCGTGTGCCGGGTAGCAGGCTGGCTGCCGCATTTTGCTCCAACGGAAACTCCCGGAAGCTCCCTGGGAGCCGCCTGTTATGCCCTTGTGATTGTGTCTGGTCCTTCTGGATTCCTGAACGGGTCTCCCTGCTTTCAGTGAGATGGAGCTTCTGTTGGATTTGGCCCACTTCCCTGCAGAGATGGGGCTTGCGTTTGGGCATTCCCGGCCCGCTGGGCTTGCACCTCGTGAGGGAGGCCTCCTCCCTGGAACTGAGTCCCCTCCATTGATGGCTGCTTCCCTTTTCCCAGCCATCCTTTCAGTGACGACAGGCGAGGAGGGGGCAGCCCTCCGGGTCACCCTGCAGGTCACGCTGGATCTAATTTTCCGCCGGCCTCCAGGTCAGTCAGCCTGGCGGGCTGTCACGCTGTCCCAATTAATGCTGCAGGCTTCTTTGAGGCTGCACAATGGCTCCCATTGGAACTTCCAGGGCTGAATTCCTGAAATGGGCTGCTGTTGGGAGCCAGTCTTGCCTGGAAACTGGCTCTCTGCTCTGCCCCGGAAGACCTTCCCAGTAGAACAGCCCTCCCCAACCTGGTGCCTTCAGATGTTTTGGATTTCAACTCCTATCAGCCCCAGAGAGCATGGCCAGTGGTCAGGGATGCTGCGAGTCATAGTCAAAAACACCTGGAGGGTCTCAGGTTGGGAAGGCTGCTGTAGAACCATCAGTGGGTTTTGTGTGGTTTCTATCTTGTATGCCATCTTGAGAGGGCTCCACCCTGAAAGATGGACCATAAATAATTTTAGATCAATACTAGAGAGTGGGTGCTGTAGTGAAGGGCCCCACTGGGTCAGACCCAAATGCCCAGTATCC
This sequence comes from Heloderma suspectum, assembly GCF_057233095.1. NCBI lineage: Eukaryota > Metazoa > Chordata > Lepidosauria > Squamata > Helodermatidae > Heloderma > Heloderma suspectum. The sequence goes on along the minus strand of NC_139459.1, from coordinate 3,350,329 downwards.
TGTCAAGTGCTTCTGGAAACATGCCCCTAAGCTGGGTATTAAGGCAATGCACCCCTCTGCCTCACAGATCTGGTCCTCACAGATAGATTGTCTCTGAGGAGGGAGGTTCCCTAGAGCTATTGGAACTCATTGCTGCTTGATTCTGATTTGATTTGATTTAACGTTTAACATTTCTATCCCTCCTTTCCTTTCAAGTTGCAGAAGATGGTGCAAATTGTCCTCCTCCATTTTATCCTCACAATAGCCCTGTGAGGTAGGATAGGAGGTGCGTGTGTGACTTGCTCAAGGTCACTCAGTAAGTGTCATGACTGAAGGGGGATTTGAACCTGGGTCTCCCTGGCCCTAATCCCACAAGCCACCCTGGCCTTCCCCAGCCTAGTGCTTTCTAGATGAGTTGGACTGCAATTCCCATCATTCATCTGGAAAGCACCAGGTTGGGAAAGTCTGCTCTAACCATGACTCCACAGTGGGTTTCACCTTGATCTGTTTTCTCTGGATGTATCTAACCCTTTAAAGGCAGCACCAGCTTGCGGCAGGGAATCCCACAGACGGACAGCTTGCGTGGAGCAGCCCTGGTGCTTTGACCAGGACTCTGGGCCGCCCTAGGGGGCGCACACGTAGTTTACGCTGGACCCTTGGCAGGCGTGTGTGATCTGCGTCACCCCACGTGAGCCAGGGGCGCCCCCCGGAACATGTCTGCCCCTCTTGCCGCTGCGCATTTCAGAGGAAGTCTCATAGTGTCTGACAAACTACCCGCCAGGGAATCCCATCTGCCATTTTTGATTTCCCGGAAGGTGCTGAGGATGTCCCTCGCTGCCTTGGCGAATGTTAATCTCCCCGCCCCATCTTGTGCAGGGGTGTAGCGCAGCCAGGGGCTCCCAGGGATGCAGCACCAGCACTTTTTTATTAGCAGGGATGCTGATGTCATCTGCCCCTCCCTCACCCCCCCCCCCCCGCTCCGGCTTCCCTGATCCCTCTGAGCATAACTGCTGTCCTCACAGTAAGGGGTGGGGTGGGGTAGTGATTCCCCCAGTAGTAGTATATTGTTCCCTATTGTAATGTAAAGTATTTGGGGATGGCTTGTTCTTGAATGGGCAGTGAAGACCCATTAGCTTTTTAAATGACTTGCTCCTGGCGGAGATGGAAACTGCTACAACTGGTTTGTTGATATGGATCATAGCAGCTGCCTGAGTTGCATTCGGGATCTCCTGGGGGGCGTGGCTATGGGGACTGTCATGGGGAGTGCCTGCATGTCCAGATGTACCACTACAGCACTGATCTGGTCTAGCGTGTGGACGGGGGGTGGGGGGTGGCTTCTCCAGGATTTCCCAGCTGCAGCTTGTTTTTGTGTTCCATACATATGGCCGCCGCTCGCCATCTGCGGGCCCCCTGCAGAGGGAGGCCAGGCTGGCACCCCTCTGTCACCCTCCCGCCGTCGGGCAAAGACATCTTCACTCGAGATGGCCTTTGCCATGCGAGCAGGTCTTTGGGAGCTGGTTTTTCTTCCATCGTCGTTGTGTCTGGCTGTGTTCCCTTTTAACCAAGTTTTTATTTTACCTTTCCCCTTCCTCTTGTTAGCTTCCCCAGGTACCGTGTTCTTGGTGGAAAGGCCGGGCACAAATCACATCCAGCGGCCAATAAATACAAGTGAGCGGAGTGAAGGGAGCTCCTGCTCCGCCCCCTGCGGTGGAAGGAGGGCAGAGGAGTTGCAGATGGGAAAATGGGGAATAGGAATCTGGCGACAGGCAGGCTCCCTAGGCTGAGTGGCATTCCGTGTTCATGTGGAGCCCGTGCATCTCTCTTCCCCGCTGCCTCTTGGGCTGGCCGGCTCCAGCTCCTGGAAGCACGTTTTGCGGGGAGTGCTGCTGCTCTGCTGCTGGGGACGCCCCCCGTTAGGAGTTGAGTGCTGCAGAGCAGGGCTCCGGCTGGGCTTTTGGAACTTGCAAGGACTACGAGAAGGCTTCCCTGGTTGAACTACAGCACTGGAGTTAGACCAAAAGCCCCAAGTGAACATGGGAAAGACAATGGAGGGGTGTGCGGACTGGCTGCTCTTGTGAAGCGATGCTGTTATGTCCCCCTCCAAATCACATGGATTTTCTAATCCTGCAGTAATGGGAAGGAACGCCCATTGTCCTGTGTCCTCTGCAGAGGTCAGATCGGGTGACCTTGATTGCCAAAGCTCTGAGTTACTTAAGGGTGGGGGGCAGAGTAAAGGTGATGGATGCAAGGTTTTAAAATTCTCTGTGGCTTGTCAAGGCTGCGTGCATTCAGAACACACGTTTTGGTTTTCCTCCCCACTTTAGCTCCTTACCACGCTGTTGAATTTGTATCTAAATTGCTTGTTTGTTCACTTCTAAGGAAGGCTTTCAGTTTGCAGTGACCATAATCAGGGGCACGAGTCAAGTTAATTTGCGCTGGGAGCCGGGAGCGCTCTGATTTTCAAACAAGACTTTCTTTGGTGCGTTGTTCATTGCTGTTATTGAAGACACGCAGAAGGGCAGCTGCATCCAGAGGAGAGAGCCAGCCTTCAGCGTGTGCATTGAAAGCATGCTCCTTTCTAAACGGATGTGGCTGTGATGCTTCAAAGGCCGTGGACTCTCCTTAAGAGCTCCCTTCACCCATGGATTGATTCATCACAGTACAGAAAATGAGGGGCGGGCGGAAGCATCTTCCACGCTTTTCTGGAAGAGTTGCTACCAGTCTCTTCTTGAGAAGTGCTGAAGTGGACTTCTGGGCAGTTGCAGGAGACGGTCAGAATGGTCCTCGCTTGCTTTCTTTCTCTCTCTCTCTCTCTCTCTCTCTCTCTCTCATTATTTATTTATTTATTTGTATCCCGCCCTATATCATTAAGATCTCAGGGTGGCGTACAGATAAAATCAATTTAAGCAGTATAAAAAAATAAATAATTTAAACACCTAAAACGTATTAAACCACTAACAATACCAATTTAATAATACCAATTTAATATCTAAAAAAACAAAACAGCTTTAACAGAGTTTCTTTAAGTCAAGGGAGAATGAATTATGGGACTTGGGTGGTGCTGGTGGTATTGCAGAGTGGGAAGAAGGGGTGCAGATAGTCTGTGTTGCCAGAAATATTCTCTGCCAAGATTCTCACCCAGGTTCTTCGGTTGTGTCATATTACCTCAGTGGAGGAGACCTGCACATATTTGCATATATTGCATATTGCATATATATTGCATACATTGCATTGTTTACTTGCCTCAAAGAAATGCTGGGTGTGCTTTTCTAAAATACTAGCTGAGTGGGAGGAAAGTTGGCTACTGGAGCTACTGGAACTGGGAAGAGTTGAGCTGTTCTTTTTAATTTATTTTAAAACTCTCTTGTGTCATTTACTATTTTAAAATAAATAAATCTCAGCGAAGTTCAAGCCATTAAAATGTACATTAAATCCAGTGAGACAAGTACCAACAATATCTCAAAAGATAGTTTTAAAAATCTCAAAGCATAGGACTGCAGAATCGGCAGTAATGGTGAGAGGAAGCCTGCACAAAGAGGCATGTTTTCAGTGACAGTCTGAAGCACGGGCTGTTGGTGCCTCCTGAGTGGCAATGGGGAGGGGGTTCTGGAGAGCAGGTGTCACCACAGAGGAGGCCTGTTCCTGCATTGCCAGCAAAGGACCCTTCACTGGTTGCAGCATAATTGGCAAGTCCCCCTTTGAAGACTGTAGATACCTACAGGGTCTGTGCAAGGGGAGGCAGCCCTTCAGGTAAGCTGGGCCCAAGTTGTTCAGGCTTTAGACATAACGAAACCTTGAACGTGGCTCAGTAGCTGGCCGGTGCCTATTAGTCAGTAAGCCCCATTGAGGTGGGGCACGGTAGCGAATGAGAGGGATGTTGAAACCCCGCTTGCTGGCCAGTTCGGCTCTGTTCCTTCCACCTACTCCAGCCACCCATCCTGGCTTTGGGCATTTCCACTGGGTACTTCTGTTTCTACACACATGCACACACAGAGTGACAAAGGCCAGGCCCTTGCTTATTTAAATCATCAGGATCCTGAATTCTGGGCCAGTTTCCATGTTTCTGCAACAAACTCACAAGTGCATGCCACATCTCCCTGACTTGAGAGAGAATACGCCGTGCTCTCTAGTGCTGCAGCTGGACCAGTATAAACAAACCAACCAACAAACAACCATCATACCGCTCTATAAACCTCTGGGGGAAGCGACATTTGGCGTACTCTGCGCTGTTCTGGTCACCTCATCTCAAACAGGATATTGGAGAGGTGGAAAAGGCGCAGAATAGGGCAGCCAGCATCACTGAGAAGCTGGAGAGGCTAAAGCATTGGGGAATTTTAGTTTAGAAAAAAGATGACTAGACAAGAGATGAGAGAGGTCCATGAAATTGTGCAGGTTGCAGAGACGGTGGATAGACACCTGTCCTCTCCCTCTCATAATGTTAGAATGGGGGCGGACAGTGTTGCTGAGTGAAATTGACTAGATTCAGCGCAGGTAAAAGGTGGTCATTTGTTACCCAACTCAAAATTAAGGGATGGGCTTTATTGCCACTGCAAATGTGGTGAAAGCACTGCCTTAGATGGCTTTAAAAGGATTCTGCAGGCAAAACACAACAATTCAACCCAGCCTTCTCACTGATAGGTCTTTAAAGCAGTTGGAATCTTTGCTATCTTTGCATCATTTTAAAAATGACATAAAGAGAAATGACAGCAGTAAACAAAAATTACAAATGAAAGAGGCAGGTCCATATTACTTGCTATGAAAGGCTTGGAGAAACAAGACAATGATAATTTGGTGGCTAAAAAATAACTGCCAGACTAATGCAAGTGGCAAATAGGTTCCACACTTGGGGCTCCACCACAGGGGAGGCCCTGTCACTAATGTCCAACAGGACCCCTGATGGGGATCACGGCAGACGGGCTGGTTCTTAGGTGAGGACAGAAACTCCTAAAATTAGACGTACTTATGGATGCCAGCTGTGCAGGTGGTTGGGGACAAACAGTAAAGGAGGCCTGTTCCCTTCATGTGTGGAAATGGGATGCTGAACTATTTATTTCTTTATTTGTGACCCTTGTATATCGCTAAATTTAATAAAATCGCTCAGTAGTGCACAGTAAATATCAGATCGAGGCAGTTCCACCTTGACCTGATCCAACAGGACAGCTGCTGTTGGGTTCCTCTCCTACCCAGCCGTGTTAATCTCTCACTCTTTACTGGAGTGCCTGCTTAATCGCTCCCACCTTCCTTCCATGTTGTATTTACCGTGGGTGCATTTCATCTGGGGAAAACGGCTTTAATTGAGTTGGGAGGCAGAGGAAACTATACATTCTCTGCTTCCTGACAGGAAATGGAAATTCAGAACCATCCTTTCCAGCTGAGGCGAGGCCAGCAAGGCCTCACCTTGGTCCTGTCAGCCCCCACCACCACCCATTACCCCATCTTTTTTGGCATGGGGAGGGCAAGTGGCTGAGGGGACTGGCTAGGGTGGGTGAACCATTTTGAGGTGGACTCAAATTTACAGGTGTCTGGGCAAGACTCTTAAGAGGAGACTCTTTTGACCGGGGAGTCTCTCTTTCAAATGTGCCCCCATTGCTAGATTTTGTGGCCAGCTTGACCTCCTTGGCCAGAGCCCTGCTGTGCCTGCCTTATCCCTAGCAGATGACTTTCCTGCTGGCCGCTGAAGAAAGCAGCTTCTAAAATCTCCCCAGGGCTCTTACTGGAGGGATGTTGAGATGGCTTAGCTGAAGTCCACCTTCCTGGAAGAACTCATTGCACCTGGGCCAGTGCCTTCTAGACCCTCCTTAATCATCTTGGCCCTGTGTGAAATCTTCTCAGCTGGTTGCCGTGCCTAACTGTGGTGCCCCCAAATCTGTTGTTCATTTGATTGAAATTATTTCTGTCCTGGCGTTCCTCCCCAAGGAGATCAAAGCAGCCGATGCTAAAAACAGTTAAAGGAATGAACCTGCGGATCCCGTCACCACTGGATCCCACTGGAAGAGGGGCACCAACAGCTGTCGGCGGGAAGGGGAGGGCCCGCTCTCTCCTTGTATCTGCTGAGAAAGGGTGCCTCGCACAAGCCCTGGCCCTGTAGCAAGAAGCTGCCTTATACCAAATCGGGCTTCGCCAATTTAGCCCAGGGTTGGACAGACCTCAGGCTTCCTTTTTTTTTACTCACATCCTGAGATAACCAAAGCCATGTGTGAAAGAATTACAGTCTGAAATGCTTTGAAGTAAAACATCCGGAGCTGCGGACTTTGTCTTGAGTACCAGAACTGAGGGGAGGTAGGATAGCGCTCTTCAAGCACTTGAAAGATTGTCCCAGAGAGGAAGGCCAGGATCTCTTCTCGATCATCCCAGAGTGCAGGACACGGAATAATATGCTCAAGTGACAGGAAGCCAGATTCCAGCTGAACATCAGGAAAAACTTCCTGACTGTTAGAGCAATACGACAATGGAACCCATTACCTGGGGAGGTGGTGGGCTCTCGCACACTGGAGGCGTTCAAGACGAGGCTGGACAGCCATCTGTCAGGGATGCTTTGACATGGATTCCTGCATTGAGCAGGGGGCTGGACTCGATGGCCTTGCAGACCCCTCCCAACCCTACTGTTCTATGATTCTACCAGAAATGAGCTGAACTCACAGTCCTTCCATCCACACAAAAATCCACTCCTGGCCATCCCCCCAAAAAAGCTTTCTTCATTTCAGCAGTATAATTTGGATAGGGAAATCATCTTGGGTTTCCGTTGTTAAACACTCGGGATTCAGAAGTCCTTGCAAAGGTTACCCAGAGATCTACCAGCAGACCCTAGCCCACCTTCTGCCCCGGGATGCTGACTTCCAGCAGCCAGGTAGAGAAGGGCCTCCCACACCCCCTGCCACCGCCTGTTGCTTCTAACGGCAGAGGCTGCGCCTGGGGCCTCCTGAGTGCACAACAGGCACTCTGCGCAGGAGCTGTGACGATCCAGCCTCCCTTTGGGGGACTCTCCATGCGGCCTTCTGGTTACACCACCCGGCCTTGCCTGAAGGTTCCTCCTCAGGCTCTGCATTCTTCCAGGTTCTTGCATGTGCCTGGGATTGCTGTCGGGGGCGGGGGGGCGTGTGTGTCACTGAGCCTGGTTTGTACTCTATATTTGCACTCAACACATTTTAATGAATTGGCTAAGTGCGAGTTCAAACTGGAATCTTCATCACATTTTATATAAGTAGCTGACAAATCTGTTGTCACTCTTTCTTTGGTACATTGAAGTGTGGCGTTTTTTAGTTTTGCTTTTGCCACTCAAGGCTGCCGAAGAATATATCACTCTGTATGTGTGTGTAATATAAATTGTGTGTTTCCTTTTGAACAGCAGATGTTTTGTACAACTACCGTGTGAGTCTTGGCTATTTCCACCTTCTTGTTGCAATGGGAAACATAGTATTTTGCCCCTGTTGGTTACCTTAACCTGGCAAAAGCAAACTCTCACCTTTGAAATGGCACTTTAAGCAAAAGTATTAGTTGTGTAAAGTTTTTTTTAGAGGCGTTGTATGAAACGTTTCAGGATTAAAATGTCACAGAACTTCAAATGTGGTTTATGAGGTTTTTGATTTTTTTGTGAATGTGGTGCTTATTTCAGCAGTTACAGATGCTAAGTGATACCAATAGAGAACCTGCTGAAGGCAGGAAACAGCAGATGAGTCTGAGAGATGACAGGCTTCGAAGTGGTAGGTTTTAACAAACTGGAGAAGTTGAAAGGCAAAAGGAACCTGTGAATTGTGATGGTTCCTAAAGAGACAACCAGAAAGGAGCAATACTTGTCCAGTACAGAGTGATTTTTAGCGATCTGAAAATCAGAGGGGAAGGTTGCAGGGAAATAGCAAGGCAACCTTGCGGAAGATGAGGCTAAAGGATTAGCATGGCCTTGTGGGAAACTTGTAAAGCACAAAATGAGTTGCAGCTGGGAGAGAGATTTGCGACATTTCATGTACATCTTCATGACAAACCCCTATGAGTTTAACTGGCAGGGCTCCCTCAAAGAATCTTAGCAGCCAGGGTTTGGCAATGCTAAGAACTCGCTGGTAAAAATCCCTAGTCTGTCCGTCTGTCTGTCTGTCTGTCTCTCTCTCCCCCCCCCCCCCCGATCTTAAAACAACCGGGGGAAGAGACTAGTCCACTAGTGACTAGGTGGAAGTCTCTTCTTAGAGTAGATTAGCCGTAACATTTTGTCTGTTTCCAGGCAGGTGGTTCCTAGAACTGCCCAATCATTGCTCTTCCCTTGTAAACTACAAGCGAAATTGCAGTTGACTTTGCACACTCTCCCGGATATTGTCCTTTATCTGTGTGCACATATTGCTATGTTCTGTCCACACTGGTGGTGGGTGTGATATAGCTACTGACGGGGTTGGGGGTGTTGACACTCAGCACACCTTCTATGTGACCCTTGTTACATTGACTGTGGAGTTACTCTAAAATTTGACATCTCTTAAATAGTGCTTAAATACTTTTCCAGCTATATTGTTTTTTAAATGAAGGTGGTATAGCACTATAACCTCAGAATGCTATAATCTTAATTTTTGTATTATGTTGGTGTCATGCGATAACATTAGAAACAATAATGCTAATATTAAAAATGATCTTTAAAAACCTTTGAGGTCACTGCCATTTTAACAACATGGTTAATGGTGGTGACTGGAAACGGGGTTTTTCAAAAATCACTTAAAGAATAGCATCATAGCATTATGGTGTTTATAGTGCGGTACTTCTCTTTTATTAGAAAAAATTATAGCCAGAAAAGCATTTTAGCGCTAATTAAAAGACTGATTAAAAAGGGGTCATAAAATGGTGCTCACCATAAGGTTTATAATGAATGTGGGCTGAGACGTGATAGGCTCACATTCCCAATATATCACATTTCCAGTAAAATGGAGAAGTAGCACTAAAGACATCTACACCTGAGGAGATTGCGCTACTCTTCTGTTCTTCTGAAAAAACACAGATTTTCTGCGGTCTGAGAAGATAGAAGAACCACAGGGAAAAGACAGCATAATGATTGAATGATGGTGTCACGTGAATGCCCTGTAAAAGTGAGTGAATGAGTCACGGCCATTCCACGCTAAATCCCAGTGGGTGTTTTTGTCCGAGGTTTGTTTATTCATTTATTACACTTCAGCATTGCCCAATGGCTGAGGCTCTCCGGGCGGTCCATAAAACAAACGGTGTCCTGTTCTCTCTTCCTGGCACCAGAAAAAGAGTGAGCGAGCATTTTCTAGAATTGCTGGTGGAAGAGTAAGAAGCGGTGAGTTCAAGATGCAGCAGACTTGGGACAAGCGTAAGCCTCAACAGGAGCGAGTTGCTGAGGGGAGGATTTGGCCGCCCCTGGAGGCTCAGACGGGGATGGCTGAAATTAACAGCAACGAGTTCAGTTGCTTTGGCTGTGCCACTGTCATGGAGGCCGGGTGTGCTGCGTTCGCTCAGCAAGCCAGTGGCAGATGGGCTCAGAGCCACTGCACGGTGGGAGCGTGGAAAGGCACAATGCTAGGCAGCAACTGCTGTTGCAGAGCAGTCCCCCAACAAATAGGAGGAGGCGAAGAATGGAGCCCCCAAAGCCAAGCCAGATGGGAATGGTGGATTTTTAGAGGTGTGCAACATTATACACGGTGTGGAGAAAGTGGACAAGGAGACATTTTTCTCCCTCTCTTATCATACTAGGATCCAGTGAGGTCATCCCACGGTTCTCGTTGGTGGGAGATTCTGGAGAGATAAAAGGAAGGGCTTCTTCACACAGCGCCTGGTTAAGCTATGAAATTCACTTCTGCAACATGCAGTGAGGGCCACCAATTGGACAGCTTTAAAAGGGGCTTGGGCAAATTCCCGGAGGAGAAGGCTATCCTTGGCTACTAGTCCTGATGCCTCTATGCTACCTCCGGTATCAGAGGCAGGATGCCTATTTACACCAGTGGCTGGAGAACATGGGCGGGAGGGTGCTGTGCCACCCATGTCTTGCTTGTGGGCTTCCCGTGGGCAGCTGGTTGGCCACTGTGTGAACAGAGTGCTGGACTAGATGGAGCTTGGCCTGATCCATCAGGGTCTTCAGATGTACTTTTGCAGCAAGCCCTGAAATGTGGGCTCTAGGACAGTTCTGCCATGGCACTTTCAGTGATGCTACCAAATATCTGCAAACTTGGGCAAGGGAAGGGCTAAATAAACCTTCCTTCTGCTCTTGCCAATGCCCACTTTTTACGATCTGAAATGCAAGCCTTACAGGATTTTTTTCCAGCTGCAATTGACATCCGTGCTGGATGTAGGTGGCCCATTGGCGGGGCCTGGTGCACGGTCCCCATCCATCCAGCCTGTTCGAGGCCTGGCAGCGGGTGCTTGGCTCACTGGCTTCCCTCACTTAGGCAGACACAGGCAACAGTGCAGGGAGGAGGATGCGACCGGAGCTGCTGTAATTATGTCGCATTTATTATTAATCTGTTGAAATTGCTAGAAGGAGCCTCTGTAATGTGAATACTGATACAAGATTTCAGAAGTCCCATTTAGCTCTCATGTCTGTGTTTATTAGCTCCCTCGGCTGCTGCGGTCACTGAACTAAAACCTCATTTGCTACTGTCTTGTTGGGAATTTGAATCTCTCTGCTCCCCGCTCCCCCGCCCCCGATGGATCTACATCTGTGAAAAGACCACGCTTCTCCTTCTCCAGGCCCTCCCTGACTGATCGTTCCACAGCACCGCGGAGCATCCTGCACAATGGATTGACAAGGCCGGCATGCCTTAAGGTTGAGCTGCTCAGACTTGGCCAGCTTGTGAATCTGGCATTGATGAATTGGGAGGGTGAAAGGCAAACGGGAACTTGGAGCCACTGGAAGACCTACAGGCTGCGGCCTCGTGGTCCTTGCCCAGTTTTGGGGTACCCAAGGGCAAGTCCATAGACCAGGGAGCTGCACCCATCAAACTGCCATACACTTAGCTCCACGGAACACTGGGTACGACTGCAGGTAAAGAAGTGAAACCCAGAATCCCCAAATCCTGCCCAGCTGTTTCTTAGCTGGGTGAAATCCCAACCTAGTAAGAATGGTGCGAGGTTGTCCACCCCACCCCCAAATCCCCAGGGGAGTAAAGGGCATCTCCCCGATGCTAGGACTGAAAGCTCGGTGGATGGCTTATTTTGTATTTAGAGCTTTTCTACGCGAGGCTGTTAATCTGCTGCATCTACTTTTGGCTTTGTCGCAGAATTGAGATCCGAGCAGTGCATGAGAACCGTTTCTGTTCCTGCTTTTCTCTAGGTGGCACTGTGGTGTAGCAGTATAGTGCAAATGCACAAGAGAAAATTGCACTTTCTTTTGCCATCAGAAATAATACCCCATTTTTCCAGCTCTAAAAAGACTCGTGGAAAATGCTGTTTACAAACAGAAGCGAACCTGGAGGGTCACATCACTGTCTAAAGAACCCGTAAACAACCATGAGTAGGGAATAACGAGTGCACAGCTAATGACTCATGTAGAAAAGCTCTTAATTACATGGAAAATATTATGCAAGAGCTCATGCATGTGTGGGAAACTGGAAGATGCCCCCTGCCCACTAAGAACGTTTCTTTTTGTCATGAACCCAGTGACCTTCGGCAAGCCATGAGCCTCAAACTCCTCCTAGAATTTATTTATTTTTATTATTTCCTTTATTACATTTCTATATTGTCCATTAGCCGAAGCTCTTATTACATTTATATCTCGCCTGTTTTCCTCCAAGGAACCCAAAGCGGCTTACATAGACCTCCACCTCCTCTCCATTTTATCCTCACAACAACCCTGTGAGGTAGGTTAGGCTGAGAGTCAGTGATTGGCCCAGAGTCACCTGGTGAGCTTCATAGAATCATAACACAGTAGGGTTGGAAGGGGCCTACAAGGCCATCGCGTCCGACCCCCTGCTCAGTGCAGGAATCATGGCTGAGCGGGGGCTAGAACCTGGATCTCCCGGGTCCCAGTCCAGCACTCTAACCACTATACCACACTGGCTGTCAGAGAATAATGGGAGAGAATAATACTGAAATGCCCTGTGGCAGACTTCCCCAACATGGTCCCCTTGAGATCATAGAACCATAGATGTGTTGGGGCATGCTGGGAATTGTAGTCCAACTCATCTGGCAGGCACTAGGTTGGGGAAGGCTGCCCTGTGGGGTTGGTGTAAGTCAGGTATGGGGAATATGTGGCCCTCCAGGCATTGTTGAATTGCAGCTCCCATCAGTCCTAGCTGGCATAGCCGATGGTGCCAAATGGCGGGAGTTGCAGTCACAACGTCTGGAGGGCTGGACATTCCCCATCCCTCTTGTAAGGGTCGTACTTGTTCAGTACCTCCTGTTCCATGTCCCTTCCCTGACTCCAGATAGCAGCCATGGGGCTCTTCTCCCGCAGTCTCCCATCCAGGCCCTGCGCAGACGGGGGCAGCTTAGCTCCAGCAGTGCCGCGCACCCTGTGCTCCAGGCCAGTTCCTTGGGCCTGCTGAGGGATGCAGCTCCACGCCCGGGGTAAGCGGAACCTCCGTCTGCAATCCCGCTGCAGCCCAGAAAACGGCCGTGTGGGTGGAGCTAAATATGCCCCCCACACACACCCCGGAGCCTCAACAGGACGTTTGCTGCTGTCACGTGGAATGGAATCAACCCCTGCAGAGCGCTCAGCGGCCGAGCCTCCGTGACCCAGAATGCTCACCGCCCTAAAATACGCCGCAGCCACTTAGGCAGAATTCAGGAAGCCGTGAATCTCGGTGATGAACGATGCAGACGGCTCAGACCTTGAGCAGCCGCCGTTCCTCCCCAGAGAAACGAGCTGACTTGCCGCCGGTGCGCTGACTCTGATTTAGCGCCTGTGCAGTGTGGGCGGTGGTGCTGGGTGCTGCACAGAGCGCAACAGGGGCCCCGGGCTGTGTGTGCGCCGGCCCCTTGCCCTGGGAGAATGGGCAGGAAGGGCTCCAGCTTGCTTTGGGGCAGGCTTTCCCGGCCTGGCCATTGGCCACGCTGGCGGGGCTGATGGGAGGTTTAGTCCAGCACATCTGGAGGATGCCAGGTTGGAGAAGCCTCCTTTACGGAGAGGCAAAGCTGGCTGTGAGGGGGCCAGGAAAATGGGAGCCAAAGCTGGCCAGAGCCCGGAGTGAGCGCAGTCATGCCAGCATCGCTGACTCACTGCTCGGTTGTCAGGCAGGCCCAAATGGAGCAGGACACTTTCTTCCCTCCCTCCCCTCCCCACCGTCCCTGCAGCCCTGGAACGGCACCCCCTGCCAAATTTCTGTGTGCCAGGCAGCCCTGGACGGGCAGTATGGGTGCGCCAGTCTTCTGGCAAGAGCCAGAAGGTGCCCTGCTGGGACTGATGAGCAGCCGAGGCCAATGGGCAGAAGGGCGGGCGGAGGAGGGCGAGGGGGCCACGGGCGCTTCGCTGGTCTCCTCCTTGAGCCGAGGGTCAGGTCTGAAGCCTGGCTTGAGATCAGCGGGTAATCAAATAATAACCTCTTTCATACTCCCTGTGTAAACAAAGCCAAGGGGAGCATTGGAGGCTGGAGGGGCTGACAGAGAGGGGTTAACTCTTGAAAAAGTCAAGCTCTTGACTCTTGACCTGCCTCTGGACAAGGGGTCATGTAAACCAGGGTGGCGTTGCCCTCTCTGCCCAGAGGGGGTGGGTCAAATGCAGGCCTTCTTGGCACACCCCAAGACATTCCGCACTGAGGAAGGAGAGGCGCGCTGGCTCTCCCAGCCCCGGCCTTCTCCTTACGCCCGTGAAGTGTGAACTGGAAGTGATTCGGCACCATAAGGCTGGCTCTGAAGCTTGGCGTTGTGTTCTGAATCCTAGGATTCAAATGTGGAGTGTGTGCGCATGCGCGTGCGCACCTCTAGGTATGTGCAGAATTATTTTCCTTATATAGGGGCAAGATCTGTCCTTTTACAAGTTGGTCCATCATCTGAATCTCCTTGGTTTTAATTTTTGTGAACTGCCCAGAGAGCTTTGGCTGTTGGGCGGTATAGAAATGAGATGAATAAAAAAAAAATGAAAAATAAATGTTGGATCAGGTTCCTCCTGCTGGGGTATTGTGGGTATTGTGCCTGGGGTATTGTGGGAGTTGTAGTCCAACACATCTGGGGGGCACACGGTTGGGGAAGGTGGCTCTGGAGTGTTAGGGACTGCCAGAAAATAAGACGTTGGACGTGAATATAGTCTGGCTGAACATGGGGCCGTGGGGAGTCAGGAAGATTCCCCCCTCCCTGTCATATTATTTAGTGACATTGTAGCCTTCCCCTGCACTATGTCTTGACTTGCTTCCTTCAGTCATTCCAGAGCTGTCTGCTTTGCTGGCACCTTCCTTGACAGTGCATGCTGGAGTGTGGCTCTCAGTTGAGTCCTAACTTGTGATGAGGTTGGACTAGATGACCTCTGGTTCATTCCAGCAGTAGGTGTAAAGCTATTTCCATAGCATCCTATCAAATTGTCTCTTGTCTTGCCAAATTTAATGTATTACATTTTGGTCACCAAAGCCCTGAAACTCAGCAGCATCTGTTACAGCAGTGCTGTAATAAACCTGTGTTTTGGAGTATTTAAACGCACACTTCAGCAAACATATTTAAGTTGAGAGCTTGCTTGAAAATCACCCTCCCCTGGAATTTTCAGCTGTATCGTATGACTTTTGAGAAGGAAAAAAACTTGCAGTCCCCGCAGGCTCCCAGCTGCTCAAACATTCTAAAAGATGGTGCATGCTTCTTTGTCCTATCTAAACCACTCTGGTACCACGGGATGGGGTGTGACTAGCACTGCACCAGAGATCTTGCAGGTGGGCCCTCTGTATTGCTTTCCCCCCACTTCCCCCCCAACCCCTGGTGCTCCTGCACACTGTGGTTATGACCCAGTCTGGTCCTCGGGGACCATGTCACAAGAACAGGCAAGTGTTTGTCTTGGGTCCCTGAGGACGGCAGAGCAGCCTGAGGTCAGCGCTCTGGAACGGTGGCTAGAAAGAGCAATTCTGACAAGCAGCCCCAGGGAGCTGTTGTCACAGTGACCTCCCAGGCTCCATCCTCCTCGGAAGCCCATGCTCCTGTGACTCAGGCCCAAGTCAATAACCGCAGGAGGGCCATCTGCCCACCAAGCACGCCTTCACCCCCATCCTGAGACTTCAGGCCTTGCTCACAATGCCGAGGCCCGCTGGCTCTGGCACATGCTGTGAGGCAGCATCACAGGAGAACACGAGGTCAGAAATTTTGCGCGCGCTGCCCTGAAATCCAGACAGGACGAAGGGCAGTCTGTAAATAATATTTTTTAATCATGATAATGGGATGACTTCTGGAGTCATCTGGTCCAACCTCCTGCAACAGCTGGGAGGCTGAGATTGGCAAGCATCCTGCAACGTTTCCTGTCAGGGCGCCAAAAGCTGAACGTGTGAGAAATGCGCTGCAGTCGCTCTAGCCATGCCTAAAGCCTGCGACTGCCTTTTGGTATGCCAAGCTTCAATGTCATCCCGTGCTTTGTAGTAGGAAAAGAAGGAGTTAATTTGGACCGAGCCCCCTTTGTGGAATTTGGCTCTTGAACAAGCAGAGAGCCCCCTGTTCTCCTCCCTCCTTAATTTGCAATTACTTGTCTAATTGACAAAGTTATGTGCTTTTTCCCAGGAGAAGCCCTTTATATTTACTAATTCAGTTTGCTCTGGAGTGGCGCCGCCATGCTGATAACCATGTGCTGTCATCTCCCAGCAAAGCCCCTCTTGCTAATTAGGTCTAGCTAGAATGGCCATTAGTCCTGACTGATAAACAAACTCCATCTTCAGAAATGGTATTTCTCAGCGGGCCAGATGCTGGGGACAAACAGGGGCGTGCTGTCGCATTTATGCGCTGCTTGTGGGTTGCCGACCTCTCTGGCTGGCTGCCACTGGGAACCGGTCTGGGCTAGATGGAACGTTGGTCTGATCCAGCGAAGTTCTTATTTTCATAACTGAGATCTCGTAAGAGCAGATGTTTAGTGTTACAAGACAAGTGCGGGCCCCCAAGCCTGCTGAGCATTTTCCAGGGAGAGTTGGCAGAAAGGGCAAGGGCACCTAGCCCCTCTCCACCACCAGCACCATCTCCTGCAAATGCCTCTGGGAAATGGGTGTTACAGCCTGCTGTCTTCCCAGACTGGAAGCGAATCTTTCTGGGGGGGAACCATCTCGGGGAAAGGGTGTGGTGTTTGCAAGGGGAAACCAGCAGGGGCGGAAAGGGTGGCGTCCTGCCCACTGCTTCTCTCCTCCAAGTGCCTCCCTGCCCCTGGATGTAGGTGGTCTCTGCAAAGGTGGGGGCACACGTGGTGGCCCAGGCCAGGTGTGCTTCTGCAGTTCCACCTGCATCTCCTGGAGCATTGGGCTGAAGCCACGGTGTCTCCCTGTGCTTCCGGACTGCCCTCTCCAGCCAGGCCCTTGCAGGGGTGCGGCCCTTCCCCGTAGGCAGTGCTGGGCCAGGGGTCTCTGGTCAAGGCCTCTCTAGGTGTCCATCTGCCGTAATAGAATAGTTGATGCGCAGCTGTGCCCATCAGGTGCAAGCTCTGCTGGCCTTGATGCTGTGCCCACAGTGGGTGTGGGCAACCTAACACGGACCATTCCTGCAGTGGTCCTGGTACAAAGTGGCAGGGCAGGTGGGGACCACTGCAGCTGACGTCTTTGGCATAGCTGCTGCGTCAATGAATGTCCCATGCCCAGCCCTTGTTAAGCCATCACATGCGGGGTTGGGGGATAGATAGAGCATCAACTGAGTTGGGCATAGCCATTCAGTCCTGTGCAAACAGCCCCCCCATCCCCCGCAAATACAGATCTGACGTTTCCCTTCCCAGTTTGCTCCGGTATTCTTACAGACTTCCACTAGAGCTGGATTTGGTGCTAGTTTACTCCTGCACTCCTCCCCTACGCTCATCATCTAGCCCTGATGTGGGGAACCTCCAGAGGTTACCAGACTACACGTTCCATCATCTCCAACCATTGGCTGTTGCTGGCTGGGACTGATAGGAGCTGGAGTCCAAAAACTAGAGGCCTGCAGGCTCCCCGTCCCTGAAGTAGCCTCTGCAAAACAGTTGGAAGCTATTCGCTGTTTAATTCCCATTGTTTTAAAACAGCCACGACCCAATTTCTTGGTTAGCTGAGCCTGGGCCTGATTGCACTGAATGGAGCCATGCAAAGTACACCGTGTCCCAGGGGTCCCCCTACTTGCCACATGCTGATGAGCACTTCCCCGAGGGCTGTGCAGCCAAGGCCACAGCCACCACAGGTCTTGAGCCTCTGGTTTCATCAATCGCTCACAACATCCGTGAAGCCCCTAATTCTGGGAGACAGCAGGTGGCTTGTTTTGGTTCTTTGCTCTGTCCCTTTTTGCTTCCATTTCCTATCAGAAGTTCATTTGTGGTGGGAAATGAGGGCTGGGGGCTGAAGCACAACAGCACCAGCAGCTGATGGTTCAGGCAGCCGCTTCAGCATCCTGATCTTTACCATATAATTTTTAAATTCTTAACTATTTTTATTTCCCCAGATTTATAACCCTGTACATCTACAGGGGCTTAGAGCAGGTACCAACCTTTCTAAACACAAGCATATTGCAACATAAAAGTATTAATTATAAAGCAATCAAGGTACAAGGGGAAAAATTACAAGATAAAACATGTCTATTAAAAATGGCTCCTTAAAATATACTGCTGAAATAAATGCTTGATTATCCTGAGCCAGTAAATGCTGGCTCAAGCAGGAAAGGCACGCAGCTGATGCGCACCCACCATTGTCTCTGTGCCTTGTCCCACAGACGCCCTTCTGGGCCAGGTGACCATGAATGTGAATGGGCAGCCCAACTAGAGGAGATGCTGGACAGCTGTGATGAGTTGGCCTGTCGCTTGGAGAGTGGCAGCTGTGCCACCCCTGATCAGGATCAGTGCCATCTTGTCAAGAACAAGGGATGCCTCGGCGTGGAAAACCCCATGAGATGCCACACCCAGGTGGGGATATTTGCCAGTGGGATGAAGCAAAGTTATTGTGAATAAGGCATTACGCAGACACGTCCGGCGCCAGCAAGCAGCATCCTCTGGCAAATGCTGGGGCCCCAGCAAGGCCCACTACTGCTGTCTCCTGCTGCCTGCACAGGGTTGAGTGGACCGCTGAAGTTTGTTCTCTTTGCTGCTCGGCAATGTTTTGCTCGCAGCCCCCTCAGACCTTGAGCCAGCCCTGTGCGTAGATTAGACCAAAGTCTCCTGTTCACTGACAGGCTGGACGGACAGGAGTTTAGACGGGTTGAGGGTGGCCATTTCAGTTGGGCGGCACGTATCTCTTCAAAATGAGATCAGGCGCCTCATGCAGCACAGTGAAGTCGGCTGCTTCGGGCGGCACCACAACTGAGGGTGGGGAGGGGAAGATGAAGGCAGGAACTGACGTCTGCATGTCGTGGTCCGGCCCTGACGCAGACGTGCCCCATCTCAGAACAGCTGTGTGAGAGCCATTTCTTCGTAGCGATTGTTTTAGTCATACTCGAACGTAGGAAGCTGCCTTATACCAGGCCAGACGATTGGGTCATCGAGCATGGGCAGGGGTCCTCCCACACGTTCATGGGTCATGAATCATGAAGGAGACGTTTTTACTGTAATTCTGAAATGTCTGCAGTTCTGAAATCAAACTTAGGCTCACACAAGGGCCTTTTTACCATGCCTCAAAACAGCCCCCCGCCTTGCTGTTTTTTTGTTTAACGTAACATCCAGCCAGAAGTGTCTCCTATGATGCTTGCTGATGCGTTTTGTAACTTTTTGGTTGGCTGCAGCACTGGCAGCCACTGTCTCTAGGATCAGTGCCCTTGATTGTGATGGTTCGTTGTCCCTCCAATCAGCTGTCCTTCCCTCCAGCCTCTGCACAAGGAACTCTGGGACTGGTAGTTCTTGAGAAGGGCATGTCTCATAGGGAAGCACAAATCTCTTTGACTCTCAAAATAGAAGTCCAAGTGCACTGTGTGTGTGTGTGTGTGTGTGTTCTGGAGAGGGCTGGGGGCACCAACTCCCTCTTCTGAACATTGCTTGCCCTGCTCTAATACTTCATCTGATTGGTTCTAGCAAATCTCACAAGATCTAGAGAATAGGAACATGGGTGAAGGGAAACAACTTCCCATAAATATCATCTAGCCTCAATCCTCCGCCTCATGGTAATGGGGTGGCAGACTGGACTGGGACCCCCTGAATCCCTGGGTCCCGGTGCTTGTACACTGTCCCCGCCTCAAGAAATTCTCTGAGGCTTTCATCTTGGTGCCCCCAACAATTTGGCAGTGGCAAAAAGTTGCCTTGCTGGTTTGTTCACCAGCGTGGTTCTGCGCTGATTCAAAGTCTGCGAGCATCAGGGTACAACATGTTAATGGGGGAGATTTCTGTCAGATGTGTCCATCATTGCTCGGGTGGTCTAGCCATACCAGCAGCATGTGCTGTGAATGACGGGGTGCCCGGTGGGAGGGGGGAAGGCACGGTTAATTTTTTCAGACGCTGACACCTGACAAGAGTGATGAATTGGTGCACGGCAGGCCTGACAAACGGCCTGCTCCCTCCTTCCAGCTCCAGGAAAACTTTGCAATTATTTCCTATAGCTTTGCAAATGAGTTTCTCAATGAGCCTCGCATGGGAGTTTCCCTTATTTACTCCTGTTTAATGGCCCTTCTAAAGATCAGAGCCAAAAGCAGGGTAGAAGTCAATGCAAGGACTGCCACAGATTTCCAAGTGCGTTTTGGTGCAGCTCTCCTTCTGGGCAGCTTGGCACAGAGAAGGGCAGCTTGGCACAGAGAACGCCGGCTGGCCAGCCGCACGGATCAGGTTCCTTGCCGCTTACTTAGCAGCCTGTTCTCTTTTCTTTGGTCACCATCACGTTGAGCTGAGTTGCAAGATGGGCGTCTTCTAAAGCAACCCAAGGACAGCCAGCAATTAGATTGTCTAGATGGGGGACCTCTCAGAGTAGCCATTGGCAGGTGTAGTTGCTGGGATAATAGCAGCCCACCTGACGGGAGAGTTGTGGGGGTGGACAAGATGTGGCGGACTGGGTTAGGTGTGGGAAAGAGAGGAAAGGGCCTGTAAGTTCAGTGCACAAAAATACAGTTTATTCTGTTAATCAGAGCACATAGAAAGTAGAGTTGCTACTGGTGCCCTTGATGGAAGAGTATGCATAAGACTGAATGAACTGTACTGTGCGTCTTTGAGGTGCGGTCTTCTGTCGCTCCTGCATTGGCGCTTTCCCTCACTTTCTTCTTTGGGTGTGGGAGACCTATGTTGGAATCCTGACTCACCCATAAAACCTGCTTAGGTGGCCTTAGGTAAGTCAGCATCCTTCAGCCCAGCCTACCTCACAGGGTGGTTGTGGGAAGCAAAATGAACCACATGTAGGCCATTACTGTCTCCATGAAGGATGTATCAGGGTAAAAACAGAGGCGTTATTTTAAATCCGTATCTAGCAGTTACATCTTTTAAAATTTTTACTCTAGAGTAGGTGCAGTGGGCCCAACCCAGATTGGGAACCTGACGTGGGAGGGATATGGGTGCTTTTTAAAAAAAGATCTAGGTTGGGGGCCCTGCACCTACTCTAGAGTAAAAATGAAATCAAAAGGAGGTGGCTGTTAGACACAGATTTAAAATAATGTCTCTGTTTTGGCCCTAAGGTAAAAAGGTGATAATCTTTTTTGTAAAACATTTTGCACAGAAAAAGCTCCACTAGTATCAATATCATTAGCAAAAAAGCAGCACTAAGATCTCCTAAGATTTCAGCTGGCTTGACACGTGCATTTCTCTTGGTAGAAAGCCCCATATTTCAAATACAAGACCCACGGATAGACGGACTGTGGAGAAGCTGAGAGGAATTGGAAGAGCAATTCGGGCCACACTTTGGCATCCAGAACACCTGAGAGGTAAGCATTTGATAGCACAATCCAGTGCATGTTTACAATCCCATGCGTGTTTATTCTCTTCTGAGTTCAACAGGGTTTACTCGCAAGTAAGTATTACAGCCTAAATTCGGGTAATCCTTAGATTGTTTCTTGATGGATGGGAGCTGACAGTGGGCTTGTATGCCAAATCTCTTGCCACAGGAATCTGAGAATACTGGCAAGCCGCGGTTGCATTCTTGGATGCCAAAGGTTCTCTTTTCCCTCTGTCTCTTGGTGGCATCTTGGTGGGAAGGAAGTCTGTCCTTAAAAGTACCAGGTGCATTCTGGGTTTCCTTTGTCCAGTCCTGTGGCAAAGAATTCTTATGACTTGATGGGATTTCACTCTTCTGTTCATGGAGAGCTCTGCATATTTGGTGGGGTTTGCACCTGGCAAACTCCCCAAAGCACCAATTTAAGACTTTGTATTGTAACAAGTGGTGCATAAAAGACGTGCTCTTCCTAGAGCAGTGTGGCTCAGGGTAGTTTCAGAAGAGCGTGTGTGCCTTTTGATCTCCCCTTTCCTCCCCTGAGAGCTGGCTCTGGTATCTCCTGTTCTGAAGTGATGTCACCAGTGATACAAACCTTAGCTGAGTCGTCAGGGTAGTGGTGATGTCATCATGCCAGTCCTGGAGATGATCTGAGGCTGTTCCGATGTCATCGCTGTTGAGGGTGGTGTGACAGTGATGATTCATCCAATATTCTCGAGGGGACTGTGAAAGATTCTAAGGTTCATCTGAATTTTATCTGATTGTTTCTCACTTTATGCTTGGATGCCAGTCGAGAATATTTCTGAAGCCTGCATAATGCAAGGCAGGGAATCTTTCCTTGAAACATGTCTTCAACTGAGGGGGAGAAATGGGGCTTCAGGTTGTTGTGATGGAGATTTCATTGTTATGGGATTCAAAGTAATGGATTTGGGTTTTTTTTCAGGCGCTCTAATCTGAAATAGAGTTTTGGTTATGGTTGATTTTGCCTGTCTCTGATTTGATGATTGGCATTTTGTTTTCAGCAAAAGGGCGCTGCTGTGTATGCTTCCTGTATGTAATCCCTTGAGAGATCTCATGAAATCTCAATGCATCGTTCAGGGAATATATCACCTAACAGTTCAAAATACTGGGAAGGGGAGGGGAGAGACCAGCTGCAGACCTCAGGCCCGATCCTGTTGTGGTGACAGGAAGGCACCTCATCATGTGTAATGACCCATGGCCCCAGATGGGGAAATGTATCCCCTCTTGTTTCCAAAGATGCATTCAATCAATACAGTCTGGATGAACATCAGGCCACAGAGGGAGATGGACATTCAAATGCACATTTGAAGAGGAACAGATGCGTGACCTCCCCAGTCATAGCTTTGCACAGAGGCCTAAACAGATCCACCCTTAACTGCCCATCTCCACTCCCCATTCTGTCAAGGTTCGGTTTCTGTACTGAGAGTCTTGTGTGCATTTGGCTGTATGCGTGGAGGTCTGGGGTGGACTCAGCCAGTGTGACCCTGCTCTGTGCATTACTGTCCAGGTGACTTGCCTGCAGAGGACTTTTCACTTCCATACTTCAAAGAATGCCGCCAACATCTCTTTAATACCAACAAAAACCTCTTTGCTCGAGCGGGACCAGAGGCACGAGCTTTCTTGTCAGCAAGCTTGACATTTGTGCTGGCCTTGGCTGCTTGTAGGATCCGAGGAGATGGACTCTCCTGTTTGCTTAAGGCTAAGATGCAATAAAACCCACTAGCGTATGATCTTCCCACCCCCTCCCCAAATCTCTGGTCAAACAACAACATCCAGACCAGCGATTGTACGCTATTGGGAACGCTGGAGATGTTTGCCTTGGTGCTGGCAGCCCTCCCCTACCGTTCCCTCTGCTAGGTTTGCTGATTTTTCCAACTCTTTGTCCTGCCCTTTCAAGCTGTTGTGTGACTTGGGCAGCAGTTAGCAGCATTCAGGCAATGGAGTCACACAGAGCTCCCCAGGCTTGCCGCAAGAAGCAGCATGTGTGTCAGGATGGGTCCCCTTTGGGTCCTTGGAGCCAGCTCTGTCCACGATTCTGTGGTGGCCTGTTTCCCACGCACAGGTGATCACTGCATGAGAACCACCATTATCTAAAGAAGAAGAAATGCTCTCCCCTATAAAAGGGGGCCGGTTGAGGAGCAGCACCATGGAGTTCTACCTGGGTAGAAACAGCCCGGATGGATTAGACCAAGGAAGACCCCTCCAGGCCGGGGTGCAGAACGTCTCCTGGCCCAGGGGCCCATTCTGTTTTGGAGGAGCTCTGGGGGCTGCATTCCAGTGGTGGGAGTGGCCAAAGGAAAAGGGGCTGGGGCCAAAAGTACAAAAATGCCAATGTATCATAGCTGAAGACTCTTCCTGCCAGCAACAAAGCCTTCGGAGAGGCATTTTGACTTTGAGAATGGTGGAAAACTGCACAAAAGCTGGGGCACCACCCAACGATTGGAGGGAAGGGGAGCCTGGAGGGCCGGATTGGGACCCCAGGCCTGGCCTGAGGTTCTGGACCCCTGTTCTAGACCAGTGTCCAGCTCCCCACTTCAGAAGAGGCCCTGCAGGTGCAGTGCATGGAAGGTCCTTCACACTCAGCCTCCTGTTCTGCATGAGGTTGGGAGGCGCTCTGGCAGGGTGTGGAGGAGAGGGCCTCATATTGTTGCTTTGTGTCCCAGCATCTGATGTTCAGAGATGGACCTTTACATATGGTTAGGCTCACATGCAAACCTCCATGCATCTGTCCAGTCCCCCTGTAAAGCCATCTGAGCTTATGGTCATCACCACATCTTGTGGAAGGGAGTTCCACAGATGGATAAGATGGATAATGCGTGTGTGCAAAGAAGGATTTGTCTTTTTTGGTCCTGAATCTTCTGCCAATCAGGAGGTCTGATGGATGCCAAATTCTACAGTTTTGAGTGAGTTTACAGCTTGCTTCTCTCTTCATTCTCTGCAGACAGTTCACGTTTTTATAAACTTTGATTGTGTGCCCCCTCCCTGGTCACTCTTAAAAAAGGGAAGGAAAAGAAAAGCCAGGATCTCTTATGTCCATTCTTCATGAGGAACATTTTCTACCCCTCCTGGTGATTCCCCCCCCCTCTCCTGAAGCTTTATGGGCTCTACTGCCTCCTTTTTATCCTGCCCTATCGTAGCTTTATGATCCTCCCCCCACCCAATTTTCCCATTGTTCAGCGTGTTGAGCCCCTGCCACTCTGACTACTCCAATCTTTCTTACTCCCTTTTTTTGTGGAGCAGCTCCAGCGCATGGTACATTGCTAATAATAGCAATTACCGTTACACGTTGGCTACAAGGTACAGCGGCGCTAATGGGATCTAGAGGGACAAAATTAAAGCGATATAATATGCTAAGATAAATTAATGTTGTAAAATTAGCCATGGGTCTAGTCTGAGATCTGACAAATGTCTCACAGCTTTGTTACGAGCTTGGAGCTCAGCTCAATTGGATTAGTGGCCCACAGCAAAACAGCCAGGAGCGAGGGAGGAAAAGAGTTTATCAAGGGTCTCTTTGCCCACATGGTAATTGTTAGTGCTGCCTGTTCCTTCTCCTGGCTTGGCAGAAGGCATCGCCCCCCCCCCCCCCCCGCGCTCTCAGGGAACGAAGATGCGAGTTGCCGTTGTGCTGCTCTAGGGCCAGCTGGCAAAGTGTTCGTCATTGTCGTGAGATGGACCTGGCAGCCCCCTGGCCAGTATCTGGGAGGTGGGACCGTGGCATCTGGCCGTCTTGGTCCAGCACCAGGAGAGACTTGACTGGCTTGGGAAGGGCACATGGGGAACACTGGACCCGCCGCCAGTCCCACAGGCACAGCTTGCCTGATTACATGGGCAAGTATTTGCAGTGGCCATTGGCTTGGTGCAAATGCAGCTTGACTTGAGTCAGAGGGACAAGCTGGACTCCCAACTTAAACTAAAGTTGGGAGGAGCCGTAGCTCTGCGTGCCAGCTTTGGGTACATGGGTGCTCTCCATCCGGAGGCCCCCAGGCTCCGCCCCCAGCACGTCCTGCACGGTTGAAAGGATCCCCATGACCAGGGCTGGGAAGGGCCAGTGTCTGCCTGAGTCTTTGGAGAGCCACTGTGGGTTGGGACAGAGCAGCCTCCCCCAACCTGTGGGAAGGCTGATGGGAGGCGTAGGCCAGATGTGCTAGACTATGACTCCCTCTACCCCAAGGAACATCACTGTTGGACATGTTGGTTGGGGATTATGGGAGTTGTAGTCCAGGTTGGGCTAGACTGCCCTCGGCTAAGTGGGCCAGTGCTCTCATTCTGTACAAGGCCACTCCATCTGCAGTGGGTAGGAAGCTGCCAGACTGAGTCAGGCCCTTGGCCCATGTAGCTCAGCATTGTCAACACTGACCGGCAGCCGTGGCTCTCTGGGGTTTCAGGCAGGAGTTTTTCCTAGCTCTGCCTGGAGATGCTGCTCGGGATCAGACCTTGGTCTTCTGCATACAAAGCAGTTTCTCTACCATTGAGCCAAGATCCCGCTCTCAAGGTCCGGGACCCTGTGGGGCTCTTCAGGGGACCCTCTGTCAGGCATGTACAGCCTGGTCCATGGGGCAATACGTCTTGGACACCAGCAACGGACTGTAGGGACCCGTGTCAGAGAGCATTTATTTGACTCAGGTCTGCTGCTGCTAGGTAATTGTCACGCACAGCCCCATCCTGTGCTAAACTCCACAAGAAGCTTTTCATTTTTCAATTCATTTTGAAGATTTATGCCTCGCTTTTCAATCCAGCAATTTTCAAAAAAGTTGTCATACTACAATGGTTCACCACCACCCAACTAGAGATGTGAAGGCTTGGGAAAAAATAGGGACGGGGGAATGGGGTGAAAAAATGACAGACATTTAAAATAACACCTTTTCCGCAGTTTTGTCCGGGAATTTTTGGAAAATATGGGGGGAAAGCAGCCCCTCAAATTTCCCCCTAAGCCTTCACAAGTCTGTTCCCAGCCCCTCCACACACACACACCTGACGCGATAAGCCGTGGTCCTGTGGCTGATGGGTGAGCTAGAGCGCCCTTCTCTTTGCTGCTGCAGTTGCTGCTGAGGTTCTTTCTGGCAGGGAGGGGATAAGCAAGCTCTCCGCGGAAGCGCCTGCCTTGGCTGAAGGACGGGGCTGAGCTGGTCTCACCCACGCTGGGAGGCAGGAGGCGCCACTTCCCCGTGGCCCGTGGCAGAGGCCAGAGTGTGCTCTCCTTCAGCTCCGCAGTCCCAGTGCAGTCCTGTTCAAACCTGTGCTTTGGACGTTTGCAGTGGGTTGAGCTAGAAGTTCTCTTACTTGCTCTCAAATCCCCCAAATCTTATTGTTTTTATGCCCCTAATTCATCCATGCACACCAACATTCACTCACTCAGTCCACACTGGGCAAAACACGAGGTGGCAAACAAAATGGTGGCAATGAACAATTTGGAAAGCCCATCCCGTCTGTGTGTGTGTGTGTGTGTGTGTGTGTTTAGAAGGAATGGAACAGGGTGGTTTTGTGGATTTTTCGCCTGCCATACCTGTTAGGCTCAGGGTGGGTAGCAAAGCAGTAAAAGACTGTTTAAAAAAATGCTGGAAATTCTTAGAAGCAGATGTGTGGCAAAGGTGCCTCCTCTCATTGCTGGCAGCTCCTTGCAATATTGAATTTAAAGCAAATCTAAACAGCAACTGAGAGGTGGAAACCTGCACTTCTCTGTGTGACGTGCTCTGGGTTGGGGGATAAATGGATCTAGCTGGTTACAACAGGCTCTGCGACTTGGCAGCTCATTAGACAACGATGCCGGGCGGGCTCAGCTGGGGGGAGAAAGAACTCCCATCTCCTCCCCCCTCCCAAAGCGGTGGGCGGCCAGAGCCCTTTTACAGATTTGTAAATGCAACCTAATTGCGTGTTTAATGGCTGGCGCATACCAAAGGGCCCTGGTGGGGCAGGAATGATTTAGACCTTGCCTAATAAAGCATATGATCTGGCCCATTAAAAAAAAAAAAACACGGCAGCCCTCCAGTGTGTGAGGCCTGGCGAGGCATCGCAGCTGTGCTCCGATCTGATAAGGCCCCCCAGAACTGTCCAAGGAAAATAGGAACAAGCGCTAGGGAGCAGGAGGGGTGAGAGAGAGAGAAACTCCGAGCAGAGGTAGCTGTTTCTTCTTCCAGACGTTGCAGGTTTAGGCCAAGGAGGCATCTCCCTGTGGAGGCATCAGCACAGCAGGGGGACAAGGACTAGCGGGGGGCGGGGACCTCTGCGCAGATGCATTTATGTGGCCTCTGCTGTGGCCTATGAGGGGGTCAGATAAAGACTGGATGATCAGGTCATGTGGGAGGTGCTATGGGCAGAGGTGCCAGGAACAAGAGGCTTGGATGAAATGTCAGAGGCCCGGAGGAGGTGTGTGTCCCCCGCCCCCCCTCACTTTCAAGTTCGTCCTTCAAAACCTCCTCTTTTAGGAAGCAGGCCCTTCCGTGAGCTCCCTCGGCTTCACCACACATCCTTTCCTGCTGCAATGTGATAGTCCATTAGAGTGGGGGAAATGAAGGGTGTCTCTTACTGTGTTGGCCAGTAGTTTAAAGATGGGTGTGAAGATTTTGGGCTTAGAATCATAGAACACTAGGGTTGGAAGGGGCCTATGAGACCCTCGAGTCCAACCCCCTGCTCAGTGCAGGAATCCAAGTCAGAGCATCCCTGACAGATGGCTCTCCAGCCTCATCTTGAATGCCTCCAGCGTGGGAGAGCCCACCACCTCCCTAGGGAATCGGTTCCATTGTTGTATTGCTGTAACAGTCAGGATGTTTCTCCTGACATTCAGCCGGAATCTGGCTTCCTGTCAGTTGAGCCCATTATTCCATGTCCTGCACTCTGGGATGATAGAGAAGAGATCCTGGCCTTCCTCTCTGTGACAACCTTTCAAGGACTTGAAGAGTGCTATCATATCTCCCCTCAGTCTTCTCAAGGTTAAACATGCCCAGTTCTTTCAGTCTCTCTTCATAGGGCTTTGTTTCCAGTCCCTTGATCATCTTCGTTGCTCTCCTCTGAACCCTCTCCAGTTTGTCTGCATCCTTCTGAAAGTGTGGTGCCCAGAACTGGACACAGTACTCCAGATGAGGCCTAACCAGTGCTGAGCAGAGGGGAGCTAGTACTTCCTGGGATTTGAAAGCGGTGCTTCTATTAATGCAGCCCAAAATAGCATTGGCCCTTTTTGCAGCCACATCACATTGTTGGCTCCTATTCAGCTTGAGATCTACAACAATTCCAAAATCCTTCTCGCTTGTAGTGTTGTTGAGCCACGTATCCCCCATCTTGTAACTGTGCATTTGGTTTCTTTTTCCTAGGTGCAGAACTTGGCATTTATCCCTATTCAATGTCATTCTGTTGTTTTCTGCCCAGCACTCCACAGTCTATCCAGATCACTTTGAATTTTGTTTCTGTCTTCCAAGGCATTAGCTCTCCTGCCCAATTTTGTGTCATCTGCCAATTTGATCAGCATTCCCTGCACCTCCTCCTTTCAAGTCATTATTAAAAATGTGGAAGAGCACTGGGCCCAGGACTGAGCCCTGCGGTACCCCTCTCATTACCTCTCCCCAGTTTGAGAAGATCCCATTGATAAGCACTCTTTGAGTCCGATTCTGTAGCCAACTGTGGATCCACCCGATCATCGTTTCATTTAGCCCACTTTGAGCTAGTTTGCTCATCAGGATATCATGGGGCACTTCGTTGAAAGCTTTGCTGAAGTCAAGGTATATGATGTCCACAGCATTCCCACAGTCCACAAGGGAGGTTACCTGATCAAAAAAAGATGCTTGCCCATTCCCCATCTATTCCTCCATGGACTTGCTAGTCTGTTTAACTTTGTAAATCACCTGGGCAGGAATTGTGGCGCTTCTGTATTCAGTACAGCAGCCTTCCCTATTAGCCACAGTTGCCGGGGATGATGGCAGTTGTAGTCCAACGCATGTGCAGTACCTTACCCGGTACTAATATCATGTCAGGATGCCTAACAACACTCCACCCCCACCTTTTTACCTTCTACTTTGTGCACATAACTTTATTTATTTACTTATTTTAGAATGTTTTTGAATCCCACTCTGCTCAGTGAGCGCCCAAGGTGATGTCCCATTGCAAACAATAAAAGAATAAAAAATTATCCAGGTGAAATCTATACAACCATACCAAACCAAATAAGGGGAGTCCACCCTTAAGGCACCCTATAAATAATTATAGGCAGATAGAAATTGGGGATCACTAAAAATCAGAGAGCAGCATTATCAATGAAAAGCTTTTCTGAATAGTGTTTTCTTAATCAGATGTCTAAAGGGTGGCCAGGTGTCCTCTTTTAGAGGGGACAGTCCTGTACTTGAAGGGCTGCCAGAGGCCTGTCCTCTGTTGGAAGGTGTCCAGCCCAAGTCCACTTTAGAGGTAATGAACCATCCAAGGAAGAGCTCAAGGGCCTTGAAGGTGCCCACCAGCAGCACCTGGGCTGGGCAGCAGACGGAGCAGGGCACACAGGTCGCGGTCCAGTCTTCTACCCTGTGGTGAGATGTACTTTGTTTCCATTTAAATTATAACAATTATTTCTAAACTTGCATATATACATATAAATTAACATATGTAAATGTTATGCAAACCACTGTCCTCTTGTTTTGGCAATGCATTTCTTGTTGTTTTTTGGCAATTGATAAGTGCCCCCCCCCCCCAACTTGACCTCCCTGGGAGTAGGGATGGGCCAGCGAGAGATGTTCAAGATCACAGGGGTTCTCCAAGTGTGTCCCCACCCCACTCATCTTGTACCTAATTCCTGCTCGCAGCAAGTAAAACCATGATGCGCTCTTCAATTGTGTTCTATTCCTTCCAGTCTGGCCCTCTGGATTTCCCTGGAAGGCCACGCCCTATTCTCCTGCCCCGCCCTCTTGCCCCCAACCAATCCATCCTTTGGGGATGTCTTGGTCTTTGTGCAGTTAATGCCCCCCTCCGAAGGCAGGCTGTAGGAGCTTGGCCGTAGGAGCTTTGTGCTGAAATAAGAACATCAGGAGAGCCCTGCTGGATCAGACCAAGGCTCCATCTAGTCCAGCATTCTGTTCACTAGCTGTTGACCGGGAACCCACAAGCAGTGCATGAGCACAACAGCACCCTCCCGCCCTTGTTCCCCAGCAACTGGTGTACATAGGCATACTACCTCTGATACTGGAAGTAACACATAGCCATCAGGACCAGTAGCTACTGATAGCCTTCTCCTCCAGGAATTTGTCCCACCCCCTTTTAAAGCCATCCAAATTGGTGGCCATCGCTACATCCTGTGGGAGCAAATTCCATTGTTTAACTATGCGCTGTGTGAAGAATTCCTTCCTTTTATCTGTCCTGAATCTCCCACCAACCAGCTTCATGGGATGACCCGAGGTTCTAGTATTTTGAGAGAAGGAGAAAAATGTCTCCCTATCCACATTCTCCACACCATGCATAAGTTTGTACACCTCTATCGTGTCTCCCCTGACCCTCCTTTTTTGCAAGCTATATAATCCCAGCTGTTGTAGCCTTCTCATAGGGGAGATGCTCCAGCCCCCTGATCATTTTAGTTGCCCTTTTCTGCACTTTTTCCAGCTCTGCAATATCTTTTTTTAGGTGTGGTGACCAGAACTGGACACTACGTTGGTATTTTTGTTTGACCCCGCCCTTTGCCTCTGGCCCCGCCCATCCCTGGGATGCGGCCCCTGGGAGCGTCTCAAAATTGGAATTTGGCCCTTGGGTAGAAGGAGGTGCTGAGCCCCTGGTTCCCATCAAACAAACGGCAAGTGTTTTCTGAGCTGGGGAGGCACCCACCATCCCCTCTGGAGGTGAATGAAAACCAAGGGGCAGCCCTCTCAAGCTGCTTTTACCTAGGATCCTTCTCCTGCTAGATCTGAGCAGACCAGGGTCCCCGTTCCTGTGGCCTAGTACAGAAGGATGCATTTCATGTTGCTTTTTGATGGGGAATGCAGTGAAAGCTGGATCTGGGGTAGAGCAGCGAGCATCCCCTGAGAGCGGAGTGTATTGAAAGCGGCTGTGTGGCTGAGCTGATAGAGCCCTTATTGGCCGTGTTGTATCTCCTAATGCAAACAGACAGCGTTTCCTGATAAGTCACATCCTTCCATACGGACGGCACTCTGTCATGCCTGGCAAATAACACTAAGGCACCGCAGCAGCTTTCGCTGGGAGGAGGCTGTACTGTACGAGGAACTCCCCCCCCCCCCCCGGCTCACATGAGCAGCCCAGAATTCTGCATGGAAATTGTGGCAGTACACAGGGAAATAGTCTCAGGGCCACCACCAGATGTACAGAGAGCCAGGGGCTGGGCACCGGGCATCTTCCCCACCATAGATGCAGGGCTTGGGCACGACCTTGTCCTCCGAACTTCCCGCAGTGGGGCTGCATGGCAGTATCCTGTTTCAGGAGCTGGGAGTTGCTGGGAAGTAGGGGCAGCTTGATACATGGGAGATGTGATATGCTCTGTGTTGGCTGGTGCATAGACCCCCAGCCTCCTGTTCTCCTCCCTGGAGTGTGGGGCTGCACCGACTGGTTCAGTGAGCCAGGCCCTGCCCGCAGCTCCTTTCCTCTTGCCTTTGTATAACTGTCCCTTTGATCTTGGGCTCCCAGCATGGCCACTTCTGGGGCCTCGACAGTTGCCATCGATCGTGTTGGCGCTGGCGGCCAGGGTGAGCCGATGCCATAGCAGATGGGGCCCGCTGCATCCCTTTGAGAGGAGCTCGCCTGGCAGGATCTCTGCCTGGGACCTTAGAGAGCTCTTGCCAGTATTATTATTAGTATTTATTTCATTTCTATACGGCCCAATAGCCGTTGCTCTTTGTGTAGTTTACAGCAGTTCACAAGACAATAAAATACAGATAAAAAACTGCATAAAAATTTAAATATACAAAATTTAAAACAATTTAGACAGCTACAAGCCATTTCAATACAATACTAGACCTTCTTAGACGACTGGCATAAATGGCCCATCCTATGCCATTAACTGCCTGGGAGGAGAGGACAGTCGTAACCTGGCACCGAGAAGATGGCAGTGTTGGCACCAGGCAGGCCTCCGTGGGGAGCTCATTCCAGCAGATGCTGCTGAGGTAGATGGAGCAACAGCAGAAAGACACTTCGTGTTGTCACTAAGAACACCAGTGTGCATCCTGTCCGTTGCATTGACAGAGGCTTTTCCCAGGCCAGCAGCACGGAGAGAGGACAAGCTGCCTTTGCTGAATACCTCTACTCCGCAATCTTCAAAGCAGCCTTTCCCAACCTGGTGCCTTCCAGATGTGTTGGATTACAACTCCCATCATTTCTGGTCATTTAGTCCAAATCTTTGCTTGACACAGGAAATCCAGAGGTAGAAACATCGGAAGCTGGGTAGGAACATCCACTTCCTGGAAGACGGGCTGTTGGCAAGGGACGGGTCGCACCTCACAAAGGATGGGAAGAATGTAGTTGGCCACAGCTTGAAAAGCTTCATCAGGAGGGCTTTAAACTGAATCCTATGGGGAAGGGAGATGTAATGTTGGGGGTAACAATGGACGTAGGCGCATGCACCGCAACGGAGAGAACAGCTCTGATAGTGCCCAATAATAGTCTTCAGACACATGTAGGAAGAAAGCCATGAAGCACATGGTCTTCGATGTCTATATACTAATGCCCAGAGTATGGGAAACGAACATAACGAACTTGAACTCTTAATACAGGAGGGAAATTATGACTTGATAGATATGACTGAGACTTGCTGGGATGACTCTCATGACTGGAATACAGCAATTGAAGGATATAATTTGTTCAAAAAGAACAGGAGGAACAGAAAGGGAGGTGGGGTTGCACTGTATGTGAAAAATACATATCTCTGCACAGAAATACAGGAGGAGGAGCTTGGTAGCCCCATCGAGAGCATCTGGATCAAAATAAATGGAGCAAAGAATAAAAGCAACCTGGTGGTCGGAATCTACTACCGGCCACCCAATCAAGGAGAAGACGAGGATGAAACTTTTGAAAAGCAAATAGCCAATGTTTTAAGGAAGCATGATGTAATAGTAATGGGGGACTTCAATTTCCCCGATATTTGTTGGGAGACAAATTCTGCAAAACATGGCCCCTCCAGGAAATTCCTGTCTTGTGTGGCGGATAACTTCGTCCTACAGAAAGTAGAGGAAGGAACTAGAGGATTGGCTATCCTTGACTTGATCCTAACCAACAGAGATGACATAGTGGATAAAGTAGCAGTTATGGGAACTCTGGGGAAAAGTGACCATGTTGCACTTGAGTTCTTGGTTCTAAGGGAAGCAAAAGCCGAGTGTAGTCAAACGTGTACCCTGGATTTTAGGAAAGCTGATTTTAATAAACTCAAAACAATGATCAGTAAGGTCCCATGGCAAGCAATGCTAATGAGAAAAGGAGTCCAAGATGGGTGGGAGTTTTTAGAAAAGGAAATTCTCAAGGCATAATTACAAACAATTCCAACAAGAAGAAAAGGTGGAAGACAACAGAAGAAGCCAATGTGGCTTCACAAAAAGCTTAGAGATGACCTGAAAACAAAAAATGGACACACATAGGAAGTGGAAAGAAGGCCAAGCAACAAAGGAAGAGTACAGGCAGGTAGCAGAGAATTGCAGGGATGGTGTCAGGAAGGCTAAAGCTGAGAACCAACTGAGGTTAGCAAGGGAGGCTAAAAGTAACAAAAAGATATGTGCATAGTAAAAGACAGAGGAAAGAAATGGTGGTTCATCTATTAAATAAGGAAGGCAAAATGAAAACAGATGACAAAGAAAAGGCAGAGGTGCTCAATTCCTACTTTGGCTCAGTCTTCTCCCAAAAGAGGGTCTATGACCCCCCTGGCAAAGGCGAAGTACAGGCTGAAGGGGCAGGATTGCAGCTTGAGATCGATAGGCATATGGTCAAGGCCAGATGAACTGCATCCTAGAGTCATAAAGGAACCGGCAGAAGAACTCTCAGAATCGCTGTCTATTCTCTTTGAGAAATCATGGAGGACAGGTGAAGTGCCAGATGACTGGAGGAGGGCTAATGTTGTCCCTATCTTCAAAAAGGGTAACAAGGAGGAACCTGGGAACTACAGACCAGTCAGTCTGACATCAATCCCAGGGAAAATTCTGGAGCAGATGATAAAGCAATCCATCTGGAAGCACCTGGAAAACAATGCAGTGATTACTCGAAGCCAACATGGATTTGTCAAGAACAAATCCTGCCAGACAAATCTGATCTCATTTTTTTTCATCAAGTAACCTCCCTTATGGACCATGGGAATGCTGTAGACATCATATACCTCGACTTCAGCAAAGCTTTCGACAAAGTGCCCCATGATCTCCTGATGAGCAAACAAGCTCAAAGTGGGCTAGATGAAACAATGATCCGGTGGATCCACAGTTAGCCACAGAATCGGACTCAAAGAGTGCTTCTCAATGGGACCTTCTCAAACTGGGGAGAGGTAAGGAGAGGGGTACCGCAGGGCTCAGTCCTGGGCCCAGTGCTCTTCAACATTTTTATGAATGACTGGGAGGAGGAGGTGCAGGGAATGCTGATCAGATTTGCAGATGACACAGAATTGGGCAGGATAGCTAATACTTTGGGAGACAGAAACAAAATTCAAAGTGGTCTTGATACGCTGGAGCGCTGGGCAGAAACCAACAGAATGACATTGAATAGGGATCAATGCCAAGTTCTGCACCTAGGAAAAAGAAACCAAATGCACAGTTACAAGATGGGGGAATACGTGGGGGATACTCAACAACATGACAAGCGAGAAGGATCTTGGAATTGTTGTCGATCACAAGCTGAATATGAGCCAACAATGTGATGTGGCTGCAAAAAAGGCCAATGCTCTTTTGGGCTGCATTAATAGAAGCATCGCTTCCAAATCCCGGGAAGTCCTATTTCCCCTCTACTCAGGGAATTGGACTCGATGGCCTTGTAGGTCCCTGTAGGTCCCTTCCAACCCTACTATTCTATGACTCTATGAAGCTGCCTTATACCAAGTCAGACCCTGGGTCCCTCTAGCCCAGTATTGTCGCCACTGACTGGCAGCAGCGGCTCTCTGGGGTTTCAGGCAGGAGTTTCTTCAGCCCTACCTGGAGATGCTGGGGATCGAACCTGGGACTTTCTGCATGCACAGCAGGTGCTCTACCACTGATCCATGGCCCCTCCCCAACAGATGGCTCGGCAGCCTCCACTTGAAAATCTTCAGTGAGGATGAACCGGGGCTGCTTCCCTTGCTGGTGCACCTGTATTAATGTGCATTAATGTCCTGCATGTATATCAAAAAGCCTGCTGTGTGCTGCCGCCCTGGCTGCCGCCTCCTGCTCCTTGGCAGACTGGCGCCCTGGCTCGACTGCTAGCTGGCATCATGAGCCTGTGCCACAGTGACTCTCTTTCAGCGGAAGCAACTCTCTGCTCATTACTGCGCCTAACAAACTCGTGGAGAAAGGTTCTGTGAAGAGATCGCACAAGCCTGTTTCTCTCTAGTTCGCTGGCTCCTCTTTTGCTAAATTGTGCACTTACATGAAAAGAAAAGAGAAAGTTGGATGTTGGGGAAAGTGGGGGTGTAGGCGGGTAGAGAGCCGAGACGTGCCCAGACTGCACAAATGTATGGATCAGTGATTTACACGCTCCTGGGATGCTGTATATTTTCCCTGCCATGACACTTCACTGCCACAAATTACCAAGCCGGCAAGGTTTTGCAAGTGACAGCCGACGCCATGGTTAAAAAACTGCAGCAAAGTGTGGCATGGAAGTGTCAACGGGAGAGCTGGGGCGGCAGGAGAGACAGGGTACAGCAAAGCAAGTTTGCCTCTTCCAGAGGACAGAAGAAGGAACACATGCAGCTTTCTTCCACCAGACGTGTTGGACAATAACTTCCATCATCCCCACCTGACATGGGAGCTGTAGTCAAATGCATCTGGCTGGCACCAGGTTGGGGAAGATTGTTCTAGTGTATCAAAAGGACATACTTCCTCCTGGTGTTTAAATTCTGTTACCAACAGTGGGCAGCCAGATGCCGCTGGGGAAGCTCATGGGCAACCCCAGCATCTGGATTTCGGGGTGCAAGGCCGGCTTCTGCTTTGAGTCTGGTGTATCGTCTCGGGGGGGGGGTGCATGTGTGCGCGCGTGTGTGAAGCAGAATGTACGCCAGCCTTCCTCACCTGGTGCCCTCCGGCTGTGTACCTGGTTGGGGAAAGCTGGTGTATGCTTTACCTGCAGGAGGTGCCAGGGAGTGGACTCTCCTGTGAGAAAGATTTCTGGTAGGGAAGCTGGGGAGACTGCGCTAGCCAGAAGAGACCATGCCAGGCTCGATGGGCAGGGTGCTTCCAGATGGAGGCCTCCTGGCCCTCCCAACCAAAAGGCGTTCTCATCTTTTCCTGCTCAATGGATTGGGGGGGGGGGGAGAAAAAAGATGAAATAAGCAGTGGGAAAACACAGGATGATGACATCTGGAGGCCCTGTAGAATTCTGTGAATGAGGGCAGTTGCACAAGAAAAGCCTCGTCTGGAAGTCTCGTCCCCGCACCCCATTATGAACTGCTGCAAACTGTCCAGAGAGCTTCGGCTATGGGGTGGTATGGAAGTGGAATGCATGAATAAATAAATGGAAGAATAACGTCATAAAGCAGCTTCATACGTTGACTTGGCCATAAACGCTCCTGAGAGTAAGTTTGCCCTGAGCCTTCTGTGCTGTGCCAAGGCAGAAGCGAGGCTCCCTTTGGCAACCCAGGCCTGCACTCTGTGATGCTGGCGCATGTGCCAGTTGCTCGTGCCTGCTGTGGCCTGTGGCCTGCCACAGTAGTTGTGCTCGGGAAGCATCTGGTATTTCTGCACATTCTTGTGCAGCCTCAGAACAGGTTCCTGGTGCTCGGCAATCTTTGAGCTACTCCTTGTGGAATTGTCCCATCCCTGTCACCAGGACAAAGGGACAAAACAGCACCTGGCTGGCAGCCTCTGGTCTCTGCGCCCCCGACACACACCCGGCATCCCTGTCAGCTCCGTGCGCACGCGTGGGTCTGTGTGTGCGTCTTCTGAGTGGATTGGCGCCCCTCCCGCCAATCCTTTGGGCTGTGATGTTCAGCCAGCGCACGCCTTCTCCAGAGCACGGCCCGAGGCCAGCTGTGCTTCTCACCCAGGCTTCCATGTTGTCAGCCTCATTCTCCTTCATGCTCCTTGTTCCGTGTTCTCGGCTCGCCTCACCCCAGCAGTGCACAAGCAGCAGGCACACACGCAAGCACTCGGAGGACCAGCCCAAACAAGGGAGACTCTCGGGAAGAGCGTGGCTGTGCGACTCGCACTGGCCCGCGGCAAGGGCGCCTTTGCTTGTATGGCGGCTGCTCGGAGTTCTTGTCCCACCGTCATGGGAGCACAGCAGAGCCCTTTGCTCGCTTGTAGATAATGTCCCTGTGGCTGCTTTCCAGGGACCATACAGAGGAGACTGGAAGCAGCTGCACAGTTTTGGGCGCCCCATCATGTTCCTGGGGACGATTGGGAGGACCGGAGCTGGTTGCTTTTCTCCAGAGTGTGCATTAGTCAGATGCACCTTAGGGAGATTGGCTTGGCAACAACTTGCAATGATTAATTTAGTTGTTGTTGTTCAGTCGTTCAGTCGTGTCCGACTCTTCGTGACCCCATGGACCATAGCACGCCAGGCCTTCCTGTCCTGCGCTCTCTCTCGGAGCAATTAATTTAGAGCAAAGCATTATATTTTTCCAGCCCTATCCTAGGGGGGATCGTCACAACAACAGAATGAGAAGAGCGTTGGGGTATTACCTGGATTTTCATGGAATCTGCTTTCCTCTGTCAGGGACAAACAAAGCAAGATAAGCCGAGTGTACCGTGTCTTTACAATCTGGTTTTCAGGAGTCATACAGCACTTGAAAGGAACATACTTCTGGGTGGGGTGGGGGGAGTAGAACTAAACATCATCAAACTGGCAGGGGCTGCTCAACCAATTAGAGAGGCTTGTTTCCCAACCCTGTCGAGGCTCTCCCTTACTACTACATTATTATGAATGGAGAGCAACTCATTTTCCCAGATGTGTGCAGATTTCTCTGAAGAAGCCAAAATCTCTGGTTCTGAGTGCAGCATCTGATGGCTTCCCATGAGAGCTTCCCCCCACCCCAATTTTGCTCCATTCCAGCAATCTGCCATGGAGTTATTGCTCCCACCCCAGTTTTTCGCACGTGCACACTTTTGCCTTGAGAAGTCAAAATCTCCAATTCTCTAGTGCAGCATCTGAAGCTTCCCCCTCCACCCCCTGAGAGCAGCTCATCCTCTCAATTTTGCCTCATTCCAGCACTCTGCCCCAGAGTTACTGCTTCCAACCCCCTCTTTCTCCCTTTCTCCTTCTCCCTGCTTGCAATGAGAAGCTCCTGTAAACCCGAAAGATCATTACTGCAATAAAGCGATAAAGTTGAGAAGAGACTTCAAAGAAGCACAATATTGCAATAGCGATAAGAAAGGACAGAACTCTTTAGGGCGAGTTACTAAAGTTAGCCTTTAACCCTTTCACTGCAGGGGAGTGAGATGTATTTCTTACTTCAGAATAAACATGCACAGAAGTGGGGGGATATATTAAAAATTAAAAGCAGGCTACCTAAGGTGAATGAATGTTCCCACTACTGTGGTAATGTGAGGGGTTGCTGCTGTGCTCCTGGGGACTTTCTCAATTGGAAAAACTACTTCCATTGGGGAAACGAGGGAGTGGGGCATCCCACCTCCTTGACCACATCACTGCCAGGTCACAGAGGCACGCCCAGGATTTAATGCGGGCAGCAGGGGGAGAGACATGGCACACTGTGGTAAAACCGCCAGGGAGCCGCTTTCAGTAAAAGAAAGGTCAGAGTAAAGGGAGTTTCAGGAAATGTGGCTTTTCAAGAGGGAAGTGGCTGACACGAAGGAATTCAGACTGCTCTAACTTCACACTAAATTGCTTGTGAAGATAGGCCCCTAGGCTGAGGATTTAGACTAAATGATCAAGTTGCTTCATGACCCTCTGTTCACAAAAAAACCTTGTGAGAGACAGTTTAGGCTGAGACATGTCAACATACACATACAGCATTTCGCTGGATCTTTATTGACCAAATAAAGATGGGAATTGTATCCTGATAGCATCTTAGTCTGCATATCAGATTTTTATTCCATGTATTGTTCATCCTGATTCCTTATAAAAACACTATTGCCAGGTAGCTCATTAATAGCCCTCTTTTTACAGGTGGGAAACTGGGGCTGAGCACTGTTTTTGAAATGTGACTTGCATCTGTGCATTCTTAATTCATAGCAGACATCAAATGATAGGGCGGTTAAAACAAAAAGGATGTGGAAGAGCTCAAACAGGATCGGTCCAAACTGGGGATTTTGCTGTTAAAAAGGCAAAAGCGGTTCAACATAAGCAAGTGTAAAGCAATGCACATTGGAGAAAAAGTCCTAACATCAAGAATACACTGATGGGATCTGAGCTGGTGGTGACTGACCAGGAAAGAGAGCTTGAAGTTCTGGTGGGTAGCTTGATGAAAATGGTGACCCAGTGTTTAGCTGCTAGGAAAAATGCAAATTCCTTGTTGGAGATAATTAGAAAAGGAACTGAGAAGAAACCTGCCAAAATCGCAATGCCTTTATACAAATCTGTGGTGTCACCACACTTGGAAGACTACGAACACTGCAGGTCACGGCCATCTCAAAGAGGGTATCGTAGAGCTGGAAAAAGTGTAGAAAATGGCAATCAAGATGTTCGAGGGGCTGGATCCACTCCCCTATGAGAAGGGTCACATGGCTTTTTAGAATTTTTTTTTTTTAAGGGAAGTACATAGAAAAATGACGGAAGTGTATCAAATTGTGCTGGTGTGGAGAAAGTGGAGGGGCGACGTTTTTCTCCCAGTGGAAAGAACCCAATGAGATCACCCCGTGAAGCTGGTTGGTGGGAGATGCAGGATAGACAAGAGGAAGTGCTTCTTCACACAGTGTGTAGTCAAACTGTGGAATTTGCTCCCACAAGATATAGTGGTGGCCACGAATTTGGAGGGCTTTAAAAGGGGAGTGGACAAACTCACGGAGAAGGCCATCAGTGGCTACTAATCCTGACAGCTGTATGCTCCCTCCAGCATCAAAAGCAATATGCCTTTGTACTCCGGTCGCTGATCAGCACCGGTGGGTAGGTGCAATTGCACTCGTGTCCTGCTTATGGGCTTCCCATAGGCAACTGGTTGGCCACTGTATGAACAGAGAGCTGGACTAAATAGGCATTTGGTCTGATCCACCACACCTCTTCTTATGTCCTTATGCTGGTTCATGGGAGCAACATAACATGGGTGTGAGGAGGTCATCGATCTCAGCAACGGCAACTGTGCCAAAAATACCTTCAGGCGCACAGAACTTGTTGTGTCTGAAATTTGCCCCCCTGGCTCATGAGCTGCATGACAGCACAATGCAATGACAGCACAATGCAATGACAGCATTGCATTGTGCTGCATTTTGCATTGCCCACTCCAGGTGTGAACCGGAGTCTCCAAAAGCAGAGTGCAGAGTGCAGCTCTCGGAGCCTGATGTCAGGGTGGAGACTGAGCCCATAGAGCCCCAGAGTAGTTCTGATTCTGAGGAGGACCAACCAACTGTGGGAGAAGAGCTCGCTCATCTCTCACAGGCACAGCGGCAGGGAGAGATTCCTCCTGCCTGCATTCCTGAGAGAGATAGTGACCCTTAGAGATGTACGAAAGTCACTTAACTTTTCGCGGATTGTGTTCGTGGTGAGGGGGCAGGCGCTCCGTCCCTCCCCCCGGAATCCTCGACAGGGGGGAGGTGATCCAGTCCTCCCCCCCAGAATCCTGCCTGGCCAGCTCCGCTCCGCAGCCGGCCAGGCCCGTCCACAGCCAGAGTTCCGGCTGCAGACGGGCTGCTGCGGATGCAAATGGCGGCCGCCATAGCGGCCGCCATTTGCTTCCAGCCAGGCAGCTGTGATAGGCTACGTAAGTATTTACGTAGCCTATCACGGCTGGGAAAAAAACAACAACAGCATACGCAAATGGCGGCGGCTACAACGGCCGCCATTTGCGTTCCCTATTTTTCGTCATTTTAGCCTACTTAAATATTTACGTAGGCTATTACGGTGAAAAAAATGGGAACGCAAATAGCGTAGTGGGCGCTATTTGCGTTCCTTTTTTTTCGCCGTAATAGCTTACATAAATATTTACGTAGACTAAAACGGCAACAAAAAGGGAACGCAAATGGCGGCCACTGTAGCCGCTGCCATTTTCGTACGCCGTTTTTTTGTGGTTTTTTTGCTTGGCTTGCCGTGATAGGCTACGTAAATACTTACGTAGCCTATCATGGCAAAGACCAGGATGACAATAGCGGCTGCGGCAGCCGGTCAAAAGACCAGCCGCCGCAGCCACCGCCGGACCCATCGCCATCCGGAACATCCGCCACAGGTAAGCCTCATCCTAGGTGGAATCTGCGGGGGAGCAGGCCGTTCCGCCACGGATTTCGGGGAGGCGAATGCCAGTGCATTCGGCCTCACTGAAATCCGTGGCAGAATTCTCCGCCATCCCTAGTGACCAAAGCAGTGAGAGAGCAGGGGATGGGATCTTGCTGGACGCTCGGCAGAGACGGAGGGAGCGGTGTCCGATGGAGGGCGCCGAGAGGCGGCGCTCTGCCTGCTTGGCGCTAAAACAACGGTCACGTCCCGAGGATCCCCAGCTAAGAGGGAGGACCTCTCCGTAGCACACAGGTTCAGAGTTTTCCTGCTCTTCCCCTTCAGACGGGGACTAACTGCCTTACCCGGAGCTGAGGCTACTCTGCTAACTACCCCAGCGCGTTTCTTTGCTTAGTCACTGGTGATTAGCATCTGAAAGAGTCATTAAGTTGTAAAGGAATAAAACCTTGGAAAGAATCCCTTTCGTCTGTGTCATGAGTTGGCTATTGGAGGGAACTTAAAGAGGCAGCTAGGGCGCTCCTGACACCCAAGATTGCAATAAGGCGAATAAGGATTTGATCCTAAGGTTCTAGGCCAGCCTTCCCCAACCCGGTGCCCTCCATAAGTTTTGGGCTACAACTCCCATCCGCCCCAGCCACCATGACCAATGATCAGGAATCCTGGGAATTGTAGTCCAAACGTATCAAGGGCACCAGGTTGGAGGAAGGCTGTTTTGGCCATGCTGACTCTTCTGTGTGGTTATTCGTCCCCCTGCATATGATCTGGAATCACCATTTTCTGTCATTCTGTGGCATTAGCAACTGCGTCCTTAACAGGGTTCCTTGAAAGAAGGTCCCCAGAGTTCAGTTTGACTTCCTGGTTATGTATGCATAGGAACACAGCTGTAATCTCCGTTGGCCCAGCTAAGCTCAGGCAGCCTGGTCAGATCTCCTTCTTCTACCAGTAACCGTCAGCCTGCCCAGAGCAATATTCCTGAAATAAGCCACTGGGATCTCTCTCGCTCCTCTCTGGGGTGCA
The DNA here is from genome assembly GCF_057233095.1 of Heloderma suspectum. Classification (NCBI taxonomy): domain Eukaryota; kingdom Metazoa; phylum Chordata; class Lepidosauria; order Squamata; family Helodermatidae; genus Heloderma; species Heloderma suspectum. The sequence goes on along the minus strand of NC_139459.1, from coordinate 3,308,027 downwards.
AGGACAGTCCTTTCATGTGCAGTGCAGGAGGAGGCTGTGCCTATGCGCTTTGCCAGGCAGTGAAATAAAGGCTGCCACCCCCTCCTCGGTCACGAGCCATTACCTTGAAGGGGGGCTTTCGTTCACTTGACGAATTCTACTTAATAAAATAAATACGGAGAGAAAATGTAATTGGATTTCATTTATTACCCAGTTCCGCCTAGCAGCCGCCAATTACACGAAAGCAATTAGAGAGAGCTCTCCATTAATAGCAATCTCCAAGCCACCAACGGGCTCCCTCCATCACACTTTCTGGCTTGTGTCAGGTCTGTTTGTTTCTGCTCCCCTCACCCCCCCTCCAATGCCTCAGCCCTTTCTTGATGCGAGCTCAGGAGATGGAAGGGTAGCTCTCACAGCCTGGGTGCTTTGAATTGTGCCCCATGGCAGCCGTTGCGCTGAGGAGAGGCTCCTCGTGCGCAGCGCTTCCTCGCATGGATCGAGCCATTTCTCTCCCTGAGCCATCCAGGGAGTCGTTGCACCCAAACAGCGTGCCATGGTCATAATACATGCGTTGTCTCCGCGTCACTGGGGTTCCATTGCAGATGGCATGTGTTTCATTGTAAAAAACCCAAACGAAACAAAATGGGGGGGGATTTGGAAGCTTTGCCCTCAGCTCAGTGATAGAGCACATGGTTTGCATGCAGAAGGTGCCAGGATCAATCCCTGGCGTCTCCTGGTAGGTCTAAGAAAGAATCCTGCCTTAAATCCTGGAGAGCCATTGTGGCCGGTCAGCGCTAGATGGACCGAGGGTCTGAGTCATTCTCCAGCAGCTTCCTGTGTCCCTGTGAGAGCGGTGCAGGAGGAGTCTGTGCTTCTAAGCTGACTTCTGGGGGGAAACAGTATGAGCTGTACTGAGTGTCCATTTTGGGATGACCTTAGGCTCTGGGAATTATGGGAGTTGTAGTCCAACACATCTGGAGGGCACAGAGTTGGGGCAGGCAGCCTTAGGGGATGATGCTGTAAATGTTTCAAGCACTCAAAATAGGGATAGATTAAAATTTGACAATGAGCTTACAGGAAAAATATGACAGTCATTTAAAAGAGATTAGTAGCACATGTGTAAAGCACATCTGGAGAGGGACATTGTATACGTGTCTCTACTATTTTGATTATATTGTATTTTTGTGATAAATTGTATGTTTTACTGTTTTTTCATGCAGAAAAGCCCTATAAGAATTTGAATAATAAATAAAATAATATGTGAGCTCCAGAAGCCCCCAGCCAAGAGGGGGAGAATTGGAGGGTTTGGTGGCATTAAATCAGAATGCCGATGCAACAGGCAAACTGGAAACCTGGGTGGAATGGAAAAAATGGGTGGGATAAGATTATCCCTAGATACAAATTATACAGCAGCCTGATTCCCTCTAAAGGTTTTGGATTACAACTCCCATAAGCCCCAGCCAGCATTGTCAGGGATTATGGGAGTTGTAGTCCAAACAAGGACACCCAGGGTGGGGAAGGTGCTCTATAGGGAAGGGCGTATTTGGTGGTGTTGGCATTGTTCTGTATGTCAAAGAGGACCTAGAACAGATACACTAGGAAATGTAAGAACAAATTTCTCCACTGCAGGTGGTAATACCAGGGCCCAAAAGTTATATGGTGCTTGGGACATGGTATCACCTCCCTTGCCCAAATTTTGATGGTGATCTTGAGATGGAGAAAAAAATAAGAGAGGCTTCAAAAGGGACAAATGTGATAATACGAGGGTAGCTGAAGGCGACCATTGGCTGGGTAAATGTAATTCCAGTTAAAATAAAGAGACAGAATTTCTAGATATGATGAATGGCCATTCCTTAGAAAGGTTAGCTGTGGAACTGACCAGAGGTGACCCTGGACTTAATCCTGAGTGGTTCCCAGGGCCTTGTGTGAGATGTAAATGTTGTGGAGCTAGTTGTGGACAGTGACATCAAATTAATCATATACATAGATGGGCAAGAAAGTCGAACATTTGATTTCAGAAGAGGAAACTGCTAAATGAGGGGTTAGTTAAAAGGAAGTTGAAAGAGAGAATCAAGAGGGTCAAATCTCTTCAAGATGCTTGGAGGTTATTTAAAACCATGCTAATAGAAGCTCAAATAGAACGTATACCACAGATTTGGAAAGGTGCCAAGAAGTCCACCAGGATGCCACTGGGGTTAAAGAGCAAAGTCAACGAGGCTATAGAAGGCAAGAAGGGTTCCCTCGGAAAATGAGGGATGAGGCAAATATTTGCCAAAGGAGGCAAATGAAAGGGAGCTGAAATTCTGGTGAAGCAAATGTAAATTAATCATAAAGTGAGCAAAAATGGTATTTGAAGAGCATATTGCTAAACACATATTTGGTCTTAAATGCATCATAAGCAGGAAACCAGCCAGACAGGTGGCTGGGCTATTTGATGTAGAGGTTACGGAGAAGCTGAATGAATTCTTTGCATCACTGTTCACAGTGAAATGTGTGTGTGTGTGTGTGGGGGGGGGGAAATCCAGGAAACAAAAGGCCAGCTAGCCTAACCTTTGTTCTGGGTAACCTGGTGAAAAGCATTATTAAAGCTAGAATTATGAAACACATCGAAGAAGAAGCCTTGCTGAGGAAGAATCAGCATGGCTCCTGCCAAAGGGAAGAAGAACCAGCAAAGAGTCTTGTGGTGCCTTGAATACTAACAAATTTATTATGGCATAAACTTTCAGGGGCTGGCGTTCACATCATTAGATAGCCCCTGAAAGCTTAACAAATTTGTTAGTCTTCGAGGTGCCACAGAATTCTTTGTTGTCTTTGCTGCAACAGGCTAACACGGCTGCCCCTCTGGAAAGTGAGATAAAAATAGGTCAGTATTCTCCCATATTGCAGGTGAGGAGATGATGCCAAGGAGATACTGGCTTGTGTAAGACCATCTGGCTGAGATTATGAGACCTCAAGTGGGGACATCCCATTTCCACACCTTGCACTTCTGCAAGAACATCAGAAGTAGGCCCTCGATATTTAATCTATTTAATGAAATCAACTTAAATATATCCTACATGATTAAAAAAGAAGTGCCCCCTATTAATTGGGAACTATCTGAGAAGAGCTATTTCTCTTTTCTGTCTCCCTTTCTAAACCGGTGCCTCTCTCTCCTCACCAGCATGGGTGGCAGCATTTGACACAAGGGAGGAAGCTAGTTGGAGCACCCCTGTGTGATGCTGCCCCTGCTGGTGCAAGCCTTGCCTGTTATAGGATTTGGCTTGGCAAGGAAAAGGGGCAATTGGTCTTCCCCATTACTGAGACAAGATATCAGACTGGGCATTTCTGAGCGGGTTGCAAGCAGCAGTTCCTCAGGTTTCCTTGGGAGCGAGCCCCATTGACATCAGTAACCGGATCCAGAAAGGCAGTTTTCTTCAGAGCAGTTGGTTTTATACATATGCAGATTTATGTAAATGTAATCAGTCAACTAAAACTTGTGCAGTAAATCAACTAAGGATCATTGAATTGGGTGACAGCCCTAAGAAAAATAGCCTTCCTGGATCAGACTGAAATTTCATCTAGTTCAGTGTCCTATTTCCAGTGATAACCAGACAGATGTTCTGGGATGCCCACAAGCAGGGCAGGAATGACACAGCTGCCCATCATTTGTCCCGAAGGAGGTGATATTTAGAGATAGACTGCCTCTTAGATGGAGGTTCCATATAGTCATAATGACTAATAGCCTTTGATAGAGCTCTCTCCCCCTCCCCCGCCCTCTGTGAATCTGACTAATAGCTTTTTAAAGCAGGGGTGGGGAACCCTTTTCAGCCAAGGGCCAAATTCCATTTCAGAGAAGTTCTCAGGGGCTGCATTCCAGTGGTGGGTGGGGCTGAATGAAAAGGGTGGGGCCAAACACAAAAGAAGTTGGGCCAAAGTGCAACCCCTACCCCCAGCATATTTTAGCTTAAAGATCTTACTTCTCGTAACTACTCCTTGAAGATCAGCCTTGGATGTTCTTCTCTTTGTCCCGTCAGCCAGGACAGCTAGACTGGTGAGGACGAGGGAGAGGGCCTTCTCTGTGGTGGCCCCCAGTCTGTGGAACTCCCTCCCTAGGGAACCCCACCATGCCCCCTCTTTAATGAGCTTCCGCCACACATTAAAAATGTGGTTGTTCAAGCAGGCATTTGGGGTAGGTTAGGGTATTTTTAGAAATATGATGTTTTTAATGTAGAATTTTATTGTTTTAAACTGTTTCTACTATTGTACATCGCCCAGAGTGGCTGGGTGACCAGCCAGATGGGCGATTAATAAATTTAATTAATAAATAAATAAATAGAGGCATTTCAGCCTTTTAGAATGGGGGGAGGGAAGCTGCACAAAAGCCAGGAAACCTCCAACGATTGGTGGGTGGGGAAAAGAGGGTGGGGGGCCTGGGGAAGGCACCTGGCCTTCTGGGAAACCCGGTGAGGCCGGATTTGGCCCCCGGGTCTGGAGTTCACCACCCCAGTTTTCAAGCCATCTAGCTAGTGGTCATTACCACGTCTCATGGCCATGTCCCCAACCTTGTCCCACCATGTGTTGTCCACCTGAACTACTGCATAAATAGACTTTTCCTGATGGTTATTGATGGCCCTCCTCCCACCGCAAGGGCCCAGTGGACTTTCTTCTGCTGGCCTTCAAGCTTGGAGGCCTTTGAGCCCCCTCATCAAAATGCCTCTTGTTCCCAAGGATTGGGGGGGGGGGAGCTTTGTTTTGGATGCAAAGCTAGCGAGGCTTCCCACTGTGAAAGCTGACGCATGCCTGGTAGACCGCCTCAGAGACTCTAATTGGACAAGCTGTTCAATGGCAGTCAGTCCTGCAAAGGACAACCGCGCTTTGGCAGCCGCGCACCGCCATCCTCGCCGCAGACATGTGCGGGTTAATCTGTGCTGATGGGTCTGCCTTTTGTTTACAGCAGTGCAGAAAGACAATTACTGCGAGAGCAGTTAGCGTGGAAGAGGAGGCAGCGGCGGACACGAGCAAGTATTGACAGGCTGCAGACAAAAGCTGGCCGGATCACGGAGTGCATGAGCTGGCGGGCATTATGGGAACTCAGGGTTCGTTAAACGGTGGGAGGGACTGGAAAGGGGAGAGGGATCCTTGTCAGGTCACTGCCTGACAAAGTGCTGCCAGCAAGCGTTGGAGTGTTAACTAGTTGCTGTGCTGCAGTGCAGCCCCCACACTTGAGACAAGCCCCCGCTCCAGGAACACTGCCTCCAACGCTTGCTAGACGGCTTGTTGCCTCTCCCTCCCCACCTGGGTGGCAAAGAGCCCAGCCCCGGCTACCTGCCCATGCTGGAACTCGCTGTTATGGAACCCATCTCGATTTGTCTGCAAGGGGGCACGCCTCTTTAGGGACAAGCCCTCGCCCGCAACCCCAGTGAAGCTGGGGGACTGAGCTTCGCTCAAGAGGTGCCTTCCCAATCTATGGCGACCTCGATATTTGGCAGAAGCTGGGGGGCGGGGTGTTAACCCATGCGACAGCAGTGTCAGATTCCAAATGCAGCAATAGAAAAAGGGATCTCTGTGTGTTAGCAGTTGGTGCGTTTGCCAGCCGGTAGGTTGCCAAGGGAGCAGTGGCCAATGTCCCTGCTCTCCCATGGTGGCCTCCCGTGAAGCTCAGTTGAAGGATTCTGTTTTTCTGGAATTCAGATGGACCTTTGATCAAAACTAAGTGCCTCAGTGGGGATGCCTGCAGCTCTCCCTGCCGTGCACAGAGATGCTGTATGCCACTTCCCTCTCTAGCCTGCTTCCCTCACTCTCTCTCCATCCCTCTCCCGGGGCGCCGTTCCCTTTATTCTCTTGCTTTAATTCCCTCCTCCTAGTTATCGACATTTCAGGTAGTCAGGAAGAAAGTGTTGAGGGCTGCTACAACGCCTGATGCACATGTGGGCCATATAATGAAAAGCTTAGGAGTGTCATTAAAGTGAAATGCTGCAAAAGGATATGGCTTCATTAAAGGTGGTGCATTGACATTAGAAATCAAGGACAGGATTTGGAGGCTTGTTTGCTAAGCAGTAAAAGGGGCAAACTGCTGGAGAAAGCTGCCAGGAGCTGGCTCATTTGCTCCAGTGCTGGAGATCTGAAAATCAAGTTGAGGGGACAGGCACCCACATGCCAAGCGCAAACACACAATCGTCTTCTGCGTTTCGCAGTGCCAGGTGATAGTTCATTGGCTTAGCATGGCTGTGAGTAAGTGGTGTGCGCAACTAACACACTGTGGTTGGCCCCCTGGCTTCAGGAGCAGTCCTCTAATGCAAAGTAAAACATGGGGATCTGAGTCTTCCTTTCGATCAGGTCTTAGCATTGCAGAACACAGCAGCAAACAGGCAGTCTGCAGTAGCGACACCTTGTGACAGAACATAGCATTAGAACATAAGACAAAAGGGGACTCCGAGCAGAGGGTAAGGTGGCCAGTTGGGCTTCGCCCAGAAAGAGGAAATGCATATGCTAAAGTTGTGTGTGTAGATGCAAATTTAGAAACAATTACTTTGATTTAACATACTCAGACCAATGTGCCTACTCAGTCTGCTGTCCAGATGCTGATGGATAACTTCAAGGTACCAACTCTCCCTGCTTAGGGTTTTAAAAATATATTTAAATTGTAATTGGATTGGACTGCCCTTCAAACAGAGGAGTGTCCTCTGTAAAGTAGGACACATGGCCACTCCAGCAGAAAGTAGCTGCCACTCCAGGCCCATGGGACTAGACCAGCCTTTCCTAACCTGGTGCTCTCCAGATGTTTTGGACTACTATTCCCAGCATTCTTGATCATTGCCCATGCTGGCTTGGGCTGATAGGGGTTGAAGTACAAAATATCTGGAAGTTACCACATTGGGGGAGGCTGTACTAGATTGTAAATGTACACATGTACATTTGTGCAGCAGTAAGGACCCACAGGTGGGAAAGGAAGCAAGAAAGAAACACACATCTGTAGGTTGTTGTTGTTCAGTCGTTCAGTCGTGTCCGACTCTTCGTGACCCCATGGACCATAGCACGCCAGGCCTTCCTGTCCTGCGCTCTCTCCCGGAGCGTGCTCAAGTTCATATTCATTGCATCCGTGATGCTATCTAGCCATCTCATCCTCTGCCGTCCCCTTCTCCTTTTGCCTTCAGTCTTTCCCAGCATCAGGGTCTTTTCCAGGGAGTTTTCTCTTCGCAACATCTGTAGGTACTTGGTCATATAAACACATTTTTCTTTTATGTAGGAGGGACCGGTTAACCTAGGTAGAGGTTCTTCAGGCTTTGAACCAGCAAACCCACTCAAAGGAAACAAAACGTTGAAGTGATTCAAGGGTACAGGGGACTCACTTCATTATACTGCTAATTTAGGGGTTTGACTGATCTTATTTCATTGGACACTTTTTTGCCTTTGACCTGCAAGGCCCTCTAGAAGAAAGGTCTTGAGAAGCTGGGCTTTGAGGGTAACATATTAGCGGGTGAGAGGACAATGGAGTCCACCATTCCCATTTTCTGTGGCCCATATGTGTGTGCGTATGTGTGTGTGCGCATGCGCATACATGTTTGTGTACATAGGTAATGGGTTCCCTCCAGCCAGGGAGAAGAGCTCTAGTGCTCAGCCATAATAAATATTTAACATGATTTTAGCGGTGGAAGATCTTGCTGCGAGGCTATCATCCTGTGAAGCGAAGGCCACGTTTGATTAATGGGCCAAGATACTCCCATTTATGGGAGGTTGGGATCAATCCCAGTTCTCAGCTAATTTCCTCAATCTTTAATGCTGTTTTACTGGGAGAGGATTTACTTGGCAAAGGGTAGAGTTTTAATAGGGCCACTTTAACCGCATAGATTTTAAAAGGTAAAGCCAAATCACCCCCTTTTATTATTATTTTAAAAAAGATTTAAATGTTAAAGATGTTAAATGAAAAGGAAATTAAGAAGGGAATTATATAAAAAAGTTTCACTTAGTAGAAGCCGTTTTTCCTCCCCAGTGATTTTATGGCGTGTTTTTTCCGCTTAGCTCCAAAGAGTTTCCATTTACGGTCTTCGCTGCTGCAGTGCCCCCCGCCCCCAGTTCCGTTGGGAGCTTGTTTCTTAGAGACGTTCCAGGTCAGTAGCTCAAAAGGTGACTGGACCAGTCTTCACAAAGGTGCCCATCCTCCCAGCAAGACGTGTGTCTCCTCGGCTGCTCTCATCTAAGCAAGTCTCATCAAAAGGGACAAACCCAGAATCTCTGCCGCTTGATCTAAGGAGCTAATTGGACTGTGGTAGAATCCTGTGGATTCATGGACATGAGCAACAGTTCCATAGGCCTGAGTCCTGTGGGCAGGCTGAGCACGCCTTCTTCATGTGGGCTTGGGTGCCATTTTGAGGGGGCAGGAAATGGCTGTGGCTGACGCTGGCAAAGAGTCCAGCACGGAGGTGGGGAACCTCGGACCTGGGGGCCAAATCTGGACTTTCTGGGCTCCCAATCAGGCGCTTTGGGGTTCCCCAGAAGGCCACATACCTTTCCCCTGGCCCCACCCTTGCTCCCACAGCCACTATTTGGTGGCTTTTGTGAAGTTTCCCCCCCAGTTCTAAAAGGCTGAAACGCCTCTCCTAAGGCTTAGTGGCTGGCAGTAAAAGCTTTAAGCTGCACTATGCTGTCTTTTTTTCTTAATGGCCCCCTTGCCCTTGGCCCCCGCCCCCCTCTGAGAGTTTCTCCAAAATGGAAGCCCACCCTTGTGTTGAAAGAGGCCCCCCACCACTGGTCCAGCAGATACTGTCTCCTGAGCCTTCCAGGTGGAGGGCAGAGCGGCAGCGGCAGCAGCTCTGTGGGGAAGCCCTGTGGGGTGACAGGGACCCCATGGGCTCCTGGTGCCTCTGGTGTGAGGCGCAACATGCACGTCATTCTCCAGGGTTTCACCTTCTACACGCCGGTCACGCCAAGGCAGAACACCACCCTTCCCTGCCACTGAGGTGCCTCACGCGCCCATTCTTATTTGACCCAAGAGGAGAGAAAAGTCCTGAAAGTGAGGGCAGAACTCAGACCATTTGCCCCAGTGAATACGGAAAGCAAAAGCATCAGCCTACTTCATATTGTCATGCTCTAAGGACAAAAAAAGAGGCTTATCATTCTGCTGTGTTTGTAAAGTCTAATGCTGACACTGGCGAAGGAGCTACACCCTTGCAAGCAGGTCTGTTTGGCAGGCTAATCAAAATTCATTTTAATTACTTTGCAGAGGAACGGGGGTCTAGCCGTTATTTTAGCAGCTTGAGCTTTGCAAACATGGTTAAGAGTTTCCTAGTTTGGTGGTGATAAAGAACTGGGTTTTTCCCCTAATAAAGTGGGGGGAAGTGGATCAGCTTAGCAAATTTGAACCAAACATTTTCAAATTCTGAACAAAGCGGCTCAGAAGTGACACTTGCCCTGTCCACTGCATCACAGTGTGTCTGGTATTCTGTTACCAAAGTACTGCGTGGCTGTTTAGGACTTGCGTTGGCTCTCTGTTATCCCTCTTACATGCTAACAATTTGAATACAATGGTGGCTTTTACAATAAAAATGGAAATGTTTTGTGACTACATAGAAAAAATAATAACTTGAGAAACCTAGTGTTTCTCATGCAATACGGAATATACTTCCTGGGGAGTAAACCCACCTTAGACACAGCGGGGCTTAGTTCTGAGGAAACATGGTCAGGATTGTGCTACACATCATATGTTTCTTATGTCGTTGGCTTCTTACTTGGAGGAAAATCCTCAGATCTGCTGGGATCCAGGAGCTGCTATTGCGCACCTCCTCAGGGTCAACTGAGTGATCCGTGGAACACATGGCTTCCTGCTGCATGGGCCCTGAGGGCTGACATGCATGTCATGTTCCTGTGTCAATGATTTAAATCATCCCCCCCTTGACAATTTCAAATAATGATTTAAAATGCTAATTACTTTGTTGCCTAGATTTAAATCGCTCCATTCTGGAGTGAGGTGCCCATGATCACTTAATGAGTTTGTGGCAGAGGTGGGTCTTGCATCCGGACACAGCCCTCTGTGCTGAAAGCCCTATTTCTCCATCTGTATGTGCTTAACTGAAGATCCAAATTTAACTCTCATAGGATTGCCTTCCTGTGGGACTTCCCACAGTGATCCCTGTTAGGCTTTGGTTAAGAGCCACACTAGATGTGACATTATTCTTGCAATTAGCAATTGTGTGATTTTTTTTAGGTAAATAGTAGCTGTGGTGGTAGAAAGCTGGCAGGGATGGGGGGTGTTACTTCTTTGCCCCTTCCATGGTCATGATCCCTGTTGCCCCTCCCCTGCAGCTGCTATTTGTACTAGGGGAGAAACAATGCACACAGTCACTAATTGTGGGACTAACATCACATCTGGTTCAGTCTCTTGTTCTGATGATGCTCCTAAGCTGTACAGCAGGGGTGGGCAGAAGGGAGGTCTCCAGATGTTTTGGGCTTCAACTCCCAGAAGCCCCTGCCAGCATGGCCAATGCTCAGGAATGTTGGGAGTGGAAGTCTAAAACATCTGGAGATCTGCTTCCTGCCCACCCCTGCTGTAAGGTACCAGTGATGCTGAGAAATTTGGTTGTTCTCTTGAGTCTGGTGCAACTCAGCTCTGTGTCCTAGGAGAGTCCATCGGAGCAGGCTTGCAGAACGTGCAACTCACCCACATGCAGCATAGATGTGTTTGAGACTTGAGTAATTTGATCCAGCAGAAAGCCAAGACCGTGGAGGAAAGAACAATCAGATCAAGCTTAAGCTTCTACACTAAGGAGGAATTCTGCAGCAAGTACAAATTAAGAAAATCAAAATTTGCATACATTGAGCTCAGTTTACACGATTGATTCTGCCTTTGCTTGTCATGGGGAGAGGCAAAAAGTTCCATTGGACATAGAGACCCTCTGCCCCGATACATGGACTTTTGACAGAGTTTACTTGATGTTGCACACCAGCCATAAGGGCTAGAAACTTGGGCAGGGGGAGAGAAATTATTAGGTGGCTGACTTTTACACCTAAGGCTAGTCTGTGTTTCTTCACACTGCCTCCTGAAAGTTCCTCTCTTTTTTTGCAGACACAGCAGTCTGTTGAGCACCTGGCAGGACACAATAGATGGCTTGGCTTGCCACGTGCTGCCCAGGGGTGCACATTTTGCAGGCTGCCCTGGAATAAGAGGCTTGAGTATAGAGCATTAAGCCTTTTCCTCCTGCTCTGGTCTGACAAACCCCCAGATGAAATTAATGGGAATTTTGCTTGGCTCTTTTGTCCATGTCAGATCAAACTCGGTATAAAAAATTGTTTTGAGATGCTCTGGATCCTGAGTGGGATTGTAGTTTTTGTGGTTATGTTTGTTTCTGTGTCTCCTGCCGCCCCCAAGATGCATTTGTTACATTTCTGCACCCTGCGCCTCCCCGCCCCCGTAGCAGTGGATATGCAAGACCTTGTTAAGCGCTCTCAGACAAAATGTGTTTCATTAGCCACGTATCAAAGTTGTTTTGCTGCTGTCAAGCAGCTGAAAAGTTAAACATGTCTGATCAAAGGCGCGTAAACACAGCTTCAAAACAAATGCCCCAGGGCCCTGCCAGAAAACACAAGAGCTGTTGAAAACCGAGCCCCCTCCAAACACCCAGCGTGGATTCCCACATGTGTGGCTCTCAAAGAAGATCTGCAAGACCGTGCGATTTCATTTTTTGTCAAAAGAGCTATTTATACACACTGCTTCATGCGCAGCCAGGCTCTGAGAGGGGTATCAAAAACTCCTGCTGTCTCATGAACGCCAGCACATCTTCCGTGGAAACCGTGGGGCTTCCAGTTGTCCACAAGAGATGCTGCCATTGAAGGATGAGCGTTTGTGAGTTGCCCATATCTGTCCATTTTTCTCCCTACCTCTTGTTCCCACTCTTCCTTTTGGTGGGTTCAAATTGCACAGCTCAATATGTCCACTGGAACACCCATCATAGGCTGGAGCTGCTGGATTTTAGCAAGTGTTGCTGTTACATTTATAGCCCACCTTTTTTCCTCTTGCAAGGAACCCAAGTTGGCTTACATGTTCCTCCTCCTCTCCATCGTATCCTCACAACAACCCTGTAAGGTAGCTTAGGTTGAGAGTCAGTGGCTCAAAGTGTCAGGGTGGAGACTGAGCCCATAGAGCCCCAGAGCAGTTCTGATTCTGAGGAGGAACAGCAATCCATGGGAGAGGAGCTCGCTCATCTCTCACAGGCACAGCAGCTGGCAGAGATTCCTCCTGCCAGCATTCCTGGGATAGAGAGTGACCCTGGCAGTGAGAGAGCGCTGGAGGGGGGCTTGCTGGACGCTCGGAGCAGACACAGGGAGTGACAAAAGATGGAGGGCGCGGAAAGGAGGCGTAGTGCTCGCTTGGCACGCAAACAACGGCCGCATCCCGAGGACCCAAGGGAAAGAGGGCGGATCTCTCCCTAGCCCATAAGTTCAGGGTCCTCCCGTGGTTCTCCTTCAAACGGGGACCAACTGCCTTACCTGGAGCTTAGGCTACTCTGCTATCTTTCCCCAGTGCTGTTCCTTGCTTTGGCGCTAGCAACTAGTATTCTGAAAGAGTCATAAAGGAATAAAGCCTTGGAAAGAATCCTCGTCGTCCGTGTCCTGAGTTGGCTATTGGAAGGGACTGCAAGAGGCAGCTAGGGCGCTCCAGACACAAAGTCACCCAGTGAGCTTCATGGCTAAGTGGGGACTTGAACCCAGGTCTCCTGAATCCCAGTCCAACGCTCTAACCACTACACCACACATGATTCCAGCACTATCTGAGATCCTGCACTGATGCTATAGCAGCATCCCCATAGAATGTAAAGTGGCAAGGTTAGTGTTACCAGATGATAGTATTGCTTTTCTTTTCTTTTAACAGATTGTAGGAGTTGTGTGCTCCAGTGCTACAGAGGGGAATTGTGCAGTTTTCAAAGAAGTAGGAAGGGTGGGGGGAAACAGGGAGAAAAGGTATTTTGGAATGAAGAGGTTTTCAAAATGGTGTGGGGTAGGTTTTCTCATGTGGCTTTGGCACTCTCCAGTAGCAGCCCTGGAAAATAGTTCCAAAACCAAACACAATATTCCATATTAGGGACTGGTGAGAAATTCGGTCCGTCAAGGTTGTTTTATGGGGGGGGGGGTAACCGATTTACCTCCCAAGCATTTCAGCATGCCAAGACAGAGTCATGTTCCGAAATCTGCATTTTCAGGAGTTTTCCAATGCAGCTCGTTTTTGGAAAAGTGGACACAAAACGCACATATTAGTGGAAAGTGTGCACAAAATGTGTACATCTGAGAAAAATGTGCACAAAACAGCTTCTTAGCAATGGAAAAAAATTGTAGTTTTAAAGATGTGTACATTATGAAAAATGCATACTGAAAAGAGGAATTTCCATATGGATTAAAAACAACAACAACAACAACCCATACAAAACCAAGCATCTTGTGTGCTCATGCGGAAACAGGATAGAACAAGCTTGACTTCAAAAAACCCACAATCTCAGCAAGAGCAGGATTGACGGATCCACCCATCCCTATTCCATACTACACAAAAATTTCAAAGGGAGAATTCAGCAGGAAACTGTTGTGCCCCCGCTAATTCTCCTGCTCCCCGCAGATTCTGTTGCGCAAGCAGGACCTGCTGCTTGCACAACAGAGATCTGGCACTTCCCAGAAGAAGCCCTGAAACAAGTGGAAAGGCTTGTTTCTCTATTGGGTCAGGTCGGCAGAGCTCCCTTCTGCGAGGTCTGCTGATCTGCCCTGTTCCAGAAATGAGTATTTTTGCTCATTTCCAGTTGCCCTGAAAGTGCTAAGTCTTAGTTCTGCAGACGGTGGCGCTGCTTGCAGACCAGAATTAGTGGGGCACAAGAGAATTGGTGGGGGTATAAGCCCCCCCCCCGATTCTGCCCACTGTGTTGTTTATAAATAAATACATACATTTTCCTTAACAATGATGACTGTATTTGTCAACAATTAGTGCTACTGTGGATAGTCCCTGTGCTTATTTTGAAGACATTTCAACTTTAATTGAATGGTCACAGACTGTACTTCTTGTATTCCATGAGATTTGTAGGGATGTACGAAAATCACTTACCTTTCGGGGATTATGCTGATGGGGGGGGCTCCGTCCCTCCCCCCAGAATCCTGGATGGGGGGGAGGCGCTCCGTTCCTCCCCCCCTGGAATCCTGGCCAGCCGGCTGTGCTCCACAGCAATTCTGTGGAGCCGCCGGCCAGCTCCGCCAGCAGCTGGACATCCGGCTGCTGGCTAGCAGGAACGCAAATGGCGGCAGCCATAGCCACCGCCGTTTGCGTCCCTGCAGTCAGCCATGATAGGCTACAGAAATGTTTACGTAGCCTATCATGGCTGACTTAAAAACAAAAACAAAAACGCGCATACGCTACTACGCTATTTGCGTTCCCCTTATTTTCACCGTCTTAGTCTACGTAAATGTTTACGTAGACTAAGACGTGCCAAAATAAGGAACGCAAATGGCGGCGGCCATGGGCTCCGCCATTTGCGTATGCGCTTTTTTTTGTTTTTTGTTTTAAGTCAGCCGTGATAGGCTACGTAAACATTTACGTAGCCTGTCACGTTTTTTTTTTTTAAACCTAGCCGTGATAGGCTATGTAAATCTTTACGTAGCCTATCACTTTTTTTTTTTTTAACTGGAAATGGCGGCGGCGGCAGCCGGTCAGAAGACCAGCCGCCGCAGCCGCCGCCACCAGGAAGATCCGTCCAAGGTAAGTCTCATCCCGGGGGGGGGCAGGCCGTTCCGCCACCGATTTCGGGGGGCCGAATGCGCTGGCATTCGGCCTCCCCGAGATCTGTGGCAGAACTTTTGTACATCCCTAGAGATTTGACCCCGCATTTCACTATCTCTCCAATCCCAGCCCCGGCTACACCCACGTGTGTATATTCCCATCAGCTGTGGGTAACACTTCATGCATTTGATCAAGTGGACTGTGGTCCACTTAATTTATGCATTATAAATTTTTTATTCTTTTAAGGTGCCAGAGGACTCTTTGTGTTCTCCACCAACTGAATTTAGGAGTTGGAGGCAGTGTGGAAAACCGTGACCTCCACCCCCACCCCAAATGGAAGCTGTTACTGGGGTAATGTCTTTGCAGTTTAGCAACCATCGCAAAGCCCTTTGTAGGTAAATTGCAAACTGGGAAGGATGCTGGCATTTCCGCCACCTTTTCCCCAACCTCTCTCATCCAGAAGCTTCCTGCAAATCCCAAGATTTCTGCATGCAGGAATTTCAGCAAAGTTTTGTCCAGCGTTCCAGCCTCCGCTTTGCTAGCTTGTCTGAAGGGGCATTCCAGTGGCGTAGGCTAATCTCCAATCGAGCCCTTTCCTGTTCCAAACCCAATGCCTAATGGCGTTAACGAGAAAGGAAAAATGTAATTGGTGCTCCTCGTTTGTACTTGTACAATCCCAGGCAGGCGAAGTCCCCCCCAGGTGGTGAGGCCACGGTGAAAGGTCAGCAGCCATGTCGGCTTTCATAAATCAACCCTAGCAAGACACAACAGAATCCAGTTCGGGGACTTTTGACTCTTCCTCAAGAGACTGGAAGATCTGATTCTGCAGGATCTGATTCTTCATTATTCTTCAGTGTTGCTCTTGAAGTGGGGATGGGGGTGGGCAGCCTTGTGGGCGGGTTACACATCAACAGCCCTGGGAGACGAAGACTTCACTTATCGGCAGGATCAAGGAAGGCTCCATGTACTTGGAACGGCAACCAGAGAGCAAGTCCAGTTTGTAAAGAGAAGGAACAAGCTGTATAGCAAAGTGAGCAGAAAAGGAGACTTACAAAAATAACACTTCTTTCCCCCCCCCCCACTCCCTCTCCTAACCCATCTACACATTCACAAGAAACTGAAACATTTTGGTGTGGGGCACTGATGTTTCTTGCAGCTATTTCTCTAGCTTGTAGCAGCATTAAAAGAAATGTAGGTAGCTGATGCTGAGTTCTTTGAAGACATCCTGTTGTCTGTGACTATTCAGAGAGTCCTCTAGTTAGTCTGCTTTTCTCCCAGTGACACCCTTCCCCCAAACACACACACATGACGGTCCCTTTTGGTCCATGGACCACAGCTGGACTGAGGCACTTTGGAACCCCTGATGGCTGCACTGCATGTGTTCAAGAGATGATGCACAGATTGCACGTACTGGAGGTTGGGCCCGAAGGGCAGTCTGGGGATTCTGCTCGTGTACCGTCCACCCCGCTGCACGACTGACTCCCTGGCCGAGGTGCTTGAGGTGGTCTCTGATGTGCGTGTACAGTCTCCTAACTTATTGGTGTTGGGGGACTTCAACGTACATTCGGAGGCCATCCTCACAGGAGCACCTCGGGACTTCATGGAGACCATGGCCTCCTGGGAGCTGCACCATATTCTAACTGGGCCCACCCACGTAGCCGGTCATGCGCTAGACCTTGTGTTTGTTTCTGGAGAAGCGGGGAGTGATCTGGAAGTCGGGGGTATATCCACCACCCCCTTGTCATGGTCAGATCACTATCTGGTGACGTTGGACTTCTCGGTTCCACAACCCCTCCGCAGGGGTGGAGGACCCATTAAAATGGTCCGCCCCAGGCGTCTTATGGATCCAAATGGATTCCTGAACGCGCTTGGGGATTCTCTGGGGCACGCCAACGGCCACTCAGTCGAGACCCTGGTGGGTGGCTGGAATGCCGCAATCACTGGGGCATTAGATCAGGTGGCTCCAAAACGCCCTCTCCCCCTGAACAGGGCTCGGACTGCACCATGGTTCAATCTGCGGTTACGAGCTCTGAAACAGGAGGTGAGACGGCTAGAGCGCCGGTGGCGGAAGTCTCGCTCCGAAGACCATCAGACACGGGCTAGAGCTGTATCTTCAGCCTATCACGTGACGCTGAAGGCAGCAAAAAAGGAATATTCTGCTGCCTCTATCGCGTTTGCAGAGTGCTGTCCCAGGAGGCTGTTCCAAGTGGTCCGGAGCCTGGTCGGTCCTGTGGCTCCGGAACCACTGGAGCATTCTAAGGCCTCCTGTGAGGCCTTGGCAAGGCACTTTGCAGATAAAATTGATCAGATTAGGTGCGTTACTCTGCATGCTGTGGATACAGTTAGTGAGCGAGAGGCGGCCTGTGGCAAACCGGTTTTGTGAGATCGGTTCCAGCTTCTTTCTCCTGATGAAGTGGACAAGGTGCTTTCATCTGTAAGGCCGACCACCTGCTTACTTGATCCTTGCCCATCATGGCTCATTATGGGCTGCAGAGAGAGACTGGGTGAGGGGATCAGGGTGGTGGTGAACGCCTCCCTTGAGGAGGGAGTGATGCCATCAGCCCTCAAGGAGGCAGTGATAAGACCGCTCTTAAAGAAGCCCTCCTTGGAGCCTCAAGTTTTGAACAACTTTCGCCCAGTCTCAAATCTGCCATTTTGGGGCAAGGTGATTGAGCGGGTGGTGGCGGTGCAGTTGAAGGCACACTTGGAAGAAACTGATTATCTAGACCCATTTCAGTCGGGCTTCAGGCTTGGGCATGGGACAGAAACGGCCGTGGTCGCCTTGGTAGATAATATGAGGAGGGCTCTGGATAGGGGTGAATGCTCCTTCCTTGTTCTCGACCTCTCAGCAGCTTTTGATACCGTTGACCACAGTATCCTCCTGGACCGCCTGGAGGGGTTGGGAATTGGAGACACCGTATTGCGGTGGTTCCGGTCCTTCCTCTCCGGCAGGTACCAGAGGGTAGCACTGGGAGAGGAGGTTTTGGACCCGTGGCCACTCACTCGTGGGGTGCCACAGGGTTCCATCCTCTCCCCGATGCTATTTAATATATATGTGAAGCCGCTGGGGGCTATCATCAGGAGGTTTGGGGTGTGGTGTCGTCAATATGCAGATGACATGCAGCTGTACCTCTTGTTCAAATCTTCACCAAGGTTGGCCGTAGAATCCCTGTCCAAATGTCTGGAGACGGTGAGTGGCTGGATGGGGAGGAATAAGCTGAAGCTGAACCCTGACAAGACCGAGGTACTTTTGGTGGGAGACAAGAGGAGGCTGGGGGATGTTGACCTGGTGTGGAATGGGGTATGGCTACCCTTGAAAGACCAGGTCCGCAGCCTGGGGGTCATTTTGGACTCCCAGCTGTCCATGGAGGCTCAGGTGTCAGCTGTGAGCCGGACAGCGCTGTATCAACTCCATCTGATAGGGAGGCTGCGCCCCTTCCTTCCCGACCATCTGCTCCCATCGGTAGTACATGCCCTGGTCTCCTCTCGTTTAGACTACTGTAATGCGCTCTACGTGGGGTTACCCCTGAAGATGGTTCGGAAGCTGCAGCTGGTACAGAACGCGGCAGCTCGCCTGATTAAAGGCAGCTGCCGGCGAGATCACATCACTCCAGTGCTGAAGGAGTTGCACTGGTTACCAGTTGTTTTCTGGGCCAAATTCAAGGTGTTGGGTTTGACCTTTAAAACCCTATATGGTTCCGGCCCAGCCTATCTTAAGGAGCACCTCCAGCAACACCAGACTTAACAAGATCAGCCTCAGATGGCCTTCTCTCTGTCCCATCAGCCAGGACAGCTAGACTGGTGGGGATCTCACAAAACCGGTTTGCCACAGGCCGCCTCTCGCTCACTAACTGTATCCACAGCGTGCAGAGTAACGCACCTAATCTGATCAATTTTATCTGCAAAGTGCCTTGCCAAGGCCTCACAGGAGGCCTTAGAATGCTCCAGTGGTTCCGGAGCCACAGGACCGACCAGGCTCCGGACCACTTGGAACAGCCTCCTGGGACAGCACTCTGCAGATGCGATAGAGGCAGCAGAATATTCCTTTTTTGCTGCCTTCAGCGTCACGTGATAGGCTGAAGATACAGCTCTAGCCTGTGTCTGATGGTCTTCGGAGCGAGACTTCCGCCACCGGCGCTCTAGCCGTCTCACCTCCTGTTTCAGAGCTCCAGCGCTTAACAAGATCAGCCTCGGATGGCCTTCTCTCTGTCCCATCAGCCAGGACAGCTAGACTGGTGGGGACGAGGGAGAGGGCCTTTTCTGTGGTGGCCCCCACTCTGTGGAACTCCCTCCCTAGGGAACTCCGCCATGCCCCCTCTTTAATGAGCTTCTGTCGTGCATTAAAAACGTGGTTGTTCAGGCAGGCATTTGGGGTGGGTTAGGGTATTTTAGAAAATGTTTTTACTGTAGAATTTTATTATTTTAAACTGTTTTATTGTATGTTGTACATCGCCCAGAGTGGCTGGGTGACCAGCTAGATGGGTGATTAATAAATTTAATAATAATAATAATAATAATTGCATGTGTGAATCGGCAGTGCTTGAAGCCAGGAACATCTGAGGACTGTGGGTGTGCGTGTGCAGGCCACCTTTTGCACCAACTTGAAAAACTTGAGAAGGATGTGATTTAGGACTAGACCCTGTTTGACGGGCTATTCCACAGCAGGTGAGAAAGGAAAAAAAATCTCTGCCACGCCTCCATCTGCTGAATGCCATCCAGTGGGACTTTTCCTGGTAGTGACACACCTGCTGTGGTAGAGGGGTCAGAACGGTAACCTGTTTGGGCAGCATTTCGCTGTTAGAATTGCTTGCACCTGCTTCAGTTTGTGTTCAACAAGGTTCAGCACCATTCAGAGACAGAATATTCCCCTCGTATCCTCCCATTGCCATTGCTTGGATCATTTTGGTGTTTCAGCCAAAGGATGCCAACGGAGTAGGGTGAATGTGTACTCAAGCTGTACGCTTCATGGGGTTTAAATCTAGCTGATAGGGAGTAGGCAATTGGCTCCATGAAGTGGTATTTTAAAATTTCAGTTTCAATTTTCAAAATATAATTTAGGATTCAAGGGTGGTATATAATCAATAAAATGAAAATACAGTGATAACACAGTGAATAACATCGATAAATACACCTTATAATAGATTAAGTACGTCTTTGAGATGGGATGGTCTCCACGGACTTGAGCAAGGAGGTGGTGTGAGGCCAAAGTGAAGCAGCTTTGCTTGGACCCTGTTAATGTCTTGACTCTGCTTCAAATCTCTCATTTCCAGGTAAGGGGTGGAACTCCAGATGTTTCTGAATAGTGTGGCTTATCTAGGTCAGCCTTCCCCAACCTGGGGCCTTGCAGAGGTGTTGGGCTGCAACTCCCATAATTCCCAGCCAGAAAGAGCAGATTTCAGTCTTGCTTCTGGACTGGTTTGGGCATGGAAACTGCCCTGGTCGCCCTGATTGATGACCTTTGCTAGGAGAGAGGCAGGGGGAGTGGGACTGGGCTGATTCTGCTGGACATCTATCTCAGTGGCTTTTATGATCCTTCTTCATTGCCTGGCAAGGATGGGAGGACATGGGGGGGGGCTTCACTCCAGTGTCTCCCATCCTATCTGGCAAGTTGATTCTAGAAGCTGGGACTGGGGAAATTCTTCTGATCACCATGGCAGAATTTTATGTTATAGTGTGCTGCAGGGCTCCATCGTATTCACTGTGCTATTTAATAATTACATAAAACCACAGTTGTATTAATGAGTAGGTTATAATTATTAGTGTAGTTGTCTTTCATTATGGTTTGTGGGCTGCTGATACTGCTTTGATTTGCTTTTACTGTTGCCTTGAGAGAAGGTTGTTGTTGTTTTTAATCTGCTGCTACTGGGTTTGTACTTTAATTGCATTTTTGATTTGCTGGTTTTCACCTTCTGAGCTGCCTTGAATACTGTGGTGTGGCAGAAAACTCCTCAAATAAGTGAGTACAGCCGGCCAACCTGGGGGGCAGTCAGCGATTTATGCACCTTGCAATGAGGAAGAAGTCAACTGTCCAAAGAGCAGCAAAATGTACTCCTCTTGCCTGGATAGTTGTGAGTCTTTGGGCAAGATGTGGGGTGCAAAAGGAGGGACTGGAAGAGGGAGACCTTGCAGAACTTTGGTGCTTCTGTGGACTTCAGAGTGGTCGATCTGTTTTGTGGGACAGGAACATCAGGAAATGGGTGAAATCTCCTTCCAAGTCATGTTTGGGGCTGGCCCAACTTCTGAAGAGACCCAAATGGTTCCTTGGTGTGGCATTAATTGGCCATATGCCAGTGAAGCACCATGTGGATGGAGAAGGGTATCCCAGGATCCTCAGAGATGTTGCGAGAGGTTCCTGAATTGCACCTCCTGGGTTGTTTCTTGTTTGGGGCTTATTTGCTGCACCTACAAATGCTGCTATCTCAGCTACTTCATCTTCTGCCCTTTGCTTCCGCCCTTGTGGCAGCTGCCAGCAAATGTGGAATCCGTTGCAGTGCCCATTTGCTCTGGTGGCAGCATGGTTTGTAACTCAGCAGGGTCACCTGTGTTAGCTGGTGCATAGCAGGGGTCCTTTCCGTGCATAATGGGGATGTTGGGGTTCATACTGAGGGCTTTTATAGGAGCCGGAAGCTCCACCCTCCTCCTGGTTCTCAGCCAGGCACTGACCCGCGCAGGCCCTTGCATAGGTTTCCCTCCCTTTGAGTAGACTGACGTATAGACCATGGGGGTGGGGGTAGAGTGTAGTAGTCTGCTTGGCGATCCTGCTCTCCCTGCTCCTCCTCAAAAGATCCTGCTCTCCCTGCTCCTCCTCAAAAGAGGCCCCAGGTTCCAGGGCTGAGCAGGGCTGAACCCTGGTGCTTCCTCACCTGTGGCTTGCTCTGGCACATGAAAAGTCCGAATGCCGAGTTCCACAGTCACAGTTATCTGCAAGTGTGCATTTAGAAGCTCAAGCCATTATCCTAGTTAATCTTCCATTTTTGTTGCATTCTCTTCTCTCCGTAATGATAAAGTTTCTAATAAATACTCATATAACCACCATGCCACTTTCTTTATAGTTTGTATTTTTCTGAAATAAAGCCTTAAATAGATTTCAATTTACAATTTTGTCTGAAGTGATGTTAGTCTGTTGGGATTAGTTTGGTTACCCACCATATGCTTCAAACCCATTTGCTGCAAGTTCTGAAGTTAAATAGGACTGAATTTACACTTGCCAAGTGAAGAGGCCAGTGCATTTAGGAAAACAGCTACTGGGTGCCCCTGCAGGGGAGCTGCCTGCCTCAAGGGCGTGGGCGATTGCACCCCAGCAGCAGTTTTCCAGGGTGCAACTCTTCAAAACAGCCCCCCCCCCCGCCTCGGTGCCAGCTCCTACCCACTTCTCTTTCCCCAAAGTGATTTTTTTTTTTGTCTGTAGGGGAAGGGGTAGCGGCCCATGGAGGGCTCAGGGTACAAGAAGAATTGAGGCCAAACCGTGTGTGCGTGCGCACGCGCGTGCTCCTCTTGGTTTTGCTCGCAGTAGTTGGAGCGGACTGCTCACGTGGTCAGACACCCCATCCATAGGGGTGAAGGCAAAGTTTGGAAATGAGATGGAGGAAAAGAAAAAGCTGGCTGGGAAAGCACTTCTCATCTAACTTTAATCTCCCCAAATGAGTCTGCCTCGTTCCGCTTGGACTGGAAGCACATGGGCAAGGAATTCTCACGCGGGAGGTGCCGCGTTCGCCTGTAGCAGCAGCACCAGCAGCAACCACAAGGACTGATGCAGCCTCTGAGAATGTAGCCAAGGTGTGATTTTTCCGAAGAAAGAGGTGCTGGGGTTCAGGCTTGTGCTGGAAGACCTGCCTGTCAATCCCACCTTTGTAGAAGCGTCCTGGTCTGCGGGGGCCATGTTGAGCAAGGAGCAGAAGATGCATGATTGAGTCGGCGTTTGCCTTGAATCTTCCATTTTTTCCTTCAAAGCAGTTGATGGGAAGTGGGTGGGTGGAACTGGATTGGGGGTCCAGGCTGTGGGAGGGGTGTTCCCCCTTTCCCTTGTGCCGTTCTTCTGATCTACGTTCCCCCCTATCCTGTGAAAGCAGAACAAATGGCAGATTGAGGGATGTGATTGGGTGCCATCCAGACACAATGCTGCATTGTGCTGATTCTCTCCTGATCCCCAGGACCAGCACTGGGACTTGAGCCGGAGCAACGCCCAGCCATCCCTGGGCCGTGGGCTCTAGTTCTCATTGAGGAAATAGGCCTGCAGGGGGTGACAGTGTTTTACATTACTAATGCATCTCCATGCAAAAAAACCTTCCTGCATGTAGAAAATAAGTGTGTCAAGGAATGCACTGACTCCCTAATACACTTCTGTGTGGAGGGGAAAGTCCCCCGCCCCCAGTGTGGAGTGATAGTCAAGCCATGTGAACCCCTGCCTGCGGTCTGAAGTGGTACAGTCTATGCACAGGTGTGCCCCCTCTGTGACGACTCAGCCTAGGACTTGGCGTGGCTCCGGAGCTACTCGCCTTCCGCCATTGTGACTTGCAACTGCAGGGAGCGGTCCCATCCGCTTCCAGTTGGGTGTGACATCGTGATGCTGCATGACTGCTGGGGCAGTCCTGGAGTCATAGGAGCACGTCTGGGTTTGGCCAGGGCTCAGCTGCAGATGTGGGATGGAGAAATGGGCTGGAGTTGGGGTGAGGATGGGCGGGGGCTTGAGCATTGTGGCTCGGTGGGCGTGGGGCCGGGGGCGTGACGGGCTGCTTGTCTTTTATTTATTTATTTATTTATTAAATTTATTAATCGCCCATCTGACTGGTCACCCAGCCACTCTGGGCGATGTACAACCCACCATAAAACAATTTAAAACAATAAAATTTTACCATAATTTTTTTTTTTTTAAATACCCTAACCCACCCCAAATGCCTGCCTGAACAACCACGTTTTTAATGCACGATGGAAGCTCATTAAAGAGGGGGCATGACGGAGTTCCCTAGGGAGGGAGTTCCACAGAGTGGGGGCCACCACAGAGAAGGCCCTCTCCCTCATCCCCGCCAGTCTAGCTGTCCTGGCTGATGGGACAGAGAGAAGGCCATCTGAGGCTGATCTTGTTAAGCGGCCTGTCTGGTGTTGCTGGAGGCGCTCCTTAAGATAGGCTGGGCCGGAACCATATAGGGTTTTAAAGGTCAAAACCAACACCTTGAATTTGGCCCGGAAAACAACTGGTAACCAGTGCAACTCCTTCAGCACTGGAGTGATGTGATCTCGCCGGCGGCTGCCTTTAATCAGGCGAGCCGCCGCGTTCTGTACCAGCTGCAGCTTCCGAACCGTCTTCAAGGGTAACCCCACATAGAGCGCATTACAGTAGTCTAAACGAGAGGAGACCAGGGCATGTACTACCGAAGCAACAGTCTTGCTGTTAAGAGCTGTATTTAACGTCTTCCCTAAAAAAAATGTTTCACGTTATTCTTTAAGTGTTCCATCTCTTGGGAGAAGGGCAGAAGATAGGAGGATTCTAAGTGAACAAACAGCAGTCGTGTCCTCCCACCCAGCTTGCTGCAAGAAGAAACGCCGGTGCATGTGTGTGTGTCTCTCTCTCAGGCACACACAGAGCTGAGTCAATTTCTTGGCCTGTTCCTGACAGTATTTCTGCTGGGGGCTGGGGGGGGGGGGCACAGCCAACCTGCCTGCCGGCCTTCTCTTTCCAGCTCTGCATGGCTGTGTGATAGCCAAGTCCCAACTGGCACGTCAGTCAGTATCTCTTCCGCCAACGCTTCCCCATCCTTGTCAACCCTTGGAACGTTCCCAGCCACCGTCAAGTCCAGTGGAACGGAGCCCCATTGCTTGGGCGTCTGTGGGCGTCCGCAGGACAGCCCCTCTCGCTGGATAACAAGGCACAGGGATGCGCCTTTGCCTGGGCCTGGCTTGCTGCTTTATGCATCTCTTTCCCAGGGAAGCTCATTCCCAGCGCGGTGGTCGGTTCCGTCCTGTGAGCGGTGGGTGAGCAGTGTGCAGGTGGCTTTTCAGGAAGGGGACTGCATGGGCTTCCCAGCGGGGCGGGGGCATTTGCTGGCAGCCCAGTGAACAGGCGTGCAGACCAAGTGTTCCCTGGGAGACGCAGCAGCAGCCACCTGATGCTCTGAGAGTCCCTGATATGGGGGGGGGGGGATGGCAGGCAAGGCTGCAGGGAAATAAAGGGCGGGGGGAAGCCTCTGCTATGTGGAGGAAGGCCGCCCTCCCTGTCACTATCTCGTCAAGCCAGGCAAACTTCAGGTGGCGAATCTGATTAAAATTCATCCTGCACAGATGGAACCGTTTAAGAAACCCAAGCATGCTCACGCCAGCCTGTGTGTTCCTGCACCTCCTGCCTCCGACTTTGCTCTGGGGGGCCACTTTTGCTTCCAGTCAGGTTCTCCTTTGCTCCCCCCAGCATCAGTTGGTTTCCCTCAAGGGACACCTTTTTGTTTGGGCACAGTCGCATCATTGGCACGAGCAGCTTGCTACTAGTTTATTCCCCAGGCTGAGCTTCATGTGGGAGATGGCACGTGATGTCGCACTATTGGGTCCCTTCCATGTGCACTGCACACCAAGGATTCAGAAACTGTGAAAATAGCATCGGTGTGAAAATGACATGCTTGCACAGGCTGGAAAGTGTCCCAAGCCAAGAATGCAATAGGTTGTTTTCAGAAAGCTGGGAAGTACAGCTGGGAATACATAGAAAGCCTTTGGCAAGGTAGCTCAAGCATGCTGGAATTCAGGAACTCTGTATGGATATAAGGGCGCAATCCTATGCATGTTTAGACAGAAGAGAGTCCACAACTCTGGCTGGGGAATGCTGGGAGCTGTAATACTTTTTTCTGTCTAAATTGACATAGGATGGTGCCCTAAATGACATATTTTTGTCTCGGGGTAAGGTACCTACAATTACAGCTCCTTAATTAGATTGTGTAAACAGACCCTCTGTGCACCCAGGTAGCATGTGTGGTGGGCCAGAGGTCATCTCTAGGTAGAGGTCAAGTTGTCCACAGAGCATTTGCTGTTCTGAGGTTTGTTGCTGGGCTGATGGGGCTTTCTCCTTTGAATGAACTCCATGATTTTGTTCCAAGTTGCTGTAGTCTAAAAGGGTCTGCTGGCCTTACAGCAGCAGTAAGTAATATTTGGCTTTCAATAAAAAATTCATGCTTTCACTGGAAAAAATCCCATTCTTATTTCCACGTGGAAAGCCAATATTCGGAAGTGGAGGAGATGGTTGTGATTGGTTCAAAATGCATGTTTGGCCACGCTCCCCACCCCCTTAAAAAAGAACAAGGTTCTTTTTTATAAAGACATGATACTTCGCTGCCAAGCTCTGGGCACAATCCGCTGGTTTATTCTGTGCAATCTACCTCCATGCAAGTGACTGAGCACTGCGCAAGGACGCAGCAGTGCTCCTGCACAGTGCCCGGGTCCTTTCAGTGTGCTTTGCGTGGCAGGTGAACGTGCCAGTAGGTTGTGCCGTTTCCCTTTTTTCAGGGGCAGGAGACGCTAGCGGTGAAATCAGGTTACCTGACGGATCAGAATTCCCATTGGTTGCGCTAAGGAGGCACCAAAGTCAACATGTGCTCCAAGTTTCCAGTCTGTTCTAAAAGGAGATTCTTATCTACCTTGGCACAGCGCCCTGTGTGAGCACTTTTTAGCCAGGTTGCCAAAGGTCCAGGATCAAAAAAATAGTAAACCCTGGGAAAGAGAGGAGGAAGGAAGGAGAATGGTTTTAAATAGATTGCTTTTCTAACAGTGTAAATGGGGTTATTCCTCTCTCCCTCTCTCTTTCCTTCTTGCACAGGAGAGATGTGTGTGAATGTCATTCTGAATGCCTGCTTGTTCTGCCTTGAGTGACATTGGCACGCAAGGGTCACCCATCAAGCTGACGTCCACATAGGCCCTGAGGGCAGGGCCCACCGTACCCCGTCTCTGTTTGTTTGCACTGAGCAGCAGCACCTCCTCCTGGCTGCCGTAGCAATTTCCCTTCCGGCTGGACGGGGCAATACCCTGCACTCCTGCACATGCTAAGCATTCCAAAGGTTTCAGAATGTTGTTGGTTATATTCTGATTGTCCAGGGCAATTTCAAAGAATCAGAACAATTAAGGCTGCAATCCTACCTATACCTACCTGGGAGTAAGCTCCACTGAACACAGTGGGATGTACTTCTGACTAAATATGTATAGGATTGTGCTGCAAAGCTCTGAAAACCAGTATAGCAAATAAAACGGATCCAAGTTACCAATAATTCAGAGAGGGAGCAATCCTAGGGCCCCTAGACCATGTCTGAGGGGTGATAGAGTACTGGGGCATCCCCCGTCCGAGGTCGAAGGCAGCGCTCTGACCTCAGAAGGGGGAGTTGGAGAACTGACTCCTCTCCTCCTCCCCCTCACAGCTGGCACAGAAAGAACCTGCCGGCTGGCCTCCGAGGTGGGGAAAGTGACCTCAGAGAGGGGGGAGGGGGGCGTTTTGGTGGGTGGCGAGGAGACCAGAGAGGTCAGGATATGAGCTATCTTGAGGCCTCTGCAGCCTCGTTCTCTCCCCCTTCAAAGCACCAAAAAGCCTCCGCCGCTCCTGCTGCCCTGCCTTGGATGATCAGAAGCCTTGAAGTTTGGGGACTTCCGATCATCAAGGGTGCAACCCATAGGATTACACCGTAACTTTCCTCTTCCTCATCCTGAGCTGAAATGGACCTAAATTTCTATAATTCCATGGCTCACTCCTTGGTTTTGCCTCCCTTCTTCCTTTTTGCTGTCTCTCCTTCGTTGCTGAAATTGAGACTGTAAGCTCCTTGGAGCAGGGGCACATCACTTTTGCTTCTGTTAGCTCTGTAAAGCTCCACATGCATGAGTGGTGCAAAATCAATAAACAACGCAGGCATGTCCATGTCACAAGGAAGGGCCGTGGCTCAGGGGTAGAGCCCCCGCGTTGTGTGCCGAGGGGCCCAGGTTCAGTCCCTGGCATCTCCAAGCAGGCTTGGAAAGATGCCTGCCTGGCTGCAGTGTCTGCCAGAGTCTTCTGGTGACAGGCCAAGGCTTCCTGGAGAGTGTGTGGATTGACTGACTGGTTACTGTTTTAGCTGTTGTGTTCTCTCTGTTTGGAGAGTGCATGTGCAGAAACACGTTCTACTAATGATAGGAAATTTTATTTTAAAAACATTTAACCGCCTGCTGGAAACAAAGCCTGGCATCTCGGTGCACGTGATTGCTTGTGCGCAGTCCTTGTGTGGTGGTGGGGAAATTCAGCGAAAATAATGGCGAGGCCTAGAAAGCTGTGGCAAGGGGAAATGGCAGCCTCTCTGACATTTTCTGAAAATCCATGCTGAAAGGATGGCAGGCAAGTAGCACCAAAATGGAGGCTCGCTCCTGGGGAAAGGCCATTCAGATCCCCCAGATCTGGGCCAAATTCATAGAAGAATAAATCTGAGCCATTTGGCTGCATCCTGATGCGTAAGCAACTTGTGGGGGGTGATGGATGCCAAACCACGCTGCAGGTTGGCCGCGAACCGGCGATGTGCTGCTGTGCTTCCCAGCTGGGAATCTAGTCCACACAGTCAGTGGCTCGATAATGTTGCGCAAGCATCTTTCCGAGGCCGCTCTCTTGCTTCATCTTGTGCTGGAGCAGCACCCGGGGGAGGTGTCGTTGTGGCTGACGCCTGAAGGATAGCCATGGAGAGAAACCTGTTCTCGTTTAAGCCCTAGAGATGGTCAAACTTTTCCTGTCTTGCAGAGGCTCTGTCTCATCCACACTCTTATCTCCTGGGGCCTTTGGCGTGTAATTATTCCTGGACCCCCAAATGTTAGCTAAGCCTCTGATATCCCATGCTAATCCTCTGTAGCTCAGTCTCCTGTGACATTTGCTTGCTGAAAAGCGGTTTAAGTTTTTAACACACTTCCTGTTCTGCTCTGTCTCTGCCTTGCTTGGCCCAAGATACAAAAGTGGCAGAAAGAGAAACCTTTTTATTTATTTATTTTGCATTCATGGGACTTGAGAGTTCAGCACGGCTACATCATGGCTGCACTGAAACTTTGACTTCATATGTAAGGCTAAAATCTGGAATTACAGATTTTTTATTTTTTTTTAAAGACATTTGGGGAAGATATTTTAGCACTACTATCAAAACTGTTTGCATTTCTGTGCTTGCCACAAATCTGACAGCTTTCAGACTCTGCTCAGTTTCTTCTGGAAGTTTAATATGATTCTTGTTCTCTGCATCAGCTCACCAACCATGGTTTCAAGGGGCTGTCAAGCCACAATATTCAACCAGGAATTGAAGCTTGTTTGCAAACCACAGTTTGTGCTAATAGTGGTTTGCCATTGCTTCTGAATTCACAAACCTCAGCTTGTGGCAATCACAATTTATGGCTGTTGCTCCTCTTCAAGAGGCTGCCACAGCATGGGACGGGATGGTGTGAGTTCTTGACTACAGTGAGCACGAACCAGGGTTTGGTGTGATGAACTGAGCCATTGTGTAATGGTGGAGCTCACCGACTGTATGTTCAACCTAGACTTTGAGTAGATTCACCTAGCAAGTGGAGGCTGTGTGACTTCTGACACCACATTACAAGTCATTCTCCGGTAACAGTGGCCAAGCACTGCAAATGGTCAAAAAGAGAGAGCGAGAGAGAGTCTGCTTCGGAGTTATGAAAATTGCCCAGCCAGGATGGGTTCTGACTTTGACTCACTTTGAATGCATTCAGATCTCCAGGGCCAGATGAACTGCATCCTAGAGTCATAAAGGAACTGGCAGAAGAACTCTCAGGACCGCTGTCTATTCTCTTTGAGAAATCATGGAGGACGGGGGAAGTGCCAGATGACTGGAGGAGGGCTAATGTTGTCCCTATCTTCAAAAAGGGCAAAAAGGAAGAACCTGGGAACCACAGACCAGTCAGTCTGACATCAGTCCCTGGGAAAATTCTGGAGCAGATTGTAAAGCAATCCATCTGTATGCGCCTTGAAAACAATGCAGTGATTACTCGAAGCCAACGTGGATTTGTCAAGAACAAGTCCTGCCAGTCAAATCTGATCTCATTTTTGGATCAGGTCACCTCTCTTGTGGACTGTGGGAATGCAGTTGACATAATATACCTCAACTTCAGCAAAGCTTTCGACAAAGTGCCCCATGATATCCTGATGAGCAAACTAGCTCAAAGTGGGCTAGATGAAACAACGATTCGGTAGATCCACAGTTGGCTACAGAATCGGACTCAAAGGGTGCTTCTCAATGGGACCTTCTCAAATTGGGGAGAGGTAACGAGCGGGGTACCACAGAGCTCAGTCCTGGGCCCAGTGCTCTTCAATATTTTTATTAATGACTTGGAGGAGGAGGTGCAGGGAATGCTCATCAAATTTGCAGATGACACAAAATTGAGCGGGATAGCTAATACTTTGGAAGACAGAAACAAAATTCAAAGTGATCTGGATAGACTGGAGCGCTGGGCAGAAAACAACAGAATGACATTGAATAGGGATCAATGCCCAGTTCTGCACCTAGGAAAAAGAAACCAAATGGACAGTTACAAGTTGGGGGATACTTGCCTCAACAACACTATAAGCAAGAAGGATCTTGGAATTCTTGTTGATCACAAGCTGAATATGAGCCAACAACGTGATGCGGCTGCAAAAAAGGCCAATGCTATTTTGGGCTGCATTAATAGAAGCATAGCTTCCATATCCCAGGAAGTACTAGTTCCCCTCTACTCAGCACTGGTTAGGCCTCATCTGGAGTACCGTGTCCGGTTCTGGGCACTGCATTTTAAGAAGGATGCAGACAAGCTGGAGAGGGTTCAGAGGAGTGCAACGAAGATGATCAGGGGACTGGAAACAAAGCCTTATGAAGAGAGACTGAAAAAACTGGGCATGTTTAGCCTTGAGAAGAGAAGACTGAGAGGAGATATAATGGGCTCAAGTTACAGGAAGCTGGATTCTGGCTTAACATCAGGAAAAACGTCCCGACTGTTAGAGCAATACGACAATGGAACCGATTCCCTAGGGAGGTGGTGGGCTGTCCCACACTGGAGGCATTCACGACGAGGCTGGACAGCCATCTGTCAGGGATGCTCTGACTTGGATTCCTGCACTGAGCAGGGGGTTGGACTCGATGGTCTTGTAGGCCCCTCCCAACCCTACTATTCTAGGATTCTAGGACTGTACTGCTGATTGGGTGTGCATCCAATTCTCACCCTCTCCTTTGGCCATGCAGTGCGGTGGGCACGTGCATAATTCTGCATGACCAGTGGGTTTATCATTGGAAATTGCTTTATTTATATGCAGATTGATGTGGATTTCATTGATGAAGCCACTGCTCATCTGAAAATCTAAGGTTCAAAGCAAGCAATTAAACTGCTGAGGGGACCCAGATTGGGTTTTCTTGCCCTAGAGTACTTAGCACCATAGTTTGCTTCACCCCATGTCCAGTGTTCAGGCAGTGAAAATTGTAGGCCTCAGAGTGTGAAGAACTTTTATGTATTTCTTTCATGCAAATACTTTTGTTTTGTATCTGAACCATTATATTCAGTTAAGTTTCAGATGCAGAAAAAATATTTGTACAAAAGAAATGAGGAAGGAAGTAGAAGCTCATTTGAACCCTGGCTTTACTTGCATGTGGTTCCTCTGGTAGCAGTGAAAGGAAGTCAGGAATCGGAAACTCCCTTTCGGATTTTCAGAAGTTGGTGGGTGTGGGGATGTCTTATCACCGCATTGACCCCTGAAGCCAATAACGCCAACAGTTCAACTTGCTCCTTGCTGGTCCACTCCCTTGAGAATATACTTCCGCTTCTAGACAAGGCAAGCCCATCCACAGCTAACTGGCAAGAGCTCTGACGTTTGCAGACATAATCCGAGCTGTCTGTGCCTTTGGACTGGCAGCCGCAGTGGAGGCAGATAAAAGCCCTGCATTTTATCAGATAAATCTGATGCCGTGCTGACTTTGGAGCAAAAGCGAACCTGGCAAATGGGTTTTGTAATCCAGTGCGGACAATGTGGCATCTGTTGGCTTTTTCCTTGGGTATTAAGGATGTGACCATTTAATTGCAGGCTAGCCCCTCAAGAAGGGGGCGCAGATCAATAGGTGTCAGGCAAGCTGCTCGTTTTCAGATAAAATCTGTTTGTAAATACGGTCATTTGTCTCTTTGGAGAGTCAAAAGGAGTTAATTGTGAACAACTTGTGCCAGAGCTCCTGACTGGATCCTCCGTCTCCCTTCACCCATCCAAACCTCTTCCTGAACGCTGGAGAGGCACCAGGGAGTACCAAATTGTTAGCTGCGCCCCCCTGGCACAGGGCAGAATAGGGTGCAGTAAATTGCTGTACCCTGGTGGAGGCAAGCTGAGAGATCGATGCCAGCTGGGTCAAAGGATCCAGCCTCATCCACAGACCAGCTAAGCTGAAATATGGGGCAGAGTCACGTTGAGCTTTTGGCCTGGCAGCTGGAATCATGGAAGTGGCTGGGAAAGAGTGAAAGCTCAAGAGGCAGAGTGTTACCATGCAGGAACTGCATCTCTCTGTGTCCTGTGCATTACCCTCATCGTTAGTCCCTGGCGCCACATAAGCTGCACAGGAATCTAAATGCAAAAATAAATTCAAAACCCTCTTGCAAAGCGAGAGTGGGGACAGATCAGGTGATTTTGCATCCACCTCTTCAAAAAACAGTAACACCTCACACTTGAATCCCACCTCAGCAGAGCTCAAGGCCTTGAGAACTATCCTGTGTTAACCATATGTTAGGCTGAGGGAGAAAGACCTGGGCAAGGGAAGGACACCCAGAGAAACGGGACTCGGACCTCTCGCTCCCCATCCCAAGCAGCTTATCCACTCGACTCAGTTGGTGCTGTTGTGAGGCTGAGGGGTACCCTGGTGTTTTAAGTTTTTTGCTCCTAATTTTGTAAATTAAGTGTTTGCCCACGACCTGAGTTCGATCCCAGCGGAAGCCGGGTCTCGGGTAGCCGGCTCAGGTCGACTCAGCCTTCCATCCTTCCGAGGTTGGTAAAATGAGTACCCAGCTTTCTGGGGGAAAGGTAGCCATGACTGGGGAAGGCAATGGCAAACCACCCCGCTATAGTCTGCCATGAAAACGCCAGCGCAAGCGGCGTCCCTCCAGGGGTCAGTAATGACCTGGTGCTTGCACAGGAGGAACCTTTCCTTTTTCCTTTCCTAATTTTGTATCAGCAGCCCTATATAACCTAGATGACAGTAAGTTTTATTGAACTCCATAGGACTCACCTCTGAGTAAACATGCACAGAGATCGAACTGCAAATGTGTGTGTGTGTGTGTGTGTGTGTGAGAGAGAGAGACTTTTCTAACTGTGAGAATTGAAATAGGGAACAGATGGGAACTACAGATGCCAAAATTAACTAGAAGGGAGAGAAAAGAGAAATTTGTGGGTTTTGTGTAAATGGAAGAAGTTTGTGGATTACTGGAACAGGAGATACGGTCAGAACATTTCTACTGAAAAATGCCTTTTTTCTTTTTTAAGGTTCTGAGATTGAGTGGTACAGTGAAGCAAGATATTGGATAATCTGTTATTTTCTTCCTATAAATGTCAGTTGGGTATGTTTAGACTAAGGGCACAATCCACCAGTAAGTTCTCCTGCGCAAGTCCCACTGAAATGCAGCACTCTTCCTCATCTCCCATTCATTTCAGTGGAGTTTGCACAGGAGAACATCTTTGTTTTTGCACATCTCCCATTCACTTCAGTGGAGTCTGCAAACGAGAAAGTCCTGGTGGGTTCTGCCCAGTGACTTTATGCAGTCATTTTGCACTGAAAATGCCATGTCCACTTAAAAAGTAACTTACGCAAAACGTTATGTAGAAGACTCGCTTTTACTGCCTCATGTTGCAGTACAGAGTTAAGAGCCTTGTTCAAGATGTCAAGGGTAGGGATTGCTCACCCTTAAAAATGTGGTTAGTATCTTTATTACCTCTTATTTATCAAGATGCAACACCCTTTTTATCTATCCAATAACACAACCAAGATTACTCTCCTTGGATGTACTTCTTTTTCATGTATACTTGGTCACAGAGATTGTTGTACGGAGTTGCAAACATGGCTGCAAATTAAATAGCTCTATTGATGTTGTAAACCTTCAAAATTAAATTGAATGTGGTGCAATGGAGATTTCAGTAACAGAATAAGAAAATGCACATTGGTGATGAAAAGCAGTGGGTGGGCAGTGTGTTTAGCAGCAAAATAATTGAGCACGATGTAGCTGAAGTTGGCTTTCATGGGTTCCACCAGTATTCAGTGGGAGAAGTTTAAGCCTATGGCCCATTCTCCCATTGTTATCAGTGGGACCTATAATTGCTTAAGTGGGGCTGGATCATGCCTGTTGTTGTTAGAAGTCGGTACCTGTAATCATTTGCAGCAGATATCCCCCTACCCCACCCCACCCCACCCAATCCATTCTTCAGTAAAGGAGGATTGAAATCCTTTGTGCCTTCTTTGGGCATGGGTTTGCATCTTTGCACTTCCCTATGCTGCTGTGCATAAGTGGAGTGTGCATGCACAATTCTTGCCTTTCTCTTTTTTTGGCTGGGTAAGGGAAGGTGGTTCTATCCCCTTCCACTTTGCTGCAGCAATAGGAGATCTCTGTCTTGGGGAGAGTCCCGCTCCTACCTGCTCTCACTGTCAAAATCTGCACACAGACTCTGGATTTGGGAACTGATAGTGTAATCAACCAAAACTACAAGCTTCTTTTCTTCGAGAGTAACGCTCGCTGAACACAGCCGAACAGATCCATTTGCACTACTTTAGTTTGATTGGAGAGGGGCAAATTTAACTGGCTGAGCTGAGATAAAAGCACACTTCATTCATTCATTCTATATCTGTACCGCCCCATAGCCGAAGCTCCTTGGGTGGTTCACAAAAATTAACTTAGTCACCTTTGGGCTGGGGGCTGTTTTGGTTCTAGTGTGTTAGATAAGGAATAGGGGGGAAAGCATATAAAAGACAGCCTTTCTAGCAATGGATGATAGTTTTTTGTTTGATTGGTTATCTTGTAAGTTCTCATGCTTCCTTGAACATCTCAAAAAGATATGTATATTGAAGATTTGTTAACTTGCAAATTTATTTAAATTTAATTGGTTAAAAGGTTAATCTGCTCAACGTCTGTAATTGGTTCACTGCCATAACAACAACAACAACAACAATAATAATAATAATAAGTGTATCTATCTATATATGAATGAATGTGACCAACAAAACAGAAAAGCTTAAAATGATGTAGTTAAATGTTTTGGCTTCTGCCTTCATAAGACACACAGCTGGATTTCCAACCAGACCCTGGGAGCCAAGGCGACATTTTTAAGAATGGAGAGGAAGGAGAGAATTCTCAAGAAGGGGATACTTGTTGCCACAGAAGCGCAGAAGAAATTTTTAAAAAGAATTTACATATCAGTGGGAACTTCACTAATTACCTCCAGGTTATGCCCATGGGGCTGTATCCAATGTTAGAGGAGAACAACTGAAATTAACGGGACTTAAGTTAGAGTAACATTGGATGCAGCCCATTGGAAGCAACTCATGGGGTGTCTGTGAGTTCAGTCTGTATATCCAGAAAGTTCTCTTTTGCGTCTAGAGTCCCACGTTCGAATGAATGTTTTGTCCCAAATATTTTGAAGTCTGAAAGATTTTGGCCATCTGCGTTAAAATGTCTGTCTATGGGCTGAGCATAGGAAGCTGCCTCATACGGGGATCAGGCCCTTGGTCCATCTGGCTCAGGGCTGCCCACACTGAAGGGCAGTAGCTTTCCAGGCTTCCAGGCAAGGGTCATTCGCCTGGGCCTGGAACCTTCTGCTTGCAAAGCACCTGTTCTACCACTGAGCAGCCCACCTGCAAGCTGTCAAAGCTGTTCTGCAGTGATTGCTGGCTTGTGGCTTCTGAAATGGGTATGAAAATCTGTCATTGTTTTCCCAGCATGCCGGATCCAGGGTGTTTTCATTCTGTATTAAGAAGCCTGTGCTTGCAGGTGATGATCTGTTCAGTATGAACCAATCTTGCCAGGCCAAGTGTTTGAAGGTGACACTTTCCTGAAGATAAGTGCTGGCGATATGACGATTGGATTCACATAGATGCAGTCTGGGAATGAAGGTGGTAGGTGGGTTTAGTTCAGCTCCCGCAAGTAATTTGCTGGGGCTTGGAGGGTGGTGGAAAACAATGAAAGAAGGATTGGCGAGACGTTGTGAATTGGCTAAGTAGCTCTTCTAGATGAGTGTCTACTGAAAAGGAGATACGCTACTGGTATCTTTCTCACCTTTGTAGATGAGGGATAGGATCAATGCCCCACGTGGCGGAGACTTGCTGAGGATGTGGGGCCGCAGAGGTGAGCCACAAGTCCTAGCCTTCTGCCTCACTTGTTCTAGTGAGGAGGGCCTCGGAGCTGTGTGGGAGATGGAAGCCACTGAAGATTGAGTTCCACAACTCTTCTTGCATCTGAGATTCTGCCAGCCATCTCAAACATTTCTTCACAACCATTGAATAAAGCTAGAAGCTTGCTTTGTTGAATTCAACAGGGTGGGGAGATGGAAGCGGAGATTTTCGCCAAGCTATATTGTGGCACCCTGCTTGTGGAACTCTTTTATTTTATTTTATTTTTATTTATTAATTTTATTAATCACTCATCTGGCTGGTCACCCAGCCACTCTGGGCGATGTACAACATTAAAACAGTTAAAACAATAAAATTCTACATTAAAAACATATTTCTAAAAATACCCTAACCCATCCCGAATGCCTGCCTGAACAACCACGTTCTTAATGCGTGGCGGAAGCTCATTAAAGAGGGGGCATGGTGGAGTTCCCTAGGGAGGGAGTTCCACAGAGTGGGGGCCACCACAGAGAAGGCCCTCTCCCTCGTCCTCACCAATCTAGCTGTCCTGGCTGATAGGATGGAGAGAAGGCAATCCAAGGCTGATCTTGTTAAGCGGCCTGCCTGGCGTTGCTGGAGGCGCTCCTTGAGATAGGCTGGGCCGGAACCATATAGGGTTTTAAAGGTCAAAACCAACCCCTTGAATTTGGCCTGGAAAACAACTGGTAACCAGTGCAACTCCTTCAGCACTGGAGTGATGTGATCACACCGGCGGCTGCCTTTAATCAGGCGAGCCGCCGTGTTCTGTACCAGCTGCAGCTTCCGAACCATCTTCAAGGGTAACCCGATGTAGAGCGCATTACAGTAGTCTAGACGAGAGGAGACCAGGGCATGTACTACCAATGGGAGCAGATGGTCGAGAAGGAAGGGGCGCAGCCGCCGTATCAGATGGAGTTGGTACAGCACTGTCCGGCTCACAGCTGACACCTGAGCCTCCATGGACAGCTGGGAGTCCAAAATGACCCCCAGGCTGAGGACCTGGTCTTTCAAGGGTAGCCGTACCCCATTCCATACCAGGTCAACATCCCCCAGCCTCCTCTTGTCTCCCACCAAAAGTACCTCGGTCTTTTCAGGGTTCAACTTCAGCTTATTCCTCCCCATCCAGCCACTCACCGTCTCCAGACATTTGGACAGGGATTCTACGGGCAACCTTGGTGAAGATTTGAACGAGAGGTAGAGCTGCGTGTCATCCGCATATTGATGACACCGCACCCCAAACCTCCTGATGGTAGCCCCCAGCGGCTTCACATAGATGTTAAATAGCATCGGGGAGAGGATGGAACCCTGAGGCACCCCACAAGTGAGTGGCCCCGGGTCTGAAACCTCCTCTCCCAGTGCTAGCCTCTGGTACCTGCTGGAGAGGAAGGACCAGAACCACCGCAGTACGGTGTCTCCAGGAAAACTCTCAGAGAGGTCTGTCTGGTGCCGCTTTTTGTTATGCTTAGGTGCCAGGTCAGTATCTTATTTCCCCATACTTCTTTATTTTTATAAAATTAAAGGGTTTTTAAATATAACCACTGTTCTAGGTGCTGTTTTATCCTGTTCCTTATCATTTTACAGCTGGTGTTGCTTTTAATTTTTTATTGTTCTGAAATGCTAGATTTTGATTTAATTTTTAGCTATGCTTTATTGTATGCCACTTTGAAAACTTCAACCTAAAATTGAAATGGGAGTCATAAATCTTCAAAAGAAATGAAATAAAAATACGTTTTGTCTTTAAGACATATGGTTTGCAGGAATACAGTTTCTTTATTTTTAAAGTTAGAGCTCTTGTGAAGTTGTCTTTCATTGCTTCATTCTGGACAGGGGGCAGGCAGAGTTACAGGAGTTCTAGGTTACAGCATAAATCTCCCTTTAGGGACTTTTCAAATGTTGGCTGGGACACCCGCAGAGATTCCTTGCAGCCCTTGAAAGCACTAATCCCCCACCCTCTCTCTCTCTCTCTTCCGAGAACAGCCGAGATGAGGTGTCCCTGCAGGCCACAGAAGATACTTGTGTAGTTGCTCAGTTGGCTTCCAGGCCATGCCCCTCCAAACTGCACTAGTTTAGCAATCAAATTAATGTCCAAAAGAACTCTACAGTCACGTCTGCCCCAGGAGTGACTTTCACCTCACTGTCCAAGACAGAGTGGAGAGAAAGTTGCTCGCTCTCTCTCTCTCTCTCACTCACACACACAGACACACACACACACACAAATAGATGCAAAAAGCCAAGTGATGCAAACAGGCAGGCAAGAGTGAGCAATTTCTCCATATGCATATAGGGAAATGGTAGATCTGGGCTGGTTCAAAAAAGCCTCCCTTTGTCCCCTTCCACCCTTCACCAGGCCTGTGCAACTTGGGACCCATAAACCTGAGCACTGTGAGAGAGCACTGAGCACTGATGGGTGCTCTGTTGAACCTTTGTTTTTTTTCAGTCCCAGCAAAACCGGCAGATTTTCTGAATCCCTGGGGGACCATCATGCATGGCTTCTGGGCTGCATTTTGGCTCGGTGGGTCCCAACTTGTGGAAGCCTGACCTGCGCAGTGCAGACTACGGTCTGAGTCCACCAGAAGCGGAGAGAAAGTGTCTTTCAGCAGGCGACTAGCAGGGCAAATGTTTGCAGATGGTTCAAGTGAGTGAGCCAAGCTCCATGCTGTCAAGAAAAAGCTGCATGCTCCCCAAGCCAATCTGAGCTTAGGGGAATTTGGTGCCTGGCCTCAGATGTGGCCGTTGCTTTGACCCCAAGTGCCAGCCACAGCACGTGACTTGCCGCTGCCAGCGCTGTTGCTCCTGCACGGTCGCTTCATGGTGGCGTGCTCCGTGCTGGTGATGTTCTCCTCAAGGAGTTCAGGCGATTCCCGATGGAGAGCAAGGACTGAACCTTGCTGATGTTATTTTCCCGATTCCAGAGGTGGAACACAACTTTCTCTCACTGCTAACTAGTTTTTGCCCCAATTCCACCCCTTGAAGCCATTTGTTCCAGCATTCTTGTCCTCTCTTTCTCT
Organism: Heloderma suspectum; assembly: GCF_057233095.1. Lineage (NCBI taxonomy): Eukaryota > Metazoa > Chordata > Lepidosauria > Squamata > Helodermatidae > Heloderma > Heloderma suspectum. Next base: position 3,268,989 of record NC_139459.1, on the reverse strand, counting down.
CTCTCTCTGTTGGTTTGGGCCTACGGGAACTAGAGGAGACACACAGCCACACACACACACAAACCCACGACGGCATCCATGCCTTGCACGCTGCACGTGCTGATCTCATGCGCTGAGCCTCTCGCAGGACCCAGAGGAGCCATCGGGAGAGCGCTGGACACTGAGCTGTGCCAAGAATCCTCTGGAATCCTCCCCCTTGCGTGGTCTCCTCGCAGGTCAGCGCCAGAGTTCAGACCAGCAGGTGCTGGGGCTCGCCCTCCCCTCCCGCTGAGCCAGCCCAGGACCGCTCCTTTCCCAGGCTAGGGGTCACTTCCCTCCTGTCAGATTTGGTTTTTATGCAGCCTGAAGCTCTTGAGGGGAGAAATGGGGAGCGGCCGCGGGAGAGAGGCAGGGAAGGCAGGCAGGCAGCTGCCCCCGGCCCTCTCCTGGACATTTCCTGCTCTGCCTCAGCCTCCATCTCAAAGACAGGCTAAACAGACGCTGCAAAGGTGCCTTGGCTCCAGAAAGGTTTCTTGGCTCCAGGTTGCCACCTTTTTGTATTGGCTCTGCTTCTCTGCCTTAAGCAATGGCCCGCCGGGCAGAACTGTTGCAGCCTGGCACATTCTCTGGCACAGACCTCCTTGCCGCCTCCCCTCCCTCCCTCCCTGCTCTCCAGAGGAAGACTGGCAGCTGAATGCCAGAATGAATCCCCTCAGAAAGTGCCACCTGTGAGGCCATCCAAAATGCCTCCCTCTGGGGTTGGATCCTGCAGTTGTTCTGTGGGGAGCACCCATGCGTCAACCAGGGCCAGTGTGATGAAGTGCCGAGAGTGTTGGGCTGGGACGTGGAAGGCCTGGGTTCTAGTTCCCCGCTCGGCCATGAAGCCCACTGTGCCCTCAGCCTAACCTACCTCACAGGGTTGTTGTGAGGATAAAAGGAAGAGGAGGGGGATCAAGTATGCTGCCTCAGACTCTTTGGAGGAAAGGCAGGATATAAAGGCAACAAACAAATAAACAGAAATAAACGAGCGAGCGAGCCACTGGCTCTGAAGCCTGCGTGTCGGCGGAGAGGCCGCTGTTGCCTACATTTGCAACTCTGGGCATGGCAGTGGGGCGTGGCAATTTATCCGGGAGAACTTGAGGCGAGCCTTTCTGACTGTGGCATGAGGCCACGAGGTTTGTCCCCGATGGCAAGCCCTTCCCACTGCACATACACCGTCCCTGTGAGTGCCTCTCGGTTTCTGCACGGGTAAGCCAGTTATTTAAAAAAGAAAAGCAGAAAGAGCCCCTGAGGCTAAACGCCTCGCAAGGGTCTTGGCCCCCCAGCCACCTCCCCCTTTTCCTCCCACGCAGGCACCCTGCGTAACAGCTCCCCATGCTTCCGAGCGCGCCTGTCTGCTGTCGCCTCCTGGACTGCTTTGCTGGGCCAGTGGCAGCAGGGGCGTGCTCCACTTGGCTTGTGGAAGCTCCCGGGTCCAGCCTCTAGAAGCCTCTCCAGGTAGCACCAGCTAGGTCTCTGTCAGAGGGCCGCTGCCAGCCAGAGCAGGGAGTCCAGGGTGGGATGGACCAGCTGTCTGGCTCCGTCTAACGCTGCTTCTCATGTTCAGGTGACATGAACTAGGAAGGAAGGGAAGTGGATAGACTCAGGGGGACAGCTCCGTGCTAGAGCAGCTGCTTTGCCTGCAGAAGCTCCCAGGCTGGATCCCCGGCATCTCCAGGCAGGGCTGGAAAAACTCCTGCCCGAAACCTTGGAGAGCCCTCGTTGCCAGTCCGTGTCGACAGCACTGGGCTAGACGGACCTAGAGTCTAATTCGGTATAAGGCAGCTTCCGATGTTCCTGTGTTTCGCCTAGGAGAAGCATCCCCCCCTTTCCCAGGATCTCCCCAAGGAAGCAGCCCTGCGCCCCCAGTTTAGGGAGCATGCATGCCTTCGTGCCATCAGTGGCCATGGCTCCAGTCCTCCCGCTCCCAAGCCTGGCCTCAGGAACAGCCTGCCTCGCACAAATGCAGTCATCACGGGAGTGCTGTTGTGTGTCCACCTCCCAGCCCTTCTAGAGCTTCAGCGAATGGAAAACCTCTCACAGCCATGGTATGGAGAACCCAGGTGGGCTTGTGCAGCATCTGTCACGAGAACCTGCCGCCCTCCTTTCCACCAGAGCAGAGGGGTGTGGAGTGCTGGCCGCTGAGAGAGGCCTGGCACCAGCCCCCGTCCACACTCTGTTGAGCAATCCCTTGGCCGCTCTGTCTGTTGTTGTCGAGAGCCGGCATTTGGCGGGGCGGCCACGTCCCTCTCCCGGCGAGGCTGCCTTGGCCATGCAAGCCCCAAGTGCGACCTGTACGTGTTGCTGGAGCAGGGAGAGCACATTGTGCCTCCGAGAGGAGGAAGTTTGCTCCAGGCACAAACTGCACAGAAAACAAACGTTCTGCACCGTACGTCCCCTGATAAAGAGAACGTTCCCTGCTCTGGTCCATGATGTAGCCCTGTTTTGCTGCCTGACCTCGACTGCTCTTTTAACTTGCGCCTGGGTACTCACATCAGGTGCTGCTGAGGTGTGCCAAAGGTGTCTGCGTCAGGTTTCAGGTGCAGTTCTAGCTCAGTTGTGCCAGCTGGCAGAGGAGCACACGTCTTGCAGGGAGCGGCGAGTCTTTGCTTGGTTGGCCTTGCAGCAGCATTGCTGGCCCTTTGAGGACCCCAGCTTCAGTCTCTGCCTCTGCTTGCTCAAGCAGCCTTCCCCGACCTGGGGCCCTCCAGGTGTGTTGGACTACAACCTCCACTATCCCCAGTCAAAGGCCAGTGATCTCATTTGCGTATCTCAGAGCGGTTGTCCCCCTCCAGTAGACAGTGCTTAGAAAAGGAAACACGACCGCTTTCCCAATGGCATGGGAGTCCCACCTGTTATCCTCACAACAGCCCTGTAAGGTAGCTTAAGCTGGAAAAGAGCGGCCAGGATCACCTAGGCAGCTTCATGACTGGAGATTTGAATGGGTTGTTTTTGGGTGTGTGTTTTTACAAATTTATGTATATTTATCACTCACCAGTTAACCTAGTCCTTCTCCCACTCTGATTTTCTCCATTAATTTTATAGTTTTGAATGACTTGATCATGTTTGTATGGGGGGACCAGACTGATGTGTTTGCAACCTACCATTCTTCCATTCCAAGCGTCTTCTGACCTCTCTGGGCTTGTGGCTTACAGCAGTTGCATACTTTTCTTCCTTGCACACTGCCGATATGTGCAACCATCTACATTGGTTATAGCAGTGTGCGAAAAGGAGTCCTGGTGGTATTGTGTGATCACATCACACTTGTGTGTGTGTGTGTGTGGCATTTTAATCAAGGTGCACGAGTGCTTCTGAGCATCCATAATTTGTGAGGGTAAAAAAGAAAGGATGATGCAAACTGCACATGCGCCAGTCACAAAACATGAACGTAAGAAATTCTCCAAGTTCAACTGGAAGGCTGGTGGAGCAGCGTGGGGGGCTGAGGCCATGGAGCAATAACAAAACAGAATGGGGGCATCTACTGGTCTCTGATTTGAACCCAGGTTTCTCTGTTTCAAGCTGAACACTTCATCCAGTATACCGTGCTGTCTCTTCTTTATATTTGCATCTTTTCTTATAATAGTCTGGGCAAAGGAGTAAGAATTCTAATCCTATTACATTTTAATTGTATAGCCTGCCACATTTAACCCATAAGGACCCAGGGAAAGGGCTCACTGAAGCTATTGTTGTTCAGAATGCCACGTGCCAATTAGGGGGGTCCTTCTCATCCCCAAACATTTGCTGCTTGGCCGCCCCTCCCAATCTTGGGTTTTCCCTCTGCTCCTGCCTTTTTGTCTTTTTCCAGGTGCCAGCCACCTTGGGATATTTCTGTGTTTTATTGTTTCCCCTCTGCTTCTTTTGCAATAAGAGAAGTTTTTTTTTCCAGAGCTGTGGAAATAACGATGCTGCCAAACAAAGGAATGTTGCCTTTTAACAGAAAGGTGAAAATCGGCAGCAGCATATTCAGTCAAAGAGGCCATCAGTCAAGGGACTCTCACTTGTGAATCTGAGCATCTGTGCTGACTTGAAAGCACCCCTCCCCCCTGCAATGGCTGGAAGTTTCCAGAAATGTTTCAGTATGAAGCACCTAAGATCATAAGAGCAGACTTGCTACAGCAGACCAAGCGTCTGTCTGGTCCAGCGTCCTGTTTCACCTGTGACTTCCCAGATGCCTTCTGGAAGCAGGGCATGAAGGCAATATGGCTTTCCCATCCCCTGCGCCACCCCACCAACAGCTGATGTTCAGAGGTATACTGCCCCTGGACATGGAAGATCTATGTGCTGTCATGGAGGGATTCACAACTTTGGGTTGGTTTTGGTAGCCAGTCATGATTATGGTCATCACCAAGCCTTGGAAAGTAGGGATAGAAGAATCTGTCAATTTTGGTTTCTCTCTGTTTCTCATTTTTCCAGTCTTTCTCTCTCTCTCTTTTCCTCTTTCTTTTCTTTTTATACTTTTTTGGGTTGAAATTTCACACAAAAAAACTGAATTAAAAAATCCAATCTTGGCTTCTGTTCATCTTGAACTTTGAGAATTTCTTCATTCCTAAGTTTGGTTCGTCTCAAATTTGGAGAATTTTTTAAAATGTTCACATGAAAATTCATTATAATTTTTGTGCACATTTCTCCTAACACATGCATTTTTGTATGCATTTTTGCCTAATATGCATACTTGTTGCAAGCAATTTTCCTAATATAACGCCTTTTTGAACATTATTTTCCCTAATATATGTATTTTAATGTATTTTTTGGATTGGCGAACTCCACTGCAAAATTTAGAAAATTCGAATTTTGAAGAACAACTGAGTTTCAGTTCACATAGTTATTTGAAAGTATGAAACTAGGTAGGTTCGCATTCAGCTAAGAACTGAACAAATTTCTCCCACTTCCATATTGGAGACATATTCAGAAGATTCAGGGCCCTGGCCCATAGGACACAAATTTGCATAACATCTGCATATATTAATGTATATTTATACATGCCAGTTTAGAAATAATTACTAGGATTTATTTAAATTTCACAGGAAGCAAAGGCAGCCAATTAATTTCTTATTCAAAAATTTCTCAAATGTAGAGATTCTTAAATTAATTTGCACACTTGACCAGATCATCCCAAAGCAATGGAATCCCCCCGCCGCCTCCCGTTAATTGCCATGCAAGGCAAGATTCTTTTGGTGTGGGAAAAGTTATCCCTTCTCTCCCCAGTTTCAATCCCCCCTGAAAATTGCTCCTGTGTGGCAATTCAGCTGAGGAAACAACCTCCCATTGGCTCCACCAGACACTCAGGGCTCTGTAGAATAGATGCCAGGCCCTGGGAAATAGGTTCCTGGTCCAGGACACATAGGCCCAGGCCTAGCAACATCCCAGCCGGGAGAGGCACACACAGAGGGTGCACGGGTGGGGCAGGGGCTCCTCTCGGACTTCACGCAGCACTTTGGGGCAGAGGTGATCCCCTGGCTCCAGGCACAGGGCAGGCAGAGGCAGACTGGTTCTGCCTTTGCACAGATGTTTGGAAGCTCCCAGTACCTCTGGAGCACAGTGAGAAGTCAGAGGTGAGAGAAAGGGGTGCTTGACATGCAGACGGTGGCGAGCACGTTTGTGGACTCTTTGTTCTTGTGGCCAACAGCCATGGAGAGAGATCTCCTCCTCTTCCCCCATCGTCATGAATCTGTCTAATCTTCTAAAGCCATTGACCCCGCTTTCACCATATCCACACAGTGGGACAGGACCAGGTGGCGCTCGTGGAGTGCAGTAGCTCCGTAGTGGTGGCCGGCTGCACATGAAAGAATTCCCAGATCATCCCCCACCTCAGCCTGCAGCCTCAGACTGCCCAGTGAGATTTGTGGCTAAGATCAGAATTGAATTCATACTGCCTGTGCCCCCGAAAGAAACGCCTCTGTAGCGACCTTTCCATGTTAACAAGCCCTCAGTTTGTGGGGAGGGTCAGGGAGAGGACTGTGGCTGGAATGGTGGCTGTGTGAGTGCCAGCTGGGCCCCCTCCCCTTCTTTGGAGTATTTTTGGTTGCCCTAAAAATGGACGACATGAATGTATTGTGGTATTAATTGTATTTTCTTTCTTTCCCTTTTTGAAAACTGGGATAGGATTGTCTAATAGGCCTTGGCAAAGCCATTTGTTATGTTAATGGGAATTGTTTGGGGAGAGATCTGCCGAACTCAGCATTTTGGGAGGAGCACTTTGGTTATCGGGAAGTGCTCTGTACGTTGACGAATGGGCTTCCGGAGACACCCGAAAGCAGGAGACGCATCTGAATCTCCATCCCTGCAGGGTAGAGACTAGGAGATGTTAAGGCGTTGTTTATTAGTATTTGGTGGGTGTGGGGGGGTATTGAAACACAGTCCCTATGAACACCCCCTCCCCCTTGTTCTAATCAGCATGAGGACAAATAAAGAAGTCTCCCTGTGCTTCTGGGGATGATGGGAGTTGGACTCCAACACATCTGGAGGGCACCAGGTTGAGGGAGGCCGCTATAAAGTTTTCCTGTACAAACTTTGTTGAAACAAACAGGAGTTGCGCAAGGGCGCTACTATACTTCTGTGCTAATTAGGATGTGCCTGCACCTGTGGTGAATGTACAGCACCTTGCACGCTGGGGCAAAAAATCCCAACCTCGTGTATATACTGATGGGAGCTGAGCTAGCAGTGACTGACCAAGAAAGAGACCTTGGGGTTGTCATGGACAGCTCAGTGTAAATGTCGACCCAGTGCACGGCTGCTGTGAAAAAGGCAAACTCCATGTTAGGCATAATTAGAAAAGGAATTGAAGATAAAACTGCCAACATCCTACTGCCCCTATACAAATCTATGGTATGGCCACACTTGGAATACTGTGTCCAGTTCTGCTCACCACACCTCAAAAAAGATATTGTAGAGCTGGAAGAGGTGCAGAAAAGGGCAACTAAAATGATCAAGGGGCTGGAGCATCTCCCCTATGAGGGAAGGTTACAACAGCTGGGATTGTTTAGCTTAGAAAAAAGGTGAGTTGGTAGAAGGGTACAAAACGATGCATAGTATGAAGGAAGTGCGGAGGGAGGCATTTCCCTCCTCCTCTCATAATACTAGAACCCAGTGGGTTCACCCCACGAAGCTGATTGGTGGGAGATTCAGGACAGGTAAAAGGAAGGACTTCTTGACACAGTGCACAGTTACAACTATGGAATTTCCTACCACAGAATGTAGCGACGGCCACCAGTTTGGAGGGCTTTAAAAGGCAGTTCGACAAATTCCTGGAGGAAAAGGATCTCAGTGGCCACTAGTCCTGATAGCTCTGTGCTACCTCCAGAACCAGAGGCAGTGAGCCTATATACACCAGTTGCTGGGGGACATGGGCGGGAGGGTGCTGTTGCGCTAATGTCCTGCTTGTGGGTTTCCCGTGGGCAGCTGGTCGGCCACTGTGTGAACAGAATGCTGGACTAGATGGACCCTGGGCCTGATCCAGCCGGGCTCTTCTGCTGTTCATCTATGTGCACGCACACTCCTCCAGCAAATTCTTTTCTTACAAAGTCTACAGGGCCTTCAGAATGGCTTTGTTTTTAAAACAGCCTAAATACAATCAGTAAGAATTTCAAACCATCAGCAGGAGCAGCGCGCTCTCAAGGGGAAACAGCTAAACTCCAGCGCTCAAGCAGCACTTAAAAGTGGGCATGAAGAGATCTTCAGCTGGTGCTGAAAAGGCATGCCGGGCGGGCCTCCCTGGAGACAGCATTCAACAGCAAGGGTGCCATCGCAGAGAAGGCCGCCCCCCCTAAACCGACCGAGTTCCCTTTTCTGGTGTACATCTGTTGCATCACTGGTTCCTTGTGGAAGGCCTGGTCCTAGTCCTGGTGCCTGGAGAAGGAGGTGGAATGCATCTGGCTTCAGTTGGGCGCCCTGGGCTTTCAGAATGGTGGCCTTGGAGGCTTGTGAGCGCCCGCAGGAGGCAACATGGCGGGCAGTAGAGGTAACTGGGCTTTGCTGAGATTCCTTGGCAGTATTTTTGAACTATTTTCCTGCAACAGAAAGAAACTGGTTCTGTGCAGAGGTTGTCTTCTCCTCACAACAGCCCTGAGCCAGGACAACTTCTGTGGTGTGGTGTCTTGGTCAAGGAGGTGGGCTATGAGGTTCTCAGTTCAACGAATGAACCGATCGGGTGGCTTTAGGCAAGCAACTGCCTCCCAGCCTTGCCCTTCGCATTTCTAAACTGGGGGCACTACTTGCCTACCTTTCAGGGTTGTTGTAAAGATTTTTTGGATTGTGAGTGGAGGCAGAGTCTGCCTTTTTTGTCTGCTTGCTTAAACTAAGCAAATAATGTAACTGAACCACTGTTCAAGCGCAAAGAGGCTTGAACAATCTATGGTGATGTGGTGAGTACAAATACGGTTTGCTGCTAACCGGGGATTCCACCTGGGCATCTTCTCCAGACCCAGCGCTCTAGGCAGGGCCCTTCAGTGGCCTCTAAGGGGCAATCTACTGTGCAGTCCTGTACAATAGCAAAAATGCTTCTCATAACGCTTCATTTACTGACTGCATACTTATCCCACTTTTCAGGCCGTCATTGTTTCCCACAGCTCATAGCAATGAAAAAAGAGAGAGAGGGAGGCCCTGCCATCACTTTTACAAACTAAATGACAAGACACACAAGAGAAGGGGAGTGGAAGGAAAAGGAAGAGGGGGGGGATCAGTGGATTGCACCCTCCCCGTGCTCCTAGGTCCCCCAGCTGAAGGCAAAACCCAGAACGTGCAGTCCAAGGGCATAAGAAACTTACTTTAAAAATAAATAATTTACCCCATGGCTTCTGTTGCTTGTCCATCACAGCCTCCAACTTTGTCTTGCTACAGGATTCACAAGCTTGGACTTCTTCCTATTTATGCAAGAGCTTGTAATCCTAAGGAAGCTGAGAGCAAGATTTGGAGGCACTTTGCACTAGAAAAGAGGCAATATGTCTCTCGATATCCTCCATGTTTTGCTATTAAACTATGTTTGCATTGACTTTCTATATTTAAATACATTTATCAGTCAATAATCCCTGGTTTTGTTTAAACTTACATATATTTCATATTAAGAATTGCCTCTAAAATTTATCTTCAGTGGGAGTCCCTGAGCTTACCCTGAAAAGAAATCCATTTGGAGGCAGATTGCAAAAGCACATGATTTTGTTAAAGCTATTACATTTTTTGAGTCCCATTCTCCTTAATCAGCCATTAAGCTGACTCTCAAATATTTCTACTAGACTAGAGCATTAGAGATAGACAATTTTCCTGCCTCAAACTTTTGTCTCTGTCACATTTATCTTAGCAGTTTCCTACCCAAAATCTCTTGAATAAAGTAAATTGTGTTTGTGTATTACGTACACATGCACTCTCTCTCTCACACACACACACACCCCTCATAAAGTTTTTTCATTCAGTCTTCTCTGTTACGGCTTAACTAACAAATTGTTTGCCAAATCCAAGCACTTAACAAGTACTACAGAAAAAACATTGGGAAATAATAAAGCTTCAGCCCTTTTAGTGTGTGGCTTGGCTCCTCTGCCCAAGCCATGCGCTAGCGCATAAGTACGGTGCTTGTGCTCTGATTGTGGCGCCAAAGCCCCCTGCCAAAACTGACCACGGTTGGATGTGTGCATTTGAGCATGGTGTCTGGCCTGCTACACTAGCAACTCTGCCATTATTGCACTGTAGAGTGAGAATGGGACCGTCAGGAGGCAGTGGGGTTTCTCTGCTTCTGACCTTCATGGAGGCCCACTTTTGCAACTCTTGCAAAGTGAGAAGTGAGAACCTCCCTTCCTGAGGTCCTAGCTGCAGTTTTCTCCCTGCCTCAGAGAACCTGAGGGCCTTTTCTGCTTTGGCACCCCGGTTGTGGAATGAGCTTCCCAGAGAGACTTGCCTGGTGCCTACATTGTAGCCTTTCCGGTGCCAGGTGAAGACCTTTTTTCCCCCCAGGCATTTTAGGCTTTTGGCCCTGTTGTTTTAAGTCTGCTGTTATTTTATTTTAAATCTCTGCATTGCTGCTAGGTTTTATTTTGGTTGGTACTTTTCTATTGTAGTTTTAAGCTTTTACATTTTATATTGTATTTTATGATGGATTTTGTAGTTGTAGTTGTTGTGAACTGCCCAGAGAGCTTCGGCTATTGGGCATTATAGAAATGTGATAGATAAATAAATAAATAATTCATCATAGAAATAAATAAACCTGACCTGATCTCTTGCTTATATCCGATCTCTGATTAGAGATCATAGATAAGGAAGGGATATGTAGCCCACTGCTGTAGCAGCAGATGCAGGGGGGTCTGGTGAACTGCCAGAAATGGTGTGGCGGGGCGCATGTGGCCTCTTGGTTGCACATTTTGCACCCCGGTTGTAGCATATCACCAAGGCCAGAGGTGGGAGGTGATCCTTCAAGCCTGGTGTGAAACCAGACCTTCCTCTCCTCCTGCATTCTCTTCAGCATCCTCTCCCCCTCCCTGACCCATCACCTGATGGTGATCTTGGATCAGCGGGCATGTGGTGGAGTACGTAGGATCGCACCTTCCATAGCTGGGGACTTGCTAGGTGGGAGCTTCTGCCTTGTCCATTATTCTGTGAATCCACAGGGAACCATTTTGACGGAGGCATCCCTGGCCCCTAATGTGTTAAGGTGTGGGCCGTAGATGTTTTTGATTGGTTGTGTCCATTCTCTTCACCATGAGTAAGAAAATCCATATTTTAGTGAAGTTCAGCAGCCCTTGTACTGATCCAAGAATTGATTTCAGGGGTATATCTTTGTTAACTTGATTTAAAGTACCTATTCTCTTGTAATAGACCTAAGAAACAATAGGGAAGATGAGTTATTATATTTATCAATTGGCAGGGGTGTTCGTAGCTGAGTATTTATAATTTCAGAGGGATTTTTTAATAATGCAGTTCAATAGAAAAAGTGTAAAACTGTATTGATTTTATTGTGTAATTTATGCATATGCATAGACTTGCACTTAAGCCAATCAATATCTGTTATTAATGGGGTCTGAGATAATTTTTATGTTTCTATCTCCAAAAAGATGTTGTGGTTGGCTTCACTGCATGATTATTGATGAGAGGGTAGAATTTATTTTGCAAATTCAATGTTTCACACACCAGGGGGAAACACTTAGCAACTTGTGACTCACACAAAAGACAGCCAGTGTGGTGCAGTGGCGAGAGTGCTGGACTGGGAGCCGGGAGATCCGGGTTCTAGTCCCCACTTGGCCATGGAAGCTCACTGGGTGACTTTGGGCCAGTCACAGACTCTCAGCCCAACCTACCTCACAGGGTTGTTGTTGTGAGGATACAACAGAGAGGAGGAGGATAATGTAAGCCACCTTGGGTTCCTTGCAAGAGGAAAAAAGGCGGGATATAAATGCAATAATAAATAAATAAAATAAAAACAACAGCGGTTTTCTTCTCCTGCTCAGAAAAGTTATCTCAAGTCCAAAATTAGGGGTGGCTTCTGTTTCTTTGTTAGTTTGTCTCTGCTTTTGTTTTTTCCTGATGTCACACACATTTTTTCCAAATCCAGTTCCTGTGCATTTTTCATTGTGATCAGTCCTCAGTAGTTTATGAAGAATGGGGAATGCAGAAGCCAAAGAATGTTGGGCTTCTGGTGGAAACTTTCCACAGCTATGGTAGCCCCTTCCCAGAGATTCTCTCATGCCCCAGTGCTGCTGTGCTGTGAGGAGGGGTGCCTATTCGGGGAAATCCTCCATCCTCACCTCTTCGCAATAGTCTGTCCAGCAGAAATGAAGGAGCCAGTTCGAAAGCATCAATTCTTCGGCGCTCAGCCTTCCTTATAGTCCAGCTCTCACAGCCATACATTACTACTGGGGAAACCATAGCTTTGATTAGACGGACCTTTGTCGGCAAGGTGATGTCTCTGCTTCTTACTATGCTGTCTAGGTTTGCCATAGCTTTCCTCCCCAGGAGCAAGCGTCTTTTAATTTCATGGCTACAGTCACCGTCTGCGGTGATCTTGGAGCCCAAGAAGGTAAAATCTGTCCCTGCTTCCATTTCTTCCCCTTCTATATGCCAGGAAGTGATGGGGCCAGATGCCATGATCTTCGTTTTTTGAATGTTGAGTTTCAAACCAGCTTTTGCACTCTCCTCTTTCACCCTCAACAAGAGGCTCTTGAGATCCTCTTCGCTTTCTGCCCTTAGGGTGGTATCATCTGCATATCGGAGGTTGTTGATAATTCTCCCGGCAATCTTAATTGCGACCTGTGATTCATCCAACCCGGCGTTTCTCATGATGTACTCTGCATATAAGTTAAATAAGCAGGGCGACCATATGCAGCCTTGTCGTACTCCTTTCCCAATTTTGAACCACTCGGTTCCATGTCTGGTTCTTACTGTTGCTTCTTGATAGGAGTGCACGAAAGCCACTTAGCTGGTCTCGCAGCTTTTAGCGGTGGGGGGGAGGCGCTTCGCTGCTCTCCCCCCGAAGTTCAGGCCAGGGGCGGGAGGATTCCCACCTCGCCCGGCTGAAATTCAGGCCGGGGGGGAGGCTTCCCGCCTCGCCCGGCCGAAATTCAGGCCAGGGAGGAGGCGCCTCGCCTCGCCCGGCCGCGAAATAAAAAGTTTTTTTAAAAAAACGTCCCCGTGATAGGCTACGTGACGATTTACGTAGCCTATCACAGCTGACTTTGCAAATCTAGCCGTGATAGGCTACGTTAATCGTCACGTAGCCTATCACGGGGGCGTTTTGTTTTGTTTTTTTACTTTTATTGGAATGGCGGACGAAGACCCGACGAACCGCCGCCGGGACCTGCCGCCGGGAGGGACATTCAGGAAAGGTAAGTCCCTTCCCGGGGGGGGCGGGGGGCGGGGGGCGGGGGGGCAGAGAATTTCTCCCCAAAACTTCTTCGGGGTCTGAACACGTTGGTGCTCGGCCCCCCGAAGTTGACCCTCGTACAGGTTTCTCAGGAGACAGGTAAGGTGGTCTGGTACTCCCATCACTTTCAGAATTTGCCAGAGTTTGTTGTGATCCACACAATCAAAGGCTTTAGCGTAGTCAATGAAGCCGAAATAGACGTTTTTCTGGAATTCTCTTGCTTTCTTCATGATCCAGCGAATGTTGGTGATTTGATCTCTAGTTCCTCTGCCTCTTCAAAACCCCGCTTGGACTTCCGGTAGTTCTCGGTTCGCATACTGCTGAAGCCTAGCTTGTAGGATTTTGAGCATCACCTTGCTGGCATGTGAAATGAGCGCAATTGTGCGGTAGTTTGAACACTCTTTGGCGTTGCCCTTCTTTGGAATTGGAATGTAAACTGACCTTTTCCAGTCTTGCGGCCACTGCTGAGTGTTCCAGATTTGTTGGCATATTGAGTGCAGCACTTTAACAGCATCACCTTTTAGGATTTTAAATCGCTCAGCTGGAATACTGTCATCTCCGCTAGCTTTGTTGTTAGTAATGCTTGCTAAGGCCCACTTGACTTCACTCTCGAGGATGTCCGGCTCAAGTTCAGTGACCGCACTATCATGGCTATCAGGGACATTCAGCTCTTTCCTGTATAGTTCTTCTGTGTATTCTTTCCACCTCTTCTTAATCACATCTGCTTCTGTGAGGTCCCTGCCTTCTTTGTCCTTTATCATGCCCATCTTTGCACAAAACGTTCCCTTGAGATCTCCAATTTTCTTGAAGAGATCTCTAGTCTTTCCCATTTTGTTGTTTCCCTTGATTTCTTTGCATTGTTCATTTAAGAAGGCCTTCTTGTCTCTCCTTGCTATTCTCTGGAACTCTGCATTCAGTTGGATATATCTTCCCCTTTCTCCCTTGCTTTTCGCTTCCCTTCTTTCCTCAGCAACTTGTAAAGCCTCATCAGACAGCCACTTGGCTTTCTTGCATTTCTTTTTCTTTGGGATGGATTTCGTTGCTGCCTCCTGAACAATGTTATGGACCTCCGTCCATAGTTCCTCAGGCACTCTTGTCTATCAGGTTTAATCCCTTAAATCTATTCCTCACCTCCACTGTATATTCATAAGGGATATGATTTAGGTCATACCTGAATGGTTTAGTGGTTTTCCCTACGTTCTTCAATTTCAGCCAAAATTTTGCAAGAAGCAGCTCATGATCTGAGCCACAGTCAGCTCCAGGTCTTGTTTTTACTGACTGTATGGAGCTTCTCCATCTTTGGCTGCAAAGGACATAATCAATCTGATTTCGATATTGACCATCTGGTGATGTCCATGTGTAGAGTCGCCTCTTGTGCTGTTGGAAAAGAGTGTTTGCTATGATCAGCGTGTTCTCTTGGCAAAACTCTATTAGCTTTTGTCCTGCTTCATTTTGTACACCAAGGCCATGCCTGCCTGTTATCCTGGTGATTTCTTGACTTCCTACTTTAGCATTCCAATCCCCTATGATGAAGAGGTGTTAGTTCTAGAAGGTGTTGTAGGTCTTCATAGAACCGATCAACCTCAGCTTCTTCGGCATCAGTGGTTGGGGCATAGACTGAATTACTGTGATGTTGAATGGTTTGCCTTGGATTCATACTGAGATCATTCTATCATTTTTGAGATTGTACCCCAGTACTGCTTTTCCCACCCTTTGTTGACTATGAGTGCTACTCCATTTCTTCTAAGGGATTCTTGCCCACAATAGTAGATATGATGGTCACCTGAATTAAATTCGCCCATGCCTGTCCATTTGAGTTCGCTGATTCCCAAGATGTCGATGTTCAATCTTGCCATCTCATGTTTGACCACCTCTAGCTTACCTTGATTCATTGATCTGACATTCCAGGTTCCTAAACAATATTGTTCTTTACAGCATCGGAGTTTCTTTTCACCTCCAGACACATCCACAGCTGAGTGTCCTTTCGGGTTTGGCCCAGCCGCTTCACTCTTTCTGGCGCTACTTGGAAATACCCTCTGCTCTTCCCCAGTAGTATATTGGACACCTTCCGACCTGAGGGTCTCATCTTCCGGCGTCATCTCTTTTAGCCTTGTGATACGTTCCATTGGGTTTTCTTGGCAAGAATACTGGAGTGGGTTGCCATTTCCTTCTCCAGTGGACCACATTTTGTCAGAACTCTCCACCATGACCTGTCCATCTTGGGTGGCCCCGCACGGCATAGCTTATGGCTTCCCTGAGGTACGCAAGCCCCTTCATCACAACAAGGCAGTGATCCATGAAGGGGCCCTGGTATCTTGCTTAAAAGCATTTCAGGTTGCAGGGCTGGTAAGGACTGCCAGGGCCACTTGGAGTAAAGGACCCTGGGCTAGAGCAAGGGTGCTGAAGTTCATTCAGCCTGAGGGCCGACTTCAATTCTGCAGAAGCTTTGGAGGGCGCGTTCCAGTGGGAGGCAGAGCTAAAGATGCAAGGGGGCCAAAGTGCCCACCAAATGCCAGCCTACTGCAGCTTAAAGCTCTTATAGCCAGTAACTAAGCCTTCAGGGAGGCATTTCAACCTTTTAGAATGGGGGAAAACTGCACAAAAGCTGGGAAACTACCGAAGGATCAGTGATCGGGGGGGGCATGGGAAGGGGCGTGGCCCTATGGGGAACCCTAGATGGCTAGATTTGAACCCCAGGCAGGCCAGATTCAGCCCGTGAGCCTGGGGTTCAACACCCATCGGTTAGGTGGGCCAGTGGCTTGACTTGGCATAAGTCAGTTCCGTGTGCCCATCCTAAGATCCAGTCTCTCGCTCTCAACATTTGGACCTGAACAACACAATAGGTATAACTAGTCTGATTTTTACAGTATCAGACTAGGCAGGATGGGAGCACCAAATTTAGAATTGTATTACTGTATTTCACAGCTCGGGGCGGGGGGTATTAATCACAACACTTTAAAAGTGCGAAATAGGACTCTTGGGAAAGAGCACAACAATCCTTGTGCTTGTAAAATACCAGCACACCATCTGCCAAGGATGGGGAATGAGGAATGGTGTTATTCATCCATAGAGCATGGGGTATGTTCAGAAAGGATACACACGCAGGACAGGGCATGATTTGGGGCAGGATTGAAATGCACATTCTGAGGTGTTTGAGCGTCAGGATGTGGGTGGCACATCCAGAAATGTTTCTTTCTTTTTTAACAAAGAGAATGTGAAAGTTTTCATTTTTTATGAAATCAACATGAAGCACAAGGGTATTTTGTGTTTGCCAAATGTTGGTTGTATTCAGACAACACAACAACCCATGGTTTCCAGCCCATGGTTTGTTTTTTTGTCTCAATCTATGTCAGTTCACAAACCATGGTTGTGAAGGTCTGCCAAACCAGCACATCAAGGCATGATTTGAAGTTGGTTTATAAGCACAGTTTTCACTGTGATTTGCTTTTACATTTGCCCAAATCATTGATGAACCACATTTATGGTGGTTTCTTTTCCTCACAAGATTGTTGCACTGTGGAAATAAGAGTGAACCTATGAAGCTGAGTACTGAGGGGATGGAAAATGAAAGCAGATAAACCATGTTTATCTGTTGTGTGCCTAGAAGTTAAAACCATGGTGTGTGGCCTCTTCTTAACTATGGTTAGCACAAACCATGGTTTGGTGTGATATCAGTATTAAGCCATTGTGTCGTCATATTGCTCTTATCCATGTGGCAGAACCAAAAATCCAGTAGTCCTCATATCTGTATGTGCTGTGCAGTTTGATACCAGTCCGAGTGTCCCCTCAAGTATCCATATCAAGATAGTTCAGAGGATTAGATTCTCCACTTGACTGAAAGCGGGGCTCAGTTCAAGGTTTTGTGGCTTTCTTTGCATGGGCCAAGACCCATGTGGTTGTGGGGCTTCTCTGCACATGCTTGGAGCCTGTGGGAGCTTCAGCTATGTAAGGTGTAGTCATCTGCTGAGAGCTTGGCCGTCACGGCAGTTGCCCTAGGAGGCCTGGCACGGTGACGGCCGCTGGGATGAGCTGCTCCCTTCGCTTTGACTTTGGCAAAGATGCAGAAGCTTTCTATTTTAGAAACCTTTTGGCCATGGATTTTCAAAATTTGATGATCTGCCACTGGTGTGCAGATTTGGGAGGGTCTTTTGCCATCCGTGTCATTATTGGATTATTTTTTAATCTTTGCCTTCTAGTAATATTGAAGGTAAGGTGGCCAAAATAGAGGAAACACATCACCCCACAAAAGGGTGAAAGAGAACAGAGATTTGACTAAACATTTGCATCTGCTAAATGTATATGTGTATATGTAAATTTAGGAACAAAAACTGCGATTTCAGTAGATAATGCATCTCACCACGATGGAGAAAACTGTGACCTGGTGACTGGTGTGCCTGCCTGCTCAGCCTGCTGTCCAGGGGCTAAGAACAGCTAATGGGCAATTTCAAGGGTGCTGCTCTCCCTTCTTGGGGTTCTTTGTCTTTAAACAGGGCATGGACTGGAGGGCCCCTCAAACAGAGGACACCTTCAACATAGGACTGTTGAGGACTGTCCTGTGACAGCCCTTCAAATACTGGACTATCCTCTGTAAAGCAGGACGCATGGCCACCCTAACAGAAGCGTCTGCTTTTTGTTTTCACTTTTGCTATAGAAAATGTTTTAAATAAGTAAAACCCCAAACAAATTCCCAGGACAGAAAAAGATTCCAGTTTGTTGGGGTTCTTTTTCACCTAAGGTCTAGAGATAAAGCTTCAGCTTTCCATGAAGTGGACTCCATTCCTGTTTGATCCGAACTATGGGAGAGTGGGTTTCTCCAAGGCTATTTTGGAACCTCTGCTGTGGATGGGCCAAAGGCTGGGCTAGATGGCCCCTGGTATCTTTCAGACCCAGTTGCTACTATTTCCAGACATCACCCTTTCCAGGCCCTTCTTTTTGCCCTGGTCCTCCCATGTTGATTGGGCCCTCCACCCCCACCATCTGCATGCAGTGTGTGACCTAACTTTTTCCTCCCAGGTCACTGAAAACCCATCAGGATGGGCCAAAATTCATGTAATTTATTGCTTTTGGAGACTTTGGGATTGTTTAGGGCAGAATAATTACAGCCTCCCCAATTGAGAACTAACACACGGAAAATTAGCAGCTTGGTGTTAACAGTCAAGTTCTTTATGGCAGTGAGAGCTGGGCCTGGTAATGGCATGTTTAAGTCTGACTGCTGTGGGGGAGTCAAGATCCCCCTGAAAGACATTCCATATTTGCTGTATATTAGTGTTTCTTAACCTGAATAATTCCTCCAGGAGGGGCAGAGGAAATCTCCTAACAGATATGAAATGTGAATAAGATGAAAAGGGCAATTGGAGGAGAGAAAGGGAGTGCGAGAGAAAAATTTGCTGAGAATGTACCTTGCCAAGCTGGAAGAATGTTTGAGTGCCTGAGCTATTTCTTACGCACACACATACACACACGCTCCTCCCTCGCACATGCTAGATTATACCCATGTACGCACAATTACATTAATTTATAGCCTTCCCCATCAGGGCAGATACATTTGTCCTTAATTCATCCACTCTGAAACCAGCCCTTACTTCTCCCATTTTACAGAGTGGGAAGCTGAGGCTGGGTCACTTACCCAGGGCCTCCCAGGGAAAAGCTGGGATTTGTCCGGATGTCTGACATACTCTCCACAGTGCTAAGGTGTGCTGGAGACCAGCAGTAGGTTTTTCAGACACGTAACAGTGGCCCAGCATAGTTGCTTGTGGTAGATACGTACATCCTGCTATTGTCTCTGATTACAGTAGGTTTTGCAGGTTTTTAACTGGGTAAGGCGCAAAACTATTCAGATAGGCGGCCGCCTACGAACTCGGAGGCAGCCGCCTATCCAATGCAGGGCAAGAGAAGCACAGAGGGGATCGTTCCCTCCGCGCTTCTCCTTCCCTGCATTTTTGGCTAGATGGCCGATTGTGGGTGGCTGTCTAGCTGCGGGAGGGCGGAGTGTGGGAGGAGGCTGCTGTACAAGAGATTGGATGTGTCGTACAGGCATTTCCACCCTCCCCACCCCGGAACGCCCCCAGACACGTCCCTTTTCGGCCGCTCTGTGCTCCTCTTGCGAGCGTGGAGGATGGGGCTGTTCCGTGCTGCCCACGGGGCAGTGCGGAAGTCGGGGGAGGTTGGTTCTCCGGGAACCAACCTGAGAGCGTGGGCTCTGAGATCGGTTCCCAGAAAACCAGATATCCTATGGCTGTCTAGCCACTGTCTAGCGGCTTCAGGATTGCTCCCTCTGAAACCCAGTGTGTTCAGAGCTAATAACGGGGACATCCCACCCCACCAAATAAATATGCATTATAAACAGTGCTCCTATCATACCCCTTTCAGTTCTCTGGACAGAAAGCTTGTGGGCCTCCATGCGAGGTGGCTGGTAGTTGCAGGTGTGTGAGAATCAAGTTGGTGAATACCCTCCGCAGTTTTATCTGGTGGAAAATGTGACAGGCTCACACCTGACTCTGTATATAATCGATGTGAGAAGGTTCTTGCTGTGGAGAAGAATGTGCTCAGCAGGCCCAGCGCTTGCAAGCGACCCCCTGCTGCGAGGGGAAGTAGAAAATTGCAGGATTTACAAGTGGAAGCTGGCAGAACTTGTAGAAAGGTTTCCTCTAATAGACTTATGCTGAACATCGCCCTCCTTCGGTGTCCACATCCCATCCCACCGCATTTATTTATTTAAAGTATTTTTATAGTGCCATTCAAGGCAAAGCCTCCTCAAGGCAGCTTGCAAGATTAAAGTTATAGAACAACACAAAATAAAATAGAATTAACTAAAAACAGCAACATGAAGCATTTAAAATAACAGCAACAGTAAAAAAAAAAAAAAACCACACACAACACCCTGGTAAAACAAAGATCTGCATCAATTCGTTCAAAAAGCAGACTGGAACATCCGGCTTTTTAAGGCCTGTTTAAAAATAGCCAGAGAGAGAGTGAGCCAAGCACACATTCTGCGGTAGGGCATTCCATAAGGATGAGGCCACCACAGTAAAGGCCCCCAAATATCTTTATTTTATTATTTTATTTTATTTACATTTGTATGCCACGACTGCCCTATAACAAAGCGATGCAACAATAAAACAAAACTCACAGAACCCCCACAATTAAACACAGAGATTTTAAAACTGAAAGACCCAGACTCCTTGGGTTATTTAAGAGGCCTGAGTTATTTAAAAGATCAAGGCAGCAGGCATGTGAACAGAGTCCCTGTGGCTGGTCCTTAGGCCGTGAACGTTCATACAGGTACGGGCAGTCCTTCAGAGAACCTGGTCCCATGCTGTCTAAGGATTTAAAGGTGATCGCAAGCATTTTAAATGATTGGAAAACAATACAGGTGGTACAGAATCAGTGCTACATGTTCTGGTCGCCAGGCCCTGCAAAACTGAGGCAGCTGTACCAGCTGAAGCTTCCATAATGTCTTTAAAGGCAGCCCCATGTAGAATGAGTTACAGTAGTCTAGTCTGAATGTGAATGGCTGTAGCAAGCTCTGCTTCCTCCAGTTAGGGGCACAGCTGGCGAATCAGCCAGAACCCCAGATGGACAGCTGTCTGTCAGGGATGCTCTGACTTGGACTCCTGCATTTAGCAGGGGGTTGGACTCGATGGCCTTGTGGGCCCCTCTCAACCCTACTATTCTATATGATCCTATGAGAGCCGATAAAAGGCCCCCCATGTAACCGATGTCACCTGGGCTTTCACTGACAGCATCAATTCTAGGAGAACCCCCAGATGGCACACTTCATCCTTTGCAGGGAGTGTAACTTCATATAGCACCAGTCTCACACCTCCATCCATATCAGGAGGTTCCCCCACTCACAGTACCTCTATCTTATCTGGATTAAGCCTCAGCTTAATTGCCTATATCCATTCCAAAACTGCCTCCAGCACCCATTCAGGGTTTCCACAGCCTTCCTGAGACCGACCTCTCCCGGTGGCTTCACGTAGATGTTAAAAAGTGTGTGGGAGCAGACAGGATATACCCCTGAGGCACCCCAAAGGTCACTGGCCATGGGGTGGGACAGGACCTCCAGCCCCACCTTCTGGAAATGTTCCTCTAAAAAGGACTGGAAACCTCCCCTCCCCCCTCCCCACCCCCCAGCCCTACTCTGGCTAGGCAATGCAGAAGGTACAGAAGCCACTGAGAGATCCAAGAAAACCAGCAGGGTTGCACACACACCCCGCCCGTTCCCTGGAGTCGTCCACGAGGATGACCAAGGCCGCTTCTTCCCCGAACCAGGCTGGAAACCAGATTGGAACACATCCAAGTCATCAGCAGTATCATCCAAAACTACTGTGAGCTGAGAATTCACCGCCTTTCCCAGTATTTTTCTCAAGAAGGGTTCACTAGATTACTGGGTGAATCAGGAGATTCCGGATTGTTTTTTTAAACATGGGTTTTAAGAATGCGCATCCTCCCTGAGAGAGGCATGAGCTCTCTCTGAGGTCCAGACGATAAGCCCAATTCTGGCAGATTTTACTACACAGGAAGGGCAGGATCCAAAGACCAGGTGCTGAGCCTCAAACCTCCACATCAGGCTGCACAGGCTGAAGCCTGTCTCAAACAACATGGCTGGAGGAAACCCCGGCTGCATCCATCTCTCACTCTGTCAAAATGATGGCATCCGCATCAGAACGAAGGCAAATGATGTGGCCTGCACGGGTTGCCACGGCATGGGCAACGATAATAATGGTTAGTGTTTATATGGCACTTTCAAAATGTTCCAAGTGCTGCATACAGTATCTTGTAATCCTCACAGTAACTTTGTAAGATGGGCCAGTATTGCTCCCCTCGTGGGGCGGGGTGAGGCTGAGAGAAAGCGGTTTGCTTGAGGCCACCTGGTGAATTCATGGCAGAGCAAAATTAGAACCCGGGGCGTCCTGCTTTATAGGTCTGTTTTGTAGCGGCCTCGGGCAGCGATTTTGCTGGCGAGAGCCAAGGAAAGTCAAGTGCCACCCCCATCACAGATAATTCCCTTTTGCAGCCCGCCTTTCCTGAGGCCACTCACATCCGGCTCCTGTGCATCTCGTCCAGCCCCATCTCTGCCGCCTCCGATACCTGCTCTGGCCCTGGTGATCGACCACTGGACTCTGTGCAAGTTCATTAGAGCGCTGCTATCATCTGCTCATTAATTTGTTTTTGCATTTTGCCATTGTGCGGAGAGGGGGATCGATAACTCAGCGGAGCATCAAAGTTATTAATTCACAAACAAGCAGCGCTGGGGCTGATGGGAAGCAGGAGGAATGTCAATGTTCCATGCCAGCGTTATTACAGGTGGCCTTCAAGGCAGGTTTTATTTAGCAGTTCAAGGCCGCCAGAGACAGCTTATGCTTTGGCTGAGTGAGGGGGAAAGAGCTGTAGAAGGGAGAAATGATGGGGGGTGGGGGTGGATTTTGATCCCCCTGGAAGCTGGAGGACTCCTGTGGCAGAGGAATTATGATATATCCAGAAACAAACAAATGATAAAACGCCTGCTCCCCCCGCCCCGCTGCCAAGTGGATTTTCCTGCCTGCCGTTCAGACAGGGCTGGCGGCAGAGGCTGGGGCAAGCTCGGGCTTGGTGCTGCTAATGCCACCCCCCACTCCCTCCGCCAAACACTTGCTGGCCGCCTCTGCCACCTTCTTCTCCTCACCCGCAGCTGCCACCGCCATTTCCCTTGTCTGTCTCCACCTCCCCCCAACCCCAAAAAAGTTTCCCCGGTGGCCCAGCAGCACTATTTGAATACTCCAAATGGAATACCCGAGAGACCTTCTAAAAAGGAGGAGACTGGATGGCCATTCAAATGCACTGGTTCTTTCTGAATGGCCACAGGCCAGTGGAAGATTTGAAGGACCACCATCAGATCAAAATGCCTGAAACAGGAAAACATTTTTGTTTTGCAAGAAAACACTCCAAATCACAATACTTCCTTACAAAGTTCATTTAGGGAACAAGCCCTATGAACTCTAGCACAGCAGTTTCTAAGGATCATTTCCAAACAGACAAAGAAATTGGAACACAATAAACAAGAGGTGACTGCAGTCTCACCTAATGATCTATATGCACCATATTCAAATAACCTAGAAATGTGGGGTGGGGGTTACTAAAACTGCCTGGGATTATTTCCATGCTTACAGATGCCCCCCACCCCGGCAGCCTCGCCTTATACATCACCTGTACTTCCAAATGGCCATAAAAATACATTGGAATGATAGCAGCCCCACAGGAAACCGCAGGAGCCCCAATATTTCTCATGAGTGTACTGGAGGAGTACATACAAATAACTCAAAGAACCCTTCTGCATGGCTATAATATTCTGATGTCCTTCCGAATGGCCATAGAAATGCATTGGACTAATACAAGCAGCCCCACAGAAAATAGCAGGAGCCCCAAAACTGTTCCCAGGTGAATGATGGAGTACCCCCAAACATCCCAAAAGCCCCGACGTGACTCATGCTCCATAGGAATGGCCCCTCAGTCGCTATGGCCACAGCGTTTGGGTGTCATTCCGAATGGGCATAGGGATGCCTGTGTGGGAACAGTATTAGGGCTCCTGCTCTATCCTGGGGGGGCGGGGTGCTGGAATCCGGGCATACGAATCTCAGGCATGTGCTTGGGGCTGGTT
Organism: Heloderma suspectum; assembly: GCF_057233095.1. Taxonomy (NCBI): domain Eukaryota; kingdom Metazoa; phylum Chordata; class Lepidosauria; order Squamata; family Helodermatidae; genus Heloderma; species Heloderma suspectum. The sequence continues at coordinate 3,245,494 of NC_139459.1, read as the reverse complement.
GTAATTACTCAGTGGTGAGGGACATGTCCTCTTTCCATGCTCAGAGGACCACTCCCCTTGGATTAGTCCATCTCCCAGGGCTGAGCTTTGAAAGCCAAAACTGGTTCTGGAGCTGAGCTTGACTCATATGAAACCTTCCAGATACAATCTCCACATACTCCTATTCTGATTTAGTGAGGACACTGTTTTAGAAGCAGGGTCTTTATTGTAATTTAGCTGCTTCAATGTGGCAGCAGTCCAAGGGGTTGAAACCAACATTTCAAATTGACTCGTTGCTCTTTGCAAGCTTCCTCGTCAATTTTCAGGTTTGGAAAGAGGCTCTGGGATGCAAAGACTAAAATCCTGATGAAATTTGCAGACCCCCCCCACCACAGCTGGGCACTCTTGCTGCTGCTGTGTTGGTATGCGCAGTGAAAACAAAGAGGTCTCCATCTCCTCTCATTGTTCAGCTGAGGAGAAATGAACAGAAAGGGAGAACACTTTCTTCTTTTTCTGCTGTCTTTGCTCATTTGACCCTAACACAAAATTCAGGTTCAACATCTTCCCACCACGAACAATGGAGAAGTGAGTTGTCTCCTGGAACAGCCCCATTAACAGGCTTGACTGCACCATTAAATCTTGGACCGTCCATCCGCCGCCGCCTCTCCACATGGCGCTGTTTCTAGAGCAGTCTGTGAAACGTAGGCCCAGCGAGGCCAGGGCCTGTATTTGCAAGCTCAGCTGCAGCCTGATGTCCAGCTTTGCAACTTATGCAATGTTGTTGGTATTTTGCCACATCCCAAGTTTGCAATGTACCGTGTGATGTGTTTCTCATCCATTTCTGAAGAAATGCAGGGAGGACATCTCTTCCTTTTTTGCCTTGGGGAGATGTAACTCTCCCTGTTTCCATAAGAGGATCTGCAGGAAGGTACACAGTGCAAAGAGAGCAGTAATTAAATTTGAGATGGTCTTGGTAATAAACTGGAGAGCTATGCATAATGCTGCAAAGTGAAATTAAGCAAGGACAACTGTGAAATATTTTTCTTTCATGTATGTAAAAAGCAAGGATAAGGTGAAGGCGAATTGGCCAGTTCAGAGCATGCCTCTAGGTTTAATCAGGATACTGCATAATAAACTGAAAAAGGAGCCAGCAAAGTGAAGCTACAGCACAGAAGGCCAATTCCATTTTAGGGCACAATCCAACAGGAAGTTCTGCTGTTGTGCTCCTCCATAGCTCCCTTTCATTTCAGTTTGAGTTTGGTGCAGGGGAGCTACCTGGGGCTTTGTTCCATTGCGTCGTATCATCAGAAGCATCATTTTCAAAACTTGGGAAGTAAGATTACTTTTCTTTTAGCATGACTAGGAGCTAATTTGGCACCTTGTGTTCAGATCTAGGCATCACAGTTCAGTGTGGAGAAGTTGGAAAGGATTCAGAGGTGAGCTGCATGCAAAGCTGAATGGCGGAAAACCCTCCTTTTGTTCTCTTTCTAGACCACTGTTCCAAAAAATATCAGCACACAATTTACATATAAAACTAGCACAGAACATTATTGAATCACAGATTAATTTGAAAAAAGCAGCCCTGCTCCACCCAAAATGAAACCAACAATGCCAACAAACCAAGTGGCAGTCTAAACAGCTTGCAGTTTTTTCAGCCCAAACACCTGCCTAACCATGACATACTCTGCTTCTCAACTTCGGGGGGAGTGCCTGCCATGATGTAGTCAAAGCGGCAGCACACACTCACAAGGAGGAACAGGAAGAACCGGGGAAATCCTGAGATTTGCAGAAGTGCAAGAAATATTTCAAAAACCAATCTTAATGGGGGGGGGGACCCCAAACAGCCCCATAAGGACTCAGTGGCACAAAATACTTCGAGACTGAGAGAGAGATTGAGAGAGAGAGAGAGAGAGAGAGAGAGAGATCTGACACTTGGGTGGGAGGGGAAGTGGAATGGAGTGACTAGAAAGGAAGAGACACATAGAGATAAAAAGGAAAGCAGAGAGAACCATCGCAATGTGTGGATAGGTAATTTACTGGTTCACACTGAGAAGCTATTTTAAAATGTCCCAATGGATGGAAGTGAGAGCTCCCTATAGAAATTAATGAAGAAATCCAAAACGTTTATGTCACTAGGGTTGGGCACCAGTTTGTCCACCCCATGCCCACTCCAAAAAACATTCCAAAAGGTAATATCAAAGGGAAGAGTTCCTGCTTTTTCTAACTCATTTAGTTTGAAACATTTAAAACAACAATAACCCTGCCGATGTAAATTCCAAAGCAAATGCAGCTGATTCTCCATACTTCAGGTTGGAAGGGGCTGCAGCTTGGAGAGAGTGACTTATCACGGCCCTGCAGTGTAGTTCACATCAGATACTGCAGGTGGGCAGTTGAGCTGAAGATGACAGAGTGGAACATCCCTGCAATATTATACATTGCTTTATCCCCAAGTTGCAATTTAGGCTTACAGAATAGTGCACAACAACTCTGCAGTATAGTTCACTGTTGGAGGTTGAGAGGTTGTGCTAAGAAAGAACAGCTTACATCAGCCCTGCAATGTAGTCCACTGTTAATATTGTAGGTCTGAGGTAGGGCTCAGGCTGGTTTGGATTCCCAGGGAAAAATCCCCCATATCTCTATTTAATCTATTTGGATGAAGGCCCCTCAGTGCTCCTCTCAGACCAAATCAAGCACACAATTGCATTCAGAAGTCTCATGCTCCATTGACTTGCTTGCCAATGACTTGCTCTTTTAAATGTTCAAGAGTGTGCAGCCCAGAGTCAGCACAAGTGGGCAACAGCAGTTCCCTGATGGAGTCATGTTTACATCCATAAGCTTATCATGCTCATCGGAAATAGGAGGGGCATTTTGCTTCTCACCAGAGCTCTGGGGAGATAGCTTTGTCGTGCTTGGGGTTTCTGGACTAAACAGGGAAGGAGAAAGGCAAGGAGGGAGTATTGGAGTCTGCTTCTATCCAAAGGGCAAAGAAGTGCAGTGGGCCTTTTGTCTTAGAGTGTAATCTGTTCAGCAGGTTGTGGCCAAGCGGGAGGAAAAGTGGCTTGATCATTGTGCGATGACACTTACATATGTGCATGAAAAGAGCACTTGATCGCCAGCAAGAGGGCTGCCCGTTCCCTCCAAGCAGCTGCCCTGGGCCCGACAAGTGGCTCTTGAGTGCTCTCCCAAGTGGCAGTCATCATCTCTGGCACCCGGAGCCCCAGCTGGGCTTGTTGCGAGCAGCCTGCCATCTCGGAGCACCTTGCAGCTGAGAAGGGGGTGACGCTCTCAAAGAGGCAATTTAATCCAACAAAAGAGGACCCCCTAGTCTGTGGTCACAGGGCAAATGGATTAGATTCCCCCAGCGATTAGCTCAGGCACCAGCGGGGGGAACTTTTCTTGGGAGGGCAGCCAAAGGAGATGGCAAGGAACTTTGGAAGCTGCCTCGCACCAGGTCAGGCCAGCAAACTAGCCCAGCATTGCCTGCTGTGACGCGCAGCACTGACTCTCCATTGGGTCACATTCTACCAGAGTATTCATTCTGTTTCACCGAGGGTGCTGGGTTACAAATACAAACCATGCCTATGCAGGCATGTGGCAAAATGCAGTATGCTTGTTTGAAGCTGGCAGGCAATTTCCCATGTGTTAAGAAAGGCCCATCTTTGCCCTTCAGAGCTCCCTGCTTCCTTTAACGCTTGCCGGCGCCTTTGAGTGGCGCCTTGGTTGGGGACCTGGCTGCGCATGGATTTTCCCTTCAGGGGGTGGGGCTTGAGAGAAAGCTTACAGGAGGGGCTGGATGGGAGACTCCATGGGCTGGATGGAGAACTTCTGTGGGCTGCAGGTTCCCCATCCCTGATATAAGGGAATACCCATCACATTTATTACCACAAGCCTGGAGGCATTCTGTCTGATCCAGTTTGAGATCCCAGCAATGAATGTGAAATTATTATTGTAAATAACGAAATGAAGGGAATTGTAGAGGGGGGCCTTCATCCATCTGTCTCAGACGAACTTGGTGGCAGTCATGCCTGGGTTATAATTGGCTGACCCCTGATTTTTACTGTGTCATGGCAATATTGCAAATGGAACTTCAGCACATTTTTGCTCAGTCACACACACCGTAATGTGCTAGGACTAGGGAAAGGGGAGAATTTCATTCAGTTCACAGTTCTCTGAACAAAAAGAATTCGTACTGAAATTCGTATATTAAGCGCACACAAAATGCGTATATAAAAGTGCACAAAACAGCATTATATTAAGGAAAACTGCTTGGAAAAAATGTGTACATCAGGCAGATGTGCATATAGGCAAACTGCATACCAGCATGTGTATGTTAGAGAAAATGCACACAAAATGCCTATGAATTTTTGTGAAGAGCTTCTTTTAGAAAGAAGGCATAAACTGATGCAGAAATGGCACAGAACAAACTTAAGATGGAAAAAGAGGAGAAACTGAAACTGACAGTCCTTAGCTAGGACATAAATTGAACCATTGTGCCATCACCTTTAAAGGTGTTTCATTGTAGTATGCTATCTGATTGGGTACTTCCCGTTCTGCTTTCTCATAAAGGTTTCCCAAGGTTTGTGTGGCAGCTCTGGGTTTCTTCCCATTCTATATAAAACCCCATAATATAGCCTGCCTTTTTTTAACAATACAGGTATAATAATATTGTAAAGAAATACCTCTCTCTCTCTCTTCTCAGTATGACATTCATTTTAATGCTAGCAATTCTACCCATGCAAGAGATTCCCACAGAACTCCCATAGAGGACCATTTTAAATGTGAGTTTGCACTCCTGACATGCATTTGCATTAACTCCTGTCAATATTGTGGTTCCACTCATGCAAGTAAGGGTGGGTGAATCCTGTGGCCCTGTTGCTGAGGACAGAGTGGTGCTCAGTGTTGCTACTCCCATGGCCTGCCACGGTTTCTGCCTGCTCACCTCCATTTCATGCCAGACCTTGCTGGAGTCATTGGACTGTTTCAGCACTGCACTGTCTTGGGTCGTTCTTAATTCTTTCTTTTTAGTGACCGGCGTCATCGCAGGGCTTGCAAGGCTGCATTGTTTCAAAGGCGCCTGCACACAACCCAGCCTGTGCTTGCCTTGAGCAGCAAGGCACCTGATCAGGTCATGAGCTCCCTAAAGCCCTCGCCCAGCCATCCCCAACTTGGTGCCCTCCAGGACACCTGCTTGAGGAAGGCGGCCCTTCCCTGCGGTGGCTCCAGGCAGCCAGCGTCTTGAATTGTGCTGTGGAGACCCTGGGCAAGCTGTCCTGGCAGTGGCTCATGTCGCACATCATGCACATAGTGCCTGCCCTGAAACAGTTTTGTAGACAGAGAAGCGCATCGCAACCCACCACAGCTCTGTCATGCACTTCCTCTAGGAGGAGAGCACTTGATTTGTAAATGACACTTGCCACAAAACAGTCCAGCCCTCTCCTGTTGGCCTGCGTTTTTCCTGTGCTGAGCTGACTAGATGGGCTGAAACAGGGAGCTCCTTGCCCAGGCAGAGCTGCGTGCAGCCAGCCAGACTGTGCAAGTGGAGCTGTTGTTTTCGCTCTGGGACAAAAGAAGTTCTCCTCACCAGAAGAGCCTTGTTTAATTGAGCACGCAGCACTTTCCAAAGCGAGATGTCAAACTCTTGCAGATCCCTGGACTGGGCAAGGCATTCGAAAGCAAGGGATGCTCTTCCATGGGCCCATGGGGAGGTTTGACCAAAGTTTTCCATCTTCTGTATTTCTAGAACTCTCTGAAGCCCCCCCCCCCCCCCCGGCCCTGGTCTAAGCCTCAGTTCTGCTCATGGACTCGCTTGGCTCTGACCTCTGGTTCCCCTTGACGAGTCCATTTTGTCTCATTAAATCCTCTAACTTTCCGCTACTTCAGCTGAGAGTGGCCAAAGGAAAAGGTCAGACTGGTTCTCGAGGAGAAAATGGGCTCGAACCGAGGGTCTGTGGATCACGTGCTGGTCCCTCCGGGGAAGGGGGCAGCACCTGTTTGCTCCAGGGATGTCATTCCATTCCCAGGGCCCCGAGGCAGCATCTGGAAGCTGCACATCGCCTCCTCCACGCCCATAGACGGAACCGTGAGCACAGGGGAAGCGATCCAGCCGTGGACTTTCCCTCCCCTTCCCCTTTTCCAGCCACCGTGGACAGCTGCTCTCATGAGGTCACAGCTGTGACCTCGTAAGAGGGGCATGCTGGTGAGCAGGGAGGGAGAGGAGAGGCTGCAACAGGCAGCACCGATGGGCTCTCCAGGCCCCTCCCAGGCCACTGGGCCCGCCTAGCTGCTTTTTGCACTTTAAACAGAGGAATAGAGGCAAAATCGCCTCTGTCCTCTCGCCCTGCCTGGCTCTTGCTGTCAGGAGGGAGGGCAGCGCATAGGGTTGCATCCTCGGTCACCTTCAGGCTAGCCCACCGACCGAGCTCAGCCTTTGGGGTAAGGGTGCAGGGTGGAAAATTTCAGGAAAATAAATAAAGGTGTGCAGCTCTCATGTCGCTAGGGATATGCTGGGCTCCCCATAATGTAGTTGTGTGTGCCCCCCCCATAGGTTTTCGGTGAAGAAATCCTAATTCTTGGTGGTTGGGCTAAATGAGTTCTTGCCTTCAAGATGGAGTATTCCTGCCCCATGGTGCCCGTGGAGGCCAAAATTAGGTGTGACATTAATTAACAGGCATGTAGGCTTTAAAAAACCGTGTAAATAGCCCTGGAATTGAGGCTTCCCGTCTGATGCAAACAGCAGCTTCCAGGAGCAATTTTCACTGGGGGAGGGCGGGTGGAATAATCTCTCCCACCCCCTGTGGTTCTGATGCTGCACAGGTTTCTCCACAGCTGCTATTTATACTTCTAAATGCATTCTAATTGCATTTTTATAAGTGGACATTAATGGCTACTAGTCACGATGGCTATATGCTGCATCCAGAATCAGAGTCAGTTACCTGGGTACCCGTGTCCTGCTTGTGGATTTTCCACAGGCAGGTGACTGGCCACTGTGTGAACAGAATGCTGGACTAGATGGGTCTTTGGTCCCCTTCCACATGGCTCTTCTGATGTCCTTATGCATCCCCACAATTAACAACACAGCTTGTTTGACTCTCAGAGGCCAGGGCCAGGCTATCAAGCCATCTGGCTTTGCTGTACTGCGGTTTGGGCAAAAGCAAGGACAGAGTTTGCTATGTGGAGGCGACCAGCATGGCAGCCGGCATTTATTGGGAGGGTGAACAAAGAGGGTTGATGGCCAGAAGGGAGTGGGCAGGAACCTTAAAGCAGGAGCTGGAATGAAGGCCCTGGTTGGGGGATGCTCCTTTGCCTTTCACTTGCAGGCTCCAAGGCTAGGAAGTGTTGGTTGGAGGAAGCTGGTGGAAGGATCTAGAAGCCTCTGAGGTGGGAGGAATAAGTATGTCAGGATGTGCTGCTGCTGCTGCTGCTGCTTTTTCAAGCAGTACCCTAGACGGGCAGTTATTCTTTGCCTTTCTATTTCTTCCACATCCTCTTATCCTGCCTAACGTAACCTCAGTAAACTCCTTTGAGTCTCGCTCATAGAGAATAATGTTTTGCAGACTTCGGGGTGATGAACAGAGAGAAGCTTACCCACTCTGGAAGTATAGAATCATAGAATAGTAGGGTTGGAAGGGGCCTACAAGGCCATCGAGTCCAACCCCCTGCTCAATGCAGGAATCCAAGTCAAAGCATCCCTGACAGATGGCTGTCCAGCCTCATCTTGAACGCCTCCAGTGTGGGAGAGACCACCACCTCCCTAGGTCATTGGTTCCATTGTCGTATTGCTCTAACAGTCAGGAAGTTTTTCCTGACGTTCAGCCGGAATCTGGATTCCTGTCACTTGAGCCCATGATTCCGTGTCCTGCACTCTGTGAGGATCAAGAAGAGATCCTGGCCTTCTTCTCTGTGACAACCTTTCAAGGACTTGAAGAGCGCTATCCTATCTCCCCTCAGTCTTCTCTTCTCAAGGCTAAACATGCCCAGTCCTTTCAGTCTCTCTTCATAGGGCTTTGTTTCCAGTCCCCTGATCATCTTTGTTGCCCTCCTCTGAACCCTCTCCAGTTTGTCTGCATCCTTCTTCAAGTGTGGTGCCCAGAACTGGACACAGTACTCCAGATGAGGCCTAACCAGTGCTGAGTAGAGGGGAACTAGTACTTCCCGGGATGTGGAAGCTATGCTTCTATGAATGCAGCCCAAAATAGCATTTGCCTTTTTTGCAGATCAAGTAGGTCCCACCTGGAGGTGGCATTCCCAATCCACTTCTTCTCATGGGCCCTGAGGGTCTCTGGGTTTGTTTAGGAACTATGGCGCTTCTCCCAAAGAGTCAAGCCAGCTTCGAGCAAAGGGCTGGTCTCGGAAGCTAAGCAGGGTCAGCCCTGGTTAGTACTTGGACAAGAGACCGCCCGGGGAACAGGCTCCCCGCACTGAGCAGGGGGTTGGACGCATTGGTCTTGTAGGCCCCGTCCAACCCTATGATTCTATGATTCTATGTTTACTTCATTGGATTGTGCCCTTCTGGTTTTGTAATAGTCCTGCTAAAGTTCTAATAATTATAAAACACACTTTTCCATTACGCCAAAGCTTTGTAGTGTTACACGTACTGCAATGCAATAGCTGGTAAAATGTGCGCACGTGTGTGTGCGCATGCACATTTGGAATAATTATGTTGGTTCTGTGTGTTTGGGTTGGAACAGCATCTTGTCTGCCAAATTCTCCCAGAGAGCTTCAGCTATTGGGCAGTATAGAAATGTAATTAAATGGATGGATGGATGGATGGATGGATGGATGGTTGGTTGGTTGGTTGGATATTGATACCACAAAGCAACAACAAAGTCAACAACTACCTGCTGGCATTACATTTATAAAAGGTTGCCAACATTTCCTTCACATGAAAATACAGTTATAGCTCCGGTAAAATATTAACAATAAAGTACCAGAAGTAAATTCTGTGCAAACACACAAACTGCAACAATAAAGCCACTTTCACTAACTCTTGAAAAGTGTCCCAAGCCAGCCAATGAACGTCCACAGGAGTTCCAAAGTGAGATCCTCATCCTTCCAGAAGGCAAAGGCAGTTGCAGGGACACCTGATATGGGAGCCCAGGGCCCCCGGACAGTTTAGGACTTCTAAGCTGAGCGCTTAATCTTCTGTAATGAAGGAGTTTAATTTATGAACTACTTCTCAACAGTTGGCAAACAGACCTTTGCTCCCATGTCCTCTGAAGGTTTCTGTAGCTCGTGAACTTGGCCAACCCCTTATGAAAGGGCCACTTGGCCTATTTCCTCTCCACTCTCTGTCAAGGGCATTCTTGCGCCAATTTGACTTCCCTGCTGATGAGGGTGCTGGGGTGGATTTAGAATCATAGAATAGAATCATAGAATAGTAGGGTTGGAAGGGGCCTACAAGGCCATCGAGTCCAACCCCCTGCTCAATGCAGGAATCCAAGTCAGAGCATCCCCGACAGATGGCTGTCCAGCCTCATCTTGAAGGCCTCCAGTGTGGGAGAGCCCACCACCTCCCCAGGCAATTGGTTCCATTGTCGTATTGCTCTTACAGTCAGGACGTTTCTCCTGATGTTCAGCCGGAATCTGGCCTCCTGTCACTTGAGCCCATTATTCCATGTCCTGCACTCTGGAATGATCAAGAAGAGATCCTGGATTTATAAAGGCTGACATGCTCTTTCAGTCTGAATGTTTTCCCATCTGCCCTGGATGAGAGAGAGAGAGAGAGAGAGACCTGAGTCGACTCTGACTAGGAGGAACCACTGTGACCGCAATTACAGCTTGTCTGACAACAAACTTGCAGGTGAGAATAACTTTGCTCCTACACAGAGAAGCAGACATGTGCTTGCTAACTCATGCCTACTTCCCAGTCTCTCAGACGTATGTATTTTCACACACAGCACACACACACATTCATACACACTCACACACCTATTCTCATGCGTAACATATTCATACACAGAAATACATCATACTCCCCCTAGCGCTGTTGCAAGAAGTCAGCTTGAAAAAAGCCTCCCGGGGTCCAGTCCAACACACTGCAGCCCAACACAACTGGAGGGCATGAGGTTAATGAAGGCTGTCGCAGAGGGTAGATGAGAGTGATTGCCCTTTCTCCCTGTGGGTGCATTCATATACATTTGTTTGTTGGTAGACTTCTATTAAAATTTCTATCTTGTCACCGTAGGCAAAACGCCCAATCAGGGCAGCTCGCATTCTCATAAACCAAAATATCGCAACCCTCCAGTGGCCCTACATTTTATAAAGCTATTGTCAGCACAGCTGGACTCCACCCCAAACGAGCGGGGGCCAGGGCGTGGGAAGCTTGGGCCTTGAATGCTCCTGCACATGGCTGGGCTGGATATGAGAACTGCAATTCCTATGATGCTGTGCAACTCTGATTGGACTGTGGGATTCATTCAAGGCCTCTGCAGCTTTACCTTTGTGAATTGTCCTCTTCTCAGGTACTTCTGTAGGACTAGCGCTGCAACAGGGTTGCCTGATGAGTGAGAAGGTTGGCATGCCCCCACAAACTGAGGGCTTCTCTAAAAAGGGCTTGATCCAAACAGTCGAGAATTCACGGTTGCTCAGGGATTCACTAACATGTGCAAGATGACAGCCTTCCATAGAGCAGCAGACTGTGAGGGCGGCAGCGGTGGGGGGGAGTTCTTTCCCTCTCGCTTCCGTATCAGTTTGCGTCTGTGGATTATGATCCTTTTTCATAAAACCAGATAGGGAGAATCAACTGTCATGCAAAAGCAGCAGGAACTGGAGGGGGGGGCACACGCAACTCTTCACCCCTTTAAATCAGCCTTGTAAATAATCTCACAAAAGTTACTAGCTTGCAAAAACTTTCACTAGCCTGCTAAGAGGCTAGTGGCCTGCATTTCCATGCTGGCTGTGAAGGAAGGAAAGTGCCTCCTATTAGCAGGCTAGTATGCCTTCTACCAAGCAGGCTGGCAGAGGAGGACTGGCGTGGTCCATCCCTAATCCACCAGCCTGTTCACTCGCCTGCATAGAATTCCTGGTCACCTGTGGCCACCAGGTGAGTAGTTCTATACAGGGCAGCTTTTAAATTATGGGAGGGGCAGCTGATACGTGTATGGTCATTGCTGCCTCAGAGAGAGTAGGGGGTGCAGAAGAAAGCTAAAGTTGTCCCCCCCCCTCCCCAGTTATGAGCAAAACCCCAGAATGACGATTCCAGACTGGTCACCTGGCAATGCTGGTGAGGAGAGCCCGACAGAAGCATAGCAGCTGCCACCTGCCTTGAGGGCCAGCACATAGGGCTGTCTCGCCCAAACCTGCTGCGGATGCCATTAAGGCCTTCTGCAGCCACGGAGTGAGGTAATGTGGACTGCTCCCCCACCTCATCTGAGTATCAGCAGCAGATTGTGTGAAAATGTGCCAGGCACTCTGAGACAACTCAGTTTGCTTCAGGACTTGAAACTTGAGAGATTTCACATTCCGTAACCCCGGCTCTGCCGCTGAAGCAAAACAGGTTTCTTGTGAAACTCACAGTCTTGAATACAGCACAATCTCTCCAGAAGACAGGGGGAGGTTTCTTTCAGGGGTGGGGGGCTGATATGTGATTTATCCCCTTTCTGGGAAGCAAAAATCCTCACAGGAAGCCTTGTCTGTTTTCCGTGATGGTGACATTTTGCCCCTTCCACCTTCTCTTCGTTCCTTCAACACATTTCCTTCCAGTCTGCTTCTAAACATCGTCCTCGAACAATGCTTAATATTATTACACTCCAGCAGCAGAAGCAGGCAATTTGCGCTCACATCTGCTTGCAATCTGGATGTGGGGAAGGGGTGCTGTGCCTCAGTTGCCTGTTCAAAGAGAGCCCCGGCTTGCTAATGTGGAGGCGGTGGCGAGGCTCTCCCGAGCACCTGATGTGCAGGACACAAGACGGGCCATGTGCAGATGGGGAAACCTAGGCAAGGTGGAGGAGAGACCCCTTAGTTCACGCAGAGTCTTACACTTCCCAAGTCACCATCATGAAAATAGGCTCTGTGGAAACGGCAGAGGGGCATGTGTGTGTTCAGATCAGCGAATTTAAGTCTGGAGCTCTGTGCAGACTTGTGAGTAAGTTCCGTTGCACTCGGGTGGACAAGGGCATTGGCTGCCAGGTAAACATGCATAGGACTGTGCAGCTGTGCACTGCCTTTTTTCCTTTTATTTTATCAAAGTTCTGTGATGGCTGACCAGAGCTTTCGTGGGCTGAGAATGGATGGACAGTCTCCCTTCTGCAGTGCTCCAACAGGCTTATCAGGTTCCCCCAAGCCTATCGGCACTGCGCCACGGACACGCAAAATGCGCTGCAGCACTTGGCGCGTGTGGGAAAGGGACCCAGTCAGGCTTTCATGATGAAACAGACTCGGGTTTCAAGCCTTGGAACTCCCCTCCTAGGAAGGAAGGGTTGCTCGAGTTTGTAAGATTCGGGAAATGGGTGGTTGTGGGAAGAGGCTGCATGAGTAGAAAGCTTCGCTGCTTCACAAAAAGGATATTGGAGATCTGGAAAAAACATCCACAAATGGGAAGCCAAAATCATCAGGGCTGGAGTAACTCCCCTACAAGGAAGAAAAGGTGACAAAAGTGTGGGCCTATTTAGTTGAGAAAAAAGGCAAGTAAGGGGGGACGGGATAGAGGTGTACAAAATTACGCATGATGTGGAGAAAGTGGGTAAGGAGGTAACGCTAGAATCCAGAGGGGTCCTCCCATGAAGCTGATTGGTGGGAGATTCAGGACAGGTAAAAGGAAGTCCTTCTTCACACAACGCAGAGCCAAACTATGGAATTCACTACCACAAGACGTAGTGATAGCCACCAATTTGGATGGGTTTAGAAGGGGGTTAGACAGATTCCTGGAGGAGAAAGCTGTCAATGGCTACTAGTCCTGATGGCTCTATGCTACCTCCAGTATTAGAGGCAGTAAGCCTATGTGCACCACTTGCTGGGGAACATGGGGTGTGAGTGCTGCTGCACTCATGTCCTGCTTGTGGGTTTCCCATTGGTTGGCCACCATGGGAAACAGGTTTCTTACATAGATGGATCTTTGGTCTGATCCAGCATGGCTCTTCTTATGTCCTTTTTTGTGGGTGGGTGGGTGGGTGGGAAGACTGTTGGATGCCGGTACAAAACAGCCGAAGTCTATATGCAGGCAGTCCAATATCTTTCAATTATATGGCAATCGTAACAATACACTAAGTTCCAATCAAATAAAGGCCAAATGTTTATCCCAGACCTTCTGCACTCAGAAAGCTGGAAGGGCGGGGGAGCACAATTACTTTGTGGTGAGAAAATGGGCAGAGCACTGCTTGCATAGTTATTGTTATATCTCCATAAGTAAATGGGCTGGAAGAAACTTAAGAAGGGGCCTGGAGTATCCCAGAGGGTATCACCACACACACACATACACAGACACACACACATCTCCCCCAGTGCTCTGTCCCTGTGGTACCCCTCCCCGTGCTACCCCACACATCCGAACAGTACTGCTTTAGCAAAAGTGCTTGCATGAGTCAAATATATTTTAGCCTTAGCCTGATTGTCCTTTAAGTCTCATTCAAGAGCAGTAACACAATTCCCCATTGATACTGTACCATGTCAACTTGCTGTAAAGAGAAAGGTTCGCTCATATTTTGGAGAAGGAGGAAAGGCCCTGAGTGGACGTGACCTCCAATCGGCAATTTCCCCCATCCAGCCTCCTTGTCTCCAGTCTCCATTGCTGAGAAAGAACCCTTTGAGTGGGTGTCACTCTGCGGCCTGCGCTGCTGGCCCTTGGCTGCGGGATGATGGATTGCAGTGCCCAGGGGAGAGATGCACTCGGTATTTGTGCTCGCTGCATCTTCTGGCAGGCCGCTTACGAGGGATGGGCCTGCTGGGAGGGAGGGCCAGAATCCGGAGTCATCTGCAGTGGGCCAGCAAGTTGTTAATCTCGCTTGTGGCTCCACTGGGCCGGGCGGACAGATGTGAAGCACACAGCTGGCCATTGCTTTAGCATCCAGGCTGAACCATTCTCCTAGGCTGGGGAAGTAGGCCTCAAGAGACCAAACAGGGCAGCTGGTGAGGCAGTTTGCTGACCGTGGGGCAGTCCTTTATTGAGGGGTGGCAGAAGCTCTGGGCTGCTGTTCCCGTTCCATGCAGGTGCACAGGTGCTGGATGGAATGCAGCAACTTGCGCAGGTGATGGCATCTGTGGCCAGTGCCAAGCTCCGTTATCCACTGAGCAGCCTTCACAGTGTGGAAGTAGCTGCCCCGGTGATTTTTGTAAAAGTACTGCCCATACCATTCATCCCCTCTTGCCCCCCTCACCCCAGAAAAAAACCTAAAAGCCTGAAACGAGAAAAAGAACTCAAGATCACCAACAGAAACTGGTGAGCTGTAGATTCAGAACAGAAGCAAAAGGAAGTATCATTTCACACAGGATACAATTCACCTGTGGCACTCACGTCACAGGATGAGGTGATGGCCACACATTTAAAAAAGCCCAGTTCATGGAGGACTTAAGTATCAATGGCTATGAAGTCCTGCTAGTTAAGAATGGAAGCCACAGTCAGAGGCAGTGTACCTGTGGGGGAGGGCAAGATTTGGGGGACAGAGGACAGAAGCCTTGCTTCCCTGTTTGTGAGCTTTCCAGGTGACCTCTGGGTGGCCAGCCCTAGTGGTTGAGTGCTGGACTTCATGGACCACACTGGATCCGATCCAGGACGGTAATTATGTCCTAAGTCACGCATAGATAATAGAATGCCACCGTTGGTAGTCCTTTGGGAGGTGGCTGATGGTGGTAGTGGTGAGGTTGCATACAGGGACGTGTATCTAGTAGTGAGAGTTTCTTCGCCTTCACACAGCTGAAGGAGTGATGTGATGTTAGAAGCAGGCACAACCCTGCGTTTGTGGACTGCGTGGCAAATAGATGTGCTGCTGCTGCTTCTGTGGGCTTGGCTTCTCCTGGACGATGTGGTGATGAGGCGGGCAGGTAACTTTTCAGGTGAGTGATCCGTCAGCTGCTGCCTGAGGAGGCGGGCATGAATCGCTTTCCTCTTATCACTCAGCTTGACAGGGACTTCTGTCTTAGTTGCCAAGAGAGAAAGCGATGAGGCACCTGGGGTGAGGAAGGGATTTCTGATGCGCGATGTTCCCCACGATGTTTCCCCGAGAGACTCGTTTGTCTGCTCGTTTTGGTTTTGCTCATCTGCCTCCTCATCAGTCTTGGCTCCACGCACAACGTCTCCACTAACTCGTCTCTCCTAACTCCCTCCGCTTCTGCCGTCATGGACTCTTGCCTCTTCTGGAGAGGACAGGGTGACTGGGCTAGTGAGGGCGGCAGACAAGAGAGACTGGGCCACCCGTGCCACCTGGCTCCAGCCTCAACATGACAGCACAGCCTCAGCACTCGCACACCTCCAGAACTCCCCCGCCCGCCGCCCCCATGCCTTTCCCATCCTGGTTCTGTGGCCGATACTGTGACCCCTGCAGGGCCAAACTAGACACGAGGCGGGAGATGCGCGTGAAGCGCTGCGTAACCCTTCCCTTGCGGGCTGTTTCTGTGATACTGCCCCGCCCTGCACGTACACACACACCCTGTTGCTTCACTTATCTTTTTATTCGTTCATTCATTCAAAGCATTTTTATCCTGCTCTCCAGCCGAAAGGGTCCCAGGCAGGTTGCAAGAATCGGTCACGAGACAGCCCCTGCCCCCAGCTCACAATCCAAAAAGACACGAGACACAAGGAAAGGGATAGGGAAGGAGGAGGAAAAAAGCATGACGGCGATGCTTGATTCGGTTGCCCAGGTGAATATTCCTATTCTGAAACCATTTGTACTGCAGGCTTGCATTTTGGCCTGTTCTTGGCTGGCCTGTCCCTCTTTTCTTCCTTCTGTTCTGCAGTTTCTCTTCATTTGAATTCAGGCTTAATCTGTTTGTTCTCCCAGCGCCCCTCGGGGTAAGATCTTTCCTCAGAAGCCCTTCCGATGGCATTTGGGGGAGGGGGGGTCACTACTGAGAGCTAGATGGTAGCCGCTCACCACCTTGCGTCTTCTTCCCCCATCCCCAAAGATCAAGGTGTTTTTACCTGCAGGGAGATGCCAACTTTTAGAGGACAAACGGCCGACCAGGACAGAATAAAGCCTCCCCCTCCCTGCCCAAAACTGATTTTTTTTTTTTTAAGTGTTAGAAGACACACCTTCCCCCATCTCCCACGTCACATCCAGCTTGGTTATTGATACCCTCTGTTCTCATTCACTCCACTCTGGTAGCTCAGCCCCAAACTAAGCATTACTTTTTCTTTCTTTTTTTTACTATAAAATAATTACAGGGGGCCCCAGCCTGAATCAGGTCTACTTCACCATGGTCCTGATCCAGATCAGGGCCCATGTGCCGACAAGATACATCACCAAACAGTGATCCATTGAAACAAATCAATCACTTCTCAACAATATAAATGCCAAGCTGGGTTGGGGGAGAACAAGCAGGTCAGGACCACAGCATGGAGGAAAGGGTTAAAGCCCCCCGCCCCCACATTGAGGTCCCAATCTGGATCAGGTCCCCCGCACTTATTTTAGAGTAAAAACAACAACAAAACAGGAATGTGTCATTTGACTCTCAGTCCTGACACCCTCAGGCAGAGATGCTAAGAGTGGCCAAAGTCATTTGGATGTCTGTTCGCTGCACATCCGGAGGACATGCGCTCAAACCACTTCTGAGGCGCACTCCGAATGCCACCTGTGTTCACCCTGAGTTCCCCCGGACCCAACCAAGGTCCATTTTAGCCCAGCATTTCATGTCCACTACTGGCCACTCAGGCGCCTCCAAGAAGCTCACAAGTAAGGCCCACTGGAGAGAGCTTTTGGGGCAGTGGCCTTAGCGAGGCCCCGAGTTCAACTCCTGCTATCTCCTTTCATGAAGGACTGGGTGGCATGGCAGGCAATAGGAAGGAGCCCCTGGACAGCTGCTTCTGCGGGTCAGAGGAGGTTTCAGTGACTAGGTGGATCCCTGGTGACTCAGTGTCAGGCTCTGACAGGCTCTCTCTTCACAGGCTCTCGACTGTGCCTTCCCAACCCGTGGTGCAGAGGGAGTTCCTGCTGCTTCCGATCATGGGGTTTCCTCTCTTTGCAAACTGTTCTGTTAATTCAGACTGGGGGCACCTATTTCACTGATATCCTGGCCCTTTATTGAGTATACGGAATGCTTTGTTTCCATTTTTATTCTCGAAAGCCAAGCTTCTAGTCCTGGGTTTCTCAAACAATTACAGTATTGCTCATGCACTGAATTCAAGTCCAGGGAAGGCTGCTGGACAGGTAGGTCAGTGGTGAGGTGCTGAATCACATTTTCTGCAGCTTCGATCCCGTAGCAAGGAGGAATTGAGAGTGAAGGCAGGAGCTCTGATTGTGAGACACTCACAGGAGATGCCAGCTGACAAGATGGTTGAGATGTGGCTCAGGCAATAATGTGGGGGCATTGTATAAGCTGGGAATAGTGGGAACAGAAAGAGATGAGACCTAGGAGCAGGTTGGAATGGAAAACACTCTGGGGCCAGGACTGGATCCCGGGAGAAATGGAGAAGGGAGCCCCTGGTCAAATAACCAGCGTCCAGCTGATCCAGACCATGGGAGTGCCCAATCTAGGCTAGTATCCCTACAGGCTAGTCAGAGTGGAGGTTGTCTTCTGTGCTCAACAACTTGTGGAGCGTTCCACTGAGGCCCGGTTGCATTGTTTGCTCTTTAGGCTGCTTGTCCACTGTACAGGGTCCCAGTTTAAGGCCTGCACCCTTTGATGACCCCTCTCATCAGTGGGATTTCCTGGACATACTCAAGGAAAGGAGTGTGTGTGTCTCAGTTTGGGGAGACGGTAGTTATCTGGGTCTGTGTACTCTCCGGCCTTGTTCCCATGTCACTCCCACCACAGCTTCAGATCTGAAGAACTTTAGTCTCTCCTCGCTACATGTTCCATCCCCCACCCTTGGTCACACACTTCACTTTGCCGGGGTCAGCTTAGGGTAGCGGAGCCCCCATCCACAACTGAAGTCTTGACGGAAGAGAGTGAGAAGGAGAACTACAAGGGAGCCAGAGCCATTTTAGCATTTTGAAAGCCGGGCATGAATCAGTTCAGTCAGAGAGAGCCTTCTTGGTTTCGAATCGATTAAGAAACAAAGCACCTCTTTGAGATTAAATCTGATCCTGTAAATTTTGATATAATGAATAATTTGGGAAATGAGGATCAATCCTGTATTAATCGATTTTTAAATGCTGGTGGTGTGGATGAGAAGGAGAGATGAATTAATACTGTTGTTGAAATTATTCTGTTGGTATGCAGTAGATAAGCCATGATTCACAACTGCCCCAGCAGCCAGAGAGGAGAGATTTGGTCAAGGGTGGGCCACTCCTGGAATCTCCATTGGGGCTCTCCAGTGATTGGGGTAGGGATGGGGAAATGCCCCATCTCCTGAAGTGTGCAGATCTCCTCATCTCTGTTCAGACCTCTTTTCCCACCCTCCCTGCTTTTTCTTGGCTTTCTGCAGTAACTGCTAAAGGGAAGGCAATCAGTTACTGATATCCCATCTCACAAGTGACCGGGACTTGGACATGTTGATTTGTAAGAGCGTGGGAAAAAGGCCGAGCTGTTGGCAAACCCAGGTGAAAAATAATAACAGTGGGTTTGGGAGGAAGCAAACTTTCTCCATTATATGAAAAAAAAAAGCATTTCCAAGGGGAAGAAAAGAATTTCCCACAAGAGGAGAGCCTCTTTCTACAGTCTGACAAATTTGGCTCTTTAGCCCCAGAGCACACGCATGCGCGTGCACACAGACACATCTCTGCAGGCATACAAATAAAAACGTTCCGTGTTCATGTGTGTGAGAAAGCCATCGAGCCCTCAAACACTGCATGTTCCTCTTCCCCTTGGGACAAGCCTGAGCAGTCCCCACGCCCCGAGCATCTGCTACATGAGCATTGGAATATGGAACCCCATTTCCCTAAGCAGAAGCAGAAGGACAGCCGTGCTGGGCTGGATCAAATACTCACCTAGCCCAGCATTCTGTTTCCACAGTGGGCAAACCAGATGCCTATGGAAAGCCGCCAGGCAGGATAGGAGCACAACAGCAGTCACACCCTCCGGCTTGTGCTACCCAGCAACTGGCATTGCAACGGGAACCACCTCTGAGACTGGAGGCGATCTATAGCCCATCGCGACTAGCAGGCATTGACAGCCTCACCCTCCAGGAATTTGCCTAACCCCCTTTGGAAGCCAACCAAGTTGGTGGCCCTCACTACCTCCTGTGGAGGCAAATTTCACAGTTTAATTCTGTGCTGCGTGAAGAAGGGCATCCTTTGATCTGTCCTGAATCCCCAGCAGTCAGCTTTGTGGGATGACCCCATTGGGTTCTCGCATTGTTACATCGGGAATGCAGGATTGGGTGACTAGCTTTTGGCCTGGTCCAGCATGGCAATTCTTGCGTGTTTGTTTAGAAGGTTTATGCTCTGCCTTTTGATTGGAGGATCCTCACCTGGCCAATGGAGGACTTGCCTTCAGCGTGGCAGTCCCAGGGCAAGTACCAGTTGGAGCCAAGTGTTTTTTCTAGTGGTGAGGAGGAGGTAAGCAAAGTCTCTGTGACTGCTCCTTCTTTGACCAATGGATGGGGCCAGGCTGATCTCCCCCTGCCATGATGCTCTTTACGGGAGGCAAGGGGAACAGCCTCCAAGGGGGCCTTGCGCCCTGGCCGATGGCAGAGGTCTGAGTCTTCTTCCCTTCCATTCTGCAGCCTGAGGGCTTTTCATGTTTGAGCTACCATCCAGGGTGACTTGGTTTCTCCAGGACACACAGAGATCATCATTCCCCGAGCCCTGTTCCCCAAGGGATCTGCCTAGAAATTTTGGGCTTTGTTGACTGCAGGTCCAAGGCTCCTATAGTAGCTGGTTTGCCTGCATTTAGCAACACTGAGCTTAAATACATAAATGAATACTTAAAATGTT
Organism: Heloderma suspectum; assembly: GCF_057233095.1. NCBI lineage: Eukaryota > Metazoa > Chordata > Lepidosauria > Squamata > Helodermatidae > Heloderma > Heloderma suspectum. Next base: position 3,225,551 of record NC_139459.1, on the reverse strand, counting down.
CGTGTGAATTAGCCCTAAAGTTTTATAGATGTCTTCTGAGATGTAGGTGACGAGGAACCTGGTCATTTTTCTAAGTCTCTGGTTTAGTTCCCGGGGAGTTGCCAGATCCGTCCTTGGAGAGTGCATTCCTTGATTTATGGGACATTTGGGGCCAGGCAGATTCTTCGACCTCTATAGTTGAAAAGGGTCATATTAGGAGAAATGGTATTGTCTGCAGATGGTAGGAAGACAGATGTGCTAGGAGGCCATCTGAGATGAGATAAACTGCACAGCTGTTGGAGAGGGCCAAGGGAGCTGGCCTAGATTTGCACCCCCGGTCCAAATACTCACAGTCACAGCCTCTCGCTCCATGCCTCAACTGGGTTTCTGGGTTTTGCAACATTTCCAGATGCAGTTCAGATAGGGAGGAAGCATCAGAAATCTTTGGGGGCCACTCATTCCCAGAAAGTTTCCAGACCAGCTTTGCAGATGCTTCAAAGTTGGAATGCGTTCAAAGGAATAATGTGTCTCTTTTCTCCACAATCCTAGCAGCAGGTCAAGCAAAGGCAATGGAAAAGCCACAAGGCAAAATCCACCCATCATTTTTCATGTGTAGGCTCCATTAAAATGAATGGGATTAGTGCAAGAACACAGACATAGTAGTGTTTGCTCAGGAGAAATTCCCAGCGGCTTGTGCCCAATGTGTGGTTGATTGGGACTAATATGTGCTCCCCCAGTTCTTTGTGGATGTTATTTGGAAAAAGTTGAACTCGCTCTTACTAAGCACCAGTAACCTGGACTCCTGTGTCCACCTTTGGGAATCACAGCTTCCAAAGGACGTTTGTCAATGTACTGAATATCTCTCTTCTGTGTTATATCTAACTTAGCATGTTTCATGCTTCTCACAAGACTTTATATGTGGCAAGGGGTTTGAACAACCTGAACCTGAAGGGGTTTGAACCTGAAGGGGTTTGAACAACCTGGGCAATCAAAGAAACTACTAAGCAAAAGTAAGATTTGTTCCAGAGAACACATCCACCCTTTCGGGCATATCAAAAAGCAATATGAAACAGCATTTGGGCTAATATTCTTACACAACTTAAATGTTGAACACTGGAGGTTCCAGGATCAAGAAGTAACCAGGATCTGTTTTTGCTAAAATAATTTAGCAGAAGAAATGAGCACGGTGTGTACAACACAAGGGTGCCCAAGCGCAATAGTGCAGAGAGATGTAGCATTTTAAAAGGTTTGCATAATGGGAAAGAGACAGGACAGTGTCAAGGAAGATGGACAGCAAATGACTCTTTCCTGACTTCTCTCCCCCACCCCTCTCTAATGTGAGACAGGCTTTCATGTGACAAAATCCAGATGCCAAGCCCAAACAGTCTTAAGAGCCTGGGCCCTGTATTATTTGAGAAGCTCCCATTCCCATATGTACCTCCTGTGCCCTGAAATCTGCAAACGAAGATCTGCTCTGTTTTTCCATCATTTATGTTGTGGAGATCTCACAAAGGCACCAGGAAATGCTGTTTCAGGTTTGGCATCTTCCCTTTGGAATTCTTTACCAAGAAAACCCTTCTTGCATAGTTGCTGCCAGTAGTTCAAAACATTGTTATTCTCCAGCTTTGGCTGGCCATGATTGACTCGTGGTTTAAATATTTCTATCAGTTGAGGGTTCTTAGATTTCTTTCTGCTGTTTTGTGTGATTTCCTTCTGCTGTTTGGGTTTATTTTAGAATTGTTGTGTTGAGTAATACGTTTTTGTACATCATCTTGCAGAATCTATGCAGGATGGAATGGTGTCTTGCATTTTATGAACAGAACAAAGGACAATAGATAATGGGAAGAGGCACATATTATGAGAATGCGACAGCGCAGGTGAGAATCACCTGCATTCTTGAGTCAGACACTGAAAAACACACAATAGAATATGGAAGCAAATTCTGGTTCTGGAACCATCCATTATACGTAAATGCCTTTTGTCTCACATTTCAGATCAGTGGGCTCTCTGGTTCATATGTTTGAAGTCTCCTGGTCCAAGTGCCTGAGATATGGTTGTGTTTGATTTGTTCTTGTTCATCTGTGTAGGAAGTGTCTTCATCCATTCATGTGCTTCTTCATAGGACATGAGAGAAAGCGGTGTAGAAATTGCTGCAAAAATATTATTATGATGGTAATTTTAGTGATAATGGATCTAGCCCACTGGGAATGTCTCCTGCATAAACCCCACAGAAAGGAATGAAACCTGCTCCGGATATATAGCAGAAGGCAAGGCTGTTAATAGACACAGCGGATGAAACTATTATTAGAAGTGAAAAGAAGAATTTTTCCCCCTATCTTAAAAAGTGGCTATGAAAAATGATGTGTGCATTTAGATATATAAATTACCTAAGCTTAAAATGACTGCCGGAGTGATGGCTGTAAACCGCTTAGTGTTAGAATTTTAAAAGATGCCTTGAAATCGGTATCCAAATCACGGCATCCTATCGAATACAAAAATCCATTATCTTAGAAACAACAAGTATTGTCTGGCTTGCAGTCGCTGCATGATGCCCTGGGTGATGTGTGCGTGTGTGCGCATTTTCTTTCTTTCCTGGGCCTAACTTGAATATTTAAGCAGGAAATGGAGGTGGTAATAAATAACAAGCAAAGGCTGCAAAACTTGGCAAGAGAATTTACACCTACATTTAGTTTGGAGCTGCAGACCCCCTGACTTCTCAAGGCTTTGGTTCTTAGCTCTTCGCAAATTAAAAAAAAATGTAGGAAGTCTTCCCCAGCATAAAAGGCTGCCAAGGACAGAGAAAAGAAGCTTTACTTGGGGATGGCAAAAAATGAGAGCCAACCTTTTAACTGGCCTTTCCAAGGCAGATCTCCAGGTGCTGCATAGTGGGAGTTTGCAGAGTTTTGCCCTTTGCTTTGACTTTCTGGCTTTCAATCTCCCTAGTGGAAGGCTTTTTTTTTGCTTGCGCTTGGAAGGTATTGTGGATTGCCTCTGGATCACGTCTAGGTGTGAAGCTGCAGCATATTTAACTGAGATGAATAGGAGTAATAAAAATAATTCCTGCTCAAGTAGTTTGTTTATTTTTTCCCCCTTTCTGTTCTGTGTCTACTCTTTGCATGCTGGTGGTATTATTTATCGTACGTACAATGTACTGAGAGTGGCTTTCACACCGTTCCAAACGGCAGCAATAGCATAGTCCCACATCAAATCCATCATCACGCTGAACTACTGCAGTTCCTGCCCCATGCTGAGAAAAAAAGTAGCGGCTGTTCCAGACTTGTTTGGCTTTGAGTAGGGAAACACGGAGGGCGCTCTCACTGAAATGGGACCTGCCCGGAAGGCAGAAGCGTTGCTTACGCCACACTTTTGAACCAACTGCACTGTCTGTTTTGAACATGCCAGCGGACTACCACTGAGTTGTCCAGTCCAGTTTTAATCAGAAGCTACCACTGGTCAAATGCAAAGCTTGCACAGGAACATCGGAAGCTGCCTTCTAGCGAGTCAGTCCCTTGGTTCATCTACACCAGTGCTGTTGCCACTGATTGGCAGCAGCGGCTCTCTGGGGTTTCAGGCAGAAGTTTTTCCAGCCATACCTGGGGATGCTGGGGATCGAACCTGGGGCCTTCGGCATGCAAAACAGGGGCTTTACCACTGAGCTACAGTGCTTACCTGAAGCAACAGTAGAGCATAGCCAAGAGTAAACTGTGGTAAACTGCCAATGCTAATAGATCTTGGTTTTGATATATATACCCTAATGCAGGGATGGGGAACCTGTGGCCCTGGACTACAAATCCCACCATCCCCGACAATTGGCCATGAGTGCTGGGGCTGATGGGAGTTGGAGTCCAACGACACCTGGGGGGGCCACAGATTCGCCACTCCTGCTCTAATGAGTCAGGTTCTGTGACAGTATTACAAAATATTTCCCTCACTGTCTGAGATGGTGAACCTGCATCAGGACTGTACCATTTTGGACCGCAGGTGGGGGCTCACATGATGAACTGTGTCTGTATATAAAAAAGATTCTTACACACAGAAAACTAGTGTGTCAGGAAGAAGGCTAGGCAAGAACTCTTTTTTCCTGACACTGAAATTTTCTTTTTTTAAAAAATGGAGGCACACTTAATCAGAGGAGCCCTGCCCCTCCCCACCTGTGGTCCAAAGTGGTACAGCCCGGACCCAGGCTTTCCACCTTGGTGACAACTAAGCCATGATAAATCATGTATTGCAAGGGTCCCGAGTGCTTTTGACCATTTTCCGTGCTTTATCACCACCTCGTCCCAATTGTATAAGGACTTGAGGCTGACAGCGACTTACTTTAGGCCACCTAGCAGGTTCGTGGCTGGCTAGAGCCAAGGCCTGAACCTGGCTCAGCTCCTCCATCTGCCCAGCAGTGCAGAAAGTCCCTATGGACTTTGAGGCATGAGCGGCGTCTTCTCTAGCACTCCCAACGTTGCTGTGAAAATCAGCGAGAGGGGGCCCAAAAGGGAGCCTCTCTCTTATTTAGTAAATACTTTTTACAGAACTGTGGTTTTGATTTACAGGCACCTTGGTGGTGCTCCCAGGAAGACTCGTAGAGGTTTAACTGCATGTTCTCAGCATCACACCAAGCCCAATAAACAGTCGCCCATGTGCGTGCCTCACATTCTCACTCCCGATATAAAAAGGGTTTATGAGAGCGGAAGCCTTGTTGGTTTGCGGGAGCAGCGCACACCGGCCCGAGTCCCCTGCTCGGCGGGCTCTCTCTCCTCCTCTTCTAGTTGTCAGACTTCAGCAACATTTACAGCTATTTAGCTATCAAACTTTATGTGCGGCTCTGAGAGAAAACGTGTCTCTTAACTACTGCAGTGTCATAAACGGCACTCTGTTAAACCACGTCGGTTCAACGACTGTTTCGCCAAGTCCCTGACAGTGGCTGGCTGGAAAGGGCACAGATTGCTCGGGAGGTAATCGTGTGCCGAGGGCCTGGATTAATTGGTTCCTGTGTTTGGCCTTTCGGTGAATCCAGATTGAAATATCATTATGCTTGTATCTCAGGTCGGGAATATGGGGTTTGCAGCCAGAAATGGTGAGCTGGTTTACCAAAGGCCCATCAGAAGGCATTTGGTGCCTTTTTAAGAATTAACTCTGGAGGTTCCGCTGGCAGCTGTCCCACCATCACCAGCACTGGCTTCCGTCCCTAAAGCTCCACTTCGTTCTCCATTAGGCAGACCTCATCCAGTTCCAGGTGGCACCCTTTAAGAAGGGGGTGGACAGAAGAGCATGGCAGAGATGGTCAGCAACGTGAAGACAGGCTTTAAGGACCTGGGCATGATTAGCCCAGAGAAGAGGTGACCGAGTGGGAGACTTTTATTTATTTTATTTATTTATTTACAGTATTTGTATACCACTCCATATCTAAAACAGATTTTGGAGCGGGAAACACAAATGATAACACAGTGCAAGAGTAAAAAGATTAAACACCACCTTAAAATCATGCTTTTTAAAAACAGAATGCCAACAGAAAGCCTGACTGGTCAATTAAGGAATGCCTCCTGGAAGAGTGCTGTTTTTCAGGAGGCACCGGAAACAACACAGTGTTGGTGCCTGCTTGCCCTCCAGGGGCAGGGAGTTCCAAAGAGAGGGGGCCGCCACACTGAAGGCTCTTCTCTGGATGGACTCCAATCAGGCCATAGGTTCGTGCAGAACCACCAGGAGCAAGCCCTCCGAGGACCTCAGTGGCCAGGCAGGTTGATAGGGAGAAGGCGCTCTCTCAGGTATCTTGGTCCCAAGTTTTTTAGGGCTTTGTACACTAGCAGCAAAACCTTAAACCTGGCCTGGTAGTGAATGGGCAGCCAGTGCAGGTCCTTCAACAAAGGAGTTGCACACTGAAAAGGGGCAACTTCTGACCACAGCCAAGCTCTGCGTCTACCCCGACATGATAGCACTCTTCAAAGACCTCCCAGAGAAGAGGGCAAAGTACTTGTTCTCACCTGCCCCAGGGGGCAGGACTAGATCTAACTTACAGGGTGGGAGGGTAGATTTTGTTTGAACATTAGGAGAAATTTCTTAATGTTTCTGTTGCTTTAAATCTGTTACTGTATTTTTAAACCTTTGCACTGCCGCTAGGTTTTATTTTGGTTTTAATGTTTTACACTGTAGTTTTAAACTCTGAAACTTTTATGTTTATTTTATCATGTTGAAACTTTTATGTTTATTTTATCATGTTGCATTTTATGGTTTGAATTGTTGTGAACCGCCCAGAGAGCTTTGACTATTGGGCAGTGTAGAAATGTGCTAAAATAAATAAATGGTAAGAGCAGTTTAACAATGGAATGAATTACTGCCGACAGGGGTACAGGACCTTGAGGCTGCTTTCCACGGTGACTTAAACCCGGTCTGTGCGTTGTGCTACAGAGTGAGGTGGCAGAGAATGGATGGCACCACTTCAAACAGCAAGTTGGGGATTGCATAGGAGACCCCCTATGTAAAAAACAAAACAAAAAAAACCCCACCTCCCCGCAAGTGGAAAACTAGCACAGAAGGGAGTGAGCTGGGAAAAAAACCTTTTCTCCTCGATTCAGTTTTTGTTACATAGGGGGCATCCAAAAAAAACAACGGTTTCAGTTTGAACTGGTGGAGTTCTCTGGAGGATCCTGTTTCTTCATTCTAAACCATTTTTCCCCAGCCTCTAGATATGCGGGATCACCACTGTCTCCAAGCCAATGGGCATGCTGGCTGGGGGTGATGGTAGTTGTGATCCAACACATCTGGAGGACACCAGGTTAGGGAAGGCTGCTGTAGACCAGTGCTTACTGTCTCTGTGGGTAGAGTGGCTTGTGATATTATTACTTAATAGCGGCCTGCCACTAAACCAGCCACATCAGAAGAGCAAATGAAGCGGAAATCCCTATGATGCTTCCGTGCAGATAATCTAAATGGTATGGACAATTGCAACACATCTGCCTTGCTGTTTGTAGGTTTCATCTTAGGTCCACTTTTTAATGACATGACCGGGGGGGGGGGGGCAGATTTCACAGGGTGTTGTCCCAGTGTCTGTATTCGAGCGACGGACAGCGTGAGCTGGCAGTCAAAGTCGCCTAAGGTGCTGCCTAGGCACTCTGGCCCCACCCATGGCGCGGCTCCTCTAAGTGCCAACTTCCAGTGTGCAGAAGCTCCAACACAGCATGGGAACCAGCCCTGGAAAGGTGAGCATTTGCGAGTGTGTGTGTTTAAAGCACGTCAAATGAATAGAATTTTACACTTAACTGTGTTTTGGGGTGTTCAGATCTGTCTCTTTATTTTCACAGATATTTCTGCCTTCCTGCATGCTGGTGGCACCCCATGTCTGCGAGAGCTGATTGGGTTTTTCCCCCGCACTTAACTGTATACTTTCAAAAGCCCACACACCCATGTAAGCTAACCCAGAGTAGCGCCAGAGTTTCACTTTGCCCGCACAGCTGGCTTTAATGTGTTAACAGCTTGCACAATTAAGGCTCTGTAGATCCACTGATAGATTTGTAATGGTACAGCCTGCCTGGGATACTTGTCCACAACAGTGAATATGAGGTTTTCATTTGGGGAGCAGAAAATCTCAATCTGTTTGATGTTTATCCTACCCATCTTCCAAGAGCTCAGGATGATGTACCTCACCACCGCCCTGCAGTTATCATTCCAACAAACCTGTGAGTTACATTTGGCAGAAAGTGACAGGCCAAAAAAGCCTTTTGTGGACATCAGAAGAGCCATGCTGGATCAGATGAAAGGCCTGGCTAGTCCAGGATTCATAATGTCCTCCTGCTTGTATTCCTCAGCGACTGGTTTTCAGAGGCATACCGTCACTGATACTGGCAATAATATCCAGCCATCATGACCAGTGGCCATGGATAGCCTTATCCTCCATGAATTTGTCTAATCCCCCTTTAAAGCCATCTACGCTGGTGGCCATCACCACATCCTGTGGAAGCAAATTCCGTCGTTTAACTATGTGTTGTATGAATAAGTACTTCCTTTTGTCTGTTTTGAATTTTCCATCATCCAGCTTCATGGAATGAATCCACTGAGTTCCAGTACTGAGAGAAAGGGAGAAAAACATCTCCTTGTCCACTTACTCTCCCCCATACATACTTTTGTATACTTCTATCCTGTCTCCCCTTACTCACTTTTTTCCCTAAATTAAATACCCCCAGACATTGTAACCTTTCCTCATAGAGGAGTTGCTCCAGTGCCTTGATAATTTTGGTTGCCCTTTTCTGCACCTTTTCCAACTCTAAAGTATCCTACTCGAGGTGTGGCAACCAGAACTGTACACAGTATTCCAGGAGTGGTTATAGATCCATATGAAGGCATTCCAATATTGGCAGTTTTGGTGCTGCTTCCTTTCCTAATGATTCCCAACATGGAATTCACCCTTTTCACAGCAGCCACACACTGGGTCAAATGTTTTTTTCAAGCTATCCACCACAACCCCAAGATCCTGGTCAGTTACTACCAGACCAGACCCCATCAGCATATATGTGGTTAGGATCTTTTGCTCCAGTGTGCATCACTTTACAGTTACTTATTCTGACCCGCATTTGTCACTTTGTTCCCCATTTCCCCAGTTTGAAGATAGCGTTTTGAAGCTCTTCACAGACTCTTTTTGTTTTAACCACCCTAAATAACCTGTTGTCACCAGCAAACTTGGCCACCTCACTGCTCACCCCTAATTTCAGATCATTTATGAACAGGTTGAAAAGCACTGGCCCCAATGCACATCATGGGCAGACCCAGCTTCTTAAACTGTAAGAACTGACCATTTATTCCTGCTCTCTGCTTTCTGTCCCTTAACAAGTTACCAGTCCATAAGAGGACACTCCTCTCATCCAAAGTCCAGGTGAAGGACTTTGTCAAATCAGTTTGTGGCGGAGGAGAGACTCAAGCCCACATCTCCTCGCCCAAAGTTCCACATTCTCACCACGCCAGCTTGCGGGCATTTGTTTTGCCTCTAATTGTTTTGCCTTTAATTGTGTGTATGTTGCTGCACTTCCCCTCCCCTCCCAACAAAGATGGCATAACGTCTTGGTCACAAGCAAGGGGATTTTCAAATAAAGCACACTGGATGCAGGATTTCTGTGTAGAGTTAGTTCTGAAGGATACTTTTACACTTTGAGTACCTTAGTGTGGGCTTATTATTTCTATATTGCAATTTCAGCCTTTGGGAAGCTCAAGAAGATGACCTGGATGTAAAGTGGGGTTTGCATCCAGGTCAGGGGCTTGACAGGGTTTGGATGTGGGGACCCAGTGAAGAAGTCTCTTTTCTTTTCTCCTTTCTGATCATTTTCTGTCAATGGGCTTGAACAGAAGCGGCTCTTCCAGGAGTGGGTTGCTCTCCACTGTGGTTCTGCTAATCACCTGTCACTCACTGAGCGGGTCCGTCCTTCCTGTGCCTGCCTTCGTTCTCCCCATGGGGCTGACCAAGCTTCCCAAACATGCTCAGCATTCTGAAGATGGGCTTTCCCTCGATGGTGAATAATTCAGTCACAAACCAGGCCTGGCCCTGGGCGAAGAGGCTTCCTTTTATTGCGGAGCGTGGCTGGAGTGGCGGACAAACTTTGCAAGAGTAAGGCTAGAGGACTTGGGGTGCTCAGAGAGAAGCGTTTGTGGTCTTCCAGCCTTGGAAGAGGGCTTCTAAAAGTTTTGGAGGGCAACGGTGAGAGTCGAGTCCCACTAGCAGCAGACCTGATGTTTCCTTCAAGTGATTGGTAGCTGGGGATCCAGGTTGCGTTCAGTCAGCAAATGAGAGCCCTCCTGTCTCCTAAGGCACTTATAGTTCAGCCACAGGAAGGGCACCTTTCTGTCCTTCAGCATCTCAGTTCTCCTTGTCCAGGCACTTCATGGTGCCCAGGAGCCCCCGACTTCCACAGCTGAGCTGTTCCTCTCTGATGTAATCTCTTTGGTGCATTTCCCGAGCTGCTGTGCCTACTCTGGCTCTTTGACAGTCTCATGCAGTAGTTGCACTCCAGACCCAGGAACCGCTTTCCTTATGGGCCAGGCTATGCCTTCCTCCTAACCATCCTGCCTCCAACTGTTTGGAAAGGGGACCATTGCATGCAGATGGACCCAGGTTTGAACTGTGGCATCCCTAGTTGAAAGTATGTTGACTGGCAGGGCTGGAAGAGGTTTCTGCCTGCAGCCTTGCAGAGATGCTGAAGCCAGAGGTGGACAGGCCCAGAACCAAAAGTGATTGGCCCTCTCCTTTTCTCCTTCTGCCACTCTCTTTCCTCTCTTTTCCTGCTACCCCCTTTTCTCTCCCCCTCACTCTTTCCCATGCAGAGGGAAGCCAGGGAAGAGCGAGCAAGAGAGCGCTGTCTCCAGAGGTGAACTGATCACACGCAGAGGGATATTGAAATGATGCTGAGGGCTGCATGTAATTAGGCTGAGGGCCGCAGGTTGGTCTAGGGTATGGCTGTTGGCTGTTGCATTCATTCATTCCCTATTCTTGAGATTCTGTGAGGCATCTGACTGATTCCTGTTGAAACAGGGAGCTGGAATCGAAAGCCCCTTGGTTGGATCTGTCAAGGCAATTCTTCATTCCCCACCCCTAGACTTCTGCCCTGTGCTTACCCTGTTCTTCTAGTTCTCCCCCACCCCTTTGTTTTTCCCTCAGTCATCCCGTCAGACCCTTGTCCCTCTTCTCTCTGGCACTTCAGAACTGCCCTCACACTGCTCACCCTTCCGCCGCCTTGTCTTCGTTTTGGTGAGTCGAACTCGGCTGCCACAGAATGCCCGCTTCCCTTCTGCTTCCTCCCCAGGAACTCCGTCGCTTCTGATCATCATTTGTGACCACTCCGTGGTCTTCTTCCCCTTTAGCCACACAACACATTCCTTCCCCTCCCCGCAAACGGCGGCTTGTCACGATTGGCAATGAGAATGTAAATTATTCATGAAGGGAAGGTCAGATGCTGGCCTGGCGGATGGCTGGAAGCGTGGCTCCGCCAGTCTCTGTTCCGCACGTAAACAAATCACCGCAGCGAAAACCAGAGTGGACTCCAGAAAATGTGAGGGGAAGGCAAATAAGATCCCTTGCAACAAGGCAGACTGCTCGGTTTTGCTCTATTTTTTGACATGCAGCAAGTGTTATGATCTTGTTCGTGGTTACAATCTCCCATTTCACAGACGGGACACTGAAGCTGCAAGGGAAAATGAATGCGCCCAGGGCAGTGAAGTGAGTCGATGGCACTTCATTGGGTTGCCAGCTCAGGTTTGGAGGCAAACTGCTTGTGGTGATAGTTTGTTGGCCCTGTTCAGATGTCACAGCAAACTGCCATTACCGCAGACCAAGAAGGGTGGGAGGGAATTGGGGCGTGTGAGACACAGAGGGGTGTGTTCATCAGTCCCAGACCTGACAGCCAGTGAGGTGAGAGTCAAGGAGCCCAAAATCTGTTTTCTGGGGAGAGGGGCAATTTTCAGAAGTCAGCCTTTACATCACCTGAAGTGAGAGAGCAGCAGTGCTCACTAGAGATGCACGTGCCAGTGGTTGTCCTCATACCTTTGTCGGGCATGGAGAGCTCCCTCCCATTCCACAGTAGGTACAACGACCGCAGATAACTCCTGTAGTGCTTCAATACAAGCTCCCCAAAAGGAGCTCACAAGACCAGCGGTATGCTTGGTAGTATTGTAAATGTGTTTAAAAAGTCACAAGGTGCACGAGACCTCACAGGCCTCATCCTGTCTGTGGCTCTTTTGCAGCTTCCATTTGCAGTATGGGGCCCTCCCACTTCTGCCACTCAGCCTGGAAAGGCCCCTCTTTGCCTATTCCTTGCCACAGCTCAGTGAACAGAGATGGAAGCAAGATGGCTGGCTTGCGGCACTGGGGTTCCCATAACAACCACCCTGGCTCTGACAGCCCTAATATACATTCTCAGCTGGTGCTGGTGGTGGGGATACAGGCCCCCTTCCTTTCCACTACCTCTTCCCCGTCCATCCATGTCAGTCTTGCGCTCTCTCTGTCCTGTGTCTCCCCCCCCCCCCGCCCCCTCCAGTTCTTGGCTGCCTGAGATACACAGTTACAGTAACTCGTCAAAGGTGATGTGGGCGACTTTGATGGAATATTTCCCCCTCCTTTAATTTTGCAGAAGGGCATTAGCGAAAGAATGCGCCCAGCTTTAATGGATTGTCTGACTAATATGGTCTGAAAGGGCTGAGCCAGAGGGAATAGATTTCTAATGGTCCTGTCAAATTCTGAAGTGAGGCAGGAAAGGAATTGGGAGGGGGCAAAGGGGGGGGATCTTCAAAAGTTTATAATTTGCTGCAGATAAAAAAAACCTCTCACACGCCAAAGTAACCCCTGTGCCCTGACTCTCTCCTTTTTCCACAGGAGGGGGAGACCAGGGAATCGGGCTTTATTTTGGTTTTAAATTGAAACCGCCTTTTCTCGCCGAGACAAGGGAGCTCAGGTCAGCACAGACTGGAATGTGGCCCTTATCAACACTTCATTGGGACAGGAAGGAGACAGGAGCAGACAGGAAGGGCCATGGGTGGGAAGCAGGATCGGGTCCCCCCAGAAGCAGAGGCTGACCCCTGCTAGGCCAGGTTGGGAGACAAGAGGGCAACAGGTGCCTGTGTGGAAGCTGTTGGGTTCACGAGCAGCGGTCAGTACCGGAGACACATGAAAGCTTTCCTTTCGTGAGCTATTTCTGTGTTTTCATCAGTGGAACATTCATCTGTTGAGGCAGATGTGTGTGTGCCCGCCTGCATCCATTCCCTTTCTTAAAATAAATGCCAATACTGTTCATTTCAGGTGAAGTAGCTGAATTGCTCTGTTCCTCATTTACAGCTGAGACGTGTTCCCCAGCCAACTGCTGACAAATGTGCTTGTTGTGTGAGGGTGCTGGATCTTTTGCACATTTTGTTGCATGAAAAATCCGTGCTATTTTTTTCTTCAGGTGCATGATAACCTTTCAAAACCCTGTTATTCCAATTATTTCAGTTATACTCTCTGGAAGTTATGAATATGTGACTTCTGCTTTAAGAAGCAAAACAATATGAACAGACGTAGTAAGAATGCCTTTAGTCTCTAACACCTCTTTTTTTCTTTCTTTTTTCAAATGTAGAATGCAACACAACTCAGCAACTTTTAAAAAATAAATAAATAAATGATTCAGAGGATTCTCTGAGGGATTAGGGCTCATGAACTTTGGCACACGTGGCAGCCTCTTTAAAGTAATGCACTCAGTGTCTCCTGTTGAGGACCCTCGGAAGACTCTAATAGAATAAGGCCGAGGCTGCTTCCTCAGGGAGAGGATCGCAGTGTCTTACTCGGGGTCCTCCAGTCCATAAGCTCCATCTCCCCAGCCTTGCAGTAGTCTCAGACTGCAAAATCAGGCAAGGGCCTCTTAAGTCTCCATTCAGCCTCGCAGTGGGGTGGAACTAACCATGCCACAGGTCTTGTCAGCCTATATGAGGCTTCAGTTGGATTTAGCTTCCTGCTGAGACAACATCCTCCTATTGTTGTCCTAGTAGGAGAGAACTTTGGGCAGTATGCCTTACAGGGAGCTGACCTAGGTCCTGTTTTCATTGGCCATCTGTCAGGGGACTTCTGCCTTGACTTTGTCTGCCATGACTTGACTTTACCTCCCTTGATCTTACTCCATGAGATGCAACTGCCTTCTCCTGTGAACCTCAGGTACGCACAGAACAAGACAGTCTCCACTTTGGCAAAGCAGATCATGTGTTGTAGATGCTACAGAGATGAATTGGAATATCCTCCTGACAGCACAAGTCCATCTAAGTGGAGTTTGCAGTGGCATTCGGATTTGGCCAGGTTCAGCACATGGCACCACATTATTTATGTACCACCAGGGGAGAGACACTGCACAGATGCACTTAAAGTGCCCCATAGAATTTTGTTCTATGGTTTCCACATAGTCCCTTGTCTGAAATTATTTCCTAGAAGTGTATTTCAAGTAAAACAGACAGTGACCTAATAGTTATGAGCAATGGTTGCAAACCCTAGTTTGTCCAGTCTGGACGTAACTGCTGACCGATTTGCCGCAAAGTTGGAAGTGAGAGAGGAAAACAAGGGAAGGAGGGAGTGGGAGGATGATTTGCACATGCATTTAGCACCAAATCGTGGTTTAGCATTACGTTTGAACCAAACTCGTTAACCCTGAATCAGACTGGGAGACCCCACTGTGCTGTTGTTGCCTCTCAGTTTGGTGTAGAGATGAATGAATCAGTCTGTTTCTGTTCCATGTCACTTTTTCATGCATCCACTCGTATGTCTGTTCCATCCCACTTCCACATTAATCTGCAAAAAATATTTATTGGCCACCTTTCAGGTCAGAAGCCCTCCCAAGGCGGCACACAACAATAAAATTCACATAATAAAAACTGATGCGATAATCAAAACAGCAAACATTCCAAAAGAAATCAGACACCAGCATAAGACAAAACCAAAAACACACAATTTCAGCTACAATCCAGTCTGATCAAACATAATCAGGGAAGTTTTCAAGACCTTCCTAAAAGCCTACAATGATGGGGCCTGATGGACCGTGATGGCAACTCGTTCCAGAGGTGTGGGGCCACTGCAGAAAAGGCCCCTCTCATGTACTTGCCCATTTAACTGCCCTCACAGGTGGGCAAATGAGAAAGACCTCTGTTGCTGGTCTTAAAGTGTGGGCAGGCTCATATAGGTGAAGGCGATCCTTCAAGTGATTTGGTCCCAAACCATTTAAGGCTGTAAAGGTCAAAAGCAACACTTCAAATTGGGCTGAGAAACACACTTGTAACTAGTACAGCTGGTGCATTATAGGCATTATATGATCTGATTGCCTCACCCTCACCAACACTTGGGCGGCCACATTCTGCACCAGCTGAAGTTTCCAGACCATCTTCAAAGGCAGCCCCATGTAAAATGCATTACAGTAGTCCAGCCTGGATGTCACTAGTGCATGGATAACTGAGGTGAGGCCCATTCTCTCTAGATAGGGCTGCAGCTGGCGTACCAGCCTAAGCTGGTAAAATGCACTCCTGGACACCACAGCCACCTGGGCTTCCCCAGTAAGCTCAGACTCCAGGAGGACTCCCTGACTGTTGTAAACCTCCAACCAGAGTAGTTGGTTTCCCAACCCACAGTACTTCTGTCTTGATTGGACTAAGCTTGTTCACCCTCATCCACCCCAAAACAGCCTCCAGACACTGGTTTAAGAGTTTGACAGCTTCCCTGGGATGTATAGATGGAAATGAGAGTAGAGTTGAGTACCATCCACACACTGATGACACTTCAGCCCAGATCTCCTGATGACTTTCCCCAGTGGTTTCATGTAGATGTTAAAAAGCATGGACAGAACTTTGTGGCACCCAACAGGCTAATGGCCATGGGGCAGAACAGAAGTCCCACAGCACCACCTTCTGAGAGCACTCCTCCAAGAAGGACTGGAACCACTGTAAAACTGTGCCTCCTAAGCCCAACTCAGATAAACGATCCAGAAGGATACCATGGCTGATGGTATCTAAAGCCACTGAGCGGTCCAAAAGAGCCAAAAATGGTAAAATCCCCCTAACCATTCCCCAGTGTAAGTCATCAACCAGGGCAACCAAGGCTGTTTCCGTCTAGAATGGATCTAAATAATCAGTATCATCCAACACTGCTTGGAGTTGTGAGGCCACCACATGCTCCAGATCCACATGGAAATTCAGATTTTTAAAAAAATATGTTTTCCAAACTTCTTTTGATACTTACTTTGATACATCTTTGCTGCAACATATGTGAAGGTTAATGGGTAGCTAAGTTCTGATCTGCACAATAGTTTGGAAAGTGCAGATCAGGTCAGTTTATACTGAAATGGCAAAGAGCAAATCCTGCAAGTGTGTCTAGGCTGGTGCATGTGATAACTCAAGAGTATTTCAGTAAGGGACTTCTGGAAATAACTGGAATTGACCAGTGAATTTGGGAGCTTGTATGTCAGAACCATACCAAACCACATAGGAATACCCGCTGGAACCCAAAGGATTCTGTTGTAGATCCATGGCCACTACAGGCTGTATAGACATGAATATTCACCTCTTATGTGGATGTGCTTCTTCGTCATCTTGTGCTGTATTGCCATAGAAGGACCATCGGTGGTGCGGCCTTCAGTGGCATCCTGGATCACTTCAACCCCCAGAATGTATCAGATTCTGCAGTGTTACAATGGCTGAGCTGGTGTGTGTGCGCGTGTGTATTGTTTCTAGGTCATATTCAAATTCCAACATGGGGAGAGGATCTTTGGCAAAAATTCTGACCCTGCACAAGTCTTTTGCAATGCAATATGCAGAGCTACAGTGACAGCCTCTAATCTCAGTTAGCTTTAGTGTGATAGAGCTGCACCAACACCTTTTTTGTGGGCTCATGTTTCAGATCATGATAACAGATTTTAACTAAAAAAGTAGTTCAGGCTGGCTGGCGTTCATTCTCTGTTTTCCGATGCTCCGTTGAAACTGGTTTGTGCCATGTAGCAGTTACAGGAACTCTGGGGGAAAGCGACCATGTTGTACTTGAGTTCTTGGTTCTAAGGGAAGCAAAAGCCGAGTGTAGCCAAATGCGTACCCTGGATTTTAGAAAGCTGATTTTAATACACTCAGAACAATGATCAGTAAGGTCCCATGGCAAGTGATGCTAACGAGAAAAGGAGTCCAAGATGGGTGGGAGTTTTTAAAAAAGGAAATTCTCAAGGCACAATTACAAACAATTCCAACAAGAAGAAAAGGTGGAAGACAACAGAAGAAGCCAATGTGGTTTCACAAAAAGCTTAGAGATGACCTGAAAACAAAAAAGGACACATCTAGGAAGTAGAAGGAAGGCCAAGAGTACAGGCAGGTAGCACAGAATTGCAGGGATGGCATCAGGAAGGCTAAAGCTGAGAACGAACTGAGGTTAGCAAGGGAGGCTAAAGCAACAAAAAGGCTTTCTTCAGCTATGTGCATAGTAAAAGACAGAGGAAAGAAATGGTGGTTCAGCTATTAAATAAGGTTGGCAAAATGATAACAGATGACAAAGAAAAGGCAGAGGTGCTCAATTCCTACTTTGGCTCAGTCTTCTCCCAAAAGAGGGTCTATGACCCCCCTGGCAAAGGCAAAGTACAGGCTGAAGGGGCAGGATTGCAGCTTGAGACCGATAGGCATATGGTCAAGCAACACCTAATTCCTTTGAATGAGTTCAAATCTCCAGGGCCAGATGAACTGCGTCCTAGAGTCATAAAAGAACTGGCAGAAGAACTCTCAGAACCGCTGTCTATTCTCTTTGAGAAATCATGGAGGACGGGGGAAGTGCCAGATGAGTGGAGGAGGGCTAATGTTATCCCTATCGTCAAAAAGGATAACAAGGAGGAACCTGGCAATTACAGACCAGTCAGTCTGACATCAATCCCTGGGAAAATTCTGGAGCAGATGATAAAGCAATCCATCTGGAAGCACCTTGAAAACAATGCAGTGATTCCTCAAAGCCAACATGGATTTGTCAAGAACAAATAATCCCAGACAAATCTGATCTCATTTTTGGATCAAGTAACCTCCCTTGTGGACTGTGGGAATGCTGTGGACATCATATACCTCGACTTCAGCAAGCTTTCGACAAAGTGCCCCATGATATCCTGATGAGCAAATGAGCTCAAAGTGGGCTAGATGAAACAACAATCCGGTGGCTTCACAGTTGGCTACAGAATCGGACTCAAAGAGTGTTTCTCAATGGGATCTTCTCAAACTGGGGAGAGGTAAGGAGCAGGGTACTGCAGGGCTCAGTCCTGGTCCCAGTGCTCTTCAAGATTTTTATGAATGACTTGGAGGAGGAGGCTTAGGGAATGCTGATAAAATTTGCAGATGACACAAAATTGGGCAGGATCGCTAATACTTTGGAAGACAGAAATAAAATTCAAAGTGATCTTGATATGGTGGAGCTCTGGGCAGAAAAC
Source organism: Heloderma suspectum (assembly GCF_057233095.1). Taxonomy (NCBI): domain Eukaryota; kingdom Metazoa; phylum Chordata; class Lepidosauria; order Squamata; family Helodermatidae; genus Heloderma; species Heloderma suspectum. The sequence continues at coordinate 3,207,660 of NC_139459.1, read as the reverse complement.
AACAGAATGAAATTTAACAGGGATAAATGCCAAGTTCTGCACCTAGGAAAAAGAAACCAAATGCACAGTTACAAGATGGGGGATACACGGCTCAACAGCTCTACAAGCGAGAAGGATCTTGGAACTGTTGTCAATCACAAGCTGAATATGAGCCAACAATGTGATGTGGCTGCAAAAAAGGCAAATGCTCTTTTGGGCTGCATTAATAGAAGCATAGCTTGCAAATCCCGCGTAGTACTAGTTCCCCTCTACTCAGCACTGGTTAGGCCTCATCTAGAGTACTGTGTCCAGTTCTGGGCGCTCTTCAACTACTTGAAAGCTTGTCAGAGAGAGGAAGGCCAGGATTTCTTCTCAATCATCCCAGAGTGCAGGACACGGAATAATGGGCTCAAGTGACAGGAAGCCAGATTCTGGCTGAACATCAGGAAAAACTTCCTGACTGTTAGAGCAATACGACAATGGAACCCATGACCTAGGGAGGTGGTGGGCTCTCCCACACTGGCGGCATCCAAGACGAGGCTGGACAGCCATCTGTCGGGGATGCTCTGACTTGGATTCCTGCATTGAGCAGGGGGTTGGACTCGATGGCCTTGTAAGCCCCTTCCAACCCTACTATTCTATGATTCTATGTTTCATGCTGTGCTGCTTGCTCAAGTAACAGCAGCCTCCTGTTTCTTCTGCCGCTGATTCTGTTGCCTCTGCCACAACATCTCCCTCTGTTTTCTTTCCCAGAGTTATCCTGCATGGGCCAGATTCAGTCATTGGCATGTCTTCTGGAAGCAGCCCCAAGACCAGGACCTGTCCCCATGTCCCTTCAGCAAGTTTCTGTGCGGGCTTCCCGTCTGTGGCGGGCTGGCTATGCGCGCCAGTCACCATAGTGGCCTTTAGCATTTACGGAGTGCTGGGCAGTTCTAGAAAACCAACACTGTGCTGAAAGCTGACAAGAAGGAGTTACGAGTAGGGATGTAGGAGCATTTCAGTTCAGTTCACAAATGACTTGAAAATGCCCTGTTTGCAATCCCGAATATGAATGGGAGCGCATGTTCTCCGAAAATGTTCGCAAATTCCCAAATTTGCCTTCCCGTTTGTTGAAATATGCATAACTTTCTCAAAATACACACATTTTAAATCACCCACACTTTAGTCTATGTGGAAAATGTGCACAAATCTGGGAATTGTTTGCTCAGTGTTCATGTTCAATAGTTGTTCATTTTGCACAATTTCCCCATTTGCACAAAACTAACAGCGAGCACAAACACGAGTAGAAATTGAGGAAAGACAAGTAGCAAGCTGATTTTCAGAGACCCTTGGCGAGGTTTAGCATTGCTCGTTCTCCCATCCCTAGCTGCAAGCACAGCCCAAGGATGCTGAATGCTACACTATTGACTGCCATGCTTCAGCAGGGCAGCAGCATGACTGTTGTAATGCACCCAACTCTTGCTATTTTCTTTGCCTTCATGATGCTTTTTTTAAGAATCAATTTCTTGATCTCGTGTGTGCTAGCAGCAAGATACGCTCCAATTACCGTGTTTGTACGTGGGATTTGCCTTTCTTTCATTTTGTCAGACTTCCTTTTATTGGGGTAAGGCTGACTCTCAGGGCAGTTGGAAGTGGATGGCCATCAGAGAGGCTGGCCATGGAGGCCAAAAGTGGGTTGTGCTGGGAGAGGAGACAGAGGAGAAGGAGCGGAGAGAAGAGGAGCATAGCTAGACATTGCTTGCCTTGGGAGCTCCCGTCCCCTTCCCTCAGCAAATGCTGCAAGTAGCCAGTGGTTTGCTGCTGCATTAAGAATCACATTTCAGTGTGCCTCCCTTTCTCTTGTGGTCTTCGCAGAGAACATTGGGCTTTGCTGATCGTGAACCCTTTCCAGGGTTGTGCTCAGCCTGGGGCTCTCTTCAAACATCTGTCCCCTGCTACTTCCAACCCATGCACAGATCTGCAGGGATGGCATTTACTCTACTGCTTTGTAAAAAAGCAGGACCCTGTTTTCTTGGGGCTTTTCCACATTTGCAAGACCCAGGAAGCAGTTATCCAGGAGGCAACATGTAGGGGGAACAGCCAAGACTGCAGTCTGCAGTTCATAAGGCATCCCCAAACCTAAAATCAGACTTAACACATATGATCTATCTATCTATCGATCGATCTATCAATATATCTGAAATTTGCATTCTGTCCTGTCTAAGACAGGATGTCTTGCTCCTTGGGAGGAAAGCTATGGCAAACCTAGACAGCATAGTAAGAAGCAGAGACATCACCTTGCCGACAAAGGTCCGTCTAATCAAAGCTATGGTTTTCCCAGTAGTAATGTATGGCTCCCCTTCATGGATCACTGCCTTGTTGTGGCGAAGGGGCTTGTGTAACTCAGTGAAGCCATAAGCTATGCCGTGCAGGGCCACCCAAGACGGACAGGTCATGGCAGAGAGTTCTGACAAAATGTGGTCCACTGGAGAAGGAAATGGCAACCCACTCCAGTATTCTTGCCAAGAAAACCCCATGGAACTAGGGATGTACGAAAGTCACTTATCTTTTCGCGGCTTGGCTTCGCAGTGGGGGGTAGGCGCTTCGCTTCTCCCCCCAAAGTTCAGGCATGGGGGAGGAGGAGTTCTGCCTCTCCAGGCCAAAATTCAGGCCGGGGGGGAGGCACCCCGCCTCGCCCGGCCGAAATTCAGGCCGGGGAGAAGCACCTCGTCTCCCCGGCCGCGAAACAAAAAGTAAAAAAAAAACAAAAGACCCCGTGATAGACTACGTGACGATTTACATATCCTGTCATGGCTAGATTTCCAAAGTCAGCCGTGATAGCCTACGTAAATTGTTACGTAGCCTATCACGGGTGTTTTGTTTTGTTTTTTACTTTAGTTTTTTTTTTTTTTTTTTTGCAATGGCGGCGGCGGCAGCTGGTCGGGAGACCGGCTGCCGCCCACGCCGAACCGCCGCCGAACCGCTGCCGGGACCCACCACCAAGAGGGACATTCGCCAAAGGTAAGTCCCATCCTGGGGGGGGCGGGGGGCCGGCGGAGAATTTCCCAACGAACTTCAGGGGGCCGAATGCGTCGGCGCTCGGCCTCTCGAAGATTCGGGGAGAAATTCTCCGCCATCCCTACATGGAACATATCACAAGGCTAAAAGAGATGACGCCTGAAGGTGAGCCCCTCAGGTCGGAAGGTGTCCAATATACTACTGGGGAAGAGCAGAGGGAATTTCCAAGTATTCCAATTGGAATTTCCAATTTCGCCAGAAAGAGTGAAGCGGCTGGGCTAAAACCGAAAGGACACTCAGCTGTGGATGTGTCTGGTGGTGAAAAGAAAATCCGATGCTGTAAAGAACAATATTGTTTATGGACTTGAGCATCCGGGAGAGAGCGCAGGACAGGAAGGCCTGGTGTGCTATGGTCCATGGGGTCATGAAGAGTCGGACACGACTGAACGACTGAACAACAACAACAATGTATGGCTGTGAGAGCTGGACTATAAGGAAGGCTGAGCGCCGAAGAACTGATGCTTTCGAACTGTGGTGCTGAAGAAGATTCTTACGAGTCCCCTGGACTGCAAGGAGGTCCAATCAGTCAGTCCTAAAGGAAATCAACCCTGAGTGCTCATTGGAAGGACAGATACTGAAGCTGAAGCTCAAACATTTTGGCCACCTAATGCGAAGAGGAAACTCTCTGGAAAAGACCCTGATGCTGGGAAAGACTGAAGGCAAAAGGAGAAGGGGAAGGCAGAGGATGAGATGGCTGGATAGCATCACCGATGCAATGAATATGAACTTGAGCACACTCCAGGAGAGAGCACAGGACAGGAAGGCCTGGTGTGCTATGGTCCATGGGGTCACGAAGAGTCGGACACGACTGAACGACTGAACAACAACCTGTCTAAGAAGAACTTCAGGCAATGTAGCTGCAGTTGTCCCATTTTATCCTTACTGCAAACTAGTGGGCAAGGCTGGTGATGACCAGTCATTCAGTGAGCTTCATGCCTGTGTAAGAATTTGAACTTGGGTCTTCCTGAACCCTGCCCAGAACACTCTCTTCACCTCACCACACTGGCTTTCAAAAAGATATATTGGCTTTTCCCAACGTGGTGGCTTCCTGATGTAGAATAGTAGGGTTGGAAGGGGCCTACAAGACCATCGAGTCCAACCCCCTGCTCAATGCAGGAATGCAAGTCAGAGCATCCGTGTCCTGCACTCTGGGATGATCAAGAAGAGATCCTGGCCTTCCTGTCTGTGACAACCTTTCAAGAATGTGAAGAGTGCTATCATATCTCCCCTCAGTCTTCTCTTCTCAAGGCTAAACATGCCCAGTTCCTTCAGTCTCTCTTCATACAGCTTTGTTTCCAGTCCCCTGATCATCTTTGTTGCCCTCCTCTGAACCCTCTCCAGTTTGTCTGCATCCTTCTTCAAGTGTGGTGCCCAGAACTGGACACAGTACTCCAGATGAGGCCTAACCAGTGCTGAGTAGAGGGGAAATAGGACTTCCCGGGATTTGGAAGCAATGCTTCTATGAATGCAGCCCAAAATAGCATTTGCCTTTTTTGCAGCCACATCACATTGTTGGCTCATATTCAGCTTGTGATCGACAACAATTCCAAGATCCTTCTCGCTTGTAGTATTGTTGAGCCACGTATCCCCCATCTTGTAACTGTGCATTTGGTTTCTTCTTCCTAGGTGCAGAACTGGGCATTTATCGCTATTAAATGTCATTCTGTTGTTTTGTGCCCAGCGCTCCAGTCTATCCAGATCACTTTGAATTTTGTTTCTGTCTTCCAAAGTATTAGCTATCCCGCCCAATTTTGTGTCATCTGCAGATTTGATCAGCATTCCCTGAGCCTCCTCCTCCAAGTCATTCATAAAAATGTTGAACAGCACTGGGCCCAGGACTGAGCCCTGCGGTACCCCACTCGTTACCTCTCCCTAGTTTGAGAAGGTCCCATTGATAAGCACTCTTTGAGTCCGATTCTGTAGCCAACTGTGGATCCACCGGATCGTTGTTTCATCTAGCCCTCTTTGAGCTAGTTTGCTCATCAGGAGATCATGGGGCACTTTGTCGAAAGCTTTGCTGAAGTCGAGCTATATGATGTCTACAGCATTCCCACGGTCTACAAGGGAGGTTACTTGATCAAAAAATGAGATCAGATTTGTCTGGCAGGACTTGTTTTTGACAAATCCATGTTGGCTTCGAGTAATCACGGCATTGTTGCCAAGGTGCTTCCAGATGGATTCCTTTATCATCTTCTCCAGAATTTTCCCAGGGATTGATGTCAGACTGACTGTTCTGTAGTTCCCAGGTTCCTCCGTTTTGCCCTTTTTGAAGATAGGGACAAGGTTAGCCCTCCTCCAGTCATCTGGCACTTCCCCCGTCCTCCATGACTTCTCAAAGAGAATAGACAGCGGTTCTGAGAGTTCTTCTGCCAGTTCCTTTATGACTCTAGGATGCAGTTCATCTGGCCCTGGAGATTTGAACTCATTCGAAGGAATTAGGTGTTGCTTGACCATATGCCTATCGGTCTCAAGCTGCAATCCTGCCCCTTCAGCCTGTACTTCGCCTTTGCCAGGGGGGTCATAGACCCTCTTTTGGACTGCACCTTCTATCATTCCCAATGGCCATGCTGGCTGGGAATGATGGGAGTTGCAGTCCAACACTTCTAGAGGGCACCAGGTTGGGAAAGGCTGGGACACCTGCTCCAGCTCCAGCTGTCTGGCATAAAGACGCACTGTCTCTGCCTGTGCTCCACAATGCAGCAAATAGCAGTATCAGGCACCACGTTTATGAAACCATTCAGACATCCTCTCCTCGCACAAAAGAAGTATTACTGAGCAATCCTGTACATGTTTACTGAGAAATGAAATAACTACTATTTTAAAATGACAATATGATGAAGATGATGCCACCTTTCAAGGAAGCTATCAGAGTGGCATGCATCAGGACAGTAAACATCAGGACACAATAATATGACTGCTCGGTAATACAGGAACAAGGAAAAGGCACTCTGCACATGTCTAGAAGTGTTCTCATCTTAATCACATTGGCCAGGGTGCCCTCTTTGAATGGAGCTTCAGGTTGAAAGCAGATTCTTACATTCCTTGGGGAGGCATGACTCAAACTGAGCTGTCTTTAGAGACACCTGGGGTATATCGGCCATTTCACATATAACCAAAAGAAACTGAAAGGGAATCCTTTCCTTCCTCTCCAGATTCTTTGTAGATTTGCCAGAGCGGAAAAGAAACCCTGTCCTTTGCTCATTTGCATGCATTACTGTTCCAAGGTCGCCAAGAGCAGCCATGTTAGCAACGCCATCTGTGCATCCAGTAGGCACATCAAGGGCACTTACCTTGCTTATGCTAATCAACTTATGCTCCTTGTGTTAAGTTAATTAAGCTGGAGAAGAGCAAGGTGCTTGCAGGCCCCCTCTGCCTTGAACGAGAAGTTTGGCAACTGCAACAGTTACCTGGCTTAACCTACCAAAGGCGCTGCGGGTAACAACCTATGTTCACATGGATTGTGATAGAGGTGCTCCTCTCCATACTTCGAGTTTCTAAATAGTGGAGGAGGCCACTCTGACATATGATGCTACAGAAGAATGGTGGATGGGTGGGGGCTTTCAACCAAATCCTGCCCCCTTGTATGAATTACCCAATGCAGGTGCCTGCCCTGAGTTACAGAGATTGCAGAATTCTGCAGGGTTAGCAAAGTCACCCGACTAAGAGGACATTTCCTTCCAGACCCCCCATATAGTGACCTTGGAATCCCAATGCTGCTGCGTCAACATGGTAGCCACAGACTTGGATGGCCTCTGAAAGGATTAGGCTAATTTAATGGCTATTTGCCATGACAGCCAAAAATGGAAAGTCCAAGTTCAGAGGGCTACACCTCTGACTATGAGGTACTGGGAACAGACACGAGGCGGTTGTCTCCATTACACCCTGCTTCCCACTGTCTGGAAACAGAATACTGGCCCACTTGGGCCTGACTCTGATCCAGCACAGCTGGTTATCCCCTATCTTTTGTGTCAGTTGCCAATGCCCCAGAGGACAGGGAGAAGCAAGGCAATTATGTCCCGGCCTTCCTCCCATTCTGCCTTGTGCCCCACCCATTATCCAGGCCTCCATGGGTCAGAACCCCTGGCTGTAGCTGTGCTGTGGCATGCCGGAGCACTCGCGAGCCGTAGCAGTGTCTGTCTGCAGGCAATGGGCCCCCATCCTAGTAGGCTTAAGTTACAGGAGGGTTGATTTTGGTTGAACATTGCGAGAAACACCTTGAAGGTGCGATTAGTGAAGCCAATTGCCTAGCACAGGGGTAGGCAATGTGGTGCTCACGTACACTGATGTGGCCCGAGACACCTTCTTTGGTGCCCATCAAGACACTTTTATTTTAAAAATAATTTTACATGTTCTTCCAGGCAGCTGGGATTGCTTCAAAGCAGAGTGCTGCCATCTTAATTTCCCAAGAATGCCTCTGGGCAGGTGACTTATGCCCACACCTGGCAGCCATTTTATGGTTGTGCCCAGGACAGGTTTTCACATTTCCTAATGTGCCCACAAGGCCAAAAGGTTTCTTTTCCCTGGCCTAGAGCTCTCCATCCCTGGAGGTCTTCAAACAGAGACTGGATTGCCACCTATCCATTGGCAATGCTTCAGCTCTGGATTTCCTGCACTGAGCAGGAGGCTGGATGAAATGGCCTTTCCAGCTCGATGAATCTACTTGTGAGAAGTGCTCACAGCACACAGACAGAAAGAGAGAAGAACCCAGATTGATCCCTGCCAGATCAGGCCAAACTGGGTCCATCTATTCCAGCATCACACTCCGCGCAGTGGCCAACCAGATGCCTCTGGGAAGTTGGCCATCACTGGCCGTCACTACAGCTTGTAGCACTGACCAAATAACAGACAGACATACAGATGATACACATCAGGGAGGCAGATATTCTCTTTCCCCGCTCCAACATGAAGACTGAGCACGGCCTCCCTTCCTCCTCTCTTATGGGGTGAGTAGGTAGGAGACGGCCATCCTCGGAACAGCCTCAGCATCAAGGCGATGCAGCAGAACAGCTGGACAACAGCAGCTGGAGCCTACAGGCATCTAGCGGAGAGCTCTTGGCCTGTCAATTCCCATGAGCAAAAATGCCCTGAGGTGGGCCAGACTAACTCCCTGGAAGTGAAAGCAATGGGGAGGAAAGGAAATGCTCTATAGGGGGAGTGTGGTTCTAATGCTATGGATAGGTGGGCCGAGGGGGGAGTCCACAAATCCCTTCCTCCCACCCACCCTCGAAGCCAATGAAGCGCTTGAAGCGAAGTGGTACTGAACAGTCTGACATCGCAATGCCACCAGACGTGGCAACGTGATGAAAGGAGAATAAAGGCAAAGGAGAGCTAGGTCAAGGAATCATTGACATAATTGTCATGCGAACACTTTTGCATGAAGTGCTGAAATAATAGTGAAAATGGGAGGTGTTTTTCAGTTTTGCCGAAAAGGTTTATGAGAAATGAGTAGCAGCTGCACTTTATTTACTTCTTTATTTACTTCTTCCCTGCCCAGTGGAACTGCATGCCTCTCTCAGCAGGGAAAAAGGAAAAATGGGAAGGTGATGACCCCAGTGGCTATGACCACACCCAGTGATGCCAGAGGGGGACCTTAAACACATCCCCCACGTCCTTCCCCAACCAGCTACAGCGGACTGCAATCGCACTGTCTCCAGCCGTGCTAGAGCTCTCCAGAACCTAAAGCAAAATTCTTTCCCCGCACCTGCTCCTTTGAGCGGGAAATGCCGGGGATTGAACCTGGAATCTTCTGCATGCAAAGCGTTTGCTCTGCCTCTGAGCTACAGCCCCTCCTGGTGTCCATCCACTTCCTTCTGCTGGCGTTCTTAAATGCCTTTCTTAAAACCTCCCTTCTTGCCTGGCGCCGTATTTTCTCCCCTCTATCTTCTCTTTTCTCTCTTTTCCCCTGCCCTCCTGTGTCTTTTTCTCTTTGCTTTATGTCCCTGGCACTTATTGCTAGAGCACCTACAGTCACTAATAAATAAGCCTCTTAATGATCACACTGGAACGTGGAGTTGAGGCAGCTGCCTCTTGGGCAGGTGTGAGGGACAAACTAATGTAGTTCCTGCACTGAGAAAGCCTGTGGAAATGTTGATTAAAAATCACATTTCTCCTTGGAAATCATTCTGAAAGCATTCTCAGGTCCACCTTAGGTATACCTTTCTCTCTCCCTCCAATGCAAATCCAGTCCACGTTACTTAGTTGCTGATATACCCTCCTTCAAAAGTGCTTGTTTAAAGGCTGGCTGGGGCTAGGGGGTGGATGAGGCCATGCAAACAGATGGTGCTGTGTCCTTGATAAAGAAATCCCCTTTGTAAATGTGAGCAAAAGATTCTTTTTTTCTTTCTTTCTGCCCAGATGTTCCCAGCCAGTTCTCTTATCTCTGTTTTCCATTTGCCCTAAACATAACACTGCCGTTATGGCTTTGGTCAGGATTTGTTGGTTCGGGCATTTGAAGGACAGAGAGCAGGGCCCTTGACTCATGTCTGTGGCTTCATGGTGATTAAAGGACCTTGCACATTAGCTGAACAATTGCACATGGCAGCCTCGATCTCCAGGCTGAAATTTAAAGCAAAACTGTACCAAAGCTTTGCTGCATTCCTGTTTCAGACCAAAACTTGGGGGCCTGTAGCAAAACGCCCATCTCTACACAATATATTGGCACCCAGTGTCCCCATCAGAAGAAAAAATGGCTAGCCAGTGTTTCCCTTATTTCTGTGCTTCATCACTCACTCTCTGCAGAAACGGCACATCCCATTGTGCACTGCTTTTCTCCCGCATGTGACATCATACTAGTGCGGCCAGGGGGGAGCTCTTCCAGGCTGAGCTTCTCTGCTCCCTCATCTACCCCGCTTCTGTGGCAGGTGCTGGGTGCTTTGCTTCTAGTGCTGTCTGGGTGGCTGCTGCCCTAAGCCCATGCACATAATCAGCCAGTCACAGCCAGAGCTCATTCTATAGTGAGGAGAAAGGGTCAACATGAGTGGTTCAGGGCATCCTTGCATCGCATCATTGGAACGCTGGAAGCCTCAGACCCTCGGTCCATCTAGCCCAGTATTGTCGACACTGACTGGCGGCAGCGGCTGTCCAGGGTTTCAGGCAGGAGTTTTTCTGGCCCCACCTGGAGGCAGCAGGGATTGAACCCAGGACCGTCTGGATGCAGAGCACTGAGCTATGGCCTCTCCTTGAGGCATCAAAGGACTGCCTCTCTGGAAAACCAAATTTGACATGTCACATCGGCTAATTTGGAAAACCTTTGGGGTTGCTCAGACTCGAGCCCCCGCCCTTCGGATTTACCACCATAGCTCCACATTTCAATCCAAAGTATAAACCAAACAGAACCCGAGGGCCATGCTAGCATACGTAGCATGGAAAGAATGGAAGAAGGGTATTTGCTGGCACATCCTCTAGTTTTCCATCCTCTGGACCTCCTCAGCCCCTCCAAGACAGCTCCACAGAGCCACAGTGTCAGGAAGACTGGACTCCCACAGGGAGAAGCGAGCTGTCTGATGGGTAACACCGAGGCCCCAAAGAAGAGCCCAGAGCACCAGCTGGTGGTTCCCTGTGCACAGTGCTGCTAGCACGGCCAGAGAGGTAGCTGGCCGGTGGTGTCTACAGTCCTGGAGGGCCAAGTGGAAATGGCGAGGGCTGCCCTCCCCAACCTGGCACCCTCCAGATGTTTTGGACTACAGACCCCATCAGGCTCACCCAATGTGCAAGGTGGCCAGGGATGATGGGAGCTATAGTCCAAAGCATCTGGAGGGTGCCAGTTTGGGGAAAGGCTGGGCAAGGGTCTGATAGGACAGGTGGATAAAGGACTGGTGCGCCAGTCAGCAGCTAGTTCACAGGAGGGCTACTGTGACAAATGGAAGGAAGGTGGCGCATCTCGGTTGCTGTGCCCCGCCCGCCCCATTCCACCCAAGGTGGGCTGCCTACAAGGCCCATTGCCACTCCCACCACAACCTCCACACACTTCTGTTGCCCCTGGGCTGAGGGACAAGGCAACACTTGGTGCCCCCCAGTGAGCTGGGTTCGGCCTTTGAACCTCTCGTTGCCGACTCCCTCGGCTTGGGCAGTCGCGGAAGCAAAGGCTTCTCTGAAGAAATGGCTGTTGTGGCGCCACCCTTGATCCTTCTGTAGAGGATTAGAATCATTTCTTCTCTGTGACATCTTCTATGGGGCAGGACACTGCTTTTCTGGGCTGAGTCCAAATGGATTCTGTGTTCTGGGCATTGCAGGGGGTGAACTGCTATGGGAGACTCTCTCACACGTGGTTCTGGAGGATACAGGATCCCACAATAACTGCCTCTTGGCCAAGAAGTACTACTAGGCCAGGAGTAAGCAACCTGGTGCTCTCCAGAAGTTTTGGACTACAGCTCACATAAGCCCCAGCCAACACTCAGGGATTCTTGGAGCTGTAGTCCAAACCATCTGGAGGGCACCAAGTTGCCTACCCGTGGTCTAGACTTTTGAACTCAGAGAGCTGGGAGAGGATCTTCATGGCAACGGAATGAGAAGTGTGTTGGAGTATTATCTGTTTTCCGTGGAATCGGCTTTGGTCTGCCAGGGACACACAAAGCAAGAAAAGCTGAGAGTACCACACCTTTAAAATCCAGTTTTCAGAAGTCACACAGTGCTTGAAAGGAACATACTTCCAGGTGCGGTGCAGGGGAAGAATTGAATATCATCAAACTGGCAGGGGCTGCTCAACCAACAAGAGAGGCTTATTTCTTGGCCCATGTGCAGGCTCTTCCCTGCTACTACATTATTATGAATGGAGAGCAACTAATTTTCCCCCATGTGCACAGATTTCCCTGAAGAAGCCCAAATCCCTGATTCTCCAGTGCAGCATCTGAAGGCTCCTTATGAGAGCATCCCCCTCCCCATTTCGCTGCATTCCAGCAAACTGCTAAGGAGTTATTGCTCCCACCCCATTTCTCCCCATGTGCACAATTTGCCTTGAGAAGCCAGAATCCCTGATTCGCTAGTGCAGCATCTGAAGACTCCCCCTGAGAGAATCCTCCCGCCCCCCAATTTTGCCCCATTCCAGCAAACCGTTGTGGAGTTACTGCTTCCAAACCCTTTCTCCTTCTTTGGGCACTTTCTCCCTGCTTGCAATTACAGGCTCCCGAGACCTCGCCAGATCAGAGAAGCGACTTTGCATAACATCAAAGAAGTGACTTTATGTAATATCGGAGATGTGATTTAACACAACAATGGGGAAGAGAAATAATGAAAACATCAGAGAAGCTCATTGTCACGGAGGCTAATTATTGGCGAAATGGGAGTGCAGGGTGATTCTGAAAGCCGGAAAGGCTGAGTGAGGTCACAGCCAGGTGAAAGACACACCCCTGGGCAGGCTATCATGCTGAAGTAAATGCGGAGGATGGGGCACACAGCACCAGAAGCACGGAAAACCCGAATTAAAGAAATAAAATGGAGTAAAAGTGGTCTCAGAAAATCCAGCGTTTCCACTTGAAATCTCCAGGGGGGCTGCAGGTTGGCCATGACGTCATCTGCCAACAACCTCGAAATGCCCCCAATTCACAGCAAATCCCTCGTGAGGATGGCCCCCAGATCTAATCCTCCATTGGAGGAAGACATTGGTCCTGCCTGCAGTCTCGGCAGGTCCCCTTCCAACCTCTCCTACCTTGAAAATTGCTTTCCTCTTTGTTCACCCCAACACACACATAGTGTGTGTGTGTGTGTGAGAGAGAGAGAGAGAGAGAGAGAGAGAGAGCTGTATTTGTGAAGATTCAGAGACTTTCTGGAAAACCTGCAGTGTGTCCTGGATGTTGGTGGTGGGTCTTCAGGGAGCCACAGGAAACACATTTATGATGATGGAGCCAAGGTGTGCCGCTGCAACAGGGGACAGAGGTCAGATGAGGGCAAGAGCAAAAGGCAGGGTCTGGCTGAATTATGTCTCTCTCCCAGCTTTAATGCATGCAGCGTTATTAGCTGTGTGGTGATGCTGTCCAGATGTGTGGGGCAAAAGACACATCTGGGGAATGTTGGCGGTGTAGGCTGCAAGGTACTACTGTGTGCTGGGAGGGGCAGAGGGAGAATCTACTAGAGTCCATCAGTAATAGAGGAAGGAAGGACACTCCCCTGCCTCCTCTCCTGAAGGTTTCCAAGTCCCCAAATCACTTTCCTGGCCATGTCTCCAGTTGTGTTCATCTCTGAAAATAAGGCAGAAGCACGAACCTCTACCTGTGTTTGGAAGAGTTTGTGACAGAACTGAAGAGGGCCGTGTGGTATTGTTTGGGGGTGGATGGGAATTCTCTATGACCTTTTTGTTTTCCTAAGGCTGCAGAGCTAAGCATACTTACTGAAAGGGGCAGTACGTACTACTTACTTCCAAGTAAACTTGATTAGCCTCAGCTAATTCTATTATTATTATTATTATTATTATTATTATTATTATTATTATTATCATCATTCCCAATTAAACTTGCAAGCACTTGGAGCTGGTTTCCAAGGGTTAAAATTTTGGCTTCTTTTTTTCTTTTTTTATGTGATCCGCAAGAGTGAAAACTGTACATCAAAAAGTTAGATTGAAATTCCAGAATTTCACTGATTTCTCAGTTGGTGTTAGGAGAGAGCCTTTACCTGCTACGGTTTTATTACAATCCTGTTTGTATAAATTGTTTTGGTGCTTTGTGCAGCTTTCTACATTGCCTCGGGTGCCTTTGAGTAGAATGTGATTTATGAATATGACTGTATAAATAGGACTTCACAAGTGTGGCTTCAATGTAGGAAAGTGTGAATCAGCAAAATTCGAGCTCGCTGACTCTCTCCAAATATCTCAAAGCCCATTGGACTCAAGTTTGTATCGGATTGCAAGCTTTGGTTTTTTTTCTTTTTGCATGACAATCCATGCATATTTTCTTCCGTATTTTTTCAGTTGTGCACATCTTTGAAATGTACACCTTCTTCTCCCATTGATTAAAGCATATTTGTGCACATTATTCAAAAGGATGCATTTTTCATGCAAATTTTTCAAAGATATGCATGCTGTCGAATACCTTTTGTGTGTGTCCGTGAATGATATTGCAAGCACAGAAATGTATGGACTTTTACCGCAGATTGCATCTGAGTCCATGTTCAGTTTAGAAGGTGCAAACTGGGTAAATCCTAACCAAAAACGAACTGAAATGAATTTCTCATACAGTGCTACTTCAGTGTGAGCCTCTTTGGATACAGCTTGTGCCCTTGGTTGCTTCTCCATTGGCACAGAGCAGTATTTCTATTTATATTCCAAGTCTGGTTTAAAGATAAAAAACCATAAGAAGAGAAAGTCCATCGGCCGTGAAGCTATCCATCCACAGTTAACACCTGAGCAGTAGGCATACATTCCCTACTATGCTGAGATGTATTTTACTTCTGTGTAAATTATAGTAATTACTTCTCAGTTTGGATCATAACATATAAATAAGCAAATGCAAATTTTATGCAGATCTGTGCCCTGCTTTGTCCTCCTTTGCGTGATGCATTTCCTATTTTTTTGGCAATGCATAAGTGGCCACCTTAAACTTGAGGCCTTCAGCTAGCCTCTCTCTGGGTCTGCCTGCCCCCTCTAATTCTTTCAATTTTGTGAAGCTTTTTTCCAGCTCTGCTTTCTGCTTTGATTTCTGAGCCTGCTAGTTGTCTGGGGAAGATAAGTACAAGTGGTGCCATGCAGGCCAGGAAAATAAGACAGAAAAAGAAAAATCTGGGACAGCTGCAGATTACAGAACAAATATAGAGCTTATTGCTGCAATCACTCATAATTGGAGAGTGCCCTCCTGGCATATCTGCCTATTTCCTTTTTTGCCCCTTGGCCTCTGCAATGTCCCTAGGCAGTGAGTTCCAAAGGCCCTTCATGTCTTTGCAGGAGAAGCCAGTCCTTCTGCTCTTTGTCACTCCCATCAGGTGTCCCACCTGCTGACCTTGGAGCTCTTGTTCTATGGCAGAAATTAAACTGCAACAACCACTCGTTGGTTTTGTAGACCACCATCCTGCTGCTTTCACCACTGCCACCCTTCATTTAGGCTTCATGTTTTCAGATGTCAGTTGGTGGGTTTTAAACAATCTGTTATTTACTCATTTTGTTTAACCGAAAACGGCACATCGTTGGCAGACGTGCTTCCTGCCAGATGGGCAGCCCACAGCTCAGCAGCTGCCAGGTCACTCTGCATGCCAGCAAGAGCCAAGGTCAGCTGGGTGGCCCAGGGGCACATCACCCCCCGCCGCCCGGCTGCAGGCACCCACTGAGGCTAGTCTTTGCTGAGCCTCCTTAGAAGACCAGTGCAGGTTCCATAGATATTTTAAGGAGCCATGTACTTCCTGCACTGCTTTTAGCAGGAGAACTGTCTCTGTTCTTAGAACTATGGTCATTTCTGACATGTTTATAACTGCATTAGTTTCCACTTAGAAAACTACTTGCAACTGCAATTAAATATCAATGATAAACCATCCGTATATCTGAAGAGCATCTCATGGCCATGTACTGAACTGAGCTGTAAAATGTTTGGACTGCTTGGAATCATATGAGCAGTAATTTTTTAAAAACTTGCATGCCCAGCTGCCTTCAAGAGCCCTCAGGAGCAAGGTGGGTTTTGGAAGGGAGTTCCCTCCCATTGACTGGGTAACTTCTGCTTATAGTTCTCCCCTTCCCTGCCAGACTGTGGGGGAAGGAAGAAGAAGCCCTCTGGGAGACACCCCAGTATAGCTGGAATTAGGATCTCCTCCTAATTCATCGCACCTTGCCTCCAAAATGGAGAGGTCTCACTCTTCCTGCATTACCATCTCCTCCACTTAGGTTTGCGAGATTGGCAGAAAGGCCCCGTCAAGAGGACCCACTGCCCAAGGGGCTTGATCAGCTATGGGGAGGAGCTGGCAACAGATAACTTGCAACGGGTGGCCTTTGCAATCTTTCTGGAAAAGTTAGTTCTTATGCTGACTTCTAAAGGTATATTGTGCAAGGATCTCTTTGGAGAACAAACTCCAGGACTGGAATCACTGTACTTCCCTTTCAAATGGCTTGCACATGGGGGATGGGATATGCAGCTGGAAGAACTGGTTCACGCAATTGTTTTGCAACAGAGGTGGCATAGACAAGCCGACACAGGTGGCCTCCTGCTCATATGGGAATGGAGCCATCTTGCATGTATCATGAAGTATAGGCAGTATAGTTCACAGCTTTCTAGAAACCATCCCAAATGTGGAAGTGGTGGTCTGTAGACACCCACACATGACTCCTAAGCCTTACTTCGTTTGACCCGAAATCCTGCATTTTGAAAAAAAGAAAAAAAAAGAGGGGGTTAGTTCAGAAAAAAAAAGGCATCATTTTGAGCACATGGGCCTGGAGGTGGTCAAGTAAATGGGTTTTACATTCCTTTGAAAATGTCTTTTGTTGAAAGAAAGTTCTCAAAACCATTGTCTTTGGCATTGGCCACCTGGAGATACCTGCCATCCCGGAGATTGATAAAAGATGCTGTGGCCCATTGGAGTCAGGAAGGGGCTTTCCCCAGTATGAACTAGCCCCCACTCCCAAATAAGAAACAACCACAAAAAGAGGGGATGTTTGTTGGCATGGAGGTGCACCCCCCCCCCAATAATTCATTTTGGGAACATGGGGTGGCTGCATTCGTGCTTGGCTCCTGACTAGTAGAATGATGTTCATGTTCTTTAAAAAAAAAAAAAGTTATCACTATTAGATGTAGGAGTACCCTTGAAGCATCTTACGAGCATACCTAAAATATATAATGTGTGATGTGGCCCTGGTTTTGGCTAGTAACCTTGGACTTACTTTGCTTCCTCGTTCCCCAGTCGCATAGGGCTTGACTGGCTGGCTGGCTTGAGTTACATGGGGCTGTTTGCTCTGTTTTATCTTCTCTGCAATGCAGTCAACCCCTGTTTGGTTGCACTGTACTTTCAGTTGTGTACTGAGCTGTGGGCAGCGGATGAATTGAATGGCAGAATGTTGGATGAGATGGCCTGTTGGTTCCTTTGAAATTCTGTGATTTTGTAGAAGTCTCATCCGCATGTTTCCAGCTATTGTAATGCTCTTTGGGGCAATGCAAAACATCCCCCCACAGAAATGAGCCCCACACCCACCCACACACTCGTTCACCCCCACCCAGTCATGACTACCCGGGGTTTAAAAAAGATGGGTAATCTTGGCATGCAAACCATGCCTTTTTCTTGGCTGTCAAGTTTCTCTTTACATTTTGTGATTGAAAAAGCAAACCCAGGCACAGACTGGGTCCTCCCTGCTTACTGCACATATTTTTCAGTTCACTTGATGCCAAGAAAACAAGTTTTGGAAACAAGTTAATGGGAGCAGCATCTCACACCAGGACTTTCTGTTGCTTTTTTTTCTCTATTTGAGTGAGGCTATTTGCGCTCTGTTTCTCTTGAGTAGTCACCAGAGAACTGTGAAGTGGGTTTGCCCCAAACTTTCCTGAAGGCAGGAACCTGGGCTCAGCAGCACCAGGAACCTCTCCAGACACAATGAACAACCTTCTGGCTCTTTGAGCAAAAGCACTCGTGAAGCAGCCCTCCTTTCATCTCACTCTGAACAGTGTATTGGCCCCGAGCCATTAATGCTGCTAAGGAAAGTCACCCAATGGGCAAGGAAACTCTTGCTCAGGCAGCTGCTTGTTCAATTTTTGTGTGTGGAGGCTGGTAGTGTGTGTTTGTGTGTGTGTGTGTGTGTGTGTGTGAATAATCAAAGCAAGGATAATATTTTTAATTCATTAATTTCGTTTATTGACTGCTAGTATTGGTTCTTTGGGGGGTTGTCTTTGATGTGCTTTTAGCTTGTTGTAAATCCATATTAATGATTGGTCATGCTTTTTATGCTTTTTGTGTTTTCTGTTCCACCTTGAGCAACTCCTTTTTGGTGGGGAAAATCAAGGTATACATTTCTTAAATAAATAACAATAAATAAAATAGGAATATGACTCATGGACGATTCATGCTCCTTCGATTATGCACCTGTGCAACTGAGACCATCATGTGTATCCCAAGGAGAAAGCGCAAGGGCCGTTCCCCCCCCCCTTTTAGGGGGCCCACCTATAGGAATAGCTGGACCCGGGTGTGAGCAAAACTCCTCCAAGCGGAGATTCATTCCGATGGAATCAGGGCTTCCTAGGATTTCTCCTGAGGTTCCCTGGCCCCTGTGCTCCCCTCCTCTGCAAGACAAAAGGATTTGTTCTGGAGGGAGTGAAGGATCAGCTCAAACATCAGAAAGGCCATGCTGCATCAGACCAAAGCCTTATCTAGTCCAGCATGCTGCTTCCACAGTGGCCAAACAGATGCCTATGAGAAGCCCATGAGCAGGACATGAGCGCACTAAC
The DNA here is from genome assembly GCF_057233095.1 of Heloderma suspectum. Classification (NCBI taxonomy): domain Eukaryota; kingdom Metazoa; phylum Chordata; class Lepidosauria; order Squamata; family Helodermatidae; genus Heloderma; species Heloderma suspectum. The sequence continues at coordinate 3,189,289 of NC_139459.1, read as the reverse complement.
ACCCTCCTGCCTGTGCTCCAGGTAGTCAAGATTGTTTTGAATCTTCATTTTATTTTCTGTGGTGTACTTTATCCCTCCCAGCTTTGTGTCATCTGCACATACGCTAAGCAGCCCCTCTGCACCCACATCCAGGTCATGAATGAAGCAACAGTGAGCAGCACAGGGCCTAGGAGAGAGCCCTGCTGCCCCCCTCTCAAGACTTCACTCCAGGAGGATGCTGAGCCGTGAATGAGCACCCGCTGAGTGCAGTTGCTGAAGCTGCTGTAGATCCACCTAACAGTAGTCATATCCAACTCACATTTGGCAACTTGTCAAGAAGGATATTATGGGATACTTTATCAGCTGCTTCACTGATGTCAGCACGTACCATGTCCACAACACTGCCATGATTCACTAAACCAGCAGCTCTATCAAAAAGGGAGATGCAGCTGTTCTGGCTTGATGTATTCTTGATAAACCCATGCTGTCTATCAGTAATCAGTGCATTCTTTTCTAGAGGCTCACAGACTGACCACTTAATAATCTGTTCTAGAATTTAGGCTGATGTCAATGTCAGGCTGACAGGTCTGTAGTTTCCTGGAACTACCCGTTTTCCCTTTTTTGAAGAGAGGGACAACAGTAGCCCATTTCCAATGGTCTGGCACCTCCCCAGTCTCCAAGAGTTCTCACAGATCACAGACAGTGGCTCTGAAATAGCATCCATACGCTTCTCCAACACCTGGGATGTAACTCATCTTGCCCTGGAAACTGTGACATCTAACTGCTCAGAAGCCCCAAACTTGGAGGTTTCTAAGATTCCTGCATCTTGCTGGACTGAAGCCAGAAAGGCGGTAGGAGCAGCGGAGGGGATCTTTGCCTCCCCATCCTTCAAACTCCTTTCTTTTCACTAGTCGGGCTTTTCAGCCCATCCCACAAGGGCACTTTGGAAGGAGAGGGAAGGAGGCTGGAGGAGGCTCAGGATCAATCATATTTGGGGCCCTCTGATCTCCTCCCACCGGTACACCCCCTTTTCCCTCTCTCTGAGGTTGTTTTACTGACCTCAGGAAGGCAGCCAGCATGGTTCTCTCAGTGCCAGCTGCAAGGGGGGGGTGTCAGATCTCCAACTCCCCCTTCCAAAGTTGGAGCGCTGTCTCCGACCTTGGAAGGGAGTTCCAAGCCATTATTTGGGCCCAGGGAGCATAGGATTACTCTCTAAAGTAGCTAGGGGTTCTTTAACATTCCCTCAGCAGCCTTCCCCAATGTGGTGCCTTCCAGATATGTTGGCTGGGCATTATGGGAGTTGCAGTCCAACACATCTGGAGGGCACCTGGTTGGGGAAAGGTTGCCCTTACCTATCATGGACTGAGAGCCCCTTCTAGTATTCTTTGTTCTACTGTTTCCAGTCATAGTTCTACAGTTTCACTATTTCAAACGCAATGCCCCTTGCAAGAGAAGATCAAGGCAAAATAGGAGCTGAGTAGTTCTGCTGAGCAGTGGGTGGCTTGCCAGGGCAGAGTAGCAAGCCCCTCTGGCTAGGGCACTGCTTCGGAACTGGCCCCTCTAGCTGGCCGCTTAACAGGAGTTTGGTCAACAGCAGCAGTTAGCAGGTGACCATGTTGAGCTCTGTGCCCTGAAAAGGGCCAACTGCTGTTTCACAGGCCTTCGCTAAAGGCAGAGGAGCAGAGCAGGCAGGGGTCTTCCTAGCTAGTTGGTCAGCTTCTCTTGTTCCACACTGACTCCATTTTCAACGCCAGCTGGCTTGGCCTTGTTACCAGTATGCTGACCCTCATATCAGATTCGATCAATGCCAGAATAGATGACTGGGCTTGAGTTGCTGCCCTTTACATCTGCATGGGCCAGTTAATTTTTCTGGTCAGTGAATTCCAGGCAACAGGGAGTGATCCGTTACAGGACTTTGGTTAGTGGAGCAGGAGATCAGGTTGGGGCCAGCCGAGACAGGAGGAGGCTGGCGAAGATGGTTTCTCTTTGCACAGGCTTTTGCGCTGGCTAAAGATGCAAAGATATTACTCGATTGTAGGGTTTCCTCTGTTTTATGTTGTCCTCCTCCTTGTTTTCATGGTTTGAGGGGTTACAGTTTTAGGAGATTGTGTTTTTACTGTGGATTTTGTTTTTGGAATTTCGATTTTAATAGGTTTGTGTGTTGTTCAGCCGTTCAGTCGTGTCCGACTCTTCGTGACCCCATGGACCAGAGCACGCCAGGCCCTCCTGTCCTGCGCTCTCTCCCGGGGTGTTTTGTATAGCCACCTTTATTGGTTGAGAAATGGGATAAAATGCACACACATAAATGTATAAGTTCGTAAAATCACTACTCTCAGCACCGGGGGGGGGGAGTGTTTGGACTGTGCCAAAGAGAGCTAGCGAGCAAGATGATGATGATGAAGATGATGATCCCGCTTCTCCTCTCTATACACATGGGCTTCACAGAGCACGAGAGAGCAGGTTCCTGGCCCAAGGCACTTCCAGTCAGCACAAGGAAGACAGCAGAGACCGGGGGTGGGGGGAGGATGGAGGGTGGGGTCATCAGGGGAGAAGATGGATATGTCTTCATTTTAGTGATGCATACTTAGGCTAAGGCTGGATCTACACTTACCACCTTTTTTTTGCTTCCAATGAGGTTTCACCGCCCGCCTTTCACACTATGCAGTACCCGCCTCGAATTGGAACCAGAATTTCCCACTTCCGTGCTCCCGCTTTCAATACCCTAATATCTCGGTATTTCCCCTTAATGTGCTCTGATTTTCCGCCTTTGCTACCACATCCAGTCGTAGTCCCCTCCCCCGCCTGTCCATATGCGGCGGTGTTTGTATTTCCCTCCTGTCCAATCACAGCTCTTGATGGCCCCATGTCATCTTCCGGCCACTGTTTGCATAGGTTCCTCAGCACTCCCTGTTTCCTCAGCAACAACCAAAGGGCTGGATGTGCGCGTGCTTGTCTGATCTCGGAAGCTAAGCGGGGTCAGTCCTGGCCAGTGCTTGGATGGGAGACTGCCTGGGAATCAGGCTTCCTGCACTGAGCAGGGGGTTGTTGTATCCCTTCAAATGAGATTAAGTTTTACCCCCTCCTATCCCCCTTTAATTAAGGCGTTATCCTCACAGAATTGGGGCTTCTCTGCTATGTTTTTTTTTCTAATTGAGGCATGATCTTCGAAGCTTCAAAGTTGTGAAGCTTCGAAGCCTGATTCCCAGGCGGTCGCCCATCCAACTACCGACCAGGGCCGACCCCGCTTAGCATCCAAGATCAGACAAGCGCGCACAGGAAAACAGCAGGAAAACAGCACAGCGCTCGACTGTGAACCGAGCTTGCTCATTCGATGAAGCACTGCAACGGGGAAAATGGGTGAGTGTGAATAATCACGTTTTAATGCGAGAGCGTTTAACCCAACGGGACACCGAATTCATTGTGATGGTGGGCGCAATGTAGATCGGCCCTAAGTTGCATTTATATTACAAATGTAACATGTGTGGCAACTAGTAAGGAGCATCACTAGATTGTATCTTCCTTTGTGTTCTCCATGTGCGACATACATGGCTATATCATGAATTCTCTTGGCCCGCTAAGCTGATGTTACCTTCTCCTTCCAGGTTCATTTGCAGGTGTGGTCCTAGCCAATCAGGGATCATGTCACATGTGTAATCATGCTGCATAACTATAGAGCCAACCAGCTTGGGTTACATGATGAGAGCAGGTGAAGTTATTTCAGAATGAGGGCAATGCCAATGAGGAAGCAAACTGTCAGGGCTGTTGTCAAGGGTAAGCATGGTCAGGCAGCTGCCAAGGGCCCACACCACAGGAGGGGCCCACTGACAAAAGCACCCTGGAGTGGCTCCTCTTCTTCACCCTTGCAACCTGCTTGTTCACCTGCCTCTCGCTCTGGCCCAGACAATGGTGATGGTGAGAAGGAGAAGCAGGAGATGCTATGGCCTGCTTGCTCCCTGGCTCTCTGCCTGCCAGGGAAGCAAGAGGTAGCCATGGTGAGAAAGAGGAGGAGGAGCAGTAGCCACTGGAGACCATGGTGGTGAGAAGGGGGACTCCCTGAGGAAGGGGGGCCCAGGTAGTGTCTTGCCCAAGGGCTCTCCATAGCCTGGAGCCAGCCATGCAAACAGTCCTCATGGAGTGAATATGGTTGAAAAAGTGAGGTGTCCGTGTATTTGATAATTCTTGTGAAAAACTGGGAGTTGTCTCAACCGTAGTACCTGCTAAGTTAGGAGACCACTTAATGCATCTGACCAGATCATCTCCAGCCCACGCAAGCGAATGCTCTAAGCAGCCCGGAAGTCTGTGTGCTTGCTACAGTAAACCAGCAGTGCTGTCCTTCTGGAACTGTATTGTTATACTGTGGTTGTAATGTTTTATATATTTTATATTGTTTTATTCTGTGCTCTTTGGTTTTAATTTTTGTGAACCGCCCAGAGAGCTTCAGCTATTGGGCAGTATAGAAATGAAACAGACAAACAAACTGGCCTTATTTATGTTGCCCTGTTGGTTTATGGCCACCTCACACAGGCCAAGTGCCAGTCTGTCCTTGTCTCCCCCCACCCACCCCACAACCCCATTTGCCATTGTTCATTTTGACTGGCACAAAAGGCAAGTGCTTGCCAAGCAAAACATATTTTCCAGCTGCTTCTCAGTTTGCCAGTGATGCTCCATCATCACAGATGAATGATTATTAACTCTAGACCTGAAGTTGTCTTGTTGTTCCAAATCAATTAGTGGATTTCAGGTGTCTGTGACTTTCCCACTGCCTTCTTCCTCAGTGGCTGCTGTGTACTCTTGGCCCCCTGGCTCTTAGCTAACTTGCCTCCTAAGCCCCCCCCCCCATCATCAATGAATTAGTATTAATGAGAAGAGAGACACAAGAGGCATCTGGCAAGTTCTCCTTGCCTCTTGTAATTGTCTGGAACCTCCAGGCCTTCTCCAACTGTTCTGTTGACAGTCAGTGCTTAAATCAGATTAAAGGTGCCCTTTCAAGTGTAAGCCTCACTGACCCCGCAGGTAAACCTTTCTCAAGCGCATTTTCACGCAACGAGGGTGAGACCTGCCTTTTCTCTGGGGTCTAATTCTGACAAGGTCTCTGTGTAACCCTCGGGCTTGAGACCTATTAAGAGAGACTTGTCAGAACTCCAGGATAAGGAGTTTACACCGATGGGCTTTTGCATCCCACCGCAGACTTTCATCCTGGGATCCGAGGAGAGGAAATGAGATGACACTTGGATTGGGGTTTCATGTTCCCAGATGCCTCTGGCACCAACACTCCCCCCTCCCCTGATACCCACCCCCCATCCCTTGCTGAAGGTGGAGGCAAGTGATGGAATGAAATTTAGAAGCATTGTTCAGTGTTTTGGTGTGCAGCCAGGACATTCATTTTTAGATGGACATAGTAGAGGTGTTGCATGAATTGGAGCACGGTGCTTGCTTGAGTGAGCGTTCCTGCTGGAATTCCCGTGAACAGAATCGAGGCAGGCACCGCATGGTGCAGCTAGGCTGTGCCCGCCCCACTTCAGTGTGGGGTCCTCTCCCTTCTCAGTCCCTTGCCCCAAGGCCAGGCAAAAAACAAAGCAAAAGACTTACTGGGAAGCAAGAGGCGAAGGTGATGGACGCCGTGGGGTGTGGAACCCGCCCAGTTCTTGGCGAAGCAATGTTTCCCTCTGCCTCCATCATCTGCCCCTTCTCCTGCCCCAACATAAGTCGTTTGGCCTCGAGGCAGGAAAGGAGGGCTGTGGTGGCAGCTGGTAGAGGCCCTTTTGGGAGTCTGGCTGTCAAGACTCAAAATGTTTTCCAATGTGGCATAGTGGTTAGAGTGTTGGACTGGAACTCAGGAGATCCGGGTTCTAGTCCCCACTCGGCCATGGAAGCTCACTGGGTGACTTTGGGCCAGTCACTGACTCTCAGCCCAACCCACCTCACAGGGATGTGTGAGGATAATATGGAGAGGAGGAGGAAGACCATGTGAGCTGCCCTAACTTCCTTGCAAAAGGGGAAAAGGCAGCATGTAAATGTAATAATAAACAAAAGAAATGAATTTCATGGTGAATGGGAGGGTGATAACCCATCGCTGCCACGTACCAATCCTTAATTCCCAAAGAGTGCTGAAGCAGAGGAGGAGAGGAATTCCAAGAAGTCTACCTTGGTACATTTTGAAGACGGTCGTTTACGTATCTCTTATTCTATTACAGTGCTGTGGCATGATGGCTAAAGGTGTGAGCTGTGAGCAGAAGATTCCCTGCTGATCGTCTTAATCCATCTGCTCGCTCTCAGCCCATATCCGCAGTTTGAGAGTGATCATTCTAGCCTATCTGACAGGGCTGTTGTGAGGATTGCTGAGATTGTGGGACCAGCTTTGGATACTCTAAAGGGCTATATAAACCATCGCATTAATGAAAGGGATGATGTTAAAATACAGTATGTAGCATACGTATAGCACATTTAGGATGTGCTCATGCTTGCATGGCTCAAAATTTCGGTTTCAGGGTTGGGGGGGAGAGGCTGAGGTTGTTGAGAGGCTTTTGCTGAATTACTGTGTCGGGGGTCAAGGAGGAGGAGAGATAAGGGGCTGGAGTAATTGTGGGGGAGCAATAACAGTGGTAGAGGAACATGGCAAAAAGCCCAGAGACTGGAAAGGACGAAAGACACAGAGACCAGCCAAAAGCCACTGCAGAGCAGCAAGAGTCAGCGTGGAAGGGGAGGAAGGGGAGGAGACTTGGGGGCGGGAAGTCCTCTCAGAAATGAGGACTAGATGTCTGGACTTGGTTTAGAGTTGCAAGGATCCAGTGAACGGACTTAAGGACAAGCCAGGCCAGCTCTTCTAAGTTTAAGTGGAGTCCAGGCCAGAGATCTGCAGTGTGCGCAACGCCCCTGCTGTGCTGCACTCTGCAATCTCCTTCGGCTTGCTGAGCCTTTCTGGAGTTTGCTCCCACCAGAGCATTGAGCTGTTCCCCACAGGATGCCGAGCCTGGGTTGGAGGACTCTTGGAGCTGGGTTTTCAGAGACTGAAGGCATCCCCACCATTGCAGCCACATGGATGGATGGGCACCGTGGTTTTCTTGCGAAGATAACAAGGTGTGCGCTGGCTGCTCTGCCCAGGTTTCGGACTGGGCAGAGCACCTGAGGCACCTGATGGCCTCCAGACGCTCCATGGAGGAGAAGCTGCAGCTGGGCTGGCTCTTGGGAAGGGCTTGTGGAACCAGTTTCTGCCTTCTCCTCAGGCTCTGCTGCTTGGGTCCCTGGGCTTGCTCAGCAGCGGATGTCCAGTAACAGGAGGCCTTGATCATCTGCTCTCCCCCCTGATTTTCCCTACTATTCCGGAAACAGTGCAGGAGGAAGGATAAGGGACAGTGTCACTTTAGGGCTCAGATGGGGAGCCTCTGACCCACGGGCCAAATTTGGCCAGCCACCCCAGCCCTCTCAGTGCACAGGGCCACTGGTGAGGCCCCATCAGAGTGCCATCCCTTCAGAGACGGGAGAGAGGGCGGAGTGTCCACTGCTTCACCACCTTTCCCTTGTGGGCAGCAGTGGCTTTCGCTCTTCACAGGCTTTCCCAGCTGGGGAAATCCCAGGGGGAGCTCAGCCAGCTGTCAGGGTTGGATTGGAGCACAGAGAGCCCCAAAGCAGTTCTGATTTTGAGGAAGAGATAGAAACTGCGGGAGAGGAACCTGCACGCTGTTCAGAGGAGCAGCCAAGGGGAGAGCCCCTCCCGGTACACATTCCTGAGAGTGATAGTGACCCTGGCAGGGAGAGGGAGGTGCAACAGCAGTTTCTGGATGTTAGGCGCCGGCGCAGCGTCAAGCGGGAGATGGCGGGCGCTGAGAGGAGGCGCTCAGCCCGCTTGGTGCAATGGCAACAGCAGCGCCCCAGTGCCCCATGGGAAAAGGGTGGACTCTCTCCTCCTAGCCAATAAGTACAGAGGTTTCCCGCCTTCCCCTCCAAACAGAGATCAACTGATTCCTAAGGTTAGAACCCCCGAGTAGGCAGCTCTCTTTAGTCTCACACGTAGGATCAAGGAATTAGCATCTGTAAGCGTCATTAGTTTGAATGGGAATAAAGTCTTGGAAAAGAGCCCTATTGTCTGCGTGTTGATTATGGCTACCTGAGGATTTCAGAAGGCGGCAGGGGCGACCTCCTGACAGCAGCTCCCCAACTCAGGCACTGGAGGGGAACTCCAGCTGACACTTCAGCCAGGCACCCAATGATGTTAGGCCTGCCCCTGACATCAAGGAGAGTCCCCTGCCCCTGACATCATCCAGTTCCGGGCAGGGCAGTCAGGCTGCCAGGACCAAAAGGGCTTGACACCCCTGCTTTAGGGCTTAGCTTGCAAGTCCTTCAAATATGCATAGGCGCTGGGCCGTTCCTTGGCTTTGTTGAATGCTGGCACCAGCCAAGAGGGAAAGGGCGATGCGGTCATAGCGACAAGCTAGCATCTCTTGGGTGGGCAGGGGGCAGGGGAGAGCATTGTTTCAGCTGGTTTCATTGTTGTGCTGTATCCCTTCCTTGCACCCTGATCCCGCATGCCTATCGTAACGGTACGCTCCATCCATTTCCATGGGACTCGCTCGCATCTGTGCTCTGGATTCTGATGACAGTCACTTTATTCTGAATAAGTCTGTAAAAGATTGTTTTTAAAACAAGCCTGTAAAAGCCATTTAAAGTGCCACAAACTGACATGAAACATTTAGACATGAGGTGTTTCATTTTAGCTTCTTAGCCAAACCAAGGTGACATTTTCAGTCAAAGCAAAAGAAGCAACATTTCTTCTAAAAACATTGATTTTGGGATTGGAGCCGCGTGGGTGTGGGGGAAACAGGAGTGTGTTGCAAAGATGCAAGGCTGGTCCCGCCCTCTGATAGTTTTCGACCACCCTGATGTCTTTTTTCTAAAAACAACAGCATTTGATTATGGCGTTGTTTCAGATGTACATATACATTTAAATACATCACAATCTGCACATAAGTAATCACTGTTGTGTCCCCCTGTAAAAGGGGTTCGCTTCCCATCTTGATGGATTTAGGCAGTCTGCAGCTCTCCTGTGTCTAGGACTACAGTCCACCAAAGCTTATCCCAGAATAAATGTGCTGGTCTTTAAAGTACCACAAGATTCTTTGTTGCTTTTGCTGCAATAGATCAACACAGGACCATATAGTCCACTGTTTAGATTTCCCCATTATATGTGAGAGGACCTAGAGACACAGTCCCTCCAATGAAACGTAGTATATTTCTATTTAATATTCCAGATGCTGACATAGTTTGGGATTGCAGTACAACATAGCCCAACAGCCACTGCCGACTGAACTTTTAATAGCCCAGAGGTTTTAGATGGATTTGAAATGTCTGGGAAGAGGTACCTGACATTCTGCCTGGTCCCTGGCAGGCATGTCCAGCAGCTAAGTTCCTCCACCAGAGACCCACCTCTGGGTCCCTTCTCCTGCAGAGGTATGTGGGGCTGTTTCTGTAGCCATGCTCCAAGTGTGGAACTCCCTCCCCAGGCAAATCCACTTGGCCCCGGCCTGATGATCTTTGAGGTGCTGGGCTGCTGGTGACTAATGTGTAGGTGGCTTAGTTTTTGTTTGGGGCTGTTTGTTTTAGGTTGTGGAGCTGGTCCTCAGTATTGTATTCTGTGGATCTGTATGAGGGCGGGGAGCCGTAGTTCAGTGAGGGAACACTCGCTTCTCATCGAGGTGGTCCCAGGTTCCACCCCCATAATCTCTCACTAAGGGATCTTGCATGTGACAGGTGATGGGGATGGCCCTTCCCTGCCTGAGAAGCTGGGCAGCCAGCCCCAGCGAGAATGGAGAATGGCAGCATCCTGTGCTTTCTTTTGTGTCTGGGTGTTGTTACACCTGCTTGGGTGCTAGCTTGCAGAAAGTCAGCATGTACCTTTTATCGACGACGACAACAATGACGATGATAGCAGTGGCAGCTAAGAAAGCTAATGCAATCTTGGGCTTCATTAACAGAAGCATAGTATCCAGATCGTTAAATAGTTTCGATCTATTCTGCTTTAGTCAGTCTGGATTTGGAGTACTGTATCCAGTTCTGGATGTCACATTTTAAGGAGGACATTGACAAGTTGGAGCACATCTACAGAAGATGGTAGAGGGGTCTGGAAACCAAGTCCTATGAGGAACTGTTGAAAGAGTGCAAATGTTTAGCCTGGAGAAGAGAAGATCAAAGAGAGTCATAATAGCGGTCTTCAAATATCTGAACCATTGTGCAGAAGATGGACCAGACTTGCTCTCTGTTGCTCCCGAGGGCAGGACTAAAACCAACTGGTGGAAGCTGCAGGGAAGCAGATTTCAGGTTAACATTAGGAGAAACTTCCTTATTGCAAGAGCTGTTCTGCTGTGAAACAGACTCTTCCTTGGGAGGTGGTGGGTTCTCCTTCAGTGGAACTATTTAACAAGAGGCTGGACTGCCATCTGTCAGGGATGCTGTAGCTACTCCCTGCAGTGCAGAGCCTGCATTGAGCACCGGGTTGGACTAGATGACCTCTAAGGTTCCTTCCAGCCCTATGATGATGGTAATGATACTCATAATAATACACTCATTAACTTTTTCTCAACTGATCTGGACTTTCTGAGTTATGCTTGTGCCAATGGAAAATCACTGGCTCCCAGTTGCCTGGGCATGAATATGGTATTAAGAGTGTAGCAACTCAATAAGAATGAGTGGGCACCCATTCGCAGAGGAACTGGACTCCTATATTGGGCCCGGGATCTTTCCAGTGACATTGGTTGACTGGGTTTGAGAATACTTCTGCTAGGCCTTTCCTCGTGCTTGTTCCAGGCTGCTTGTTCAATGCTCTCAGAATAATTGTGCTTGCCCTGTTTTGAGTTGTCCATCTTCCTTTCTGCAGGCAGTCCTACTGTTTTCCTCTGAATCTCTCTGTTCTCCAGACAATGCCTGATTCAGGGCCCCCACATTTCCTGGAGGCTTCTACTTGCCAGCCCTTTTCATCATTTCTGGCCCTCCACCAAAGCCCTACAAGAAAAATGGCTCTTTTTTAATCACCGCAGCCTCGTGGCGTGTGCCTGAGGATCTCACTCTCTCTCTCATTTTTTCCAGAGTGTCACCTGCAAAAACAGCCGGTGTTACGTGGCAGTGAAAAGTGGGGTTTGCAGAGTTGTGGAGAGCATGGGGGGGGGCAAGATGGATTTGAATTATTTGTCAATGGCATCTGTCAAAGGAGGTGCGCTTTCACTTCCATGGTCAAATTATATAAGGAAGCAAAAAAGAACCTTCTCACAGGCCATGCTTTGAGGGTAATTTCTTCTTGCGTGGTTTGTCTTGCTTCCGTGAGCAGCGTGGACATTTTCTTACACACTCTCCTTATTTTGAGCTGCCTGTGGAGAGAGGAAAGGCAGACACCGTGAGAGTAAGGAGCAAAGGGGAGCAGTTGAACTTATGGGCTCTGGACCTGGATGCACAGGAGGTGTTTGGGAGGGAAGGAGAGAAAAAAGAGAGTGATGCCACTGGAGTGGAAGCATAGAAAGCTGCCTTGTACTTTTGGTCCATTTAGCCCAGTATTGTTGACACTGACTGGCAGCAGCAGCTCTCCAGGGTTTCAGGCAGGGGGTGTTTCCTACCCCTACCTGGAGATGCTGCTGGGGATTGAACCTGGGACCTTGAGCATGCAAAACAGGTTCTCAGCCACTGAGCAGTGTTCTGCCTTTGCTCATGTCTTGCCCTCTGCCTGTGCCACTTCCCACCTCCCCCATCTGCTGTTGCAGAACTGCGGCACCAGCAGAATTCTCCAAAATGTCTAGCAGAAAATGCTGTGCGCCCCTCTGTGCCGTCCATCCGTGCCCAGTCTTGTGCCCTTCTTCCTTAATCCGAACGGTGCTTCTGGGGTTTCTCAGCAGAAATTACTTTGACTTCCTTCCTGATGGCTCGCTGGACAAATTTCTGTGTTCAGAGGCAGGTTTACCTCCCCAAGTACCAGCAATAGGGGAAGGTGCTGACCTTCCTTGTGGGTGTCCAAGGAGGATCTTGTGTGCTCTCTGAAGACACCGTTAGATGTGTCCTGAGTACGAACGTTGAGGAGGCTTCTTGTGCCATGCTCAAGGCCTAGACCAGGGCTCCCCAACTTTGGGGGTCGGTGGGCACATGTGGAATGTTGAAAGTGTTGTGAGTGCTCCCACAAAATGGCTGCCATGGTGCAGGGCTTGCCCATTCCTAAAATGGCATAATAAAAGACTCATTTCCCTGAAGGCAAACTGGGGAAGCTAAAAGAAAAGTGAGATGCCCAAGAACCCTGAAGTCCAAGGCAGGGATGGCGCCAGAGCTACGAAACACAAAACCACCCTTTGGAATCCGAATAAGGACGGTGCTGGAGGGCCACCCTTCGCTGTGCAGCATGCCAGCCTCCCCGGTTAAAACAACAGTTAATTAAAATAATCATAAGAAATAAAAGACAAATGAGGAGGGGCAGGGCACCTGTCGGGAGGCACGCATGGTGTCCCTGGGCACCCTGGAGCCCATGAGCCCCACGCTGGAGAGCCCAGGCACAGGTGGTGCTACCCAGTAAAATCTGTATTCCACCTACGTGCCCGGAAGCATCTGTCTGGGCAACTGGCAGAAGTAGGATGCAGAGTGAGATGGGCCTCTTAATCTAGTCTTTCCCTACTACCTTTTACATTTTAAGTTGTTTGTGTTTAGACATCTTGCTCTTCTTCTCCTCCCACCCTGATTTTCGCAAGTCACAGTGAAGCTACTGGACTCATGCACACACATGCACACCCCTGGCCTCTAAGAAGAGGAAGTGTGCATTCACAGGAAATGGATAATGAGCAGTACTGGAACACGGACTGCAAAGAGGAACAAGGCAAAGGGAATGAACGGCATCTGCATTTGCACTGCCACGCAGGCGCTCTGCTGCAGCTCCCTCCCATGTGAGATTAAGTTCAGGAAGACGTGGGCTCAGATCCAGGCTGTGCCATCAACACACTGGGTGGTGCTAGGCAAATCTTTTTCCCTTCACCTCAGCCCATTATGTGTAAAATGCAAAGAGAACAATGGTTGACCTTGTTATTTTAGCTCTTTCCTCCTGCTCCATAGGTCCGGAATCCACGCCCAGACACTTGGCTGTGCTGCCACCCAGCTTTGTTAAAGGCGCTCCTCTTGTGAAGTGCTTTCTTCTGTCCTTCCCTCAAGCTTTGGCCCCACTGACCGCGTGCTGTTGTGTGCTTGCTTCCACAGATGGCTTATCCCGTGCCGGCAGCGTGCTACGTGGTGCTTGCCACAGCGGTGGCAGTTTATGCTCAGAGGCATAGCCAGCAGGGTAAGTAGGCTGCTCTTCAGCCTGTCTCTCTCTGTCTCTCATGTTCTCTCTCTGCCTCGAAGAAAGGTTTCCGCTGTTGGAATTGCCCAGGCAGTTTGCCGGGCTAGTGTGCATGTCCAAAATGATGTGCTGGGTGTGGGTTGACTTGATCTGTGCAGATCTCAGCATGTAGTCAAACAGCCATATGACTGTTTAGCCACCCATCTAACTTCCCAGCCACATATCCTTTGCCACTCATGAAGCCATATTGAACAGTTTTGCTGTGGGGCAATAAATATGACTTCTATGAATTTGAAGAGGCCAATTGCACCCTTCCTCACAGGGCAGGCTTGTCTTTTTACATTGCCTGGAGCATCCAGACAATTTGTTTATTTATTATTTATTTCATAAATGTATATACCACTTTCCAGTAAGCTATCAAAGTGGTTAACTAAAATGATTAAAGCATAAAAAAAAAGTTTTAAAAGTACATTAGAACAATGGCTGGTTGACTAACAATACTGGCTGGCTCACTCCTCAGGGAAAGCTTGCAGGAAGAGGTGGGTCTTGTGCAGACATCCAAAGCCCAAGACTGAAGATGCTGGCCTGATGCCATGGGGAGCGCGTTCCGGAGGGCGGGTGCTGCGACACCAAACGCTCTGTTGCAGGCACTCCAAGGCGAACTTCGGGAGCAGGGGGCACTGTCAGAAGCTCTCCTCCTGAGGACAGCAAGGACCAGGAAGGGACATAAGGGGTGAGGCGATCCTTACGGTAACCTGGTCCCAAGTCGCTTAGGGTTTTATACGTTACCGACAGAACCTTGAACAAAGCCTTTAACCATCAATGCAAGCCCTCATGTAGGGCACACCATAGTGGTGCCTTTTGGGTGGTGTGGGAAGACTTCCCATCCCACCTCTTTACAATGACTATTTTCCTCCATAACACTTAAGAACATCAGAAGAGCTCTGATGCTGGATCAGACCAAGGGTCCATCTAGTCCAGCATTCTGTTCACACAGTAACCGATCAGCTGTCAAGTGGGAAACCCATGAGCAGGACAGGAGTGCCACAGCAGTCTCCTGCCCATGTTCCCCAGCAACTGGAGTACACAGGCATACTGCTTCTGATACTGGAGGTAACATATAGCCATCAGGACTAAGGGCCATTGATAGCCTTCTCCTCCATGAATTTATCCAATCCCCTTTTAAAGCCATCCAAATTGGTGGCCATCACTACGTCTTCCCTCTGCTTAGCCATCCTTGCTGCATCTCATGAATCACCATGGCCAATTCCCACCGACCATCTCTGATCTGTTCAACTATTGGGTGTTGCTGGGTGTACTTCTGCAGACCGCCTCTCCATGTCTCCATTCCAGGAAAACAAACAAACAAAGGGAGGAACTCACTGGAACAGGGCCTGACTGAGAAGCGTACATTTAATAAGGCCCAAGTGGATTGGAGTAAATATGCTGACCCTGGCTGTGGGGGGGTTTAATACTACATCTCACAGCCTTGTAATAATTATTAAAATAAAGTTTTTCCATGGATGTTAGAAATGAGCAGATAAATAAAAAGCCATGCTGGATCAGACCAAAGGCCTATCTAGTTCTGCATTGTGTTTGCACAGTGGCCAGTAGACCTCTGAATACCATTTGCTGGGGAATATGAGCATGTGTGTGGGGAGGGGGATACAATTGCACTCCTCTCCTGCATTTGGGCTTCCCAGAGACCTGTCAGTGTTGGATCGGAGCCCAGAGAGCCCCAAAGCAGTTTGGATTCTGAGGAAGAGATAGAAACCGTGGGAGAGGAACCCACGGGCCATTCAGAGGAGCAGTCAGGGGGAGAGCCCCTCCCGGTACACATTCCTGAGAGTGATAGTGACCCTGGCAGGTAGAGGGGGGAGCAACAGCAGTTTCTGGATGCTAGGCGCCAGCGCAGCGTCAAGCGCGAGATGGCAGGCGCTGAGAGGAGGTGCTCAGCCTGCTTGGCGCGACAGCAACAGTGGCGCCCCAATGCCCCACGGGAAAGGGGTGGACTCTCTCCTCCTAGCTCATAAGTACAGAGGTTTCCCGCCTTCCCCTCCAAACAGAGATCAACTGATTCCTAGGGTTAGAACCCCCAAGTAGGCAGCTCTCTTAAGTCTCACTCGTAGGATCAAGCAATTAGCATCTGTAATTAGGTTGAATGGGAATAAAGCCTTGAAAAAGAGCCCTATTGTCTGCGTGTTGATTCTGGCTACCTGAGGATTTCAGAAGGCAGCAGGGGCGACCGCCTGACAAGACCTTTGGTTGGCCACTGAGGGAACAGGGTACTGGAGAGCATGTTCTTACATTTTTAATGCTTCCTAAACAGGAAGTGTCTCCCAGTGTCTGGAAGGTAATTAATGACAAAGTAAGTTAGGCCTCCCTCACACAGTGTAAAGGGGCTCAGAAATGTAGGGATGTACGAAAGTCACTTACTGTTTCGCGGATATGCTTTGCGGTGGGGGTGGAGGCGCTCTGTCCCTCCCCCCGGAATCCTCGACGGGGGGGTGGCACTCCGTTCCTCCCCCCCGGAATCCTCGACCGGCCGGCTGTGCTCCGCAGCGGCTCTGCGGAGCAGCTGGCCAGGCCCAGGCCAGAGCCGTCCACAGCCGGATTTCTGGCCACGGAGGGCTCTGGGTAAAAAAAAACACACACGTACTCAAATGGTGGCGGCTACAGCCGCCGCCATTTGCGTTCCTTATTTTTGGCCATCTTAGTCTACGTAAATATTTACGTAGATTATTACGGCGAAAATAAAGGGGAACACAAAGGAGGTCAAATCAGTCAATCCTAAAAGAAATCAACCCTGAGTGCCCATTGGAAGGACAGATACTGAAGCTGAAGCTCAAATATTTTGGCCACCTAATGCGAAGAGAAAACTCCCTGGAAAAGACCCTGATGCTGGGAAAGATTGAGGGCAAAAGGAGAAGGGGACGGCAGAGGATGAGATGGCATCACCGATGCGATGAATATGGACTTGAGCACACTCCGGGAGAGAGTGCAGGACAGGAAGGCCTGGCGTGCTGTGGTCCGTGGGGTCACGAAGAGTCGGACACAACTGAACGACTCAACAACAACAACAACGCTATTTGTGTTCCAATTTATTTTGGCCGTAATAGTCTACGTAAATATTTACGTAGACTAAGATGGCCAAAAATAAGGAACGCAAATGGCAGCGGCTGTAGCCGCCACCATTTGCGTACGCGTTATTTTTTTTTTAAGCCTGCCGTGATAGGCTACGTAAATACTTACGTAGCCTATCATGGCCTCCGCAGGGACGCAAAAGGCATCCCTGCGTTAGCCGTGATAGGCTACGTATGTATTTACGTAGCCTATCGCGGCATGAAAGAGGAAGCGAATGGCGGCCGCAGGGCGGCCGCCATTCGCAAGTCAGTGCCAATGGGAGCAGGTAAGTGCTCCGTTACATGCTATTTTTGTGGGGTGGGGGCTTCATGCCGCCCGACTTTTGTGGGTTGGGGGAGGCGGGGGCTTCATGCCGCGATGGATTTCGGGGGGCTGAATGCACTTGCATTCGGCCTCACCAAGATCCGTCGCGGAATTCTCTGACATCCCTACAGAAATGACTAGTATGATAGCTAAATGGCGTGTTTATATGTTCAGGGGCAAATGCCTTTCTAAATATCATTCTTGGGGTGAGCAGTGTGGAAAGGCTTTTCAAGTTCTGTTCATACTTTGCACTTCCTTGATGCATCTGTTTGGCTACCCTTGGAAGTTAGATGACAGACTAGATGGGCCCACATCGGTCTGATCCAGTACAGCTGCTTAGGGATGTCAGAGAATTCCACCACGGATCACGATCTGCGCTAGCATTCGGCCTCCCGAAATCGGTGGCGGAACGGTCTGCCACCCCCCCCCACCCACCCAGGATGAGACTTACTTGGGGCGGATCTTCCTGGCGGCGGTGGCTCAGGCGGCGGCTCCGGCAGCAGCTTCGGCGGCGGCGGCTGCAGTGGCCAGCCTTCCGACCGGCTGCCGCCGCCGCCAGTTCCAGTTTAAAAAACAAACAAACAAAGACGTGAGATTTACGTAGCCTATCACGGCTAGGTTTAAAAAAAAACCATGATAGGCTACATAAATGTTTACGTAGCCTATCACGGCTGACTTAAAAACAACAACAACAACAACGTGTGTACGCAAGTGGCAGCGGCCATGGCCGCCGCCATTTGCATTCCTTATTTTAGCACGTCTTAGTCTACGTCAAGATTTATGTAGACTAAGACGGCGAAAATAAGGGGAACGTAAATAGCGTAGCGGACGTTGTTGTTGTTGTTGTTGTTTTTTTAAGTCAGCCGTGATAGACTACGTAAACATTTGCGTAGCCTATCATGGCTGACTGCAGGGACGCAAACGGCAGCAGCTACAGCAGCCGTCATTTGCGTCCTTGCTAGCCAGCGGCCGGATGTCCGGCTGCTGGCAGAGCCGGCCGGCGGCTCCACAGAATCCCTGCAGAGCACAGCCGGCCGGCCAGGATTCCGGGGGGGGGGGGGGAGGAACGGAGCGCCTTCCCCCCTCCAGAATTCTGGGAGGAGGGATGGAGCGCCTCCCCCACCACCATCAGCATAATCCATGAAAGGTAAGTGCCTTTCATACATCCCCACAGCTGCTCTTAGGTTCTTCTGGATCATAATTTGTAAACTCAGAAGCAACAGGTTTGGGAATAGCGACAGGCGTTAAATAGTTCTTTGCGGAACTCCTAATCATCCCATGGAACTCATTGTCACAGGACATCCTGATGGCCTCTGGGATAAAAGAAAGAAAGAAAGAAAGAAAGAAAGAAGATGACAACATGGAGGATGCAAGTATCGGTGAGAGAATACTTGCTCTGGTATCCTAAAATGGAATATCTGTGTTTAGAAACAGCAGCACATGGCATATCAGATAATGGGCAATTAACGGCTATGGATGGATTTCTCCATTGTGTCCTGTTCATGGATGTTCCTGAAGCATTAGGGACTCTGGATTGGCAGACTACACCAATGTTTTCATCTAGCACATCTGCGTATATGTTTCAATGATGTAGCACAAACCCCTCCAGCCCAGTGCCCTCCAAATGTGTTGAACTACAATTCCTATCATCCCCATAGCCAAGGGCACTGGGTTGGGGAAGGCTACTTTACAATATGATGGTACCCAAAGTCTTATCAAGAGTCTGGTGAACACTTCGTCTTTCTGGGCAAAAAGGAAAATCGAAGGAGAACTTGTGAGCAAGTTAATCTGTTCCAACATCTTGGGCCTCTGCAGAGGCCAGGCAGTTCAGCCCCTTTTGGAGACGAGTGCTGGGGGACAGGCAGACCTTGCATCTGACCCAGCCTGAATGTTTTTCTGCTTTTCCAGGGCCCCTTCTCCATAATTGAGTTCTCCCAGGGCCTTGCATGCTCCCTGCCTGGCCTCATGATTTCTCTGTTTTTAAAAGAGTAATTCTCCATTATTGATCAACACCTTGGCCGAATTAACTCGCGTTTAAATAATAATTATGTTTTCTCTCCAGAGAGTAGGTGAGGAGGGAGATAAACACCCTTGGAAATGAATGAGCTTGTTCGGGCTGCATGGTGAGGTTAATCTATTGATGGGTGTCCGAGCTGCCGCCATCCCGTAGCTTAGTAACCAGCAATAAGCAATTAGGCCCAATCATTACTCAACCAGAGGGAGGGAGATTTGACTTGCCCTGTTCCTTCCCTCTCCCTGCTACTGACTCTGGTGCTAATCTTTGGCAGTCAGCTCTGCTGCTGTGCCCCATGGGAAAGGCAAAGTCTCTGTGATTGCAGTGTGGGCAGGATGGCTTCTCTGACAGCAAGTGGGCTTCTCATGATTTTATTTCTTCATTCATTTATTTATTGATTATAGGATTTATAAACCACTCCACATCAAAAGATTTTGGAGCAGTGTACAACCAGTTAAAACACCAAATACAAAAAAATGCAATATAAACAATACACCATTCTAAATGGGAGGGGCCGTACCTCAGTGACAGAGCCCTCTACTTGGCACGCAGAAAGTCCCAGGTTCGACCCCCAGCATCTCCAGGTAGGGCAGGGAAAACCTGAACCTTAGATCCTGGAGAGCCAGTGCTGCCAGTCAGTGTCAACAATACTGGGATAGATGGACCAGTGGTCTGGCTCAGTATAAGGCAGCTTCCCGTGTTCCTATTGTAGTCAAACAGTGGCTGGAATTTACTCATCAGCCAGGAAATCCTTGTCTAAAAACAGAAGTCTTCAGCAAATGCCAGAAACAAAGCAGTGTAGGTTCTTGTTTGTTCTCAGTTGGAAGGGCATTTCGTAGGCTGGGAGCTGATAATGCTAAAGGCCATACTCCTGGTCGTTTCCAAGTGGGTCTCCGACCCATGTAACACAACCAAGAGCGCCTCTTCAGAAGACCTCAGTGAGCAGGCAGGATGATAAGGGAGAAGATGTGTCCTCGAGTATCCTGGTCCCAAGTTGGTCAGAGCTTTGTAGACTAGTACTGAAGCCTTAAAGCTGGCCCGGTAGTAAGTGGGCAGCCAGTGCAGAGCCTTCAGCGGAGCTGTTACATGCTGATATGGAACAGCACCTGACAGTATTCTACAACAGGCTACGTTCTGCACCAGCTGCAGTTCCAGACCAGAACATAAGAAGAGCCCTGCTGGATCAGACCAAGAGTCCATCGAGTCCAACATTCTGTTCACACTGTGGCCAACTAGCTGCCCACAGGAAAACCACAAGGAGGGCATGAGTGCAACAGCACCCTCCCACCCATGTTCCCCAGCAACTGGTATACATAGGCTTACTGCCTCTAGTACTGGAGGTAGCACATAGCCATCAAGACCAGTAGCCACTGACAGCCTTTTCCTCCAGGAAATTGTACAACCACCTTTTAAAGCCATCCAAATCAGTGGCTATCACTAAATCCTGTGGTAGCAAATTCCATAGTTTAACTATGTGCTGTGTGAAGAAGTCCTTCCCTTTTTCTGTCCTGAATCTCCCACCGACCCACTTCATGGGATGACCCCACTGGGTTCGAGTATTTTGAGAGGGGGAGAAAAATGTCTCCCTATCCACATCCTCCACCCCATGCATAATTGTGTACACCCCTATCATGTCTCCCCTGACCCTCCTCTTTTCCAAGCTAAACAATCCCAGCTCTTGTAACCTTCTCTCATAGGGGAGATGCTCCAGCCCCTTGATCATTTTAGTTGCCCTTTTCTGCACTTTTTCTAGCTCTACAATATCTTTTTGTAGGTGTGGTGACCAGAACTGGACACAGTATTCCAAGTGTGGCCGCACCATAGATTTGTATAAGGGCAGTATGATCTTGGCAGTTACATTCTCAATTCCTTTTGTAATTATGCCTAAGATGGAGTTGCCTTCTTTACAGCGGCCGCCCACTGGGTTCACATCATCATTGAGCTGTCCATCACAACCCCAAGATCTCTTTCCTGGTCGGTCACTGGCACTGCTAGCTCAGATCCCATCACGCTATACTTGAAGTTGGGATTTTTGCCCCAACGTGCATCACTCTACACTTGCTTACATTGAACTACATTTGCCATTTGGATGCCCATTCTCCCAGTTTGGAGAGATCCTTTTGCAGTTCTTCGCAATCCCGTTTTGTTTTAACCACCCTAAATAATTTGGTGTCATCTGCAAACTTGGCCACTTCAGTGCTCACACCTAATTCCAGATCATTTATGAACAGGTTAAAAGCATTGGTCCTAATGCAGATCCCTGTGGGACCCCACTATTTACTTCGCTCCATTGGGAGAATTTACCATGTATTCCTGCTCTCTGCTTTCTGTCCTTTAACCAGTTTCTGACCCATAAGAGGGCCTCTCCTCTTATTCCACGACTGCTAAGTTTGCTCAGGAGTCTTTGGTGAGGGACTTTATCAAAAGCCTTTTGGAAGTCCAAGTAAACAATGTCTACCGGATCACCCCTGTCTACATGTTTGTTGACACTCCCAAAGAACTCTAAAAGGTTAGTGAGACAGGACTTGCCTTTGCGGAAGGCGTGTTGATTCTTTTTCAGCAGGGCTTGTCCTTCTATATGCTTACTAATTTTATCTTAAATAATGCCTTCAACTAATTTACCTGGAACAGACATTAAGCTAACGGGCCTGTAATTTCCTGGATCCCCCCTGGATCTCTTTTTGAAAATTGGTGTTACATTGGCCATCTTCTAATCCACTGGTATAGAGGCTGATCTTAGGGACATGTTGCATATTTTGGTTAGGAGTTCAGCAATGTCATATTTGAGTTCCTTGAGAACTCTAGGATGGATACCAACTGGGCCCAGTGAATTATTTGCTTTCAATTTATCAATGAGGTTGAGAACGTCATCTTTTGTCACCACTATTTGCCTCCGTTCCTCAGACTCCCTTCCTGGAAACATCAGTTCAGGGCAGGCACAGGTATCTGTCCTATATCTGCTGCATTAGAGACAGATGAAAAGAATTCATGCAGCTTCTCTGCAGTCTCCTTGTGTTCCTTCAGTACTCCTTTACCTCCACTGTCATCCAATGGTCCAACTGCCTTCCTAGCTGGTTTTCTGCTTCTGATATATTTAAAAAATTCATTATTGTTAGCCTTGATGTTGTTAGCCATATGCTCTTCAAAATGCTTTTTCGCATATCATATTGTCTGCTTGCATCGCTTTTGTGCAAGCTTGTGCTCCCTTTTGATTTCCTCCCTTAGGCAAGTCTTCCATTTTCTGAAGGAAGCCCTCTTTTCTCTAATAGCTCTCTTAACACTGCTCGTGAACCATGCCAGCGACCTCTTGGACTTGGTGCTACCTTTCCTAACCCGTGGCATACTTTTTAGTTTGGCTACTATTATTGTGGTTTTGAGTAACCTCCAAGCATTCTGAAGGGATTTAATCCTCTTGACTCCCCCTTTTAACTTCCTTTTTACCAGTTCCCTCTTTTTAGAGAGGTTTCCTCTTTTGAGGTCAAATGTGACTGTGTTGGACTTCCTGGGCAATTTCCATTTAAATATATATTAAATCTGAATGCACTTCAACATTTGTATCTCCTACTAGGTCCTGGATGACACCATTTAGGATTAAATCCAAGGTCGCCTCCCCTCTGGTCAGTTCCATGACCAACTGTTCTAGGGCACAATCATCTAGGGCATCGAGAGATTTAAACTCTCTGTCATGGCTGGAACATGCATTTATCCAGTCAATGTGGAGGTAGTTGAAACCACCCATTATTACACACTTCCTTGTTTGGAGGCCTCCCTGATATCGTTTCCCATCTCGAGGTCACCCTGAGCATTCTGGTCTGGGGGACGATACCATGTTCCTAGCACTACATTAGTTTTAGAGCCCGGTATTGTCACCCACAGCTGTTCCGTAGAAGAGTCTACCCATTTTAGGTGTTCTAGTCTGCTTGACACTATGCCCTCTTTGACGTGCAGGGCAACACCTCCCCCAGTGCACCCTTCCCTGCCCTTCCTATAGAGTTTATATCCAGAGATGACCATATCCCGCTGGTTCTCTCTGTTCCACCAGGTTTCTATAATGCCCACTATATCCAGGTTCTCCTTTACAATCAAGCACTCCAACTCTCCCATTTTGGCTTCAAGGCTTCTAGCATTTGCATAAAAACACTATACACGGTATCCCTCCCCAGATGCCTCTGGCGTGTACATCTTTTGCTACGGGATGTTGGCCCATTTGATTGGCTATTATGTTCTACCATGTACTCCTGGCCTATTTCCTCCCCTTCTACTTTTGGGCAATCAGAAACATTTTCATCTTCATCCCTTTGGGATTTAACCAGAACTGGATGCTTCCCAGCTCCTGTCAGCTTTCCCCCAGGCTGGGAATGTAGATCAGCTGGCCTCCCAGGGAAGGGTGATTCCTATTTAGGAAGGAGGACTATTAACAATAGTGAATGGGAGACCTATTGAGGGGAGATCTTCTATTCAATGGGTCATTGGAGGGGATAGCAGACAAAGGGTAAGTGATTTGGGAAGGCTGTGGCTTGCAAGATCTGGATGCTTTTTCTGTGTTTTTTAAAACTTAAATGATATGCTGAACCCTTAAACTTGCTTTATTTGGTGAGCTGCTCTTTAAGGCTTAAACTGATCCCAGTCTGAAGCTAGCCTGCATTTTTTCCTGCTTTAAGCAGACTCTTCCACTGGTTTACTTTTTTAAACTTAAATGATATGCTGAACCCTTAAACTTACTTTATTTGGTGAGCAGCTCTTTAAGGCCTACAGCCTGAGCCTAAACTGAGCCTAATCTGAAGCTAGCCTGCACTTTTTCCTGCATTAAGCAGACTCTTTTTCCCCCTTTCTAAGCTTGGGGTTAGTTTAAAATATGCAGCTGAGCTTCTTTTCAGCCACTCAGTGGTCTTTGTTAATGCAAGGCCTGTAAGTTCTGATATTTAGCCTCCTGATATTTAGCTCTCTCTTGTA
This sequence comes from Heloderma suspectum, assembly GCF_057233095.1. Classification (NCBI taxonomy): domain Eukaryota; kingdom Metazoa; phylum Chordata; class Lepidosauria; order Squamata; family Helodermatidae; genus Heloderma; species Heloderma suspectum. Next base: position 3,165,605 of record NC_139459.1, on the reverse strand, counting down.
AGTTTGTAAGGGGCTATCCTCCTGGGATTTAGCTGTGCCCTTGTTTTGGCTTCAGCTGCTATTTATCAATTTTGAATTGTTACCTGAGGTACTTTAATAGAAAATTAAGTAATTTCACTTACCTTTCCCTCACACAGTTGCCTAACTCACTTGTTTGCTTGTCACTGGGGCTGAGACGCTTCGTCTCTGGTAATCCGTTTGGATTACTGTAACACGCTCTACGTGGGGCTGCCTCTGTTTGGAAATTTCAGCTGGTTCAAAGAGCTGCAGCCAGACTGTTGACTGGGGCTGGCTACAGGGAGCATACAACTCCGCTGTTAAAACAGCTTCACTGGCTCCCAGTCTGTTTCCAGGCACAATTCAAAGTGCTGGTCATGACCTATAAAGCCCTATACAGCTCGGGTCCAGGTTATCTGAAAGACCGTTTTCTCCCCTATGAGCCCGCTCGTGCCCGGAGCAGTTCAGGGGAGGCCCTTCTCGCAGTCCCACCACCATCACAGGCTCGCCTGGTGTGAATGCGGGAGAGGGCCTTCTCAGTGGCTGCCCCAAGGCTCTGGAACTCCCTTCCCAGGGAGGCGAGAGTGGCACCCTCCTTAGTATGTTTCTGCAGGCAGGTAAAAACTTTGTTCCAGCAGGCCTTTGGGTCTGGACCTGTGAGAATATGATGGATTGGTACTATTGTTTATATTGTTGTTTTTAAATTCTTATATTTTATACAATTTTAATATTATTGATGAATTAATTCTATTTTTAACTTCTGTATATTTCTATTTATATGTTTTAACTGTACACGTTTTTAATGTCGAGGCTGGACAGCCATTTGTCAGGGATGCTCTGACATGGATTCCTGCATTGAGCGGGGGGTTGGACTCGATGGCCTTGTGGGCCCCTTCCAACCCTACTATTCTATGATTCTATGTTGTAAAGCTGCCTTGAGTCCCAGTACTAGGGAAAAGGTGGGGATGATGATGATGATCTCAGAGCAGTGTGCAGATCAAATCAATTTAAACAGTATAAAACAATAAATAATTTAAACAGCTAAAAACATAGTAAATATTAAACAAGCTAATACCAATTAAAATCTAAACCAATAAAACAGTTAAAACAGTGTGCTACTTTAGGGAATGTATTTAGCCCTCAAAGGCTTCAGTAAAAAAGCCATGTTTTTATTTGGCGCCAAAATGAAACCAATGTATGTGCCAGTCGGGCCTCCAAAGGGAGGTCATTCCACAACCAGGGTGTCACAGTAGAGAAGGCCCTGTCCCACGTCCCTGAATGCCTGAATAGGACTTAGGTCTTTCTACAACATTAATGAACGTTGCCTTTTAAGTACAGTTGGCATCCCTCCTGAATTTAACTTTTAATTTAATATTGAGCTGCCTTGACACCCACACCCACACCCGATAACACCCTAAGGAGCTTGGGACCAATTTACTTGAAAGACTGTGTTCTCCCATATGTACCTAACCAAACATTATGATCTTCTTCAGAGGCTTTGCTGCGAGAGCCCCCACCAAATGTGGGGAGGAGGATGACCACTAGGGAGAGGGCCTCTTACAGTAGTTATGGAACAGACTTTCAAGACATGCTTGCTTGGCACTGTCAGTATGGTCTTTGCAGCACCAGGCAGAAACCTTTTTTATTCACCCAGGCCTTTCCAATAATTAAAGTCTTTCAGTCTGCATCTCTTAGTTTTAATTGTATTTTCACTTTAATCCTTTGCATGGTTTTATACTATATTTTAATGTACTTGTGGGGTGGCTACATAAAAACAGTAAATAAATGAATTTTAAACTTTAAAAATCAATAAACTTTCCTATGCAATGTGTATATTAGGAAGAATGTGCACAGAACTGCATACAAGTTTTCATGCAGACGAAAAAAAAACACCAAAGTTGCAAAATACAAGATATAAAGAGTACGTTTGCAGCAGTGGTAATAGATGACTTTGGGATGTGGCTTGGGCTTATTTTATTTTATTTACATTTTGATCCTGCCTGTTGGCTCGCTGGTGGCCTCCGAGGCAGCTCACAGTGAAAATGGAATAATGCAGCAATAAGAGAGTCTTTAAAATATCATGCTCCTCACCTGAAACAGCATGAAACAGCCCTCCAACAGGACTTGGGTCACCTTTGTGATCCCTTCTGTCTCTCTGTTTTCTGACACGTCTGCCAAAAATAGCTGCCAAGGAAGGAGCTGGCTGGTGCCCAGGCCTGGCGGTGTGGGAGCTTTGTGCCTCCTCCCGAAAGCTGTCACCGTGGCTTTGTTTGCAAGCCCTGGCCAGTACCTGCCAGCCCACAAACAAACACACACACTTGTATATTTAAAAGGCACAAAAGAGCCTTCAGGCCGTTTTATGTCTTGCGTCTCTCTGATACTGAATAATGGAATTCCCTCTTGCGGGTCTTTGCCAGCAGACCAGAGGAGGACTCCAGGTCACCAGGTATGAATGAAAGAATGGTTTATTTCAGTCACAGACCAGTATAACATGTCACCCGGTAGACTCCTTCTCCCAGAAAGGACAGAGCAGACTGGAAGAGGTGCGCCTGGGGCACGGGAGGGCAGCTGTCTGGTGGGACTAGGTGGATGCCAAGTTATCAAGGGCCCATACTTTCCAACCCTGCAGCACCCCACCCCCTGAACCAGGAAGCCTCTGCCCCATTTGTGCTGTTCCCCAAATAAAAGGACAGGTCTGTACCCAAAAGAAAAGGAGAAAAACCTTGAGAAACAAAATAAAAACCCGGAGGGAGAGGGAGCCTGGCGGGTGCCCATGGGCAGTTAGCACCTATGGGCACCACATTGGAGACCCCGGGTTTACAGGATTACTTAGGGATTATTCGTCTGTGCTGAACACTTCCTCCCTCCAATTTCATGGGCCCGCTACTTTTCAGCAATGGGGGGGTGAATTTTGAGGGGGCAAAATTCACTGGTGCTCCTCCCAACTGGTGGCTATCATTTTGTTTTCCCTAAAATGATCCTCAGAACAATGCTCCATTCTGGGAAAAACAAAATGGTGGCCATTAACCAGGGCAATTGCAGGTAATTGTGCAATTCACCACCATTTTTGGCTGAAGTTTGACTTTTTGAACTTTTTACCCAGGCCTGGTTATTGTCCCCAGTTGGGTAAACAAGACCTCAGTTTAAAACCTGTCCTTGTTCTCTCTTTCCTTCCAGTCCTCCTCATTCCCCTCCCATTTTTAAAATCCCTTCTCTCCCTCTAGAGCACTTGGTTCTCAGCATGCTCCAGTTCCCTCTGCACAAGGATTTCCTAGAGTCGTATAGCACCTTACAGTCTTAACAAATTAATTCTGGCATGAGCTGGTGGGTGAGGGCCCACGCTGTCAGGTGCATGAAGTGGTAATCTAAATGGGTTAGGTATATATATGAGTACAGAAGGACAAAGATGAAAAACAGTACAGTGGGACCAAAAGGTCGAACAGTGCCAAAGATTGCTGGGTTACAGTACTGTGGCACCGCAAAATCAGTCGTGTAACTAAATGGCCATGGAGAGTCAGTTCCTTCCTGCAGAGAGCAAGCCCACGCCCAGGATTGCTGAGGCCGAGAGCTGCCTTGCCTCTTTGCCGTGCTTTCTGCCATGCAGAGCCAAAACCGATGACAAAGAAGGAGCTCCCCTCCCCTCCCGGAAGGTCTCTGTGTCCAGTAATAGAGACACCGCTGCCCAGCCTTTGCTCTGAACTTTTGCTCCCTTCCTGTCAAGACATGCAGAGTGAATTACTGCCAAACCCCTGGAGGCTGGCCTTGTGGTCTGGCAGGGCAATGGGCTGGCTAATAGACCTGGTCGGTTTCTCATGTTGCTATTTGGGGAGTCTGTGTTTCCTTGCCGGTGCTTTCCCTTGCAATAGCAGCCAGGTGCACCCGGAGACAGAGGGTGGCAGCCTCTCCGTCCCTGGAGATCTTCCTTCCTCCTGCCAAGCAGGATGCCAGGGAGGGGTTCTTCTCGGGCGCCTGGCTTGGGAGCAGGAGGTACCTCTCAGGTGGCCGAGCAGCTGAAGGCAAACTGCATTCTGGATGAAAGTCGGAAGTCTGACATGGACAGGCAACCTCCCCCAGCTATGAGTCACCGAGACTGATGAAATTGGCAGGTCTGCAAGTCTTCCTCGTAGCCAATCCACAAGACCAAGGTGGCCCTCTGGATTGACTCGCCATCCCAGAGCAGGAGGGTCATGTACTGCTGTTTGCTGGAACAGCCAGATTTGCAACCAGTGTCCCCAGTGGCGCTGAGGGCCAGTGCCTGATCAGGCCCCACAGCATCTGACAACAGCTTCTAGTAGCCCGTGGGGGGCAGGAAAAGGAGCGTCTCCTGCTTTCACTCTACTGCTCCCTGTTTCATAGTGGTCGTGGTGAGAGCAGAGCTCCTCCCTGCCCCCCATAATACCCCTGTGAGCAACGCTACACCATCACACAGCGTTATTCTCAGGGGGTTAGTGGGAGACATGGCAGCTGCCAGTGGGCATACCATTGTTTTTTCCCAGAATGCCCCTGTGAATGATACTACATGCTGACACTTACAGAGGCATTATGGGGAGGAAAGCTGCTGAGAAGAGCAAATGCGGCTGAGAAGTAAATTCATTTTGCCTCCCTCCAAAAAGAGAGCCGTGGGTGGAGGGGGGGGGGAATTACTACATTCCACATCTTGTCTTAGACTTCCCAACTTGCCAGCTCTGTTCATTCCTTCACAAGCGGAATTTCAGTTGAGTTTCCTGCTTGGCCACGTCTGCATGGCAAAACAATGCTTGATCTGCATTAGGCCCTTTGGAATATGAGTCTGGGGAGGCAGCCATGTTGCTTCTGTGTGCCATACGGCATCTGACATTTGCTGTTGGAGCCAAGTGAAGGTTGTGCGGTACTGTTTTTTGTCCAGTGTAGCAGGATGGTGTCCTAGTGGTGGGAGACACCATCTTATTACATGAATCAAGCCAAGGTTTGTTTACATCCATCAGCCTGGGAATGGTGGGAGTTGCAGTCCCAAACATCTGGAGGGCTCCTGGCTGGGGAAGGCTGTGCGACGTACTCCGCATCCCCAGGCCTGCACCTCCGAGCTTCTCTCCTTCGCCCAGAGGGCAGAGGAGATTGCGCACCCCCCTGCCCCACCCCCATCTCAGACCACATGTGATTATGTCTCCACACTGCCTGTGTCTCTGGCCAACCTGCGGAGTGATTATTGTTATGAGCACTTATAAGGGATTATATGTACTAGGCAGGCATGCCAAAGACACAAATCAATTTGCTTCGAGAGGGGAAAAAGAGGGAGTGATATTGCTGTAGCTGTTATAAATGGATGGAGCATCATGGCTGAGCGCATCCCTAAACACATCTATTTTGATTACATACGGGCAATTCCCCCCCTCCCCCGCCAGCCCTTGGCCGCTCTTTCTGTGGCCCTCGGGGTTGAGCTACCCACCATTCCCTACCACACAGCTGATCAGCCATCAGCAGTGGGGGGAACAGTGACCTGGGTCAGGATCGGGGGGTGGGGGGTGGGCTTTAACGTCATCCCCCTCCCAGCAGTCTGGATTAGGATTGCTGCAGGGGGAGGGAAATACTTTAAATTCCCCAACCCTAGTGATCCCATCCCATGATCCCAGCAGGCAGGGAGGGAAAGTTAAAACCTCCCCATCCCTTTGCTCTGAGATAGGGTGGGTTGAGGGGGAGAGTGTGTGTGTGTGTGTGTTCTCCACCCCATTAATAATTGGGTACACCCCTATCATGTCTCCCCTGACCCTCCTCTTTTCCAAGCTAAACAATCCCAGCTCTTGTAACCTTCTCTCATAGGGGAGATGCTCCAGCCCCTTGATCATTTTAGTTGCCCTTTGCTGCACTTTTTCCAGCTCTACAATATCTTTTTGTAGGTGTGGTGACCAGAACTGGACACAGTATCCCAAGTGTGGACACACTATAGATTTGTATAGGGGCAGTGTGATATTGGCAGTTTTATTTTCAATTCCTTTTCTAATTATGCCTAAAATGGAGTTGCCTTCTTTACAGCAGCTGCACACTGGGTTCACATCTTCATTGAGCTGTCCACCACAACCCCAAGATCTCTTTCCTCGATGGTCACCGGCACCGCTAGCTCAGATCCCATCATCATACTATACTTGAAGTTGGGATTTTTGCCCCAACGTGCATCACTCTACTCTTGCTTACATTGAACTACATTTGCCATTTAGATGCCCATTCTCCCAGTTTGGAGAGATCCTTTTACAGTTCTTCGCAATCCCGTTTTGTTTTAACCACCCTAAATAATTTGGTGTCATCTGCAAACTTGGCCACTTCAGTGCTCACACCTAATTCCAGATCATTTATGAACAGGTTAAAAGCATTGGTCCTAATGCAGATCCCTGTGGGACCCCACTATTTACTTCGCTCCATTGGGAGAATTTACCATGTATTCCTACTCTCTGCTTTCTGTTCTTTAACCAGTTTCTGACCCATAAGAGGGCCTCTCCTCTTATTCCATGACTGCTAAGTTTGCTCAGGAGTCTTTGGTAAGGGACTTTATCAAAAGCCTTTTGGAAGTCCAAGTAAACAATGTCTACCGGATCACCCCTGTCTACATGTTTGTTGACACTCCCAAAGAACTCTAAAAGGTTAGTGAGACAGGACTTGCCCTTGCGGAAGGCGTGTTGATTCTTTTTCAGCAGGGCTTGTCCTTCTATATGCTTACTAATTTTATCTTAAATAATGCCTTCAACTAATTTACCTGGAACAGACATTAAGCTAACGGGCCTGTAATTTTCTGGATCTGTTTTTGAAAATTGGTGCTAAATTGGCCGTCTTCTAATCCTCTGGTATAGAGGCTGATCTTAGGGACATGTTGCATATTTTGGTTAGGAGTTCAGCAATGTCATATTTGAGTTCCTTGAGAACTCTAGGATGGATACCATCTGGGCCCGGTGATTTATTTGCTTTCAATTTATCAATAAGGTTGAGAACGTCCTCTTTTGTCACCACTATTTGCCTCCGTTCCTCAGACTCCCTTCCTGGAAACATCAGTTCAGGGCAGGCACAGGTATCTGTCCTATATCTGCTGCATTGGAGACAGATGAAAAGAATTCATGCAGCTTCTCTGCAGTCTCCTTGTGTTCCTTCAGTACTCCTTTACCTCCACTGTCATCCAATGGTCCAACTGCCTTCCTAGCTGGTTTTCTGCTTCTGATATATTTAAAAAATTCATTATTGTTAGCCTTGATGTTGTTAGCCATATGCCCTTCAAAATGCTTTTTCGCATATCATATTGTCTGCTTGCATCACTTTTGTGCAAGCTTGTGCGCCCTTTTGATTTCCTCCCTTGGGCAAGTCTTCCACTTTCTGAAGGAAGCCCTCTTTTCTCTAATAGCTCTCTTAACACTGCTCGTGAACCATGCCAGCAACCTCTTGGACTTGGTGCTACCTTTCCTAGGGCTCCTTCACACCGGGCTTTTATCCTGCGATTGAGATTTGCTCCTTCACGGAAGTTTGCGGGCTCTTTACATGATGCAGTGACCCTGCCGTGACCCTCCTGCACCAAATGCCCTTTGTTCTGTTTTTAAATAGATTGCAGATAATGAGCTATCACATTACCCCTTTGTATTCCGCTTCAGTTTCCTCCATCAAAAGACTTAAAGCAGCAAGAATAGGCACGAGATCAATGACAGATAATGGAAGGCTCAAGATGGGGGGCGGGGGAGAGGAAGCACATGTAAAGGGAGTCAGTTGTGATCCTGCATTTAGAACGGAAGCAGAAAGCCCCGTTTTAAATGCAGGATTTTAGGCTGGTGTAGAAATGCCCTAATCTGTGGTATACATACTAGCTGGGCTTCCATTATTGTGGTTTTGAGTAATTTCCAAGCATTCTGAAGGGATTTAATCCTCTTGACTCCCCCTTTTAACTTCCTTTCACCAGCTCCCTCATTTTAGGGAAGTTTCTTAAAGTCAAATGTGACTGTGCTGGACTTTCTGGGCAATTTCCCACTTAAATATATATTAAATCTGATAGCAGTGTGATCGCTGTTTCCAAGTGGTTCAACAACATTTACATCTCATACTAGGTCCTGGGCGACACCACTTAGGATTAAATAACTACATTCTTGGATGCCCCAAGTTTTCTTCATTTCTGCAGGATAATTTTGGGAATACTGAGTGAGTGACTTTGTGGCTGCTATTGTTAAATAATTGGGAGTTAGGAAGCTGTGCTGATCTCCTGAAAATAACCCAGAGGTCTACCAGTAGATCCAGATACCTTTGAGTGCAATGGGATTTACGGTCTTGTACGTGTGCCCAGGACTCCAGCCTAAGACATGGCTACAAATCTGGAAAGCCCTTGTTCACACTCTGTACTTGTGGGCTTCCTCGAGGCATCTGGTGGGCCACTCTGGGAAGAAGGCTGTTAGGCGTTCTCAAGGTAGACCCTTGGCCTGATCCATTAGGGCTTGTAGGTTCTTTCTTTCACAACCAGGTGCAGAGGCTTCTTCCATCTTTCAGCCCCAAAAGCCAGGAGGCCCAATTTTCACATGGTTCTCACACTTTTGAAAGTAAGCTTAACATGCCATTGGTGGTGGGGGTGTAATTTGAACTCACCCTTGAATGCTGATACTGAAAGGGCAGTTTTCGCCTTACTGCAACCTCATAAATTTTGGTGCACTCTATGCCCAAAAGTGAAGATGTGTCAAGGACAAGGTGTCCCCAGACTGTATAGGGACATGCATTTTTAACTCTGATGTTCTCAGTCTGAGTTTTTTAAATTATCTTATAGGGATCTTTGGTGGCTTGGTATAATGTGTCTTGTAGTCCAACACATCTAGAGGGCACTGGGTTTGGCAGGGCTGCCTTACATTATAGAAGTTGTTTGAAATATATGATACCAACATTAGATATTTGTGCCGGTTCCAAAGGCAGCTTTGTACACATGTGAGGGAGTGAACATATCTTGCGCAATTAGAACAGAGGCACTGAAATGCCGCACGGGTCCTCGGCTTGATTGGTTTGTTTTGAATCTTGCGAAAACTGTTCATCCTGCACAATTACAAGGCACTTAGATTGGATGCTTTGCATGCTGCAAGATTAATGTTTGCCAGAGACTGAAAAACTAGGACTATTCCAGGAAAAACAGAATGGCTTAGGGACTTGTTTATTCTAGTAGAACTCAACCCTTACCAAAGGTCAGCAGCACAATATCGAAAAGTAAAGGATGTTTGGAGCTCCATGGTGGGTTGTATTTTTCAGCAGAGCAGCACATCGTGATGATTTGCACCTGATTCAATAAGCCTGACGTTTCTTTGCAATATTATTTTCCTTCATAAATACAAAAAATATATTTGTTACCTGGAAAGCGACGCCTTTAAAGGGTGGAAAGATTTCCCTCTATTTGACCCTGAGATTGCAAAGGGGTCTCTGCTTTCCCCCTGGCTACACGGGAGGCCTTGTCTCACCTTTGAGAGATGCCTCGGCAGTGCTACAGAGCACGGCTCAGGCTGCTTCCCGCACCCCGCCCCGCCCCATGCGCCTGCAAAGCCAGCCCTTGGGCTTCTGAGGTCAAAGAACTGGATTCTCTTATAGCAGGGGTGCAGAACCTCAGGGACTGGGGGTCAAATCCAGACCACCTGAGGTCCCAGTCCAGCCCTCTGTGGTTCCCCAGAGGAAATGCCCCTTCTTCCAACCTCTCCTTTTCCCCAGCCACCAGTCGTTTGGTGGTTTTTTGGCTTTGGTGTATCTTTCCCCATTCTGAAAGGCTGGAATGCCCCTCCTCAGGCTCAGTTACTGACAGCAAGAGTGTTGGGTAAAAAATAACAGCATATTTTAACCTCACTGCCTCGCCCTCTCCTGGAATGTGGCCCCTGAGGGTTGCTGGGGAACATGGGCAGGAGGGTGGTGTTGCACTCATGTCCTGCTTGTGGGTTTCCCTTGAGCAGCTGATTGGCCACTGTGTGAACAGAATGCTGGACGAGATGGACCTTGGTCTGACCCAGCAGGGCTCTTCTGTTCTTATATTCTCCAAAATGGCATTTGGCCTTCAGAATGAAGGAGGGTGAACACCACGACCAGGTGAGGCAGGCTGCCACATCTTCTCACCACTTGTCTCCAGGCCTCCCAACAAGCAATGGGGTGGCCATCTCAGGCAGTGGTATGGGGGCACTGTTAAGATCTCTTGCACAGCTGTGCCTCCTTTCAGCAGGGCTTGTGCAGGAGAATGTCCGGTGAATCGTGCCCTCTGTTAATTAGCAGGAGGGGCATTACCTTGTTCTGCCTCCTCCAGCATCAGGATGTTTGGGCCTGGCCTTGCCTGGCTTGGTCTGTCTTGCCACCAGCTGAGAGAGAGTTTGGGTTGAGCTACTTGTGGCCATAATTGAAGCGTAAATCCCAAACCGGAGATCTGTTTCTCTGCTTCATTCAGTCACTTTGTCTCTCAGCATGCTGGGCTCTCCCTGTGCTATGAAGAGCCAAGCCTTGCAAATGAGATGCTTTTTCAAAAATGCAGGGGAAGGGAAGGCATGGAGGGCGGAGGGGGAGAGGAATGTGGTCAACTTGTCACCAGGGCCCCAGGAAGGCTAATAGGAAGGTGAACTGCATGGCTTTCGCCAGCAAGCCGGGGTGGGGTTGGGGGGAGACTGGCATGTGACTGTCCCAGTGTCTGGGGCCATTGATCCTGCGATGCCAGGATTTTAAGCTCAGGTGAGGAAAGCTAATGGCTCTTTTCACTTTGTTTAATGGGGATGCTGCTGTCAGAATTACTCGGCAGGAAATTAGTTCTTCTGCCAGTTTGGCATGGTGGTGACGCTGCAGCAGGAGGGGACATGGCAAGATGGCTGTTGCCCCCATGTCCTCCTCGGCTGTGCCATTTGTGACAGCGCTGATCTCCCTCTAGTGGGGGGGGTGTTCCAGCCCCCCTCCGGGTTCACGCAGAAACCCAGTAGGGTCACCCCACGAAGCTGATGGGTGGGACATCAGGACAGACAAATGGAAGCCCTTCTTCACACAGCACAGAGCTAAACTATGGAATTTGCTACCGCAAGTTGGGGTAATGGCCACCAGTTTGGGTGGCTTTGCAAGGGGATTCAGCAAGTTAATGAAGGATAAGGCTATCAACAGATGCTAGTTGCGATGGCTATATGTTACCTCCAGTATCAGAGGCAGTATGCTGGGGAGCATGAATGGGAGGGTTCTATTGTGCTGATGTCCTGCTTGTGGGCTTCCCAGAGGGATCTCTGGGAGCAGAATGCTGGGATAGAGAGGCTGTTGCTCAGATCCAGCAGGGCTCTTCTAACGTTCTTCAGAAAGGTAACATTCCAGCAGTAGCACAGGGGGATCTGGATTCTGTGTGCCTGCTTTCTTTTATGTGCTTCTTCTTCTTGTCGCTGCTGCAATTTTGCCATGGCGATACGGGTAGGGAGAGGGACTGCGACAGTGCCACGGCTGCTGGAAACGTATTTCATCCACCACTCTGGCATGTAGACGGACTCCCTAAGAGCTAGAAACATGCTCCCAAAAAAATTAAAATGAAAGCTTAGATTCTCAGAAAGTTGACTATCACATTTTCCCTGCACCACTGCAGCACAGACACATTCTTTTTTTAATGTAGTCAAGATGACACAAGCATGGGGACTCAGGATCAGGAGAGAGAGATCTGTGAAAGGTTGAGGGCAGCCAGAGAACCACGAAGACTGGAGCAGGCGAACGAGGAGTCTTCTCATTCATTGCATTGCGTATACGTGAGAGCCACAAGGATATCCTGGTTTGGACGAGGCATAGCTGTGCCTCCAAAGTACATGTACTGATGTGATTGATTTACTTAACATGCTGGGGTTCTCTTCTGAGGCTGGGTATATTGCAAGATATCCGAAAAAAATTCTCCTGAGGAAGGCGGAAGATGGATGGAGGCTTGGGGGGCTGAGGAGTTGGACATGGCAGCTTCCACGGTGGTGTCCGTGCTTCTGGGTGGATAGGAAGCTAAGCAGCCTTCTCCCTTCCACTGAAGCCTTTGGGAACAAAAGTCCAGGAGTATGCCTTCTTTCTTTTGCTCTCAGAATAGTGGGAACTTGTCGCAGGTCCCAGCTGGCTCCTTGCCCCACGGATCAGTCAACGCACTCTAAAAAGCCTTGTTCTGAGTTGACTCTTTCAGTGGCTTTTTGCAGGCACGTTGAACTTGGGAACAGTTCCGTGCATGTCCAGGCAAATTATTGAGAAACTGTGAGGGGCCCAGAGAAAGGGGGCTTATTAAAAACCCACATGGGACACAGTTCCGTCCTGCTAGACCAATAAGTCACATGTATTGAGAATAGGGCATAAAGATATATGCTTCCATGCAGCTCATGGAGACTTCTGGGGAGTCTTTTCCAAATGAACCAGGGAAGGAGGTGCAGAGACTAGTGTATCAGTGTTTGCAATTCCTGAAGCATCCGGTGGACGAATACAAACACAAGTACAAAAGCTGTCAGCCTAACAGCTGCATTTAATAATCACAGTAGAAGGAGGGTGACTCCCCCTTGGGCCTTCCCCTCACGCTATCATATTAAGAGGGGGCAGACAACCTCCCCACACAGTCAAAGAACATGTAAGGGGGTCACAGAACCACATGGGCTAGCCAACACACCTGGCAGTCACACACACACACACACACACGCATATTCAGCTGGCATCAAAAGGGTCTCAAAAGTGTGAGTATTGATGTAAGTGCATAGAGCTCCTCCCTGCGAAGAGGGATCACAGCCCAATCAGGATACATCCTTGCGTGGCGGAGCTCTACAAATGTGCATCGCAATGAGTGTAGAACCCCATTTCACACATGGACAGCAGGCAGAGGGGGCATGACTGCACAATGCATCAGTGGTGGATCTCTCTTTCCTGTCTTGGGAAGAGAGAGTTCACAGCACATCTTCTCATTTGGATCAGTTTCAGTTGCATTGCTCTGCAACATTGTGGGATTATTACATCATTTATTTGCACCCTTTACATGCAGCTTTTCCACCATACAAGTGGCCTCAAAGCAGCTTACAGTGACAATTAATAACACTGCATACCAGAAAACAAACACATATCCATCAACAAAGTTACCCTGAAAATCTATAATGTAGCCGCATGTATGGTGGTAGCAATGGTTGTTCCAGATTAACTGATCCAGAGTAAAAGGCTGTGAATTTTGTGCAAATAGCCCACTTAGAATTTTAAGTGTTGTGAGATGTTTCTGGAAGTTAGCAAGGATCAGCTGTAAAAACTGCCCAAGAGGCATGGTTTGTGAATCTGGCATTTTGCAAAACACAGTGCTACGCTGTATAACTGAGGCTGGCAGATTCTAAGTCCTTAATTAATTAACATTGATCGCCCTTCGCTTAGAGCAGTGAGAAGGGATCTATAGCAAAATTAGGCACTGAGGTGTGATAGAGTGTTACTAGATTATCCGTGATGGGAGCCGCTCAATTCTACTAGAGTTACCTGGGGGTCCCACTGAGGCCATCTATATTCACTCCAAAGACAGAATTAATTGCCTGCAGTGGTTCTGTGACCCAAGTCCTTGGCCTGAAGCATCGTGTCCCAAGCATGAGAAGGGTGTGATGCCGTATGGTTAAGAAGCGTAAGGTTTGGGCGACTCACCCCTTTTTATGAGCTGGCCCCGTTGGGGGTCACTGATGGCCTCAGGCACCTCCAGTTGTCCATACCTTCAGTTCATCCTTGGCTTACCTTGCTCCCCTGAAGGTCCTGGCCCACCCAAGTCTCAGGATCTGTATCCCTGCTAGATGTCCTTTGGGGTCTTCACAGCTCTATGGTTCTAGGGAACTGATGGTGTTGCTGCTCACTGCTCTCTGCAAGGCACTCCCTAGGAGCTGCTCCTTCCAGGAAGGAGCCCCGGAGGGTGCGTGCTTTCCCTTACTGTCTCGGCTACTCTGGCTGAAGGTCATTTATTTGTTTGGGGGGGGGAATTTTCATCAGACTGACTTTTCCTGGCTCCTCAAGACTGTCTTTTCCTGCTGATGCCACCTCCCAATTGTCTTATGACTTAAATTATGACTTAAAAGCCCCAACAGGTGCCTTTGGAAGTGTTAGTGGGGAAAACTGTTGTCTCTTGATGCATCTTTTGTTAGGGAGGAGCCCAGTCATGAAATGCAAGGCATAGGACATGTGTGGGAGGTGGAATTCTTCCCTTTCCTGGGTTGCTGAACTTGTGTAGGTTTTTTAACAGGAACGCACCCACCTTGAATTACCAGATGTTCTTCCTCGGTCTGCTGGATTAGTGGCCTTTAATTCACAATATTTTTTCTCCAGGAAGGGAGATGTTATACTCCATAAAGTTGCATTGACAAATAGCTTTGGAAAAGGATACGCAGGGAAACAAAGTCTTCGGACGCCTGGCGCTTTCTGCCCATGTTCGTCTTCCTGTCTCCACGTTTTTGCAATTAAATTTTTTGCAGCTTAAATGGAGATGTCCATTTAGTTGATCCATCCCTGGGATTTCTGGTTGCATACCCAGGAGACCCGTCTCAGGATCAAGGTGGCAGGCGTAATCCTACCACCCTTTTCATCCTGTCCTAAATCATAGAGTGGGAATGAAGAGCGGGTGGAGAGGATTGCTGTGCTGTGAACCAAACCATAGCCCTTCCTGACTGAGTTGTGTACGAGGGTCTATCATAACATACCACTGTTATTCTTACAGCTGAACTGAAGCAAAAATGCTGGCACTGCATTCCCTTCTGTAGAGTTATTTTGGAATATGCTTTCTCATGTGAGGAACAGCATCAGGACACCTGGCTGGGCAGGGCACTGCATGCCACACAAGTGAGCCAGACGTTAGAGTTCCGGGATAAAACTCTGGTGTGGATTGGCTCTTCTGGCAAAAAACAGGCAGATGACCTCCACTGCAAAATGAAGTGGCTTTACTCCACTAACAGTCACAGGTCCCCCCACAGAATCAATCCTGACAGTTGTAGCTTAGAGAGGGTGCTGAGATTTTTTAAAAGAGGGTCCTACTTGTCTCTTCACAAAACTACAGTCCACTCTCCTGCCCCTGTATTTTTTTTTTCCCAACAACCTATGCAGGGGGGCAGTTTAGGTTGGTTCCCTTGTTATGAACCTTTAGGCAGCAGGTAAAAACTATATTGTTTTGCCAGGCTTTTACCAATTTATTTATTTATTATTTAAGGCTACTGTTTTAGAGGTTTCCCCTGTTTATTGTCATGTATCTTAACAGTTTCCATTTAGTTTTGTTTGAAATTGTTGCATTTTGTGGTGCTTATGGTTTTATGGTAAATCGCCTCATGGAGAGGAGCAGCATTTCAGAAATATTTCCAATAAATAACTAAATACTGTGAGACCTTTGGGAGTCCGAAAGAAGAAGCCCTTGGAGATCTGCTGCAAATCACCCAGAGATCTACCTGTTGATCCTGATCTCCCTCCTAGCCACCCCTGCTATATAGACTTCCCTGGGAGTAAGTCCCATTGAACTCAGTCGGACTTACTTCTGAGTAGGTGTGCCTAGGGTTGCCCTACAGAACAGACCTCCAGCGCCGTGCCCCGGGAGTGGCACATTTCACAAGCCTCAACAGTTCTCGGCATGAGGACTTTTCCCCCGGTCCCCCTTGTGGGCTGAATGTGTCATATTGCTACCGGAGCAATTTAGGGGACACGCCACACGGACAAGCACTTGAGATGGATGAATCAGCAGGGTGAATTTGTGAGATCATCGGCCAACATTGTTGTTGTTCAGTCATTCAGTCGTGTCCGACTCTTCGTGACCCCATGGACCATAGCACGCCAGGCCTTCCTGTCCTCCGCTCTCTCCCAGCGTGTGCTCAAGTTCATGTTCATTGCATCGGTGATGCTATCTAGCCATCTCATCCTCTGCCGTCCCCTTCTCCTTTTGCCTTCAATCTTTCCCAGCATCAGGGTCTTTTCCAGGGAGTTTTTCCAGGGAGTTTTCTCTTCGCATTAGGTGGCCAAAATATTTGAGCTTCAGCTTCAGTATCTGTCCTTCCAATGAGCACTCAGGGTTGATTTCCTTTAGGACGGACTGATTTGCCCTCCTTGCAGTCCAGGGGACTCGTAAGAGTCTTCTCCAGCACCACAGTTCAAAGACATCAATTCCTCGGTGCTCAGCCTTCCTTATAGTCCAGCTCTCACAGCCATACGTTGCTACCGGAAAAACCATAGCTTTGATTATACGAACCTTTGTCGGCAAGGTGATGTCTCTGCTTCTTACTACGCTGTCTAGGTTTGCCATAGCTTTCCCCCCAAGGAGCAAGCATCTTTTAATTTCATGGCTACAGTCACCGTCTGCAGTGATCTTGGAGCCCAAGAAAATAACATCTGTCCCTGCTTCCATTTCTTCCCCTTCCATATGCCAGGAAGTGATGGGGCCAGATGCCATGATCTTTGTTTTTTTAATGTTGAGTTTCAAACCATCTTTTGCACTCTCCTCTTTCACCCTCAACAAGAGGCGCTTTGGATCCTCTTCGCTTTCTGCCATTAGGGTGGTATCGTCTGCGTATCTGAGGTTGTTATAATTCTCCCGGCAATCTTAATTCCAACCTGTGATTCATCCAACCCGGCGTTTGTCATGATGTACTCTGCATATAAGTTAAATAAGCAGGGCGACATTACTACTAGGAAAACCATAGCTTTGATTAGACGGACCTTTGTCGGCAAGGTGATGTCTCTGCTTCTTACTATGCTGTCTAGGTTGGCCATAGCTTTCCTCCCAAGGAGCAAGCGTCTTTTAATTTCATGGCTACAGTCACCGTCTGCGGTGATCTTGGAGCCCAAGAAAGTAAAATCTGTCACTGCTTCCATTTCTTCCCCTTCTATATGCCAGGAAGTGATGGGGCCAGATGCCATGACCTTAGTTTTTTTAATGTTGAGTTTCAAACCAGCTTTTGCACTCTCCACTTTCACCTTCAACAAGAGGCTCTTTAGATCCTCTTCGCTTTCTGCCATAAGGGTGGTATCGTCTGCATATCAGAGGTTGTTGATATTTCTCCTGGCAATCTTAATTCCGACCTGTGATTCATCCAACCCGGCGTTTCTCATGATGTACTCTGCATATAAGTTAAATAAGCAGGGCGACAGTATACAGCCTTGTCGTACTCCTTTCCCAATTTTGAACCAATCGGTTGTTCCATGTCCGGTTAAGTCACCTAAACTCTGTCACTTAGCCTTGCAGCTCTTGGTGGATGGACGAGTGTCACTCCTTGGGAGTGGGTTGCTTGGAAACATACTAGGGGAGTGGCAGCACAACTCGGGCTTCTTTCTTGGCCATCAGAAGAACCCTGGTAGATCAGGCTGCACTGCTGTTTTTGCGGGGTGGGGGTGGTGTAGGCTTTACACAAGGCGCTGTCTAGACCAACCTTCCTCATCCTCAGACTGCTTTCCTCCAGGTGAAGCAACAACGCAGAACCCACAAACAGCCTGTTAGGCATGCCAATCCCCACTGAGGTAGCTATCTCAGTTAGCAACCATGACAGTATCTTGTAGCAGAGAGTTCCTTAAGATAATTGCACGTCACTTTGTGGTTCTTTCTTGCTGCAGCCTTCCTTGTGCTCAGTGTACATACTTTGTAAATGAATGGATATCACCACAACTCAGTGTGGACTCCAGTCACGGAAATAACCTTACAGCAGCTGTCCCTAGAACTTCTTAGCCCTCACTGGGAGCTGCACACGCAAAACTATATTCTGCAAATCATTTCAAATCTAACTCCCATTAAAACTTTGCTTTTAGAATAATGAATGCATAGATTATTTGGTTAAAAGAAGGTTGTTGGTTTTTTAAAGAGATTTTGCCAGTAACTGCTGGCCGATTGTCAGGATAGCCTTCAGGCCTGGATTTAAAGCACTTAGGCAAATGCTTAAAGTTGAGCACGTGCTTAAATGCCATTGACTTTGCAAGGATGTGGAAATTTTGCTGAACTGGGGATTTCAAATGCCAGGAAAAAAGGGAGTCAGGGAGGGAATGGATTGGGAGTCATGCAGTTCCTTGGGTTTCACCAGCCACATCTAGAGAGACTCTGGAACTCTCATTTGGAACTGAGAGAGTAATATGAAAAGTAACAACAACATCTTTTAAAATTAAACACCAGGAAAGAAAAGGGCCCTGGAGGAAGGGGGAGTAAAATTCCCTGAACAAATGGAACATTTCACTGTGGAATTGCAGCTCTAGCTGCCGCCACATGGCTCTTCTTTGTGGTTGAACTGCCTTATCCCCTTAACACAAAGTAATTAATTTTTTAAAAAATTATATATATTTCGTTTCCTAAGCTGAGTGTGATTGTGTTGGGGGTCGGGAGGGGGAGATTCTTGGCTTTGGTAATGGGGAAAAAATCCTGAAATGAGACTGCTGTGAAAAGGTCGTTAGAAGCAGGAGAATGAAGATGAAGTAATGAATAATAATAACGAGGCAAGAAAGTGGTTCACGAGAGGAAGGGAACAAAACACAGGCACAAAAGCTGCAGCCATCGGAGAGCAGGTCTAAACCCAAAGTGGAAAAGCAGGCTCTGCAAAGAGAGAGCCTCTTCCCGGCTTTCCAATCAATGCAAATCTATGCACCGATGCATAGAAATGCGCCATCAGAGGGGAGAAAAATGCCTTTTCTGAGGCCTTCAATAGAGAACAATCCTTTCAAATCTGGTAGCCAAAAGAAAAGAAATGCTGCTATTATAGTAAATGAGAATCAGAGGGTTTAAAAAAAACCTGCTGGATAAAGAATTAGAAACACATGGATCTTTCCAGGGCATTTTGGGGAGTGCAGCCTGGCATAGAACATTGAGGAACCCTCTTTTTACTCCTATATTGACTGGGATCAGGGTCATAGAAATGGACCCCTGCCATTCCTCTGTGACCACCTGCCAAGTCTTTTTGGGGACCTTTATGTGATTGTGGACATAGCAAGATAAAGGGAATGGACATTGTGTCCAAGAAAATGAAAAGGAGCAGGAACATGAAAAGCAAGCAATGTTCAAGCCCCAGCCCTGGTCTAGTTTTAACCTAGAGTAGCCTTCCCTGGGGCCAGGCCGGACTTAAGCGGTACCCCATTGTCTCTAAGCGGTACCCCATTGTCTCTACCAGTCACTTACCTGCCTCTGGATGGTTTACCCACCCATGGTGTTTATCGTGGAAGCGGCCCCTGGATTACATTCCCCAAATACCGTGCCCCATGTCTACACCAGATGATGACAGGGCATCGAGCTGGAGCCTGGAGGTGGGGCCAGCAGAGTCAACAGTTGGCCCTTATGAGTCCCCAGACCCTTGGCCAGTGCCCAGTTTTTCTAAAGTATACCTTGAGGCGGCTGAAGCAAAACAAAACAAAAAAGCCATAAATAAGCCATAAAATAACAGTAAAGCAAATATCACTAAAACCATCTAAAACAAGGATCAAAACCAAAAATAACATTAAAAAAGAAATACTACTAAAACCATCTAAAACAAACACTCCAAGGTTCAAAACCAGCAGCCATCAGGTCTTAATTTAAAAACAGCATCCAGAAAATTTGCCTCGGAAACGGGAATAAATCCATCTTTGCTGCTCTCCGTGCAGTCTGGCGAACCCCTCTGGGAGGCTCTTCCAAATTCTGAGCGCCACCTCCAAAGTGGTCCTACGCCTCCTGAGCACATCCAGTGCGAGGAGGACCAGGGCTCGGTCCTGGGCCCAGTGCTCTTCAACATCTTTATTAATGGCTTGGAGGAGGAGGGGCAGGAAATGCTGATCAGATTTGCAGATGACACCAAATTGGGCGGGATAGCTAATACTTTGGAAGACAGAAACAAAATTCAAAGTGATCTGGATAGACTGGAGCGCTGGGCAGAAAACAACAGAATGACCTTTAATAGGGATAAATGCCCAGTTCTGCACCTAGGAAAAAGAAACCAAATGCACAGTTACAAGGTGGGGGATACGTGGCTCAACCACACTACAAGCGAGAAGGATCTTGGAATTGTGGTAGATCACAGGCTGAATATGAGCCAACAATGTGATGTGGCTGCACAAAAGGCCAATGCTCTTTTGGGCTGCATTCATAGAAGCATCGCTTCCAAATCCTGGGAAGTACTAGTTCCCCTCTACTCAGCACTGGTTAGGCCTCATCTGGAGTACTGTGTCCAGTTCTGGAAGGATGCAGACAAGCTAGAAAGAGGGTTTAGAGGAGGACAACAGAGATGATCAGGGGACTGGAAACAAAGCCCTGTGAAGAGAGACTGAAAGAACTGGGCATGTTGAGCCTTGAGAAGAGAAGACTGGGGGGAAACAGGATAGTGCTCTTCACGTCCTTGAAAGGTTGTCACGGAGAGGAAGGCCAGGATCTCTTCTCGATCATCCAAGAATGCAGGACACGGAATAATGGGCTCAAATGACAGGAAGCGAGATTCCGGCTGAACATCCGGAAAAACATCCTGACTGTCAGAGCAACACGACAATGGAGCCAATGACCCAGGGAGGTGGGGGGTTCTCCCACACTGGAGGCGTTCAAGACGAAGCTGGACAGCCATCTGTCAGGGATGCTCTGACCTGGATTCCTGCACTGAGCAGGGGGTTCGACTCAATGGCCTTGCAGGCCCCTTCCAACCCTACTATTCTATGATTCTATGACCTGGAGGAGGCATGTTGTGTCTGTGCAAGTCCTGAGACCCTGTATTGCTCTGTTGGTTGCCCTAACCACATTTCAACCCTGTTGATAGTACTGGTGAGCGGGTGGCCTATATTTATCAGGATGGGATAGGACCCAATCCATGTGCAGGTGCAGCCCCAGTGATTCATGCCAAGTCCTGCGCTGCTCGGTATTATGGTGGCTCCTACTTCAACTCTTGGAGCCACCTTTGCTCAAGGGGTGTTGGAGGCTGTACCTTTAAAAATGCCTGTCATTCCCCACTTTGGGAGAATACTTGAACACTCCTACAGAACGGTTAGCTAGCAATCAGTCAATAGTCATAATATCCACCATGCTGTTGATAAGGATTGCTCTGAAACTGGCTGAGGGGAGCGGACAGCACCCTGTTAAGCATTCGATCACTTTCAGTTCCAGTTCTGTTCTAGTTTGTTTCACAATTAGAGGTCAAATCAAGGAACTAAATGGTAAAGTGGGACATTTTGTTCTGCAGTTTTTCACAGACTGGCATTTTATAGGAACTCCAGTTTAGAATTTATGCCCAATCTGTTTTTGACAATGAGATGTAGGTGAGGTGGATGTTTTGCCATTATGATGATTTGTAGTTGCTTGTTATTGCGTTCTTCATGTTGTACTGATTAATTTTGAATGTTTCTGTGGTTTCCCTTCCTTGATGGGGCAGCTCAGTGTTTCTGTCCTATCTAGACTAGAGTGGTGGAAGCCAGTTAACTCAGAACACCTCCATGACAAAAGGGTGACGTGAATGTAGGTCCACTAAGGTAGTCTATGGGTGTGTTATCCAACTCCATTACCACTCCAAAATTTCACTTGTTTATCTAGCGCAGGGAGGATTTGTGTATTTGTCCTTTTTCATTAGGCAATCTTCCCCCTGTTTATATGGGCTGGGATTCATTTCTCTTTTTAAACAGCTCTTCAAAACCAACATTTTCTTTTCCCAGCCTACTTTTCTTACTTGGAGCTTAATTGAGATGTGTTTAATATATAAAAAAAAATCTGATCTTTAGTAAGTGACAAAACACCAGACGCAAAGCCAGCAAACAACTAGGCAGCAAATCTACCCAGGGGAGGAATTTTTAAAGCAATTAAATGAACAAGGAAAAAAGTACAGGGGGGGATGTTAATTCTATGTCACGGTTAAGATTTCACACACCCAAGAGCCACCAAGTGGAGCGCTCTGGTGTTCACAAGACAGCCATAATGTGACCCTGTGCAGGCGGGATGGTATGTAAAATGAGAGCGGAGAATGCCGAGGAAAGTGCACCGCAGGGGCCAATGCTGGGTTGGCCGGGAAGAGTGTGCCTTGGATGGGACCCAGTAGATCTTTTACACTTTCTCTAATGCTGCGAGTCTTTATTTGAGTTCCATTTTAATGTCCTCATAAAAAAATGATTGCATCCACAGCCCATATCATCCCTGGTGGAAGGGAAAGAACTTGGAATTGTCTGTGTGTGTGTGTGTGTGTGTGTGTGAGCAAAATATAAGCATGACCTCTAGGCAGGTAAAGCAACATCCATTCCCAGAGAACAGTCATTAGCAGCAAGTGTGCAAACCGCCTACACATGAGACCCTGCACACAACTGAACCCCCTTAGTGCAGGGATTATAGGCGAGTAAAGATCTGCACCCCCTCCCCAGCTAACCTTGTTTCCTTCCCCAGGACCTGAGGAAGATGCAGGGCTCTTTCCCCGTTATGTATGTGTGTGTGTATGTATGTATTTCAGTGCTATACTGCCCAATAGCAAACGCTCTCTCCCTACGCCCTTGAACTAAAGGGGCTTTATAGTGGGCTAACCCCCATCAAGAGATTGTAGACAACTGGCTGTTATCATGAATCCTGGCCCTGACCCTGCAACCCAGGTCTGGGGAGGATTTCAGTGGTGCCATTCATAGGTTCTGGGCAAACATCCCCTTGCTGAGCAGGTCCCCAAATGTGACGTTGCCTGGTGTGTTGAAAGACGCTATGATGCTCAGTGAACCTGGGAGAAGTTCAAGTTCAGATCCCTGGTTGGGGGCTGTGAGCAAGTTCTGTTTCTCTCCCTCCTCTGTCAACGGGGAATAAGCGCAGCCTGTTTCACGGGGCTGATGGGACGATCCGCAAGATGACATTTTAGCATCGCTTTGTTGCTGGGTTCAGGTTGATCTAACTGCACACGTGCACCCCTCTCATGTCTCATCATTTTTTATTTTATGCATTTATTTGGCAACATACAGCCTGCTTTTCAGCAAATTGATCTCTAATGGGTTACACTTAAGAGAATAACAGAATACCAGTAAAATCATAGCAATAACAATAAAATGTTCTAACGGGCAAATTAAAACAGAGTGCTGACGAGAGTAAAAGGCTTACCTGGAGAGAGAGGTCTTAGCAGGTCATTTCAAAGGGCTAGTCCTCTGGACCTGTTGCACCGAACGTGGTCCAGAGCTTAGGGGCTGACACCGAAAAGGGCTGTTCAGCAGCACCCATCAGCCTGCTTGATGATGGAAGGGTCAAGAGGCTTTCAAGCCCAAGTCCCAAAGAACAGGAAGAGACATGAGGAAGAAGGCACTCCCTTGGGTATCCTAGGCCAAGGCCATGACAGCCTTTACAGGTGAGCACCAGCATCTTTACTGTAACCCAGAAACACCTTGGCAAGTCATGGAGCTCAGACAGAAGCAGCGTTACCAGGTCCCTGCTGCTAACAGCAGATGCTCACCTGGGTGTGCTCTCCAGACTATGAGAAGTTTCAGTTCCTCAGTGTCAAGGGCCAAACTACATGTGATGCTAAATGTGTATCTTTAGGTTGTGTGAATTGTTTTAGAAATGCAAATGGTAGCTGCAGAGACCCCTCATCAGAAACACATTTTAACTCTTTCCCTCCTGTTAAAGTCCAGATTAAAATCCCCCCCCCCCATCCCCAGCTGCACATTGAATTGGGAGGAAAGCACGGGGGGGGGGGGGTTGCTGGAGCCACAGCAAGGGGATAAAGGGTTAACCTCCCCCCCCCCCAACAATATACATGAGCACTTGCCCTCTCGGAAAATAAAATCTGTTATGTTCTTATTTATTTATTTGAAAATGTTTTTAGGCCACCTTTAAGGGTAGAACCTCTTTAAAGATGATATTGTGTAATCAGCCTCCTTCTGTTTTCTCCACCAATGAAAGTTTTCTGTTTAAAAAAATGTTCACGTATTTGGGCTTTTAATTTGTTCTGTTCCTGAAGGTTTGAGCCAAGCAACATTTATTTATGGTACATAAAAATTAAGGTAGAAAATGTACCAAACAAAAGGAACATTTTAACCGGTCCTCACCCACAGCCGCTGAATGCTTGCCCTAACTGCTTCCGATAGAAGAGAGGGCTCCTGTAGTCCTTGTAAAAACCAACCAAAATTATGTATTTAGTCTACAGACCTTTCCACATGTTAGTACATAAAAATAGTTATTAGAGCAAAATAATAAAAGTAGGATAAATTAAGACCTCTTATTTAGATAAGGGTATTTACAGGATAAATACCCTTATCTAAACAGGATATTTAATACAACTAATCATAAAAATAATAGTTTAAAAAATAACATACATAACATAAAATAAGGGACCAACTTTACATTATAAGTGGTGCCCAGGCCATTTATCTCTCCTCCTCCTCCCCCCCCCCCACGCCAAAAAAGAGAGAGTACTGCATCCCAGCATGGGTGACACTTTCCTGCAAAGCAGCAGCAGCAACTTGTCTTTTTGTAAATCTTTCCTGTTTTTAATGCAGTGCTTAGAGCTCTGCATCCTCTCCTTCGTCTGGAGCACTCACCTTCCCACACTGCTCACTGGAAAGACAGATATTGAAGCTGAAGCTCAAATATTTTGGCCACCAAATGCGAAGAGAAAACTCCCTGGAAAAGACCCTGATGCTGGGAAAGATTGAAGGCAAAAGGAGAAGGGGATGGCAGAGGATGAGATGGCTAGATAGCATCACCGATGCAATGAATATGAACTTGAGCACGCTCCGGGAGAGAGCGGAGGACAGGAAGGCCTGGCGTGCCATGTTCTATGGGGTCGCGAAGAGCCGGACACGACTTAACAACTGAACAACAACAACAAAAGTGTGGCTGTTCCCCCAGCCCCAAGGCAAAACCTCCTCCAGCACTGGGCTGGGCTGGAAAGGTTTTGTAAGAATGGTTCAGCAAGGGAAGGGTGGAGGGGGGCGGGGGCTGAAGGGCTTTATTCAGAGAAGCAAGAAAAAGTTGAACTGCTACAGGTGATTTTAAGGAGAGGGTATTTTTTCTTTGGCTTGTCACAGGAGTCATGAGTTCCCTTCGCAACACTTTACGTAAGGACACAAGCAGAACCCTGAAGCTGGTTCAAAGCAAAGATCCATCTAGTTTGGGGTGAGAGAACCAGGGATGTTCGAGCTCAGTGAAATTCTCCAAACTTTACTTAAAACCTAAGTTCAGCTCCCTCCCATTCTCGTTTGCAACCTGTTTTTCGGTTTGTTCAAATGGGAGAAATTGTGCATTTTGAGAAAGTTGTGCATTTTCTGAATACAAACACAAGTTGGAGAATCTGCAAACCTTTTCAAGGAATATTTGCTCCTGTTCACGTTTGGGGTTGCGGACATGGTGTTTTTGAGTGACTTGTGAACTGCAACAGAATTCTCATACGTCCATATATCTAGTCCAGCATCCTGTTTCCCAAAGTGGCTTTTTCAGCACATCCGCTGGCACTTGCTGAAGAAGCAGCCGAGCGAGAGGTTGATGGTGATAACAGCCATGGAGTTGATATCGGTTGCCGGAGTTCTGGCCGCAGGGGCAAGGGAGTCACAAGAGTGGTCTGTGATTTCTCAAGGCAATCATCTGAGAATGAGAAAGAGGACCGTGAGCTGAAGGAGGACTGAAACTGGAATGTGATGGAGAGGGAAGTTTCTGTCATGAGCAGGGAAATGGCTGCAAAGCCGTTTGGCCAGTCTCTGGGATTTGAGGGAACTGGGTAAGGATTCTACTCAGACTTTTCCCCCATGAACCCTCATAAGTCGTCAATTTGAAACAGGTCTTTGGTCCAACCAAGCTGCAGTGAGTCTTCCTACAGCCCACTTGGGCGACCTGTGTTGCCTCTCTGTCTTATTTTTATTATCGGGTATTTATTAGAACTTTAATAATAATAGAACCCTTCCTCCAAGTACCGCAGGGAGGTACACTAGGTTCTCCCCATCCCTTTTAGCCTCATGACACCCCTGTGTGGTTGGCTAGGCCCAAGGTTGCCTAGCGAGCTTCACAGCAGAGTGGAGATTTGCACATGAGTCTCTCGGTCCTACTGTGAGCCCCTCGCCACTCCACCCCAAGGCTCTTGCATGCCCTTGTGTGATGAGCCTGAGCCAAGGGGATATCCTGGAACCACTCTGAAAGGCCCTTGCATATGGTCAGTCCCTGAAATGGATGGATTAGGTAATCCTGGCGTCGGTTTCACTGCCATTTCCTACTGGAAACCAGATCTCTTCAAACGTTGTCCTTCACTCACAGCCGAGGAATAATTGGACGCCGGGGTCCCGTCAACACGTCCGAAATCCCAGCCACTCTGGGGACGGGGTCTCGAGGAACCCGGAGGTGTTTGTGAAGAAAGGCAAAGGGGAAAGGCGGCTCTGGTCTGCTTAATGTTGCTTTGGTTTATGGCTTCCCTTGGCTGGGAAGGGAAAGGGGCTCTCGGCCTCTGCAAAACAGGGCTCTGGAGGAAAAAGACGCAAGGCAGCTGCCTCCATTCCAAGCCTGGATATCCTGTGCAGCGTCAAAGGCAGACAGTCTCTCTCCCGCCCTCGGCTGAACTGGCCAGAGCAGAGGGAAGCGGTGGTGGGAGAAGGCAAAGAAGGAATCGCAGAGACTTGCCAGGACAAAGGGCCATCCAGTCCATCACACACACGCATGGCCCCAGTCCAAAGGTGCAACGTCCTGCTCACCACCACCGATCGGTGCTTGCGTTCGAGGCTACGAAGAGGCAGTTCCTGCCATGAAGCAACAGATTTGGGGTACCGCAAATTGCCTCTCGACTGACCAAGGCAGGTGTCCAGACTGGGAGACTGACCTTGCCTCCTTGCCGTGTGAAGCCAGAAATCCCTCTAGCCGCTGCTTCCTTGGATCCCCACTTCAACTCCATTTTCCCTGCCTGCTAAGGTGGCCGCCTATAAATTGCCAAAAAAGAAGAAATGCGTTACCAAAAAGAGGACACCGATTTGCATGAAATTTGCTAATGTATATGCAAATGTTGAAATAGTTGTTATAATTTAAACAGAAATAAAGTACGTCTCACCATAGCGTTTAAGACTGTGACCAGGCAACCTGTGTGCCTTGTTCTTTTTGCTATCCAGGTGCTGTTGATGGGCAACCAAAGCCCTTTAGCTCTTCCTTCGGATGGTCCTTTATCTTTCAATTGGACTTGGACAGCATCAAATAGAGGACAGTCCCGAACGCCCTAGTTTCTCTCCTAGATGTTTTCCACCTCCTCCTCCATTTATTTGCATGAAGTTATTGGGTATGAATGTTGCTTCATCCATTCTACTTTCCCCTAGTTGGCGCGGTGCTTCCTGAGTCCACCCCCCACCTCACCCCTCTCTCTGCCTCCAAGATCATCTGCAGTGAACTTGAGTTGGAAGCAAAGTACACCCACACTGGTTCTGGGTTCAACTGCCTGCCAAAATTACTACAGTGCAGCAGTTTTAACATGTTCTGCATACTGCTGGTTGTGTGTTAGGCAGTGCATGCAATTTTTGCAAGTTTGTGTAGCACCCTCTGGGTTACCTCTTAACATATTTGGTACACAGAAAAAAGGGGGAGGAAGGTTGAGGTTTGTCTCCTTCAAAAGTGTTGGAAGTGTAGAGGTGTGATTCTGACCTGCATTTGTGGTATTTGGTCATTCAGGGGAGATTAATGAATCCTGGATAAAAGCCACTGTGTGTCATCATATATGTGCACACCAGTGGTGTAGTGGAGCCGGGGCTCACGGGGTCAAAGCCCTGGGACTTTTTGATTAGCAGGGACACTGACATCATGTGCCACCCCCCTCGGACTTCCCTGTTCCATGTCAGTTTAACTACAATCCTCGCAGTTGCTGGGGGGAAACGAATTTTCCCAGCAACCATATATTGTTGAGAGCTATCCCTCTTGTAATGCCAAGTACTTTGGGGTGGCTTGGTCTGGAATGGGCAATTCAGACCCATTTGCTTTACAAAAGGCCAGTCCTGATGGAGATGAAAACTGCTAGAACTGGTTTGTTGATATGGATCCACACGGCCGCCTGCCGTTTTCTACTGTCCTTGGGGGTGTGGCTGTGGGGGGCTGTCATGTTGCCTGCACGTCAACATCTACTATTACATCACTGATGCACAATAAGAGTTGAGAATAAAAACATCCTCATCCCACTGACCCCATGCTCATACACCTTCTTTAAGGGGATCTTAAATCTGACTGATCAAAGCAAAACACAAGTGAGGTTGAGCGGGGAGAGATACAAGACCATGGCAGCCCTTTGTCCAGAAGGGGTGGGGACTCTCTGTTACCTGGCATTCTTGAGATTCAAGGTGTGGTTGTTCCCCACCCCCACCCCAGGCAGAACCAACTGGTCACTGGACCGGATCCTCCAAGCCACAGAGACTGCTTCCTTCCCTGACCCCATCACAATCTTTTATAGTAAGGAGAGGCCAGTCTCATAGTGGGTGACTTCTGTTGGCAGCAAGTGCCAATGGTTAGGGCATGCAGGGGCCTTCTCCATGCCTGCTCCTGAACTATGGAATTCCCTTTAAGCTTGGGAATTTTCTGGAGGCAATGCAAAACCACCTTATCTGGTCAAGCATTTAGCAGCTGGCATGTTATTTATTTATTACATTTATATCCCACCTTTTTGTCTCCAAGGTACCCAAGGTAGCTTACATAAACCCCCCTCCTCTCCATTTCATTCTGACAACAACCTTGTGAGGTAGGTTAGCTGAGAGTCTGTGAGTGGCCCAAAGTCACCCAGTGAGCTTTGTGGCCGAGTGGGGACTAGAACCCAGGTCTCCTGAGTCCCAGTCGAGTTCTCTAACCACTATGCCACACTGGCTTCCCAGTTGGTTGGCAGGTTCATTTTCAATTTGTCTTTATATTTGTGATCTGTCCGGTGCTGTTCTGATCGTTGTTTTTCAGTGTGTGTGTTTTTCTGGTAAGGGGATGATGGTTGGAATCCGTGTTGGCCAATAGCGTGTCATGATCAGGAGAGTTGTGCCTGTTCTGGAATGCAACCATTTGCTCAGGCTAATCCTGCAACTGCTTTCAATGTTGCATTTCCCTGTCCTTTAGTGTGTCTGTGCCTCCGCATGTGTTTACAATGTGAGTAGCAGGGCTTTATTTCAGCAACCATTCACTGTGTTTCCAGTGCAGGAAATACTAAGGAGAGAGCACTGCTAGGCATGCACAGAGTGTCTTTCCTTCAGCAGTGCATAACCACAACCCCTCATACATGCCAGATAAGGGAGAAGGGCTCCCAAGATCTCTCTTTTTCTGAGAAATTCAGCTTTGGTAAGCAGGGAGAAATAACCCCGGAAGCAGCCTTTGGAGCTCCTGCATCCCCCCCTGCTCATCAGGGCAGGCCTGTTCCTTGCTGCTGCCAGCACCCCCCTCAGAAGCCTGGAAGCAGGGCACGGCAGCCCTTCGCCCACTCGCCTTGGGCTGTGAGCCCGGTTGCCTTCTCCGCCTCCACACGCTCAAATGTGTTCTCAGCGCTGAGCACTCTGATTAAGCGCCCCTCCTAATTGCAGCCACCCTGCCGCTGCCAGGCAGGAGCATGGGGGAGGCTTGTGAGCAGCTTATCTCTTATGACAACGGCATATTTGTCTGGTCACCCAGTTGTCCCTTCCTGTCAAGAAAATCCCCCGCAAATGTTGCATTAACTTTCACGGAACATGCCCACGCCTCTTCCAGCTGAATAGCTAAAGGGGACAGGGCGATGCCTCCTCCCACTGCACCTCTTCCGGGGCTTCCAGCTTAAAATGATGAGACACAGGAGCGCTATTAAACTAAAGGGGAGAGGGTGTTCTCGCCTCCCAGTCGGCTTCATGGCCTTCATTAGCACCGGGGAGGCAGGGAAGAAGTGGCTCAGCCTCCCCGTCTCTCTTTCTCTGCCCAGTTCTGTGCATTTCTTTTTAAAATACCAGCAGTCTCCCACAAACCTTTCACGTGGACGGCGTGCACTGGATGAACAGGGGAGGTTGCCTTATACCAAGTCAGACCCTGGGTCCATCTAGCCCGGTATTGTCGACATTGACTGGCAGCAGCGGCTCTCCAGGGTTTCAGGAAGGAGTTTTTCCAGCCCTACCTGGAGATGCTGCCAGGGATCAAACCTAGCACCTTCTGCATGCAAAGCAGCTGCTCCACCACTGAGTCCCAGCCCCTCGGTTGACTGCCGGTGCAACTGGCATCAGTTAATATAAGAACATAATATCAGCACATCAGAAGAGCCCTGTTGGATCAGATCAAGGGTCCATCTAGTCCAGGTGGCAGAGCTGACAGTGTGGGGGAGGGGGAGGGGGAGCAAAGCCAGAGAAGTGAGCTGGCAAGTAGTTGGGCTTGGTAAGCAGCGGAGCTGAGAACCTGGTTGGCAGGGGAACCCCTGAGGCCACATGGCGGCTACTTGGGCCTTGACCCAAAGGACAGGATTGGCTGGTTGGTTGATTTAATATCTTTGCATCCTGCCTCATCAAGAGATCTTTTTTTCTTAAAGTGGCTTATAGGGATGAAACAATAAACAAGTAACATGTTCAAAATCACAACACAGATAAAGAAAATGGTGACAAAACATTAACATTTGAATACTAAGATAGCAGCAGATAAAACAGTCCATAATTTAAAACTACTAAAACTCCTAAAGTGGCAGAAATAGGTGACAGTAAATTGTGCTGGCAGGCCTGGGCCAAGGTGAATAGTGCGGGGCCTGATGCACCTGACCTTTGGAAGGAGGGTGTTCCAAAGACAGGGCACCACCACGAAGGAGTCTCCCTCCCTGGTCACCAGTCACCTTGCAGGAATTGCCTTTAGGGACAGACAGGCTCAACTCCGTCCATGGTTGCTGGGCGCTTACCAAGACGACAATGCCCATGTCTGCTTGCTGTACCTGTGATGTTGCATAAATGGCCCCTTAGGGCCACCATTTACGCAACATTACTTTTACGGAGAAACCCAAGCTGCCATTTTTACACAAAATGATGGTAAGGGGATGGACAGCTGCCAGGCGCTCTCAGACTGTGCGAGCACCTGGTGAACAGGTCAGGTAAGTGGCAGCGGGTCGGCAAGCGGGGTCTGGGGGACCGAGTGGGGGGGAGTCCGCTGGGCTCCACCCTCTTCTCGGACTCCCGCAACATCCCTAACTGCTTTAGGGTCGAAGAATTTTCATATGGGAGCTTGGGACGGTGGTTCTTTAGGATAACCTGGTCCTACAAGGCTTTATAGCTCAATGCCAGCATTTTAAATAGCATCTAGAAATGTGGGGGAGGCCATTATAGCTGTTTTAGAACTGACGTGTTTCTCCCAAAAATGCTTAGACTGAGGAACCAGGTGAGAGTTGGAAGCTTCATAGGGCTGAGTGAAATCCTGTTGGCACTTTGTGTCCCCTGACCCCTCCTGCATTGGTAGTCGCAATACCACTTTCAGGCCGCCTTCAGTGGAGGTGGTCAAGTGCAGCAGGGGACAGGCAAGCTGTCCCTCTTACCTAGCAAGCTACTGCAGTAGCCCAGAGAGAAAGAGCAGGGCTGGGTTTGGCTTCCAGAGTCCATGGCTCAGAACCCCTTCTGCTGAGGACAGTTGGGACTGGTTGAGTATATGAAAAAGTATTGTGTGAACTAAACCCTGTAGTCCCTCTTAAATCCTCCTGTTTTTGGACTAGTTCTGCCTATATCATGTTTCCTTTCGGGGAAAGAATCTCTGTAGAGATGTACAAGTAAAAACGGGAGATCCACAGAGCAGAAAACAGTCAGCCTTTTTGCATGCAGTTTAATGAGAATTACATTGATACACAAGCAAGAGCCAAAGGGGATGGAAGGAAGACATGACAACCTGCCTCAAGTTAGGCAGAAGGAGGTTATTTTATCCAGGAGCCACCATTTTGAAAATAGTGTGTTCAATAACACTTCAAAGAGAACTGGATTTGTAAGTGTGAAGTGCTTGCCTATATCTTTACTGGTGATTGATAAACACCCACTAGATTGTGGAAACACTTGGACAGAACCAGTGTAAATGGAATCTTAATTCATTCCATGTCCTAAACCAAACCCCACTGTGTGAATTACGCCATCTTTGCCTATTATGCCCTGTGTACCTGGACTAGATTTCCAAATTTGGCACCCAATAGTGTTAGTATAATAATATTAGTTGTGTAGGACTTATATTAGTTGGGACAACTAATGATGTTGGTTGGTCCCAGGGCATAGCCTGAAGACACATGAGGCAGCCACTTTGCTGAAGCTAAGCAGGTCTGGGTCTGGTCAATGAGATCACCTGGGAACCCCATGGAGCCACCTTGAGTTCCATGATGGAAGAAAGGTGGGATATAAATGTCCCCATGAAGGCAGATGTTAGCTGAGGCCTTCTCTTTCTCTCCCTCTTCATATACTCGTATATTCTTACCTTTTCTTACTAATGTAAAAAGTACCACGTTGGAATTTTCTCCAATATTTCTTCCTTGACTGGTTTCTTCCAATGGATTGTCCACTGAGGACTTGTCTACATTAAAACTTTAGCACGGTTCAATGGTGGGCTGGAGTTGATTTAATGCACAGCTGGCCTCCAGTGTCTACACTGGAAACATCTGGTAATTGGTGTAAGCTTGAATTTCTATCAGAGTTCCCGCCTCTCCTTCCCTCTCCCTCTCCCTCTCCCCCTCCTCTCCTCTCTTCTATTCTAAATGCAGGTAAAATGCTTGCTCTGCCTCAGCATCGCAGTCTGGTTTGCGTTATTAGGACTTTTGTCTTTTTTCTGATTTATGGGCTCATTGTCTCTAGCATTGCTGGTGCTTCCGTGACGTTACCTTTCACTTCATTCTCTTAACAGATTTGCATCTGTAATATATGGGTATAGTAGCACTACCTTCCAGGCCTGTTTGTCGAGTTATAATGTATTTAAAGCACTTTAGGGCAAGATTAGATTGGGTGGGGAATGCCCTGCTATGGAGAACTTGTCAGCTTCACTTCCTTGCTGTCCCAAGTGGGAAATCAAAGTGAATAAGATCTTTACTCAGTTCTCTCTCTCTCTCTCTCTCTCTCTGTCTGCACACATGTGCTTGTGTAAAAGTTACACACAACTTGTAAAAGGGAGAAAGCTCTGTGAAATACTGGGAGCATTGCTGGAGGGAGGAGGAGAGAAAGGACCTTTATTGACAGTCTGCACTTGGTTTCAGGGGTCAGACTAATTTGGCTTCAGGGGATTGGTCTCCAACATCCAGCATTAATAAAGAATATAAAAAAGATTGAAAGGGAGTACAGTACTGCATTGGCATTGGGGTGTGTGTGTGTGTGTGTGTGTGTGTGTGTTGCTGCTCCTTAGGATGTTATGAGCATTCTCCAGGAGATGTTCACCTGCCTCCTGCAACCACAGTGCACAAAACAGGTGAGATAGTGATGGAGACTCTAGCTGGGGCAGGGATTCTTTCCCCTTCTCAGATTTTGCAGAGACCTGGATGCTGGAAAAAAAATGATTTCCATACCATGGGT
This sequence comes from Heloderma suspectum, assembly GCF_057233095.1. Taxonomy (NCBI): domain Eukaryota; kingdom Metazoa; phylum Chordata; class Lepidosauria; order Squamata; family Helodermatidae; genus Heloderma; species Heloderma suspectum. Next base: position 3,132,323 of record NC_139459.1, on the reverse strand, counting down.
GGGAAAGGCTTATCAGTCCCCTGCAGCAACCAAGGGACTTCTTCCAGGGAAGACCCTTGAGCTCCCTACAGCAGCTGTGAAATGGTTCTGCATGTGAAGAACCTGTGGCCTGCAGTATGCACAGTGGCTCTGTTACACATTCGCTGATTCCATGGCAGAAGGCCCATGGAGGGGCTTCTATCCCTCGTCTGGGTCTCAGAAGTATGCAAGGACATGACGTGAATGTGACCCCTGCCGTGGACCACGTGCCCAGCCTTCCAAGAGGAAGGCCCCTCAGCTTTGGCCACTGAAGGAAATAGAAATCGAGCTGCCAACTGTCTTATGGTTATTAAGTGGAAGTCCTTTAGCACTCATCTGTTATCTCTTAATTAAAGTTCCTTGCTAATTATTTTTCCTTGTCAAGAGAGCAGAGCTGCTGACTCTGGAGATTTCAGCAAACAAACCGAAGCTTTGCTCACCACAGTTCTTCATTAATGAACAAATTAAACCTGGAATGGTCCATATCTCTGGCTACATTGACGCCACTTCATCACACCTGTTTCCTCTCGGAGAAAGGTGTCCTTTTAAATCATGGCTTCAGTGACTGGTGCCGTTTCCACAAGCACCGTCTTTCTTCTTCAAGGGGTAGTTTGTGCTGGTTAATAATGCTCTGAGATGGGAACCAAAAAGGAGAGGGCAAAGGGAGAGTAGATCTAAATGACACGAAAGCTGCAAATTGGTATGCTGCTGAATTTCATCAAAAATTGAAGTTTATGTTTCCACAAATTCATAACATTGCTGTGGGAATTCTGGTAGTCTTACCAATATCTGCCTCACTTTTATTGCATCCATGCCATATTGGTTCCATGAAGAAATCCCTACATTTCATCTAAGCCATGGAAGCAATTCAACATAAGCCTTCTACATTCTCATTCTATTTTCCCCCCAGTTAAACTTGAAGTCTGACACATTTCATGTATTCTACATTATTAAGTGTGGACATCATCAGTTGGACACAACCCAGTGAAATCTTGGATTTTGTTGGGGGCAAGATGATTTTAAGCATGAAATAATGGGGGGGGGCATTGAAACTCAGATTTTACTTCAGAAACTTCAAAATTCAGAGCTTGAAAACAATGGTGAAACTGAAATGCTTAGGAATTCATATATGAAACTAAAAATGTTCCTTTTCTTTCTGAAGTGCTGCATTATGGTCTTCACCCTGAGGGGTTTCAGACGCAAAGTGTTTTTAAAAATATTCTGTACTCAGAACAAAACCAACACAAAATTGGACACTGCTATTACCTAGTCCACTGCTGGCCACTTTTTTCTTCGCCTATTTATTTTACCAGGTGTGTTTTTCCTCCCTTCACCCCCAGCACCTGCTTGTAACAATGCATTAGCAATTTTGGTGATATTATTTCTGTAGCATGTTCAATGTACTAAACAGTTCACAACATTAGCAAAAAAGAAAGAAAAGATGGGTCTCTGCCCCAAGGGGATTACAACCTAAAATATGAATGTGAAGAGAAAACAGAGAGGAAGGAATGGATGGGAGAGCCAAGGGCCACAGTGGATAAAAGCAAACAGAAATGACCAAAGATGAGCTTTGAAGAGAGACAGCTAGGAAAGCTGTAAAAGTCGCATTTAGAAGCAAAACAACAAATCTAAGCTATTGCTTAATTACTAGACCATTAGCAGGCTCTAAGGCTTTGCTCTTTGCCTGCCTTTTGAAAACTGAGATCTGAACGAGTGCAAATATTGAAATAACTAGACTTGTCATCTCAGTTCTAAATTGGAAATGTTCCAGTCTCCCTCTGCCTCATTTTTAAAAGTTGCCAGGGCTGTAGATGGCACATTGCAGCCACACTCATCTCACCCATCAGTTGAACTCTGTGGTTTCCGTTGCTGTTTTTGGAATCTGTGATTTCAGCCTGATCAGCCCTTAGAAGCAAGTTGAGTCAAAAGCCTTTTTATCTCATCCTGAATGGGGCAGGGGAAGTGACAAAGGATATCATAGCAGACAGCAGCAGAGGAATGCCTGATCAAACACAGCCTCGCCGTGTGGGAATGTCTGGCAAGTCAGTTGTCACGTTAGGTTCTGTGTTAGTTGCCATTATCTTTTTTTCACTGCTTCTCATGTTGGAGAAATGATCCATGACATGCCATGTTTCAAAACTGTGAGTAATTTTCAAAATGGAAAAGGGAGAGAGCTGGAGATATTTGTGCAGCTAATAAAAGCCGCAACCCAGAACATGCCTGATGCTTCAGTTTTCATAAGGAGCAGTGAAGGATAACACCAAACGATTTTCTTGATCCAGTGCCTGGAGTCTGACTTTCTCTGTATGGAGGGCTTGAGATAATCAAGGTGGTCTTAATGTCGGTACCCCCTCATCTCAGTCCTCCCTGGTTTTACTATGGCATTGCCCTGAGGCATCCAGCTGGCAGGTTTCCTGGGGAAAGAAGAGAAATGCAAGATGTGCAGTGTCCACCTACTACTCCAGCCCTTCACCAGGACGTCCCAGCAGGGCTGAACAAGATGAACAGCACATAGTCTCTGACAGATGTTGCCAGTAGTGACTGGAGCTGCCATCTAGTTGGTCGTTGAAACTGCGCCTGCAAGAGCAGAAACACGCAGTGGCTTTGCTCCATGTCCCAGAGAAGTCGCAAAGCCACTGGGTGACTCTGATTTTGTTGGCGTGGTTCTAGTGACCAATTGGAATGTGGCCCCTTGGAGGCTAAGCCCGTAGCTCTTGATCAGTCACCTCAAATTTTGCTAAAAGACCAGCAGAACCGGAGCAGGTGCCTGCCTTTGCTCTAAAGATGTTGGCAGATACTTATGACCCTAACAAACCCTCGGGGAAAGCTGGAAGACAGACTAGAATTTCCCTGAAATATCGCTGTAGTTCTGAGGCTGCTATCGTAATTTTAACTCCAGCTTGGCTATCAGTTGCTAGTGGTCATGATAACAATACGAAGAGTGTCTTCCACTCACCACTACATAACCAGAGCTGGCCTCCCTGCATCTTGAAACAGGGGCCATATGCACATGAGCCATTTACTCCAGGGCTGCTGTGATCCAAGGACCTTCGGGACATACGACATAGCTGCCACTTCACAGCCAGACCATTGTTTTCACAGGGAAAATGCCCATTTCAGCAGAGGCGTTTTGCTGCAATTTTTTAGCTTGCTGCAGGGTTACTGCGGTTGCTGAGCTGTCTGTCCCTTCCGCAAACTGACTTTCCAGTTTGTGGTGGGCATGGGGTAGGTGTGCTTAGTGATTGCGTCACTCTGTGACGCCTTTTCATTCCTCCCTTTTCCTTTGCAGCTGCGTAGTAACAGAGGTACGAAGAAGCGGGCTCATTTCTTCAACCACACTTTCGCAGTGAAGTATACCCAAAGCTCGGAGGGATCCATTTTGGAAGGATGGGTAGGCACATACCTCTCACATGGGCATGCCCCTTTGCATGTGCAAACCATTGCGAGAGTGTGGGGCTGGAGGACTGCCGCTGTGATGGTGTACAGACAGTTGGCATGGTGACAAAGGAGCAGACTACCCACATCTTACCAAAGAGGAAGACACAAAAGAACCCCTAAAATACAAAACAGCCACTAAAACCCGAAGTGTGGCACCCCCACCCTCATGTGGCTGTACAGCTGCACACATATAATGGCAAAAAAAGAGCGGCGCAACTGCCACAATTTACTTCATTTTAGTGGCCGTGTGTCGGGGCACGGCGGATTTTTCTGTTGGAGAAATCTGCAGTACATTGCATGTGTACTGCAGCAGAAACTAATTTGCAGCTGCAATGCTGCGCAGCTATGATGGAGTGAACGTCGAAAGCGGTGCTGTGTAGATGGCCCCAAGGAAGGTATGGCTGTCAAACAGACCTCGAACTGGACTCCCTCTCCGTAGGAATTTACTACAGTTGCGTGTAGGACAGTCAAGAACAGAGGCCTACCTCATGCAACTTGAAATGCACATCTGGAAACCACTGCTTCAAGATGGGGTGATGGCTTTCAAAGGGGATTAGACAAGTTCACAGAGGGGGAGACCTCTATCCAAGGCTGCTTGTAAGCCAAGGGTGAGCAACCTTTTTTGAAGTCGAGGGCCATCTGTATACTCCCAGCGGTGGGCGAGCACAAAGCAAATGTTGCGTGGGGACATCCCTTTGATCTCGTCCCTCCTCATTTCTCTCCCATTCATTCTCTCTCTCATGCATGCACACACCCACACCCACCACAATACAGGTGTATGAAATGATACCTGGGGTAGTGAATGGGTGTAGAAACCTCTGGCTTGGGGGCCAAATCCTGCCCTCCAGGGGTCCCAGTCCAGCCCTCGGGGGATCCCAGAAGGCCACACCACTTTCCCCTGGCTCCGCCTCCTTTCCCTCCAGCCACCCATCAGTCGTTGGCTTCCCGGGTTTTGTGCAGCTTTTTTCCCCGTTCTGGAAGGCTGAAACGCCTCTCCGAAGGCCAAGTGACTGGCAGGAAGAGCTGCAAGCTGACATGTGCCGGTATTTTGGGGATCTTGGCCCACCCCTTTTGGCTTTGGCCCCACCCGCCCCTGAATGCAGTCCCCGGAGAGCGTCCATGAAATGGAATTTGGCCCTCAGGCTGCAAGAGGTTCAACACCCTTGGGATGGAGGAAATGTACGGGAAGCGATTTTTTTCCCTCTCTCATAGTACCAGCACGCGGGGCAATCCAATGAAGCTAAATTGTGGGAGATGCAGGACAGCTAAAAGGAAGGACTTCTTCACAAAAAGCAGCGTTAAACTATGGAATTGTTACCAGTGGATGTAGTGATGGCCAGCAGCTTGGATGGCTTTTAAAAGGCATTAGACACACACATACATGGAGGATGAGGCTATCAATGGCTCTTAGTCCTGCTGGCTGTGTGTCCCTTCGTGTTTTTTTATTTGTGTGTGTGAGTCTCCAGTATCAGAGGCGCCATGCCTCCCAGTACCACTTGCTGGGTACATGAGTGGGAGGCTGCTATGCGCTCCTGTCCTGCTGGAGGGGTTCTGATCCAGCACAGCTCTTCTTACGTTGCTGTGATCTTGGCAGCATCAGATCGCTGGGGGGGGGTGTATGACCCCCCGCCAGAGATCCCAGTGAAGATCGTTGCCCTTGTGTTGCTAAGAGGAGCGGCAGAACGGCAGTCTGTTCTCGCTGCCCACCTGCTGCCTGGTGAGCCAGGCGGTGGGGAAACATTGGTGGGGCACGGAGCATGGCCAGGGACTGCATGGGTCCCATGCTGGTGAGAAGGAGCCCCCACGTTCAGAGTCCACCCCTGAATAACCGATGCTGAGGGCAAGCAGGCTTTCCCCTGGCTGGCCACAAGTGGGATTTGGGGCTAAGTGGACAGGCCTCCACCACCTCCAGGGGGGCTGTTCTGAAATTCTGCAGGTGGAAGGGCCTTGGCCGAGCTGCCTTGAGGGCTCCATGGTGATTCTGGGCACCACTGGAAATCAGCACTGGCTTTTCCCCTGCCTACTGCTGCCTGTCACTCGGTGCATTAAGACAAGGTGCTTTTTCCCATGCCCAGGAGGGGCGGCGGCTGTTTTCCACTTGCGTCCTCACCTCTTGTTCATTTTGTAAGCCGCAGGGTTTGGAGCCTGGGCTTCTCATCTGTCTGTCAATCTCTTCCCACACCTGTGACTCTTTGTAAATGCGCCATCCATTATTCATGAAGACGAAACAAGGCCTGGAGCTCTAATTAGGGCCGCGAGTCCCTGCACTTGTGCCTGTAACATCCTCCTGTTTGTTTGTGCACACCGTGAACACTTTGGAACTATAAAGTTTTTGTCAATCTGTATAAAATAATAATTCAAGGAACGGAGATATGAGCGTACAAAGCTGCCTTCTATACTAGGACTCTCCAAAGTCTCTGGCTGAGAGAGACTGTTTCTAGCCTTTCTTCTTCCAAAGTTCCCTTCTAACTCTTTGTTGTTCAGTCGTTCAGTCGTGTCCGACTCTTCGTGACCCCATGGACCATAGCACGCCAGGCCTTCCTGTCCTGCGCTCTCTCCCGGAGCGTGCTCAAGTTCATATTCATTGCATCCGTGATGCTATCTAGCCATCTCATCCTCTGCCGTCCCCTTCTCCTTTTGCCTTCAGTCTTTCCCAGCATCAGGGTCTTTTCCAGGGAGTTTTCTCTTCGCATTAGGTGGCCAAAATATTGGAGCTTCAGCTTCAGTATCTGTCCTTCCAAAGAGCAGTCAGGGTTGATTTCCTTTAGGATGGACTGATTTGACCTCCTTGCAGTCCAGGAGACTCGTAAGAGTCTTCTCCAGCACCACAGTTCGAAAGCATCAATTCTTCGGCGCTCAGCCTTCCTTATAGTCCAGCTCTCACAGCCATACATTACTACTGGGAAAACCATAGCTTTGATTAGACGGACCTTTGTCGGCAAGGTGATGTCTCTGCTTCTTACTATGCTGTCTAGGTTGGCCATAGCTTTCCTCCCAAGGAGCAAGCGTCTTTTAATTTCATGGCTACAGTCACCGTCTGCAGTGATCTTGGAGCCCAAGAAAGTAAAATCTGTCACTGCTTCCATTTCTTCCCCTTCTATATGCCAGGAAGTGATAGGGCCAGATGCCATGATCTTCGTTTTTTTAATGTTGAGTTTCAAACCAGCTTTTGCACTCTCCTCTTTCACCCTCAACAAGAGGCTCTTGAGATCCTCTTCGCTTTCTGCCATTAGGGTGGTATCGTCTGCATATCGGAGGTTGTTGATAATTCTCCCGGCAATCTTAATTCCGATCTCTGATTCATCCAACCCGGCATTTCTCATGATGTACTCTGCATATAAGTTAAATAAGCAGGGTGACAATATGCAGCCTTGTCGTACTCCTTTCCCAATTTTGAACCAATCGGTTGTTCCATCTCTGGTTCTTACTGTTGCTTCTTGACCCTCGTACAGGTTTCTCAGGAGACAGGTAAGGTGGTCTGGTACTCCCATCACTTTAAGAATTTGCCACAGTTTGTTGTGATCCACACAATCAAAGGCTTTAGCGTAGTCAATGAAGCAGAAATAGACGTTTTTCTGGAATTCTCTTGCTTTCTCCATGATGCAGCGAATGTTGGCGATTTGATCTCTAGTTCCTCTGCCTCTTCGAAACCCAGCTTGTACTTCCGGTAGTTCTCGGTTCGCATACTGCTGAAGCCTAGCTTGTAGGATTTTGAGCATCACCTTGCTGGCATGTGAAATGAGCGCAATTGTGCGGTAGTTTGAACACTCTGGCGTTGCCCTTCTTTGGAATTGGAATGTAAACTGACCTTTTCCAGTCTTGTGACCACTGTTGAGTGTTCCAGATTTGTTGGCATATTGAATGCAGCACTTTAACAGCATCATCTTTTAGGATTTTAAATAGCTCAGCTGGAATACTGTCATCTCCGCTAGCTTTGTTGTTAGTAATGCTTCCTAAGGCCCACTTGACTTCACTCTCTAGGATGTCCGGCTCAAGTTCAGTGACCGCACTATCATGGCTATCAGGGACATTCAAATCTTTCCTGTATAGTTCTTCTGTGTATTCTTGCCACCTCTTCTTAATCTCATCTGCTTCTGTTAGGTCCCTGCCTTCTTTGTCCTTGATCATGCCCGTCTTTGCACAAAACGTTCCCTTGAGATCTCCAATTTTCTTGAAGAGATCTCTAGTCTTTCCCATTCTGTTGTTTTCCTCGATTTCTTTGCATTGTTCATTTAAGAAGGCCTTCTTGTCTCTCCTTGCTATTCTCTGGAACTCTGCATTCAGTTGGCTATATCTTCCCCTTTCTCCCTTGCTTTTCGCTTCCCTTCTTTCGTGAGCTACTTGTAAAGCCTCATCAGACAGCCACTTGGCTTTCTTGCATTTCTTTTTCTTTGGGACGGATTTCGTTGCTGCCTCCTGAACAATGTTACGGACCTCCGTCCATAGTTCCTCAGGCACTCTGTCTATCAGGTCTAATCCCTGAAATCTATTCCTCACCTCCACTGTATATTCATCAGGGATATGATTTAGGTCATACCTGAAAGGTTTAGTGGCTTTCCCTACGTTCTTCAATTTAAGCCGAAATTTTGCAAGAAGCAGCTCATGATCTGAGCCACAGTCAGCTCCAGGTCTTGTTTTTACTGACTGTATGGAGCTTCTCCATCTTTGGCTGCAAAGGACATAATCAATCTGATTTCGATATTGACCATCTGGTGACGTCCATGTGTAGAGTCGCCTCTTGTGCTGTTGGAAAAGAGTGTTTGCTATGATCAGCATGTTCTCTTGGCAAAACTCTATTAGCTTTTGTCCTGCTTCATTTTGTACACCAAGGCCATGCCTGCCTGTTATCCCGGTGATTTCTTGACTTCCTACTTTAGCATTCCAATCCCCTATGATGAAGAGGACATCTTTTTTTGGTGTTAGTTCTAGAAGGTGTTGTAGGTCTTCATAGAACTGATCAACCTCAGCTTCTTCGGCCTCAGTGGTTGGGGCATAGACTTGAATTACTGTGATGTTGAATGATTTGCCTTGGATTCGTACTGAGATCATTCTATCATTTTTAAGATTGTACCCCAGTACTGCTTTTCCCACCCTTTTGTTGACTATGAGTGCTACTCCATTTCTTCTAAGGGATTCTTGCCCACAATAGTAGATATGATGGTCACCTGAATTAAATTCGCCCATGCCTGTCCATTTGAGTTCGCTGACTCCCAAGATGTCGATGTCCCACCTTGCCATCTCATGTTTGACCACCTCCAGCTTACCTTGATTCATTGATCTGACATTCCAGGTTCCTAAACAATATTGTTCTTTACAGCATCAGATTTTCTTTTCACCGCCAGACACATCCACAGCTGAGTGTCCTTTCGGGTTTGGCCCAGCCGCTTCACTCTTTCTGGCGCTACTTGGAAATACCCTCTGCTCTTCCCCAGTAGCATATTGGACACCTTCCGACCTGAGGGGCTCATCTTCCGGCGTCATCTCTTTTAGCCTTGTGATACGTTCCATGGGGTTTTCTTGGCAAGAATACTGGAGTGGGTTGCCATTTCCTTCTAACTCTGCCAGGGATCATATCTGGGCCCTTGTGTGTGCACCGAACAATAACATCTCCCCTAAATACAGTATTGGAGCCCCGAGGCACATCATCAGAATGGCCTATACTTGGCTAGCCTGTGAAATGTTGGTGCCTGAGATGAAAAATTCAAATTCTCTTTCTACCACCCCTGCCCCAGCCCTGTTTCCTCTAATTAACCTGGCACAGCCATGCAGAAAGTTATCTTGCATATTGAAAAGAGGGGCGGTGGTGGTGGTTCTTAAGCAAAGGGATTTATCCCTTTGTGGCATTTGTCCCTTTGTGTTGCATACCCAGGTTATAGTCCCATGTAACTGTTTAGAGCCATAGTCGGCTCAGTGTCAGAGCCAGTGAGTTGGCCAGAAGTAGACTCAGGCCTGGTTCACACATAACAACAACCCAGACAGAGTATGGGTTGAATATAGGTTGTCATTGAATTGTGAGTTGTTGCTGAGTTGTGGGTTGTTTTTACATGCAAAATCTACACTACGGTTTAACTATGGGTTGTTAACTACGAACAACCCAGAAAGAGAACCAGTGGTTTGTTACTGGGTTGTGAACTCTGAGTTGTTCATGGTTAACAACCCATAGTTAAACCATAGTGCAGTTTTCATACAAAACAATAACCCACAAAACCTGTGGCTTACAAAATGGTCATTATCTGTTTCACATGTGATCTGAAACACACAGGATAGGTGGTGTGTTTCTGTACCCTACATAATGCCTTTAGTTTTGATCATGCTTAGCATCGGACTGATCACTATGAGCAAATTGCATATGGGACATACACACACACCAGATTGTCTGGTGACCTTGAGCATTTGTGACTTTCCTACAAGGGGAGGGGGGACTTGTTGTGCTGATGCGTGGTGTTCTGGGTTGCGTACATGGATTGAAGGAGTGTGTATGGAGGCTGGTAGATGGACGCCCTGCCCTGTAGAAGGGGCTTGGAATAAATGCCCTTTCATGAAAGGTCCGTGCATACAAATCACGCTAGTACCGTATGTTTAAAGCATCAGGCCACCATAGAGCCAATGCAGTTCTCTGACTGAAAGCTAAATGACATTCACAGTAAAAATGTATCTGGGTATTTTTCACCCATTGCTCAGTAAGTCTCCCGTTTGCACGAACCCATAATGCCAGTTCTGTATCCAGGGCAGGAAAAAAGGTGGCCAGGCAGGGACGGGCTTTTGTCTCCATGTTCTGCCTGAGAACGTCCCGGGAGCATCCCATGGGTCACAGCGGGAGCAGGATAGTGGGATCGATGGATCACCCCTCCCGAATCCTAGATGGGAGAGTTCATCTTTGATGATCTTACAGAGTGCGGACAGGGTCAGGGCAGCTTTCTGCAACCTGGTGCTGGTTGGGGGATCCTGGGAGTTGCATCTCACCATATCTGGGGGACATCAGGGTAGGGAAGGCTGAGTTAAGGGGAGCAAAGGGTAGGCAGGTGAGGTGACAGGTAGTTTGGCCCAGCAAGAGAGAAGTGTTGCCCCCTGGCCTGGCCTTGGGGATAGGGTGGAGTTGCCTCAAGAGAAACAAGCAAAGCCTTCCTCTTCCACTCCAGAGCTGCTTTTTAAAAACAGCAAGATCTCAGTGGAATGTGAATGTTGCAGCGGCTCTGGCCCTGGACCCGCCATCCAGACTTATAGGTACATAGGACCCTAGCAGGCTGCCTTGTGCTGAGTCAGGCCCTGGGTCCGTCTAGCCTAGTATTGCTGACACTGACTGGCAGCAGCAGCTCCCTGGGGTTTCAGGCAGGGTTTTTTCCAGCCCTGCCTGGAGATGCTGCTGGGGGTGGAGCCTGGGACGTTCTCCTTGCCAAGCAGGGGCTCTGCCACAGAGCCACGGCCCCTTGCCTTGAGTGCCACCACAGAGCTGCACGTGGCTCCATCTCCAGGTGGCAGAATTCATGTCTTCATTTGAAGGGCTGGCAACTTAAGCCTTGAGAAGGGCTTCAGAGAGGAGGAGCAGGTGGCTTGACTGGGGGAGGGGGAGTTCCCAAGGTCAGAGGAGCAACAGGGAAGACAATCTGAAGCTGCTGTTCTCAAATGATCATAGCTGGGCTGATTTTTATTCTTTTCTAGAATCCTCCTTCTGCCCGTCTGTCTGTCTGTCTGTCTGTCTCTCTCTCTCTCTCTCAGGAGTTTGTAATTGTTTATTTCCCAGTAAGAGTTAGCATCCCTTCCAAATGCTTGTCTGATCTGCAGGGGGAAATGGATGCTGTGCCTTCCCTTTTGATAACTCAAACAACCAGCCATGGGAGGGCCCAGAGCTCAGCGGTGGAGCCCCCGCCCTCCCGGCATCCAGAAGGCCCCCACTTCAAGCCCTGGCGCCTGCAGTGGACAGAGAAAGTACCATGACCTGAGAAAGACTCCAGAGCCTGAGACCCCAGAGAGAGAGACCAAGTAGATCTCTTGGTCTAGACAGACAAATAGTCTGACTTGGGATAAGGCATCTCCCTATAGTCCTGATCTACATCTTCTGAGGTATTAAAACAAGATCATGGCATGTAATTGGCGGGAGGGGCGTCTCTTCAATTCCAGTTCAGATACAAGATGATCAGCTAGAACTTGCAAGGGACGCTGTCCTGTTTTCCCCTCAGGATGCCAGTGCAGGGAGAGGGGACATTTGGAGGGCAGGTTCATGGAGCTGGTAGGGGAATTCTTAATTCTGCACACAGAATTTCCCAAAACTGAAGGCGAGTCCAGCGAGAAGAATACAGCGGGGGTGGGGGTTGCAGGTGAGAATTGGCAGGTGCAAAGGGGGATAAGCCCCCCTCCCTGTTCCATTCCCCCCCTCCCGATTATCTCTGTGAACACGGGGTGGGGACCAGGCCTTTGCCAAGAGAGCATCCACTGTGGCCATCGGTCGAGAGGGTGAGCCCGCCATCCAGGCGCAGCTCCAGGGCAAGTGGCAGGCTGTGCCTGCTTGGGCTGGCTCTCCACTTTGCTTGCAGTCCGGCGCTCTTCTTCCATCTCCCATCCAGTCGGGACCCCTCTGGAGCGAAAGGCGCTGAGGTTGCACAGCTGGAGTGAACCGCAAATTGGCAGCAGCCACAGTAAGGGATGCAGATTTATTAGTTGTGTAGATAAACACGCGGAATCGGGAACCAGAGTCAGCACAGCTTTTGTCGAAAGGGGTCACGCTTCACCAATCTGGAGGAATTCTGTTGCAAGTCCCCAAAAGCACACAGATATGGGTTATTCGGAGGTAATGATCCGCATATCTTCCGTCTGTACATTTTAAAGGGCTGTGGAGTTGTCGGGTTGCAAGGGAGACAGTGGCTACTCCAGTCCAACTCTCTGTGCTGAAGCAGGATGTCCTAAATGCAAGACAAACACGCGCACCCTGTCAGATGACCTGGCTTTGAGTAGTTTTAAAGTCCAGTTTATTGTTCGTTTATTCAAGTGTCATATTTTTTTTACATTGCGCTTGAGTGCATGTCCTCCCAAGGACCTTCTTTGGTGAGTCTTATTTCAGCCACAAAACCAGAAATGTGGGAAGCAGCCCCAGGGGAAAGAATACACCATCTAGCATTCTGATGCAACAGCATCATGGTTTTCTATGCATTGTTGGGCTGGGGCATCCATGAAGCACTCAGAATTCACTGTGTGTATATCGTCAGGTAGTGGATGAAAACACCTGGGCTCTTCTCCACACCCCACCCCACCCCTTCTGCACCCCTGGAAAAATAACTCAGTTCAGAGATATTGATCCATCATGCCTTTGACCTTCTTTTGCCATTCAGTCATAGGAGGAAAGCTGATCTTTCCTTACTGGCCGGCAGCTCAAGTAAAACGAGCAGTTCAGTTACCGCATGTGCTCATTTAGCTAATGTTATCCATCAGCAACAATGGAGCTTTAATGTAGATTTATTGTAGTTCCAAGTGTACTGTAGTTTGTGCATCTTACACTCTGTCATGCCTGCAGTACAATGGGATATATTTCAATATCTCTTTCTTGTGAACGGATCTGTGACAGCAAATAACAAGACAGGGTTGGCAGAATCTCTGGTGGAGGCATCCCTGGATTTGAGGCATGCTCAGGTGACTGATTCTCTGATTTTACCAGGTCTTTCTCCCTCTTTCTGTCTGCTTTATTTTCCCCTGGAACTAGCCAGTTTTGTCTGTTGCAGTAAAGTCTTTAAGGTGTCACCAGGCTCTTTTGTTAGACGAAAGAAAAGAGTCTGGTGACACCTTAAAGGTTTGCATGTTGGTTGTTGACCTTTCTTGTAGTGTGGCAGTATGTACTGTGGTCATGTGCCCCATTGGGCAAGGGTAATGGGCTTTGGTAATGAGCAGTTTAGCAGATTTGTACGCTTTTAGAAGTTTATATTGGGATGGCTCCGGAATCCAGAAGGCTTGCTTTTATACATGGATGTTCCTGGTGCTGCCAACAAGCCTGAACTCACCTTGTGTCCGGAATCTTTTCTCCCTCTCTCATAGTACTAGAACCCAATGGGGTCACCCCATGAAGCTGATGGGTGGGAGATGCGGGACAGATAAAAGGAAGGACTTCTTCACACAGCACAGAGTCAAACTATGGATTTCGCTTCCACAAGACCTAGTGATGGCCACCAACTTGGATGGCTTTAAAAGGGGATTGGACAAATTCATGGAGGAGAAGGCTATCAGTCGCTACTAGTCTTGATGGCTGTGTGCCACCTCCACTGTCAGAGGCAGTGAGCCTATGCACACCAGTTGCTGGAGAGCATGGGTGGGAGGATGCTGTTGCACTCATGTTCTGCTTGTGGGTTTCCCATGGGCAGCTGATTGGCCACTGTGTGAACACAATGCTGAGCTACATGGACCCTTGGTCTGATCCAGCAGGGCTCTTCTTATGTTCTTATGCTTTTATCTGGTTTCTGTTCAGCTGGGGGAGAGAAGTTAATCAGTGTAACTGGATGCACAAAGTCCTGCCCAACCTAGCCAGGGTTTTCAGAGTGGAGGGTATACATTCAGTCGAAAGCAATGGAGCGCGTGTTACATAGATCCATAACAAAGAGCATCTGCATGTAATGTACATCCAATCAGTGCCCACCTAAAGCAAGTCTCTCCACAAAGTTACCATGGATACCTGCACCTGTGGGGTGAAAAAGTCAGCAGAAATGGAAGGAGAAGGTGCCAGCCTTCTCTTTCCTAAATTACAGCTTTTGGTAGGCCATGGCAGAGGGCCTCTGTGATGTGCCCACCCCCTGCACATTCAAAATTAACTTTTTCTCATCTTTGAATCCCAGAATCCCACATACACTATGCGCAGTTGGGGACCGATGTGACGATACAGTGTGGGTCTGTGGACCAGGACGCCGTGGTCACCTGGACAGCCAACAGCACTGACCTTGACCCATCCCATCTGAATGGTTCCCGCCTCATCCTTCGAAATGTGGATCTTTCCCACAATGGCCAGTACTCCTGCTATGAGGGACCTTCGTGGCATCTCAAGTATCGGGTCAATCTCAAAGTGGGAAGTGAGTACTCATTGCTGGGTAGCTAACCTGATTCTGCCCCCACCCTGGGGGATTCTTTTGTGTTTGTGAAAAATGCACGTGGTGAGAATATGTGTGTGTACTTTATTTTTTAATTTTTATTTATTGTCGTATTCACAGCCTTTCTGTCCTGACTTTCTGTAAAAATATCCTCAAGGCAGCAAATAAAATTAAACACAACATTTTAAGAAGTGATTAACAAACTAAAAGCACAATAACATTCACAATCTTTTTATTTATTTATTTATTTATTTATTGCATTTATACCCCGCCTTTTTTCCTCTTGCAAGGAACCCAAGGCGGCTTACATTATCCTCCTCCTCTCCATTTTATCCTCACAACAACAACCCTGTGAGGTGGGTTGGGCTAAGAGTGTGTGACTGGCCCAAAGTCACCCAGTGAGCTTCCATGGCCGAGTGGGAACTAGAACCCGGATCTCCCAGCCCCCAGTCCAACACTCTTGCCACTACACCACACTGGCTCTTTATAACAGTTAATATAAAAACAGCAACAGTCGGAGAGTAAGAAATGACACTTTTAAAGAACCCTCCCATAGAGGCAATTCTCAAGTTAATTGTTAGTTAGTCTATCCAGAATGAACGTGGTGCTTTCCAGAGTCACATCAGCAAAAAAATAAAGCTGGGTCCCTGCCCTCAAGGAGCTTACAATTTAAATTCTGGAACTGACAGGGGGAGGAAAAAATGGAGAAAGCGGAGTGCAAAGGAGGGAGAGGTAAGGGTAAGAACAAATTATTAGTGGTAGTATTAGCATTATTAATTTCATTTCACTTCTGTACCATCCAGTAGCCGAACCTCTCTGGGCGGTCACAAGAACAAAGGCAGCAAAGAGAGAGGAAAGTATGGGAGATGCAAGGGGAATGAGGGATGGATGCAAGTGATGCTGTTACGGGTGCTTCGGCATTGCTTCAGTCAGGAACGAGCACTCCGTGGCCATCGCCTGCTGGGTGCAGGGAGCATGAATGTAGCGTGGTGTCACCGGATGCTCTTCTCCAGTCTCTGGACGGGAGTAGTAGCCATTATATTCCTTGGGGCAGGGGCAAAATGTGAAGCAATGGTTTGAGGCCCAGTGGATGGGGGAAGGCTTCATCCAAATCTGTTGTTTTATTTTTTCTGCAATACAAGCCAAGTATGGCTACCTGGTTGGGTTTTTTAGTGAGGGAAAGAGCTTTCGGCATTTGCTCTTTGCCTGTGACTTTTTTTGACCATGTCTGCTCTGCCTGAGAAAAGAATGATGGAATGCAGGCACGTCTGGTGGAGTTCAGGAACTGCCGGTTGAGCGAAAGCCCAGCTTCCCCAACTTGGTGCTTTCCAGAGGTGTTTGGAGTGCAGCTGGCTTGCAATTTCTCTCTGCAGATTCCCCCCGATGTCATGCCTTAGACGTGTCCCTTTGGCTTGCCATTTGGGGGCGGGGGGTAAGATGGTGATGGCAGAGGAAGAGAAATAAGCCGGTCGGCAAGGGCCTGCACTCAGGACCATCGACAGATGCAAGGACTAGAAGCCTGGAGCTGATGCACAGAGTGACAGAGCCACACCAGTTCAGAAGGCTGGGCCGAGGCACTTTGCCATTGGACTCCACTGTAAAGCCCAGAGCGCATGAAATGCGGGCCAAAGCAGGCCTGCGGAGCAGCAGAGGTTCCATTCCGCGGGAATAATGGTGATATGATATGGAACATGACAGGGATAGAATGGTGGATACGATATGGGATGAGGGACGGGAGTTGTCGACACAAGCAGCCCCTGGCGTGCAGCAGCCGCCGAGACGTTCACCCCGCGTAGTTGGTGTCTGGCGCATGCTCAGGGCTCAGCCCCGGGGTCTGTTTCTTTCGGTATGAGTTCTGAGTTCTGGACAATGGCCAAGCAGTGGCAGCATAAGCCATTGGGGGCTTCTGCTGCTGCACGCCCCCCCCCCCCGTGCTGCTTTTTGTTTGTTTTCTCTCTCAGAAAGGCTTCTTCCTTTGCCCATCCCCCCCGGCTCGTTACCCTCTGCGGCAGATGCCAGCCACTGGCTTCTCTTCCGCTGCATGGCTGGATGGATGTGGCTGTGATGCTGGCATCCCAGAATGGCTGGGAAGGTTTCCTTATGGAGGCACCATCGTGATGGCTGCCGTATCAGACTCTTTACAGGAC
The DNA here is from genome assembly GCF_057233095.1 of Heloderma suspectum. Taxonomy (NCBI): domain Eukaryota; kingdom Metazoa; phylum Chordata; class Lepidosauria; order Squamata; family Helodermatidae; genus Heloderma; species Heloderma suspectum. The sequence continues at coordinate 3,115,660 of NC_139459.1, read as the reverse complement.
AGCTGGCCCGCTACCTCCTTCCCCATCTGGCTTGGCAGGGGAAGAGTGAGGAGACAGCAATAGAATAGAATAGAATAGAATAGAATAAGATCATCATCAGCGGCCCTTCTCCGTGAGCCCCTGCCAAAGGAAGTGAGGCGGGTGGCTACTAGGAGGAGGGCTTTTTCTGTTGTGGCACCCCGGCTCTGGAACGAGCTCCCTAGTGAGGTTCGCCTGGTGCCTACATTGTACTCTTTTCGGCACCAGGTGAAGACCTTTTTATTTTCCCAGGCATTTTAGCTTTCTAAATTTTTATCTTTGCTGTTTTAAATCTGTATTTTAAACTCCTGTACTGCTGCTAGGTTTTATTGTGGTTGTATTGTTATATTGTGGTTTTAATGTTCTATATATTTTAAATTGTTTTATTGTGTGTTGTTTGGTTTTAGTTTTTGTGAACCGCCCAGAGAGCTTCGGCTATTGGGCGGTATAGAAATGAAATAAATAAATAAATTAGAATAGAATAGAATAGAATAGAATAGAATAGAATAGAATAGAATAGAATAAAACTTTATTACAGTCAAAGACCAGGTCAAAGAGGAGACAGCAATGCAGACAGCAGCAGATGCAGGGAGAGGGAGAAATGCGGTGCTGCCCCATCCAATTTGCCACCTGAAGTCTGGGCTCGCTCCATCTCACGAAGAGTCCAGACCTGCCAGTGCTGAATTTTTTAGGCCTGGTGGGTGAGCAGCTGGTGGTGCCGGGGCGAGTTCCCCAGCTGCATTGCCACAGAGCCAGGCTGGTGTGCCCGCCGAGGAAACCCAGCTGTGCCGGAGAGATCCTCCACACTTGTCCTTCCTGTGTGTCTTCTGTATTGCTGCTAAGCCCCCCTCTCTCTGGGGAAAGCTCCCCACTCCACTTCTGAGCCGAGGCGGCGGAGGACGTGATTTGTGAGTGGGAATCCTGCTGGTTCGGATTAGAATAGGATTCATCCAGAGCTCTTCGCAAGAGGGGCACGGGGAGCGCCTTCAGAAGGCTCCCAGCACAAACTTCCAGAGGGATCTTAAGGACAGGAGCAACCTCCTGGTGAGGGTAACATAATTAAGTATGCGTGATGCTGATCAGGTGAGGTGCTTTCAGGGTAATTAATTTAATTGGCAGGATTTTAATTTAACACTCTCCCTTCCCCAGCACATGGTTAATAGTACTGCAACTGTGATGTGTGCCTCTTAGCATAGCAGCTCCAAACGCTTCGGAGAGCCGTCAGGATATTCCGTGGGGCGGGTGAGCCAACTTGCCGTCTTACTGGCCCAGCCCAGAACTGTGTTTAGTTGCCTGGAGGGAAGTTGATGCCCCTGGCTGGAGCTGAGGAAAAACTCTCCCAGGCTGAATTCTTGCTAATCTGAGCCAGCTGTACGTGTCTCCTGGGAAGGCGCGTACCTGCCAGGCCCAAGGGGCGCCGGCTCCCAGGACCAAGCGTAACCAACTCGCTCCCACGAGCCCCACCTCTGGAGGGAGCCCTTAACTCTCCATCCCAGCCCGTATCGGGTACGATGTCCTCTGGAGGAGGGGAAAGCTTCAAGGTGTCGCATCCAAGCCTTTCCTTGTTGCCATTTGATAGATTCCTCTTGCCAGGACCGTTGGCATCAGTGGTGAGATGGGATCTCGTGGAGCTTTGGCTAAACGGCTTGGCTGTCCCTCTTTAGGAGTCAGCCTTGGCTGCAGTGGACTTGGGTCCTTCCTTGGAATTGGCCAAGAGGGGTTCTTCAGTGTTGAGTTCAGGATCAGTTCTTCTGAGGATGGGTTGTACAATGCCCAGACAGCCCTGGGGAGTTCTCTTGCTGTCCTGGCTTCAGAGTTTGCATCCACATGGCTGTTTGAGATGGGGATCTTGGCTGTATTCATTTATTTATTTGAAATATTTATCTGATGCCCTTCATTGTCTATGGGTGGTATACAAACTGCATTAAAAATTAGAATAAAAAACCAAGATAAAAAACAACAGTGAGGGAAACCTGCCAGGCAAGGTGTTAAAGTCAGCAAACACAATTTGGAAGCTGGCCTGATGCAGAGGTGAGGATGTTGGTCTTGGGAACAGGGAACCCAAGTTTTACCATCCCTCTCAATCTAGCCCAGCCTTCCCAACTACAACTCCCAGCATGCTGGCTGTGGCTGCTTGGAGTTGTAGTCCAGCACATCTGGAGGGTGCCAGGTTGGGGAAGGCTGATCTAAGCAGCTCCCCCTTCACCCCCAGGTTGTTCTGAGAGTCAAACCCTCCCATGAGCTCTTTGTCGGGGGCCCGGAGACAGCCCTCCTGTGCCATGTGCCTATAATTGACTGCAGAGCAGGTGGAAGCCGGGATCAATTCCAGAGCTGGGAAAGCTGGCACTGAGCCACCCGCCACAGCAGGGGAGAGAGCAGGGCTCTCTGCCGGGCACTCTCCACATCCAGCCACCCCCCTTCCACCCCTCCAATCTGTCACTAAAGAGCTGGCAAAGGGAAGGGAAAATGTGTGCGGTTTGACAGGAAATGACATGGAAAAAGCCAAGCAAATCAACAGCAAAACAAACACAGCCGAGCCAGAAAGGACAAGCACCCAGGGAGGGGAAGAAGAAGGCAGCCCTGCTGGTTCCCTGCACTTCGGGCCCAGCTGCGGGCTGCCTTGTGGGCTGCCCCCTCCAAGCTCTGATTATCAGGTGATCAGCGGTTAGTTGCAAATAAGTAAGGATCCCACCCCGCCCCGCCCACGCCCCAGATCCTTCACACTGGTTCTTCCCTTCAGCTGGACACCAGATGCTGCTGAGGTGTGTGTTTCTTCTTATGTTATTTTCCTCCAAGTGTGCTCTGTTGACTATATTTTTTAAAATGCAAAGGTAAGCACCAGGCGGTGGTCATGGGAGGCATCCAGGCGGTGCTTTCTGTAGGAGGCACTGTGCTGCAAAGAACTCTGGATCCAGCAGAGCAGGGGTGTGGCCCACGGGCTGCAGCCCTCACCACACAGTGTCTCTGGTGGCCCACCAGACCTCCTGTGCTGGCCACCGCCACTGAGAGAATTACAGCACTGTGGGCGGTTTCGTGAGTGAGCGGAAGCAGGGAATCCCTTCCCTCCTCTCCATTATTTCATCTGAGGTTCCCACAGCAGCACTAACAGTAGCAGGAGAAACCCCAGGCGTGTGTGTGTGTGTGTGTGTGTGTGTGTGTCTGTGTGCGTGCATGCACATGCACAGGCCATTGGTGCTACCCAATATGGCCCTCAGGGCCAAAACTGTTGTGCAACCCTGCAGCAGAGGGGTCTTCTCCTTGACAACATACCAACACCCCAGCACAGCTTTCCCTACAGCTCCCATTATCCCCAGTCACGCCCCAGCACTTATTTTTGTGGTGGTGCAAGCAGAAAATACGGAAGTGGGTGCTATGGCATGCTGTTGCCTGCTTTTGGATGTGGCTGCCGACCTCCCCCCATGTGGTACTGAGAGCAGAGCGCTGTGAAGCGGGAGGGCTGGGCTGATGCCGCAGAGCTTGTGGCCTCCAAGGGCTGGGAAGTGCAGGAGCGCAGACACGCTTCCGGTCGCCCTGTCCCAAAGAGGACAGATATCCCAGAGCACAGTCTGAAGGCACAGGAGGCAGCCACTGTGCTGAAGCTCAGCAGGTCTGGGTCTGGTCAGTGCTTGGAGGGGAGAGCACCTGGGAACCCCATGGAGCCACCTTGAGTTCCACGATGGAAGAAAGGTTGGAGATAAATGTAAATAAATAAATAATATCCTGGAGCAGGAAAAGGTGCGGAAAAGGGCAACCCAAATGACGACGGGCACCAGAGCACTTCCCAAGCATTTTTACTTTGGCGGGGCTTGCGGGGAAGGCAGCTACAGGGGAACAAGACATTGCAGAGGTGCTAAAAATTATGCACAGTGAAGAGAGTGGATAGAGAGGAAATTTTCTCCCTTTCTTGTGATACTTGAACTTGGGGTCAGCCTAGGCACTGGATGGAAGTAGATTCGGGACAGGGAAAAGAAAACCCTTCTTCACACTGCTGAGAATTCATTCATGGGATCCGCTGCCACTGCCTTGGCTTCTGGCATAGATGGCTTTAAAAGGGGATGAGGCAAATCCACAGAGAGCAGATCCGATGTCCACGAAATAGAGCCTCCAGGTTGCGAGGCAGCTTATCTCTGAACACCAGTTGCTATCCTGCCAGACAACAGGGAAGGTGTCCTCCCTTTAAGCCCCACTTCTGGCCTCCTCCAAGGCCACAGGGGCCAGCAAGCTACTGTGGGGCGTGGGGTGCTGGAGCTGAGGGTCCTTTGTGCCGCATTTTTGGCACTTGCATGACCTGCCGAGACATTTTGCCATGATCTGATCTGGGCCCCAGGTTGTCCCCCTGCCATGCTGCACATGTTGCTCAGAGTGCAGCGTTTGACCCCCTGCAAACTCAGAGCATCCAGCACAACACTTCAGGGGACCAGAGAGTCGATGTGGTGTATGGTGAAATGGAGTGTTGGAATAGGACCAGGGAGACCTGGGTTCAAATTCCCAGGCAGCTGCAAAGGGGTTCATGGGCTAACCCTGGGCCAGCCCTCATCTCTCATGTCCAACCCTACCTTACACGGTTGTTGTGAGAATCAATTGGTATTCAACACCCACCCCTTCCCCATACATTGCCTTAAGCTCCTTGTAAGAAGGGCCAGATAGAAACATAATCAATAACTTGAGGGCATGCTGCTTGGATCGGTGCTGCTCCATGGATGCTCCAGTATGGGGATGCCAATTTTGGTGATGGGCAAACCTCTGAACCTCTCTGTGTCCATCAGTAATCAGCTAGGTGCTTTTGGGTAGCTCAGAGTAAGGCATGCTGGAGTCAGACATCAACCGCTGTTCATCCCCATCATCTGCTGTTGCCTACCAGTTGTGTTGGACTACAACTCCCATCATTTCCAATGTCTGAGGATAATGGGAGTTGTAATCTACACATCTAGGGGGCACCAGGGTTGGGAGAGGCCGGTCTGCTGCCTCAGAGCATCGAGTTCCCTTGATTTTGAGAACAGAGGGAATAGCCACTCTTTGCTAATTCTCCACATTGCCCATCATTTTATGAATCCCTTGTCTCATACCCTTGTCAGGCTTGGGCATGGGACAGAAATGGCCTTGGTCACCTTGGTGGATGATATGAGGAGGGCTCTGGATAGGGGTGAATGCTCCTTCCTTGTTCTCAGCGGCTTTTGATACCACTGACCACGGTATCCTCCTGGGCCGCCTGGAGGGGTTGGGCATTGGAGACACCGTATTGCGGTGGTTCTGGTCCTTCCTCTCCAGCAGGTACCAGAGGGTAGCACTGGGAGAGGAGGTTTCGGACCCATGGCCGCTCATTTTTGGGGCGCCACAGGGTTCCATCCTCTCCCCGATGCTATTTAACATCTATGTGAAGCCTCTGGGGGCAACCATCAGGAGGTTTGGGGTGTGGTGTCATCAATATGCAGATGACACGCAGCTCTACCTCTCGTTCAAATCTTCACCAAGGTTGGCCGCAGAATCCCTGTCCAAATGTCTGGAGACGGTGAGTGGCTGGATGGGGAGGAATAAGCTGAAGCTGAACCCTGACAAGACCGAGGTACTTTTGGTGGGAGACAAGAGGAGGCTGGGGGATGTTGACCTGGTGTTGAATGGGGTACGGCTACCCTTGAAAGACCAGGTCCGCAGCCTGGGGGTCATTTTGGACTCCCAGCTGTCCATGGAGGTTCAGGTGTCAGCTGTGAGCCGGACAGCACTGTACCAACTCCATCTGATAGGGCGGCTGCGCCCCTTCCTTCCCGACCATCTGCTCCCATCGGTAGTACATGCCCTGGTCTCCTCTCGTTTAGACTACTGTAATGCACTCTACGTGGGGTTACCCCTGAAGACGGTTCGGAAGCTGCAGCTGGTACAGAACGTGGCGGCTCACCTGATTAAAGGCAGCCGCCGGCGAGATCACATCACTCCAGTGCTGAAGGAGTTGCACTGGTTACCATTTGTTTTCCGGGCCAAATTCAAGGTGTTGGTTTTGACCTATAAAACCCTATATGGTTCCGGCCCAGCCTATCTTAAGGAGCACCTCCAGCAACACCAGACAGGCCGCTTAACAAGATTAGCCTCGGATGGCCTTCTCTCCATCCCATCAGCCAGGACAGCTAGACTGATGGGGACGAGGGAGAGGGCCTTTTCTGTGGTGGCCCCCACTCTGTGGAACTCCCTCCCTAGGGAACTCCGCCATGCCTCCTCTTTAATGAGCTTCCGCCGGGCATTAAAAATGTGGTTGCTCAGGCAGGCATTTGGGGTGGGTTAGAGTATTTTAGAAAACGTTTTTATTGTAGAATTTTATTGTTTTAAACTGATTTATTATGTGCTGTACATCGCCCAGAGTGGCTGGGTGACCAGCCAGGTGGGCGATTAATAAATTTAATAAATAATAATAATATCTATCTCTAATCCCTTTCCTAATATTTCCTAAAATTTGGGCTGCTTATCATTGCCATTGCTGCAACCCACTGAGGAGATATTGTCCGAATTAGGAAGTGCTGCGCTATGGCCCCGAGGTATCTTTCCCTGGGTAGTTTCAGATGTTCCCAAGGGATATGTGAACATCTACAGATTTCCCCCCTTCCTATATGCATCAAATTGCACAGATGTACAAGGTATATCATAGAATCATAGAATAGTAGGGTTGAAAGGGGCCTACAAGACCATTGAGTCCAACCCCCTGCTCAATGCAGGAATCCAAGTCAGAGCATCCCTGACAGATGGCTGTCCAGCCTCGTCTTGAACGCCTCCAGTGTGGGAGAGCCCGCCACCTCCCTAGGGAATTGGTTCCATTGTCGTATTGCTCTAACAGTCAGGAAGTTTTTCCTGATGTTCAGCCGGAATCTGGCTTCCTGTAACTTGAGCCCATTCTTCCGTGTCCTGCACTCTGGGATGATCGAGAAGAGATCCTGGCCTTCCTGTCTGTGACAACCTTTCAAGGACGTGAAGAGCGCTATCATATCTCCCCTCAGTCTTCTCTTCTCAAGGCTAAACATGCCCAGTTCTTTCAGTCTCTCTTCATAGGGCTTTGTTTCCAGTCCCCTGATCATCTTTGTTGCCCTCCTCTGAACCCTCTCCAGTTTGTCTGCATCCTTCTTCAAGTGTGGTGCCCAGAACTGGACACAGTACTCCAGATGAGGCCTAACCAGTGCAGAGTAGAGGGGAACTAGTACTTCCCGAGATTTGGAAGCTATGCTTGTATGAATGCAGCCCAAAAGAGCATTTGCCTTTTTTGCAGCCACATCACATTATTGGCTCATCTTCAGCTTGTGATTGACAACAATTCCAAGATCTTTCTCACTTGTAGTGTTGTTGAACCACATCTCCCCCATCTTGTAACTGTGCATTTGGTTTCTTTTTCCTAGGTGCAGAACTTGGCATTTATCCCCGATGTCATTCTGCTGTTTTCTGCCCAGCGCTCCAGTGTATTCAGGTCACTTTGAATTTTGTTTCTGTCTTCCAAAGTATTAGCTATCCCACCCAATTTTGTGTCATCTGCAAATCTGATCAGCATTCCCTGCACCTCCTCCTCCAAGTCATTAACACAAATGTTGAAGAGCACTGGGCCCAGGACTGAGTCCTGCGGTACCCTGCTCCTTACCTCTCCCCAGTTTGAGAAGATCCCATTGAGAAGCACTCTTTGAGTCCGATTCTGTAGCCAACTGTGGATCCACCGGATCGTTGTTTCCTCTAGCCCACTTTGAGCTAGTTTGCTCATCAGGAGATCATGGGGCACTTTGTCGAAAGCTTTGCTGAAGTCGAGGTATATGATGTCTACAGCATTCCCACGATCCACAAGGCAGGTTACTTGATCCAAAAATGAGATCAGATTTGTCTGGCAGTATTTGCTCTTGACAAATCCATGTTGGCTTCGAGTAGTGACTGCATTGTTTTCAAGGTGCTTCCAGATGGATTGCTTTACAATCTGCTCCAGAATTTTCCCTGGGATTGATGTCAGACTGACTGGTCTGTAGTTCCCAGGTTCCTCCTTTTTACCCATTTTGAAGATAGGGACAACATTAGCCCTCCTCCAGTCATCTGGCACTTCCCCCGTCCTCCAGGATTTCTCAAAGAGAATAGACAGCGGTTCTGAGAGTTCTTCTGCCAGTTCCTTTATTACTCTAGGATGCAGTTCATCTGGCCCTGGAGATTTGAACTCATTCAAAGTAATTAGTTGTTCCTTGACCATTTGCCTATCAATCTCAAGCTGCAATCCTGCCCCTTCAGCCCATACTTCACCTTTGCCAGGGGGGTCATAGACCCTCTTTTGGGAGAAGGCTGAGCCAAAGTAGGAATTGAGCACCTCTGCCTTTTCTTTGTCATCTGTTATCATTTTGCCGTCCTTATTTAATATCTGAACCACCATTTCTTTCCTCTGCCTTTTACTATGCACGTATCTGAAGAAAGTCTTTTTGTTGCTTTTAGCATCCCTTGCTAACCTCAGCTCGTTCTCAGCTTTAGCCTTCCTGACGCCATCCCTGCAATTCTGTGCTACCTGCCTGTACTCTTCCTTTGTTACTTGGCCTTCTTTCCACTTCCTATATGTGTCCTTTTCTGTTTTCAGGTCATTTCTAAGCTTTTTGTAAAGCCACATTGGCTTCTTCCGTTGTCTTCCGCCCTTTCTTCTTGTTGGAATTGTTTGTCATTGTGCCTTGAGGATTTCCGTTTTTAAAAGCTCCCACCCATCTTGGACTCCTTTTCTCGTTAGCGTCGCTTGCCCTGGGACCTTACTGATGCATGGGTGATATGGCCCGAAATAATGGATTCATAGGTACACCTCACCAAGACCTTTGGCAGGAGTATTTCCAGAGATGCAGAGGATTGCATCAGCAGTGGCTTAATGCAAGGCAGTGGCAGGAGAAAGTCCAACACCTCTGTGCACAAGAGACCCCACTCCAAGCATCAGCCATGAAGGCATCAATCCTGACAACATTCCAAGGGGAAGAGGTTGAATAAATTTATCAGAAAGCTCCTTGAGGGGTGTTTAGATGAACTGGACGACCACCTGGGCATCTTCCCTTACATTTGCGACCCTAGCAAGGAGCTTCTTGTTCAACCTCCCTTCAAGCTGAGGTGTTGAGCATTTTGCCTTCGAGGTAACTCACTAAATAATGTGCCGCTGCTGGCCAGTAGAGGACAAGTTGGATTGAGTCTGGACCCTTTTGATTCTGATCCTGCCTCTTCTTATTGTGTGGCCTAAATTGCTGATTTTCCACTTCAGGCCCTTCTCTGTAAAATGGGGATAAATAGCCTACCACGCAGGGTTGTTGTGAGGACAAAATTAAGATTGTGTGGCATGCTTTGCAAATTAGTAGTTGGAGTTCCAATTAAGTGCTCTGGAGCTGTTCTCCTTTCTCTCCCGTCCCCCTCTCTCTCGTCTTGCTGAAATATGAAATTGCTGATCTTCTAACCAAAATATGCAACATGTCCCTAAGATCAGCCTCTAAACCAGAGCATTGGAAGATGGCCAATGTAACACCCATTTTCAAAAAGGGATCTGGGAGGGATCTGGGAAATTACAGGCCCGTTAACTTAACGTCTGTTCCGGGTAAATTGGTTGAAGGCATTATTAAAGATAAAATTAGTAAGCATATAGAAGGACAAGCCCTGCTGAAAAAGAATCAGCATTGCTTTGCAAAGGCAAGTCCTGTCTTACTAACCTTTAAGAGTTCTTTGAGAGTATCAGTAAACATGCAAACAGGGGTGATCCAGTAAACATTGTTTACTTGGGCTTCCAAAGGGCTTTTAACAAAGTCCCTCACCAAAGACTCCTGAGCAAACTCAGCTCAATGAAGATGTCAACCCAGTGTGCGGCCGCTGTAAAAAAAGCCAAACTCCATGTTAGGCATAATTAGAAAAGGAACTGAGAATAAAACTGCCAATATCATACTGCCCCTATACAAACATATGGTGTCACCACACTTGGAATACTGTGTCCAGTTCTGGTCACCACACCTCAAAAAAGATATTGTAGAGCTGGAAAAAGTGCAGAAAGGGGCAACTAAAATGATCAAGGGGCTGGAGCATCTCCCCTATGAGAGAAGGTTACAACAGCTGGGATTGTTTAGCATTGGAAATAAGGACGGTAAGGGGAGACATGATAGAGGTGTACAAAACTATGCCTGGTGTGGAGAATGTGGATAGGGAGACATTTTTCTCCCTCTCTCAAAATACTAGAACCCGGGGTCATCCCTTGAAGCTGATTGGTGGGAGATTCAGGACAGATAAAAGGAAGGACTACTTCACACAGCGCATAAACTATGGAATTTGCTAACACAGGAAGTAGTGATGGCCACCACTTTGGATGGCTTTAAAAGGGGGTTGTACAAATTCCTGGAGGAAAAGGCTATGAATGGCTACTAGTCTTGATGGCTATGTGCTACCTTCAGTACCAGAGGTGATGAGCCTATGTATATCAGTTGCTGGGGAACATGGGTGGGAGGGTGCTGTTGTGCTCATGCCCTGCCTGTGGGTTTCTGGTCGATAGCTGGTTGGCCACTGTGTGAACAGAATGCTGGACTAGATGGACCCTTGGTCTGATCCAGCATGGCTCTTCTTATATTCTTATGTCTTCCATGCCACATTCCTTGTAGTCCCCCGAGAGCCCATCTCCAGGATAGCAAAGCATGAAGACGCTTCCTTGACCCACTCTGTAAAATGCGAGAATCTGGAGCAGCTTATGTCAGCAGCCATAAGAATATCCCCTCCCCCCCTTTATAAACAGCTTGCCGAGCTGCTGAGTGGGGGGCCAAGACCTATGGCCGTGATGGAGGGCTGGGATGAGAGAGGGCAGCATGGCGCCCGGTGAGGCCGCAGGATGGCAGTGACCCTGTCCCCTTCCATCCTCCAGTTGATGCAGACTCACAATGAGTTTAGAAAACAGAACCCTTCAAGGCCAGTTGCTAGGCCAAGCTGTCTTTCAGGAAACTGGGAAGAGTGGGTGAGGATGTGGTCATGATTTCCAAACACCTGGGGAGTTGTTACGGAGGCCCATGGAGCTCCTGACGAATGAATGGCCTTGCCTTGGAGAGCTGAGCTTTAGAGTGAGTGAGCTTTCTAATTGGAGAGATCAGAGGGGGCCTGTGGAAAAGGTTATCCAGTGAGGCAGAGTTGTTCTGAAGGATGGTCTGTGGGTGTAGCATCCCCAACATCCACCTCAGAAAAGTCAGGGGAGAATCACACTGACTGGCAAAACCGGGAGCTGCATCCCGTAAGACTTCTCCTCATGGCTGGGTTTGCTTAGCTCATGTTTGGTTGCAGTCACCAGGGACGCTGGAAATGCATGTTGGCTTCCCCTGAGGTCTGTGGCTCAGCTTGCAGACTGGATTCCCCCAGAGCCCCCCAGCCTATTCTTTTCCTGGGGCACATACTGGCCATGGAACAGGGCTCAGCTGAGCAGAGCGGTTGCTTGTGAGTATACGATTCCATAGATGTCAGTGTGAATGGGGCGGATCGGCCAGCCTGCCACTTGGCAGCTCATCTCAGGATGCCTTGCAGCTGAGAGAGTGGGAACTGCTCCCTCCAGTGAAAATGATGAGGCTTGAGATAGAAATGTATTGATAAATCCACAAATTTCTCCATGTAGTGAAAATTCTGTTTGTGCGCTTGACTTGTGCTGGCTGTTTTGTCTGTGCAAGTTATCGCTTGCTGTTGTAATCTCTGAGGGATGAATATGTGTGCATGAACGTGCCCACAGATGGCCAAGAATGTGGAAGGTATTTTAGCTAAGGCCTGTGCTGGGGCAGGGGGATTTTGTCTTGGAGATCATCTAGTCCAGCCCCCTGCTCAGTGCAGGCTCTGCAATGCATGGTGCAGCGGCAGCATCCCTGACAGGTGGTTGTCCAGCTTCTGCTTAAATACCTCCAACAAAGGAGAACCCACCACTAGGTGAGTGCTGGAGAAATTTGAGACGGACTAAAATGAGCTCAGATTTCTAAGAATCCGAACTGTGGAATCTGCTACAGACCAACCTCCTCAGGCCACGCACAGTCTGTGGACTTTTGCATCTTTTTTTTTACTTTCCCGAAATTTACACAAATTTATTGGTGACAAAATACACAAGTTTCTGTTGAGACTGGTAAATTATATGTGGGGAAAAGTTGAATGGAAAGGGGACAATACGCTAAGATAAATTATGTAAATTGTTGCGAACCCTCTTACGGAATTATTTGTGCATTTTTCTGCATAACGAAAAAAATTGAATCTGTCTATGAATAGACAACGGAACAAAAGACCCCTGACAGTCCGTGAAACACAGACAGAGTGGATTTTACACAGTCTGTACATCCCTGTCGGGAGTGACAGAGAACAAGGGTGCTCCATGTCCTGCATGGCATCCCTTCAGATATATGAAGACTGCTATCATGTCTCCCTTTAATCTTCTCTTCTGCAGGTGAAACATATCCAACTCTTTCAACCATTCCTCATAGGAGTTGATTTCTAGACCCCGCCACCATCCTGGTCACTCTTCTCTGGACACGCTCCAGGTTGTCAATATCCTTCTTAAGATGGTGACATCCTAGTCACCTACAATTCTCCATGTATAGGCTAACACAGAACAGAATGGAACTATTATTCCCTGTGACCTGGACACTCTGTTTCTGTTTAGGAAGGGAATGCTGGGAGTTGCAGGACTTTTACTGCCTAAACATGCATAAGATTACACCCTTACTTAAGTTTCAAACTAGCTGCAACATTTGCAAAACTTGTAAGGAACCTGAGCCACATAGTTTTCCTTAGCTCCGCTTACCAGCAGTTTATTGTAATTGCCAGTAAAACGGCATAAGTAGCCACCATGAAGGTGAGCCTGAGCAGAGCAGGAGGTGGAGAGAGACAGCTGGGAAATCAGACTCAAAATCTTCGGAGGTGGCCAATCCATCTTCCACTGCAATGAATGTTTTACTGGTGGGGAGCCCTTTTGTTAAGGAGTGGAGATGCAAACTGAGGGGCCCACAGATGCTCAAGGAAAGGTGAGTGAGCAGAGGTGGCAAAGACCTGGGATTCCACTCATAAATGTTTCCTGAAAAACCAGCTTAACTTTTCAATTCCAATACATTTCTAATGTAGGTGTATCCCTCCGTGGGAATCCCTCCCAAATCCATTATCATAGCTAGAAATGTTAGGGTGGAGTGCAAAATCTGGGATGGGGGTGGGGTGGTGTACAGTGGGGGCTTTTTACTGCAGATATATGAGCCGGACATACAGACTGCCCAGCATCCTGTCCGTAGATGTCCACGAGGGAAACTATCCAATAGGAGCTTTCCTGTATCATTTATTTCTCTGGTGAAGGTAAACATGATGTCAAAACTTGCACTGGAGCTGGAAAAATAGAACAAGGTATTTCTGCCTGCACATGTGTGCAGCAGATGCACACAGCATCCCGCAGATGCCCTAAAATGTAGGGCGGGCGTCACCTTTAGGAAGGGACCATCCCTCGGTTTAGTAAATTCCACCCCCCCACACTCGAGGACCCCCACCCACCCACTTAGTATCCAGCAGCGCTGCCTCCTGCCTGATGGATATGACACAGCTTGGCCTTGGGGATGGACGGCAGCCCAGCTTCGTCTCTCCTGTGCTTGTTTATCCATGTTAACATGACAAACCCAGCAAAATAATTAAAGGATCCAAATGGCTGTGTAAACAACTCCCCCACAGCCCACTCTCTTCCTCTCCCCCCACAAAGCTGCCAGCGGCAATGACACGGACAGCCCAGGATGGAGCGTAGGGCTGAGGAGGCCCATGCTGGGGTGGAGCCCTGGCCACTGCTTCTCTGACTCCCAAAGCTTCCGCTTGCTGCGAGCTCTGATAGGTGGTCACTTGGCCTGGCGAGTGACTGGCGTTCTCTTCAAAATATCTGCGTGGACAGCTAGGAGCTCCCCTCTGAGACAGCAGGGAAGTGGGTGTTCTAAAGTTTGGGCTAAGCTGTGGGCCTTTCACCGGCCAATGGCAGTTTCTGTGGCTCGCTTTCAGCAGCCGTGGCTGCAGCCAATGTCACAGGGGCTTGCAGAAATGGCAGGCGGAATCTGAATCGGCCTCCTGGCTCCAGAAGGGGCTGAGGCTGTGGCGTCGGATGCCAAATCTCTGGCAACCCTGCCCCTGGGATGATCTCAGTGTCATCCTTCGCAGCCCAAAACCAGAAGGGCTTTTTATGTTTGTCCCAGATTTCTTAATGTTCATCGGTTTTACTGTGTATATAAATTATTAGTTGGTTTGGTTTTGGCTTTATATGGAAAGTTGCCATGCATAACCTTTCAGGATGAGGATGTATGAGAATTTCATTTTGCTTAATTTTGGTCTCGAATTTTCCCCGCTCACACCTCCGAACACGAATGCATTTTTCAGGGAAAGCTTGCATGTTCCCAAATTTGCATTTGCATTCAAAAACACGCACTTTAAAAATGCCCTTTAAAAAAACAGTATTTTCACACTGTAGTTTATGGGGGGGTGCACATTTGGGTGCGCACTTTTAAAAATGCATTCAAAATGTGCACTTTTCCTACCTGAATGAAAGAAAAAATTAATTGTAATCAAAAGTGGATCCACTTCGAGGGGGAACTCGGAGAACTGAGGTGAGCTTTAGCCTGGCTGATCCTCCCATCCGTATTTCAAGAAGACATATTGTAAGTTCATAGGCAAACAGTCACAGAGCTGTCCAACTCAGCTCAGTGTTCACTGTTCGCAGGTTTGATGACTGTATCCCGTGGCACCTGTTCCACAGGCAAATTGTCTGACCTACAGCTTTCCAAACCAAGTTGCCCTTTTTTGAAAATAATCCTTCCTTCTTTTCCCCATCCTTGTCCTGTATGTGCCATGCTGTTGTTTTCTGGTAGAGTTACAGAAGTGACTCTTACTTTTGTTCAGTATGTGACACAAATATATAGAGATATTTGCATCGAGGTGTTCTCCTTCCCCAACATGTAGACAAGCTTTGTAGTTGGGAGACAGAGTGGATGGAGTAAATAATATCCATAGCCCAGAGTGTGGCCTGGGGAGAGTTTTGAGGTCTGGATTCAGAGGCCTGGAGGTCTGGATTTGGTCTGCTAACCAGAGGTTCCCCCTGCTGCTCTAGGAGCTGGGGTTTGAAGACTAGAGAAACCGCAGAAGAGAAATGGACCTCAGTTCTAGCATGGCTCAGCCTTAAATATGGCAGTGGGGAAAAACTCAGTGGGTTGGCTGCTGCTGTGCCTTTGGAAAGACAATCTATTCAGATGTGTGTGCAAACAGTGAGAGATGTGACTCTTAAAAACATCTTCAGCATTTATTTATTTATTTATTTATTTATTAAATTTATTAATCGCCCATCTGACTGGTCACCCAGCCACTCTGGGCGATGTACAACCCACCATAAAACAATTTAAAACAATAAAATTTTACCATAAAAATTTTTTTTTTTAAAATACCCTAACCCACCCCAAATGCCTGCCTGAACAACCACGTTTTTAATGCACGACGGAAGCTCATTAAAGAGGGGGCATGACGGAGTTCCCTAGGGAGGGAGTTCCACAGAGTGGGGGCCACCACAGAGAAGGCCCTCTCCCTCGTCCCCACCAGTCTAGCTGTCCTGGCTGATGGGACAGAGAGAAGGCCATCTGAGGCTGATCTTGTTAAGCGGCCTGTCTGCTGTTGCTGGAGGCGCTCCGTAAAATAGGCTGGGCTGGAACCATATAGGGTTTTAAAGGTCAAAAACAACACCTTGAATTTGGCCCGGAAAACAACTGGTAACCAGTGCAACTCCTTCAGCACTGGAGTGATGTGATCTCGCCGGCGGCTGCCTTTAATCAGGCGAGCCGCCACGTTCTGTACCAGCTGCAGCTTCCGAACCGTCTTCAGGGGTAACCCCACGTAGAGCGCATTACAGTAGTCTAAACGAGAGGAGACCAGGGCATGTACTACCGATGGGAGCAGATGGTCGGGAAGGAAGGGGCGCAGCCGCCGTATCAGATGGAGTTGATACAGCGCTGTCCGGCTCACAGCTGACACCTGAGCCTCCATGGACAGCTGGGAGTCCAAAATGACCCCCAGGCTGTGGACCTGGTCTTTCAAGGGTAGCCGTACCCCATTCAACACCAGATCAACATCCCCCAGCCTCTTCTTGTCTCCCACCAAAAGTACCTCGGTCTTGTCAGGGTTGAGCTTCAGCTTATTCTTCCCCATCCAGCCACTCACCGTCTCCAGACATTTGGACAGGGATTCTACGGCCAACCTTGGTGAAGATTTGAATGAGAGGTAGAGCTGCGTGTCATCCGCATATTGATGACACTGCACCCCAAACCTCCTGATGATAGCCCCCAGTGGCTTCACATAGATGTTAAATAGCATCGGGGAGAGGATGGAACCCTGTGGCACCCCACAAGTAAGTGGCCACGGGTCCGAAACCTCCTCTCCCAGTGCTACCCTCTGGTACCTGCCGGAGAGGAAGGACCGGAACCACCGCAATACAGTGTCTCCAATGCCCAACCCCTCCAGGCGGTCCAGGAGGATACCGTGGTCAATGGTATCGAAAGCCGCTGAGAGGTCAAGGAGAACAAGGAAGGAGCATTCACCCCTATCCAGAGCCCTCGTCATATCATCCACCAAGGCGACCAAGGCCGTTTCTGTCCCATGCCCAGGCCTGAAGCCCGACTGAAATGGGTCTAGATAATCAGTTTCTTCCAAGTGTGCCTTCAACTGCACCGCCACCACCCGCTCTATCACCTTGCCCCAAAATGGCAGATTTGAGACTGGGACTGCAGCATGCAATCCAGCATGGATTGAGGTTGGGGAGTTGGGCTAGTTACAGCTATTTTCACTCCCAGGAGACACCTAAGTGGCAATATAATGCTCCACTCTGTAGCTCACCTATCTCAGCCAAAGCGATGGAATGTCCCTTGGCAATCACAAAACCTGTTGCAGCTCAGGTCCATGAGGTCCTAGTGCGCATGGCGCATTGGTCGCATATGTAGATCCTTGCTAGTTGAAAAAGTAAACTTAGGGTATCGTGTGAAAGGACTGTCTGAGAATGATGTTTGCAGCCAGGGTTAGGGTGAGGGGGTCAGTTCCTTTTGCATTTGTTGACCAGTTTCCTGCTGGCTTGAGAACAGTGGAGAGGGAACAACGCCTCCCTCTCCCATAATACTAGAACCTGATGGGGGCACCCCATGAAGCTGAATGGTGGGAGATTCAGGACAGATAAAAGGGAGTCCTCCTTCACACAGCACAGAGTTAAACTGTGGAATTCTCAACCACAAGGTGTAGTGATGGCCACCAACTTGGATGGCTTTAAAAGAGGACTGGAGAAATTCATGGAAGATGAGGCTGTCAGTGACAGCTACTCGTCATGATGGTTACATGCTAGCTCAAGTATCGAGGGCAGCATGCCGCTGTGTACCACTTGCTGGGGAACATGGGCAGGAGGGTGGTGTTGCACTTATGTTCTGTTTGTGGGCTTCCCGTATGCCTTTTGGTGGCCACTGTAGGAACAGAATGCTGGACCAGAGAGTCCTTGGGTGTGATCTGCCACGGCTCTTCTTATGTTCGTATGATCTTCATTGATCAGGCCTCACAGCAACACCTCCTTTCCAGCACTGTGTCCCCCAGACCATGCTGACTCCTCCTTTGGCAAGCGATCCCTGTTTGCTGAGCTGCTCACTCACAACTTGACCAGGAGAGGTCCAGTGCAGGAGCCTGCTGTGGTGAGCATGCAAAGCACCGCAGCTTTGACCCAAGACATTGGCTGAGCTTCTCAATCTGGTGAGCATCCTGTGTGTAATCTGCAGAACTTGATCCACCATTGCTACAGGCCTGCCTGGGAGAAGATGGAAGAGGAAGCAGAGGAGCTGGGTAGTGGGGGAGAGGCTCTTGTGGCCGTGTTTTCCTGAAGCTGCTCTGTGCCCACACCCCAAGGCCTGGTGTTTTTCCGTGGCGAACGCTCATCCCCCTCCCCAAGCTGTCAGCATGAGTAGCACAGGCAGACACAGGACAATTCCCAGCCACTCTGGCTCCCGGCACTTTAATGCTGTTTAAACAATTACGCACTTGATAAATTTTGACAAGAAGAGATAGAAATAGCCCAGGAGAGTGGAACGGAGTGGAAACGCTCTAAACACATGCCCCTTTTCTCTCACCCGGCTCCCTCGGGGGATTTCGCATTGCCTGCCAACAAAACAAGACGGCCTTGCTCAGTTCAGGGTTGGGGAGCGGTCTGGAGGGAAAGGCAGCAGAGGCAGGAATTAATCCTTGCCTCAAATGGTGTGTGCTGCTCTCCCAGGGGTCCTGTCCTCTTGCTCACCCGCTTTCCCACTAGGGTCCCACTTCCCAGCATGGGAAGACTGAGGGTTGGGAATCAGCAAAAAGCTGCAAGTGTCCTTGCAGCAAAGCTGCTGAACTGCAGGCCCAAAAGTCAGCCTGAGGCTGCGGAGCCACCAGGGTCCCTCCAGGGCTATCACAGTCTTGTATTTGGTGCAAAACCAGAGATCAGTTAGCTGCCCCGCTCAACTGCCGGGAGCACCTAACTCATAACCCTTGCTGTGGAAATGGCAGATAGTAGTTCCAGCCAATCAGAGTCTTGGGCTGCAATCCTGTGCACACTTAGCCTGGATGTAAGTCTCATTGAACTCAGTGGGGCTTGCTTCTGAGGATACATGCGTAGGATTTCACTGCTAGTATTGGCAATGGGTGTTGGGGGTTTGCTCATGCCTTCGGTGCTTTAGAGCTTCCTGCCAACATACACACGTGTGCACGCGTGCAAGCAATACTTCTGGGAGCCTGGCAAGGGGGTGCAAGTTGTACACTCAAGGAGAGAGATGTCCTAAGGAGAGCCTGGCTGCTGGATGGGTTTGGCAACAGCTCTGGGGATTCTGCTATGAAGGGTTTCTGGAAGAACTTGGGGAGATTTCCATTGTGCCCTGCAAGAGCTATAGCCCAGGCCCAGTTGCTCTGCAGCAAAGCCTGTTAGGCTGAGCATCAACTCTACCTGCATCTCACAGCCTGCCATCCTGCTTGTGTTGACTGGGACTTCAAGGACGTTGCAGGTCCCCTTGGGAAGTCCTCTTAGGACTGGCTCACACGGCCTACTTTGCTGCATGAGACGAAAGACTAGGTTCTGCCTCTGCCTGTGAGGCCTCTTTGCTTCCTAAAGCCACTCTTTTCTCCTAGCCATGCTAGAAAGGGGAGGCATTGACCTTTAAGGCACCCCCTTAAAGGACAGGGACACTTTGGATGTGCCCTTGCGTGCGTGGGAGTGCTCTGGGTGGAGGCTGCAACCCGTTATGAGATCTGTAGCCAAAGCATTCCTTGAAAAGATGACTGTAATGACTTGTTTGACCTCTGTTTGGAATTGAAAACAGAAGACCGGCAGGGTGGTGGGTGAGGGATGCATTCTGTGAATTGATGCTCTGGATTAGTGGACTGAACATCCATATGTTCGTTGGTCTCAAGGCAGGGCTGCTCCTGTTTATCTTGAAAGACTTTTGCATCGAACCAGAATAAGCCTCCTTTCATCTCTAATTCTGTGGCTGTGCTAAAATGCCCCTTTTCTTTCTTTGATGGCTTTTACATTC
Organism: Heloderma suspectum; assembly: GCF_057233095.1. Taxonomy (NCBI): domain Eukaryota; kingdom Metazoa; phylum Chordata; class Lepidosauria; order Squamata; family Helodermatidae; genus Heloderma; species Heloderma suspectum. Next base: position 3,096,098 of record NC_139459.1, on the reverse strand, counting down.
ACACCTTTTAGTGAGCCTGGATAAATTTGGCAATGCAGGGCCTGCAAACGGAAGTGACCCATATGGCATCAGGCCATGGGCCTTGATTCTTTCTGTCCTGGCCAGCAGTGGCCCTCCAAGCTCCGGGCTCTTCTCCCAGCCACCCTGTTACACAAGATCCTTTGACACTGGAGATTCCAGGGATCTGAACCTGGGACATTCTGCATGCAAAATACATGTTCCATCACTGAGCTACAGCCTACCCCTATATGTGATTTGGGAGCAGAAACCACTGAGTGACACCACCTCCAGTATCAGAGGCAGGATGCCTATGTACACCAGTTGCTGGGGAACAGGGGTGGGAGGGTGCTGTTGCATTCATGTTCTCACAGCAGCTGGTTGGACACCCTGGGAACAGAATGCTAGGCTAGATGGACCTTGGTCTGATCCAGCAGAGCTCTTCTGATGTTAAGTGGAAAGCCATGCATCAGTGGAGTGACCTCATTTGGGTTGTGAAGCAAGAGAGCACTGCTGGGCAGGCAAGTCTGCTTGCAGGGAGATTTGAACCAACATTTAGGCTCAGTGCTTGGAGCAAGGTGGCTAGCTGGTATGTTTAAAATGGGTGTCCCCACCCTTTCCACTAGAAGTGCACAAGGCAGTTTACAGTAGGTACAAGAGCGGGACCTACGGCATGAAACACTATTCCCAGCTAAAAGCAATAATTGTTGTCATTGTTGTATCAGAGCATCAGGAAAGCAGATAAAAGTGTTCAGCAACATTAAGAAATACCATTCCCAAGCACTGGCTCGGATCATAGGATGTCTCCATGAGGATGCCGCAGTGAGCTGAGAGGTTTGGTTTCCCCCGCAGGTACTCCAGTGTGCCTGGTGCAGACAGTCAACCCAGACATGCCTGCTGCCTGATGTACTTTCTGTTGGGAAGGGGAAAGAGTTCCAAGTGTCTGGCCGTGCACCGGCTAGCTGCAGGTGGGGATTAACATTGGGAAGTGCACCTGTATGTGTACATCCCACAGGAAGCACATTCCGATATGCGCCTGCCATTTCGGAAAGCGAGGGCAGTGGAGATGTTCCACAGGGTTTCTGCAGAAGTCAGTGGGAATTCGGTGGCCAGATTACTGGTTGTAATCTGCCCAGAGAACATTAGTTATTGGGTGGATTAGAAGTGTACTGTATGCATAAAGGGGCAGGCTTTATGCATCCCTCAGCTTTGTTCGAATCTCCACTCAGCCCCGAAGGCCCCTGGGTGGCCATTAGAAGGGGCCTCTGTGTCGGTTGTCCTAACCTGCCTGGGACACAGTTGTTGGGAGTGGTATGAGAGAAGCACTGCAACCTTCATTTTGTACCATCGGGACTGCTTTGGAATAGACCAACAATCCCGGAGAGGGAGGGTTTGGAGGGACTTTCCTCAGTTCCCTGTAGTCCAGCCTGCTCTGAGGCAAGATCATTTAAAGCCCAAGGGGTGCTTGTCTGTCCTGCTCTCAGACAGGAAAGAGGTTCCACAGCCCCTCTGGGCAGCTCCTTCCACAGCTCAGCTTTCCTTGGAATATGCCTGCGCTGCCGAACACTGTCCATGTGATACCGCTCCAGCTGTTGTGGCTCCCTCCAAAGGGCTGCGGGAGCTGTGGTTTGCCAAGTGTGCTTTGGATTCCCTGCCCTCCTCACACATCTGGAACTTCAGTTCCTAGCATCTCCTCGGGGGGGGGGGGGACTGCTAAATCACTCAAAAGCTGGTAGTGGCAAGATGTGTTGATATTTAGGACGTTCCTCCTAAACCTGCCTTCCGCTCTTCGCTTCTGCCCCTCGTCTTTCCTGGGCTCCTTTTATTTCTTAATGTCAGAATGTAAAAGTCAGTGGAAAACCAGATTCTCAAGCGGGGTGTGTGTGTGTGTGTGTGTGTGTGTGTGTGAGCAGCCCTATCAGGCGTTCAGTCTTCCTGCTATACGCTTCTCCTAAACACCTTTCTTGGGTGCCTTCTTAGTAAGAAATCCAGAAATGTTTTCAGAGACAAGCCCTTTGCCTCCGTTCAGGCTGACAGTGTCACAGTTCTCCTTGAGGCTGCAATCCTATGCATGCTCACCTATGAAATCCTGTGCATGCTTAGTGAGGCCCATTCAGCCCCGTGGGAGCTGCTTTTAAATAAGCATGCAGAGGATTTGGCTCCAGGAGGGCCTAATTTAACCCGGAGTTCTCCAGAATGGAGCCCTGAGACCCATTTTCTGTCCAGGCTATAAACCTCCCGTACAATTAGTTATATTAGACATTTCTGGCCTTGCTTTACCAATCCTACTGCAGGCTTGCTAGAGAAAAATGTATCACTGAGCATGAGCAGAGTGTTCTCCCTCACTGAGACCGATTGCAGTCTGTACATACCTGTGCAGCTTATGGGGAGGGGGCTTCTACTCTAAGCTGCCTGCTTCCCTCTGCCCCTTTCCTTAAGGGCCCCCCCTTGTGCCTACGGCTCCTTTTTATCTTGTCTCCCTTTGCCTGCCCTACTTTGAACTGTTCTGAGCTGCTGCAGTGAGGAATGCAGCTCACTGAGCACTGAGGAGGTCTGGCTGGGGAGCTGGGCATGAGCCCAAAGGCGGTTCTGCACTCTGCACTGCTAATGCGATTAGTGGAGGGATGCGAGGGCCCGCTGGGGGGGAACTGCCTCTGAGGCAGCCGCACTGGGGTCACTGGCTGCAAGGAAAAACATCTGGCTGAGCCTGGACAGGCTGAGGAAGAGTAGCAAAGGCCCCTCCTGCATCAGCTCATGTCCACAGGGGCGCACCTGCAGAAGCTGAGGGAGGCTGGGAGCGCGCAGACACCTCCTTAGTGCACTCGTGCGCCGCTCCAGTGTTAGTTTCTGCATTTTCTTGATCGCCTATGGAAGGCAACTAAAAAGGCTAAAATATGACAAATAGGTAAACAAAACAACCATGCCCATTGAAAATGTCTAAATATAAAATAACAATCTAAAAACCTGCAGTCCAAAAAAGTTTGATGCAAATTTCAGGATGTGAAATGCAGCCTCATGCCTTGCTGTCTCCTTGGGCTACAGTTTCCTATCCTTCGGGTCCACATACACACACGACTTTCCCTTCTCTTCTTGTAACAGCATCCAAGCTGTTTTCTTTCAGCTCTAAGCTGAATTTGTCTTTCCTTCACAGCCATTCAGTCACTTATTGCCATTCAAAGTCTGGCCATTCTCCTTCAACACTTAGAATGTTTGTGAATATTCCATGATATCCTAGTCAAGTCAGGGTAGGGTGAGAGAGGGAGATTTGCAGTAGAGACACATAAGAGAGAGCACAGGTGCCAACTTCTGCAGTGGCCTAGGGTGGAAATGTATTTTGCTCTACAAACTGATCCCCCCACAGATGGTCATATGCTCTGCTCTGGCACAGTGGGGTAGCCATAGTAATTGTCCACAGCTAGGGGTGTATAAAAATTTCATTTCAGTTTGTTTTTTATCGGGATTTACACAGTTTGCATCTGCCGAACCGAACACAGACTCTTATGCAATCTGCAATCAAAGTCCGCACATTTCCAAGCTTGCAGTGTGATGTGTGAATAAAAAAAAAAGGGCTCTACACCATGCATACATTTGAAAAATGCACATGAAAAAATGTATACATTTGAAAAATGCACACGGATAAGTTTTAATCAATGACAAAGCAATGCATACATTTCAAAGATGCACACAGCTGATGTGTACATCTGGAAAAATACTTGTGCAAATATGCATGGTTTTTCATGTGAAAAGAAAAAAACAAATCGCAGTCTGATACAGACTTGAATCGAAACAAACTTTGAGATGGAATTTGGAGGACTTTGGTGAGCTCGAGTTTTGCTGATTCACACTTCCCTATCCTCAGGGTTCAAATCCCACTTTCCCCCAATCCCACGTTTTTCCCCATGTAAATTTTATATTTCGAGTCAAGCAGAAACGTAGAAGGGAATTCCTTTCATCTCATGCAATATGGCATGATCGTATTCATGTGTGTTCATGCTTGGCTCATTGGCCTTGGGCAGCCTTCCCCAACCTGGTGCCCGCCAGATGTTTCAGACTACAACTCCCATAACCCCCAGTCAGATGTGTAGTCCAACACATCTGGAGGTCACCCGGTTGGAAAAAGCTGGCCTTGTGAATTTTTAGATGCTACTTGCACCTCTGCATGGGATCGGGCATTGGATTTGGTTCGTTGGTTTGGGGGGGTTGGTGCTGACCTCATTTGGTTAGCAATAAATACATTTGATTTTGAGGTCAAATTTTGAGATACCCCAGATGCTGCGCACCAACACTAGGAGAGGGCTCCTGTTAAGTTTTCCTGAGGTCGATGAGGGTCTCTGGGGGCTTCCAGCTGGGCTTTCCATACTTCAGCTCTTACAAGAAAGTCAGTGCCTCCAAGCAGCAAGAAAGGCTTCCCCCGGAACAATAACGGAACATGCATATTGTACTCTGCTTGCGGCGGTGAAAGCTCGCCACAGACAACGGGGGGGGGGGAGTGTTTGGCAGTGTGGTATTTGGCAGGTGTCCTGCCCCTCCCGCCTATTGCCTGCTCGTTGCTGCTGTTTCCCTGGACTTCGACTCCTGGGTCTCAGGCACACAGTAATGGTGGCGCGCTCCAAAACTGAGCTGCGCAGCCTCCCAAGCTGTCTAAAACCCACACACATGCATAGGACATCCCACAGCTGCTGAGGGGAGACCGTGAGCAACAAGCAACAAGTAGGAGGGGGCCATAGCTCAGTGGTAGAGCAGCTTCTCTGTGTGCAGAAGTCCCAGGTTCAGTCCTCTGCATCTCCAGGCAGGGCTGGAAAAACTCCTGCCTGAAACCCCAGAGAGCTGCTGCTGCCAGTCAGTGTCAACAGCAGCGGGCCAGATGGACCCAGGGTCTGATGCAGTAGAAGGCAGCTTCCTAGGCTCCTAAGCTAGAAAGCTGGCATGTACTGGGTCAGGTGCCCTTGGTCCTTCTAACTCTGCTTTGTCTGCTCTGACCGAAAGCATCTGGCTCTCCCAAGGCCTCCAGCAACCCTTTGTCTGCCTCAGATGATGCCAGGGATTGAACTTGGAGCTCTCTGCATGGAATGTAGGCATGTGGTTTTGCCCAGCATAGAGTTGCTGCTGAACTATATGCAGATACAAAGCTGCCATGTTGAATTAGACCAGTGTTCCTTCACCTTGTGTTGTCTACTCTAGGGGTTAGGCAATTTGGGATCCATGGGCACCAAAGTACCCCCAAACACCTTTCTTGGCACCCACCAAAGTGCCTCACCCCTCCCAGTTTTTCTTTTCTTTTTTTCAATTAACACATTTTCTTACCAGCAGCTGGAATTGCTGTGAAATAGTTGGTGGTGAAAACCGTGGGTTCAAGGGAGTTGTTCAGCATATTGGGGCTTAGACCCCACCGCTGCCTTGTATTCAATCTTTTGACTTGTCCTTTGTCATGCCTCCCATGGCAGCCATTTTGAGGTGGTGCCCAGGACAGTTTCTCAAATTGCTAAATGTGCCCATGGCCCAAAAAAGTAGCCTACCCCTCACCTACTTTGTGTGGCAGCAGATCTTCCGAGGTGGGGCCTCCTACCTAGAGCAGATGCCCCCCCCCACGGCACACACACAACCTACAGACCCTCCCTGCAACCACACGAGTGTGTGACAGAAGCAGTGCTGGTTCGAGATGATGGGAGTTGTCATCCAACACATCCAGTGAGCACCAGGCTGGGGAAGGCTATCCTATATGCACACAGACACATGACAAGGGGCCATAACTCAGTGGCAGAGCAGCTGTTTTGCATAGAGAAGGTCCCAGGTTCTATCCGCAGCATCTCCAGGTAGGGCTAGGGAAGATTCCTGCCTGAAACCCTGGAAAGCTGCTGCTGCCAGTCAGCATCAACAACACTGGGCTAGATGGATCCAGGGTCTGACTCTGTACCAGGCAGCTTCCGATGTTCCTCTGATGGTGTGAAGCCCTGTCCTGTCATTTTGGACTCAGAAATAAGTCCCACTCAGTTCAGTGGGGGCTTACTCGCAAATAAGCGTGTATAGGATTCTTGGAGCCTTAGGGCTTCTGGGGTGTGTTAAAGAGTGATGCACAATTCCTGTCCTCCCCCCACCCCAGCAGACACTCTCCCTCCCCCTCACCACAGGGGTCACTTTCACAACCCCTTGGCCAGAAGGAGCCCCTGATCTTGTTAGAAGCTCTCCAGAGCTTTGAGGCTGTGAGGCACTGAGCTGAGAAGCCCAAAGAGAGGAGGTGGGGGTTTTACATATTAACTGGAATTTACCAGCCAGATCTTTGGCTGCGAGCCTCAAGTGGTGGTTTAATATTGCACTGTCAATGTGCGTGGCACATTATGGGATAGAATAAGCCAGAGAGAGATCCCTGCCTTGAGCTTACGGTCTAAATTTAGACATTTTGGAAGGGAGGAGAGACAAGAGCAAAAGGGGAGAGGGACGCATGGATGCAGCTCCATATAGTAAGCTAGGCACCCTGTGGTTGGCAGCAGTGGGGAGGTGGAGGGAGGTCCTGGACCCAGGGTTCCTGTAGGAGGGAGTGGGGTTTGAGGGAAGGCAGGAGCTCTGCCTCCATGTCCTGGGAGGGAGTTCAAGAGAGAGTGAGCAGCAGAGTGGAGGGGGGTTGCTCAGGGGAGGGCAAGGCCACAGGGACCTGGGAGAGCAGGACAAGGCATCTGCTGGGTGGGGAAGGAGACAGGGAGCCCATCTGTGGAGCAGAGGAGGAGTGGTGCCACCTTGCAGTCCCATGCTTCTCTCAGTGGGCTGTCGTTTTGCTAGGAAGGAAGGCGAGACTAAGCACAGCCCCCCCCCGGGGGGGGGTGTCATGCACAAGCACCATGCAGTCCAGTGCAGATTGCACAGGAGAAATTCCCAGGGGGGTTGTGGATAGAGTTTGCAAGAGAAGACAGAAGGGGAGAGGTTAACTTTTGAGAAACTGGCTAAGGATCAAGACACACACCCCCTTTGAATGTGCTGGCCAGCCCCAGCATATGGGCACTGTCTGCAGTGTGGGGCTGGCATGTCTGCCTTCACAGAGCTTTTAGTGTGGCAGCTCCTGCCCCATGGAACTTCCCGCTCCTCCCCGTGGGTATCAGGCAAGCACCGAGACCTGTGTTGTGGGCACATGCTCCACGCACACCTCTGCACTGCGGCTTGCCCTGTGGTGTGACCCAGCAATACATGTTGCTTTTATTGATGATGTGATTGATTCATCTTTATTCTGTGTTTTTAGGGTTGTGATTTCCATGTAGTATAGCTGTGTTGTGGCCTTTTTATGTTCAACAGTATTTAAGTACTAATAAAATGAGGGGCTGGGGGCGGGTCAAACAGCCACATCTTGGAAGGAGTGGCAGAGGGGGAGTCCACGAAGCTAGGTTCGATGATGGCCCCAAACTGTGGCTGGCTCTCACATGGAAGGAGAAAGACAAGCCAGGCATTTGACAGAACACAATCATCATGCAGGTTCTGTGTTTCAGGTCCAGGGTGCGAGATTCCTTTGCTCCTGTCTAGGGTGGCCATGCATCCTACTTTACAGGGGACAGCCCTCTGTTTGAAGGTGTCCCCTATTTGAAGGGCTGTCCAGCCCAAAGCCTGGTTAGAGATACAGAACCATAAGAAGGGAAGGAACAGTGAAGGCCTCGAAGCTGCCCATTGGTAGTTAGCACCTGGAGAACAGCTGGATGAGCCAGCACACTGGTAACCTGGCCACAGTCTTCCCCACTGCGGTGGGAGGAACTGTAGTTCTGTTTCGATTACAGTTATTATTCCGACATGTGCATCGAGACCTATAAATTGGCCCGTGTCAGTGTTACTCATACCTTATGCATATGCTCAGTGTCCTCCTTTGTCCATTTGTCTAATGGTGCTTAAGTGGCCACCCCGCTCCTGGCATAGGCTTTGGGGGCCTGCAGAAAGTACCAAGGCCAAAGGGACTGAGGAATATCAGCTTGGAGGTTGGGAGAACATCAGATGCATAAAAGACAGGGTCTGAGGGCGGAGAGCGTTTTTTCCCTGCTCGGTTTCTTTAAACAATTCTGCTTTTTTGTTTGCTGTCTTGTTTTTCAAATGCAATTTGCTGCATCATCTTCAAGCAACCTGATCCCACTTCTAAAAAATGAGCTGTCCCAGGCTCTATGCCAGAAGCTGGTGGAGCTCTGAGCTGGGCCGATTCCTTCTCATTAGGGAGCCCCCAGGGATGCTCCAATTCCTCCTCTGTAGCTCATCCCAGCCTCTCCTGTTTCTGCCAAGGGCGGGTTGGGATTCTGTTGGCAGCTGGCAGGCAGAAATGGGCCTGGCCCAGCCTGTCACCCCACATAACCTCTCTCCTCCACTCCGCTCCACTCTTGCTAAAGGGCAGCCTTTCATAGGAGCTGTGATGGGCGTGATGCACCCGGCAGTAAGCCCAGCTCCCCCAGTGCTTCTCCACCCACACTGTTCGTCAGTGCTGGCCCCACCCCCATGGGGAATTGAAAAGGTATTACTAGGACCGAGATAACAACACCAGCGTTTCTTTCCTTTTTCTCCCTCTGCGCTTTCTACTGTTTCTCCACCGTTGTTCTTTACTGCTTCATGCAGCTTCAACACCCTTCCCCATCTCATTGCAGATAAGGACATAAGAAGAGCCCTGCTGGATCAGACCAAGGGTCCATCTGGTCCAGCATTCTGTTTGCACAGTGGCCAACCAGCTGTCAACCAGGGACCCACAAGCAGGGCATGAGTGCAACAGCATCCTCCCACCCATGTTCCCCAGCAACTGGTGTACTTAGGCTCACTGCCTCTGGTACTGGAGGTAGCACATAGCCATCTAGACTAGTAGCCATGGATAGCCTTTTCCTCCAGGCATTTGTCTAACCTCCTTTTAAAGCCATCCAAACTGGTGGCCATCACTACATCCTGTGGTAGCAAATTCCATAGTTTAACTCTACGCTGTTTGAAGAAGTCCTTCCTTATATCTGTTCTGTATTTCCAACCAACCAGCTTCATGGGATGACCCCACTGGGTTCTAGTATTGTGAGAGAGGGAGAAAAATGTCTCCTCATCCACATTCTCCACACCACACATAATTTTGTACACCTCTCTCATGTCTCCCCAATCCTCCTTTTTTCCAAGCTAAACAATCCCAGCTGTTGTAGCCTTCTCTCATAGGGGAGATGCTCCAACCCCTTGATCGTTTTAGTTGCCCCTTTCTGCACTTTTTCCAGCTCTGCAATATCTTTTCTGAGGTGTGGTGACCAGAACTGGACACAGTAGTCCAAGTGCGGTCGCACCATAGATTTGTATAGGGGCAGTATGATGATGGCAGTTTTATTCCCAGTTCCTTTTCTAATTATGCCTAACATGGAATTTGGCTTTTTTACAGTGGCTGCACACTGGGTTGACATCTTCATTGAGCTGTCCACCACTACCCCAAGATCTCTTTCCTGGTTGGTCACCGCTCGCTCAGATCCCATCAGGCTATACTTGAAGTTGGGATTTTTTTGCCCCAACGTGCATCTCTCTCTCTTATCTGTCTAAATATAGATATATTATTATTTATATACCTCTTTAATATAGTAAAACTTCTACGCAATTCACGTATAGCAATATTTAAAACCACTCTTTAAAATATACTATTAAAAACCAATTACAACTACAATAACCATTTAAAGCAGCAGTGCAAAAAAAAGTAAAATGGAGCATCCTCGTGATTCATTACACTTAATTCCACACCAAAGGAAGCCTGCGTAAACAAGTCAGTTTTCAGGAGGCATTTAAAACATACCACATTTTCTGCCTCTCAAACCACATGGGGGAGGGTGTTCCAGGGGGTGGCTGCTACTACCAAGAAGGCCGCGCTTCTGAGATGTTATGTGGTGACATTCTGTTGGTCACAGAATTACCAGCAAGACCATGAGAGGGGGAGGGAGAGAGAGAGATGATTTTTGTGCCCCCGCCCCTACTGCCAGTGAAGTTTGTTTCCTGCCTTGGGCTGTTTGTATTTTGCTGAACTCAGTTGCAGTTTGCAATCTGTTGCACGTCCAGAGTGTTTTAAGATGAATGAAACTTAATACATCTTAAAGCTTCTCTATTCACAAGGGCTCGTTGCATGTGTGAATGCCTACTAGGCAAAAAGACCCCCTTCTTCCACACAGAAAAAGAGCCGCAGATTTGGACCCAGCTATATCATGATTCCCACAGCCACAAGACTGCCAGCCCCTTTCTCACAAGCAAGCCGCCAGGTCGAGGGCCACCCAAGAAATCAAAGCGCATTTGACTTGAGCAGTGCAGCATCCATATTTGTTCCTGAACTCTTGAAGTGGCTTCAGAGTTGACAGGGCAAACATCTGAGGGGTGGCTGGGCTGGGCAGAGGCAGGCACAGGGGCAAAGACCGTACTGTGCAGAGATTCACAAGCAGGTAAAAGTCAGGGCGGCCACTTCCAAATCACCAGAAAAGAGGAAATCCATCACCCAAAAGAGAAGACAAAAGAGGACACTGATTTGCAAAAAAATACACATGCGAATTTCTTGCTGCAAATTTAGAAAATAATATTATTATAATTTAACGAGAACTACAGTACATCTCACCATAGTGTGGAAGACTGTCCAGGTGACCTGCTGTGTGCCCTGCTCCGTCTGCTGTCCAGGTGCTCTTGATGGGCATCTTCAAGGCCCTTTTGCTCTTCCTTTGGATGGTTCTTTATCTTTGGACTGGACAGCCCTTCAAATAAAGAACACCTTCAAACTAGAGGACTGTCCTCTGTAAAAGAGGACAAATGCCCACCCTAAACTTGAGCCCACTTGCAGTCCTATCCTAGCCATGTTGACTTCCCAGGATCCAAGTCCTATCTGGAAAGGTTGGACGAGTTGGGTGTGTTTAGCCTGGAAAAGAGGCGATTGAGAGAAGATAGGATCGGCACCTTCAGATATTTGAAGGGCTGTGGCATAGATGAGGGAGACCATTTATTTTCTCTTGCTTCTGATGGTAGGACTTGAACCACTGGGTTCAAATTGTGAGAAAGAGGATTTAAACCACACTTCAGGAATAACTTCCTGATAGGATGAGCAGTTCTGACAGTGGAGCAGAAGGCCATGGAAGGTGGTGGAGTCTCCTTTGCTAGAGGGTTAAGCAGAGGCTGGGTCCCGTACTAGGGATGCTTTAGTAGTGGGGTTGCTGCATTGCCAGGGGGTGGACTAGATGGCCTTTGAGATACCTTCCAATTCTAGGATTCTATGTGGAAGGTTGGCGTTCAGTCAGTGTGGTCCCAGGTTTTTGGTGGCCCTCTGGCAAGACCCCTGCCATGGGTCCCCTCCCTCAGTGAGTCCACCTTCTCACTGCCATTGTCACCAGCTGCTGTTTCTCCCCCCACCGCCACGTCCTCATTATTGCCACTGCTTGCTTGCTTGACAGGCAGGGAGTTGGTGAGCAAGTACGCAGTGGTCAAGAGGAGGAGCGAGTCCAGGGGGTCTGTTGTCAGTGGGCCCCTGCTGGGGTGTGGACCCTCAGCAGACGCCCAAGCATGCCTGCCCTTGATGCCAGCCCTGTGTGTAGGCAAAAATGCATTTGCAGTCCCCAGCCCATTGTCAGGAGAATAAAGAGACCCCCTGAAAACAGAACTTGGCCAACCCTGCTCCTAGAAGCCAGAGTTGAAGAGCCAGAGTGTTTGATGATGATTATAACGCAATAAATAAATATAAAGACGGGGAAGTTATAATGTTTAATAGCTCAGCTTCTATTGGTGAAAGAAAATATCAGCTTTCCAGTTACACACAAACTCTTTTGCCACAAAGAAGAGAATCTTCAATGTAGAGAGTGCATCATTTCAAATTCAAACCAGGATACTTGAAGTCCTTTTAAGTAGATATTGTCTGCAGTTCCTAGAAAACTCAGCTGGAGAGATAAGACCAGAGTGGAGAGAGAGGCAAGGTAGGTAGTTCTATCTTACATGGCTTACCAAGGATTGCCGGTGAGGGGAGATGACCAATGACCAATGGCCCCCAAGGCTGCATATGAGCTGAAAATGGCCCACGTCCTCTGGTCTTCTTGACCTTGGAATTATGGGCAGGGCACTTCAGGAAGAATACAGAGAATTGCTGCCTCCAGTGATCACTGGCACCTTCCCCATGTCCCAGCTCAAATGGACATCAGATGTTGCTCTGTCTCTAGCAGTGAAGAATAAAAGCAAGGAGGTTGTGAGAGATCCAGGCCTCCGTGTCACCAGCTGCCTCCCAGCACCCCAGAGTGTGGACTGCAAAGGCCTTCAAACGTGGCTTTTCTCTCACATCATGCTGAGAAAGTAATTTTAGTTGCAAATTCTAGAATAAACCGACTGCCTAGACCTCCAATTAGCAATTCCATAGAGTTGATATGAACGGCACTTTCCAGATTTGTAACCGTAATATTCTAACTCCCTACATTTGAATTACAAACAGATTTCCAAATCTTCCCAGACTGGACCCAGCTTATTTTATTTTATTTAGCATATTTATACCCTGCTTTCCAGCTTGAAACAAGCTGCCAGAGGTGCAAATTCTGCCTCTTTAAGAACATTAGCCAGCGTTCCAAGAACCAGCTTGAAAATAGAAGTTGGAGAGGAGGGAACTTGTGCTTTGGGGAAACATGCTTAAGATGAATGAAGCCTGACAAATATTCGAGCTCCTCCGTCCACGATGGCTTCTTGCACATGTGAATGCCTCTTAGCCAAAAGATCCCCTCCTTCCACACAGAAAACTAGTATGTCAGGGAAAGGGGGGAATTTTTCCCCTGACATGCTGTCGACATGCAAAGAGGTTATTTTCATAGAAGAGCACGGAAACATGCAACTGTTCACCTGTATCCTGCAATCCTGCTGTCCAAGAAGATCCCCCTGCCACGTACTTCTGCTGATGACATTAACCTGGAGTGGGCAACTTCAGAAGGGGGGGCTGTATTCCCCCTTCCTCAGAAACCTCCAGGGCCACGTCCGTCCCCTGCCGCTGGCAGAAGCGCTTTGTCTCTCAGCAGATGCCCTGGGATTCCAGTGGCACTGTGCTGGTGCAGTCCGCATAGAAAATCTAGGGGAGCCACACGTTTCCCACCCCTGGTGTAAGCCGACTCTTAAGTCTCCACATGGGCTGGGTGTGTGGACTGGCCCCCTGCAGAGCCAGTTAGAAACAGCTGAACAGATAGTCTGCACTGATGCCTTGATGGACCCACAATGGACCCGCAACATGAGACTGAGTGGAATTGGCCCTGGCAAGGAGCTTGGGATGTACTTGCCAGCACCAGGGCAGTGATTATATTTAAGGTGTGCCATGAATTATAGGGGCCCTTTCTATGCAGGGTGAACACCATATTGTCTTCTGCTAAGAGTTATCATTATGCATACGAAGAGTAGCAGTGTCCCTTTTGTGTGTTCTGAAGGAACGGCTTGAGTAGGGCTCCATCCTTTATGTCGCTCAGTGAATTAGTCATATCCTTATATTTATGTTTGTGCCAGCAAATATTCCTGAAATGTGTGTTCGTGTGTACGCATGCGTACAAGTGTGAGTGTGTGTCGGATCCCTGCCTTTGGAAACCAAGGCAGCGGGAAGGTGGCAAGCTGCTGGTCCAGCTGACGTCCCCCCCTTCCAGCACAGTAAGTTACCTGTGCGAAAGGCAAGCCTCTACCAAGCACAGGAAGGAAACAGATGTTTTGCTGCCTGGCCAGAAAGGCGGGATTTCACCTTGAGTCAAAGTCATGGGAGCTGCCAGGGTTGGCACAGGAGCTGGTGGCGGCGGGGGAGGCGCCACGGGGCCGTGGCTGTGCATTGCCAGCTCGGCGCTCGCAGCGGGGCTGTCAGTTTGGGGCTGGGGAGGAAACGTAGCATTTCATTTAATCACTGCATTCCACTGAACCCTTTCAAGTCATTAATGAGCTCATAAAGAAGCTTCAATAAACATTCTCTCTCTGAAGAGGCTCCCTGACCCCCTTCCAATGCCGACTACGCGACAGGTCACTGGGAGGGAAGATCGAGGCCGGTCGGCGACAAAGCGGAGGCAGCCGCGCACACCCCGCTCACCTGGCATCTAGCGTTCTTCAGAGCGCTTTATGCTTGTCCTCACAGGAACCCAGGGAAGTGGTTTGCTGGCTGGGCTGGAGCTGCAAGCAGAGTGGCTCAGCCGAGGCCTGGCTCTGTGAAGCTCCTGGGTCTGTGCCAGCCACCATGGCAGCCCCCAGACCCCCTGGGTCACCAGCTCACTTCGCATGCAGTGCTTCAGTCAGAGACAGGCGGCCCCCTCCCCACAGGACTCCTGGAAGCTGAGGGCTGGCTGCCCCAGGTCGGGGACAAGGGTTGGGTCTCATTATTAGTAACAGGGTAGCATACATGGACCCCCTCCCCATTTTATCCTCACAACAACCTTATGAGGTAGGTTAAGCTGAGAGTTGGTGACCCAGAGAGCTTCGGGGCTGAGCAGGGACTTGTCAGGAGCACCCTAGCTGCCTCTTGCAGTCCCCACCAATAGCCAACTCAGGACACAGACGACGAGGAATTCTTTCCGAGACTTTATTCCTTTATTCCTTTATGACTCTTTCAGAATACTAGTCGCTAGTGCCAAAGCAAGGAACAGCACTGCGGAAAGATAGCAGAGTAGCCTGAACTCCAGGTAAGGCAGTTGGTCCCCGTTTGAAGGAGAACCAAGGGAAGACCCTGAACTTATGGGCTAGGGAGAGATCCTCCCTCTTTCCCTTGGGTCCTCGGGACGCGACCGTCGTTTGCGCACCAAGCGAGCGCTACGCCTCCTTTCTGCGCCCTCCATCTGTCATTGCTCCCTGCGTCTGCGCCGAGCATCCAGCAAGCCCCCCTCCAGCGCTCTCTCGCTGCCAGGGTCACTCTCTATCCCAAGAATGCTGGCAGGAGGAATCTCTGCCACTGCTATGCTTATGAGAGATGAGCGAGCTCCTCTCCCACGGATTGCTGTTCCTCCTCAGAATCAGAACTGTTCTGGGGCTCTGTTGGCCCCAGTTTCCACCCTGACAGGACTTTGAGCCAGGTCTCCTCAGTCCAAGTTGGATGCTCTAGTCCAGAGTTAGGCAACTGGTGGCCTTCTAGATGTAGTTGGACTCCAGCTCCCATCAGCCCCAGCCAGCATGCTCAATGGTTGGGATGATGGGAGTTGTAGTTCAGCCTTTGGAGAGCCACAGGTTACCCAGCTGTGCTCTAGTCACTCCAGCACATTGACTTGCGTATTTTGAGCCTTCTTCAGCGGTGTCCTCAAAGCATTTACTGCGTTACTGTTACTCTGTTTACCGTGTCGTGTCCCCTAGAACTCAGCAGGAAGAGGGCCCGACTTGTACAAGAGCACACAGAGGAGGTTCTAACAGGATCGTGTTTTTGGAGCGGGCTCCAAATTTGCCTTGCTGAACCGAGAGTCGTGGGTGGCGCGGGGAGGACGACAGTTTTCTCCTAACCAACCGGGCTTTTTGGGGAGTAGGGCGTGTTGATTCCTCAGGCAGAGATTTGCAGGATGGGTGGGAGGACCAACTTGGCCGTAGCGAGGATCTCTTCCTCCCCTCCGTGACTGCGGGGGGGGGGCCTTCCACCTCTTGCCCCTCCCCTGAAGCAGTGCCTCCCCGCGCCTCCCTCCCCAGCTCAAACAACACTGCCGCTGCTGCTGTGGAGGAGGCGGAGTGGCCAAGCGGGGAAACGCTGCCCGATCTGCCCGCCCCTCCTGGCTGCCTCCCTTTGCCACTTCAGTGGCGCTCAGAACTGCCATGCTGCTGAGCACCTGGAGCTGGCAGTGGCTCGCTAGACCAGGCCTAAGCATTCCTCAGAAGGGGACACCCCCGCCAGCATCCCACGGGTAGCAGAAGGGCTCTTGGGTCTGCTGCCGTCGCAGCAAGAGCATTCCCCATCCGCTGTCCTAGCTGGACCCCTGGGCTGCTTCTGTGGCAATGACGGCTCCATGCAGATGGCATGCCACTGGGCACGTCTTTCTAACTTCCGCTCCCCAAGACCTGGCTTAAGTCGCCAAAGGCGAACCAGCCCCAGCTACAGAGCTGGGCCTGGCCAGTGGCGAAATGTCCACGTGCAGGCCCTCCTCTGGACAGTCCCGCAGCCCCACCTCCAAGGAGAACCCAGAGCCGCGGGTGGCTGCGTGGATCCATAGCAACAAAGCAGTTCTAGGAGTTGAGCAGGTCTTCTGTAAAGCTGATGGGTCTTCATTGCCCATTCAGAACGGAGAACCCCAAAATACAGCAAGGAGCAACACATTGTCGCTGGGAGAATCCATTTCCCCGCAGCTCCTGTGAGGATTGCTGCGAAGCCAAAGAAAATGGGTTTGGAGGGAGGGGGCAGATGACATCAGCGCCTCTGCCAATCAAGCAGTCCCAGTGCGGCATCTCTGAGCCTGGCACACCACTCGGCCCGGTGCCGGGAGACCAGGCCTGAGGCCCCTACCGTTGATTTCTGTCCAGTCACTTCTCCTTGGCCTCAGCTTCCCATCAGCAAAAGAGGCAGTTCTAGTGGCTAAGCTCGCAAGGGGGTTGTGAGGAGAACGCAGTGGGGGCCATAATGCACCTTGCAAATTAAAAGTGCCGTATAAATGATATGTAGTGGTAACTGAAGCCTTTAAACAGTAACACATTGCAGTGTGCCACAAACTGTACAAGTGCAGGGTGTAAATATAAATTAAATGCAGCCATTATAATAAAACTATCACCAGTTGTTTATATGTGGGAGCGAGAGGTGAGTTTTGCTCTCCACTGCCTCTTAATTTAATTTTAATATCAGACAGGCCCAGGTACTCAGGCGGGGAGGACTCTTTAAAGGTTAGCACAGCCCTGAGGCATTGGAGTGACCACTGACAGTAAACAGCAAATCCTCCGAGAAGTGTGGCAATGGGAGTGGAAGACTGACACGTTCCTTCCTCCAGGGAGAAAATCCAGCAGCAGGCGCTGTTACCTGCAAGACCGCAAGCTGCCCTTCTTCTGAAGCAGCAGTAGGATTTTGCTCCCCGCAGTGCTGCTTCTCTAGAGTCCTGCATCTGGGAGGCATCACAGAAGGTATCTAGTCCCAGCCTGCACAGCAACCCAGTTGCCTGGGCATCAACCAGTGGTGGCCAAACCCTTTGGCAAGAGTGCCACAAGTCCAAGGGGCAACCTCGGTAGGACACTGTGCCGTGGGCCAGACCAGGGCTGTCCCTCCTTCTGTCGTGGTGTGCTGCCTGTGCCACAGGCTGACCATGACATAAGCCGGGGTGGGCAGGCTTCAGGCTTGCAGATTGACTCCGCTTTTTACTAGAACCTCAAAGTCCACCAACCAAAGCCCGGTGCAAAATGGCAGGGGCGGGGGGGTGGGGAGAGCAAGGAATACACAGAACTCAGGAATAAGATGCCCCTGGACACGTGTTCAGCCCAGGGTTTTTAAAACACAAATCAGAACTGTATTACTTATCGTTCTTTTGCATAAAACCTCACTGCTGGTCCCACCTGTCCCCATCAAAGCCTGAGCTTTCATCATTACAGCAGCCTAATTGTTGTTTGTTTGATTGTGTTTTTTTTGGGGGGGGGAATAGTATTGTTGTTGCTATTGTTAAACAATTGGGAGTCAGAAACCACAACTGATCTCCTGCAAATAGTCCCAAGACTTATCAGTAGATCCCAATCCACCTTCTGTCCTCCCCTGACGTAAACCATATGACAGATGTGCATCTAATATTCTAGTTCCTTTCTAAGGGCAGAATTTTGTGGAGATGTTTTCCCGGCGCAGTGCCCATTGGCAGTGCTCTTGTGCAAGGCCCACTCACTTCAATGGAGGCTCCACAGGAGAATTTCCCGAACAGACTGGACCTTAGGATTCCGCCAGAGATGGCAGTGCGGCTTGGACAGCTAGACTTTAAAGCAGCCTTTGCCAACTTGGTGCCCTCCGGATGTGTGGGGCTACTACTTCTCAGGCTGCCTGTGCGCTGGACTCTGCTAGACAAGACGATCAGCAGTGGCGGCCAGCATGGGCTGGAACATTTTTTGGTTCAGGTGGACTACCCAGACTGGGTGGTTTCGTAGTGTGGGAGTGGGGTTTCTTGTACCCAAAGCTGTCTGGATGAGGCTGTGGCATGCCAGAGAGCTCTCTGTTGAACACAGGGACTGAGAAAGAGAAGATGCATCTCCTCATTGCAAGGGCCTTCCACTGTCTCCCACCGAGCTGCCTTTTGAAGTCACTTTCTTCATGCCTGCGCAGCTTCGAAAAGCCACTGGTCAATTTCCTCATTAGCCAGAGATCAGGGGAGCTCCCTGTCATTACTGGGAACGGCGCTCATTATTTTCTCTCCCACCTCCAACTACTTCCTTTCCATCAGGCCTTTTCTTATCACCTTTTTCTCTCCCTCCGTGTGCCACAGACAGCTTGACAATAAAAATCTGCCCTCTCTGGGTCTCTCCATCTTCTCCCGTCAGCTTCCACCAAATGAACTCAGGAGCACAATGCTGATGGAGGCAAGAGAGAGGATAGCAGAGTGCTCAGTCTCCAGAGCAGCTGCAGCAGGTATTCTGGGAGGGAGGGAGGGAGGGAGGACCTCCTCCTTCCTCATAATCTGCCGAAATGGAAAGCACCTGACTGAGCATACCATCCATGCAGCAAGTTAGAGCCATGCGTTCTCTTCAGGGCAGGGGGCAGAGGGCAGGGGGCCCTCCCCAGCCAGCTTCAAAACCCCTCTTCCTGAAGTTTTTCCCAACTCTTAACCTGAGCATCATATCAGTCATGGATGGGGAACCTCCAGCCCACAGGCTAGATGTGGCCTACAGAGCCTTCACATCTGGCCTCCCAACTCACCCCTTCCCCTGCAGCAATTAGCCTTGAACAAGCCCTCCATTGGCTTCAAGCCAGACATGTCCAGACAGGGCTGACAAAGATGGAGACGGGCCTAGAGACCAAAGGAAAGTTGGATATATTTAGCCAGGAGAAGAGGTGATGTGGTATGAAAATCATCTTGAAACATTGGAAGGGCTGTCATATAGATGATGGAGACAATTTGTGTTGGCTGCTCCAGAGGGTAGGACCAGAACAACTGGATTCAAATTACAAGGGGATTTAAAATAAACTTTAGGAAGAACTTCCTGATGGTACAAACAGTTGGATAGTGGAAGGAGAGGCTGAATGGCCATCTGTCAGGAATGCTGGAGTGGCAGATTTCCGGCATCTGCAGGGCATTGCACAATATGGTCTTTGAGGCCCCTTCCAGCTCTTACAATTCTCTGAATCTTTCACCAGCCTCAGCTCCTGTGCTGTTAACAGCAGCTTGATCTTGCAGGTGATCATGTTTATGTCCATGCTGTGCAAGTTGTTATTTGCTGATTTTGCAGGCCAGGATGCTGACACAGGCACAAGGGCAAATCTAGTTAGTTGGCAACAGTACGGAAATCTCCCTGCCATTTCTCTCCTTCTCGCTCCGAGAAGGCTGAAATACTTCTGCCAAGTCACCCTGGCTTATCATGTGCTTGGTGCTCTCTCTGGAAAGGATGCCATCAACTGCAGGCGATCAGACAAGAATTAAAGTCATTCCTCCCATTCAAATGGCATGTCCAATCTCACATCCTTTTAATATCCTTCACGCTGGCGCATGACCATAGCTAATCCCTGGCATTTTTTTCTTAGAGGAGGGCGGGGGTGAAAGCAAAGGGAAATGATGATGCAGGGTGCAGGGGCCTAATTGTAACTCCATCCCCTGACAGGTCTTCTGTGGGAAGGCCCCATAACCCAGCGGAAGAGACAAAGCAAACATACATTGCTGTGTGTGAGGTCCCAGGTTTCATCCCTGGCAGCATCTCTAGTTAGAGGATCTTGGGTAAGAGGGTGAGAAAAGTCCTCTCTCGGCCAGAGACTTCGAGAAATGCTGCGGGTCAAAATTGACAGCATGGGATAAGGAGGACTAATGGCTTGGCTGAGTTCTTAGAGCATCTCCAAATGGAACCAGCTGTGGCAGATGGAGAGGAACGTCTTTGTGCAATCTCGCTCATAGGGGGATGGTGCTGACCATGAAAGGTATATTTTAGAGGCAGTTGAAATTAAATGGAGGTGCCCATAAGAGGCTGCACTACATCACTTTCCGTTCAATTGTATACTCATGTCAAACATGTTGCACACACTTGCATGTTGCATGTGAAGCGGTGGCCGTCTGGTAAACCCAAATCCCATCTGTTGTGCATAGTCGTAATCTTGTGATACCTCATGTCACTCGGGACACTTCACTGGGCTCATATCCAGGGATGGGGATGTGGTTTCCACTTTTTGAGGAGAATCTACTTGTCTTGCAGGATTTGCATTGGGGAGCTATTTATTTTTTTATTTGATTTCAGTGCTTTCCTCCAAAATGAATCTTCATTAAACAGGACATAGAAACAAATCAGTTGAAAACAAAACAATAGAAGAAATAGCACCCAACCAGCTCAAATGGGCCCCATTTTATTGGTGGCAAGGCAGGGTGGACATCAAATAAATAGATCAGTGCCAAAGGCCGGCCTGAATAAAGACACCTTTGCTCGGCTTGTGTCATGAGGTGTTGTTCTCCAAGGGTCCTCAACAGCTGGAGAGAAAAAGAGAGAATCCTGCGGTGGACCTGGGAGCTTATCCATCACACCCCACTGGTTGGGAAGGGAGCCACCACCCCTGCTCCCAGTTCTGCCGACACATCAGCCAGGCAATTGGCAGGATTTTAAAATTTGGCAGATGTGAAGTGACAAACAATGCTGTTGAACATGTGCAGAGTGCTTTTCTTTCACCACAGTTGACCTGTGCACTTGTCTGAGGGAGGAGGCTTTCATGCCACAGGGAGTAGCTTCTCCCTAAAGTTAATCTCTGATGCTTTCTCTCTCTCTCTCTCTCTCTCTCTCTCTCTCTCTTTGAAGCAGCCATTAAGGGTGCTTCCACAGGAAGGCTCCTAAATGACATTGTGCAGCTATTGCGTCTCTTCCGCTTTAACACATTTCCTGTTTCCTGTCCCTGTCTTTCCCATCCCTGTCTTTCCCAGAACAAACATATGTGTGTCTACTCAGAAGTCATTCCCATTGTGGTCAATGAAGCTTGTTCCTGAAATGCGCACTCCCAAAGTTACTGAGATTCCCATGAATGAAAATAACGCATTTAGGAGCCTTAGGGCGCAATCCTGTGGCCACTAGTCAGCAGCTAGATGGCCATAGGATAGGTCAGTTCCCGGGAACCAGCCTCGGAGCCCACGCTCCAAAGTTGGTTCCCTGAGAACTGACCTCCACCCGCTTCCGCACTGCCTTGTAGGCAGCGCAGATCAGCTCCACGCTCATAAGAGGAGCACGGAGCGATGAAAACGGGGCGTGCCAGGGCGGGCAGAAGTGCCGTTCCTACACTTCCTATGCATCATCCAGCGTCTGCCCCCTCCACTCCAAAATCAGCTGTCTAGCCACAAATGTAGGGTGGCTGAAGCACTGAGGGGAAGATCCCCTCTGCGCTGCTCCTGCCCTGCATTGGATAGGCGGTCGCCTCCAAGTTTGGAGGCAGCCGCCTATCCCAATAGGATTGCGCCCTTAAAGCTGTGTTGGATCAGCATGTCTTTGATGTCTGCTTCCTTGCTGTTCAGAAGTAATTAATTCACAGCTTCACTCCTTCACAGTTTTGGGAACTTCAGGGGAAGAAGCCTGCAGCTGTGTTTTTTTAATATTTGCTTAGCTGGAAGGAATGATGGGGGGGGAGCCTCTCACATTAGTTGATCAGCCCCTGCCAGTCTGATGATGTTCACTCCAACCCCCCAACCCCACCCAGAAGTATGATATTCTGAAGTGACTTAGAAGGTACAGTGCACTCATTCGTGAAGCCCTGCGCAGACCAAACTGATTCCCTGAAAAATTCGGGTAATCCTACATTCACTTCTCCTCCTGTTGTTGTGGAGATCCCCCCCCCCAGACACCCCCTCCCCGCCCCACCTAATAAAATTAAATGAAGGAGGCAGCAGGATTGCACAATAAAAGCCTTGTCTGGAAGCACTCTAAATGTCCTCCTTGTTTGTCTGCAACAGCCCCAGTAATAAGACTGGAACAAGAGTTCCCCCACACACTGCAGAGTCCTCTGGGCAAGGAGCCTTTCAAGCGCAGTGTGCAGGCAGCCCTGTTTGAATGCCTCATTACAAACAATTTTGCAGCTCTGCTGCAGCCCAAGACGATGGCAAGCCCAGGCTTTGCTCTGTCTAATAACGGCCTCAAATGGTTCCTAATTGACAGATAAAAACGTTGTTAACTTGGTTTCATCGGAGATAATAGATGGCCGGGAGCAGCCGTGCTATACACTAGGCAGCCCTGATCAATTATTTCGACACCAAGAATCCATAATCCACTGGCGTGCCATCAGGACAGTGGCATGTGCTGGCTGCCTGTTTGTTAAAAAGTTATTTCAATCACTCCGTCGAGTCCCTGCCACGAGCTTTCTGGGAACTGTAGTTTTAAGTGGCTCTAGCCGAGATCAGCGCTTAGTCGGGGAAATGAGCATTGCTAGAGTTCCAGCCTCACGCATCCCGTCACGGGCTCTTGCCACTCAATGTTAGATGCAAGGCGTGCTGCTGCTGTGGCTATTCAGTGAGGAGGGGAAGCACTCTGCATTTGCTCAGAGGCACTCTCTGCTCCAACAGACTGCAACCGTAGAAAAACAAAGTCTCATACTGCACGGTTTGGAAGGTAAGAACTGTAATACTAGAAAGAGGTTAGGAACACAGCAAGCCAGCTCAGACCAGACCCCTAGTCCATCTAGTGCAGTCTTGTCTACCCCAGGGGTGCAGAACTTCAGGCCCGGGGGCCAGATCTGGCCCTCCGGGGATCCCCATAGGCCACACCCCTTTCCCCTGGCCCAGCACCTTTGCCCTAACCTTTGGGTTAGATCATTCTTTGGTGATTTCCCAGCGTTTTTGTCATCCCCCCCCCCATTCTAAAAGGCTGAATTGCCTCTCCTAAGGCTCAGGTACTGGCAGGAAGATCTGCTGGCATTTTTGGTATCTTAGCCCTGCCCTTTTTGCCTTTGGCCCCGCCCACCACTGGAAGCCAGCCCCTGGAATTCAGCCCTCAGGCTGAAAAAGGTCCTGCCCTGAGTGGCAGCAGCTTTCAAGGGCTGCAGATAGCAGTCTTTTCCCGGCCCTAGCAAGAAATACTGGGAATCGAACCTGGAACCTTTGGCATGGTTTACAGGTATCTGAATGCAGGGTTATCAATTTCTTGGCAGGGCAATATAGCCGCACGATGGAGGCCATGGTTCCCCACATTGCATGTCAGTTTTGGCAACCCACTGGAGAAAAGAATCTTATCAGTACCTCTCTCAGTCCCAGATTACGCAAGGGAACATTCCAGGGTGGGATTTCCTCACATGCACCCTGGAGTGGGAAAGGGTCTGGAATGGCTGGGTGATGGCATTTCATCGTTTGGGGCAATGTGGAGAGCAGTGAGGCTGTGGGAGAAGCCTTAGCCAGCTCTGGAAGAACTGGCTCTTAGGCACTCTCAGGTATTTCCACACTAGCCATTGAGTCTGGGACAGACATCCTTTGTTCACTCCATTTTTATGGGAAATCCAGACAACATCTTTGTCAACCTGTTGCATTCCAGGTTGTTGTTTTTCCCATCCCCTTTCAGTGCTGATGTTGATAGGGGTTTTTAAAAATGCAGTGCCAGCCCAACTAGGACTGGCAAAGCTTTCTCGAGGCTTTTCAGTGGTAATGTCCCTTTAAACAGAGTTTCCTTGGATGTATGAAGGCTTCCTCAGTTTTGTGCCTGAATCTTCCAGGCTCAAGGCTACCTTTTCGCCTCCCTTCCAGACATATGGCTTGTGCACCTCATGTCTCCCTTGGGAGTGGAGTGGAAAATGTGTCTTGCTTGTAATGGTTATACTTGATTGAATCGTTTGATTTTATGCTTATGAATTAAACCCTACCTTGCCCAGAGAACCCTGGTCCATGGGGCAGCTCAGGAACGCTAATGAACTCTCCCCACATGTCTTACTGGCAAATATTCTGCTCATCCACTTGGGAACAGCAAGTGCCCCTCTGGCAACATCTGATGGGATGGGATGGGATCCTTGTTCTCTTTTGGCCTTCCTTGATCTCTGATGCCCTTCTAAACATTGCAGTCCTGTTTGACGTGGCGTATGAAAATGTGCAAATAATCAGTCCTCTTTAGATCAAGGGGCTCAGGGCTGTTGCCCAAGTCTAGATAATGACCTAATGCATATGAGTTTTATTCCAACATGCCCCATCCTCTTTGTTGCATGATTGGGAGGAAGGTGCAACAGAGCAAACGGCTGTATACAGGGTGAGACCACTGGGCCATATAGCTCATTCTTGAGGTCCTTCTCAGGCCTCCAGTCTTTTTTTTAACTGGAGATACTTGGGATTGAAACTGGTTCCTTCTGCATGTAAAGCTCTACTGTGCAGCTACAGCCCATTCTAAACTAGAGAAAACACTTGAAGCTTTCTTTGCAGACCATGGTGGGATGTCCAGGAAGCATTCGAGCTGTCCGCCATTGCAAAGGATTCTTAAGTTGATTAATCCTTCTACGTTGTGACTTGCCATGCATTAATCAATTAAATACATGTGCAGTTTGCCAAATTCTCAACATAGGTGCCTTTGGGGGTACTGAAAGATGTGTGGGATAACTTGCAATTTGATAAACCAAAACTACCATTAATTGTTTCCAGACAACCCTTTGATGCATTCTTTTCCCATTCCTTTTATAGCAATGCACCAGTGATCAAAATGTGCCCTTGATGCTCAGCCACATCGATGTTAAGACTGTGTTCCCTAATCAATAGCGGTCCCCACCAAGTCTGGATCCAAATCAAAGCCTGAACCGCTTCAAGTTGGTTCAGCCCCAGGATCCTGCTTTGGGCATCCATTTGGGCATCCATTGGGCTGCAGCTCACCTGAAGGGCACCGTGCTGGGGAAGGTTGCCTTACAAGTTGCTTTCCAGTACCATAGTGAATGTCAGGCTCCTGTGAGCCATGGCAGCAGCAGGAGCAATGAATGGATCCTCCACTTCCTCTCGAGGAAGGCAAAGGCCTGGTAAATGGCTTCCTATCTTATCAAAACACAACAGAGACAGCTCTGCTAGCAGAGCCGTTAACATCTGAGGTACATCAGTGTGCTTGCCTGAATCCTCCGACACCATGAAGGATAATACAGATGGCTCAGGATCAACAGACACCAGTAGGCAGCTTGGTGCACGCAGCCGGCTCGAGTGGACTGTAATGCACGGCAATGCACGGCATTGTGGACGTGGTGCACGGCATTGGCACGGCTGGCAGCTGGTTACCCCAGCAGGCCCTCCGGCCACCAGGTGGCTTCTCTAAGGCAGCGACAAACAGTTGCTCATTCATCAGGGGCCAGGGACAGTGTGGTGGCTGACACCCAGATTGGCTGCACCACCTGCCAAGGGCTATGTATCGTCCCTCCTGCATTTCCCCGGCAGATCGGTGGTCGGCTGTGCCTCAGTATTTGCGTCAGACATAATCTTTCCAAACGCATCAGATCATAGTCGGCTTTAACCGTGACGACAAGGCACTGTTCACCCAGGGAAACAAGCGGTGTTTCCTTCCTTCGCAGCTAAAAGGTGACAGTTCCTTTCCCTAGCCGTGATCCAAGCTTTGCATCTCCACTTCTGCCTCGAAGTGGCACAAGGCGGTGTGGTTCCTTTGAGGGCTGCTCCTGAGCATGGAACTGGCTGTTGATGATAGTCAGGGCGCCATTTCTAGAGGGACAGAAGTCCATCATGGAGTACTCTTGCAGGCCTTTTTCGGGATGAATACATTTCCCCCTCAATCCAGCATCCACAAGTGGTTCAGCCAGCCACAAAGTGGAGTGCTGATAATGTTATCAGGGAGCCCAGATCTTGAGACTTTGCAAAACTTGACCAATTTCCTCAAAAACCATGTCAAATTTCAAGAGTCTTGGAGCTTTCCAAAGAGCAGGCACACTTGAAGTTAGAGGTGGTTATTCAAGCTGGCTAGTATGTTCCAGGCAACTTGGGGAAGGGTCTTTCCAGTGGGCTCTGTTCTCCTCCGTGGGGTTATTTGGCAGACCGTAATAACCCCCATTCCTAAATGCTTCTCACTGGACCTAACCATTGCTTGAGCAGCAGGGCCTGGGAGTGGGGAGCAGAAGGGTCTGGCTTCTGCCATCAGCCGGAGGAGCTGGGTGTCAGGGTGGAAACTGAACAAATAGAGCCCCAGAGCAGTTCTGATTCTGAGGAGGAACAGCAATCCGTGGGAGAGGAGCTCGCTCATCTCTCACAAGCACAGCAGTGGCAGAGATTCCTCTTGCCAGCATTCCTGGGATAGAGTGACCCTGGCAGTGAGAGAGTGCTGGAGGGGTGCTTGCTGGACGCTCGGTGCAGACGCAGGGAGCAACAACAGATGGAGGGCGCAGAAAAGAGGCGTAGCGCTCGCTTGGCACGCAAACAACGGTCACGTCCCGAGGACCCAAGGGAAAGAGGGAGGATCTCTCCCTAGCCCCTAAGTTCAGAGTCTTCCCATGGTTCTCCTTCAAACGGGGACCAACTGCCTTACTTGGAGCTTAGGCTACTCTGCTATCTTTCCCCAGTGCTGTTCCTTGCTTTGGCGCTAGCGACTAGTATTCTGAAAGAGTCATAAAGGAATAAAGTCTCGGAAAGAATTCCTCGTCGTCTGTGTTCTGAGTTGGCTATTGGTGGGGACTGCAGCTAGGGCGCTCCTGACACTGGGTCACCGGGAGGCTGTACACACACACACCCGCGTCCCCATGAATAACATCAAGCCAAAGGGGAGACCACCCTGTCCTGTCCATCGGCCAGAGGAGGAGCAGTTGCAGGGAGCTCGTCCCCTGCTCCCTGCCAGAAAGAGCTCTCAGTTCCAGCCGTCAGTTGCCCTGCTGGGACTGCAGAAGTAAGTGGGGGGGGGCACTCTGGCCCCTCCATTGGCACCAGCAAGGGAAGATCAGTCTGGACCTGCTTAGCGCTCACCGTCTTGTTCTGGCCTTGAAAAACTGTTCTCCCTCCCTTTCCCTGCCTTGTCCTTGTATGTCTTGTTATTTCAGTTTGGGAGCCTGATGACAGGGCCTGCCTCTCCCTTGTGAGCCACTTTATTGATGACGTGGGAGTGGCTGTGGCATGCGAGCCTCCCCATGGCCCAAGTCCTCGGAGTCCTACGTTGGCAAGGCAATCTCCTCCGGAGGCAGGGAACCCATCCCAGGATCTTTCTGGGGAGCAGGCTCCTGTACAGGTGGAAGCCTCATGATGCCTTTCCGAGAATGAATCCTCTTCTGGACCTGTTAACTCTGGAGTGTCTTCCGAGGGCTGAGGGCCTGGATTCTCTGAGGATGAGGGTTCAGGTTCCTGGTCCATGACACGAGCCGAGCCAAGCCTCCTCTGACTGACGGCATCGCTCCATGGCCAGAGGCAGAGCAGGGCTTCTCACAGCCCAGCTGCCTTTTTAGATTGGAGGTGCCAGAGACTGAACCTGTGCTCGACCAATGAGCTCTGTTCCCTCTTCCACCACGTTGGGTGTCGCAGCCTTTCGGTGCTGGAGGCATCATAAGTGGAGCCTTGCTTGGGTCATCGGACCAATGGCCCAGCTAATCCAGTGCCCTGTTTCCAACAGTGGCCAGCCAGATGGCCACAAGGAGGACACGAAGGGAATGGTCCTCCTCACTGTCCCTCCCCATCACTGGCATTCAGAGGTAGCATACCGCTGCACCTGAAAGCCTGTGGTATTCTTCATGGCCAAGAGCCACGGGTGCCGAAGACTCTTCAGACAGTCTTTGGGGATTGTTCCAGAGGCTCCCGAGGTGGTGGCCACAGGCAATGTGGCTTCCGTCTGTGGTGTTCTGTTTGCCTCACATCTTGGGGTTTGGCGTATTGGGGGGGATTTTTCCCCTGTGTGGCTTTGCTTACAGGGATATATTGTTGGAGTAACTTTTCATAGCCCGTACGTGATATGCAACAGGAGAGACCACTCCAGCTAGAACCGACACATTATAAATCTTGATGAAAGCGGGGAGGGGGCTGAGGAAGAAACCCAGTTCCCAGAGAACAAAAAGCTGTAAGGAAATGAAGACTGGGAGTGGGGAATGCAGATCTTTTCTGGCTCCCTAGGCTCTAACCCATGGCGTTTTAAATGCTGGAAACAAGTTTCTGTGCATCGCAAGGAATGGGGGGGGGGGCTGTGCAAAGTGACTTTAAAAGCAGATAGGAGAGGGGGTTGAGGATGTAAGGAGGCGTTGCTGAGAGGCACCAGGAGTCACGTCCAGTAATAAATCAAGGCGGGGGAATCTGTCCCCTCTTCCAGACCCCCAAACATCTGCTCAGGATGCAGGGGGACTCTATTCGGCGGCTCTGCAGCAAGAGAAAGGACGGGGGATGTGTTGAGAACAAGTGCTGGGGTGGCTGGTGACCGCGTGGCCAGAAGGTGGGCTCCACTGCGCCCCAAGCAAGCTCCTCATGACTGATGCAGAGGTGGGAATGAATGCCTTTCTCCAGGTGTGAGGATGGCTTCTGTACAGCTTTCCATTTTTGCTCTGGAGTGGGTATTCTTAGAGATCATAAGGACATGAGAAGAGCCCTGATGCTGGGTTAAACCCCAGGCCCATCTCACACAGCATGCTCCTCCCCAGCAGCCATCCACATGTCTTTGGGAAGCCCGCAAGCAGGACATGCACTCAGCAGCATTTCCCTGCTCATGGCCCCCAGCGACTGGAATTCAGGGGCATGCTGAGTACCTCTGATACTGCCATCACGTCATTGTGTGTGTTGCTCTTGATGCTGCTCGTAGCCTGGTGATCTCAGCAATGGCCTACTGTTATTTTGTCTGGTTTTCGTATTTTGTTAGATGCTTTGAGTGACGCTTTTTTGGCGTGGGCAAGGGGGGCACAAATTTTTCTTTGAATAAAAATAAATAAATAAATGATCAGACACAGACTGGAAGTAGCTGAACCCTAAAAATGGTGTTCTTTGACACTTCTCTTTCTGACATTCTGAATGTCATGAGCACTTCCTGAAACAGCTGTGGGCTGGGATCCAGGACTTGCCTTCCACAAGAGGAAGGGCTCCACTCACAGAAGGTCCCTCTACCCAATTTTGGGGGATCCCCCTCCCCCATAACCCCCAGCTCACTCCATTCAGCAGTCTCCTGACTCTTTGAGTAGCATTTTCCGGGAGCTGGAGGAAATGTTGTAGGAAGGAAGGAGGGAAGTCCACTTCCATCAGTGCAGTTGATCCAGCATAAATCTGGATCCAGCAGTTCCACACCAGGAAAAGCCTTTCTGATAGCCACCACGAGGATGTTCCTTTTTTTATTATTATTTCATTTTCTGATATAAGGTACGTCAAAAATTACAGTTTCTATATTGAGCTTAACAATCTGAACCTTTTGTTTAACTTTGAGAACGGTTTGCTTGCTTGTTTGCTTGCTTGCTTGCTTGCTTACCAGTTCAGATGTGACACCAAGAACACAACAGCAGTTCCAGTGTTCCTAAAAGAACACTGGCAAACCCAGCTGGGTCCTTGATGCCAGGGATTTTCTTGCTATCCAAGGGTCATTGATTATTTATTTATTTTATAAAAATCTCTACCTGAAGAGCTACTGTATATTCTTGATTCATGCTATCCTCACAAAAGTACTGTGAGAGAGATCATCGTTTTTAGACTAAATTCAGACATCATGCCAAGCCGTGGCTATGGAAGCTTAACTATGATTTGGTGTGACGCATGTGATTTATGATCAGCCAGAAAACCAGTACCTGAAACCATGGTTTGAAGCAGGTTTGCAAATCATGGTTTGTACTAACTATGGGTTGGCATGCTATCTGAATTGACAAACTCTAGTTACTGCCATCATTCCACCTCTGCAGGCCCCTGTACCATAGAATCAGAAGAACTGAACAGGTGGGAAAGGAAATGGCCAAGAAGCCCTAAAGCATCGCTTACCTCTATGTTTAGATGCTCAAGCCATCAATGGGGCTCTCCGCTGTGGCCTATGCAAACCTTGGTTTGCTATGTTGTCTTCACTGAGCACAATTGAGAGGAACATCAGATGCTTCTCAGGCTGTGCCTGTGCACGGCCCTCTTTGGATGCTACCAGACTGTCACTTCAAAATTACAAAGATTTGAACTGGGACCGTGGCATGGTTCATGCATGCCAGGACATGAGACGGTGACTTGGATGTGCAGAGGAGCCACTGCCAATTAATTACCATGCTTGCCAAGTGGTGAGAGGCTGAGTCCAGAACATGGGTGTGTGGATAGGGTAGGTCAGAATCCCTTCCTCCCCAGCATGGCATTGCCACCTCAGAATGGTTGTTTGTATGCGCCACAACTTCTCTAAGAGCAAATAAGGCTTCATTAATGACGATATAGCTGGGATGTTGCTTTATTGCAGGGCTAGATTCACATTTTACCTCTACCACAGATCCGTGATGTGGCCTTTATCAACTCTTTGCTCCCTGATCTACAAGAGGGGATTAATAGAGCCCATCCTCATGGGGTTCTGATCAAAGCAATCAAAATCGCAAAGTCCTTTGCAAATTATTGGAATGACTATAGTTTTCATTCTTTTTTATTTATTGTAAAGCTTCCATCCTGCCCATCAAGGACATACACGGGAAAGATGATGGTCCCACCCAGACTAAAAGTTAAAATATGCAAACACGAATCAATACTAATAAACATGACTTGGGATATGAATTCAAATGATAAATTATAGCCTTATTAAGGTTACTTGGTTCAGGTGTGACTCAGCGGTCCCAAGGCACGGTTGGGAGACTGGCATGCAAACCACACTTCTCTCCTTTTTAGTTTTGCTTTAGACAATTTGGCGAATTCCCATGATTTGCATCCTGATCATTTGTAACATGGGCAAACAACTGTCACACATGCCTGTTCCAAATCTTTGCTGCCAGATGGGCTAGGAATGCAAGCGTTTGCCTTGGTTTTCTACATTTCCACCCTTTTACTGCCTCTGAATATTTTTTAAACAAATCACAGTCCCCAGAAAGAGAGCCCATCAAGATCCAGTCACCCTTCCTCTGGTTAGTCCATGAAGAGCTTTAAGTTGTCATTAATGTCCACAGATGGTCCTGTGGCAAACAGATCTTGGGCTCGGCTGCAGGAGCATGATCATCAGGCTGACCCAACCTTGAGCATTGGCCGTAGGTTTGAGCTCCCCGCTGATGATTCTCCTGGTTGCAGACTCTTCTCCATAAAGTTGGGATGAAGAAAAGGGAATGTTCTGAAATCACGGGAGCCAGTGGTTGGTATTGCAGGGAGAGGAGCTGTGATAATCAGGGCCCCGGATGGAGGCATGTGGCTTCCCCCTCCCCACCAGTGGAACTGCTGCTCCTGCTTGCAACCGCCCTGTCACCCATCCTCCATTGCTCTTGCCCCATCTTTGCTCCATGCCAGCTGGAAAAATAAACGCTTCTGTTAAGTTCCAGGAGAGGCCTATTATTCAGAGCCCAGATCTGGAGCTCACTGTTCAACTCAGACCACAAACCATTTTTTATCTAGTGGTTTTATGTTGTGCTGGACATGCCTTCCCCATGCTGGCTGGGAATGATGGGAGCTGCATTCCAGCCCATGTGGAGGGCACCAGGCTGAGGGAGGCTGTGCTGCACTCTAAAAACAAACCAACAGCAGCCACCAGGAGCCCCTTTCAGACACCCATGCAGATTAGACTTTAAAATCCAGGGTGAGGAACTGCAGCTTCTCCCTCGTTGAAGGCCACATCACGCTTTCCAGGAGGACAGGGCCTTGCATTCAGCCTGAATTATCTGCTTCAAAATAGCACAGCGGCAACTGGTGAGCCTTCAGTATCACAAGAACCAAAACGTCATTATGTGGCCCCTTCCATCCCAAATATAGTACATCCATTCCCAGCCCCCTCAAAAACTGGCCCTGCCTGCATCCCACCTTCGAGTGATTACAGGGAGGAAGGGAAGGCAAGATGCTTTACGTTTACTTCCCCCACCCATCTCTGCCCTCCCCACTGCCTAATAGTAATTTCCTGTGAAATCCTTGGGAGAGTGCAGCAAAATCCTTTTGAGCCTCTGATAATGCTTCCTTCTAAATCTGGTCAGGTTTTCTTCTCCCCTCTCTGAGAAGTCTTATTCAAAGCTTGCTGAAATCCCAGCAAATACCTCATGAAGTTGAAGGGAGACATGCAGAGGTATCAGAGCTGCTTGACCTTGGGGTTGTGGAGTGGGGAGCTGGGGAAGCCAACTTGGATGATTCCACCTGGAAACCTTCTTTGCCATGAAACCTCTTCCAGGAAACAGGCCGGTTTGCTGCCTCTGGTGTATAAAGTGCAACCCCGGAGTTCTCTGTGCATATTAAGTGTTGACTGCATGTCACTGGATGCTCGGAGAACTTCAGCCTTTGCTCCATTCTTGGTGGAACCTATACATGCCTTGGAAACAGGGCCCTGGTTAATGCACCATAAACTGGTGTGTTCTGGTCAAGTAGAGTGGGTTGTGAATCCTTAGACTGTAGGATTGGGATGTGTGTGTGTGGGGGGGGTGTCATGGAAGTTGAAATTCTGTTTGTGGAAAGAGGGCATCAGTACAGAATATTAGGATATGAAGAAAGACGAGGGCCTTTTCTCGAGGAAATCCTCCCATGCATTTGTTGGCTATGTGGTGGTCAAGGTGTGGTTGTGGCTCTGGATTTGCCATGCACAAAAGTTAGCATGTTGTTAGCTGAGCCTGTCGGAAAAGGGAAGCAAGGGAGGCAATAGACGTTTTCAGCCCATGAAGTGAAATTTCTGTGTTGGCTAGAAGGAGAAAGAGCTGATGTGGCTGATTTTGTTGCAGAAGAGGACACCAAAGAGAAGCCCTCTTCTGAGGTTATTATCTCACAGGATAATCAGGATAGGAACTTTCTGGCTGCAAGTCACCCAAGAGAAATGCCAAGGAAGGGGCCTCCGAGGCAGCACACTCTTACGTATGTGACAAAGAGAAATGGGAGCACTCGTTTTCTGTGAAGAGGACAAAGAGCCGAAGAGCGGAATGGAGCGAGCCGAGGCAGCGGAGTGGCTCTGTCCTTAATGTCTGATGGCAGCAGGCCCTGGCAAAGGCTTTTATTATTATCCTTGGAATTATCTATTATCTGAACACCCTTAAAAATAAACGTGGGTATCATCTGATTGTATATTTTGTCATCGCACGTCCCTAATGCTAAAAAATCAGGCATGTCAAAATTCATTACATGTGAGATCTTGTTTATGAGTTTATTTCCGTTTGTTTGTTTTTTTCCAGTTAAAGGAATTTCAAGCTGCCCTTCAGCAAAGTTGTCAGGACGCGTACACCCGGGACAGTAAAACATCAATATAAAATATATAACGCACAAAAGTCCCCCTTCGACTGTACCAGGCTAAATGGACCAGTGGTCCGACTCTGTATAAAGCACTTTCACATGTTCATCTGATTGCACACTATGACCAACCTCTGAGGCCCCCCTACAAGTGTCTCCTCTGAATGAGCTTCGGAGGATGGCAACACGGGAACAGGGCCTTCTGGGTAGTGGCCCCTGATTGAGGGATGCTCTCCCCAGTGACGCCCCCTGGCACCAACACTGTCATCTTTTCAGTGCCTGTTTAAGACTTTACTCTCAGGCATTTGACAGCATATGTTGGGGCTTCTTATTGGGTCTTGGCATTTTAAATTGTTTGAGCTGTTTAAAATTGTTTTAACTTTTTGTATGTTTTAACCCTTGCTGTCAGATGTTTTGAGTCCTTTTTAGAGAAAGGCATCCAATAAATTTAATTAATTAATTAATAGGAGCATCCATAGCTCACAAGCTTTGCATCCTATAGAAGATTCCAGGTTCCGTCCTAGGGTCTCCAGTTAAAAAGGTTGCTCTCAGCTAGTGTGGTGGGGGAGACCATGGAGAGCCATTCACTGCCAAGGGAAAGGCCAAAGGTCTGACAATAACAAAGGCAGCTTTGTATGTTCTCACCTTTGTAGCTTTCCCCTGAAAGTTGTGGCAGCCTCTGGTGCTGCAGAGCACGGAGAGGGGAAAGCCAAGATCCTGCTGGGACGGAAGAGACATCTTCAGCCCAGTGAGACACCGGGAATAGGAATTACAAGATGCGCTTCATAACTTCGTTCACAGCCACAAGGAAATTCGCCATTCTAGAATAATACCCATCATTCTAAAAATTCAGATACATATTGTATTTGAAAGAAGAGCGGTCTTCACCAAGAAGGCATTTTTCCTCCCAACCCCCTTATCTTCACTTAACGGTATGGTGCTGACTATGTGCCAGAAGAGGAGTGCAGCCCCTCAGGCCCAGGGACCAAGTCCAGCCCCCTCCCCTGGCTCCACAGTTCGGTTGTTTCCCAGCTTGTGTGCAGGTTTTCCCCCCATTCTAAAAGATTGGCACTTGGCCCTGCCCCTTTTTGCCACCCATGGGGCCCTTGAGACCTCCTCTGAAATGCAGCTCCACCCTTCAGCTGAAACAGGTTCGACCTCCCTGCGCTAGGTGCTGGGCAGAGGGAGGCCCAAGGTCTCAGAAGAGTGTCCCCAACATCTGTTCGCCGAGATCCTCTTCTAACGGGAGACGCCAGTCAAAAAACCCGAGACCTTCTGTATGCATAGCACGTCCTGGGCTGCTAAGAGATGGAGCGTCCCGTTAGGTTAAGCTGGTTCTTATTTGGCACACTGTTTGCTGGTAGAATTCATGATCGCCGCTTGGAGAGTTGTGCAAAGATAAGAAAAGCCAGCACTCCGGTTAGACGGTGTGCTGAAGGAGGTTACTTGAGAGGGGCAAGGAACACGCCGTTGGCACTTGCAGCTTTGGTTCACCTGCCCCTGAAGCATCTGTCAGCGACTCCTTTGGGTGGAAAGAGTGGAGTTCGGCTGGGAGAGGGGTGTTCCGCACGGTGACGTGAGTGTGGCGCCTCCCTCCGCAGAGTCACTGCTCCCCCCCCCCCAGCCCAGGAATTCGAGAGCAGTGTGTCAGCAATCACAGTAGGCGAGGACCTGCAGGTCGTTAACAACACGTCTATTTTTCTCACCCCCAAAGTGCTAAGCATGGAGGTGAAGGGTTTGTCCTGAGAGGTGGAAAACTGTCTGTTTGCTCAAGGGGGCAGCCAAGGGTTCTTGGCAGCCTGTTCCTGGAAGGGAGCCTGCTCCGGTTATGTGAAGCGAGAAGTATGTGTGCATGACCTGGGTGAGCAACCTCCTGACTCCATTCTGTGGATTCTGCTGTTTCAGGTGGCCTGCTTGGGGGGGGGGGGGATGAACACCCTGAGCATCCATTAAGAGGAGGAGCAGGGTTGTCTTCCCTGCATTATGACTTTGTCTCTTGAATTTGCAGCCCGTTGCTAGCAAGGGACGTAACAGCTACACTACACTTCCTCTAATCCTTTCCTAGGTATTTATCTCCCAGCTCCTGTCCCAGAGCCAATGAGTAACTGGCCACTTGCCAGCCCTTGAAGAGTGTCCAAAACTTGCAGACTTCCATTTTTTTTGTGAAAGTTCCTGAGCCCTATAAACTTGTCACTGAGACTAAAAAGCTCAGCTGGGAAAGGGATTATGATAATGAACGGCTGCTGTAACCACGCAGAGCTGGAACGCAGCTCGCACACTGCCCCACTCTTGTCTTCTGAAGGTTGCCCACCACCGTGATGCCAGAAACACATGGAGGATGCGATGGGAGAACGATAGGCAACACAGCGGACCCTGCTGCCTTGCTGCACTGTAGAACTCAACAGGGACCGGGGAACCAGACAGGGATCACGGAAGGAGAAATAAGCCACCGTGGCTTATCGCGTGCCAGGGGATTAGCACAATTACCTTTGGCAGCACAGCTTGTTGTGCCACGTTAACCCGGCCAGCGTGGCTTGTTGCTATGAGTAACAAGCCACCCAAAACCTATAGGCTGTTCTAGGGTTTAAGCCACCGTGGCTTATCTCCCCCTCCGTGGTCATGAGACCTGGCTCAGTGTCAAAAAAAACACCCACAAGTGTGTGTGTGTGTGTGTGTGTGTGCGTGCACGCTGTCACCAAACACTGGGGGCTGTACAAGTCCCACCTGACTGGGGAAGTGTGTACAAGCAAAACTTGAGCTTGTTGAAGGTCTCCAGCTCGAAGTTCAATCCGTTTTGTGTTCATATAAGATTGGAAACTTTGTTCTTTTTTTTCTTTTTGCATGAACATTTGTGTGCATTTTCCCAAACATATGCATCAGTTATGCACATCTTTGAAATATATGCATTCTTCTCCCATTGATTAAAGCGTGCTTGTGTGCATTTTTCAAAAGCACACAGTTTTCCATGCACATTTTTCAAATAGGCACATGCTGTCGAACACATGTGTTTTGGTCCACAAATCCTGCTGCAAGCTCAGAAACGAACTGGCTTCGACAGCAGATTGCATTCGAGTCTGTGTTCAGTCTGGTAAATCCCGATCAAAAACGAATTGAAACAAATGTCTCATGCATCCCTTCACCCAGCCTGCTAAGCCACTCCCCCCACACCTCCCCGTGGCTTCACCCAGGTAAGCCCATTCTCTGAGTTGGGAGCAGTCGGCCTCTGAATGCCAGCAGTGCCTGGGGACAAACGAGGGTGTGAGGCTCTGTTCTTGCCTTCCTGCATTACTGCTTGGGAGCTTCCAAGAAGTGTCTAGCTGGCCACTACAAAGAGTGCTGGACCAGATCTGCCTCTGCTCTGATCCAGCAGAGGTTTTCTTACGTCCCTCGGCAGCAAACAAAATGCAGTTGCCTCTCGTCTGCTCCACATGCACGGAACATGTTTTCTTTCTTTACAGACTCATTTCTGTTCAAGGTTTTCTCCCCCAAAGCCATTTCTCTCCTCCCCCCCGCCACAAATTCCCCGTTTCTCACTCATGAGAAACTCACTCTGTGGCCCATTCAGCCTTCCTCAATCCATGCCGCTCAGACCCCGTTTTTCTCACTTCGTCGTCAAGGCTGCAGCGATGGTTCTCCTCCCCCTCCAGTCTTGCATGCAGCGTGATCCTCACCCTTCTGTACCCACCGCTGAAAGAGGCAGGAGAACAAAGGCAGGCCATGTTTCCTAAATGTCCTTGATGGTTTTTAATTATTTTTTATTTTTTGCTTGTTTTTACCTTGTTTTGTTATATTTTAATGTAAACCGGTCAGGGATTTTAATATATTAAGCAGCATAGAAGTATTGTAAATAGAATTGTCCCCTGCCAGTGCCTTACTGAACTAACCTGCATCCACTGCTCCAGCCATCCCGCCCCACAAGGGCCTTCGCAAGTGTGCCGCCGCGGCTGCTGGTGTCATTTTTAATACAAGGCTCCCCCACATTTGCTCAAATGGCGGATCTGATGCATTGTATAAGAAGCTGAAATTACCCAAAAGCAGAGTCCACACAGTCCTTTTTGCTGAGTAAACATGAAGAAGAAAAAGTCTCCTGTTGAAGATTTGTACCCAGGAACACCTGCATAGCCGGTTCATCTTGCAGTGGGCATTTCCTTTCCACGTGAGCACATTTGTGGGCTCTGCATCAGACCCTTTTGGTGTACCCCATGCCACGTGGAGTACAAGGCTCACCATGCAAGGACGCCATTGTCCTCATACCCTAAGATGCCACAAGAGGGATCACTTCCTGTTAAGCTTCTTCTTTTTCTACTACCATGGCTAGATGGAGCAAAGTCTGGAATTGTTCTTCCTTCTTGGTGTTCAAGCTTATAAAGACGGAAGCCCCCTCCCTCCCCGATACCATTCGCAATGAGGAAGGTGTATACAGCAGAGATGAGGAAGATCGCTTGTTCCATCCTCAGCTTTCGGGGCTGGTTGCTCTGTCGCACACAGCCACTCTGTGGAGACACATTGGACTCACCAGTCCGGGCTTTCCTCACAATCCTCCCCTCCTTTTCTTTCTTTTAGGTTACCTCAGTACTCAGTTTTAAAATGTCTCCCTTCCTCCTCACAATATTCTCAACTCCTTCCGGACTGAAACAGGTACTTAGTGTCTTAACATGCAGAGCCGCCCATAGCGGGAGAGCAACGTTTGTTCCTCAAGGCCTGAGGAATGAGAAGCCAAGAGCCATTTCCTCCACCATTATGAAGGGGCAGTTGCCAGCACTGGCTCCAGAGCAGGCAGCAGGGAGTCCAGGGCAAATGAGGAGGAACTCTGTCGTGAGAACACGTGGCAGGAAGGGTGGAGCCTGGAGTGGGACTTGCTCGGCACCAGTGGCCCCGGGGGCAGCAGAGCGTGAGGCAGACGGGTGCTCTGACTCTTCTGTGAGCTTCTGGGCTGTTGTTCTAAACGCTTTTCTCAAAGGGACGGGAAGGCTCCCCGTCCTCCAGGAGCAAGAGCCAGACTTCCGCAAAGCCGTGTGGCTCAGTGCTGGGAGGTGACTGCTGACGTCCCCCGTTACGGCGGGGTCGGGAAGGGCCATCCGAACCCTTCCTGAGATCGGTGTGACTTCCGAACGCCAGGTCGCGAGCCTCCACGAAAGGCTCCGTTCTCACACCCAGCTCAGGGCCAGCCCACAATCCGGTGAAAGCCGCAGGAAGCGGCGAGCCCTCGCTGCAGGCCGTGGAGGCGGAGAAGCCAGCCCAGGAGCAGCGGCGTTCTGGCAGCCGACCCTTCCCAGCCTCTGCTCCCTTCCCAGCCAGCAGGTGAACAGAGGTGATGTCGGAGGGGTTTTTAATTAAACATCTGGAGTCTTTGGCAAGACTCCTGGATGTCTAATTGCTGCACCTCTGGCCATCCCCGGAGGCCACAGGAGGCGTTCCTCCCAGTCTTCAGATTTAGGGGAGGGCACCGCAGCATAGCTCTTTCCTCCTCCACGTGGAAGGGGAGAGATCAGGCCGTAGAGAGGAGCCCGCTGCTGGCCAGGACCACAAGGATGCGCCTGGATTTTTGCTGCAGAAACGCTCGCCTCCAGTGGCCCTAGTTATTGTCTCCCTTTCTAGGCACGTTACTGCTGTGTTGCTGCCCTGGCAGAACTCTCTCCTGTGTCTCTCCAGAGTCTTCCTGCTTATATTTTGTAAAGGCACCTGATCCCCAGAGCCAAAGATTTTGGCGACCTGCTTGAAAACAACATGGGAAATATTATTAGCGCCGTTCTTCTGCCTCCTTGGATTGCATAACATGGCTCCGCTGTCCTCTGCCCACTCCCTTCCTCAGCGTTCCCTTTTATGTTGTTGTTGCTGCTGCTGCTGCTGTTGTATTTCGCATAAGTAACTCCATCCACCCTTGTACCATCAGCACAGAGAGCCAGCATGGTGCCGTGACAAAAGGGCTGGCTGTGGGGACACCCAGGTTAAAATCCCTGTTCACCTGTGAGTTTCACTTGGCAACTTTGAATAACCAAGATGGCCATTTACAAAACAGCAAAGGAGAAGCCCATCTTGCTCTGTAGGCCTGTGGGGGACCAAGTCTTATGACCAAAGGCCAATCTTCACCAGGGCTTTTCCCATACTGTAACACCCGGCTCATTTGCACAGCTCACAGACGCGCTCCCATCACATGACACAACCCATCAGCCTGACACTGCTTCTCCCTCAGTATTCTGTTTTATTCCAGACCACCTTTTTGACAGCTTTGTCAGCGATTGCGCTTTCTGTGCACTACTGAGTTTTATGTGTTCCAGTCTAGCGGCAGTATAACTCTTACTGGTGGGAGGGGCTCCAAAGTTCTAGCACCTGTTTTGCAACATTTTAACCACCTTCACCTTTGACCTCAGATGCAGGGAAGTGATTTGCAGGCAGGAAGTCTCTGGGTGTGCTAAATTTCCTCTCCTGTGATGATGGGGTGGTTGGTCAGCCATCTTTTGGGGGGGAGGGTGCTAATTTTCAGTATGCATCTGCACAGCTGTGAAAAACACACAATTTTTTAATGTTAAAATCTGCATCCTTGCACCGCTGTGCAGGTGCACATGCATTTAGCAGGCTTTAATGATAAAAATAAGGAGCCTTTGATGCCAACATGACCTTCTTCTTCCCCCGCTTGTGGTGTGTGCTTGTGCTATAAACACAAATAATAAAGCACATGTGACCTTTCAAACACCTCCTACTTCTCCTGCAATTACAACATGGTATGTGGCACTTGATCCAGTTATAAGCACAGCAGATACTGTGCTGCATTCATTAATGCGTGGCCACAAAGCAGCCATTGCATGTGGGGGGGAAATACCAGCACAGCAGTGCTGCAGGAACAGAAAGGGCTCTAGTGTAGACCCTATCCAAGTCTGCATGAGACAAATTCCCTGTGGCATATTTCAGATTCTGACCAGCTTGGGGATCCCAGGGACTGTCTCCAGTTCTGTAAATACATAAATACAGAAATTGGGCCTGAGCAATTCTTCTTTTTTAAGGCTATGTCTCTCAAGATTTTTAAAGGAAGTTACAGGTAGACTCATAAGGGCTAAAGGAGCCAGACAGGGAGCCAACCCCCAACTTCTAAAATCAGAGGTGCCTTGCACCCCATCCCATCCCGACTTTTTTTTGGTGAATCTGCATTGGTGGGAACATTGACACTAGGGAGTTTCCATGTACCTTGCAGTGTGCAAAGGGCTAAAGATGTGTGTTCTTAATTCCATGCCCTGAGTTGTTCCATGTGTATGAGTTGAGGAGGAAGATGGCTGGAGAGCAGGCCATATGGTTGTGGCACCCCACCTGTGGAATCCTTTCCCAGAGAGGCTCACCTGCTGCCAACTCTGATGTCTTTTAGGCACCAGGCAAAGAAAATGTTCTTTCCCGGGCCTTTTAAAGTTTTGTGCTGTTTTTACCCTGCTTTCATCATTCATATTGTTTTATTGATATTTTTGAAGATCAATGCTTTTATGATTTTATTGCTTTACTTTTTTGTTAACCACTCAATAAATACTCATCCTGAAGGTCGGTATACTTTTGGGGGGGCGGGGGGGATACACATAGAAATGAACAGATACATCTCACCCGCAATTCCCAGAGATTCACACCCTGGGAAGAAAAGACAAGGGTGAATCTTAATCCTCACTCTGAAAACTATTTTTATAGCACTCTGTTTGTATGTGAAGTATTACAGTTTTCTCCCATGTCACCACTTGCAAAATGTGAGCCTATGGATTGTAATGTTGTAACCAACATGATCAGATTGTCAGATAAATTAATTTTGTACTTTAGAATGTAATGTTCATAGTTCAATCTACAACCTTTAATCAATTTTAATTGATTGTAAAATGGACTAAAAAGGCACCCCCAATTAATTGGACAACCCATTTTTTTTAAAGTTAATTGTTTTTAATATTAGTACTTATAACAGCTTTGCCCAACCTGGTGCCCTCCAGATATGTTGGACTGGAACACCCATTACCCCCAGCCAACACGGCTGATAAATTCGCAGATGGCATCTTAGAAGACATGGGAGCAAACATCTCTTCTCAGATGATGCCTCCTGCAATGGGGACCATCTAAAAACAAAGGAACCCTGCTTTTCAAGTTATTTTAGTTATAACAGGTTAATAAACTTAACGTCATTTGATTAGTCAACTAATGCTTCTTTAATTGGGTGACATGACCCAATTAATAATACAGTCTTTAAAAGAGAGGATAAGCGGCTCACAAATTTCATCGTTCTGCCTCTTCAGCTGCAAGTCAACTGCCCACAAAGCCGCCTGCCCCCTCCCCCCTGCTAAAGTCACAGAAGCAAAACCCCGAGTGCGCCATTAACAGATTTGGAATGCATCGTCCAGGGCAGGTTGGCATTTGCAGCAAAAAGTGGTTTCCAATTACTCCAGAGGTGGCTCCACAATTATTCTGATTGTGCCCTCTGATGCTCTGCTACCAGATTCTGGCCAGCTGGCAGAACCACAGCTTTTTTCCTCTCCATTAGTCAATTGTACATCAGTCTTAAGAGCAGCTTCCACTCATAGGCTAGAAAGCTGGAAGATGGGAGCACACTGGCCCCTTATTGAAAAACTGGGCAGAATACTGCCTGCACATTTATTCATTTATTTTTTTTTATTTGGTTTGATTTGTACCCCACCTTTTAACCCAAAAAATGCCACTCACCTGATATCCCCAGAATAGGGACATGCAAATCAACAAAACCCAGGTCCTGAGAGCATCTCCTAATTCCTTCTTGAAACTAGTTACAACTTGTGTCTGTATCAGATTGCGAGCTTCGTTTTTTTTCTTTTTGCATGAAAATTCATGCATATTTTTGTACATATTTTCCCAAACATGTGCAACAATAGAGCACATTTTCTTAACATACACATTTTCTCCCATTGATTGAAGTGTCTTTGTGCACATTTTTTAAAAATATGCTTTTTTCATGTGCATTTTTCAAATGTAAGCATTTTTTGAATTGCATTACAAGCTTGTAGACGTATTTATTCATTTATTTATTTATTTATTACATTTCTATACTGCCCAATAGCCAAAGCTCAGCATTTAAGTCCGCATTCAGTTCCAGGAAGTGCAAACTGCGTAAATTCTGATTAAAAAAATGAACTGAACCTAATTTCTCTTACATGCCTACTCCAGAACTACAGGGGTTAGAACCATGCTTCTTTTTTTCTCTTTTTTTAATACAAGATCTTAGAAGCTGGGCCAGCAAATTTCCTAAATGGGCACCAGGTGGTGTGCCTAGAATCTGGACAAACCCTGACCAACTGGGCAGAATGGTAACTTTACCTGTGGCCCCTAACTCTGCAAACCCCACCCCCACTCCATCTTGAGGTCAGTTCTTGTGTTG
The DNA here is from genome assembly GCF_057233095.1 of Heloderma suspectum. Classification (NCBI taxonomy): domain Eukaryota; kingdom Metazoa; phylum Chordata; class Lepidosauria; order Squamata; family Helodermatidae; genus Heloderma; species Heloderma suspectum. Next base: position 3,053,468 of record NC_139459.1, on the reverse strand, counting down.
TTTTTGGCAGCTGGATTTTCCACACAAAGCTGTTGGGAAACAGAACTCTAGCATAACACTAATGCTAAATATGGAACTTGAAAGTCGAACAAAAACAAAAAATACCAAAGCACAGGTTGCTGCCCTGAGGAGCTTACAATCCAAAATTTTGAGTGGGGGCAGGAGAGAGAAACAGCAGAGGCAAGGGGACAGTTTAAGATCCTATTCCAGCACTGAATTCCTCCTGTGTGTGTTTGACATGTTGCCACTTTGAGTACCTTCTCCTTACAACCGAGGACTTACCAGGAGACTGCAGAGGTTTGAGATTAGAGAGGGCTTCCTGGCACCTCTCTTTTTCAGAAATTAAGCTGAAAAACAACAAATACACAGATGAATAGCTGTTGCCTTTATTATTCCCCTCCCCAAACTGGATGACAGAATGCCTTCCCCGAAAAACTTCAACCTCCCGTGGAGTGGGAGAAAAGATCACACGTGCATGCACGCACGCAGCCCACAAGCATGCCAGCACCTCTGTCTTGGTGCATGCAAAAGACACAGGGGACATCCATCTGTGAGGGAGGGGGAGATAGAGAACCCCCAAGTGGGTTGAGGGCTCATGGAAATTGCCTTCAGTATATGCTGTGCTCCACAGGGAGAGCTCGCTGAGAATATATGCTTGACAGGCATGTTTCTGCTGCTCTCTGTATGAGAAACAACTTGTCTGGTGTCTCCAGAGAGACACACACACACATATCCACAGATAAATCCACCACTTCCAGGAGTTCTGGTGGGACAGCTCCGCCGAGAACACATGACTCTTGTTGATGGGCCTCTGTTGTGTCTGATTATTCCTGCTCTTTTCCCCTTGTCATGTTCATCCAGAGAGGCAGGGAGAATTGATGGCCTCCTTGGAAGCCGGAGCAAGGTAATGGAGGGGCCAGCGAGGCCGGCGCCAAGAATAAATCACAGCCGCTTGGCGGCTGGAGAAGGCCGCCTTCGCTCGGCCTGCGCTGTGATTCGGGCACGGGGGCTTCTGGCGCCCCCCGGGCGTGCGGGTTGCAACCAAAACGCAAACGGCTTGGCAGGAAGTGCTGAGCTCCCTCGTTCCGCCCCGTTTCACTTCCTGGGCCTGGTTCACTCAGGTTGTGTCTGGAGAGGACAGCCGCTCTCCCGGGGAGAAGGCAAGCTAGGGGTGCTGGGCACACCCTCTGGGCAACCCTCTTAGGGCTGCGCGCTGGCCACTGTGTTCCTTGCTAGGGCGGGGAGCACCTCAAGCCAGAGATGCTGCCCCTGTTCTCAGAACCGTCGGTCACGGGAGGGGGGCTGCGAGTCAGGGCCCCCAATCTCATGAGGGTTTCCCAAGTCTTTCCATCAATGCCAGTTCACTCCTTAAACCAGCCACCCCCAACCTGGTGCCCGTCAGAAGTGCTGAACTGCAGCTCCCATAATTCCCACCAGCCGTGCCCAATGGTCAGGAATGCTGGGAGCTGCCGTCCAAAACATCTGGAGGGCACCCGGTTGGGAAAGGCTGGTGTGAACCGATTGCGGAGTGTGGCCTCTTGGGAGCCCTTTGCATCCCATCTGGCTTCACAGGCAGTGAAGGGCCTTCTGTGGGCAGCCGTCCGGCCACCCAGCTGCTTGTTCAGGGCAGAGGGCTCCCAGCCCCAGCAAGCTAAATGGGAAGGAGATTTCCCTGTGCTGATCCAAACTTCCGTTCCTTGCCCATTACCATGCAGTTTACCCAGGCTCCCTGAGTACGTCCAGGCAAACTGCGACTCATCTGTTCCCGAAGCACCATTCATGTGCCCTGGAACAACCATCCTGATAGATGGATGCCCCAGCTTGCATGCCCGCTCTGTGAGGACCGGGCCAGAAGAGCTTCCCATCAGACAGGTTTAGTGATTGGTTTGGAGCAAGAGCCTGTCCAGCTGGTGCTGAGGCAGCTTGTCATCCAGGAAGGCATTGTGTGGAACCAAGGGCGGGACGGCCCTCTTCTCTCTGTGCGGCCAAGGGAGAACGGGCTTTTGCCAGGCTTGCTTTGCAATCATTCAGACACAGCTGTGGTGTAACTGAGGTCAGGCGCGGGCAGACTGCAGGCTTGCAGGGTCTACTTTGGCTTTTTTACTAGATACTTGAGATCCATCAACTAGAGCCAAGAGTTTGCGTAGCAGCTCAGTAGGGCAGACATACACTTAGCCTTAAACAAGGGTAAAGGGTACCTCTGAGCACATGCTCAGCCCAGGAATTTGTTTTCCTTACCAGAACTCAGGTCTCTGCCCTTTCATGCAAAAATCCACTCCTGGTTCTGCGAGGTGTAAATCTGAGGGCAGTCTAGGGATGACTCTGCTTCTGCCTGGTGTAAATGGCATTGTGCATGTCACTGCGGCCCTGGACCCTCATTGCGACTGGACTGGGGGCAGAGGGAGGGCTGGGCACAAAGCTCCCTGGTGATTCGGTGGGGGAGGGAGCCACAAAGGAATATCGTACCATAGGAACCATGTGGATGTGTCTGCATGATCTCCTGCTGCCCTGTGGCAGGAGCGCCTGAAGCATCCATCCTGGCGGGCAGCTGGCCCGTCCTGTCTTGGAAGTCCCTACTGCAGCTTCTGCGATGGCTTCATTATTCCTAGCTGAAAGTAAGTCAGGGATGTCTTATTTTGCAGGATCCCAGCCTTTCCAGATTTAATGGCCAGAACTGCTTTCATTGCCAGTGCTTAGGCCTGGCTCTGGCAAAGTAATAAGACAGTGGAAGATAGCTTTGGTCATGTGCAGAGTGCCTTTCCTGCCCTTGCCACAGCCACGCACACACACAGTGAGCCTGGGATTTGGGCAGAAGGGCCTCAGCATGCTTGCAGGGCATCTTGTGCCTTAGCACCTTGTATTTTAGCAACTCAGCACCATCTGCTTCCATCCGCTCTTGCATAGCCCAGCTGCTGTCCTGCCAAATGGAGTCATTTTGTTTAATCAGCTGTTGGGGGCTTGGCAAGAGGAGGCACCTTCTGCTTCCGAGCAGGGAAATACCTTCATCTCCCTTGCCTGCCACTCATCCCTCTCCTTCTCCCACCCCCTTAGTAGCCTGGCAGGTCCCCAAAAACAGCATTAAGCCCCCCCGCCCCGCCCCCCGGTATCGATTGGTCTTTGCTATTTGATCTTCCCTTTCTGGTGCAAAGCTCTTAACTGGTAAGGCAGGAGGAGGGGAAGCAAGAACAGGGAGTTACACTCCGATGGGGAGAAATGCCGAGTTAGCATTCGGTTTCCCAGTGTTTCAGCTGTTCTCCAGCTCTGCCTTTAACAACAGCTTCATCTACAGAGGTGAGCCGCCGATCATGCTTATTTGTTCATGTCAGTGAAAAGCGGCACCTGTTGATTGCTGCCCATCAGATTGCAGCTGAAACCACAAGAGCAGGCCAAGCCAGTTTTGGTCCAGTCACTTGGCAACCCTAATCAGAGAGGCTGAGGTCAAGAGGGAGACACGGAGGCATCATCTGGAGGGCGGGGGGATGCTGATACATATCTGGCAGTAAGAAGCACAGCCTTGCATGTGAGTGACTTCTTAATAGGATTAACTATATCTGCACAGAGTGGGTCTGTGGATGACTGTTACCCACAGTCAGAGTGGCCAGCTTTACAGCCAGCCCTAGCAATGGTGCCTTTAACCAGTCTGAGTGGGAGATGTTACTGGCTGACCATACTTCTTCCCATGCCTTGAAAAACATCACCTGGCTGATTTGTGCCCATCGGGCTGATGTTCAGGGTGCAAGAGCAGGCCATGATGGCGTTTTTTCTAGTCAGCTGGCAACCCTAGAAGGCCAAGGCTATGATTTGAATGCAGAAGGGAGGGAACCCTTCTGAGCTGGGTTGTTGGGAATGTGGGCTTTCTTCCCCTCGCCTGCCCACGGACGAGAGTAGGCAGGTCTGTAACACTCAACACCGTCGTCTCTACTGGACATCTCATAATATACCAGGAGCAGAACTTCTGCCCAGACGTCTGGCACTATTGTGTGTGTGGCTCAAGCAGTGTGTGTGTCAGAGACAGAGACCAGGCCGTGCTTGACGATGAGGAATATATGGCAAAGATTCCCTCTCCTTAAACTTTCCGCTTTTGCTCTGCAGGCCAATTCCACCTTGGTAGAAAAGCAGCCATTGGAGAGTGATTCAGCCTCGCATTTGCGGGGGAGGGGGGATAGTTCTTCCTCCTCCTGTCCATGTGTCACCCAGGCACAGCAGTCTCCTGAGGTGGGAGAGCAGCCAAATGTTATTGTCTCGGAGTCGAGTGTCCTTGGCCAAAACCGCCACCGCGCATCAGACCTGCAGGGGATTCCGCCTGCCGGCTGCCCCCAACTCCTCTGTTGGCTCAAGCAGAGCCTTTGCAGATGTGGTGATGACACTGGTGCTGATGCAGAGACGTGGCTGGGACACCGGCAGGATGCTGATGAGGCAGTTTCAGGGGCAGAACTTCTCAGACGTTGGGCTTCTCCAGCAAGGCAATCCCACATCCATTTTGAGCTGCCATTCCCACCCACGCCTCTAGTTACAGGATCCAAAGTAGGAAAGACAGGACACATAGCAAGTTTCCTGTGGGGTGTATCAATAGGTTTATGACTGGCGTTCAGAACTGTATGGGGGGGCGTGGCGAATTGCCCCCCATTAGGCACTCCACAGGCTGGCTGATGTCAGTGGTCATAGCATGCTCAGTGATGTCATCACCCCTGCCCACCCAGGCATTTTGCCTTTCCCTATGCTGGGAGAGGCACACAGCTGCTCTTCCCAAGTCCCTGGCTTTGAACAGCAGCGACATACCCATGGGGGTGGCACATCCTGCACGAAGACATGCAACCCGTACTGGGAAGAGCCAAGCTCCATCCCCTGAAGGAACTCGAGGACACCCTACTGTCCAGGATGCAGAACCTCTCTGGGCTGGATTAGGCCAACGGGCCAGAAGGTCCACATCCCTGGTTTATGTAATGACAGCGTGTGAAACTCAGGGCTGCATGGTGCGAGCAAAACAAAAGACTTAGCACATTACCAGAAAGGATCAAGGATCACTAAGGAGAAAGGGACTTCCCACACTAGAATAGGGGCGGAGGATGTGGGTCCACCCTTGGAGTGAGACCTGATAGGTCCATGTTCAAATCACAGCTCCAACAGGTCACCGGATTGCAACCAGAGAACTTGACCATAATTTGAACATTCCAAGGGAGTGTAAGAGGATGCTCGATTGAGAGATACCGTTTCTGCCCTGGAGAGCCATCAAAACTAGAGTCTAAGCAAGTAAAAGAGAGAGGTGGGGTCGTCTAAGGTGCTCCTAAGGTTTGCAAAAGGGAGAATTGTGTCCTTCGTCATGATAAGTCGCATAATCCCCCAAGTCATAAATATATCCTATTTACTTACTTACTTACTTACTTACTTACTTAGAATATTTATATACCGCTCCACATCAGAAGATTTCGGTGCGGTGAACAACATGATAAAACAATAAAACAACAGGTTAAAAGAGTTAAAACATTTTTTTTTAAAAGACAAACCCCAACAAGGTGGAATTTAACAAACCATGGCTGGTCATGCAAGGAAGGCCTCTTGAAAGAACAACGTCTTCAGGAGGCTCCAGGAGGAACACTCTAAAGGTAGGTAATTCCACAGGAAGGGGGCCACCACACTGAAGGCTCTTTTCCTGGTGGACTCCAACCGGGCCATGGGTCCATGTGGAACCACCAGGAACATGCCCTCTGATGACCTCAGCGACCAGGCAGGTTGGTAAGGAAGGAGGAACTCTCTCAGGTATCCTGGTCCCAAGTTGTTTAGGGCTTTGTACACTAGCACTAATACCTTAAACCTGGCCCAGTAGCGAATAGGCAGACAGTGCAGTTCCTTCAGCAAAGGAGTTACACGCTGAAAGGGGGCAGCTCCCAACAACAGCCGAGCTGCTGCATTCTGCACTAGCTCCAGCTTCCAGACCAGCCTTGAGGGCAGCCCCACATAAAGTGCATTGCAGTAATCCAGTCTTGAGGTTACGAATGCCTGTACCACCGTGGTCAAGCTATCCCTGTCCAGGAGAGGCCATAGCTGGCGAACCAGCCGAAGCTGGTAAAAGGCACTCCGAGCTGCCGCGACTCGAAGCCAACATGGATTTGTCAAAAACAAGTCCTGCCAGACAAATCTGATCTCATTTTTGGATCAAGTAACCTCCCTTGTAGACCGTGGGAATGCTGTAGACATCATATACCTCGACTTCAGCAAAGCTTTCGACAAAGTGCCCCATGATATCCTGATGAGCAAACTAGCTCAAAGTTGGCTAGATGAAACAACGATCCGGTGGATCCACAGTTGGCTACAGAATCGGACTCAAAGAGTGCTTCTCAATGGGATCTTCTCAAACTGGGGAGAGGTAACGAGTGGTGTACCGCAGGGCTCGGTCCTGGGCCCAGTGCTCTTCCACATTTGTATTAATGACTTGGAGGAGGAGGTGCAGGGAATGCTCATCAAATTTGCAGATGACACAAAATTGGGCGGGATAGCTAATACCCTGGAAGACAGAAACAAAATTCAAAGTGATCTGGATAGACTGGAGCGTTGGGCAGAAAACAACAGAATGACATTTAATAGGGACAAATGCCAAGTTCTGCACCTAGGAAAAAGAAACCAAATGCACAGTTACAAGATGGGGGAGATGTGGCTCAACCACACTACAAGCGAGAAGGATCTTGGAATTGTTGTCCATCACAAGCTGAATATGAGCCAACAATGTGATGTGGCTGCAAAAAAGGCAAATGCTGTTTTGGGCTGCATTCATAGAAGCATCGCTTCCAAATCCTGGGAAGTACTAGTTCCCATCTACTCAGCACTGGTTAGGCCTCATCTGGAGTACTGTGTCCAGTTCTGGGCACCACACTTGAAGAAGGATGCAGACAAACTGGAGAGGGTTCAGAGGAGGGCAACAAAGATCATCAGGGGACTGGAAACAAAGCCCTATGAAGAGAGATGGAAAGAATTGGGCATGTTTAGCCTTGAGAAGAGAAGACTGAGGGGAGATATGATAGCATTCTTCAAGTACTTGAAAGGTTGTCACAGAGAAGAAGGCCAGGATCTCTTCTCCATCATCCCAGAGTGCAGGACACGGAAGAATGGGCTCAAGTTACAGGAAGCCAGATTCTGGCTGAACATCAGGAAAAACTTCCTGACTGTAAGAGCAATACGACAATGGAACCAATTACCTGGGGGGGGGGGTGGGCTCTCCCACACTGGAGGCCTTCAAGACGAGGCTGGACAGCCATTTGTCAGGGATGCTCTGACTTGGATTCCTGCATTGAGCAGGGGGTTGGACTCGATGGCCTTGTAGGCCCCTTCCAACCCTATTATTCTATGAATCTATGACCACTTGGGCCTCCAGCGACAATGATGGATCTAGGAGTATCCCCCAGACTACGGACCTGATCTTTCAGAGGGAGTGCAACCCCATCCAGAACAGGCAATGAGCCTATCTCCTAGACCCGGGAACCACTCACCCACAGGGCTTCCGTCTTGCCAGGGTTCAGCTTCAGTTGATTGGCCCTCATCCAGCCCATTACTGAGTCTAGGCACTGATTCAGGACTTACACAGCCTCTCCTGGTTCAGATGTCACAGGGAGATAGAGCTGCGTGTCATCAGCATACTGATGGCATTTAGCTCCAAATCCCCTAATGACCGCTCCCAGCGGTTTCATATAGATGTTAAACAACATTGGGGACAAGATGGTACCCTGCGACACCCCGTAGCTCAATTGCCAAGGGGCCGAGGAATAGTCACCCAATGTTACTGTCTGAAATTGGCCCCATAGGTAGGACCGGAACCACTGTAACACAGTGCCTCCAATACCCATCCCACGGAGTTGATCCAGGAGGATACCATGGTCAATGGTATCAAAAGCTGATGAGAGATCGAGCAGAATTAACAGGGTTGCACTCCCCCTGTCCCTCTCTCGATAAAGGTCATCCATCAGGGCAACCAAGGCCAATTCAGTCCCACGTTGTTGTTGTTTATTCGGTCAGTCACTTCTGACTCTTCGTGACTTCATGGACCAGCCCACACCAGAGCTTCCTGTCGGCCGTCGCCACCCCCAGCTCCCCCAAGGTCGAGTCCATCACATCCAGAATATCATCCATCCATCTTGCCCTTGGTCGGCCCCTCTTCCTTTTGCCTTCCACTTTCCCTAGCATCAGCATCTTCTCCAGGATATCCTGTTTTCTCATTATGTGGCCAAAGTACTTCAGTTTTGCCTTTAATATCCTTCCCTCCAGTGAGCAGTCTGGCTTTATTTCCTGGAGGATGGACTGGTTTGATCTTCTTGCAGTCCAAGGCACTCTCAGAATTTTCCTCCAGCACCACAGTTCAAAAGGATCTATCTTCCTTCGCTCAGCCTTCCTTATGGTCCAGCTCTCGCAGCCATAGGTGACTACAGGGAATACCATTGCTTTCACTATGCGGACCTTTGTTGTCAGTGTGATGTCTCTGCTCTTCACTATTTTATCAAGATTTGTCATTGCCCTCCTCCCAAGAAGTAAACGTCTTCTGATTTCCTGGCTGCAGTCAGCATCTGCAGTAATCTTTGCACCTAGAAAGACAAATGTTTTCTCCCTCTATTTGCCTGTTATCAATCAAGCTGGTTGCCATAATCTTGGTTTTTTTGAGGTTTAACTGCAACCCAGCTTTTGCATTTTCTTCTTTCACCTTCATCATAAGGTTCCTCAGCTCCTCCTCGCTTTCAGCCATCAAAGTGGTATCATCTGCATATCTGAGATTGTTAATGTTTCTTCCAGCAATTTTAACTCCAGCCTTGGATTCATCAAGCCCAGCACGTCGCATGATGTGTTCTGCGTACAGGTTGAATAGGTAGGGTGAGAGTATACAACCCTGCCGTACTCCTTTCCCAATCTTAAACCAGTCCATTGTTCTGTGGTCTGTTCTTACCATTGCTACTTGGTCGTTATACAGATTCCTCAGGAGGCAGACAAGATGACTTGGTATCCCCATCCCACCAAGAACTTGCCACCATTTGTTATGATCCACACAGTCAAAGGCTTTATAATAGTCCATAAAACAGAAATAGATGTTTTTCTGAAACTCCCTGGCTTTCTCCATTATCCAGCAGATATTGGCAATTTGGTCTCTAGTTCCTCTGCCTTTTCTAAACCCAGCTTGTACATCTGGCAGTTCTCATTCCATGAACTGCTGGAGTCTACCTTGCAAGATCTTGAGCATGACCTTACTGGCATGTGAAATAAGTGCCACTGTTTGATAGTTGGAACATTCTTTGGTGCTTCCCTTTTTCGGTATGGGGATATAAGTTGATCTTTTCCAATCTGTTGGCCATTCTTGTGTTTTCCAAATTTGCTGGCATATGGCATGCATCACCTTGACAGCATCATCTTGCAAGATTTTAAACAGTTCAGCTGGGATACCGTCATCTCCTGCTGCCTTGTTATTAGCAATGCTTCTTAAGGCCCATTCCACCTCACTCTTCAGGATGTCTGGCTCTAGCTCACTGACCACACCGTCAAATCTATCCCCGATATTATTATCCTTCCTATACAGATCTTCCATATATTCTTGCCACCTTTTCTTGATCTCTTCTGCTTCTTTTAGGTCCTTGCCATGTTTGTTTTTGATCATACCCATTTTTGCCTGGAATTTACCTCCAATGTTTCTAATTTTCTGGAAGAGGTCTCTTGTCCTTCCTATTCTATTATCTTCCGCTTCCGCACATTGCTTGTTTAAAAATAATTCCTTATCTCTTCTGGCTAACCTCTGGAATTTTGCATTTAATTGGGCATATCTCCCCCTTTCACTGTTGCCTTTTGCCTTCTTTCTTGGGCTGCTTCCAGTGTCTCAGCAGACAGCCATCTTGCCTTCTTGGTTTTCTTTTTCTTTGGGACGTTTTTTGTTGCCGCCTCCTGAACAATGTTGCGAACTTCTGTCCATAGTTCTTCCAGGACCCTATCTACTAAATCTAGTCCCTTAAATCTATTCTTTATCTCCACTGCATATTCATGAGGAATATTAGTGAGCTCATATCTAACTGATCTGTGGGTCTTCCCTATTCTCTTGAGTCTGATTCTAAATTGTGCAATAAGAAGTTCGTGATCTGAACTACAATCAGCTCCAAGTCTTGTTTTTACCAACTGCATAGATGTCCGCCACCTTTGTCTACAAAGGATGTAGTCAATCTGATTTCAGTGTCAACCGTCTGGTGAAGTCCATGTATAAAGTCATCTCTTAGGTTGTTGGAATAGAGTGTTTGTTATGCACAGTGAGTTGTCTTGGCAAAATTCTATCAGCCTATGTCCTGCTTAATTTTGTTCTCCCAGACCATGCTTGCCTGTAATTCCAGGTGTCGTTTGACTACCCACCTTAGCATTCCAGTCTCCTGTAATGAAAATAACATCTTTTTTTTTGCGTACTATCCAGTAGGTACTGCAGATCCTCATAGAATTGATCTGCTTCTGTTTCTTCAGCATCTGTGGTTGGGGCGTATATTTGGATCACTCTGATGTTAAATGGCTTACCCTGAATTCAAATTGAGATCATTCTGTCATTTTTTGGATTGTATCCAAGCACTGCTTTAGCCACTTTATTATTAATTATGAAGGCTATTCCATTTCTTCTGTGGTCCTCTTGTCCACAGTAGTAGATCTGGTGGCCATCTGATGTGAAGTGGCCCATTCCAGTGCATTTCAGCTCACTGACACCCAAAATGTCTATATTTAATCTTGACATCTCCCCAATAACCACATCCAATTTGCCCTGGCTCATAGATTCCAGGTTCCTATGGTGCGTTGATCTTTAGAACATTGGATTCGTCGTTCACCACCAGCATCGTTGGCTGCTAGCCATCCTTTTGTCTTTGAGCTAGCTGCATCATCACATCTGGGGCTAGTTGAACTTATCCTCTGTTCCTCCCTAGTAGCATTTTGACCATCTTCCGACCTGGGAGTCCCATCTTCCGATGGTATACCGACATATCTCTGATTGTACTGATCCATTTAGTTTTCATGGCAAGAATACTGGGGTGGGTTGCCGTTTCCTTCCCCAGGGATTGTATTTAGTATGACTCTCTGCCATGACCTTCCCATCTTGGGTGTCCCTTCATGGTTTAGCTCATGATGTCACTGAGGTGCTCAAGCTCCAGCACCACGACAAGGTAACTATCCCCTTTGCCATAAGTTCAGTCCCGTAACCAGGACAAAACCCAGATTGAAATGAGCCTAGATAATCAGTATCCTCCAAGAATGTCTGCGGTTGGTCCACCATGACCAACTGCAAGTACCTTCCCTAGAAAAGGGGTATTTGAGCACGCAATGGAGGCAGCAAAATAAACCTTCTTTGCTGCCCACACTGCCACGCAGTAGGCACGATTATGCACTCTAGAGCATACTCGGTCGTCTTCACTTCGAGTCTTGCGCCATTTGCGCTCTAGCCGACGTCCAGCCTGTTTCATTGACTGCAACTCCCCAGTATACCAGGGAGCAGAACAGGCTCCACAGTGCTAGAGAGGGCACTCAGGTGCAATCAAGTCGATGGCCTTCCGCATCTCACTGTTCCACAGTGAGGCTAGGGCCTCGGATGGATCACCAGCTTTCTCCACTGGAAAATCCCCAAGCGCATTCAGAAATCCATTGGATTCCATCAGTCTGCTGGGGTGGACCATCCGAATAGGTCCCCCACCCCCGTGGGAGGAGAGTAATGCCGTAAGTTCAAATCTTACCAGGAAATGGTCTGACCATGATGATAGGGTTACTTGGAGCCCCCCAACCTTCAGACTACCCATCTCACAAGTTGGAGCAAAAACCAAATCAAGGGTGTGCCCTGCTTCATGTGTTGGGCCGATGACATACTGAGACAACCCCATGGTGGCCATGGAGGCCATGAAGTCCTGAGCTGGAACTCCAGAGATAGCCTCAGCATGGAAGTTGAAGTCACCCAGAACCACCATCTGTCGAGGGCTCCTTGGAGGTCTCTCTCAGTCTAAACCAGTAGCCAAGTCCAGACACAGACAAAGGAATTCCTTTCAAAGCTTTATTCTTCTTTTACAACTTAACAACTATACCGATTGCAACTAGATCTGAGCAGCACAGTACCTATGCCCTAAGTTGGAACAGTTGGTCCCCGTTTGAAAGGGAATTACTGGCAGACCCCTGAACTTAAGGACTAGGGAGAGTCCCTCCCCTTTTCCCTTGGAGCCTCTGGGCGCAGCTGTTGTTTGCGCGCCAACCTGGCACTTCGCCTCCTTTCCGCGCCCTCCATCTGGCGCCGCTCTCTGCGTCTGCGTTGCGCATCCACTAAGTCTGCTATCTGTGCTTGGTCACTCCCTGGACTGCTAACTAAACTAGGAATGCTGGTGGGAGGAATCTTCGTCAGCTGTTGGTCCTGGGAAAGAGGAGCTCACTCCTCTCCCAGGAGCAACTGCTCTTCCTCAGAATCAGACCTACTCTGGGATTCTATGGGCTCAGTGTCCACCCTGACACCGTCCTGGATTCCTCCAACACCACATTTGCGACTGCCTCCGCCAGCTCAGTCAGGGAGGATGCTGGGCAGCAGGGTGGGCAGTACACCAGCAGCATCCCCAATCTAGCCCAACACCAGGTCAACCCCTCAAGGCCCGCTCCAAGGTGGAGTGGTCTCCTGGTGATAGAGATGGAAGTTCTGTGAACCACGGCAACTCCCCCCCATCCCCAGCCCTCCAACCTATGTTGGTGCTGCACTGAGTACCCACGTGGACAGAGCTGAGTCAGGTTGACTCCACCCAGCTCACCCACCCAAGTCTCAGTAATACACACCAGGTCGGCCCTCTCATCCGTGATCAAATCGTGAATGAGTGTGGTCTTATTGCAGACCGATCTGGCATTAAATAGCGGCACCGCAAGACAGGAGGGCACAGTGGAAGAGCTACTAGCTACATGAGTGCTAGAGGAGGGGGGTAGAAGGGGAACAGTGTATAAACACTGGTATTTATTTCATGTCTGGGTCTCCCTATAGCTAGAGATGTATGAGAAATTCATTTCAGTTTGTTTTTGATCAGGATTTACCTAGTTTGCACCGTCTGGACCGAACGTGGACTCGGAAGCAATCTGCGGTTGAAGTCCGTACATGTCCCAGCTTGCAATGTGATTTTCAGACCAAAAAGCCTACATTCAACACCATGCATACATTTGAAAACAAATACGTACTTTTGAAAAATATGCACAACCACACTTTAATCAGTGAGAGAAGAATGCCTACTTTTCAGGGATGCGCACAATTGATGCGTACCTTTGGGAAAATGCGCATGAAAATCTGCACAAAGTTTCATGCAGGAAAAAAAATAAAGCTCTCAGTTTGATACAGACTCAAGTCAGAACAAGCTTCAAGGGGGAACTTCAGTGAGCTCGAGTTTCACTGATCCACACATCCCTACATACATGATGAAACAACACAATCAGACTAATAAAAATCAATGACCATCACTTAAAACGCAAACTTGAAAGCAGCAGTGAAACAACATATTCAAGCAGAAAATAAATATCAAATGTGAAAGCAGCAAGAGAATAAACCATCTTAATTATGGTTTGTTTAGAACAAGCCTTCAATCCATGGGTTATTAAGCTGGCTTGATTCAACAAAAGATAGATAAGATTAACCACATTTCAGGGTTAGGGTGTAATGCTAAACAATTTAATCAAAAGCTAAAGCTTCCGATATTTTCCTTGCAGCCACACAAGGGGAGGCATGATAGAGGTGTACAAAATTATGCATGGTATGGAGGATGTGGATTTTTCTCCTCCTCTCATAATCCTAGAACCCAAAAGGGTCATCCCATGAAGCTAATGGGTGAGAGATTCAGGACAGATCAAAGAAAGGACTTCTTCACACAGAGTTGAACTATGGAATCGCTACAACAGGCTGTAGTGATAGCTGCCAATTTGGTGGCTTTAAAAGGGGGTTAGATAAATTCCTGGAGGAGAAAGCTATCAATGGTCCTGATGGCTGTGTGCTACCTCCAATGTCAGGGGCATTATGCCTATGTGCTCCAGTTGCTGGAGAGAAGGGGGGGCATGCTGTGGCACTCGTGTCCTGCTTGTGGGTTCCCAATCAAGAGCTGGTTGGCCACTGTGTGAACAGAGTGCTGGACTAGATGGACCCCTGGTCTGATCCAGCAGGGCTCTCCTGATGTTCTGATGAGGAGAGGGGAAGAAAGAGCAGGGGGCTTGAGGGTTGCTGCAGCACTTTCCCCTCATCACTATGGTTTATTGTGACATCCAAACTGGCCCTTTGTGGCTTTCAAATGGAATACTGCATGACATCTCTGCATTTGCGACTCCTTCTCACATGGCTGCCAAGCCAAAGCAAAGGAGCGAGGCATCGTGAACCGCCTAGCCACCATTCTAGGGAAGAACAGAAGCCAGCAGGACTTCGAAGCCAAGCCCGCCAGCCGCTCTTGGGGTCGGAACTAACAAAGATGGCTGATAGCCAGGTCTGATTAACAGCACAAGAGGAAATTACAGAATCATCAGATGGGCTAATTAAAGAGCTGCTCTGCTGGGATGAGGCTGCCTTGGTGCTAGGGCCCAGCAGACATGATCCTGAGTGCTGCAGCTTTGAAGCTGGCCTTCTCAGGAGTTCGCTGAAAAGATGCTTTTACCCCTTACATGGTTCCAGTGTGGGACACAAGCGCCACATAGCTACCAGAGATGCCAGGCCTGGCTATCCAAGGACATCCTTTGCTTTGGGGATCTCATTAGGGCTTGATTTGAGCCAGAATTGCCCTGGCTGAGCTTGAAAACCATGTTTCAGTGTCTGAACCCAGCCCCTGAACATGGTGAAGCTAAGATAAAGATGGGAGCATGCTATGAGCATGCGCAGAGTGCCTCCCCTTGTCACTGAGTACCTGAATCCATCTTGCAGACAACTGGGGCTTAAATGCCCTGAGAGCTCTATTTTCCAGCAGGTCTGAGCCACAGAAGTGTAGAAATGGATCCAACACCACCTCTTACATTTCAAGGAGGGATGTGTGGGCATCCCACTGTTTGCTCTAAAAGGGGTTGATTCACTGTGAGTGTTCCAAGTGAACAAGGATCAAGGCCTTGGGAGCATCGCTTCAAATGTTCTCAAGGCACCTGATACCGCCTTCCCCTGCCCCGGGATCCACCACAACACCTTCCCCTGGCAGGGTGTGGGGACGATGGGCACACAACAGTCCCCAGACAAGCATTTTCACTCACTGGGGACTGGGTTCTCCTGGGAGAGATGTTGGGCACACCAGGGACAGTGAGCAGAAGGTTCCTGGGGACCTCCTCCTGCATATGCTGGGCATGCAGAGCATCTCCCAGTGCCCTGGCCTTTCCCTGGCCAAGACAAGTTCCCTGCCTTGGGAACAGGAATGCAGCAGGGATGACTGTGGCAAAAGCAGTCCTGATTCGCCTGCTCATGGCAGGCTTCCAGACAGAGCTGCCCAGATCAAACTTGGATTGATCGGGGCAGTCAACGCTTTCAAGCTCCCTGTACCGATTTCTCCGGACACCCCTAGTTTCAGATCTTTGGGCTGTGCCATGGTGAGCCCATCAGTGTGCGAGTTTGGAAACCATTTGTTCCAACATTCCCATCTCTCTTCGATTTTTAGGAGAGTGTGTTTGCACACTTCCTTTTCTCTCATAATCAGTTTAACCATAATTATGCAATCAGCCTTAGAGAGCCATGGGGCAGAAAACTACAAAAGGGCACCACGACGAAGCCCAAGTGGCTCAGTGGTGACCTTATGGAGAAGTGCAAACTAACCTCTTCCCTGAAAGAGGGGCATAGATGGAGTCCAGGTGGGAGGGCAGCAGAGGACATGGCTCATCAAAAGGGAAAGCGACAGAGGAGCGCTCAGCGTCTGGGCTGGGATTGGTGGAGCAGTCTGTTTCCAGTCTATGTCAGTTTTGCATGGCTTCATTCCATCCCCTTTCCTTATCAATCTGCAAACATATTTTTTTAAAACTGCATGAGAATTCACATTTAAATACACTTTTCTGTACTCATTTTATCCTAAAACATGCGTTTTTAATGTATTTTGGTACATTTTTGAGCAGAGAACAATATTGCAGAATTCACAGAAGTGTGAAAACCAATAGTTAACTGGGCTGGCTGGGGGATTCTGGGAATTGTAGTCCAGCACATCTGGAGGGACCAGGTTGGAGAAGGCTCCCCTAAGCATTATCATAGTTCTTGGTGTTGTGCTGTCGAGGACCTAATTCCAGGCGTCTCCCACAGCCCCATAAATCATGATGAGCTCATTCAGATATGCTTCACCCGCTTGAGTTTGCTGCCGATCCGTGCTCTGGAGTGCCATTTTAAAGCTGACGCACTGAGTGGGTTTGTACTCCTGGTTTTAAGCTGACACGATCTGTTTCTTTGGGGGGATTTTCAAAGCAGCTTTTGTGCAGCCTGAGCCGGCTTGCGTTTTTCAAAGGCACAATCTGAAATAGATTTGGAGCCTCGAGTCTGGATAAATGTATGACAGGTGGCTGGCCTTGAGCACTTTTTCGAAGTATTTAAAATCCCCTTGCTACAGTGGTGCCTCTCCTGGCCCTTAGGCTCAGCTGGGGCAGAATGCAGTCCGGATTCCAGGAGCATGGAGTGCTCCCACGCAGGCAGTGGCTTCCTGTAGCCTTGCAAGCTCAGTCCAAACCTCCAGTTATTTGCCCATCCTGCAAAACTGCTTAGGCCCGCCGTGCCACGTGAAGTCCAGAGTGCATGTGGTGCTCAGCGGCATGGAACTTCCTGCCATCTTTCTTTTAAGTGGCAACTGCAGGTGGCGGGTTTCTCTTCCTGCTGTTTGCTCAGAGTCTTCCCCTGCCCAGCTGTGCTTCTCTCCCCAAGGGGTAAAAAGATACAGGGGGCTGTATCCTGCCCCTCCCCCCCACACACACACTAGGAAGAATACGTGGGGTGGTTTTGTGTGGGGAAAAATCCTTGGAGAAGGACTGATCACCCCTCCTGCTGCTGCCATGCTTGAGATTCCAGCTACCATCCTGTGGTCTTTTTAAAAACAAGTTTGTAGAAACATAGATTTGGCGGCTTGTCTCGTGTAGTTTCAGTCTAAGAGGCGCGCTGCTTGGAGCAGGGGTGTCAAACCCTTCAGCCCGAGGACGGAATGCAGTTCTGGAGAAGCTCTCAGGGGCTGCATTCCGGGGTGGGCGGGGCCAAAGGCAAAAGGGGTGGGGCCAAAAAAGCAAAACGTACCAGCCTGTTGTAGCTTCAAACTCCGACTGCCCGTAACCCAGCCTTCAAAGAGGCATCTCAGCCTTTTAGAATTGGGGGTGCGGGGCTGCACAAAAGCTGGAAAACTGCCAAGTGACTGGTGGTCCGTGGAAAGGGGGTGGGGCCAGGGGAAGGGGAAGGGAGAGTGGCCGTCTAGGGAACCCCAGTTGGCTGGATTGGGGCCCCAGGCAGGCCGGATCTGGTCCATAGGCTTCAGGCTCGACTCCCCCTGATCTGGAGCATCTCTAGAGCACCGTCTGGTCCAGTTTTATTGGATGAGTTTCAGTTACTGAGGCCTGAGGATGCGGACAAGGTGCTTGGCCAAGTCCGATCGACCACTTGTGTGCTTGACCCTTGCCCTTCATGGCTTATTAAATCAAACAAGGAGGGGTTGTCCGGCTGGGTCCAGAAGGTTGTAAATTCCTCCTTGAGAGAGGGAGTGGTGCCTGCCGCTTTAAAAGAGGCAGTAATTAGACCACTCCTGAAAAAGCCTAACCTGGACCCAGAGGATGTTAACAATTATAGGCCAGTGGCCAACATCCCCTTCCTGGGCAAGGTGCTTGAGCGGGTGGTTGTAGGACAGCTCCAGGCACTCTTGAATGAAACGGAATATCTAGATCCATTTCAATCGGGCTTCAGGCCTGGTTTTGGAATGGAAACTGCCTTGGTCGCCCTGTGGGATGACCTCTGCCGGGAGAGGGACAGGGGGAGTGCGACCCTGTTGATTCTCCTGGACCTCTCGGCGGCTTTCGATACCATCGACCATGGTATCCTTCTGGATAGGTTGTCTGGGTTGGGAGTTGGAGGCACTGCACTACAGTGGTTCCGCTCCTACTTGGATGGCCGATTGCAGAAGGTGGTGCTGGGGGATTATTGCTCTGTGCCATGGCAATTGTGCCATGGGGTTCCACAGGGCTCTATTCTATCCCCCATGCTGTTTAACATCTACATGAAACCGCTGGGGGAGGTTATCCGGAGGTGTGGGCTGAGGTGCCATCAATATGCGGATGACACCCAGCTCTACCTCTCTTTCTCATCAAAACCAGGTGAGGCAGTGGCTGTTCTGAACCAGTGCCTGGGCACGGTAATGGACTGGATGAGGGCCAATAAACTGAAACTCAATCCAGACAAGACGGAGGTACTGTTAGTGGGTGGTTCGTCTGCCCGGCTAGGTGATATTCAACCTGTTCTGGAGGGGGTTGCACTCCCCCTAAAGGATCAGGTTCGTAGTTTGGGGGTGCTCTTGGATCCAGAACTGTCACTTGAGGCACAGGTGAACTCAGTGGCACGGAGCACTTTTTATCAGCTTAGGCTGGTATACCAACTACGCCCTTATCTGGACAGAGATAGCCTAGCTACAGTTATCCATGCTCTGATAACTTCTCGTCTGGATTACTGCAATGCGTTATACGTGGGGCTGCCTTTGAAAACGGTCCGGAAACTTCAGCTGGTCCAAAATAGGGCAGCAAGATTGTTAACAGGGACTGGCCTGCGAGCTCATATTACGCCAGTACTTTTCCAGCTGCACTGGCTGCCGGTCCATTTCCGGGCCCGATTCAAAGTGCTGGTATTAACATTCAAAGCCCTTAACGGCTTGGGGCCAGGTTACCTGAAGGATCGCCTCCTCCCATATGTGCCTGCCCGGACCTTAAGATCATCATCAGCGGCCCTTCTCCGTGAGCCCCTGCCAAAGGAAGTGAGGCGGGTGGCTACTAGGAGGAGGGCTTTTTCTGTTGTGGCACCCCGGCTCTGGAATGAGCTCCCTAGTGAGGTTCGCCTGGCACCTACATTGTACTCCTTTCGGCGCCAGGTGAAGACCTTTTTATTTTCCCAGGCATTTTAGCTTTCTAAATTTTTATCTTTGCTGTTTTAAATCTGTATTTTAAACTCCTGTACTGCTGCTAGGTTTTATTGTGGTTGTATTGTTATATTGTGGTTTTAATGTTCTATATATTTTAAATTGTTTTATTGTGTGTTGTTTGGTTTTAGTTTTTGTGAACCGCCCAGAGAGCTTCGGCTATTGGGCGGTATAGAAATAAATAAAATAAATAAATAAATAAATAAATCTCCTCAGTATGGACAACATGGATCTGAAGAAGCAGGGGTTCACCAAGGCTCATCTTAAAAACTTTTAAAACATTTTGCTGTGTGGGCCCGCTTTTTCTGACGGAGTCAAAGTTGGTAAATGGGGGAGGAGCATTGCTCAATGGGTAGAACACATGCTTTGGATGTAAAAAGCCCCAGGTTCAATTGATGGTTTGGTTTTATATTAAAGATATCTATACTTCCCCTCAGGAAAGCTTCTTGAGCAATTTGCAAAACAACAAAATGTAAAAAATAAAAGCCAATAAATTGCAGCATGTTAAAATAATGTATGAAGGAACCTGGGAGCAGAAAATGTATTTGCCTGGTACAGAAAAGATAGCAACGTTGGCATGAGGTGAGCCTCCCGGGGCAGCGAATTCCACAAATGCGGCGCTGCCCCTGAGAAGGCCCTGTCTCCCTGGACGCCACCTGCCTTGCCTCACCTTGGGGCAGCCACCAGGAAGAGAGGCTCCAAAGATGAGCTCAATGCACACAGCAGGTTGGGTCCCTGGCCCCTCCAGCCAAAAAGGGATCTCCAGTGGCAGAGGTAGGAAAGGTCCCAGGCCGAGACCCTGGAGGTCCAATGCTATCCAGATAAGACCATACTGAGGCCTGGAAGCAGAAAGCAGCTTCAACGTTCACATTGGGGTGAAGTCCTGATATTTGTCATGTAGGCTTCTGATGCCCTGATTCTGGAGAACAGCCATAGGGGAGGGGTGCAGCCCTCAGGTCTTGCTTGTGAGCTACCCTGGCGCATTGCTCTGGAAGACAGGGCACAGAGGCACACGGCAGGGGCCACTTGTCTGATCCAGCATAGCGATGCTTCCGTGTCCTCTGTGTGAAGCAGAACAGCCTGTGAAGTGCTGCCACCCTGTGGTATCTGTGAAACACAACTCTTGTTGCCAAATCCTGCAAGCCCTCTTTCTTTTGCACACAGGTCAGAAAGGGGTGGGGTGCATTAGCCCAGGGGACGGTCCTTTCCCCCCATGAATGCATGGCTGCCCTTGAGATGATTGCCTGCCTGTCCTGCATCTGTAACAAAGCAGAGGTGTTGTGAAGCAGGAAAGAGGGAGGGAGGGAGGCTGGCTGGCTGGCTGGCTGTTCCCCCCCCCAATGTTTTTGCTGTGGGTCTGTTCAAATAATCTATTCGTCAGACTCATTATCCAGGCTGTGGCCTTCTTCTGGTGTCTGAAGGCTGAAATAGCTATTAGTGGAGATGCGCATGTCATACCAGAGCAGGGAGTGAGATGATAAAGGCAGAAAAGAGGATGTATCTCCCTCACTCGCTCTCACTCTCTTCCTTGCAGATTTTAAGCCATACGTCTCCAACTTCTGCTTTAAGACCTGAGGTCAGAGCTATCCAACAGCTCAGATTTGCAATAAATTACCCTGCAAAGCAACTAGGGCTTGTAAATAGGAGTCTGCAGCTGGTCATCTCTGGCTGAAGTCTGTGTCTCCCAGTTACATAGGAAGCTATCTTATACCAGTAAGACTATGTCCATCTAGACCAGTATCCTTTACTCTGACAGGCAGTGGTGCTTTAGGGTCTCTGGCAGAGAGAGACCTTTGCCATCAGCTGCCAGGTGATCCTTTGAAGATGTGGGAAGTTGAACCTGGAACCTTCTGCATGCAGAGTGCAGGCTGCACCACTGAGCCACAGTCCCTCCACATTGCAGCCTCGGAGAGACAGTTGAGGAGGGAGCATTGGCGGTGCACACTGGGACATGGCTGGCAAGACCTTTTACCAAGGCAGCTCAGCTCTTGAGGAGCTTTCGTGGACAATAACGTTGTTTAGGGAGTCTTGGTGAAGGCAAATCTGACTAGAACAAAGGTAAAGAAAGACAGGAAATCAGATTTCCAAGTGAAACTGAGAGAGGGCCTAGCACCAAGCGCCTTCTGCTCCAACTGAGAGAACAGGCTGATCTGGGTAAAGTCTCACTTCTCCAGCCTCTGTCCACAGGACCAGCCTGGTGCTGAAAGTCATGGGGAGAAGCTTCCAGCCACTGACAGGACATTCCTAGGGAAGTATGAGAAATTCGTTTCAGCTGGTTTTTGATCAGGATTTACCCAGTTTGCACCTTCCAGACCATAACCAAGATGCAGTCTGCTGTCAAAGTCCATACATTTCTGAGCTTGCAGTGTAATTCGTGGACCAGAAAAATGGTGTTCAACAGCATGTGTACATTTGAAAAATGTGCACTTTAGAAAAAGGCACACAGTTATGCCTTGCTCAGTGGGAGAAGGATGTGTACATTACAAAGAAGTGCACAACTGATGCGTACATTTGGAAAAATATGCACAAAAATTCACATGGGTTTTCATGCAGAAAAAGAAAAAAACAAAGCTCTCAGTCTGATACAGATTCGAGTCAGAACGAGCTTCAAGATGGAATTCAGGGAACTTTAGCAAGCTTGAGTTTTGCTGATTTGCACATCCCTAGACATTACTGGAGATATTTAGGATGCACAAGTGCTCAATTTCAGCCTGTTGTCCTTTTCTTGCCTGGACAGAAGCATGAACACTGAACAGCACTTGTCTGAATCATACACCATGAGTCCAGGACACAGTTTTGTGCACCACAGCTGAACACCCACATGGGAGATCTGCTGCAGTGTGCAGAATAAGCGCTTGTGCCCATGATGACTTGCAAGGACATTGGGATTCTCCTCTGATTTGGATCATTGTGAGTCCAGGGCTGGTCGAGTGACCACCCTTTTTCCCCAGGCAGGATTCCTGTGCCTTTAATAGCTGTGTGACAGACAGACAGACAGACAGACAGTCATGCAGCAGCAGTTGCACAACTTTTCCCAGTATGGTGAAGCAGTGATAGGGCAAGTTAGCCTGTTGGATTTCTGCCTGTTGTGCACAGGAGCCCTGTGAGGAAAAAGGACTGCAAATCTAACCGTCGACTATCTGAAATCTAGCCCCTAACTCCTACATTGATGCGGTCTACATTGATGCTTGAAGATTGAAGTTGGCAGGGCATTATTATTCATCTCACTTGTCAAGAATGCAAAAAGAGACACAAAAGAGAAATTGATGTGGAATATGCAAGCTTTTGACTTTCACGTAACTCTTCATCAGACCTTGATTCAAGGAACGACATCATCCTTCATCTCTCCTATACTTTGTGACAAACATGACAGATGCTGCTTGATGGTTACTGAAGAAAGGGGGAGCATTTATGATTTCCTAAAATCTGCTGGAACGGTCACCTTCCACCAACCCTGGCATCCTTTCAGAAAGCTCTAATTGGCTTGTTCCTACGCAGAGGCAGGCTTTGCTCAACCCAGGTTACCTGCCAGAAATCGCAAGGCCCTGCTAAAGGATCAGGGTTCACATTTCTGTGGAGGCAGCAGTCTCAAGTCTGTCGATAGCGCTGGGTTTTATCGTGCACTTAATTCAGTCATTCAGTCACGTGCCATCTGCTCCTCCCCAAACTTTGAGGCACTTAGTCCTTGCATGCGAAATGGATTTTCTGGGAATTTGCAAGTAAATCCATTCATTAGTTGGGGGCTTTAAATTAATTAAAGGACCTGGAGTCTTTTTAAGGAATTTAACATCTGTGTCAGTCTCTGTAATAGAATAAAACAGACTCCAAGGCTTGTTTGGGATTTCGGCTGCAGTGGCCAGAGGCTGCCTTTAAAGTCACAAGGTTGCCAGTTATTTTTAACTCTTCTTACCAGAAAGGTTGCAAGCTTTTGCAAATTGAGCTCATCGCTTATCCATGTGCTCCCTGAACAGGGCTGCTCAGGATCAGGCCTTCGGGTCTCTGCAAGTCTTTCCTGTTCGGGAAAAACTCAGATCCTGCCTTGCAAGTGTTCGGGATGCAGGATCTCAACACTGCTTTGCACTCCTCGCTGTGGCTGAGCATTCCTGGGGTGCCTTTACTGTCTCTTAAATCAAAGCTGTAATTTAGGGCTTTGATGGACCATTGATGCTGTCTGTAAGGTTGGGGTGCCTTTATGGTCTTTTAAATTAAAAATAGGACTTTTAGGTCTCTGAATTATGCACCTCATACTGAATTCTGTGCTCAAGCAGATTGCACACAGTCCATGGGGGGTGATGGGTTAGAGGGTCTCAAGGGTTCTGGTGGAGGGAGCCTTTGATGCCTCCGCTCCTAACCTGGTCTCCACGTGCAGGCGAATGAGGGGGTAGGATGGCCTGCAGGTGCAGGATGCCATCTTTGAATGCTCCCCTATGTAAAAGTAGACAGACAGACAGACAAACAGCCTCCCTGCAGGTAAAAAGCTAGCTCAGCAGGGAGCATGCTGTATACCTTTTTACTTTCAGGGATTTATATCCATGGAGGAACATTTAAAGAAATATCCCCACATCTGTAGTCTGAAGCAGTGGAATCCATTTTACCACCTCAGGATTCTAGATGCCACCTCATTCTGCTGCATTTGTAGGCCAAGCTTCTGTCAGAGCCTTCAGGGATGATCTAGGCAGCTAAAAATAATGGAAAGGTATTCCAAAAGCATGACTTCTTAGTTTAAATTTGAAAAGACTATCGGGCACTTCCAGATGGAGAGTTTTGCTAGCTTTCAGCACTTTAAAAGGTTCTCTTCTACACAACTATTAGCCTGTTGCAGGAAGATAAAAACATAGGATGATCAGTCCCTAATATTAGTCCACTAATTGCATAGATTGGCCATACAATTGATTAATGATTTATGGAATAGTTAATGGCTTGGAAATTGAACATGCTCACCATCACACATTCCTGTGTCCATGTCATTATGCATGAATAACTCAGAAAAAATTACACGTAATTTGTTATTATCCAATTTGCTAAGTGTTTGGGAAAGACTGAGTTCTCAATAGTCTCTACTAGTATCTCATTCTCTCTCTCTCTCTCTCTCTCTATATATATATATATATATATGAGATACTAGTAGAGACAATTGAGAACTCAGTCTTTCCCAAACACTTAGCAAATTGGATAATAACAAATTACTTGTAATTTTTTCTGAGTTATTCATGCCTAATGGCATATATATATATATATATATATATATATATATATCTTCAGATTTAATGACATATATATGTATATGTGTGTGTGTGTGTGTATATATATATACACACACACACACACACACACACACATACAGATTTAATGCATAACAGAAATTAAGATACTTTACAATGTAGGAAATAGGTGATCTTGATGATATATGAATCTAATTTAGGGTAAATGCAGTTGTTAAATAGGATGATATTAAACCTAAATTAATGCTTTCAATCCTGTCTGGTTTGACAATTTTCACATTAGATTGTGTCTTACAAACTTGTGAAAACTATTAAGACAACAACAACAAAAGAATTCTAAAGATATTAGCTGAACTTGCCTGGAATTCCCTCTTCGGCACAACTCGTAAAGGTGCCAGAGCCCTGCTCCCTTGCTCTGCACCTGGCTACTGGATGACATTGGTGCCAATGTTGGATCCACCCCTACCCCTGACAGCAGTAAATACTAGTTTCAGAAGAAGGACTTTCCTCAAAACCTCAGCAGGAGAGGAAGGGGTTGCATCCCCCCTCCACGCCTGTGTTGACGGCCTTTTCTGACAATGGGGGCATTCCACTCTTCTCTCCCCATCTCCCTTTTCTGGTTTTCTTTTCCAATGGACAGGTAAGGATTCTGCAGCTACTGAACATGCTCAGCCCTCATAATGCTGGGGGGGGGGGTTAAGTTTTGGGGTGGGGGTTGGGGTACTTCTGCATCCCTTAAAGTTCACCCAGCCATGCTGATACTTCCTTCTTGTTTCTCAGTGGTCTGGTTTTGTTTATATACATAGCTGTTGGCACTCAGCACCTGAGTTTGTGATTAGACGGGGTGACTCTTTTGATATTTTCATATTGCAGAATGTGCTTTTAAATTAGGTATCTATTGTGACACTGTTTGGAAGTGTCTTTTATAGGGATATGCTATGGATAATAATGTACTGTTGATGTATCCATATTTTTGTTTGTTGTGTTGTGACCTGCTTAGAAAGTAGTGTATACAGAAAAGCAGTATACAGATAAAGTGACTGACTTTCATCTGGGAGAATGCACACACATGCGCACGCACGCGCACACACACACACACACACATGAATGCCCCCTTTCTCTTAGAAAGTACACTGTTACAGCCCTGCTTTCTTCCTTGACAGAAGACATCAGTGCCTTTGTGAAATCAGCAGTTGTTACACCAATCCACACCCTCATCTCAGACCTATTTGCATGTCTAATAACCAGGACACATCATGTATGGAAAGGAGCAAAGAGTGCTGTATTGAATAGGCCTGGAAGCCAGAGGTCAAAAATGAATGTAGACATTCAGAAACAACAACCAACCAATGGAGCAGCTGTCAAGAAACAAAAAGGGACACCGAACAGGACTTGGGAGGGCGAGGAAAGGGAGGAACACGTTATCTAGTTTGGTGAATTTGGTGGGTGTTTTCACTAACATGGGCTATTGTGCGGAGGGGTATAACTGTATAAGATTTAAGGAAAGGAGGAGGCAGAGGATGGTGGTGAGGATCCCAAGGGATGGAGAAGGGTGGGGGGACGCATGAGCCAAGGGAAATAAAAATGGCCCAAAGCCAGCTGTGAGGGAAGCAGGGGCTGCCCACCCATTCAGCCACATTTCCTTCCAGACATGTCTCTACTATTTTTGGATGCCATAGAGAGATAGGATCATTGTGGGCTTCCCATTGGCATGAAGAGACAAAGGCTCCAGATGTTGAAAAAAAATGGGTTTATTCCTTGAAGTAGCCCAATGCGTTTCGGCCGTGTATCATATATAAGGGCCTTCTACAGGGGTCAATATTTCTTTTTAAAAAACGGCTGCAGAGATCTCCGAAAAGATATATCTTGAAGGTGAATCCTGTGGCCCTCATTCCATTGGGTTATTTTGGATGTTCTCCAGTTTTGGCTGACCCTGGGCTTCCCATTGGTGCAACTAGTTGGCCACTTTGGGAACCAGGATGCTAGGCTAGATAGGCCTTTGGTCTGAACTAGCATATGGATCTTCATATGCTCTTCTCATCACTGCATTTGTGAGAGGAAGAAAAAGCATTTCATTATACAGTATATATCAGTATATATAGCAGCCTAGCACATCTGGAGGTTGGGAAAGTCTGTTTCAGATGGGCCATTAATCTGATCAAATAGGGCTCCTTTTATGTCTTTCCGGAAAACAATGGTGTGTAGGGAGGGGGGAGGAAATATTGCCCCCCGTACACACACACACACACACACCGAGCTTCACACCGGTTCCGCTCCCTTCCGCTCATCCTGTGGTGACTCCTCCCTGTCTCCCCTTCCTCTCTCACGAATCCACCTCAGACCATTCTCTGCTGTCATTCCCACGACTGTGGTGGGATCGTCCATTTTGAGGTCCATTTTTGAGATCGTCCATTTTCAGAGCTGTTCCAAGCCAAGCGGGGAATAGTGTAGCCACAGGCTCTAATACCGGGGGCAGGGGGGGGACTGAAGATGTGTGCCTCCAGAAGGAAAGAGGCCAGCGGAAGGGAGCCAGATGCTTTGTTGACTCTTGCCATGGGGACCTGGCCCAGAACAGCCAGCCCTCGAGCTGTGATGGGTTGCCAGATATTGTTGGTTGTGCGTGGATAGTTGTGTTGGATGACTCTTCTTTGCACTGAGATGAAAGCTGCTCTCCTCCTCCTTCGTGAAGGAAGGTGTGGGACTGTGTCCTGCAACAAGCACTGTGGGGGGCTAATGTGATGACTCCAGGGCTTGGAGGCTTGATATATGCTTGCAATTACTGGAGGTGGTTTAGTATCCTCTGTTCCATGAGACAGCAGTACATTAGTCCCTTACGACCTCAAATCCAGTAAATCCTGGCTGTTATGGAGAAACAGGGTAGAGGGGATGTTT
Source organism: Heloderma suspectum (assembly GCF_057233095.1). Classification (NCBI taxonomy): domain Eukaryota; kingdom Metazoa; phylum Chordata; class Lepidosauria; order Squamata; family Helodermatidae; genus Heloderma; species Heloderma suspectum. Next base: position 3,026,269 of record NC_139459.1, on the reverse strand, counting down.
TCTTCCCTCCTTCTAAGTCTAGAGCTCGGGGGGGGGGGTGTCACCCAATGAAATTGGTGAGAAATAGGTTCAGGACAGACAAAATGGAAGCCCCTTCTTCACATCTCATTAACTCATGGGATTTGCTGGCACACGACTGTGTGGATGGAAGCTGGCTGAGATGGCTTTAAAAGGGGATTAGACGCATTTATGGAGGAGGAACTGCGGAGGTCTTTCAGTAGTTCTGAGCCATGATGTCTTATGTGGAACTTCCATCTACAGAGCCAGTCTACCTCTCAGTACCAGATTTTTAGGTATCAGTTTTCTGGATGGCTTAGGCATACCCAAAACCATATTGGGATACAGTTCTCCCCCACCCCTGGTGTTTCTGGTGAGAGACTTCCAAATGTCTCCCAGTGTCTTTAGCTATGTGTGTTCAAAATGTCAGTTTTGTAGGTGGCCTCACCATTCGAGTGGGGGCGGGGGGACTCTTTTTAATGAGAGAGATGTGCACATTTTCCTCCTTCAGACTTTTCTAGTAAGCAGGGATTACATGTAAATGAAGTTGCCTCTTCCTGGCTCATGTGGGAGTAAGTGCAATCGCTTGGGGCTACAGTTTGGGTCCCCCATGTTGGAAGAGAAATAGAAAACTGTCAGATTCCCCCCCCCCTCCGCTAATCCAGGAGCCAGGGTGATGTATGTATGAAACCTCAGGCTGCTCCCACCATTGTTAGACCCCGGACAGATGCGGTGCCTCTGTGAGTCAGTCTCTGGGGCCTGTTCGGTCAATGCCGCTATAGAGTTGCAGGCCAGTGCTCCGAACATGGGATCGGGGAGGAGGAAACCTGTTGCCGTTGCTTCCGCAGGCCAGCCTGACACAGCCGGATCCTCAGAGCTGGGTGAGAACACAGCGAGGACCATACTCCTTCGCCCCGGTGTGAGGACCAACCCTGGCACAGGGGGCTGAAGGGGCCAGGACCTGGGCTGCGCATGCAGCAGGAGGAGGTGGCAGAATCCTCAGGCAGCGGAGTGGACGCTGCCATCTCAGAATGCAGGCTGGGGGTGCCGTTAAAGCAGCACCCTTTCCAATATTAAGGGGAAACAAAGGAACAAACTCCACTCCAACACAGACAGACCAAACTCACACATCGGGGAGAAAGGCCAGGATCCCGGGGGTACTCCCTTGTGTTATTTTCTATCTGCGGAGCATTTTTCATCCAGGGGAGCATTCCAAAATGGTGTACACCGTTCTACCACCTCCAGCCTCCACTGCTTCATTCTGCTGCATGTGGAGACAGAGTTACGGTGACGGGTGGGAAGCGGGAGGAACGGGGCAAGGCTCCATGCTGTGCCTTGCCCCCCACCCGCCCCCAACGCCGCTGCCATGGTCTTTTCCTACCAAAGGCAATGCAGGGGGCGTGTTGGTGCTTGCATGTCTGCGCTGCAAAGGGGAGTTCTTTCCAGACCTGCCTGGCTTTACACCAAGGAATTCTGGGCAGGTTTTGCAAGTGGCACTGAATCTAGAATGTGTCGCTTACGCGTGGTGCTTATGGGGCATAGATGGCGGAAGAGAGCCGTTTTTCCGTCAGGTGTGCAAATTAGCCAGTATAGATGTTAACGTTTGAAAGAGCAGTTGTAAAGAATGCAGGAATGGGTTCACATGACCCTCTTGAAAATGGCCCCTGTGAATGGCCACTTTGAGAGTTCTGGCCCTTCCCTGCTAGATTCTTAGAACCTCACTAGAGCCACAGTTCCCAGAGGCAGTCTCTGACAGGTAAAGCAGTTTGAGCTTGTGCAGAAATGCCTCCTGTTCCAAAACAGTCAAGGTTGCAGCAAATAGAGCCTGGAATGACCTCTGTTTCTCTCTCTCCCAACAGCACCACCCAAGGATCCCATCCTGATGTGCCGGTCCAATAATTACCCCAATGGCTTCTACTGCAGTTGGCACCTGTCTAGCCCAACCTACATTCCTGACACCTTTAACATCACTGTGATGTAAGTGGGGCTGGTGGGATGGGGGAGAGAAGGCACAGGAGGGACAATGTCATGTGGAGCATTCCTTTTGCAGGAGGTGGGGGAGGCTGCTGGAAGTCCAACAGGAGCCATGTGGGTAGCCCACCCAGAATAAGAACACAGACCAAGCTATGTGTTACTTCAGTTGACTTTACAAGCATTAGGGCATGCGCTCAAGATTGTTCAACATGCGTTTGTCTCCTGCTCCTCCCAGTCTTCGTCCACTGGAGTGCAGCTTAATTATGGGTAGAGTGTCGGGTGGTCAGATGCAAACATAGGAACTTAGGGACCAGGCTATTTGTGCATCTAGCCCCATTTTGGCAGGATGCTCCAGGGTCTGCAATAGAGAAGCACCTTACCATCGCCATGATAGGATGGCTGGATGCCAAAGAGGAGTGCTGGACTCTTGCACCTTCGGTAGTTTTGTAGAAGAGAGGATTTCCTCTGGTGTAGCTTGCTATGTAACCTTCAGCTTTTGAAATCCCTTCTTTTAAAGGGATTCCAGCCATTAAAGGTGCAGGAGTGTATCCTCTTTTGCATCTGGCCACTCTCTCTGTTCTAGCTTCAGTACACGTTGACTTGTGTGTCTACCCAGGCAGCTTGTGTGTCTACCCAGGCAGCTAAACTCACTTGCATATAACTCAGATCTTCATCTTTTTTGAAACACAGCAGAAAGGGTAAACAACCAATAAATGCAGGATCAATACTTAGTTGTGGAAGAAGAAGGTATAGCAGTTGAAATGAACGAAAAGGTATGGATGAGATAGATGGACGAGGTGGGGAAAAAAACCAGTGCAAGGCCAGGCCTCAGGCTGCAACCCAGAACCAGGCCAGAGGGAGGAAGTCCTCAACCGAGGAAGAGCCAGTACAAACCATATTCGAAGTTCTTCCTAGGGACAACTTCTTATCAATGCATGACAGCAAGGCCTGATCAGTTGCCCACAGATTCATATAGGGCAAACTAGAGCAGTTACAAATGCAGAACCTCAGGGACATCATCACAAGTAACACAATTCCCACTTGGGACAGAATACTGCCTGCTAGCTGATCCTTCACAACATAAGAAGGGCCATGCAGATCAAACCAAAGGACTGCCTTTATTCTCCATGAATTTGTCTAATTCCTTTTTAAAGCCATTCAAGTTGGTGGCCATCACTACATGTTGTGGTAGCAAGTTCCATAGTTTAACTACGTACTGTGTGAAGAAGTACTTCCTTTTATTTGTCCCACCAATCAGCTTAATGGGATGACCCCATTGGGTTCTAGTATTATGGGAAAGGGAGAAAAATGTCTCCTTATCCACTTTCTGCACATCATGCTTAATTTTGTACACTTCTGTCTCCCCTTACTCACCATTTTTCTAACCTAAAGAGTCTTAGATGTTGTATCCTTTCCTTGTAGGGGGGGTTGCTCCAGCCCCTTGATGACTTTGGTTACTTTTTCTGCACCTTCTCCAGCTCTACAATATCCTGTTTTAGGTTTGGTGACCAAAATGTACACAGTGTGGTTGCACCATAGATTTGTATAACGGCAGGATGATATTGGCAGTTTTCACAGAGATGCCAGGGATTGAATATGAGACCATTTGCATGCAAACCAGATGTTCTATGACTGAGCTATGGCCTCTCCCCAAAGAGAGACAAGCCTCCTGAACCTTTAATAATTGTATAAAAGAGGGAATTTTTGGCAGGAGTGATGGAGGAGCATGCAAAACCAGAGGGGAAGAGGACCCATAAACCAGGGCCTCAATTATATAAAAATGATAATAGAATCCCTATACTATTTATAATATTATAAGAAACAAAGTTACACGAATATAATTGAGAAGATTCAACAGTCACGCATTTGTACAACACCTATTAGCACAATAATAAGTTTATAATGGTACAGTTATAAGGAACAAACAAACATAAAAAGGTATATATCAGTAAGCAATATTTGAGGAGAATCCAGACAGTATCTCTTTTTGAAAACTGCTTTATCAAACGTATACTCGAAAATGTCCCTTGCAACAGCATAGATCACTTCACCAATCATATGCTCTGCAAGGCAGCTGAATCCATAAATCTTCCTTAATCGTGCTGCTGAGATGAATTTTCAGACATGTTGTGCCAAACATAAAGCAAATGCTTAACCACTGAGCTTTGGTCCCTCCCCAAAGGGGGACAGGACTCCTGAACCTTTAATAATTGTGTAAAAGAAGGATTTTTGGCAGGTGTAGTTCATTATAACCTAGCAATGAAGGGGTCAAAGACTCTCCATCAGCCAAACATTCCTCTTCTATCCACGACTTGAAGGCACAAGAGCCCTGAATGGCTTTGCATTTAGTCACCAAGTGGCATAGGGATTCTGATCCTCATTGGTAAATGGGGGGGGGGTCATTTTCTTACTCTGGATTGATTCATCTGGACGGGGAGTTTGATCTTCTATACATGTCTACATCATATCTTGAGTTGAGAAGGCAAACACTTAGGGACCAGGCTATTTGTGCATCTGTGTTGGTGCTAAGCAGGGAGAGGAAAATGAAAAAGATACCAAAGCTCTAATAGTAACCCTTACATGCACAATCCGTAGGTTTTTCCCTGCAACTGTAGGTGGTAGGATACAATGGAGAAAGGAATCAATATTATAATATGGAAGATACTGTGCTAAAACAATTATGAAGGAAACATAACTGGACCACAGTTACTGATCTGATCACACATTATTTAGTGTAGGGCTATGCAGGACCTTGTGAGACATTTTGCCACATTTGGCAAAAGCAGTTCTTCACCCAAGTCATTCTCTTCAAATTGCCTTCTAGTTTCACCTTCTTAGGCAGAGCTCTGTGGCGCCTTTAGAAAGTAAGAAGAATCCTACTGGATCAGATGTAGGATCAGATCTAGGTGGATCCATCCATTCCAGCAGCCTCTTCCCCACTGGGGCCAGCCAGACCCCTCTTTGGAGGAGCACGCAAGCAGGGCATGGAAGTTAGAGGTGAAGCACCTTGAATAGCTCCTTTACAGTTCTGACTGAAACCCGGAGCAGATTCACTGCCCCACTGACATCGGAGCCACCAGCTTCCACTGGTACCCCACATCAGGTGCTTAAGGGATACACTCCTCTGAACATGGAGGGTACATTTAGATATCAATTTGAGTGATTTTGACATTTAAAACATGCAAAACAGAACTGCTAAGGCATGTCAAAATGTCTCGCCTAATAACAGGCAAACAAGGATGTCAATATAGGCACAAAAACAAAATCTCATAAGAAAAATCCTTCATGCTGCGCAAAAGAAGTTAATGTTCAGAAAAGCCATACAAAACATTAATGTACCTTAAGCTATATCTACTTTTAACTGTTCCCTTTCACTGCACTAATTCTTTCTGAAAGTTGATATCCTTCCTCATGATTAGACGTACTGTCTCACCTGGGAAAAATACCAATCAATTCAAAAGAAAAACCCACTGATAATACATCTTTTCCAACTGCACTGCAGAGATGCCCCCCTTTTAATGAGTGGTGCTTTCTTAAAGGTTCAGGTGATAAACCTGGTAATCATAGAATCATAGAATAGTAGGGTTGGAAGGGGCCTACAAGGCCATCGAGTCCAACCCCCTGCTCAATGTAGGAATCCAAGTCAGAGCATCCCTGACAGATGGCTGTCCAGCTTCGTCTTGAACGCCTCCAGTGTGGGAGAGCCCACCACCTCCCTAGGGAATTGGTTCCATTGTTGTATTGCACTAACAGTCAGGAAGTTTTTCCTGATGTTCAGCCGGAATCTGGCTTCCTGTAACTTGAGCCCATTCTTCCGTGTCCTGCACTCTGGGATGATGGAGAAGAGATCCTGGCCTTCTTCTCTGTGACAGCCTTTCAAGTACTTGAAGAGCGCTATCATATCTCCCCTCAGTCTTCTCTTCTCAAGGCTAAACATGCCCAGTTCTTTCAGTCTCTCTTCATAGGGCTGTTTCCAGTCTTCTGATCGTCTTTGTTGCCCTCCTCTGAACCCTCTCCAGTTTGTCTGCATCCTTCTTCAAGTGTGGTGCCCAGAACTGGACACAGTACTCCAGATGAGGCCTAACCAGTGCTGAGTAGAGGGGAACTAGTATTTCCCGGGATGTGGAAGCTATGCTTCTATTAATGCAGCCCAAAACAGCATTTGCCTTTTTTGCAGCCACATCACACTGTTGGCTTATATTCAGCTTGTTATCTACCACAGTTCCAAGATCCTTTTCGCTTGTCGTGTGGTTGAGCCACGTATCCCCCATCTTGTAACTGTGCATTTGGTTTCTTTTTCCTAGGTGCAGAACTTGGCATTTATCCCTATTAAATGTCATTCTGTTGTTTTCTGCCCAGCGCTCCAGTCTATCCAGATCACTTTGAATTTTGTTTCCGTCTTCCAAAGTATTGGCTATCCCGCCAATTTTGTGTCATCTGCAAATGTGATGAGCATTCCCTGCACCTCCTCCTCCAAGTCATTCATAAAAATGTGGAAGAGTACTGGGCCCAGGACTGAGCCCTGTGGTACCCCACTCGTTACCTCTCCCCAGTTTGAGGAGGTCCCATTGAGAAGCACTCTTTGAGTCCGATTCTGTAGCCAACTGTGGATCCACCGGATTGTTGCTTCATCTAGCCCACTTTGAGCTAGTTCGCTCATCAGGATATCCGTGTTAAAGATTGACCAATTGTCAGATTAGGCTTTTAGTGCCCTACAGTATGCTATCTCGGTGTAAAAATTGATCTAATCCTTTTTAAAAGAAAAAGCCATCTAAGTCAGCAGCTGCTCACACTTTGGGGCTGGCAATTCCATTTGTTAGCAAAGAAATATTCCCATTTTGCAGTTTTTAGGGATGTATACACCATCCCTGAGAAATTTGGCCCATTTCATTTAAATTTTTGCTTTTTTCAAGTGTCTCCAGATGTTTTATCTGAACTAGATCCTCCAGTTAGTCTTTGAAATTCCACTTTGGGTGAAATTTGGGGGCAACTATAACGTAGTTTTCCCAGTAGTAATGTATGGCTGTGAGAGCTGGACTATAAGGAAGGCTGAGCGCCGAAGAATTGATGCTTTCGAACTGTGGTGCTGGAGAAGACTCTTACGAGTCCCCTGGACTGCAAGGAGGTCAAATCAGTCCATCCTAAAGGAAATCAACCCTGAGTGCTCATTGGAAGGACAGATACTGAAGCTGAAGCTCCAATATTTTGGCCACCTAATGCGAAGAGAAAACTCCCTGGAAAAGACCCTGATGCTGGGAAAGACTGAAGGCAAAAGGAGAAGGGGACGGCAGAGGAGGAGATGGCTAGATAGCATCACGGATGCAATGAATATGAACTTGAGCACGCTCCGGGAGAGAGCGCAGGACAGGAAGGCCTGGCGTGCTATGGTCCATGGGGTCACGAAGAGTCGGACACGACTGAACGACTGAACAACAACAACAACAACGTAACGTGGATGTCGTTTGTCACAAAATGTCAGGATTGTGTTTGTGTCATAAATGAGCAGCAATAATTTGTACTGGATGATGCCCATCCACTTGTTCTTCTTGTGATCATCTGAGGTGGATAATACTTTGCCTGAAGTGGGCAGAGTTGCAGGAGAATGCCTGACTATGAGCGGATGAAAGCATGCGCTCTCCTTCCAGGATAATGACATGAGGCGACTCTCCTTGATGTGCACGAGCTGTGATGGATATGCTTGTGGGAGTTGAGAGGGTCAGCTTTATGCGTATGTTCAAGGATGGAGAGAATATACTGTATTCATTGGAACTTTTCTACTGTGGCCATTCATTTATGAGTCATGAACTTTTTTCATCGGCAGTTCTGTGGGCTTCAGGGCTCACAGAAATTATCTTTCTAAATAGAAGCCTGGTTTTACCTAGGAAATGTTTCATATGTGGGGAGAGACCACAGTCACAGCCATACTCCTCCCATACAGGTTAATGCAAAATCATCTGACCACCCCTCTGTCACCAAGGCAGCCAGCCATCTATTCCAGAGTGCTTCTCCAGCCTTGTGTACCCTCTTCATTCCATCCATTTCTATTAAAAAGGTGCTGGGCGGGGGACCAATTTGGCAGAGTGCAAACCCCAACCGTGTTCCTTGTCTTGGCCGCTGGCTGGAAAATGAGGCAGATTGTAATGAATCATAGAATCATAGAATAGTAGGATTGGAAGGGGCCTACAAGGCCATCGAGTCCAGCCCCTGCTCAAGGCAGGAATCCAGGTCAGAGCACCCCTGACAGATGGCTGTCCAGCCTCGTCTTGAATGCCTCCAGTGTGGGAAACCTAACCTGGGCATGGTGTACAATACAGTTTGAATCAATACAGTTTGAAGCCAGGAGAGATTAGTAGGATGAGAGACAGAATCATATGGTTTCTGCCTCTCCAGTACTCTGGGGCAGCCCCCAACCCCGGTGGGAACGGAATGGTCAGACCCCTCCCTGAGTGGGTTATACCATGGCAGGGGCCATGGCTAGGGGTGCCAGCAGAAGTGGCTTCACTCAGACAGGGTAGGCACAATGTGTCCAGCTCTGACAGCTGTGTACATTTCATAGAATCATAGAATAGTAGGGTTGGAAGCGGCCTACAAGGGGCCTACAAAATACCAATCAATTCAAAAGAAAAACCCACTGATAATACATCCTTTCCAACTGCACTGCAGAGATGCCCCCCTTTTAATGAGTGGTGCTTTCTTAAAGGTTCAGGTGATAAACCTGGTAATCATAGAATCATAGAATAGTAGGGTTGGAAGGGGCCTACAAGGCCATTGAGTCCAACCCCCTGCTCAATGCAGGAATCCAAGTCAGAGCATCCCCGACAGATGGCTGTCCAGCCTCATCTTGGATGCCTCCAGTGTGGGGGCCACACCTCCCTAGGGAATCAGTTCCATTGTCGTATTGCTCTAACAGTCAGGAAGTTTTTCCTGATGTTCAGCCGGAATCTGGCTTCCTGTAACTTGAGCCCATGATTCCGTGTCCTGCACTCTGGGATGATGGAGAAGAGATCCTGGCCTTCCTCTCTGGGACAACCTTTCAAGTACTTGAAGAGTGCTATCATATCTCCCCTCAGTCTTCTCTTCTCAAGGCTAAACATGCCCAGTTCTTCCAGTCTCTCTTCATAGGGCTTTGTTTTCAGTCCCCTGATCAGCTTAGTTGCCCTCCTCTGAACCCTCTCCAGTTTGTCTGCATCCTTCTTCAAGTGTGGTGCCCAGAACTGGACACAGTACTCCAGATGAGGCCTAACCAGTGCTGAGTAGAGGGGAAATAGGACTTCCCGGGATGTGGAAGCAATGCTTCTATGAATGCAGCCCAAAAGAGCATTTGCCTTTTTTGCAGCCATATCACTCTGTTGGCTCATATTCAGCTTGTGTTCGACAGCAATTCCAAGATCCTTCTCGCTTGTCATGTGGTTGAGCCACGTATCCCCCATCTTGTAACTGTGCATTTGGTTTCTTTTTCCTAGGTGCAGAACTTGGCATTTATCCCTATTCAATGTCATTCTGTTGTTTTCTGCCCAGCGCTCCAGTCTATCCAGATCACTTTGAATTTTGTTTCTGTCTTCCAAAGTATTAGCGATCGCGCCCAATTTTGTGTCATCTGCAAATTTGATGAGCATTCCCTGCACCTCCTCCTCCAAGTCATTAATACAAATGTTGAAGAGCACCGGGCCCAGGACTGAGCCCTGCGGTACCCCACTCGTTACCTCTCCCCAGTTTGAGAAGGTCCCATTGAGAAGCACTCTTTGATTCCGATTCTGTAGCCAACTGTGGATCCACCGGATCGTTGTTTCATCTAGCCCACTTTGAGCTAGTTTGCTCATCAGGAGATCATGGGGCACTTTGTCGAAAGCTTTGCTGAAGTTGAGGTATATGATGTCTACAGCATTCCCACAGTCCACAAGGGAGGTTACTTGATCCAAAAATGAGATCAGATTCGTCTGGCAGGACTTGTTTTTGACAAATCCATGTTGGCCTCGAGTAATCACGGCATTGTTTTCAAGGTGCTTCCAGATGGATTGCTTTATCATCTGCTCCAGAATTTTCCCAGGGATTGATGTCAGACTGACTGGTCTGTAGTTCCCAGGTTCCTCCTTCTTACCCTTTTTGAAGATAGAGACAACATTAGCCCTCCTCCAGTCATCTGGCACTTCCCCCGTCCTCCATGATTTCTCAAAGAGAACAGACTGACTGGTCTGTTTGAACTCATTCAAAGGAATTAGGTGTTCCTTGACCATATGCCTGTCGATCTCAAGCTGCAATCCTGCCCCTTCAGCCTGTACTTCGCCTTTGCCAGGGGGGTCATAGACCCTCTTTTGGGAGAAGACTGAGCCAAAGTAGGAATTGAGCACCTCTGCCTTTTCTTTGTCATCTGTTATCGTTTTGCCATCCTTATTTAATAGCTGAACAACCATTTCTTTCTTCTTCTGATGAAGATGATGAAGATGAAATGTTTTTGAGCCAGTGGTTCACCTCCTTTGCTGGCAAATTCCTTGGTGCGCTGCCTCAGTTCCATGGTGAAGGTGGTTTCAGCCATGTTTCAGACAGAACGTGCTAAGTGGTGTGTCAGCAAAGGGGTGAAAAATCTTAATATCTTGGCACATTCTGCTGGGGGGGGGGAGAGAGAGAAGGAGAAAGCAGCAGGGAAAGGTTCGAAAAGGGGGAAAGAGAAGTGTAGGACTGTCTGCTGCTGCCGAGGTGATAGCATCCCAAATACAGATGCTAGGAATTTACTCCCCCACTGCAGGTCAGGTCACTCGTCCTGCAATAGTACCCTCCTGCCGTCTAAGCTGACGTGTCCTCGAGCCCCAAACTCTCCAAGGTCAGGAGAATACATAGTAAAAGGGTCTGATCTTGCAGGCAGGTCCATTTTCACCACTTGTCCAATGTACATTAGCTCTCCTTCTCCCCTTTTGCCTTTCCTCGTTTATCTCAGAGTATGCTATCTTGAGGTCAGACTTCCCTTACATTCTCATTTGCCCCATTGCAATCAGGTGTGTTAACTGGCTGGCTTACTTGAGCCATCTGAGAGTTTTTATTGTGCCATTTCTCAAAAGTGACACCCGAAGGCATCATTTATGTATTTGTTACATCTTTATCCCAGCGTTTCCTCCAAGGAACCTGACGGCATGCCTGATTCTCTTTCTCTCCATTTTATCCTCACAACAAGGTAGTTTAGACTGAGAGTCAGTGGCTTGCAACTATGTGGGTGGGACTTTTTGCATAGGTCTTTCTCACAGAATTGGTGGGTACTGATTGTAGGGAAAGACTAACTGGACTGGCCCCACACAGGTGGAGGAACCCATGGAAAAACACCTTCCACTGCACTCCTGCCACATATAATGCATACCTCATATAGCATGGTATCCATGGTTGAAACTTTTTTTTTGGTCTTGCCACAACTCCTGAAACTTTAAGAGCTATGTAAGAGCCAGAAATTCAACATGTGAAGTTAGGAAAGCGTCTCCTGTTGAATTCCTGCCTTGTAGTTGTTAAAAATAAGCCATTTCACCTGCATAAGACCTCTCCTACAAGACAACAGATATCCTGTTATTATTCTCTTCCTATTATTCTCTGTTGTTTTAAAAAAAAACTTACCTGTAGCAGCATCTAGAGACTGAAACTTTTAAAAACTGTATAGAACCTTAAATTGGAATAGTAATTAAGGCTGCACTCCTAAACATTAATTCTTAAATGTCAGTTTTGTTGAAATCACTTGTTGCTTGCTTCTGAATAAATATGCAGAGGAATGGAGCACTATTGTGTAATATAGAGTTATTATTTCTGTTTGGGAAAGCTTAATGAGTGAGGCTGAGCTCCTCCTCCCACCTGAATCTTCTGTCCATTCTATTCTCCCTGAAAATGTTTTTCTCTGCCTCTGTTGCCCTGAATTTAAGCCAGGCCTTAGCCCTGGAACCATCAAAGCAGTACTAATAGAGGATGCCTCTGAGCATTTGCAGAGTATCTTTTGCTATGTTAAAGAGCAACAGTTATATGTGAGATTCTGGGGAGGGTGCATATGAGGGGACACTACCTGTAACTAGCATATCTCCACATTTTGAGCTCAAAGGTACCTGCTAATCCAAACACCCCAGAGCCCTCATATAGTCCTAGTTTTCTCGGCTGATGTCTCCTTTTCTCCTCTTTATTTTTCTAGGCACGACTCCAAGGAGATAATGTGTGAGAAGGATGCATCCCCCAAGAACAGGTGTTACATCCGCTACCTTCACCTCTTTTCCTCCAAGAAGTACAGAGTGACTTTGACGGTCACGAATGCCCTGGGCAGCAGCTCCAGCACCATCTCCTTCGATGAATTTGCGATAGGTAAATATGAGATCTCTTTTACAAGTGGTGTACCTTTCTGGTTCATTCTTGTGGCTGTGTCTCAGAGGTGGTCACAAGATCCAAGATGGCAGCCTGAGGATTCAAGGACTCTAAAATCCACTGAGGAAGAGAGCAATTCGTGTCATGGTGATGATGCTGGGTTTATGGGGAAAGAATGGGTAACTCAAAGGCAATCACTTGCAGTGTTAAGGACCTCCAGTAGTATCTCCCAAGATAGCATTTAGTGCTCACAGGCTGCTCTGTTTTTTCAACAAGCCATATGAATGTGAAGGAAATATCTCAAAGTGTGTTATCATAGAATAGTAGGGTTGGAAGGGGCCTACAAGTCCATCGAGTTCAACCCCCTGCTTAACGCAGGAATCCAGGTCAGAGCATCCCTGACAGATGGCTGTCCAGCCTCATCTTGAATGCCACCAGTGTGGGAGAGCCCACCACCTCCCTAGGGAATTGGTTCCATTGGCGTATTGCTCTGACAGTCAGGAAGTTTTTCCTGATGTTCCGCTAGAATCTGACTTCCTGTAACTTGAGCCCATTACTCCATGTCCTGCACTCTGGGATGATCGAGAAGAGATCCTGGCCTTCCTGTCTGTGACAACCTTTCAAGTACTTGAAGAGTGCTATCATATCTCCCCTCAGTCTTCTCTTCTCAAGGCTCAACATGCCCTGTTCTTTCAGTCTCTCTTCACATGGCACTTTGTCGAAAGCTTTGCTGAAGTCGAGGTATATTATGTCTACAGCATTCCATGGTCCATACGGGAGGTTACTTGATCCAAAAATGAGATCAGATTCGTCTGGCAGGACTAGTTCTTGACAAATCCATGTTGGCTTTGAGGAATCACTGCATTGTTTTCAAGGTGCTTCCAGATGGATTGCTTTATCATCTGCTCCAGAATTTTCCTAGGGATTGATGTCAGACTGACTGGTCTGTAGTTCCCAGGTTCCTCCTTTTTACCCTTTTTGAAGAGAGGGACAACATTAGCCCTCCTCCAGTCATCTGGCACTTCCTCCGTCCTCCATGATTTCTCAAAGAGAATAGACAGCGGTTCTGAGAGTTCTTCTGCCAGTCCCTTTATTACTCTAGGGTGCAGTTCATCTGGCCCTGGAGATTTGAACTCATTCAAAGGAATTAGGTGTTCCTTGACCATGTGCCTATCTATCTCAAGCTGCAATCCTGCCCCTTCAGCCTGTACTTCACCTTTGCCAGGGGGGTCATAGACCCTCTTTTGGGAGAAGACTGAGCAAAAGTAGGATTTGTGTACCTCTGCCTTTTCTTTGTCCTCTGTTATCATTTTGCCAACCTTATTTAATAGCTGAACCATCATTTGTTTCCTTTGTCTTTTAGTATGCACGTAGTTGAAGAAAGCCTTTTTGTTGCTTTTAGCCTCCCTCGCTAACCTCAGCTCGTTCTCAGCTTTAGCCTCCCTGACACCATCCCTGCAATTCTGTGCTACCTGCCTGTACTCTTCCTTTGTTGCTTGGCCTTCTTTCCACTTCCTATATGTGTCCTTTTTTGTTTTCAGGTCATCTCTATGCTTACTGTGAAGCCACATTAGCTTCTTCTGTTGTCTTCCACCTTTTCTTCTTGTTGGAATTGTTTGTGCCTTGAGAATTTCCTTTTTTAAAAGCTCCCACCCATCTTGGACTCCTTTTTTTGTTAGCGTCGCTTGCTATGGGACCTTACTTGTCATTGTTCTGAGTTTATTAAAATTGGCTTTCCTAAAATCCAGTGTACGCATTTGGCTACACTCAGCTTTTGCTTCCTTTAGAACCAAGAGCTCAAGTATAACATGGTCACTTTCCCACAGAGTTCCTGTAACTGCTGCTTTATCCACTCAGTCATCTCTGTTGGTTAAGATCAAGTCAAGGATAGCCGATCCTTCCTCTACTTTCTGTAGGAGGAAGGTATCCACCACACAAGTCAGGAATTTCCTGGAGGGGCCATGTTTTGCAGAATTTTGTCTCCCAACAAATATTGGGGAAATTGAAGTCCCCCATTACTACTACATCATGCTTCCTTAAAACATTGGCTATTTGCTTTTCAAAAGTTTCATCCTCGTCGTCTTCTTGATTGGGTGGCCAGTAGTAGACTCTGACCACCAGGTTCCTTTTATTCTTTGCTCCATTTATTTTGATCCAGATGCTCTTGATGGGGCTACCAAGCTCCTCCTCCTGTATTTCTGTGCAGAGAGATGTATTTTTCACATACAGTGCAACCCCACTTCCCTTTCTGTTCCTCCTGTTCTTTTTGAACAAGTTATATCCTTCAATTGCTGTATTCCGATCATGAGAGTCATCCCACCAAGTCTCAGTTATACCTATCAAGTCATAATTTCCCTCTTGTATTAAGAATTCAAGTTCGTTCTGTTTGTTTCCCATACTCTGGGCATTAGTATATAGACATTGAAGACCATGTGCTTCATAGTCTGGCTTTCTTCCTACCTGTGTCTGAAGACTATTATTGGGTGCTATCAGAGCTGTTCTCTCCATTGCGGTGCATGAGCCTTCGTCCATTGTTACCCCCAACTTTACATCTCCCTTCCCCGTTGGATTCAGTTTAAAGCCCTCCTGATGAAGTTCTTCATGCTGTGGCCAAACACATTCTTCCCAGCCTTTGTGAGGTGCAACCCATCCCTTGCCAACAACCCATCTTCCAGAAAATGTAGCCCGTGGTCCCAGAATCCAAATCTCTCGCGCCGGCACCACCTTCGTAGCCAGTCATTCACCCGGAGTATATTTCTTTCCCTTTCTATCCCTCTTCTAACTACTGGAAGGATGGATGAGAAAACTATCTGGGCCCCAAAGTTCTTGAGTTTCCTTCCCAAAGCTTCAAAGTCTGACGTGATTTCTTCGTAGCTCCGCTTGGCGGTATCATTTATTCCCACATGGATGAGAAGAAAGGGATACCTGTCAGTGGGCTTTATGAGTGCAGGCAACCTTTCAGTCATGTCTCTAATCCATCCTCCCAGGAGACAACATACCCGGTGAGTCCATGGGTCTTTGCGACATTCTTGGGTCTCAATCCCACACAGCAAGGAGTCTCCCACTACTACTCCTCTTCTCTTCTTGTTGTAGGCCTGGGTTTCATCGCCTCTGCTTGACTGACCTTCAGCCTCTTGCCCACTCACTCTCATGTAGGTTCCCCTGTGATTCTTCCTCTGCAGGCTGTCCTCCAGTCTCATCTGCAAGTACCTGGAATCGGTTCCACAGCTCCACTGCTTCCACTGGTGCAGAGTGGCGTCTAGTTCTTCTTCTCCTAACTGTCACCCTTTTCCAAGGAGTTTCCTCTACTCCATTTTTCTTCACCTCCGCATTTCCCACTTCTGCCTCAGCTTGCTGTTGCTCTTCAAGCTTCTGGTCTGCCCTTTGCTGCTGTAGTTCCCCCATTCTGTCCAAGAACTCTTCATGTTCTCTTATTCCCCGAAGGGTCGACAGTCGCCGCTCCAGTCCACTTACTTTTCCTTCCAGCAGCGTGATCAACTTGCACTTGTTGCAGGTGTCGGCCATGTTGTTCTCAGGCAAGAAAACAAACATGGCACACACCGTGCAGGTCACCACCACTGGAGAGTCTTGTCCTTCCATAGCCTCTGTTCCCTTTTTGTGTCTAGCTTTGTGATTGTTCTAGACTAGCCTGTGCCTGCTCCTCTACTCAGTAGAGGTTAAAAGCAGAGTCCCACTGGTGTGGAAGTATGTGTTACAAGAAAAATAATTTTTAAATAAGTTATTTGTGGGGAAGAATTAAATGGGAATCTGGGAATCCTGGATTAAAAGTAAAAAGTGCACACTTTGAATGGGAAAAGTGTATATTTCTCTGCATATTCTTCAAAAGTGCGCATTTCCCCACATTGACTATGGTGTGAAAACACAGAAGGGCGGTTAAGAATGTGCATTCCAAAGTGTGCATCTTTCAAACATGATTGCAAACATGGCAATTTGCGAATGTGCTCAGAAAAAGCAGATCCCCCCAATTCCAAGTCTGCTGCTGGCAGTGCACCGTGGCTTGAGTGCTGCATTTGCTGTCAGTGAGTCCAGTGGCGTTTCACTGATGTTGCACTTTTATATTTGCAAATGCTTTGCAAACTCTATTGGATTTGCCCTTAACAGCAGCCACCCTTTGATGTAGGCCACTATTCTCCCTCCATCCATTTTACAGATAAAGAATTGAGGCTCTGAGAAAGTGACTCACCCAGGATCACATAATGCAGGGGTCCCCAACCCTTTGGGACCCATAGGCACATTTAGGAATTTGAGAAACTGCTGTGGGCACCACCACAGAATGGCTCCCATGGAGGATGTGGGTAGTCGCATGATGCCGTGGGGGCCTGGCTAGTCAAAAGTGAACTAAAGAAGGGTGGGGGAGAGAAATAGAGGGAGTGATATTGCAAGGCAGGGGGGTGGAGGGGAAAGGAAGAGCAAGGCTAGATGTTAGGAGGAGGGAAACAGGAAGCTAAAGAGGAGCGGGGAATAGAGGCTGGGAGGGAGGGGGAAACAGCAATGCAAAGGGGTAGTGGGGAGAGAAAGAGCAAAGCTGGAGGCTAGCAATGGAGAGAAAGAAGGCTGCCCTAGCTTTTCCCAAGGTTTTTCTTCCAGCAATTCTTTGTGAAGGGGACAGGGAGGGGAGAGCTTGTGGGCACCTCTGGGGGTTCCTGGGGGTGCCATGGCACCCGTGGGTGCTGCTGGGGACCCTGACATAATGAGTGAAACATTACTTGAGCCCAAGTCTTCCAGAGCTCGCCTGTAGCGCCAGGAGCACAGTGTCTTGTTGCACCCACCTTCCATAGTTACATAGTTACACAGGAACCAATAACAGGCTTCCTGTGATAAATGCAGGTTCAGTTCTTGCCGAGCGGGTCTCCCTGGAGGCCTGGCTGTTCCCAGTGCCCCGTCGCTGTGTCTTGTCTGGGCATGAGCTGGGTCAGCCCAAACGTTTCCTTGCTGGACCACCCAGTACCAGGGGTGGGGGAAGATCCTTCAAACAGAAGGATCACTGGGATGAGCCAACCTCTTCCAGTGAGGGTCTCTGCTTGGAATATCTGGCAGAAAATTCCCTTTCTCACCAGCAAAATGGAGGAGGAGCACTAATCGAGTGGAAAACGAGGGGCGCATTCTTTTGATCTCCTCTGCCACAGCTGCACACCAACAGTGATTAGCTGCCAGCTGTGAGGAGTCGCGCCACATTTCCATTTTAAATTATTGTGGAAAAATGTGCTTTTTTCCTGACATGTCCATCCCCTTCTCTCAGCAGCAGGAGAGCCAAGCTCCCGCCCTCCTCTCCATCCCTAAAAATCACTTGCTTAATGATGCCTTCCACACAGATAGATTCAGAGACAGCAGAGTTGGGCTTTTAGCCAGAACTGCAGAAAGGAACCTGACGGGGTTGTGAGCCAAGTACCACTTGTTCCTTGCTCTGAGGAGACCCAAAGCAGATGAAAAAGGCCTTTCAGACCAGCTGTGCAAACAGTCAAAACTGAAAGAGGTTCTCAGATTTGGAAGCAGAAAATTAAAAGGGGATTAAGAAGGTACTTAAATAGCAAGCTTGAGGTCCCTACTTAGCACAACATTTTGTGTGATGTTAAGTGCATAATGAAATGTGCAAAGGTAGTGCAGGCTCTCTTCAACCAAGGAAACCCCTTTCCCCTGGGAGCATCAGAGACTGCACTGATAACCAAAGATAGCTTCTGTATCAGATGCAATGTAAAAGGCCTTTAGTGGGAGCTGTGCAATAAAAGATCCAGCAGCTATAACATCCCATTGTTTTTCAAAACAGTGTTCTGGTATTGTAAGGGCTATGATATAACAAATTTTCCACATTACATCTCTGCTTTGTGGTTACACTTCAAAGCACAGCTGTAGGGTTGAAAAGATGCAACTTAGATGTTTGAACAGAACAAAGTCTTGGTGTAGGTGAATCAGAGCTGAACAAAAGCAAAGCCGGGAGATGTGGTTTGGAAAACGTGATTCACACAAGACATCCATAGTCGCTGAATTCACAAGATCCCATCCTTCCTCTAACGAGATCAGGGTAGTGTACATGATTTTCACGCCACCTGCACTTTTTATCCTTGCAACAGCCCTGTGAGGAAGCTGAGAGAAGGCGATTGATCCAAGATCTCCCTGTGAGCCTCATGGCCTAGTGGGGAGTTGAACCTGGGTATCCCCCAGTGTGCTCAATACCTTAGCCACCACTCCACACCATACTCACAGTACTTAGCAGGTAGAGGGTGCAGGTATTTTCTTTTCTTTACTTGGCCCTCCTGGGGAGCCCAGCTAAAAGTTAATGTCTAAACCTTGGGAAAAATTGAAAAAATGGCTTGAAACCAGACAAGCCCCAGAGTCAGACCTCAAAGCACTCCTAAGATGGAGTTAGTGTGCCAAGAACCTGCAGAAGAAGACAACAGGGTTTGACGTGCGCTGAGCGAAAAGCGGCTCATCGTGTGACTCGACCTTTGCCCCGGGAGGGGCCTGGGAGCGCTGCTTTGTGGCGTGGAGGCTGCGCTTGAGCCCAGGCGGCAGCAGAGTGGCGTTGCTGGATCCTGAGTTGCTTTTTAACAGCTCTAATGGATAACACAGCCCTGACAGATGGTGTTTGCATTCTTGATGCAAACGAGAAAAAACAACAAATGCAACGTGGAAGAGAGAGCGCACGAGCGCTTCATCCCTAGTTTTTCTAATGGGAGCCTTGGGCAAATTATAGCAAGCGAACACACGGCATTAAAAATGTAACATCCTGACAGTGCTAATTATTCTGCATATCAAAAGCCGTTCAGGGTGGATGCCACTCCCAGTGCAACATGTGATATGCAGATGATGAGCCTGAATGTGCCGAGGGAGGGAGACATCTGGGGATGGTTTGGGGCTTTATTGCTCTCCATGCAGCAGGATGGATGTTCTCCTGGGAACCAATGTCGCTTGACTCCTGGAAGAAGAAGGGCCTTGGAACAGGGCTGCCAAGTGTCAGGAGCCGGGGTGGGGGGCCAGCAGGGAAAGAAAGGCAGCAATAATTGCATCAGAGCCTGGCAGAAAGTCCCTTCACCAGACCAGCACACCTGAGAAACTGGGAACGTTGCTGGACCGACCTCTATGGACTGGAGGGGGAAAGGGCTTGCAGAAGGGCTTGGCAGGTGTCCTCAGGTGAGGACTATCCTGCTTGCGTGCCAGCGGTGGCAGCTGGGAGATGACTGCAGCTCTCAGTCTGGTGCTAGGAAGGAAAACAGCAGGAAAACCCTCACAGGTGGGGCCGTAACAGCGGCAGGCAACATGCTTGGTATGCCCAAGGTCCTGGGCTCCCTCCCTAGTTAGAAGGACCTCAGGGAGCAGGGCTGGGCAATGGACTTTCCCCTGAGTCCCCAGGGATCAGCTGCCAGTCAGAAGAGACAGCTCTGGCTAGATGGAGCTGTGCACCAACACAGGACGCTTCCAGGCGAGCTCTTCTGGTGCAATCGCCCTGCCTCATTCAGAAACCATGTACAGGGAGGCCTTCTGCCATTTCCCTTAGCAGAAAAAAACCCTGCTAAGGAGGAAAAGATGGAATAGGGCCCAATCCTGGGAGTGATAGGGGAGGAGTGGGAGCAAAACGTACCGCAGAACAGCTTCCCCAAAGAGTGCTGTCTGCCCACGATGAGGCGGGCGGTGCTACCAGCCACCTTGAAGCCGTGGGACAAGGCAGTCTAGAAAGGTCTCTTGGAACAGCCATTTGCTACACAAAGAAGGAAAAGTCCCACGTCCTCTGGGCTACCTTTTCTGTTTTAGAACTGTGCTTTCATTTACAGTAGCAAATCAGGATTTTCACTGCCTTTTCAGTGTCTAATGCCTGCACCAATATCCTCTTTAGCCTGCCACTTATTGTTCCCCTCCCCCTTTGTACATGCCGTAAACGTTACATGCTTCCTTCTCTGAGGAATTTTGGGTTTTTAATCTTACTTTTTTTTTTAAAATGCAGGCTACACCACTGTGGTGCCTGACACCTTGAGGCAGTGTGCCCCAAAAGGCAAATGTGTGCATTTGCAAGATGCCCCCATAAGTCATGAAGTGCTTCTGTCAGATCAGGAGCAATCCCTCCCCCCCCCCAACAACCCAAATGCCGAATTCCAGAGGGGCAGCCATGTTACGTCTGTTGTGGCAAAAACAACAGAGAATCTTGCCTCACCTTAAAGACAAATTATTAACACATTCATTTTGGCATAAGTTTTCGGGCACATTGTTCTCTTCATCAGACCCATCGAATGAAGTGGACAGAGTGTCCACAAAAGCTTATGCCAGAAGAAATCCGTTAAGTGCCACAAGACTCTTTGTTGCTTTTCAAAATAGCAAATTGTCTCCATGGATTTATGCAAAACTCTGATAATGAAAGAGGTGAGGCAGAACAATAGAGCCTTGATGAGGAAGATCAGGAGACCTTTGTCCAAACTGATTGCAGCCAGGTTAGGGTAATGAGGCACGAAGTTTCCCAGGAAGGAAGGGAGGGAGGAAGGAAGGAAGGAAGAGAGGGAGGAAGGAAGGAAGGGAGGGAGGGAGGGAGGGTGGAGGGAGGGAGGGAGGGAGGGAGGGAGGGTGGGGGGAGTAAGACCAAGCCAGGACAGTCAGCTGAGCCAACATGCCCGCTGTGGTCTGGGCTGCAACAGGTCCTCCTGCTTACTCTCAGTGGTGGATCGCAATTGAAGATAAGCTGGTGTTGCTGACACCGAAGAATCCGGGCAAAGGCTCGTGGTCTATCACGCTTTCAGGCGTAGCTTAACCAGCAATTTTCTGCTCATAAGATTTTTTTTTCCTCTGAGTTTTCAGCCACAATTCGTAATATTAAATTGAGATGCTTTGCTAGCCTTTGAAAATTGTGGGCTCTCTAAAAAAGTTTACATGGCCCGACAGCCCCACCAAACAGGAACATCTGGCTATGCTGTCCAAACTAATGTCAAATCTTTCCAGTGACAGCTGGGCTTAACTGCTTCTCTCCCCACCCCTCCCCCAAATCCTCCAAGCCTTTTCTGGCTCCAAAGCTTGAGCATTCCTTGCTTTCATTTCATTTATTTCATTTCTATACCGCCCATTAGCCAAAGCTCTCTGAGTGCTTCACAACAATTATAAAACAAAAACATAGAATAAAAACTTCAACATACTAAATTTAAAAACAATTTTAAATGGTTAAAAACAGTTACTTGGCCAGGAAATAACATAACAAGCATTGATGGAGGCTCCTCAAGAATATGAAGAGATTCCCGTTGAATGAGAGAAAAGACCTATTTAGTCCAGCATCCCATTTCCCACAGTGGCCCCCCAGGTGCCCCTGGGAAGCCCATGCGGTCCATAGGCCTCTCCCACTGCAGCTCCCCAGTAACTGGCACACGGTGGCGCGCTGCCTCTGAGCCCAGAGCCGGCATGTAGCCATTGACAGCCGTACTCCAGGGATTTCTCTGATTCCCTTTTAAGGCCATATCACCCAGTGGCCATCACCACACACTCCATAAGTCAACTGTGCATTCTCTGAAGAAGTACTCCCTTTGGTCTGTGCTCAGCCTCTTATTGAGGAACCCTTCCATCCTCGCCTTCTCCCTGGCTTCACCTGAGCGGCCTTGCACACGTCTTCTTCTTTTTAGTTCCGTGCTACATTTTCTTCTCCCCACTCCTCTGCTTGGGAGCGCAGAGCAACATTTGTGGAGTTCCCAAGGGGTCTCAAGCTGCAGGCCTGCCGGGCTCCAGGCTTCGAGTTGGACATGATGACTTCTGGCCACATGGTCTCCCTTTCTTCTTCACTTTGTCTCTGCAGTGCACACACTTGTGTCTTGCTCCATCCTGCTGTTGGTATGCACTTCAAAACCGACAAGTACAAGATTGTCCTGTGTGATCAGCTACGTGTGTTACGCACATTGAGCTCTCCCAAAGGACATCTTCCGGACCATAGCTGCTGCCGATGTGGAGAAGCTCATGACCCTACTGGACAGATTTGTCCTACCCCATGCTCTAGTGTGGCTTCTTGGAGTTAAAATCTTAGCACCATATGGAGGAACATGATTGGGGCCTATAAAAATGATGCATGGGGTGGAGAAAGTGGATAGAGAGAAGTCTCTCTCCCTCTCTCATAATATTAGAAACCAATGGCGCCATCCAACAAAACTGATGGAATTTGGGGACAGACAAAAGAAAGTCCTTCACATGACTTGTCATGTGAATTCATTGCACTGAGATATTTAAGTGGATTAGAAAGGAGATGAGGCCATTCATCATGATGGCTAAATAGAACCTCCATGGGCAAATGCAGTACTAATTGTCCAGAGGCCAACGGGGGGTGGGGGGGCTGTGTCCTCCATGCCCTGTTTATGGAGGCATCTGGATGGTCACTATTGGAAACAGAACTGTGGACTAGATAGAGCCTTGGCCTGATCCAGCACAGCTCCTCTTATGGTCTTACAAACCCATCCATTGTCCTTCCAGCCTCATATACCCATCCATATAAATCTAACCTCCACACATCTGCTCCCTCCCACCCCCACCCCAATTTCCATTGCATGATCAGAGCTCCTCGCCATGGTTACATTAATGCAGCTTTACAAAACTAGAACTGGATTGACACCAAGGGAAGAGAAGTTGGCCAGAAAGCGCTTTGCGAAACACCTGTGGAGCAAACTGCTGCAGAAAGCTGAAAGCTGGAGCCTTCAAGCCTTTTCCCCATCACAGGGTCTCCTGCTGAGCTGACCCAGCCCCTTTTTATCCCGGGGCTCTGCACAGCCTCTGACACTAAGCTGAATGTGGGAATCATCTGGGTCCGTTCAGCTCAACAACCTCTCCATTCTTCTGGAAGCCAAAACTTGTGAAGCCCGCAGAGCCGGTGCTGGATTTATGATTTTCCTGATGTGCTTGGACTCCAAGGCCCTTTTAATGGAAGCCAATGACCACCCCCGCCCCCAGGCCTGGACTCAGAGTGATAGGAGGGGTTGCACAGCCATCTGGAGTCTGCACAGCCACTCACCCTCTACTGCCTCTTAAATAAAATCTGCAGCCATTGGAAGAAAATTAACCCTGACAGAAATGAAGCCCGCCCTCAATCCTAGCAAGAACTGGCACCAAACATGGGTGACTAGGCCTCAGATGTGCCCTTTGAACGACTCACACTCTTGCACATGGAAGCCAGCTGGTGAACCATGTTAGCAGTTCAGCGAATAGTGCCCAGTAGCTGATGCTCAGTTCCTCTTGCCTGAGGCCTGAGTAAGCTCCAGTAAAAGTGATTCAGGAGGGTGGGAGTTCTGTAGGGTCAGGGGAGAAAAGGTAGAAATGCAAGAACGGCTAGAGGAATGCTCCTCCGTCGCTTGTCGCTTATGCAAAGAGCACAGTTGTTATTAATGTAGGCAACTGATCGCTTATATCCCCTGGTGGTCTTTGCATGAGCTGCCTGCAACATGGCCAGTTGAATTTAGCTGTGCTTCAGACCTCATTTGTATTAGCCTCTGGCTGTGTTAAAGACCAGTGTTTGGACACTGGTGGCTTTCAGTGCCCAACCCATCTAGGAGTTGCACCTCAGCACCCTCAGCCACACTGCAGCGCAGCCTCCCTAAGGTAGTGAAATGGCTCGGTTGGTCCTGTGTTTGGTTCTGGCTGAGCAAGAGAGATGCTTGCAGGGTTTGGGCTTCCACTGGAAAGCCGATGGGATGCTGCTGTCTTGGCTGGCTGCTGTTCCCCTCTCCTTCCTTCCCAGCTGTCACATGTGCCTGGTTTGCAGTTACCAGAGAAATGCGCAGGTTAGATAATGACTTTGATAATGACTGGTTAGATAATGACTGTTAGATAATGACTTTGCAAGGGCACATCGGGCACATCTACACTACGATCATAAACCATACATTTCTTGTGGTGTTGGAAGGAAGGAAGGAAGGAAGGAAGGAAGGAAGGAAGGAAGGAAGGAAAGAGGTTGTAATTCTCATCACCCACACACAGCTACAGGTTGTCTTGTAGGAAGTCATGGCCACTGATCCAGATTGAAACCAGTTTGCCTTTAATTGTGGCTGTCCTAAGTCTTCAATCCTGACCTGGGCAAGAGAGAGCAAAACAGTCCCCTAAGCTGCATCCCCAAGAAATGTTGCAGACAAGCCAAGCTGTGTGCACTTTCATGCTTTGTATAATTGATCCCATATTTGGAATTTGGGTTTTGCAGGTGCAGGATTTTGATCGTTATTTTTATTAAGAGATGTATATGCCACTGTTCATCTAAATAGCTCCCAGCATGGCTAGTGTAGAGCCAGTGTGGTGCAGTGGCGAGAGTGACGGACTGGGAGCCGGGAGATCCGGGTTCTAGTCCCCACTCGGCCATGGAAGCTCGCTGGGTGACTTTGGGCCAGTCACAGACTCTCAGCCCAACCCACCTCACAGGGTTGTTGTTGTGAGGATACAACAGAGAGGAGGAGGATGAGGAGGATTATGTGCGCCGCCTTGAGTTCCTTGGAGGAAAAAAGGCGGGATATAAATGTAATAAATAAATAAATAAATAACAAATCATAAGATAAAACCAGGAACAACAAAATACAAGTATAGTCATAAACATGGATAGGAACAGGGGAAGCTGCCTTGTACTGAGCCAGACCCTGGGTCCATCAAGCCCAGTATTGTGGACACTGACTGGCAGCAGCGGCTCTCCAGGGTTTCAGGCAGGATTCCTTCAGAGCCCTACTTAGAGATGCTGCTGGGGACTGAATCTGAGACCTTCTGCGTGCCAAGCAGGGACTCTGCCACTGAGCTACAGCCCCAGCCCCAAAGAATGCTTTTTTCCCTTCAGAACTATTGCTTTATTTTCCATCGGCGACACTAAGCAGATGCAGTCAGTTGATCCACTCATTGAGTTAAAAACTCACACAGTTTATTGACTAGGATTTCTTTAACTGGGCCACAGCCCCAGGTGAGAGAGCGATTGGATTTTCCAAGCCAGCCCAGGAGGAGTTCTAGGGACCTTGGAGTTTGGCTTGCAAAGGCCCCAGCTGGTCCATTCTGTGCTCCAGGAAAAGCAAGTGTTGCAGGCCATCCATGTAGACTGCCAAGACACATGGGTTTTCCCCTGGCAAGGGCTTGGGAACATCTGCATAACAGTGAAATCCCCCCAGTGAACAAACCTGTCAGCTCAGAGATAGAGATGCTTCTTCTGGGCTCCCTTTTCATTCGCACCCTGGCCGCGGCCTTTTCCAAGCATGTGGCATTGGAAGCTGCCCTCGACCAGGTCAACCTATTTGTCCAAACAGGCTGGCAAACCAGCCCCCTCCAGAGATTTCAGAATACAACTCCCATCAGCCCCAGCCAATGTAGCCAATGGTCAGGGATTATGGGAGCCGCAGTCAGCCTGGGAGGCAGCCTTCCTCCCACCTCCCCTTGCTGGCTGCATGGCCGGGTCACAGCACCTCTGCCAGCCCAAGAGCCAGATTCCATTGTGGAGAGGCGGGCGGGGCAGAGGCAAAAGCGGCGTGGCCAAAATGCAGCCTGTGTTAGCTTAAAGCTCCTCCTGCCAGTCATTAGGCCGCAGGAGAGGCGTTTCCACCTTATAGAATGGGGGAAAGTCAGGAAACCACCGAAGGCTAGGTGGTTGGGTCAGGGCAAGACTGGGACCCCCGGGGGATGGAATTTGACCCCTGGACTGGGCAGTCTGCATCCCTGCTGTATGGCGTCTCTGAGCCCCAGCCGGGCATCCTCTGGAATGCCCTGGCACGTCTGTTCCCTTTCTGCCTGCAGCCCCGCCCGAGGATCTCCCTCACCCCCTTTCTCCTTGGCCTCCGTCATCTTGACCTCTCCTCCTTCCCTCCATCTCTGCCCCCGACATCCCCAGGGGCACAGCATAGGAGCGCAGCAGCCCCCAGTTCCAATCCCAGCTCAGCTGCAGGTCCCCAGTGGCTTGAGCCGGCTATTCTTCTCTCCATCTCCCTGTTCTGCAGCATGGGGCAATACTACTGTCCTGACGGGGCTCTTGTGGGTATTGTTGAGGTAACATCTGTGAAGCCTTTTGAAAGCCTTGGAAGGGTCATCTCATTGCTGACTAGCATTAGTCCTATTTTCCTGAACTGTCTTCCATTTTCTTGGGCTGTTCCTCCTGTTTGGCTGCATATTTTCATTAGCTGTTAACTTCCAGAGCTGCTGTGGTGTGACAGGTGAGAGCATCAGCTGTGAGGCACAAAATCCTGGATTCAGATATCATAAATAGATAGCCTTAGGCAAGCCACCCTCTCCTCCCATACTGTCCTACCTTGTGTGGTGGTTGTAAGGATTATCTTTTCAGGTATTCATTTGGAACACACTACAAGGGATAGCTGAAGGCCCCTTCACTCACACACACACACACACACCAGATTCTCTTTCCTGTGATGGTGTAACATGCTTTGAGACAAAAGGGCTCTAACAGTGTTAAGTATTATTTCTTGCCATCAGCCCCCTGCCCCCTTTCCCCACCTCCTTTGGCTGCGTTGATCCATGGCTCTTTTCAAAACACCTTCTCAGCCCTACAGTCCCTTCTCTGCCCAGCCCTCCTGCCTCTGCGCCACCTCTGTGCGCACACAGTGCCTGGAGTGTGCACACACTCATCGCGTTAGTGGTTCCCAGAGTGGAGCTGGGAGCTGCCCCCCTCCGAGGGGTCAGAAGATGAAACGGAGACTCACCAAAGGATTGGAAGGGTTATCAGCTTCGCCATCGAGGGGCAACCTTTTCCTGGCATCTGCCTTAGCCAGGGCGCCTTGGTAACTCCATTAATCCTGCCTTGACTTTTCCCCACCGTGGGCTGCCCATTGAATTCAGACTTCAAAGTGCTTAGCAATTCTGTGCTCGGGGGCATTGTGTCCTCTGACAAGGACAAAAGAGAACCCACATTTGTTGGTTCTACATGGGTTGGTCTTTGACACTTTCTCACAGTGGGCGCTGCTGGGAATGAATCTCAACGAAGGTGGAATGTGGGGGGAGGGGAGGGGCGCTGGAGGGGAGCCAGGACTCCGCCACACAGCATCAGCAAAGGGAGATTGCCCTGTATCGACAGGAGCGCTCCTGTTTTGTTTGTCTTATTAAAAAGCCAAATCACCCAGCCACTGCCTGGTTGCCGGCCGGCCTGCCAGCATTTTTGCAGACACACAGAAGGATCTACGTGTCCTGGCAATCTGGCCAGGATTTATGAGAACATCACATCTCCCTTGGCCCTGTTCCCTCTCTCCAGATAGCTTTGGCCCTCTTTTCTCAGCTATACACAGCACCTTCAGGTGCTCACAGGCCCCCGTTGGGCAACCTGTGGGCCAAGGGCGCCCCTTGGCCACCTCAGTCTGGCTTGCAGGCCTGATCCCTGGCTGATTCGCCTCCCTGCTCCCACTATTCACCAATTATCACTGGAACCTCACCTTGACCTGAGAGGGTTTCGGGGAGGGCTGGGCACCCGCAGGGTCTGCATTGTACCCTAGAACAGCCCCCCCAAACCTAGTGCCAGATGTGTTTGGGTGCAGCTCCCAAAATGCACCCAGCCAGCATTATGAGAGTTGTAGCCCAGCACATCTGGAGGGCACCAGGTTCGGGGAGGCTGCCTGGCTGGGGATTACAGGACTTGTAGTCCATCCCATCTGCAGGGTAACGAGCTGGGGAAAGCTGCCCCGGAGCACTGCTGCATCACCCTAGACGCCAGGGCTGCTGCCTGCGTAGGGCTGTGACTCGGTGGCTCCTTGCTGTGCTCCTACCGCTGCGGAGACTTGTGTCCTCAAGAGGCAATATTTGCAAGGACGCACTTCTCTCACCAAGATTTTTCCCTTCTTCTCTCATGTCTTGTTTCTTTGAACAGTAAAGCCGGACCCTCCCGAGAACGTGGTGGCAAAGCCCATCTACCACAACACCCGGAGACTGCTGGTGAAGTGGCAGTACCCTTCCTCGTGGCCTGACCCAGAGTCCTTCCCCCTCAAATTCTTCCTGAGGTACCGGCCACTCATCATTGACCAATGGCAGCATGTGAGTGACAATATCAGGGCTTTTTTCTGGCTGGGGGGAAGGGGGCCATATGGGTGGCACCGTCAGGCCCAGTCGGACTGGCCCATCTCTCTGAAGACTTTGGCAAGCGATTGCATTTTGTTCAGACATTCGGCAGACTCTGCTCAAGAGTTGTCAAATGCTGATTTGTTTATTTATTTATTTAAAATCTTTATGTGCCACCCTTCATCATCAAATCAGAGAACAGCATAGAAAATGCATTAAAACAATGGATAAAATAAAATGCAACAATCAAAACAACAACAAAGAAAAACTACCAAGCTAGGTATTAAAAACAGCAAATGCCTGGGCATACAGATAAGTTTCAAGAGGCATCTAAACGCCAACAAGAATGACACCTGTCACACTGGGGGGGGGGGGAATTCCAAAGGTGGGGTGCCACAACAGAAAAGGCCCTACCCCTGGTTGCCATCAGATGTACCTGTGCAGGCGATGGTTCAAGCAGGAAGCCATGATTTATAGATCTCAGTCAACGGGCAGGTTGATGTGGGAGAAGGCACTCTCTCAGGTAGCCTGGTCTCAAGTTGTTTAGTGCCTCATATGTTAACAGCATCACCTTGGATCTGCTGTAGTATATTACACAGAGTAGGTTGGCTCCTGTGTGAAGCAGGACCCTGATCTAGATGGACCATTGGTCAGACGGACCATTGTTGTGTGAGGTTCTCCAGGCTCAGGACCCGAGTTGTTTCCTACCCATCAGAAGCAGCACAAGCGGACCCTGCTTGCCACAAAGTAACTGCAGAATGCCATCCCGGGGAGGGGGGGTCTCAAAAGTCTCTCCATTGGGCATATCTATGCTCCAGACCTAAGCCAGACTGACCCTCGTACTTCCTCTACCACGAGGAACTCGGGTAACCCTGGGAGTGCGGGGTCTCTGAGAAACCACAGCCCTTTCACAAAACGCACGGTTCCAGGGCTCCTCCGTGGTTTGGAGGTGGGAGTGGCGAGTGCCATGAGGATTAAACAGGATTCAAATCACTTTATATTGGTAGCATAGATTGTGTCCTTGGAGCAACATTGGCACCTGTGCAACAGGCTGAAGGGAAGGGCCTCTTTGATCGCCGCCTTTCTTTCAGACCGCAAAACAAAGGAGCGCAAAGACAAGGCGGCAGCCCCTCCTCCCGCCTTCCCCCGTCTCTCTTTGAACTCCCTGATTTGCCTTCAGAGATGCTCTCCTGGCACGTGTCTCTCTCCGCAGTCTGAAACTGGGGCTGTTTTCCATACATATGTTCAACATAAAACTCACCCAGCAAGATGTAGAAGGTATTTAAAGTATAAATGTCACAGCATTTATGCGCTCTCTGGCGCGATGGATTATGAACAGGAGATAAACTATCTTCTGTCGTAACACTCTGTCCTGTTAGGGACATGGAAATTGCTTTGCTGTTATCATATTTCTGCTTCATTATTGCTTTCTCTGGGGAGTGGGACAGTGAATGAAACTCTTGGCAGCTCTAAGAGAACAAAACATTAGCAAAGAGCCATTGAGGAGGCAGGCCAGTTGGACTGTGGGCTGGACCCGGCGAGGTCCAAGGGAGCATTTCCGAGTTCCCCCACACACACCCCTGGGGTTTATGGGGCTGCCACAGCTAGAGAGAGGCGCCCTGTTCCGCAGGCATGAATGTGCATATGGCAAGTGCCTGTTAAATCCAGTAGGTGGAGCCATGCGACTCCTAAACAGGAACATGCCCCCAGAACAGTGGTCTCCATAGAAGTTAATGGGGAAACCTGCACACATGTTGGAACTCCACGTCCTACAGCAGGTAGAAGAGGGTGTTGGGTGGTGTGAGTTTGTGTCCCAGGGGAAGTTAGTTTTATTTATCTAAAATATTAATGTTATTACATTTCTGTACCACCCAATAGCCAAAGTCTCTGGGCAAATCACAAAACAAAATTTAAAATGATACAATACGATAAAATAACGTAGTAAAACATAATAGAAAAACCTTAAGTTTAAAGCAATAAAACCAGAAGTATAGATCAGGGTAAAAGCCAGCAGCAGTGCAAAGGTCTAACAACGCTCTAAGGGTGCAATCCTGTGCATGTTTAGATAGAAAAAAATCCTACAACTCCCACCACGCTGGCTGGCTAGGGAATGCTGGGAGATGTGGGACTTTTTCCTGTCTAAACATGCATAGGGTTGTGCCCTAATGTGGTTTTTAAAAGTGAAAGACTAAAAAGTCTGGGAAAATAAAAGGGTCTGCACCTGATGCCAAAAAGAACATAAGGTGCCAGTTAGCTCTCTGTGGGGGGCATTCTGCAACCAAGGTGCCCTGAAAAGTCTCTCTCCTTAGTAACCAGCCACCTCACCTCCTTCGGAGGAGGCACCCAGAGAAGGATGTTCTGAGGATGTTCTTAGAGCGTCTGAAGATGGTCTTATAATATGGGCAGTTTCCTCAGGAGGCCATCCTTAGGGCCTCAATAATTCCTTGGATTGCAGTCATAGAGGGATTTCCCTCCAGGCCAGGTCCCTCACGCAGTCCCAGGCTGTTTTGCCTTCCTCTGTAGCATGACTTGCTTGCTTGAGTTATCAGGGCCTGGATGTTGTGCAGGAATCACCTGCCCTTGGCTTGCTGCCTGTTCCAGTCTGGACTGTGTAGGCTGGTCTGTGTAGAAGGCGAGTGAGCTGATGTAGAGATGCTTCTGTCTAGGCTGTAGGGGAGAAAAGTTTAGACCAGATGGATTTCTGGGGCCTTCCACTCTCCATTTGATGCACAAACCAGCAAGCCAAGAATCTTGGTCTTCATTTGAAGAACTGGCTTCTTGCTTGAGAAGCATGAATAATTGGTGGGCAGTGCCTGTGGAAAGCTGTGGGAGGTAAAGCTTTCATTATTGGGTGGGGGGGAGGTTGTGCCGATTGTGCAGACCACACGCCTCCTGCCATGTTCTGAGTCTATTGTTTGGGCCAGTGGAGGACGGGGGGGCGGGTGATTATGGTGGAGCATCCTCTGGGGCAACATGCAGGGGAGAATCAGGGGCACAGTCCACTGGGACGTCCTCCTACTTGAGCCCCCAGGAAATGAAGTGAAGTTGTGCAAGAGACCTTCCTGCTGGATTGTGGCCCCCTAATGGAGCTCTGTCACAAGGGCCTCATTTATGCTGTTGAGGCAGTGGGCACTCCAAAAATCAACTGGGATGAGCCAGGAATGCTCAGCTTGAGAGTGCCGTGATGACACCGCCCCCTCCAAGCACCCCCCACTGCAGTGGCTCCAGTCTTCAGTCCCTCATTCGAGCCTTCTCTGGAGCAGTGGGCACTGGCACATTTGGAACAGATCCTGCAGGCTGTGCTGCTGGCTGTAGCACCTAGGGAGGGGTGAGCAAGCGGCGTTCGAGGTTGTGAGGATTCTCCAGATACCATCTTGCTGCTCGTCTCATGCTCGATTCCCGTTCACATTTGTGATCACCGCTGACTGTGCATGAATGGGAGATTTGCACAAATTGAGCAGCAAAGATTTGTGCAAATGTCCCCAAATCTGCACACGCGGGGCGCATTTAGTCTACTGAGGAAATTTACGCAAATTAGGAAATTCGCACAACTTGAACTTGGAATTGGGAAAGAGATGAAGGTATGTGTTTGACAGTTGGCGGACACACACTGGTGCTCACATAAGGGGCTTTGAGTAGGGCATGTTTTGCGAGCAAAACCAAAATTCTCATACAGCCCTAGCTGCCACCGGCCCTCTAGCCAGGGGCCACCTTACTCCCTGTTTCCTTCATTTTTGCCTGCCACCTGATCAACCCTTGGAAGGGCTTCTACATGACTTGCTACTTGTCCCTGTGGGTGTTTGCATTCTGTCGCACCATTCTTCCAAGGAGCCTGAGGGAAGCATACATGGTTCTTTCTGTCCCCTTTATCCTCATGCCAACCCTGTCAGGTAGGTTACACTGAGAGACAGTGACTGGCCCAGGGTTGCCCAAGAAGCATCATAGCTGAGAGGAGAGTTGAACCTGGGACTCCCCGGTCCGAGTCCAGCACTTGAACTACTGAACCACACTGGTTCTCAAGTTCCTCTTGCCTCCCCCACCCCAGTCCCCCTCTATCCCAGCTGGTAGATGATGTCCAGCCGGAACTGGACACAGTACTCAAGATGAGTCCTAGCCAGTGCTGAGTAGAGAGAAACTAGTACTTCACGTGATTTGGAAGCTATACTTCTGTCAGGGTTGGAATCATAGAATCATAGAATAGTGGGGTTGGACGGGGCCTACAAGGCCATCAAGGCGAGTCCAACCCCCTGCTCAGTGCAGGAATCCAAGTCAGAGCATCCCTGACAGATGGCTGTCCAGCCTCGTCTTGAACGCCTCCAGGGTGGGAGAGCCCACCACCTCCCCAGGTAATTGGTTCCATTGTCGTATTGCGCTAACAGTCCGGACGTTTTTCCTGATGTTCAGCCAGAATCTGGCTTCTTGTAACCTGAGCCCATTATTCCGTGTCCTGCACTCTGGGATGATCAAGAAGAGATCCTGGCCTTCCTCTCTGGGACAACCTTTCAAGTGCTTGAAGAACGCTATCCTATCTCTGCCCAGTCTTCTCTTCTCAAGGCTAAACATGCCCAGTTCTTTCAGTCTCTCCTCATAGGGCTTTGTTTCCAGTCCCCTGATCATCTTTGTTGCCCTCCTCTGAACCCTCTCCAGTTTGTCTGCATCCTTCTTCAAGTATGGTGCCCAGAACTGGACACAATACTCCAGATGAGGCCTTACCAGTGCTGAGTAGAGGGGAACTAGTACTTCCCGGGATTTGGAAGCTATGCTTCTATTAATGCAGCCCAAAAGAGCATTGGCCTTTTTTGCAGCCACTTCACACTGTTGGCTCATATTCAGCTTGTGATCAACAACAATTCCAAGATCCTTCTCGCTTGTCGTGTTGTTCAGCCACGTGTCCCCCATCTTGTAACAGTGCATTTGGTTTCTTTTTCCTAGGTGCAGAACTTGGCATTTATCCTGATTCAATGTCATTCTGTTGCTTTCTGCCCAGCGCTCCAGTCTATCCAGATCACTTTGAATTTTGTTTCTGTCTTCCAAAGTATTAGCGATCGCACCCAATTTTGTGTCATCTGCAAATTTGATGAGCATTCCCTGCACCTCCTCCTCCAAGTCATTAATACAAATGTTGAAGAGCACTGGGCCCAGGACTGAGCCCTGCAGTACCCCACTCGTTACCTCTCCCCAGTTTGAGAAGGTCCCATTGATAAGCACTCTTTGAGTCCGATTCTGTAGCCAACTGTGGATCCACCGGATCGTTGTTTCATCTAGCCCACTTTGAGCTAGTTTGCTCATCAGGATATCATGGGGCACTTTGTCGAAAGCTTTGCTGAAGTCGAGGTATATGATGTCTACAGCATTCCCACGGTCCACAAGGGAGGTTATTTGATCCAAAAATGAGATCAGATTCATCTGGGAGGATTTGTTTTTGACAAATCCATGTTGGCTTCGATTGCTTTATCATCTGCTCCAGAATTTTCCCAGGGATTGATGTCAGACTGACTGGTCTGTAGTTCCCAGGTTCCTCCTTTTTACCCTTTTTGAAGATAGGGACAACATTAGCCCTCTTCCAGTCATCTGGCGCTTCCCCCGTCCTCCGTGATTTCTCAAAGAGAATAGGCAGCGGTTCTGAGAGTTCTTCTGCCAGTTCCTTTATTACTCTCAGATGCAGTTCATCCGGCCCTGGAGATTTGAACTCATTCAAAGTAAGTAGGTGTTCCTTGACCATATGCCTATCTATCTCAAGCTGCAATCCTGCCCCTTCAGCCTGTACTTCGCCTTTGCCAGAGGGGTCATAGACCCTCTTTGGGGAGAAGGCTGAGCCAAAGTAGGAGTTGAGCACCTCTGCCTTTTCTTTGTCATCTGTTATCGTTTTGCCATCCTTATTTAATAGCTGAACAACCATTTCTTTCCTCTGCCTTTTACTGTGCACGTAACTGAAGAAAGCCTTTCTGTTGCTTTTAGCCTCCCTTGCTAATCTCAGCTCGTTCTCAGCTTTAGCCTTCCTGACGCCATCCCTGCAATTCTGTGCGACCTGCCTGTACTCTTCCTTTGTTACTTGGCCTTCTTTCCACTTCCTATATGTGTCCTTTTTTGTTTTCAGGTCATCCCTAAGCTTTTTGTGAAGCCACATCGGCTTCTTCTGTTGTCTTCCACCTTTTCTTCTTGTTGGAATGGTTTGTAATTGTGCCTTGAGAATTTCCTTTTTTAAAAGCTCCCACCCATCTTGGACTCCTTTTCTCATTAGCGTCGCTTGCCATGGGACCTTATTGATCATTGCTCTGAGTTCATGAAAATTGGCTTTCCTAAAATCCAGGGTACGCGTTTGACTACACCCAGCTTTTGCTTCCCTTAGAACCAAGAACTGAAGTATAACATGGTCGCTTTCCCCCAGAGTTCCTGTAACTGCTACTTTATCCACTAAGTCATCTCTGTTGGTTAGGATCAAGTCAAGGATAGCCGATCCTCTAGTTCCTTCCTCTACGTTCTGTAGGAGGAAGTTATCCGCCACACAAGTCAGGAATTTCCTGGAGGGGCCATGTTTTGCAGAATTTGTCTCCCAACAAATATCGGGGAAATTGAAGTCCCCCATTATTACTACATCATGCTTCCTTGAAACAGTGGCTATTTGCTTTTCAAAAGTTTCATCCTCGTCTTCTCCTTGATTGGGTGGCAGGTACTAGACTCCGACCATCAGGTTCCTTTTATTCTTTGCTCCATTTATTTTGATCCAGATGCTCTCGATGGGGCTACCAAGCTCCTCCTCCTGTATTTCTGTGCAGAGATATGTATTTTTCACATACAGTGCAACCCCACCTCCCTTTCTGTTCCTCCTGTTCTTTTTGAACAAGTTATATCCTTCAATTGCTGTATTCCAGTCATGAGAGTCATCCCACCAGGTCTCAGGTATACCTGAGCCCATAGAGCCCCAAAGCAGCTCTGATTCTGAGGAAGAGCTACAACCTGTGGGAGAGGAGCCTGCTCGTCTCTTGGAGGTGCAGCTGCAGGGAGAGCCCCCCCCCCCCCCGCTTGCATTTCTGAGAGAGATAGTGACCGTGGCAGCGAAAGAGCGGGAGACCGGTTGTTGCTAGACACAAGGTGCTGGCGCAGAGAGAGGCGTGAGGTTGAGGGCGCTGAGAGGAGGCGCTCAGCCCACTTGGTGCTACGGCAACGGCTGCGCCCCGATGCCCCACAGGTAAGGGGGGGAGCCTCCCCTCCTAGCCCATAAGTTTCAGAAATTTCCTGCCCTTCTCTTCCAAACGGGGACCAACTGCGTACATGGAGCTTAGGTTACCCTGCTAAGGTACCCTTTGCAGTTCCTTGCTTAGTCACTGGCAATTAGCATCTGAAAGAGTCATTAAGTTGTAAAGGAATAAAGCCTTGGAAAGAATCCCTTTTGTCTGCATCTTGTTTTGGCTACTAGAGGGACTTTAAGAGGCAGCTAGGGCACTCCTGACAACTTCTATTAATGCAGCCCCAAATAGCATTTGCCTTTTTTGCAGCCATATCACATTATTGGCTCATGTTCAGCTTGTGATCTACAACAGTTCCAAGATCCTTCTCGCTTGTAGTGTTGTTGACCCAAGTATCCTCCATCTTGTAACTGTGCATTTGGTGTTTTTTTCCTAGGTGCAGAACGTGGCATTTATCCTTATTAAATGTCTTCCATTCTGTTGTTTTCTGCCCTGCGCTCCAGCCTATCAAGATCACTTTGAATTCTGTTTCCGTCTTCCAGGGTATTAGCTATCCCGCCCAATTTTGTGTCATCTGCAAATTTGATCAGCATTCCCTGCACCTCCTCCTCCAAGTCATTCATACAAATGTGGAAGAGCGCTGGGCCCAGGACTGAGCCCTGCAGTACCCAGTTCGTTACCTCTCCCCAGTTTGAGAAGGGCCCATTGATAAGCACTCGTTGAGTCCGATTCTGTAGCCAACTGTGGATCCACCTAATCGTTGTTTCCTCTAGCCCACTTTGAGCTAGTTTGCTCATCAGGAGGTCATGGGGAACTTTGTCGAAAGCTTTGCTGAAGTCAAGATATATTATGTCCACAGCATTCCCACAGTCCACAAGAGAGGTTACCTGATCAAAAAATGAGATCAGATTCATCTGGCAGGATTTATTCTTGACATATCCATGTTGGCTTCAACTAATAATTGCATTGTTTTCAAGGTGCTTACAGATGGATTGCTTTACAATCTGCTCCAGAATTTTCCCAGGGATTGATGTCAGAGTGATTGGTCTGTAGTTCCCAGGCTCCTCCTTTTTATAGAAAAGCTTTATAAATTATAATGGAAAAAGTGAAAAGCAGTTATAAAGAACATTACAATGCTCATTTTAAAAATTCCCTCAAAATCATTTTTTAAAAAAAAGATGTTAAATTTTAAGATCTTGGATTTGGCAATTCCACTGAATATCAATTTTGGACAGCATCCAGTTCATCCAGGACCTCCTGCTCCTTTCCATGTTGCTAGCACACACACACGCGCGCACACACACACACACACACCCCATCCCTCAGGAACTGTAAGTTGACCAGGAACCCTGGAAAGAATAAATTATGCAAAGTGCTTCCTCCCCCTTTTTCCTTTCCTTTTGTTTGCTGCTGAAAACTCCTGCGGGGCTGGCAGATTCTTTTGCAAGGAAGGCAGGATAGGTGCTCAGTGGTGCAAGGAAGAAAGGGGATGATCTGAGGAGGGAAATTCCACTGCTCAGAGCTCAGCCTGTTAAGAAAGAGGATGATGACAAGGCACCAGACACGGCAGTCTGGAGACGGCAGTCAGAGAGTGCTACAGAAGGGGGAGGAGGCAAATGCAGCGGGTTTTGATTTAAATAGTAGAACTAATCGACTGCTCACAATTTTTTCACATTTTGTGAAGTGTGAAAAAAATAGGAATTGAGCAATTTGAGGGTTTTTTTCTTTTTGTGTGCATCTTAAATTAGTATCTTGCTTCACCTTCCCTTCCCCATGAGAAATTCAGGGCAGCCCGTGGAAGGGAGTGCAGAGAAACATCTTGTGCTTTTGTAAAAATCGACTCCCTTGCAAATCTTCAGGTTGTGATAGAATTTGAGGGATGTAGCTGCAAACAGAGGCAGAATCTGTCGGGGCTTCACAATATAGAAATATATGAAGCTGCCTCCTACCCAGTCAGATCTTTTTTCTGTCTAGCCCAGTATTGTTGACACTGACCGGCAGCAGTGGCTCTCTGGGGTTTTAGGTAGGAGATTTCCCAGCCCTGCCTGGAGATACCAGGGATTGAACCTGAGACCTCCAGCATGCAGAGCGAGGGCTCTGCCACTGAGCTCTAACGACCTCTGAGGCCTGCCCAGCACTCTGAGCCTCTGCCATTTATTTATTTACCTATGTTTACAGCCCACCTCAGGGCCACCTACATGGCTCTCTTCTTCCCTGGTTAACCTCCCAACAACCTTGTGAGATAAGTTAGGGCAAGAGGTAGTGACCAGGGATTTGAACTGGGGTCTCCCAAGTCCTGGTTACAACACTCCAGCCACACCAACCATGCTGGCTTTTCCCCAGGTGTTCCATACCTAGCCTCTCCGCTCCCTCTGTGCTTCTGTCAGGCTATTCCAGGCAGCTGGAATCCTATTTTCCTGGATATCGCTGCTTAAAAATGGGGAACCCACCATTTCCAGGGCTGGGCCATTCATCAGAGAGGTGGCACATCTGTCCACACGTGGAAACATTTGGATGCTCTATCAGCAGGTATGACCCATAAAGCTAAATGGAACCTCAAGGTTCAGAGGCAGTCTATCTCAGCCTAGCAATTGCTAATGGGCAAATAATGGGGGAGGACCTTAAGTCACTGCCTGGGGGCTTCCAGAGGCATCTAGATGGCCACTATTAAAAAGATGAACCCACTGTAGTATTTATTTATCTATTTCATTATTTAATAGAGTCATATACCGCCAACTATATTTTTAAAATATCTCTAAGCTGTATCATCCATAAGTGTTTTACTTATGTATGACCATCACAGTTGAGGGACCAGTGTGAAGTCAGGCAGCAAAATGGCATATCATGGGAGGGGGCTGTCCTCAGTGGCAGCATTGCTGGAATTCTGCTGCCAATAAGCCTAAACAGAAATAAAAGAAGGTTTTGAGTTGCCATTTGAAGAAGTATGCCAACCACACAAAAGAACACGGGGGGGGGGCACTCATTTGCAAAATCTGGGGATCACAGAGAGCAGCCTTCCCCAAGGTGTCCTCCAGGTGTGCTGG
This sequence comes from Heloderma suspectum, assembly GCF_057233095.1. Taxonomy (NCBI): domain Eukaryota; kingdom Metazoa; phylum Chordata; class Lepidosauria; order Squamata; family Helodermatidae; genus Heloderma; species Heloderma suspectum. Next base: position 2,987,772 of record NC_139459.1, on the reverse strand, counting down.
ACAACCATTCCTATCATCCCCAGCAAGCAGGGCCTCTGAGCTCTCAATAAACCGAGCAGGAGGAGGGAAAGCAATGAACGGTGTCAACTCAAGAAGAAGAAGGGCGGTGAGAGTACAGGAGCCATGCGGTAGGGGATGATGGGAGTTGTAGTTCAACCGGTCTAGAGGGCACCGTGTTGGAAAGGCTGAGCATAGAGCATAATGTCCTGATGCAAAACACTGTTAAAAGAAGTAGTACTACAAAGAGCAAACTCATACTTCTGTTGATTTATTATGAGCATGTAAAGTCTGTAAGAGTACTGCTGAATCTATTTTTATTGGCTATTTCACTGACTGTTCGACTGATCACCAGGTTGCACAAGTGAGTTCTCTCCGCTTTCCTTCTAACGTGTCCGTTATGAGGGAGGGAGTGCTTGGGAAGCAGGGCGCACTTCGTCACACACCCGCCTGTCGTGACCCTTGGCCCATGGCCTTTCCAGGGTCCAGGAGAAGACTGATGAAGACAAGAGCCAGACTGCTCTTCCAGGGGATGACAGTCAGTCTTGCATGCAGCCCCAGCCCTGGCCATCAACCTCCGAATCAGCGGAGGAACCTCTGTCCCGCCAGCCTGGCAAGAGTCGGAGACCCCAAAATCGCGCGAGGGCCCTTTCATAGTCCAGCCAGTGCTGTGAAAGGGAATGGAGCTGCCCACATGGCTGCCTGCTTAAGGCTTCAGCTATGATTATTTATTTCACTTCCACTCTGCCCAGTGGCCAACCTCTGGGTGGTTCACAAAAACTACAAACTGTAAAATACGAGATAATAAAACACAGTATAAAAATTTTAACACATTTTTTAAAAATAGTTTAAACAGCTAAAAACAATTTCAGTAAGACACTAGACCTGATAAAGACAACCAACAGAAATGCCCCATCGTATTTCATTTCAGTTATTATATTTGTATACCACCCAATAGCCAAAGCTGTCTGGGCAGTTCACAAAAAATATGCCATTAAATGCCTGGGAGGAGAAGACAGTCTTCACCTGGCACCAAAATGGTGACAGTGTTGGCACCAGGCAGGCCTCAGTGAGGAGACCATTTCATAATCAGGGGGCCACCACTGAGAAGGCCTTCTCCCTCGTTGCCACCTTCCAATCCTCCCTCAGAGGAGGCACTTGGAAGGACAGCCTCAGATGCTGATCATAGTGTCTGGGCAGGTTCATACCGGGAGAGGCTCTCCATCAGGTGTTGTGGTCCCGAGCCATGTAAGGCTTTATAGGTTAAAACCAGCACCTTGAATAGGGCTCAGAAACATACAGGCAGCCAATGCAAGTGGGCCAGAATTTGTGTTATATGCTCAGACCTTGTGGTCCCAGTTGTTAATCTGGTTGCTGCATTTCCACAAGCTGCAGCTTCTGAACAGTCTTCAAGGGCAACCCCACATAGAGTACATTGCAGTAATCTAACTTGGAGGTTAGCTTGCTGCTGAGACAACATCCTCCTATGGTTCTAGTAGGGGAGAGCACTATCTGGCAAAGCTCACTCTGAGCTATCCATGGTCCTGTTTCAGCTGCCTTTTACACAAAAGGGCTTCTGCCTTTGCTTACCCTGCTGTGCCTGCTGTGCCTGCTGTGCTTACCTTGAATGGATTCTACGTACCGGACACAACTTTGCCTGCCTTGACTTGACTGTTCCACCTAGACTGGGCTCCCCTTGCTCATATCTGGCCCTGTCCGATGCCATCCACTTCCCCTGTGAGCCTCAGGTAACTGCAGAGTGGGACATGGCCTGCAGATCAGCTCGGTCATTGGTACGCCCATGTTACAAATTGTGGGGATGGAGGCTGAGGACTAGACACTTGCCCAAGGGAATTGCAGCAGTGGGTTGAATCCGGCCCTCTCAAGTCTAAACCTCATTCATTGTCCGCAGGCCCACAGGAGCCCCAGGATAGGCCTGTGAGTTTCTTGCCTCCCCCTGGGCGCACATCTCCCATGCTGCCCACCTGTGCTTGCCTGCACTGCCAGGCCCTGCTTCTCATGGCATGCCCCGCCATGCACGCACATGCACCCTTGTGAGCTGGGGCCACGCCAGGCCAGGCAGCCCGCAGAGCTAGCGCAAAGCTCCAGAGAAAGGACCTGCTTTGCTGGGGCCCCACTTGATTCCCCAGCCTCAACCAGGAAAAACGGGAAGCCATTGCCCTTCACAAGGATGTGGAGCCTCTTTCAGCCCAGGGCTGAGTTCCATTTTGGAAAAGCTCTGGGGCTGCATTCCAGTAGTTGGTGGGCCAAGAGCAAAGGGGGTGGGGCCAAAATCCCCCAAATGGCAGCCTGTTTGAGCTGAAAGCTGTTTCTGCCCACAGCCCAGACACAGGGGAGGCACTGCAACCTTCTGGGATGGGGGGAGCTGCCCCAGAACCAGGGAACCGCACAGTGATCCATGGCTGGGGAAAGGGGTTGGGCCCAGGGAGGGGCGAGGCCCTGGGGGAGCCCTGGGGGGCTGGATTGGGACCCCACACAGGCCAGAAGGGGCCCCAGGCACCCGTCCTCCCACGTGGTGGTGCTTTCTCATTCCTCCACCTGCCATGCTGCAGCAGCCCCCTAAGCCCAGCCACCCATCTTCCTCTTTTACATTGAGAAAACTGAGGCTGAGAGCCCATCCATTGCCCTGGGGAAGCCCAGGATTTGCACCAAGCAGGCTCCTGTGGCCTGGCCCCGCTTGCAGGAGCACAGCGGCTCCTCTGGGCAGTCCTGCCTGCCTTCTCCCGTGACGTCCCGCACTGCTGCTCTACCAGCCCTTGCCTGCCCTTCCCGTCCCTCTCCTGAGGCTTGCAGCTCCTTGGCCTTAGCATCCTCCTCAGGGACGCAGTGCTCTCTCCATTTCCTGCACGCCTCCCTTTAGATCTCCAGGTCATTAACAAGCGCCTTCCTCAGCCACCGGGGATTCATCTGGCTCTTTCCAGCTTCCCCTTCGCAGGGGGGGGGGGCGCAATTTGTGTGTCTGATGCTGTCCCTTTTAAAAACTGCCAATCCTGCTGAGCTTTGGTTTCCCTTTACACTTTCTACCCATGAAGTCTCTGCATTTATTCAGGAGTCAGTGTCTCTCTCTCTGTCTTTCTTCTTCCTTTTTTTAAAGCCCAGTGTCCTAATTCCACGGTTCTTGCTCTCCCCAGGAGAGATTAATGCTCTCATTTCAGCACCACTGTTTCCTAAAGGTGCTCATCTCGGCCACTTCATTCACAACCAATTTCTCCTGCAAGGTCACAATCAGATCTAAAAACAGTTTCCTATCTCCTGTGGGGTTCCTCACTTCTTTGAAGATGAATTTGGCTCTTCCTACATGTTCAGGAGCTGCTGGTTATTCACGGAACTGCTGATCCATTCAAATATTTGGCACACTGGTATGACATTCCCTTACACACATGCACATATGGGCAGCCTTCCCCTCCAGATGTGTTGGACTGCAGCTCCTATCATCCCTGGCCAACATGGTGATTCCTTGCTGGCTGGGGATAATGGGAGTTGTAGTTGAACACATCTGGAGTGTGCCAGGTTGGGAAATGGTGCCCACGGCTTTCAGGGAAGAACTCCAAAGACAAGAGATGTCAGATTAAAGAGCCAATGTAAACTGGAGCAAACATCATTTCACGAGTGAGAAAACAATGTCTAAGAAGATGCAAAGTGTTCAGTAGAATGCCAACAGAGATATTTTCCTTTGCCTTACATTTGCGCCAACTCCCCTCCTTCAAACAGGGGGGGTCTGCTTTTAGGTCTAATCTCCTTCACTCTCCTGCTTTGACATCTGGTTGTCAATATTGCCTTTGTTCTGATCACTTTCACTTCCAGGACATTTCCTAAACAACATCATGAACAATTAAGGCACATTTTTCAAGACGGGGGGGGGGGGGCGAGTGCAACGTGGCCATGGCCCCTGTCATGAATCAGTGGAAGAGGTGGGATTTGAGTGGCTTTAAAGGGGGATGAGGAAGGCCTTTGGTATTGTCCAGCTGGGCTGCTCATACATTCTCAGAAGCTGACTGGATGTTGGGGCCTGGTGGGCCCTGATCAGCCCCCAGGAGACAGTTGGCTCAGCTGGCCACAATCTCCCTGGTGCTGCAGTGGAAGAGGGTTGCAGGGGAGGCGGAGCGCTGGGGACACCGAAAGGCTGTCCCAGAGAGGAAGGCCAGGATCTCTCCTCTATCACCCCAGAGTGCAGGACACGGAATAATGGGCTCAAGTGACAGGAAGCCAGATTCCGGCTGAACGTCAGGAGAAACATCCTGACTGTAAGAGCAATACGACAATGGAACCAATTACCTGGGGAGGTGGTGGGCTCTCCCACACTGGAGGCCTTCAAGATGAGGCTGGACAGCCCAACCTACCTCACAGGATTGTTGTTGTGAGGATAGGGTGGAGAGGAGGGGGATTATGTGCACCGCCTTGGGTTCCTTGGAGGAAGAAAGGCAGGACATAAATGTAATAAATAAGTAAAATAAAATAAACTTGCATTCACTCTGAGCATCCCTGATCATGCGGAGAGAGCTGAACACCAGGAGAAACTTCCTGATGGTTAGAGCAATACAACAATGGAGCCAATGACCTAGGGAGGTGGTGGGCTCTCCCACACTGGAAGCATCCAAGACGAGGCTGGACAGCCACCTGTCGGGGATGCTCTGACTTGGATTCCTGCACTGAGCAGGGGGTTGGACTCGATGGCCTTGTAGGCCCCTTCCAACCCTACAATTCTATGATTCTACGAAGGTGCTGGGGGCTCTGACTGAGATTGCCCCCTCCCCAGGGCCTTACAGGGGGTGCCATAATGGCTTCTCTTCCAGGACATGGAATAAGAGCCTGGAGGCAGGAGTGGCAGTCCTTGGGGCAGGCCCAAGGATCTCGTCTTATCCCTTGGACAGCTTTCCTGTTCTGTCTCTTTGAACACAGGACATTAAATATTTAGGGCATCTTTTCTTTTTCTCCAGCTTTTAAGTTTGCAATTCAAGCCAGCTTGCCCTCACTTCCTCCTCCTGCTTTGCAGCCACGTCCTGGCTCTGGCTGAGCGCACTCCTAATGTATTCAGATGTTCCTTTAATGGATTACCTAGGCTGGAATTGGATATGTGTGCCTAATGGATCACTAATAGCCTGTTTCTGGTTTTGCAGACTCCTTCAGTTAACTCACACTATCAGCCTACCCGCCTGTGCATCCTGGCCTTCACACATGTGGCCAATCACACAGATACATCTTCAGAAACATGCGCTTATCACCTGCTGTGCCCAAGAGCTCATGAGCATGCCAGTGCCCAATGCAGCAGAGTGTTTTTGGCAGCGTGACCAATACAAGTGTCAGCAATAGAGAAAGGGGGAAGCCATGTCGGCTGGCCGTAGAAAAGGGCAACCCAGACCTTCAGAAGGCTGAAGCAACTCCCCTATGATGAAAGGTTATGTCTGCGGCTTTGTATTTAGAGAAAGACGAGTAAAAGGGGGGTACAGGGTTGGAGCATATAAATTCTGAATAGGGTGGGGAAAAGGGAGAGAAAGAGAAGTTTCCTTCCTCTCTCATAATACTATGAGAGCCAGTGGGGTCAAGCCAGTGGAGCAGAATGAGGGGAGATTCAGAACAGACAAAAGGAAGCACTTCTTCACACAACACATAGTTAAACTATGGAATTCACTTCCACAAGATGTAGCCACCACTTTGGAGAGCTTTAAAGGGGGATTAGAGAAATCATGGAGGATAGGGCTGTCCATGACTACTGCTATAGATTCCCGGTGGCTCAGGGGCAGTATGCCTGTGTATACCAGTTGCTGGAGAACGTGAGTGGGAGGGTGCTGTGGCCCTCACATCTGGCTTGTGAGTTTCTTGGAGGCATCTAGTTGGCCAGTGTTGAGGAGCAGGACGCTGGGCTAGGTAGGTCTGAGGTTCTCATGCTGTGGTCTGCAGAAATGTTGTGGAGCAGTTGAGAATAGTTCTTCCTGGCCTTGCACTTGATTTCTTTGGCTGATGATGAGAGCAAGGCTGCCTCTGTCAGGGCTGGGTTATCAAGCAGGCTAAGGACGTGCTTGTCTCGGGCCCATGATTTTCATAATATGGTGCTGGTGCTAATAGGGTGCTACTAATTTCCCCCTTTAAAAATTTCCATTAAAGGGGCTCTTCTGAGGCCTAGGGCCCTTGGTTTTCATAATTCAGCTTTGGTTTTGTTGAAGATGCTAGCATTGAAGGGAAAATGCAATTAAAATACGAGTTACATATGTGCTTTGATTTGTAGAACAAACAAAAAATGTTTATTGAATGGTCCACCAAGATCCATAGCAATTTTGAAGTGGTATGTGAAAGAAATGTTTGAGAACCACTGAGACAGGCCTTTGGACTAAACCGTCGTAGGCCTTTCTTACGCTCCTTTCCCAGCTTAACCGCTTCTGCAGTTCCTCACTTTTTCTGATGTCATAATTTCTTGTGCTTAGTCCTGTTTCAGTTACCCGGTAAAATCAGATTACACCAATATCATTTCTCTTGTTCAGAAAATCAGTTGCCTTCTCAAAAACAAGACATATCAGATTAGATGGACAGCCTCTGTCTTTGAAGGATGTCTTTGCTACTAGCCTTGCTTATCTTTATTATTTCTGCAGGCAGCTTAGCTGGGGATCATGCGGGCCAGGGAACACCATTGTTGCAGGCTCAGTCTTGTGCCCAGTTGTTCAGGGCGACAAGTTAATCCTGGTTTTGGAGACCCTGAGGCCTTTCACTTCATCCCAGTCACTGCTGTGTCCTCTGTCTCGTAACTGGCCCATCGGGTGCGGGATTGTCTATGTCAGTGGAGGCGAGTGGCTCCCATTTCAGTGGGGCTATGAATCCAATCTGGGTTCCAGTCAGAATCCTAATGGAGCTATCCAAGGTGCTGAACCATGTCCCCAAAAATGGGTTCAGCAGCTTGGCTAGCTCATTTAGAATTCTGGCTGAACCCCAGAATGGATTCACAGCCCCGCCAAAATCGGAGCCACCAGCCTCCACTGGTCTACATCAACCTTCCCCAAACTGGTGCCTTCCAGATATGCTGGATTACAATTCCCATTGTCCCCAGCTACCATGGCTATTGGCTGAAGATGATGAGAACTGTAGTCAGGACATGGAATCATGGGCTCAAGTGACAGGAAGCCAGATTCCGGCTGAACATCAGGAAAGACTTCCTGACTGTTACAGCAATACGACAATGGAACCGATTCCCTAGGGAGGTGGTGGGTCTCACACCCTGGAGGCGTTCAAGACGAGGCTGGACAGCCATCTGTCGGGGATGCTCTGACTTGGATTCCTGCACTGAGCAGGGGGCTGGACTCGATGGCCTTGTAGGCCCCTTCCAACCCCACTCTTCTGTGATTCTTAAACATTTGAAGGGCACCACAGTGGACAAGCCTGGTCTACGCTGATGGGCAGTGACTCTCTGGGGATTCAGAGAGAGGGCCCTTCCCATCCATCGCTACCTGGAGATGCTGCTGGGGATCGAACCTGGGATGTTCGCCATGCAACACAGGGGCTCTGCCTCTGAGTTGCCATCCTTTCCCATTATGCATACGGCAAGAAAGGGTGCTGTAGCGGTCAGCCTGCCCTAATTCCGTAATGGCATCATGGCTGGTAGCTTTTGTTTCCTTCCCTTCTCCATTCCAAAGTCACTTATTGCCTCTCTCTCTCTCTCTCTCTCTATATATATATATATATATATATATGTATTATTATTATTATTTGTGTTTATTTATTGATTGATTATATTTTAATCCACCTGATAACCAATGTTGTCTGGGTGGATTACAGATAGTTAAAAGACTAAAATGCCATACAAACAGTTAAAATATAGAATACAATGCAAATATTTAAAAGAATATAATACAAAACAAACAGCACAGAAATCAACAAAACAGTCATAAAAATCTAGAACTAGGCCTCTAGAATGCCTGGGAGAAAAGAAAGGTCTTTGCCTGGCACCAAAAAGAGGACAACGGAGGCACCAGGCGAACCTCTTTGGGGAGGTCACTCCATAAATGGGGTGCCTCAACTGAGAAGGTCCTGCTCTCTCGTAGCCAACTGACTCACTTCCTTTGGCGGGGGTGCCAGGGGGAGGGCCTCCGAAGATGACCTAAATGTCCAAGCAGGTGCCTACCAGAGGAGACTTTCCTTTAGAGACTCTGGTCCCAAGCCATTTGGGGCTTTAAAGGTCAACACCGAGCCTTTGAATTGGCTTGGAAATGGACTGGAAGCCCGTGCAACGGATGAAGCACTGGCCGAAAGTACTGCATGGTCACATTGGCCGGTTCCAGTTAGTAACCTGGCAGTTCTGTTTTGAACTAACTGAAGTTTTTGAACTGTCTTCAAAGGCAGCTCCATGTACAATGCATTGCGCTCATCCAACTGGGAGGTTACCAGAGTGTGGATAACTGTCGCCAGGCTATCTCTGTCCAGATGGGGTCGCAGCTGTGACACCAGCCTGAGCTGATAAAAGTTACTTATGGCCACCTGGGCCTCAAGTGACGATGATGAATCCAGGAGCCCCCACAAGCTGCATGCCTGCTCTTTCAGGGAGAGTGCAACCCCCTGCAGCGCAGGGCAGGTGACACACCTGCTAACAGTGCTTCTGTCTTACCATCCTGCTTGGGAAAAAATAATGCAGCAAGTCATGGAACAAAGTCGGTTATAGTACACAAGGGGGCGAGGGGAGCCATAAAGGCAAATTATTGCTTCTGTTTTCCCAGTTGATTAGGAACTAGCACCTAGCCATTATACCATCTGCAGAGATCACCGAGTACATCCATGTTCATGAGGTTCTCTGAGTTGGCTGTATTTACTGCAGGGGCAAAGTGCTTTATTTCCATTTTCTAAGGCTGACTCTTACCACTCAGTTAGTAATTTCTGATCTAGATGTTGCCTGCTTATCTTGCTGCCCAAAGCACCAATCAAGAAACTCTGCTAAACTCTAACTGCTGGATAGCTCAATCGAAGGTCTTTTTGCAAGACCTTAGATCTGATCTAACAGCTCAGATTTAACAAAGTTAGCTAAGATCGTTTGCAAATGAGCTGAAATCTGGCCAAACTGAGCTGTCCTGCCAAGTCATACTTCAACTGTGCAAACAACTCTGGAAGACTTGCCAGTTGTTTAAGGAAAACTTAAAGGAGGTCAAATTGTCCAGAACAACGCATTAAGGAGGTGAAATGTCGGAGCTAGAGGGAGGGAGATGAACTAACAGCAAGTGTTGCCCTCTCAAAATGGAAGAGCTGGCAGACGCGGCTTTTGTAGCTGGTCCTTCTCAGTGGTCCCTTTAGGAAGGCAAGACCAGCCTTTAATCATGGGGAAAGGAAACGGAGAACGAGAAGCTCAGGGGCTCATCTGTCCTGGGTCCAGTTTATGATCTCTCTTGATGCATGAATGAGTGAGTCAGAGGACTCAAAGGGAAGCAGAGGAAGTCTCTGCAGTTTAAGGGCAGAGAGGTTGTCTTTTCTTGGGAGAGCCTTTCCATGACTGTCTGCTGTACCCTTTCTCAACCTGGCGACCTCCGGACGTTTTGGACTTCAATTCCCATCAGCCCTGGTCAGCATGGTCAGTGGCCAGGGATCCTGTCTAGTGCCTTTCGAGAATGCCCAATTCTTAGCCAGATCATCAGATATCGTGGGGAGTCCTCCTTCTTTTGCAGGGGAGAGGGGAAGACCCTAGGCAGGGTGGCTCTGGGTGTGGCCTTCTTAGGATTCAAGGACAGATGGTGCTGTCAGGGGGTAACCCCACTGTCTGCCATCTTGGCCGGTCCTGGTCAGCTTCATAGCTCTGGGATAAAGCTGAGATCCCCATGAGGAATGAAGAGGGGCCTTCTACTTCCAAGTCATCTGATGGTCCCTCTAGCCCAGCACTGGGACCTCCTGGACTGGCAAAGCCTCTCAATTGCCCTTCCCCAGATCCTTCTAACTGGACAGTCGGGGGATGCAACTTGCCCCTTTTCACACGGGGCACAGAGGTCAAGAATAGGTCCAGGGGGTTGCAAAGATCCCACACATTGCAGTGAGGCTGGAACGGGAGAGAGTCCAGGCAATGAGGTTTTGAGTTTGATTGGTCTTCAGCCTTTCAGAGATGACCACCTCTCTGAAAGGGGGCAAGGAGCAGGCATGTGGCGCTGCCTTGCACAGAGTGGAGGCCTCTGCACCAGTGCGCACTCTTCTATCTTGGCAGCAGTCCTCGAGGCAGGGGGGAGCTCTCTCCCAGAGATCCTTTAACCCGGAGGCTCGAGCGTGGCGCCCGAGGGCCCCACTGGGCCCAAGGTACCTCTGCTGGTGCCCCCAGGCTCCCTGTCCCTCCTGATTTTTGATTTCTCGGGAATCCCTTTTAGCGTCAGAACTGTTGTTTAACTGGGAGGCAGCGTGCTGCAAAGGGCTGCCCTCCAGCACCGTCTTCGTTCGGCTTCCCAAGGGTGGTCTTGTGGTTTGCAGCTCGGGCTGCGCCTTGGACCCAGGCTGCAGGCTCAGTTGCTCTTCTTAGCATCTCACTTCTGGGAAACGAGTGTTCTGGGTGACGGTCCTTGCCCATCGTGGCAGCCATTTTATGAATGGGCAACACCCCACCCCCATGGCAGCCATTTTGTGAGAGCACCCCCGACACCCCTTTAAAACGTGCCCACTGCTGGCCAGAGGCTGGGGGCGGGAGCGGCGTTGCCCAGGGGCTGGACGGGGGCCTTCTCCATGCGAAGCTGCTGCTGAGCTGCGGCCCTCCGGCCATCTTCTGCTCTAGTTCATAGCCGGTCTGACGCGTGCATGGCACGATCCAGCCAGCGTTGTCCCACGGGCTCTGTGGGATTCCGGGCTCCTCCGTGGAGTAAATGGGAAGCTTCCTGCAGCATTTTGACTGTGGCCTTGACAGCTGGGTGATGATGACGTTGGTGCTGCTGAATGGTCAGCTCTGGCTTTCTGGGGTCCTTGGGCAACGTGGTCGAGGAGGGCCCTTCCTCCTTTGGGGGCGGGAGGGAGTGGGGCACTTCAGGAAGCTGTTCCGGGGTTTGGCCGCAAGCTCAGATATTTCGGGGGGGCAGAGGGTTTGGCTCGTCCATGGGGAACGCCCGGGGACCTCCACCAGAGGGGATGGTCTGTGGCCCCCACTCCACCCCCATGCTTCCCTGGCCGACCTCCCCAAACAATTCAGTACTGTTGCTGACCTTTGCCAAGCACCAAAGGACACCTTGTGGAGCTCTGGCAGGAGCCCTCCCCCATCTAAAATGGAGAAGGGGCAGGGGCGTGATGGAGTGAGAGTCCAGCCCGCTCGCACCTTGGGTGCCCTGGAGGCGCCCCGCGCCAAGGCAACAGGTGGGACATGTCGGAAAGGGGGATTGAGTCCACCCCTTCCACCAGGATCCCTTCAGCCTGGGCGGGAGAGCCAAGGAGCCCATCCGAGGGGCCCCAGGTCTGTTTCCCTGCTGGCTGAGGCCCCACCCTGCCTTGATGGAGCCAAAGAGAGGCCCAAACCTAGTCCTGGGCCAGGATCCAATCCAGCCTTCCCAACCTGGTGCCCTCCAGATGCTGGCTGGGAATGATGGGAGTCACAGTCCAACACATCTGGAAGGCTGATGCAATCCTTCAGCAAGCTCCGTGCTCTCTGCCCGAAAAAAGCCCCCTCTTTTGTCCAGAATCAGGGGCGCACAAGGCGAGGGAGCTCAGGGGCACAGGACAGGCCCAGCTGTCAAGGGCCCAGAGGGAGGCAGCGGCTGGTCAGGCTGAAGCAGTGGTGCCTCTGCCGCCCTGACTGAGCCCTTCGAGGCCCTGCCCTGGTCGCCTTCCCGGCTCTGCCCCCTCTTGGGTGCGCGGGGATCCACGAGGGGCAGCCCCGCACTCCCCTGAATGGGCCGCTTTCCCGTTTGGGGACAAGATACAGCACTCATCTGTGTTTAATATTTTCGAGTTTTGGTATGTGCATTTTATGCTCGGGGGGGGGGGTGTTAATTTTTAATGTCATGTAAGCTGACCTGAGCATCGCTATTGCAACAGACGGGCAGGGTAAAAAGCAAGTTAGTAAATAAATATTTGTTTGGATACTGCTTGGGGGGCAGCAAAAAGCAGGGGAGGTGTGTGCCCTCCTTGGGGGCGTCACATTGGCCTTTTGGCCACTCTAGATGGATTTGCTTTGGTCTGATCAACAGGGTTGTGCTTTCAGTCATGCACACGTTCTCAGAAATATACACTGCTACTCTTCTGTACACCCATGCACACACAGACAGTCACCCACCACACCGATGCATCAGTGTACATACAAATACCTGTGAGTCAAATTATCTTCTGCGGACATTTGTGAACGTGTGTGGATGAGATCTTCGCTCACTGAGTTTATGTTTTACTTTCTGCATGTAACCTTTACTTATTTATTTAACACATTTATACTCTGCCGTTTATACAGCAGTCAGGAAAACTCAAGGCAGCTCACAACAAGATAAAACAATCAACTAACCATTTAAAACCATCCTTACAATAGAATAATAAATGACTCAAACAGCAGCGGAAAATAACTAAATATATGAGTGAAATTATTTTAAAGCCTTACTGCCAGGGGTGAGCAACTTGTGACCCCCCCAGACCTTTTGGCCTATAGCTCCCCTCAGCCCGAGCCAACACAGCCAATGGTGGGGCTGATGGGAGTTGTAGGCCAAAACATCTGCAGGGCCACCAGTTGGCCTCCCCTGCCTTAAACCAACAGAAAACACATTCAGTAAGGCAGCAGCACTCCCCAGCACAAATGCTTCCCTAAAAACAGAAGGCTTTCGCTGACGTGCGGAGGCCACTGGAGAAAAGGCGCGGGTGGAGGGCTTCCCTCAGAAGTCAGTTCCAGAGCCTCGACATAGCCATTGAACCGTGATGATTCTCCTGCATGCACCGACAGCAGATGGGCGTATGCACCAGGTGCACACTTGCACACGAGTGCCTTACACATATATTCACAGAGCAATGCGTGCTTGAGAGATGCAGTCCAGAGTGAACACCCACTCCTGGAGAGGGCTCTTGCTCTCGGGTTCTGCCCTCGCCAGCTGCTTTCGCCCTTCATGAAGAAAGGTCCATGTGTTCTGCACCCATATATCGCTGGTGGTGGAGGGTCTCGTCTCTCTCGTTTTTATTAACCCTTGTCATCCTACATCCCTAAATGATTGTGTGGTTTGGCCTTCTGCTTTGGTGGGCTGGGACTCTGGGGAGACTCAAACCCGTTCTTGAGCCAAGGAGGCTGCTGCTAAACCAGAGTCCTCCTGGCTCCCACCAGGTGATTCGCATCATGAGCCCCTGGGGTGGATGAAGAGCGTGGCCCTGGCTGGCGGGGGGATGCTGGCACACCCCACAAACCTCGCCTTCTCGCCCATGCAGGTGGAGCTGTCAGACGGGACGTCCCACATCATCACCGATGCCTACGCTGGCAAAGAGTACATCATCCAGGTTGCCGCCAAGGACAATGAAATTGGCACGTGGAGCGACTGGAGCGTGGCAGTCCATGCCACCCCCTGGACTGAGGAACCCAAGCATCTCACCACAGAGGCCCAGGGAACAGGTGAAGAAATAATGTAGGAGCAGGGTCAGCTGTGTTGGCTGAAGGGAAGCGAGTCCTGCGGAGGAGGAGATCCAGCTCTCAGGAGGCTCTATGACCCTGACGGAGCCCAGCCATCTGAAGCGCTGTCCTCCACTGCTGTTTGCCTTCATTCTTTGCTGAGAGAGCAGGGTGGGGAGTGGGTGGCACCAGCAGCAGGGCTAACAGGAGGGGGGCCCAGCGGGGGTCAGTGAGATGGCAGCTGGGTGGGATTTATGGCATCCCTTGCAAATCAAAGCACCCTGAACCCGCTCTGTAAACTGGGTGAGTGGAAGTTCCCACTGGAAATTCAGTATTGGAACAAGAAGCAAGGGATTGAGGAGGGGTCAGGCAGACTGCCTTGAGTTTCTGTCCATGGCCAGTCATGCTGTGGCTGACCGGATGGGGGGGGGCAGTGGCTTGTGTGGGGTTCTCAGCCAACCAGAAAACGGGTCCAGGATGTGGCCAGTATCTCAGAGGTCCTATAACCAGCTCTGGACTTTGAAAAATTGCAGCACAAGGCTAGCAATGGCCAGTACCTGGTATGTGGACCCCAGGAGCCCTAAGAGATCCCCCATTTCCTCAGAGTAGGGGGTAAAATGACTTCATCCTTACAGTGGAGCTGAGCCCTGGCATAGTATCTCTTTAGATGTGTGGTTGTGATTGGACGATCCAAGTGTGCTTGGCGTGTGCTGCACGTGTGCTTTCCCAAAGGTCTCCAGTCCCATGGCATTCTGAGCGACTCTTCCGGGATCAAACGGAACATGACCGTTCCGAGCAGTGACCAGTGCCAGGCACGCAGGGGTTGCACTGTAGAGCGGAGAGGGCAAAGCAGCTCACTCCCTCTGCATCATGGACCTGCCACCCAAGGTCAGTTTCTCAGTTGGGTATGGGGAGTGAGGCCTTGTGTTTTCCTCACCCTGTGCTCCTGCCTCTGAAGTGTCCATGGCTGGAAGGCAATTTATTACCCTTGCAAAGTCCCCATTTCTCTCCATACATGCACCTATTTATTCCTTGGTCTCTCTGGACACATGGTGATCATTTTGGCAAATGCCTTTGAACAGCTGCTTCCCTGCCACCCACATGCGCCCGGGCGGGGTGTGTGTGTGACCAAGATAGAGCCGTCTCATGTGGGCAGTAGGAGAGTCTTGGTACTGGATCTGTGTGGGGCCATGTTACAACTGGCCACTTTCTCTCCCATTAAGATGGCTCTTTCCCTTCTCTTCCTCCTCCTCCTCCATGCCACACAAGAACCACAACCCTGCTGGCAAAGAAGCCAAAGACTTGCAGTGGGGCCCACTTCACAGGCTTCTCAGAGGAGCTGAGATCTTACCGTGTCTTTCATTTCTGCACACAACAAGCCATTAGCCTGTGGAATTTGCTGCCACAAGGTGTGGCAATGGCCTTAAAAGGGCACTAGGCAAATTCATAGGAAGAGACGCTCCCCAGGTCAGACGATTTGTTCATTCCCCCTAGGATTGCCTACTGTGACTGACAGTGGCAGCTCCCCAGGGTCTCAGGCTGAGAGAGGCCCCTTCCCTATCCACTGCCCCCTGACCTTTAGCTGGAGAAGCCACGGACTGAACCTGGGACTTTCTGCAGGCAAAGCAGAGGAGAAGAGATCTGTTAACAGCTGTGGGTCATGCTAGATAAATGGAACCTCCATGTTCAGAGACAGTATACCTTTAACTGTGGGGACAGAGAAGAGGGAGGCCTTCGTCACAGTCCTGGGAGCAGAATGCTGGAATAGATGGACTTTGGTCTGATCCTGCAAGGCCATTCTGCTCAACTTGCTGGCTAGCTCAGCCTTTTCTCCTCCCAGGACAGGATGGTGTGTGTGTGTGGGGGGGGGGGCTGGCAGGAAATGTGGGAGCAAAATGTCCCTGCCAGCCAAAGCCGCCGGTGCTGTGCAGCTCTCCGATAAACTGCACTCCAGTGTTGGTATGTGCAGCAGCACAACAGGGCGCCTGTTAGCGAGGAAAGCCACAAAGTTAACAACTCTCTGTTTCTAGGAAAGAGCTGGGCTTGCTTCCAAGTGCATGATGTGATACTGGCCTCTGGCTTCCCAGAAAGGAGCCGTGGAGCATCCGGGTTGGGCCCCTCAGCTGGCACTGCTACACACGGGGTGGGAAATCGAGCAAGAACTCTGTCCACTACTAGGAAAGGACTGGGAGGTGTGCCAAAGTCCCTCGGGGCATCTGGCCGTGCACACATGAGGGAGCATGCAATTTTTTCAGTGCTGCTGGCTGCACGACAGCCTGTATGAGGCTGCACATTTCGGCACGCAATGGAGGTCAGCTAATAGCAGCCACTGCACTGGTGGCATCCCGCGCCCTGGCAGATGTGGGCGTGCTACGAACAGCCTAGACCTGGCTTATGCAGCCACGTGGGCTTTCCCACCATAAGACACCACCTTCCCTCTTTTGTTCCATTTGGGTCATTAAGGTGAGCTGAACATACCCTCTCGATGACACCATTTGTGCATCAGGTAAATGCCCAGAGGCCTCTGTGAGTGCTGTGACTCGGGGGGTCCCTTCACCTGGAGACTCGCCAAAGTCTTGGCCTGT
Source organism: Heloderma suspectum (assembly GCF_057233095.1). NCBI lineage: Eukaryota > Metazoa > Chordata > Lepidosauria > Squamata > Helodermatidae > Heloderma > Heloderma suspectum. The sequence continues at coordinate 2,971,671 of NC_139459.1, read as the reverse complement.
GCATTTTCCAGACCCACACTGAGAAGCCTTGCTTGGGTTAGCTTTTAATGCTTAGGGTTAAGCAGGTGGAGGCTGATTCTTAGGGCTCTGCTGAATGTTCACTTGCAAAACATTTCATCGCATTGTGCAATGAAGGCTTGAGGGGAGACATTTCCCAAGCTTTGTTTGTGTCCTATTCCATACATGGCTGCTTGTTTCCCCAATCTGTGGTTTTGGCAACATTTTTGTTTGTTTAAACTAGGGTTGCTGCTGCTTCCCAATAAGAGGATCTTGGCCAGTCCGGCCTTATGTAATGAACGTTATGATGTCTCAGTGCCACATAGCTAACTGGGCTGGGCTGAATGGCGAGGTTACAAAGTCAATTCAGAATGGTGGCAGTGCTTCCCGCCCTCACTCTGGATGGGAAAACCTAGGAGGTTGCCCTATGCCAGCTCAGACTATAAGACCAGCTAGCCCAGTATTGCCCACTCCAACTGGGAGACTCCAGGGTTTCAGCAAGAGTCTCTTGCGCATCACTGGTCCTTTTTCGACTCAAGATGCCAGAGACTGAACTTCAGCATTAGCGTCTTCTTGAAATGCTGAAGGAAGTGTGGTAGAACTTCCAAAGGAATAAACAAAGATTTGCAGTTATAACCACTATCTGGAAGGGCTCCCAAATTGTCAGGCAGTGGGTTTTGAGGAAGGGCGCATGAAGGAGCAGCTTGACTCATTCTTCAGGGGTTTTTTGGTGTAGTCATATACCGTGTGTCCAGAGTGGAAGGAATGCCAACAGGAGATGAGCAGCTGGTGCTTTAGGTATGAGTCATCCTGTCCTGAGATGGTCAGAAGTTGGACTACATGATCTTCTGGGTCCACATCAATTCTATACCACCTAGATCCACAGATAAGACAAAGAAATTAGTTGTGTAATTGCAATTTTCAGGTCAAAAGTGGCATTTCAGGGAGCAGAAATGGTTCCCGGTTGCCCTAAATTATGTGCAGAGTTCACCTCTTTCTGTTTGTTGTTGTTGCTGTTGTTGTTGTTGCCTTTGTTTTGTGGTCTTGCCGCTACTTCAGGGCCCCTCTTTACGGAGTCTTCTTCCTGGGACCCATGGGTGATCCCAGCCAATCAGGGATCATCTTGCGAATGTGACAGCCCCACACCATGCTGCCAATCAATTTGGGTATGTGATGCCATCTCAGAGGGCAAATTAACAGAGAGGAAGGAGGGATTTAACTGAGAGGGAGAGGGATTTGCACACCAGCAAAATGCGGACTCCCCAAGTTCCGTCTTGAACCATGTTCCGACTCTGTATCAGATTTGTTTTTTTCTATTTGCATGAAAATCTGTGAGTGTTTTTGTGCATATTTTACAAATGTACACATCAATTGTGGTCCTCTTTGAAATGCACACATTCTTCTCCCATTTATCAAAGCGTATTCGTGTGCATTTTTCAAAAGTACGCTGTGTTTCATGAGAATTTTTCCTTTTGGTCTGTGAATCACATTGCAAGCTTGGAAATGTACAGACTTTGACCACCGATGGTGTCTGAGTCTATGTTCAGTCCAGAAAGTATGAATGGGTAAATCCTGATCAAAAATGAGCTGAAACAAATTTCTCGTCCATCCCTAGGGAAGGGCAGTGCTTCCTGAATCAGCATTACGCCCACTCTGATTTGGTGAGCCCTGGAAAAAGAAAAAGGGAGACACCAAAGGGGGTGGGGTCCCATGCTGCCAGATGTTTTAGCAAGCAGCAGCCCTTTCTGCCACTGCTCCATTTGGCATATAAACAGTGCTGTGCTCATGATTATCAATAACGATACAAATCCCTCTCCCCAGAGAAAAGATAATCTGTTGAAACAAAACAACAGGACATTCTTTGTGACATTTTTTTTCAAAAAAGGATGGAAAATGCAGTCAGCTCTCAAGGCAGGCAGCGAAGCCGGTGCTGGCTGTGCCGCCGTGCCATGGACTTTTCAGTGGACACATACTGCCCTCTGGTGGCCACCTCGACTAACATACAGCTAGGAGGAGGCTACCTTGGGCTGGAAGAATCTTGCGACAATGGCGCAGCTAGGAAAGTCAAAGTGGGATGAAACCTTCTTCAAAGAGATAAACCAAAGTGTAGGTGGAAAGGTATTTCTAGTAGGTGGGAACTCCATAGCTATAAAGGGGAGTGGGAAAAGTGGGTAATAATAGAAGCAAAAGATGCCATGCATATTCCTGATCTAGCTGGGAGCATTTGAAATGTTTCTACATTAACCAAAAAGGGGGTTAATGTGGACTTTTGTAGCAATTCGTACACCATCACCCTGGATGGGCATCTATATGCCAGAGAATAATGGTACGTTTGAACAAGTGGTTCAGGGAACAGGAAAAGGTGACAAGGTGCTGTACAAGTGCAGATGGTCCTGAGTTGTGGCACAGGCAACTTGGGCATCATGATGTGAATGCCATACTTAATATGGAAAGAAATCATTTAACAAAGGGCATGGCAAGAAAGGCATATGCAGCAATGGCAAAAATAGGTGTGTCCGTTGCATTAAAGCAAAGACTGTAAGGCCTTCTATTCCAAAACAGAGTGAAAGGCAACCAAGAAAGCCACTGGAGTTAATACACATCCAAACACCTTCCGAGGCAGGAAGCCATTCTTCAATAATTTTTGTAAATTATTATTGTGTCACCTACCCCCTGAAGGAGAAGCATCAGCCCTGCAAATGCTGAAAGAATATGTTACAACTGTGTGGAACAAATTTGGAGGAAAGTCCCAAGCTCTTCAGTCAGACAGTAGTGATGAGTACATGTCACACCACACAAAAACATCCTTGAAAGAACAGGACAGAGCACACAGACATACGATGCCATCCACCCCTGAACAAGACGGGGCTGCAGAAAAAAAGAACAGAACGCTGATGGAGAAGGTGAGGTGCATGCAGTCGGGCGTGAAGTTGAGCATTCGGTCTTGGGGAGAGGCGATGATGGCAGTCACCTGCCTGCAAAGCAGATGGCCTACCAAAGCAACAGCCAGGACTCCATTTGAGCCAGGACTCCATGGAGGAAAGCCAAGTGTGGAGCACATCAGAGTGTTTGGATCCAAGGTCTACGCTGAAATACCAAGGGGAATCCTCACAGCAGCGGGTTTAGTTTGCTCTCCGCTTGGTTGCGCTTTTTACTGAAGTCGTATCTGCTCCATCTGGGGACACACAGGGCTTGAAAATCCGGATTATCCTGAAGCCAGCCTGGGGCTCTGGGCAGGTCACACGGCAGTGTACCGGAAACTGTTTGGGTGGCTACTGGGTGGAGTCTCATCTACGTCATCATTTAGAGAACCTGTTCATTCCCTCCCACTCCTGCCTTGTTCTGCCCTCTGGCCAGGGTGCAGGCTGCCGCCCCAGCCTATGTCCGACTCCCCCCAATTTTTTTCATTACATTCCCTCTAAAACCATAATAGCTCAGTAGCGACTGAGGCTATTGAAGGCACAGAACTTTGTTATCATTTAACTTGGAGTAGAGTAACTATCGGGTGGAGTAGTTCCTTCCTGGGGGTGCTTTGCCCTGCATCCACAATTGTGTTTGTGCCTTTTAAAACACTTTAGAAGATGTTCCTAAAGCGCAATTTTGCTTATCCACAGTGGCAGTCGGTGCCAGTCAGTGTCCCTCTGGTGGTGTGGTGTAATTGCGCTATAGCAAGTATATGTATTCTTGTACAAATGCGCTATTTTGACATTGCAGCACCATAGATTTGCTATAGTGCATCTCTGCTAAAGAATAAAGAGGCTGGCAGGGCATCACTGCTCTGACAGGAACCTCCACTCAGTGCCCAGCCCAGCGGAACCACTCCCCCCACACAGGTCATTTCCAGTCTGGCCAGATGTGGGAAAACATCCTGGTCATGTGCAAAGCAGCCATTCCAGCATCGATCCTCTCTGTGTGCAGATGTGCATCTCGGCAATCTGCATGTTGGTGACCAACATTCGGGCTATGCTCTCCCTTCTGCTGCTCTTATAGGATCAGGAGTCCCGCTTAAAGACACTGAGGAGGGATATGAGGCAAAGGCATAGGAGGAGAGCTGCCTTATGGTGCTATGGGAAGGGAAAGCCTGCTGCATTCCGCATGACCAGACCCAAAACAGGACAGCATTGGTGGTGTTTCCCTACCAGCCAGGACTGGTGGGAGAACTTTGTTCTCAAAATCTGCGATGACGAGCAGTGGATTGCTAACTTCAGGATGACACAGGGACCCTCTTTGAAATTGCAAAAGCTCACCAGCCAGCACTGGAAAGGCAGGCCACCCACATGAGGGAGCCAGTTCCAGTCATCACACATGTGGCAATCTGCGTATGGCACCTGGCCGATGCGTGCGTGCGCAGGAAGGCTGCTCGTCAGTTTGGCATCAGAAGAACCACTGCAGCAAGCGTTGTGGTGGAGGGGTGCCTCGCCGTGGAACATCTCCTGCTGAGAAGGACGGTGAAGCGGGTGTCCTGTGTCCCAGCACAACCAGGAAGTCAGGGGCTTCCGCCTTAGCTCCAGGGCACAATGGCTCCAGGCACGGGGCGGGGGGTGGCAAGGGCATACTGGCTGGCACCAGAAGTACGCACGCTCCTGAGACTGACCTGGGAGAGTGGGGGGGTCCACAGGCTGGTGCCCAGCTGCTGCCTGCAGACCATCTGCTTACACCGAAGGATCGCTCGGGGGAGGTGTGCCGCTGGCTGCCAGTGGAAGGCCAGGCGCTGGTCTAATTTGAAGTGCCGAGGGGAGCCTCCGCCAGACCCTGGAGCTCCACAGTGGGCACCCACCCCATGCTATCCGCCACCCTTCTTCGGGGAGCCGAGGGAGCTGAGGGTGCTGGCTGGACAGCTCAGCCCTGAGCTGCGCAGACCAGGTGGCGAGGAGATACCCCCCTCCTCCGCAGGCCAGCCCATCCCTCCCATGGCTGTATGCAGATGCAGCGCATGTAGCGTAGTCCCACTCCTCTGTGTGGGAACGGGTTTGCAAAGCAGGATTGCCCCCTAGGCCACCCCAAAACTTCACCACTTGCAGACATGCAGTCCCACAGAGGGAGATGGGGGAACTCCCAGGAATGAGTGCTCAGAAAGGGATTGCACTGCCCTCGTACCTAAACGCCCCCTCCTCCGCAGGCCAGCCCATCCCTCCCATGGCTGCATGTGGACTCAGAGCTGGCACAAGAGAAGGGAGGACTGATGACTGCTCCTTTTCCTTCTCCAGCTTGCCGTGGCCCTGAACAGGAGGTAGGCAATGAGGACAGGATAGAGCTTGTGCTGCCGGGTGAGTGCCTTGGTGTATCAGCAAGGGGTCCTTTGCACTGTGACGTGCCTCTGGGTCATCTGCTTGGGGATCCACGTAGTGCTGGTGCCCCCCCCCCCCCGGCAATGCCCAGCATTGGGCAGGCACGTCACTATGTCCTGTCTCCCCACAGCCCCCCCAGAACCTCGCGAGGAGAGTCAAGCTGCACCGCAGCCTGCAGTCCGGCCGCCGCTGCCCAACACGCCTCTGCCGCCACCTGCCCAGGAGGGCCAGGCAGCCCAGGGAGAGGCAGGAAAGCGCCCTGCACTGGCCCAGGGGCGGAATGCCCATCCTGCCGTGGTTTGCAGCGCAGGGCTGTGGCAGCAGATCCGCCAGATGGCGCTCCAGCTCCGGGCTGGACGTGAGTTCAATCGCTGAAGTCACTAGCCAGAGAAAGGGCAGGGAGGCCGGCACGAACCAGCCTGCCCCAGCCCCGGCCCGCTTCCCCTCCTGGCCGCTGCGGCAGACTGGGTGGCAGCCCTCGAGGAGGAGCAGGCGCGGCAAGGCAGCCCCAGGACACCCGGCACCCGGAACAGCACGGCCTGCGGGACTCCCCGCCCTGAGCTGCATTCCGCCCCGCCTCCCCCCTGTGCAAACACCCCCACCTTCCTCTCCTCCCCCATCCTTCTGCCCTTGTGAACTTAGCTCCCCCCAGTCTCCCCTACCCTACTTGTGAATTGCAGCAGTTCCCCTTTTAGATCAATAAAATGTGTTCATTGGAAAAGAAATCACAGCCTCCGAGTATTCCTGATGTGCGCTCAGGGATGGGGTGGGCCCTGGAACTGCTGAGAGGGCTGCATTGGCAGGGCGATGTGGGGAGAACTTTGGGGGTCTCTTCGCCCGACGCTGTTCTCTCTGGCGGGGAGGCGGGGGCTCTTGCGGGGGGACGCGTGCTGTGGCAGGCAGCACAGTAGCAGGAGCAGCTGACCGCTGCATGCAGGCTGGAGAACAGCCACTGCATGGGTGAGAGGCACTGCTTTGCCTTCCTCCTCCTTGATGCACAGGTCAGGGCTCACATCCTCTGTGTCAGTGGGAGGCTCACCCTAACCACTCTTGCCCCGTCCTCCCCGAGCTCCCCGACAGGTTTCCCCACCAGTTTCTCAAGCGGGTCCGACATCCTGCCACTTGCAGCCAGGAGGGCACATCTGTCCCTCCTGCGCTCAGCCTCATCTGCTGCTGTGCGCTCCACACTTCCTTCATGCACCCGGGTGTCACGCTCAACCACGTGGAATAACCTGTTGCTCTCAGAAGTGGCGTGTCACAGCAGCTGATCCACATTCTTAGATCAGAGCAGCCTGTCCTCCAGTTAAAGGCCATTGCTAGGCATGTGGCGGGGGACAGTGTGGCTTTGTGGTCTGGGATGCCAGGTGGAGAAATGGTGTTAATGGTCTGTGCGGAAGGGGAGCCTTGGGATCATGAGCATACACAGGCACCTCCCTCGGGGCGGGCGCACCCCCCCCCCCCGGGTCCCAGATCTATGCAGAAGGGGAGCCCACCTGGGTGGCATTCTCTCTCCACACTACACCCATCAGAAGTCTGTGGTCCAGCATTGTCTGTGGCCTCACCTACATCCATGGAGGCAAAAGAGGACGTACCAGCTGTGTGATATAAAGGCAGGTACAGTTAGGGCGTGTCATTGCCATGGAGGGCCATGTGCCTCAGGAAAATCAGTGCCTTCCAGTACAGCAGATTGTGCAAGCACAGGCATTGGACAGCATGGTGGCTATGAAGGGAATCCACTCACCTTGTGGCTGACCTGGCTGGATCTCCTCCTCCGCAGAGTGCGATTTCCACACCCGGGTGAAGAAATGAGCCGTTGTAGGTTGGGGCAGAGCGGGGGGGGCATGGAGGAAGGGCGGGGAGGGGGACTCACCCACATTTCTTCCACTAGGGACATGCATTCCTCCTCATTCGTAGGGTGAGTGTTGTGGCTGGAGAGCAATTGTGGTGCTGCCCGGACAGGCGGAGGTGCCAGAGGGGCAGCAGATGTCCTGCGCATGGCAATGCCTCTGCTCATGCGCTTCAGTTGGATAGGAGCATCCCCCAAGGATGCCGCGGAGTGCCGTACAGAAGGGGCACGCTTCCACGTTATTCCCAGAGTGGGAGTTGTGAGCTACCGCCCTTCGATATTCTGGCCGGCCAGCTTTGGCCTTTGTCCTGCACTCCACTGCACTTCGGCTATGCCCCCGAGGGTCATTTGGCGGGAAATCTGCACGTATGAACCTATGCTCCTCTGACCAGAGCAAAGCTGCTCCTGGGTCTTCTGCTCCCCCTATGTGACAAGGAGAGCCATGATTTCCTCATGCTTCCAGGATACCCTACAGCCCTTGCTAGCAGACTCTGCGGAAGCCGTTGTAAGCAGTTCAGGAAAAGCGCCTCACCAGAAGCCCTGGGGAGAGAAAGGAAGGGTGGTATTCCGAAAAGGGGGGAAATGCCCCAAAAGGGCCTTGGCGGGAATTTCGCTAGTGCGCAGTTGTGATTTAATGCCCTAAAGCTTACTACTGCACTCAGCCCTACTGCTTTTAACCATAAATGTGCTTTCTCGGTGGCCCACGGTAACTGCTTTCTGATACGGACACTCAGCCAGAGCCCTCCCAAGCTCCCGAAAGCGCTTTAACAACTTTGTAGGACCAAAAGCCTACTTTAACTTCAGGTATTAAATGGGCAATTGCGGAGTCCTGCAGTAACTCCTTCAGGAACTGTAATCTGGCCATAGCTCCCTTCCCTAGAGCATGGGACGCAGTGAGCCTTCACTCCCTCGAGGCGCCTTCACAAGTGCAAGCCTTAGCCCTGAAAACTGCGTACCACCTGCCCCACTAAATACCCTTTAGCATATGCCCGCAGTAACAACTCCAAGTGTCACCCATTAGCTACCTTTGATAAACTGGAAGAGATATACTTTACAGTCCCAGGCAGCTGCGGTTGGTGAAACTGGAGCACTTGCTTTGGGTTCATGATGTAGCACTAATGCTCCATTTCAACATGGCGCTTCTATGCCTTATCGATTTAAGAGGATTTTTTGTAAGTTAGCAGCTGCTGAGTGGAGCACACCTTTACTTTGTGGGGGTGGGCACTAGAGTTTAGTGGTAGGCAAAGCAAAGTAAATGCCATGAGGTAGCTCAGAACTCCCGAATGGCCAGCTGCATCATGGCAGAAACTTCGGGGAAAAACAGGGAGGAAAAGCATTGGGGAAACACCCCTTGACTGGGGCCAGTGAGCTCACAGCTAGGTGAAAAGACACACCCCTGGGCAGGGCATTCATGCCAAAGTAAATGTGGAGGGTTGGTCCACACTGCAATAGAAGCACAGAAAAGCTGAATTAAGGAAAAGAACCGGACTAAAACTAGTCTCGGAAAAACTGGTTCTTCTGGCTCAAAACTCCGGGGTGGCTGTGGGATGGCTACAACGTCGGGTGCCTTGAATGACCTCCAAACACAGCAAGCTTGCAGCAAAACTCCCACTGGGACAACCCCCATGAGAGAAGAGGTCAAAACTGGACGGCAGAGACAAGGACCAATAACTGGCTACGCTCCAGGATGTGGAGGCTGCTGAATATTAGACCCAATAACAGGAAAACTCTCAGTGAGCAGTGCAATGTGCTTCCATGAAGGTGAGAAAATCACAGCAGACCACGCTGAGGCAGGTTGCCCAGCAGAGGTAATCCAAGACCCAGAAAGGCAAAAAACAAAACCAGTCAACCAGCAGAGATGAAACTCCTCCACCACCACCACTCTGTCAGATGCTCACCAGAAAAGGCTCCTCGACACCAGTCCAGCCCAAAGAGATAGAAGAGACAGAGGCTCAAGCACAAGCAGAAGGGAATCAGGCAGGGTTCCTGAATCAGAGCTCAGACACTCATCCTGGCCCGGCAAAGGCAAACCAGCTAGATGACTACTCTGCTTGCAAGAGCAGCAGCACCACTAGAACCCTCAAGGGGGTGGGGGGAAGGATGCCCGCAATAGAAGCAAGTGGAGAAAAGCTGCAGAAGAGGAAGTAGAGGCTCCACCTAAAAATCAAGCTCGGACACTCGCAGAGCTACCAACAGGCAAAAGGCCCGAGGGATGCAAATGGGTCTCCAAAGCCAAACAGAACGCAAAGGGTGAAATAGAGCGACATAAAGCCAGACTAGTTGCCAAAGGCTATTCCCAGAAGTGTGGGGAGGATTATGATGGGACAGTTGCCCCTGTGGTGAAGTGTGCTACAAGAAGGACTGTTTTACGTGTAACAGCATCAAGAAAGATGCATGTTGAACACCCAGATGTCAAGACTTAATTTTTACAGGGAGCCACTTTTACAGGGAGCCACATTTCCATGAAGCAATGACCTGGATTGAAAAATCAGGTGACAAACCACTTGTGTGTAAACTTCAGAAAAGCAAATACGGGCTGAAAGAAGTTGGAAGAGCATGGAAAGAAAAACATAATTAGATGCTCACCAGAAAAGGCTTCAAGCAAGGGCAAGCTGATCCCCATCTTTACACACAGTATAGAAATAATCTATGGACATACGTAGTAATATATGTCGATGATCTGATTCTGAGCTATGCAGATGAGGCTGACTGTGAGGAAATTGTAAATCACTTAAATCAAGAGATAGAAGTGAAGAGACTGGGAGACATCTACTACTGCCTTGAAATTCAAATAGAAAGAGAGGAAGATGGAAGCTCCTCAGCCAAGGGCAAAAGATCCATGGACTCAAGGATGCCAATGCAGTAGCCACACCAATGGAAATCGGCTTTCTAAAGGGAAATGGACACAGTGAACTCCCACCACAGAACAACCAGGACAGAACAGCTGTAGGGAAGTTGCTGTACTTGGCCACCGTGGCAAGGCCAGATCTACAGTGCCTTGCATAAGTGTTTACCCCCCTTTGACTTTTCCACATTTAGTTGTGTTACGACCTGGGATTAAAATGGATTTAATTGGCATTTTTGCCATTTGATTTACACAACATACTTAATACTTTGAAGGTGCAAAATGTTTTTATTGTGGCACAAAAGTTAATTAAACCAAAACAAACTGGCATTTGTTGGTTGCACAAGTATTCACCCCCCTGAGTCAATAGTTAGTAGAAGCACCTTTGGCAGCAATTAGAGCTGTGAGTCCTTTTGGGTAAGTATCTACCAGCTTTACGCATCTGGATCCTGCAGTTTTTGCCCATTCTTCCTGGAAAAATTGCTCAATCTCTGTCAGGTTGGATGGGGACCGTTGCTGAACAACAATTCTCAAGTCTCGCCACAGATTCTCAATTGGATTGTGGTCTGGGGCTTTGACTGGGCCATTCAAAGACATTCAGGTGCTTGGTTTTAAACCACACCAGTGTCACTTTGGCTGTGTGTTTAGGGTCATTGTCCCGCTGGAAGGTGAACCTCCACCTCCGTCCCAGGTCACTTGCAGACTGGAAGAGGTTTTCCTCTAGAATTGCCCTGTATTTGGCTCCATCCATCTTGCCCTCAATCCTGACCAGTTTCCCAGTCCTGCCGATGAACAGCATCCCCACAACAAGATGCTGCCACCACCGTGCCTTACCGTGGGGATGGTGTTCTCGGGGCGATGAGCACTGTTGGCTTTGCGCCACACACAGCGTTTTGCAGTAAGGCCAAACAGTTCAGTTTTGGTCTCATCGGACCAGAGAACCTTTTTCCACGTTTCTGTGTCTCCCACATGCCTTTCAGCAAAATCCAAACAGGATTGATACGGGTTTTTTTTCAGCAATGGCTTTCTTCTCATCACTCCTCCATAATGCCCAGCTGTGTGGAGATTGCAGATGATAGTTGTCCCATGGACGGTTTCTCCCATCTCAGCTGTGGATCCCTCCAGCTCCTTCAGTCTTACCATTGCCCTCTTGGTTGCTTCTCTGACTAACGCACTCCTTACCTGGTCACTGAGTTTTGGTGGACAGCCTTCTCTAGGCAGAGTCACGGTTGTACCATATTCTTTACATTTGTAACAATGGATTTAATGGTGCTCCAGGGGATGTTCATAGTTTGGGATATTTTTTTATAGCCCAACCCTGACTGGTGCTTCTCCAGAACCTTATCACAGACTTGTTTTGATAGCTCCTTGGTCTTCATCATGCTGTTTGTTTAGATATGCTCTCCAACAAACTCTGGGGCCTTCCAGAAACAGGTGTATTTAATATGAGATCATGTGACACTTGAATTACACACAGGTGGACTCCATGCAACTAATCATGTGCCTTCTGGAGGCAGATGGCTGCACCAGAGCTTATTTAGGAGTGTCACAGCAAAGGGGATGAATACTTCTGCAATCCAGACTTTTCAGGTTTTATTTGTAAATCATTTTGTAAAATATGTAGATTTTCCCCCCACTTCGACATGATGGACTATTTTGTATGGATCAGTGACAAGAAATCCCAGCGTGCAGGACACGGAATAATGGGCTCAAGTGACAGGAAGCCAGATTCCCACTGAACATCAAGAAAAACTTCCTGACTGTTAGAGCCATGTGACAATGGAACTGATTCCCTAGGGAGGTGGTGGGCTCTGCCACACTGCAGGTGTTCAAGACGAGGCTGGACAGCCACCTGTCGGGGATGCTCTGGCTTGGATTCCTGCACTGAGCAGGGGGTTGGACTCGATGGCCTTGTAGGCACCTTCCAACCCTACTATTCTATGATTCTATAATTCTATGACTCTATGATTAAATCCATTTTAATTCCAGGTTGTAACACAACAAAACATGGAAAAGTCAAAGGGAGGTGAATACTTATGCAAGGCACTGTAGCCACAGCAGTAGGGATACTGTGTGGAAAGACCAGTTCACCAATGAAAGAGATTGGACTGCTGTGAAAAGAATGGACCGCTGTGAAATGAATAGACAGATTCTTAAATGACATAGAACATCTGAAATGAAAGCTGCAAGTAGGTACAGATTGGGCTGTGGACACCGCAGTTTGCAAATCCACTAATGGAAATGTGTTCTATTACGTGGAATGGTTAGTTGGACGCCAGAAACAAGATACAGTGGTGGGTTCATCCACTGAAGCTGAATACATGTCAGCCACCCAAGCACGCCAGGAACTCAAATCACTGTGCCAGTGACTCGAGGATCTAAGAATAATTGAGCCAAAGCTTGTACAGATACTGGAAGATAACCAAAGCTGCATAAAGCTCTCACAAACTGAGAAGGTCAATTCATGCACCAAGCACATTGATGTGAAATACCACTTGCTGAGAGACATACAGGAGAAGGGGCTTCTTGAAGCAGAATATTGCACAACTGGAAGCAGGGTTGCACACATCCTGATGAGACCACTCACGAGAGAATGCTTGCAGTGTCTATGAGAGAAGATGCATCTTGTGGACTTACCCACATGCCATTGAGAAGGGGTGCTGGAGTCAAGGGACGGTGCTTGTGATGAGTCGTCTGAACCGGGGGCGGGGGTGGTAGACAACAGGGAACTCATTTTCTTCCTCCGCTAGTTTCTCCTAATAACTACTCTTTGATGCGGACTGCAACTCTCAGGCTGTACTTCCTTCCTTCCTCCTTCTTCACCAGTAGGACGTGTTCCTTTATTTGGACAGTGCAGCCAGTATGTTGCTGAACAACAATTCTCAAGTCTCGCCACAGATTCTCAATTGGATTGTGGTCTGGGGCTTTGACTGGGCCATTCAAAGACATTCAGGTGCTTGGTTTTAAACCACACCAGTGTCACTTTGGCTGTGTGTTTAGGGTCATTGTCCCGCTGGAAGGTGAACCTCCACCTCCGTCCCAGGTCACTTGCAGACTGGAAGAGGTTTTCCTCTAGAATTGCCCTGTATTTGGCTCCATCCATCTTGCCCTCAATCCTGACCAGTTTCCCAGTCCTGCCGATGAACAGCATCCCCACAACAAGATGCTGCCACCACCGTGCCTTACCGTGGGGATGGTGTTCTCGGGGCGATGAGCACTGTTGGCTTTGCGCCACACACAGCGTTTTGCAGTAAGGCCAAACAGTTCAGTTTTGGTCTCATCGGACCAGAGAACCTTTTTCCACGTTTCTGTGTCTCCCACATGCCTTTCAGCAAAATCCAAACAGGATTGATACGGGTTTTTTTTCAGCAATGGCTTTCTTCTCATCACTCCTCCATAATGCCCAGCTGTGTGGAGATTGCAGATGATAGTTGTCCCATGGACGGTTTCTCCCATCTCAGCTGTGGATCCCTCCAGCTCCTTCAGTCTTACCATTGCCCTCTTGGTTGCAATGGTAAGACTGCACTTGGCTTTTCTTCAGAAACTATTTTCCCAGGAGCTATGAACTCCCGATACAATGCAGTTTGCTTTTGAAGTAGCAGTGTGTGTGTTTCTTTCTATAGCACTTGCCTGGCACCAGTTACGCGCTGAAGCTATGCAGCCCAAACTCACCAAACACATGTAATTTTAACATGTTGCACAGTATTTATTTATTTTATTAGTTTTGTTTGTTTGTTCATTACATTTATATCCCACTTCTCCTCCAAGGTGCCCAAGGCAGCATACATGATCCTTCTCCTCTCCTCTCCATGTTATCCTCACAACAACCCTGTGAGGTAGGTCAGGTTGAGAGTCAGTGACTGGCCCAAAGTCACCCATTGAGCTTCATGGCCAAGTGGAGACTTGAACCCAGGTCATCCCAGTCTAATCCTCTAACCACTACACCACACTGGCTCTCAAGTAATAGGTAGCCCCTATTCAGTCATCTGCTTTGAATCGGCAAAAAACACAACGCAGAGGGATAAAAATCCATAGAGCTAAAACAGTGCTAAACCACCACACACATTACAGAAGGCTGAGGAAGATAAAATGGTCTTTGCCTGGTGCTGGGAAGACATTCGGATGGAACTAGCGTTAACTGACACAGCACACAGCCCTCTGGTAGACAGAGTCGCCAGATCAGATCAGTACCTGACACCCCACGTAGACTTCAGCCTCAGTACCCCCAGTCATGCTGCCGTGCTCTCGGGCATCCCCATGGCAATCTCCTGCCTCATCTGGGGTCACCGTTCAGGGCTCTCAGACCCTAACACCGAGCTGAGCCGAGCCTGTTCAAGCGATGGGAAGGGCTGCAGCATGCTGGCGGAGCCCCCGCTTGGCATGCCGAAGGCCCCGGGGCCCATCCCTCGCAGTGCTGAAACTCTTTTAACCTCCTGTTTTATTCTTTCACTGTGTTGTTCACTGCTCCAAGATCTTCTGATGTGGAGCGGTATATAAATATTATCAATCAATCTCTGGGTTGGGCCTGGAAGGAAAAACTTGTCAAAAGCCCTGGAGAGTTGTGGCCAATCAGTGAAGGCAATACTGAGCTAAATGGGCCAGGGGTCTGGCTCAGGACAGGGCAGCTTGCTGCGTTCCCAAGCGGATCCTCACCAGGCCAAATGGCTGAACCAGGCAGAACCTTGGCTACCGTTCAGGAACTCCCCTCCACACCTTGCCCAGAGCCCCATGCAACATGATGTCACGTCTCCCACGGGCACTTTTTCAGCACTGCGCCAAAACCACGGGACAGTCCCGTATGAGAGGAGCTCATGGCCAGAGCAAGGGGAGCACAGCAAGGCCACAGGGAGGCATCATGGCTGAGCAGGGGTCCTGAACCCTGGCTCTCCCCACGCCAGCGTTCAGGATGCCACCCCAGCTCCAAGAGGCAGCCTTTGGGGTGTCAAAGCTGGCGCTGCTTCCAGGGCTTGTCCCCTGAGCTGGGTTCAAGGGCAAAGGCTTGGTCCTAGGAGGCGGGACTTGACTAGAAAGGGGAGAGTTTCTCTGGCAATGTGGAGAGTGTGTTTCCTCCCCACTGAGTCGCCACGGCACCCACTCAGGCGCTGTGTGTCAGACAGTGGGACGTGCGGGCCAGACGCTCTGCTCTGCAGGCAGGTTGGAGCCCCAGAGGTAAGGCCCTTCCAAGGACTGCAAAAGGCGGGCCCTCCTCAACCAGCAATAGTTCCTCCGCACTGGGGCGCTGTGTACCCCTCCAAGGGGCAAGCCAAGAGGGTGCTGCGAGGACAGCCAGATGCCCGCGGCGTCTGTGCCCCCGTGTTAACCGCTCTTCTTTTCCTCCCTGGCAGAGACAACAACCTCCAGCACCTCAGCATTTGTGGTGCCCCCCACCACCAGGATCTATAACTCAGACGAGCAAGGCAGCGACGGAGCCGTGGCACTTTCCGTGGTCGTTGGCCTGGTGCTGATGGTGTTCAGCATCCACTTTATTTAGTGAGTATCCTTTCAGCCCAGAGAGATTTCTGGGGCTGCACTCCTGGTGGCAGGGGTGAAAACCTGAGTGGTGCAAGAACAGCTTGGGTAGCAGGACAGCCGGCATGGCGTGGTTGCCAGGAAGACATCTGGCATCCCGTGAGCATCCACTTCTTAATCGCCCCGTGCCCCACGTCCGGAAACAGGTCATGCTGGAGGAGTAATAACCAGGCGTTCCTCTGTGCGTTCTTTCCCCTGCAGTAATAACCTTTGATTCTCTTCCCATCGCCACTTCCATGGGTACCCTGCCTTGCTTCAGAGCCATGCACACGTGGCCCTCGTCCTCTCTACCCACAGCTCCCCCTCCCCATTCTGGGATGCCGTTTCTCCATTGCTGCCCTTTGTGCTGAGCAGGCAGTCCACACTGCCTTGCAGAGATGATGTTCCACCGGCCTTCTTTCCACCTGCAGACATCTGAGGGAAAGCAGCCAGAGAATGGCCGGAGCACACCCCCTCCCGCCAACCATGCTCACCTTTGTAACAGTGGAGGGATTGGGTGCCAGTCTCACAAGCCACAGCAATACAGAATGCCAATTTTTAAAACGGAATCCATGTTCCAGTTGGTGTGGCTTTTTCACTGGAATTACAAACAAAGGAAATTCTAACAGGGCAGTTAGGACAGTTCTACACAATGAACGTAGCCAGTTGCCAACTGTTTCTCACTGTCACTGCCTCCCCAAAGGCTCTCGGGCATGGTTGTTTTGCAAGGGTGCTGGGACTTCTCTGGTATCGCTCCACCATCCTTAATGTGTGCAGCCCGATCCTATGCATGTTTACTCAGAAGTAAGTCCCGTGGAGTTCAGTGGCGCTTCCAAGTCAGCACGCACACGATTGCGGCCGTCAACAGGGCTTGAAACTAGGGACAGGTGAACAGTCCATGTTGGAGCTGGTTGAGCTTCTCCAAATTCCTCCTCAAAGCTCTAGTCACCTTGTTCATGTTCCCAAATGGGAGCATCTTTTCTCTTTCCAATCAGGAAAAACGCACATTTTAAAAAATATGTGCCCAAAATGCACACTTCCCCCAGGGGCTATAGCGTGAAAATGCAGATTTGGGGGGGAAATGTGCATTTTCAGAAGTGTGCACTTGGACACACTCTTGAACACAAATGCAAGCAGGGGGGGGGGATCAATCCATTTTTATTGTGAGATTCAACAAAACAAATAAAACAAACAAAAACATAACAAAACCAAAAAATTGAAAATATAACAACATACTGTAAAGTCCTCAGTTTCAAATATTACAACATTCTAGGGAGGAAATGGGGGGAATAGATTACACATTAACTTCAGTAAAAGCAGATATTTCCTGAGAATGGTGCTTCTGCACGCGTTCGCAAACGAGACACATTTGCATGATTCGTGAACAGGAACAAAATTCTTGTACAGCCCTACTTGAAACCAGTTTAAATTTGTAGTGTGTCCTTTGTGGAAAAGCCCCAATACCTTGCTGTGTGGAGTCAGTCCTGCCTTGAACCCAGTCCTTCCACTACAGTACAAGAAGTGGGGGCACTAACAGACCCCTTCTCCCTCCCCCTCTCTCCCTCCCTTCCTGTAGGCACGGCCTCAGAGCCCCACTGAGGAGGTCACCAACTCACCGGAACGTCTGTCTTTGCTTCTGTTTTGCACATGGTCTGAAGGACGTTGTCACGTTTCTCGTCATTGCTTCACTCCCTTGAAGGATCAGTCCTCTGAGACACAGAGACCCCTGATTCCACCCACCACCACCACCACCACCTTCCCTGAATTGGAAGTTTGACTGAGGAAATCTTGAAAAGGACAAAGGAGCCTTCCTCATGAAAAACAGAAAGATGGGAACCCGGGCGGGGTGGGATGCGGGGGCCAGACCTCCTGCCAGCGTGAAGGGGGGAGGGAGCAGAAGGGAGCACCAGCCGTTCTGGCCTCGGGGTTCGGATCATACAGCTAAACCACCATGCCAAAGACGCTCCGCTGAACCTGCTTCACACCTGCCGCGCTCAGCAGCAAACGGCCAGACATGGAGGCATGCGGGGCGGGGCAGCTCGGAAGGGGAGGCCATGCACCTGCCACAAGGGGGAAGCAGGGCTGCCACGTTCCCTGCTGCTGCTGCTGCACCCTTCTCGACAACGGTGAGAGAATGAACTGTCAAGTCCTTAGCCAGACAAAACCAGGAGAAGGGGGTGGGGAGGCATCCAGTGTGCTCCCGCCCCCAAAGAGAGAACATTGGGAGCCACAAGACTTGTTGTATATCAAGACGGAGCGGTCGTCTTTGTTTTTTTTAAAGAAACGGTTCGTGACGGAACCGCCGGCCCTCTCAGTTCATAGCATCTCTCGCCTCCCTGACTGAAACAAGGGGGTGGTCCTGGAACACATCCCCCCTCCCTGTTTGTAACTGCGTCCATTCCGTTTATACAAAGAAACACTTCGGTTTGTGTATTGGTCTTATTATTGGGGCGTGGGATGTATACGTAACGGATCTGTAACTAAACTGAAATGTCCGGCCTCACTCCCCAAAAACCCTTCCATTCCTCCTCCCGCCCCCAGTCCTGTTTTGTAATGCTCCAGTTCCCTTTTCCCAGTCCCTCTGGTTCAAAGTGCAGTATTTAATACGATACGTCCTATTATTCCAAATGATAAATATGCTGTATATGAACTTTTTATAGATGTATATACAGAATTTTAACAATAAGTCACACACACACTCTGAGGAGAGAAAAAAAAAAACAGGAGAGAGGTTGTTCATTAAATGTGACCATTTCATTATGACTTTTGTAAACTGGTTGTTGTTTTAAATCCTCCCGGTCAGGAGCCTTGAAACAAGTGAATGGCACCATCAGTCGATTCACAAACACAGGCTGCAGGTTAATTATGGTGGCATCGGCAAAAACAGTTAGGGACGGCGACACAGAAGGCGTGAGCTGGGGGTGAATGTGGTCAAAGAATAGAATTGTAGAATAGTAGGGTTGGAAGGGGCCTGCAAGGCCATCAAGTCCAACCTCCTGCCCAATGCAGGAATCCAAGTCAGAGCATCCCTGACTGGTGGCTGTCCAGCCCCGTCTTGATCGCCACCAGTGTGGGAGAGCCCACCACCTCCCTACGGAATTGGTTCCATTGTCGTATTGCTCTAACAGTCAGGAGGTTTTTCCTGATGTTCAGCCAGAATCTGGCTTCCTGTCACTTGAGCCCATTATTCCGTGTCCTGCACTCTGGGATGACGGAGAAGAGATCCTGGTCGTCCTCTCTGTGACAACCTTTCAAGTACTTGAAGAGCGCTATCATATCTCCCCTCAGTCTTCTCTTCTCAAGGCTAAACATGCCCAGTTCTTTCCATCTCTCTTCATAGGGCTTTGTTTCCAGTCCCCTGATCATCTTTCTTGCCCTCCTCTGAACCCTCTCCAGTTTGTCTGCATCCTTCTTAAAGTGTGGTGCCCAGAACTGGACACAGTACTCCAGATGAGGCCTAACCAGTGTTGAGTAGAGGGGAACTAGTACTTCCCAGGATTTGGAAGCTTTGCTGAAGTCGAGGTATATTATGTCTACAGCATTCCCACAGTCCACAAGGGAGGTTACCTGATCCAAAAATGAGATCAGATTCGTCTGGCAGGATTTGTTCTTGACAAATCCATGTTGGCTTCGAGGAATCACTGCATTGTTTTCCAGGTGCTTACAAATCGACTGCTTTATCATCTGCTCAGAATTTTCCCCGGGATTGATGTCAGACTGAATGGTCTGTAGTTCCCAGGTTCCTCCTTTTCGCCCTTTTTGAAGATAGGGACAACATTAGCCCTTCTCCCGTCATCTGGCACTTCCCCTGTCCTCCATGATTTCTCAAAGAGAATAGACAGCGGTTCTGAGAGCTCTTCTGCCAGTTCCTTTATGACTCTAGGATGCAGTTCACCTGGCGCTGGAGATTTGAACTCATTCAAAGTAATGAGGTGTTCTTTGACCTTATGCCTATCGGTTTCAAGCTGCAATCCTGCCCCTTCAGCCCGTACTTCGCCTTTGCCAGGGGGGCCATAGACCCTCTTTGGGAGAAGACTGAGCCAAAGTAGGAATTGAGCACCTCTGCCTTTTCTTTGTCATCTGTTATCATTTTGCCAACCTTATTTAATAGCTGAACAACCATTTCTTTCCTCTGTCTTTTACTATGCACATATCTGAAGAAAGCCTTTTTGTTGCTTTTAGCCTCCCTCGCTAACCTCAGTTCCTTCTCAGCTTTAGCCTTCCTGACGCCATCTCTGCAATTCTGTGCTACCTGCCTGTACTCTTCCTTTGTTACTTGGCCTTCTTCCCACTTATATGTGTCCTTTTTTGTTTTCAGGTCATCTCTAAGCTTTTTGTGAAACCACATTGGCTTCTTCTGTTGTCTTCCACCTTTTCTTCTTGTTGGAATGGTTTGTAATTGTGCCTTGAGAATTTCCTTTTTTAAAAGCTCCCACCCATCTTGCACTCCTTTTCTCATTAGCGTCGCTTGCCATGGGACCTTACTGATAATTGTTCTGAGTTTATTAAAATCAGCTTTCCTAAAATTCAGGGTACACGTCTGACTACACTCGGCTTTTGCTTCCCTTAGAACCAAGAACTCAAATATAACATGGTCGCTTTCCCCCAGAGTTCCTGTAACTGCTGCTTTATCCACTCAGTCATCTCTGTTGGTTCGGATCAAGTCAAGGATAGCCAATCCTCTAGTTCCTTCCCCTACTTTCTGTAGGAGGACGTTATCCGCCACACAAGTCAGGAATTTCCTGGAGGGGCCATGTTTTGCAGAATTTGTCTCCCAACAAATACCAGGGAAATTGAAGTCCCCCATTACTACTACATCATGCTTCCTTGAAACATTGGCAGTTTGCTTTTCAAAAGTTTCATCCTCGTCTTCTCCTTGATTGGGTGGCCGGTAGTAGACTCCGACCACCAGGTTCCTTTTATTCTTTGCTCCATTTATTTTGATCCAGATGCTCTCGATGGGGCTACCAAGCTCCTCCTCCTGTATTTCTGTGCAGAGATATGTATGGTCCCAGATGTTAGAAAAGGAAACAGGAGAAATATGCTGTTTCTCTGGGAAAGGAGAAACAGCATATTTCACATGAAGCTTATAGAATCACAGAAGAGTAGGGTTGGAAGGGGCCTATAAGACCACCGAGTCCAACCCCCTGCTCAATGCAGGAATACAAGTCACAGCATCCCTGACAGATGGCTGTTCAGCCCCTCCTTGAATGCCTCCAGTGTGGGAGAGCCCAAATGTTTAGGTTCCCATCCTAAATATATATTTGCATGCTCAATCCTATTGATTTTGGTAGTCAACTCTCAAATACGCATGTTTAGAATTGCAGCCTTCTTTTCATGTTCAGTTTATGAATCAGTTATAATACATATGTAAAAATTGGTTTCCCTTCCAAACAACCCCAGGGGTCTAGGAGTGTGCGTGTGGGCAGGGGGTGGGGATACTTCTCTCTGTGGGTACATATCCCCTCATCGCTCCTCTGGCGCTGCCTCTGCAGTGGAATTTCCCATGTTAGATGTATCCAGACGTTGGGCCTGGTCTCATTCCAAGCCCTGTTTGCCTGTCGCACTTCAGTGGGACAAGCACAGGTTCTGCACACCAAAAGTCCCAGGTTTTCCAGGTGAAAGGGATCTCAAAGGCTGGGGAAGGACCAGAGCTGCCACCACAACCAGGCCCAGCTGCTTCTGCTCTTCTGCTGTGCTCCCTGCCTGGCCTCAGCTTCTGTCTTCGGGATTCTTGCAATCTTCATATTGAATGTTCAAAGAAAAGACAATCCCATTTTGCCCAATCCATGTGCCCTCAGCCTCATGCTGCAGGGATGATGGCTCGGTTCGGACAACACGTTAAGCCACGATGGTTTATTTTTCTGAATTAACCATGGAGGCTTAGCGTGTCATCCGCATGCATTTTCCCCAATCACAGGGGTTCATTTAGCCCAAATAAGCCACCCTGGCAAGCCACAGCCTGTGGTGAGGTTTATCCCGTGTTGCCTGGTTTAAGCACACTGCCTACAGAGCCACCTGGCGAGAGTTTCCCACAGAGAGGCACAGTCACACAGGGTCTTAGCTGTGCATATCGGCTGCCTCCCCATGAGTGGGGGCCATGTATGAAATTTTTTCCCACGCCTGCAAACTCTCAAGGGTTTAGAGCCCTACCCCCTGGGGGGGGGGCACGGCTAGAGATAAGGGAAAGGTTTGGAGATGCAGCTTGGGAAGCATGGTGGTGGCCCGAGGGATGACGGGATACGAGTCCCACCACAGAGGAAGCTGGGAGCAGGAAGACTATAGAGGGAGGAGGGGCAGAGGGAGGAATAACCACGCTGCAAAGCTGAATTGTCCAATCGTGAGGATCCACAGTAGCTCATTTTCAAAGCAAGCAGCTGTAGATAGTTCATGAACCAACGTGGCTCAACATGGCGCGCAAACCTGCCCATCCACACAGACGCCCAGTTCGGCTAGAAGTCGACCACGCTCTCAAGCCCCTGTAAGGCCAATGCTGTGAACTGATTTCCCTGGAGTGTACCGTGGAGGAGGGCTGCTTTTTTAATGTCCAAACAAAAGACAGGGAGGAGATACTTCTTCCAGGAATGAGGCGTGTTGAACACCAGCACTCCTACGGCCCTCTGGCTGGCCCACAGAAGGAGCCCAAGCTCTTGCCGCAATGGAGGGCTGTGGGGGCAGCTCATGAGGCAGCCTGTGGGAGCCCTTTCTCCTTCGCTGCCCTTGGACTGGAGAGCAGGACAGCACACGGGTGAAAGTCCCAAGCGAGAGGGGCCTCTGGAAGAGCGCTACCATGAGGCGCACCGTGGCCAGCGAAGCCGCATCCTTCGGGCGGGAGGTCCTGCCAGGCAGTGAGACGGTCACCCTTGGCACCTCCCCTTCATTTGCGTGTCTGTCTGTCTGTGATCTTTGTTGTTGTTCAGTCGCTAAGTCATATCCGACTCTTCGTGACCCCATGGACCATAGCACGCCAGGCCTTCCTGTCCTGCGCTCTCTCCCGGAGCGTGCTCAAGTCCATATTCATTGCATCCGTGATGCTATCTAGCCATCTCATCCTCTGCTGTCCCCTTCTCCTTTTGCCTTCAATCTTTCCCAGCATATGCTAGAATCCCTAAGTGGTTCACATTGATTAAAATCACATCTTAAATACAATATTAAAAACACAGCATTAAAACAGTGCTAGTTACAATGAAAGCAATGCAAGGAGCAGTAAGAAGGAGCAGCAGGATGGATTTCATTCCAGCCCAGGGAAAGCCTGGTTGAGCAAATGTGTTTTCAGGGGGTGTTTGAAAGACGCCACATTTTCTGCCTCCCGAACTGCACAAGGGAAGGTTTCCCAGAGGGTGGGCACTGCTACCGAGAAAGGGTATTACGTGGTGATATTCCATTAATTTTGGAATGACCAGCAAGGCCTCCTCCGATGATCTTACAGGTCGCCTGGGTGTGTATAAGGGAAGGCGGTCTGCTAGGTATCGGGGGCAGGGGTCTCAGCCTAATGGCTTTTGAGATGCTGGTATAGCTTTTCTCAACATGCAGATAATAAACAAGGTCTCTGGCTGCAAATGGCTGCACATCAAGCTCTTCTTAATGGCACAACTGCAGTGGCCAGCTGGTAAAAAACGTTGGCAATCCTGAATTGCAAGGCTGCGAAGGACCTGCCTGCTTCATGGAGAGACTGGCCCAGCCAAGGGACCCAGTAGTGAGCTCAATGAACCAATGACCTGGCTCTCCATCAGGCAGTTTCATATGGTCATGGCTGCAGACCTTGCACTGCAGAACTGTGTGATCTGGTGGCTGCCACTTAGATTTGCATCCAGTGTGCGTATAACCCTCCACTCGGTAGTGCGTATGATCCAGCTGCTACTTAGTCTCTGGCATCTACAGCCAGTTGGTGTCCGCTTTCTCCTCCTCTTTTTGCAGATCCCCCAAGCCTAGCCTTGCCCACACAAAAGGGCACTTGGAGGCTGGAAGGACCGCGTGGAGAAGGGAGAACTTCTCTGCAACTCCACTGTGTTTTCTCTCCTCCTGCCGATAGCACTAAACTTTTAATGGGGCAATAAATTCCGCACCAGGGGTCCTGATTAATTCCTAATCCCAGTTTCCTGAGCCCCTGTGTGGGGAGGAGTTTGTTAAAGAAGATCTGGACAGGATATTTTCCTTTTTCCCCCAGCTCAGCTGAAGCTAAGCCTAGTGAGACCCCAAAGTGCTCCCTTGGGCCAGTGGAAAAGACTTCAGCACTAACACGGGGCTTGCTGCCCAGATCTGGAGACTGTCATTTCTGTGCCACCATTAAGAATCCCAATCCCTGCCCAATAAACCAGATGAGAGATTGGGGGAGGGGCGGGGGCGGGAGAGGCACTCTTCTTCCACAGTGGCAGGCTCCTGAAAGGAAGCTTTGCACAAGTGCCAGACCCCACCACCCCCAGCACCCTGGCCATGACCCAGGACAATGATAGAGTTAACAATCTTGGAGAGAGACAGTGTCTGGAGGTCATCCTATCTTGCCCCATGTGGACTGGAGAGGGAGATGGTTCCTCAGGCAGAGCCATTCCTGACAGCCAGTCAAGAGGATCCTGTCTAACCAGATGAGGCATTGGGGTCCACTTTTTAAAAATATGTTCCACCTGTCCAATCACATTTTTTGAAAGTTTGCTTCTGACATTTGTATCCCGTGCTTTCTAGGAGCAACCCTGCTAGCCGGTTTGCCTGAGACATTGTTGCTTGAGAAGTGCAGCTCAGTATTCAAGCACATGGTTCGATGCAGAAGACCCCGGGTGCATTCTCCAGTCCAGAGAGATGTAAAGGCGTAGGGCTGGGAAAGGCCCTTCTCTTCTGAGACCCTGGACGCTGCTGCTGATCTAAGGAGCTAAGTGGCCAGACCCCAGTATAAGGCCGCTTCATCTGCCCTTGTTGAGCTTCAGGTTGTGTCTGGATTGGAAGCACGAGTGGCAGGTGACGCAGGGGTGTCCAGTTGGTTCACACTTGGTGTGGGGTGCATCTAATGCTCTGTTTCACCATTTCTGGTCGTCATGGCTGGAGTCAGTGCTCCAAAAGGAGGGCTGCACCAATCATCAAAGACAAGCTAGTGGCAAACCAGAAAGGTGCAAATATTTCCTTTGAAAAATAGTGTAGCGTCGTGTGTTTCAAGCCCACCATGCTATTTTTCGATGTTCTCACATCTCACAGAACTTCTGAAGATGCTGCCAGGAGGTGCCTATAGCTAAGTAAAAACCACAACTGTGAAAGAATCTATGTGTCAAAGCGGCCAACCTGAATTGTGTCCAAAATACCAGCAGGAGCCAGTCGGGGTGGCTTAAAACACCAGGTCAAGGCGGGTCTCAAGTGGTTGCACCACACATTCTGAGAGGAGCACATTCAGCCCAGATTCCTCGCAGTCCTGGAGCTGGAATTCAACTCTGTTCATCCTCTCTTCCAAACATTTCACCCAGTTTCTCTTTCAAAATTATCAGGGCAAAGAATGGGAGATGATAATGGAAACAGGTCTCATGCTGTATATTGTTGGACTACATTCTCTTGCCATGAAAATTGTTGTTGTTGTTCAGTCGTTCAGTTGTGTCCGACTCTTCGTGACCCCATGGACCATAGCACGCCAGGCCTTCCTGTCCTGCGCTCTCTCCCGGAGCCTGCTCAAGTCCATATTCATTGCATCGGTGATGCTATCTAGCCATCTCATCCTCTGTCGTCCCCTTCTCCTATTGCCTTCAGTCTTTCCCAGCATCAGGGTCTTTTCCAGAGAGTTTTCTCTTCGCATTAGGTGGCCAAAATATTTGAGCTTCAGCTTCAGTATCTGTCCTTCCAATGAGCAGTCAGGGTTGATTTCCTTTAGGATGGACTGATTTGACCTCCTTGCAGTCCAGGGGACTCGTAAGAGTCTTCTCCAGCACCACAGTTCGAAAGCATCAATTCTTTGGCGCTCAGCCCTCCTTATAGTCCAGCTCTCAAAGCCATACATTGCTACTGGGAAAACCATAGCTTTGATTAGACGGACCTTTGTCGGCAAGGTGATGTCTTTGCTTCTTACTATGCTGTCTAGGTTTGCCATAGCTTTCCTCCCAAGGAGCAAGCGTCTTTTAATTTCATGGCTACAGTCACCGTCTGCGGTGATCTTGGAGCCCAAGAAGGTAAAATCTGCCACTGCTTCCATTTCTTCCCCTTCTATATGCCAGGAAGTGATGGGGCCAGATGCCATGATCTTCGTTTTTTTAATGTTGAGTTTCAAACCAGCTTTTGCACTCTCCTCTTTCACCCTCAGCAAGAGGCTCTTGAGATCCTCTTCGCTTTCTGCCATTAGGGTGGTATCGTCTGCATATCGGAGGTTGTTGATAATTCTCCCGGAAATCTTAATTCCGACCTGTGATTCATCCAACCCAGCGTTTCTCATGATGTACTCTGCATATAAGTTAAATAAGCAGGGTGACAATATGCAGCCTTGTCGTACTCCTTTCCCAATTTTGAACCAATCGGTTGTTCCATGTCTGGTTCTTACTGTTGCTTCTTGACCCTCGTACAGGTTTCTCAGGAGACAGGTAAGGTGGTCTAGTACTCCCATCACTTTAAGAATTTGCCATAGTTTGTTGTGATCCACACAATCAAAGGCTTTAGCGTAGTCAATGAAGCAGAAATAGACGTTTTTCTGGAATTCTCTTGCTTTCTCCATGATCCAGCGAATGTTGGCAATTTGATCTCTAGTTCCTCTGCCTCTTCGAAACCCAGCTTGTACTTCCGGTAGTTCTCAGTTCACATACTGCTGAAGCCTAGCTTGTAGGATTTTGAGCATCACCTTGCTGGCATGTGAAATGAGCGCAATTGTGCGGTAGTTTGAACACTCTTTGGCGTTGCCCTTCTTTGGAATTGGAATGTAAACTGACCTTTTCCAGTCTTGTGACCACTGTTGAGTGTTCCAGATTTGTTGGCATATTGAATGCAGCACTTTAACAGCATCATCTTTTAGGATTTTAAATAGCTCGGCTGGAAGACTGTCATCTCCGCTAGCTTTGTTGTTACTAATGCTTCCTAAGGCCCACTTGACTTCACTCTCTAGTAAAAACAAGACCCGGAGCTGACTGTGGCTCAGATCATGAGCTTCTTGTTGCAAAATTTCAGCTTAAATTGAAGAACGTAGGGAAAACCACTGAACCATTCAGGTATGACCTAAATCATATCCCTGATGAATATACAGTGGAGGTGAGGAATAGATTTCAGGGATTAGACCTGATAGACAGAGTGCCTGAGGAACTATGGACGGAGGTCCGTAACATTGTTCAGGAGGCAGCAACGAAATCCATCCCAAAGAAAAAGAAATGCAAGAAAGCCAAGTGGCTGTCTGATGAGGCTTTACAAGTAGCTGAGGAAAGGAGGGAAGCGAAAAGCAAGGGAGAAAGGGGAAGATATATCCAACTGAATGCAGAGTTTCAGAGAATAGCCAGGAGAGACAAGAAGGCCTTCTTAAATGAACAATGCAAAGAAATCGAGGAAAACAACAGAATGGGAAAGACTAGAGATCTCTTCAAGAAAATCGGAGATCTCAAGGGAACGTTTTGTGCAAAGACGGGCATGATAAAGGACAAAGAAGGCAGGGACCTAACAGAAGCAGATGAGATTAAGAAGAGGTGGCAAGAATACACAGAAGAACTATACAGGAAAGATCTGAATGTCCCTGATAGCCATGATAGTGCCATGAAAATAGGTAAGATTTATTTTCCAGGTTTCTTGTGCCAGACTCCTTAGGGAGAATCAAATTACAACTTTTCTTCTCCAGAAGAATTCTGTGTCAATAGAAAGCCTGCATGTCTCCACGCCAAGATAAAATTATTGGAGCAGGATCTCATCTTGGTATCTTTGCTAGAATATTTCAGAAATACACAACCTCCATCTCCCCTCTGCATCCATGCCTCCCCCTCCCCTGCTCACCAGAAGACCTCCCATGGCTGCAGATCCCCCTGCCCCCCAGCGAGTAAGTACCTCCAGATCTTCAGACAATTAGCTGGCTTCTCGCAGGCTGCCTTTTAAATGCCCCATTACCAGATGACATGGCTTCATCATTTATTAATGTTTCATTAGTGTTGAAAACATCTGGTAATTAATTATGCACTAATTATAGATTCACAGCCCTAAAAGCCCGAGTGATTTATAACAGCTGACGGCTCTCCAGAGGGGAAGACATACGACTCAACCTAATGGGCCGGCCTGGTGAGTCACGTCTGCCTCTGGGACCATCCAGGCAGCGGCGGCAGCAGCATCTCGGCTCGGGCACAGGCCCGCAGCGCCTGGTAGTGGAGGGGGACAAAGCGCCAGCAGGCCCTGGTGAGTGGCAGGCAGAGCCAGGCTCCTGGCCCAAACCCTCACTCCAGCTTCTCAGTCTGAGCCAGGGTGCAGCCAGCAGAAGAGGACGCCAAGAAGCTGCCTTCTGCCAGGCAGATGAGTGGTCAGTCTAGACAAGGATTGTCTGGGCCTCAGCTCTGCACCCTGCACTCCGTCCAGCTGGAGATGGGCTTGGGGCTATCCCTGGGCTTTCTGCCTGCAAAGCACCTGCCCGGCCCGAGCTACAGTCCCCCCCAGTGGGCCAGGGCAGGAAGGCCTACCGCAAAGCCATCACCAATTCAAAGAGCTGCAAGGCCCTCAGCGGCTCTCTTGTCTAATCCAGCCCTGTGTGCCCAGTCCAGAGAGCCGGGCGTGGGAGGAAGAGAGCAGGGGGTGCACCATCCACTCTGAGCCCATCGCCGCCACACGCCTGGAGCGGGAGAGCACCTGCCTCGGCTCCTCCGCTGCTGCTTTGGTTCATGGGGCATCGAAACAGGCCTGCCATCCTGGGGAGAGTCGCCTTCAGGCGGCTGCCCTGCGCCAGCATCAAGGGTCGGCACAGCGGGAACCCTGCCGAGGGCCACGCCCGTGTGGGGCCCGCCAACAAGAGCGCATGAGGCCTGCGTGTCTGCCTGCCTCTTGCGCCGGTCCAGGCACCGGAGGCGGTGAGGCGGAGGAGGAGCAGGCGATGCTGGGGTCTGCTCTCTCAGGGGCTCCCTGCCTGCTGAGCAAGCGCGTGGTGGCAGCGGTGCACGGAAGCAGGAGGGGCAAGAGTGGCTGGTGGCAATCGTGGGGAGAGGGTGCCCTCGCCAAGGGAGGGGGCCATTAAGGCTGTCTTGCCCAAGACCCCCAGACCTGGAGTTGCCAGAGGGGAATCCTGCAGAGCCCAGATGCTTGGGGTCGTGTTTTGGAGCCGAGAGGGTAGTTTTTTGTTACAATATGGGGAAGGACGGATAGGCAGTGAGATGGTGGGGCAGGGTGGACCACAGCCAAGCTCTACCCCATAGCAGGACTCAGGTGCTGGAGAGGGGGCTGGGAGCAAGAAGACGTTCAAACTGGCTTCTAAAATGCTGTGAACCACGGCAGAGGGCTGGTGGCCAGCAAAGCCGGTCGAATACATAATGGTGTTGCCTCGCTAACTCTCAAGACAGGCAGCAGATTCCTAACTGATCTGGAGTCCATGTTATCAGAGCACTGTCCAGATGCAAGACCAGACCTGCTGAGCGTGAGAGGCTTAGGCTACCTGGAAGAAGAGGAGGAGGAGGAGGAGGAGGAGGGGGAGGGGGAGGGGGAGGAGGAGGAGGAGGAGGAGGAGGAGGAGGCCTCATGGCTCCAGGAGAACCTACAGCCTGCTGTTCGCAAGAGATGTATAAAGTTGCAGGGAACCGCTGGGTTGCCAAATGGCAAATCCTTCACTTAGCAGAAGACGTCCACCAAGAAAGAAAGATGGAAGGAGAGAAAATAATGGTAACAACAATAACAATAATAATAGTTAAAAACCCAACTGTGGTTTTGTGCTTAGTATTCAGCCCTCACTTCTGCCTTAAGTTCCTGGGAAAGTTTATTTTGTTATAATCTTGCCAGTTTGCCGTCCGAGAAATGGAAATGGTTTTGTGACTGCCTTGCCCACCATGGCAGCCATTTTATGAAAGGGCAAGCAAGCCCCACCCCATGGTAACCATTTTGTGCAAGCACCCATGATATTCTATCAAAATTCCAAATCTGCCCACCAGCCCAAAAAGGTTGGGGACCTCCGCTCAAACCACCACACTGCTGATTCTCTCTGATAGCCGCTTTATGCATAGAAATCGGCACACGTGATGCCTTTCACAGCATGGCGAGAAGCAGGATTGGTGGTTGAAAAGTTGGCAACCTTTCAGAATCTAGACAGGCATGTCTTGGAGTTACCCCTGACTCCTGGCTTCTCTTGTTACTTACTGAAGGACGCTGGAAGGGATCTGAGGATGCATCTTTCATTCCCCAGTGGTTTGACAAGGAAGTGGAGGAGAGACCCCCCCAGAACCCAGGCTATTCAATGACTACTGCTCATGATGGGTTAAATGGAACCTCCAGGTTCAGAGGTAGTCTACCTCTGGGAGGACCGTTTGGAGCAAGAGAGAGCTATTGCCTCCATGCCTTGCTCAGGGGCTTCCCCAAGGCTTCTTGTGGGGTCATTGTGGGTAAAAGGGGTCCTAGACTAGCTGGACCTTCCTTGGTCAGACCCAGCAGAGCTCTTCTGGTGTCCTTCTGGCAAGAACAGCTCATCACCACAGGCCTGACATGATAATATGAGCAGCCTTTTGCACTGAGCTGAGAAGTAAATTATTCAATAAAGGAGAATCATCTTGATCAATGCACTTCTCATCCTTCTTGAGAGAGGATGTCTCCCTGGGCCCTGTCTGCCGAAGCTGCCTCCGGCTGGGATGGATAATTTGCTCCCTCTCCAGGGGCCTTCTCCAAACCACTCCCCACAGCGCTTCTAATGATTAATTCAAGCCCCACCTTCACTGCAGTGAGGAGGAGCTGGACAGCAACAGGGCTGTTCCTCCGAATATCACTCCGGCTCCACCTGCTCTCCATAGCGAGGGGCAGGGAGGAGATAGATCTGAATCTACTAGCAGAGCGCTGGGGTGATTTGCAGTAGATCTGCAAGGGTTTCAGACTCCCAATTATTTAACAATAGCAGCTGCAAAAACAACTCTCCCCGTGCTAAATTGTACTGCTGGAATGAAGAAAACCCGGGGTATCCAGGAGTCTCTCTGAGCTGCGTTCAGTTCCGGGGCTCACATTCCTGGGCTCAGAATTCTTTCTTTCTAAGACAGCCTTCCCTGACCTGGGGCCCTCCAGATGTGCTGGACTACAACTCCCATAACCCCACAGCCAGCTGGCCCAGGGATTATGGGAGTGGCAGTCTGGCACATCTGGAGGGCCCCAGGCCGGGAAAGGCTGTTCGAAGAGTACGCCTTTTGCACCAGGCTGCAGCTGGTGGATCTCAGGACACGGCCAGAAAGACAAACCCAAAGTAGATCCTGCAAGCCTGATGTTTGCCCACTGGTGCCGTACAGTGGATCATTGCAGATCAGTCTGGCTAGGGATGGAGCACTGAGCAGAAGCCTTGAGTGTGGCAGTGTGGGTATCCCACCAGAAGTTTTGAAGTTTTGGCCTGTCTGTGTTTTTTCCAGACACTGTCAAGGACATTGGGGATGGGAGGGCTTAATTCTTTAGGGAAGAAGTTCTGGGGCTCAGATCTGTGGGATGGCAGTTCCTTAACTCTGCATACCAGTTGCTGGGGAACATGGGCAGGAGGGTCATTTCCCGCCTCCCAGCTGAGCAGAGCAGAGAAAGCTGCTCCAGCTGCTCCAGGGACTACAGAAGCAAGCAAGCTCCCAGAGAGCGAGCGAACAGAGCAAGCGGACAGGGGGAGCAAACAGGAGTTGGCCAGGGGAGTTGCAGTGGTTGAAGAGACAAAGGAGACAAAGGAGACAGAGGCTAAGAGTGGGACTCTGCTTTTAACCTCTAGTGAGCAGAGGAGCAGGCACAGGCTAGTCTAGAACAATCACAAAGCTAGACACAAAAAGGGAAAAGAGGCTATGGAAGGACAAGACTCTCCAGTGGTGGTGACCTGCAAGGTGTGTGCCATGTTTGTTTTCTTGCCTGAGAACAACATGGCCGACACCTGCAACAAGTGCAAGTTGATCACGCTGCTGGAAGAAAAAGTAAGTGGACTGGAGCAGCGACTGTCAACCCTCCGGGGAATAAGAGAACACGAAGAGTTCTTGGACAGAATGGGGGAACTACAGCAGCAAAGGGCAGACCAGAAGCTTGAGGAGCAACAGCAAGATGAGGCAATGGGAAATGCTGAGGTGAAGAAAAATGGAGCAGAGGATACTCCTTGGAAAAGGGTGACAGGAGAAGAAGAACTAGATGCCACTCTGTGCCAGTGGAAGCAGTGGAGCTGTGGAACCATTTCCAGGTACTTGTGGATGAGACTGGAGGACAGCCTGCAGAGGAAGAATCACAGGGGAACCTGCATGAGAGTGAGCAAGAGGCTGAAGGTCAGTCAAACAGAGGCGATGAAACCCAGGCCTACAAGAAGAAGAAGAGAAGAGTGGTAGTAGTGGGAGACTCCTTGCTGCGTGGGATCGAGACCCAAGTATGTCTTGAAGACCCGTGGACTCTCCAGGTATGTTGTCTCCCAGGAGGACGGATTAGAGACATGACTGAAAGGTTGCCTGCACTCATAAAGCCCACTGACAGGTGTCCCTTTCTTCTCATCCATGTGGGAACAAATGATACCGCCAAGCGGAGCTACGAAGAAATCACGTCAGATTTTGAAGCTTTGGGGAGGAAACTCAAGAATTTTGGGGCCCAGATAGTTTTCTCATCCATCCTTCCAGTAGTTAGAAGAGGGATAGAAAGGGAATGAAAAATACTCCAGGTGAATGACTGGCTACGAAGGTGATGCCAATGAGAGAGATTTGGATTCTGGGACCATGGGCTATGCTTCCTGGAAGATGGGCTGTTGGCTAGGGACGGGTTGAACCTCACAAAGGAAGGGAAGAATGTGTTTGGCCACAGCATGAAGAACTTCATCAGGAGGGCTTTAAACTGAATCCTACGGGGAAGGGAGATGTAATGTTGGGGGTAACAATGGACATAGGCGCATGCACTGCCATGGAGAGAACAGGTCTAATAGCGCTAAATAATAGTCTTCAGACACATGTAGGAAGAAAGCCAGACTATGAAGCACATGGTCTTCGATGTCTATATACTAATGCCCAGAGTATGGGAAACAAACAGAATGAACTTGAACTCTTAATACAAGAGGGAAATTATGACTTGATAGGTATAACTGAGACTTGGTGGGATGACTCTCATGACTGGAATACAGCAATTGAAGGATGTAACTTGTTCAGAAAGAACAGGAGGAACAGAAAGGGAGGTGGGGTTGCAATATATGTGAAAAATACTTATCTCTGCACAGAAATACAGGAGGATGAGCTTGGTAGCCCCATCGAGAGCATCTGGATCAAAATAAATGGAGCAAAGAATAAAAGCAACCTGGTGGCCAGAGTCTACTACCGGCCACCCAACCAAGGAGAAGACAAGGATGAAACTTTTGAAAAGCAAATAGCCAATGTGTTAAGGAAGCATGATGCAGTAGTAATGGGGGACTTCAATTTCCCCGATATTTGTTGGG
This sequence comes from Heloderma suspectum, assembly GCF_057233095.1. NCBI lineage: Eukaryota > Metazoa > Chordata > Lepidosauria > Squamata > Helodermatidae > Heloderma > Heloderma suspectum. Next base: position 2,938,669 of record NC_139459.1, on the reverse strand, counting down.
AGACAAATTCTGCAAAACATGGCCCTATCAGGAAATTTCTGGCTTTTGTGGAGGATAACTTCCTCCTACAGAAAGTAGGGGAATTAACTAGAGGATGGGCTATCCTTGACTTGATCCTAACCAACAGAGATGACTTAGTGGATAAAGTAGCAGTTACAGGAGCTCTGGGGGAAAGCGACCATGTTATACTTGAGTTCTTGGTTTTAAGGGAAGCAAAAGCCGAGTGTAGTCAAACGCGTACCCTGGATTTTAGGAAAGCTGATTTTAATCCACTCAGAACAATTATCAGTAGGGTCCCATGGCAAGCGATGCTAACGAGAAAAGGAGTGCAAGATGGGTGGGAGCTTTTAAAAAAGGAAATTCTCAAGGCACAATTACAAACCATTCCAACAAGAAGAAAAGGTGGAAGACAACAGAAGAAGCCAATGTGGTTTCACAAAAAGCTTAGAGATGATCTGAAAACAAAAATGGACACATATAGGAAGTGGAAAGAAGGCCAAGCAACAAAGGAAGAGTACAGGCAGGTAGCACAGAAGTACAGGGATGGCGTCAGGAAGGCTAAAGCTGAGAACGAGCTGAGATTAGCAAGGGAGGCTAAAAGCAACAAAAAGCCTTTCTTCAGCTACATGCAAAGTAAAAGACAGAGGAAAGAAATGGTGGTTCAGCTATTAAATAAGGTTGGCAAAATGATAACAGATGACAAAGAAAAGGCAGAGGTGCTCAACTCCTACTTTGGCTCATTCTTCTCCCCAAAGAGGGTCTATGACCCCCTGGCAAAGGCGAAGTACGGGCTGAAGGGGCAGGATTGCAGCTTGAGATCGATAGGCACATGGTCAAGGAACACCTAATTACTTCGAATGAGTTCAGATCTCCAGGGCCAGATGAACTGCATCCTAGAGTCATAAAGGAACTGGCAGAAGAGCTCTCAGAACCACTGCCTGTTATCTTTGAGAAATCATGGAGGATGGATGAAGTGCCAGATGACTGGAGGAGGATATAATTAGGGATGGTGGAGAATTTCTCCCCAAATCTTCGGGGGGCCGAGCGCCAACGTGTTCGGCCCCCTGAAGAAGTTTCGGGGAGAAATTCTCTGCCCCCCCGCACCCCCCCCCCCGGGATGGGACTTACCTTTCCCGAATGTCCCTCCCGGCGGCGGGTCCCGGCGGCGGTTCGTCGGGTCTTCGTCAGGGGCGGGGGCGGCAGCCGATCTTTCGACCGGCTGCTGCCGCCGTCATTCCAATAAAAGAAAAAAAAAAAACGCCCCCGTGATAGGCTATGTGACGATTAACGTAGCCTATCACGGCTAGATTTGCAAAGTCAGCCGTGATAGGCTACGTAAATCGTCACGTAGCCTATCACGGGTGACTTAAAAAAAAAAAAAAAAAGCGCGTACGGCTAATGGTGGCCCCCATAGGGAGCCGCCATTCACGTTCCTTATTTGGTCGCTGTAGTCTACGTAAAGATTACGTAGACTAGACGTGCCAAAATAAGGAACGCAAATGGCGGCGCCCATGGGCCGCCGCCATTTGCGTACGCGCTTTTTTCTTTTTTCCAAAGTCACCCGTGATAAGCTACGTGACGATTAACGTAGCCTATCACGGCTGACTTTGCAAATCTAGCCGTGATAGGCTACATTAATCGTTACGTAGCCTATCGCGGGGTTTTGTGTTTTTTTTACTTTATTTTGTAATGGCGGCGGCCGCAGCCGGTCAAAAGACCGGCCGCTGCCCCCGCCGAACCGCCGCCAAACCGCCGCCGGGACCCGCCGCCGAGAGGGACATTCGCAGGAGGTAAGTCCCATCCTGGGGGTGGGGGGTGCGGGGGGGCAGAGAATTTCATCGCCAATTTCAGGGGGCCGAATGCCAACTGAGATTCGTGGAGAAATTCTCAGAAATTCTCCGCCATCCCTAGGACAAACTGGAGAGGGTTCAGAGGAGGGCAACAAAGATGATCAGGGGACTGGAAACAAAGCCCTATGAAGAGAGACTGAAAGAACTGGGCATGTTTAGCCTTGAGAAGAGAAGACTGAGGGGAGATAGGGTAGCGCTCTTCACGTCCTTGAAAGGTTGTCACAGACAGGAAGGCCAGCATCTCTTCTCGATCATCCCAGAGTGCAGGACACGGAAGAATGGGCTCAAGTGACAGGAAGCCAGATTCCAGCTGAACATCAGGAAAAACATCCGGACTGTCAGAGCAATACGACAATGGAACCAATTCCATAGGGAGGTGGTGGGCTCTCCCACCCTGGAGGCATTCAAGATGAAGCTGGGCAACCATCTGTCAGGGATGCTCTGACTTGGATTCCTGCATTGAGCAGGAGGTTGGATGTGATGGTCTTATTGGCCCCTTCCAACCCTACTATTCTATGATTCTATGATCAGAAGAGCCCTGATGCTGGATCAGACCAAGGGTCCATCTAGTCCAGTATTCTGTTCACACAGTGGCCAACTAGCTGTCTACCAGGAAACCACAAGCAGGACATGAGTGCAACAGCACCTTGCCACCCATGTTCCCCATCACACCGCCCCTGATACTGGAAGTAGCACAGCCGTCAGGACTAGCAGCCATTTGTCCAACCCCCTTTTCAAAGCCATCCAAACTGGTGGCCATCACTACTCCCTGTGGTAGCGAGTTCCATAGTTTATGCGCTGTGTGAAGAAGTCCTGCCTTTTATCTGTCCTGAATCTCCCACCAATCAGCTTCATGGGGTGACCCCATTGGGTTCTAGTATTTTGAAAGAGAAAGAAAAATGTCTCCCTCTCCACTTTCTCCACACCATGCATGATTTTGTTCACCTCTGTCATGTCTCTCCTTACTCACTGTTTTTCTAAGCTAAACAGTCCCAGTTGTTGCAGCCTTTCCCCTTAGGAGTGTTGCTCCAACCCCTTGATCGTTTCAGTTACTCTTTGCTGCACTTTTTCCAGCTCTACAATATCTTCTCTTTAGGTGCCGTGACCAGAACTGTACACTGTACTCCAAGTGTGGCCCCACCATAGATTTGTATAAGGGCAGGATAATGTTGGCAGTTGTATCTTCAGCTCCTTTCCTAATTAGGCCTTAAATGGAGTTTGCCTTCTTCACAGCAGCAGCACCCTGGGTCAACATTGTTACTCAGTTGCCCACCACAACTCCAGATCTCTTTTTTGGTCAGTTACTGCAAGCTCAGATCCATCACAGCATATGTGAAGTTGGGATTTTTATACACCTCCCAGTGCTTTGAGGTGCCCTGCTGCCACCAATTCGCCATTTTGAAGCCAGTCCTGGGTCAGTGAGAGCCAGATTGGAAAGAGGCAGATGTGGTGCCCGCAGTGTTGGAGGACACGGTCATCCCTTGATGGGGTGTTTGTGGGTGTGGTGGCTTGGGCAAAAACTTCTCCTCAGACCTCCCAGGCCCATCCATCTTTGGAAGCAACTACAGTAGGTCAAGCATCTTTCCAACCCCTTTTCTCTCAAAGGGTGGGTGGGGGGAGGGAGAGAGAGAGAGAGAAGAAAAAGACAAAAAGAGAGGAGGGGGGAAAGAGGGGGGAAACACATCACTCACCTCGCAATCCCTGGGGGCTAGTATGACCTCCAGCTCCGAAGGACAATCGACCACACAGAGCTTTGTTAGCAAGCTGGCGCAGCTGCAGCGGGGGGGGGGAGCACATGGGGGAACCCTTTCCAGTGCGCCACTAAATCAACTCAGACCAGAGCACCCGTTCCAGCAGCCCACACCCACGCCCCCCGGCCAAGCCCCATTGCAACAGAGAGGGGTCTTGGAAGAGCACGCCAGTAAGGGTTATAGGGGAATGCACATTAACTTTCTAAGGGGAACCATGCTTGTAGCGAAAACTATAAAGAGTCTCATGGCATCTGAACAATCAATAGATTTATTGTGGCAGACTCTTGATCCAACTAGAGCCCACATCATCTGCATAAATACAGTGGAGAGCGAAATAAAAAAGCATATCTGTAAACGGAGCGGCAAAAAGACTGGAATGGAAGAAGCCCAATAGGTCTTCGACACGTCTATACACTGCAATCTGCAGTCTCGATGAAGGCCCAAATGACACACCGAGGTCGCCAGCATATTAAGCTGAAGGCCTTATCGGAAAAGGTGTGAATCGCAGGAACAACCTGCCAAAAGGCCCCGAGCAAATTAGCTGTCAGAAATGGCATGTCTTCTTCATTCCCAAGAAGAAGACCATTTGTGTGGTGTAAGTTCAAGTTCATTGGAGGTTTGAGGTGAAGCTCAGGTTCAAATTCATTCTTCCGGTGGGACACCTACCAGCTCATTGCCCATTTCTGTCACCGCCTCATTCAAAAATGGCCGTGTGTTCAATTGGACGCTAGTGAATACCATGTCCAGATGGGATGCTCCACTCCGTATCATTTGTTTCCCTGCGCTTTTACCACCTCCCGCGATCCCCAGAGGCTGGAGGTCAAAGCGCTCAGCCACCGGCAGTTTGCTGACCTTCAGACTCCCTGTGTGCAACAGCCTCTCCCCTCCACTGTGTATATCAGGCCACTGAGCTTCCCTTCCATTGCTTGCCTCTGTCACAGTCTCAGCTCAAGGCCAACCTCTGTTCTCTTTGCTGAATGTGAGAATTGTCCATCAAAGGCCTCTTGGTCAGCCTCTAGTTCAGCCTACCCCAACTAGCTGGGGGCTTGTGGGAGTTGTAGTCCATGTCTGGAGGGTGCCAGGTTGGGGAAGGCTGCTCTAGCTCAACAGGTTTCCAGCCAGAAGTTTCCACATCAATTGTCCTTCCAAAGTCTGCCATAAGATGGCAGCAGAGCTCTTTGTGCATTTTTAGGGATGTACGAAAGTCACTCACCTTTTCGAAGGGTGACATTCGTGGGGGGGGAGGTGCTCCATCCCTCCCCCCGAATCCTGGCCGGCCGGCTCCGCTCCGCAGGAATTCTGTGGAGCCGCTGGCTAGCAGGGACGCAAATGGCGGCGGCCGTTTGCGTCCCTGCAGTCAGCCGTGATAGGCTACGTAAATGTTTACGTAGCCTATCACGGCTGATTTAAAAGAAAAAAAAACACGTGTGTACGCAAATGGAGGCGCCCATGGGCGCCGCCATTTGTGTTCCTTATTTTGGCACGTCTTAGTCTACGTAAACATTTACGTAGACTAAGACGGCGAAAATAAGGGGAACGCAAATAGCGTAGCGTCTACGCTATTTGCGTTCCCCTTATTTTCGCCGTCTTATTCTATGTAAATATTTACGTAGACTAAGACGTGCCAAAATAAGGAACGCAAATGGCAGCACCCATGGGCGCCGCCATTTGCGTACGTGCGTTTTTTTGTTTTTTGTTTTAATCAGCCGTGATAGGCTACATAAACATTTACGTAGCCTATCATGGATGACTGCAGGGATGCAAACGGTGGCTGCTATGGCTGCCGCCATTTGCGTCCCTGCTAGCCAGTGGCCGGATGTCCGGCTGCTGGCGGAGCCGGCCAGCAGCTCTGCAGAATCGCTGCGGAGCACAGCCGGCCGGCCAGGATTCCGGGGGGGGGGGGAAAGGAGCGCCTCCCCCCCGGCGAGGATTCCAGGGGGAGGGATGGAACGCTTCCCCCCGCACCATCAGCATAATCCCCGAAAGGTAAGTGATTTTCGTACATCCTTAGTTTGTATATAAAAAGCTTTTGAACTCTGCCCAATGGTAAAAGGGGCATCTGGCTTTGTTTGTCCCCCGGGGAGCAGCTCCGGTGGGCTGGCTTCTCTGAAAGCACAAAAGCCATCACTTTCGATCCCACCTGTCTACAGACAAGGTCTCCAGATGTTTTCAATGTTTGGCTAGCACTAAGTGAGCAGCTGCTGACAAGTGGATAATCGAATCCTTGAAGAATAAATGGTTATCATCTCCTGCAAATAAGTCACATAAAGCCATCCTCAGATCCACAGCCACAGCCTGGCCTGTAATAACAGAGACCTTCCACTAGTACAGTTTACCTAATGGGCAAAACCACCACTTGTGGAAACACACTTCCTTATCTGAGCATCCAGGCCAACAATTACGCAAGATAATTCTGGTCATGTGTGACAATTTAAGAGATGTAACGTACCAATCGTGGGTGGCTTTGAATGTGCCAAGACAGATTTTAATAGTTTCTTTTTGTCAAAGCACTGACCGTGTGTTGCAAGATTGCATAAGCCAAGCCCTTTCTCCATGCTAGCCTTAGCTCTTCCAAAGAGCCCTCTGTTACTTTGACCAGGAACTTATGAACAGTAGAGACAACCACTTAAGCATTGTAAATTTAGAGCTTTGTGGGTAAGAACCAGCACCTTGAATTGGGTTGGGAAACAAAGAGGTCTTGAAACAGCTTCACAGGCTTCCTATCTGTTGATTGAGGCCTGGACCACTGTGGCCAGATCCACCTTCTCCAGGAAGGGATGCGGGTGGTGCACTGGATGAAGCCGGGTAAAGGCACTGCTGGCCACAACGGCCCCCCGACCACCTGGAGCGAGTGCAGAACGCAGCAGCTCAGCTGTTCGGCATGAAACTCCTTTGCTGCGGGAACTGTGCTGGCTGCCTATTCGCTACTGGGTCAGGTTTAAAGTTTCACTACTAGTGAATACAGCCCTAAACAACTTGGGACCAGGATACCTGAGACAGCGCCTTCTCTCTTACCAACCTGCCTGGTCACTGAGGTCATCAGATGGGATGCTCCTGGTGGTTCTGAATGGGCCTACAGCCCGACTGGAGTCCACCCAGCGAAGAACCTCTAGTGTGGTGGCTCCTTTCTGTGGAACCCCTTGCCTCTGGTGGTCAACCCGGCATCAACTTTGTGTTGTTTTCCGCACTCGCAGGCAGCTGAACACAAATTTACCACAGTGGAAGTAATAACAAGCCATTTTCCCTATTGGCTCTGGGCACATACATTCTTTTCATAGGTTGCAATGGGTGTCTTTGATCCAGTTGCTCGAAAAAATGGGGATGGGTAGAATGTTTATCAAGACAGAAAGCAGTAACTGGAAGAATCATCTAGACTCAGCCTGCAAATAAACGACTGTGGAAACTTGTATATAGCTGATGAATGAGCTGCTTGGTTTTCCTGTGCCACTTTCCCCTGCTGTTTTAAATGTGTATCTGTGATATATATTATACTATATTTTATAGCATTTGTTGTATTTTTATTGTATGTGTTAAGCTGCCCCAGTAAAATGTATTTGGAAGACAAGATGAAAAGCACATCAGCAGGATCTCAGCACAGGTGCAGCCAAAGACCCAAAGGCGGCAAATCAGAGAATGCTTCCCTAGCTGGGTGTGAATTCCCTACCTGGGGAGCTCGGTGAGCCCCACTGGCCGACAGCCATGCCAAGCTACCTGAACCTGCCCAGTGTTCACTGGGGAAATGGTGGTTGTGTGGGGGGTCTACACAGCTGCCCTGTCAGCCCTGTGGCCACAAGGCAAGCGAAATGGTGTTGGGACAGGTTTTCTCAGTGTGGATTAGTCCCCAGAGAAGACAAGCAAATCATGGATTTCAAAGCTGGACGTGCCCTAATCAAGGCAGACCAGGCCATCTGTGCCTCTTTCCCCTCAAGGAATCGGCTGACACCAGCGTGCTGCGCCAGGCACATTGAGAACTGGAGCCCTTTGCTGTAATAGTGGCAGACGACAATGAAGAAGGCGAGCGCTGGCCCCTCGAGGCTAACCTTGCTCTGCAATCCACCACCTTCGAGAAGTGGGCACCCTTGGGGTATAGATCATTGAAAGCCAGCGGGCCCTGGGCCCAGATGGAGACAGAGCCGCTCCCTCTAATTCTTCAGCAGTGAGGCTGGAGTACCCTCGCGTTTATCTCACTTCGGGCGCTGCTGAAAATGGTGTCGCCGCTATTGCTGCTGCCATGCCCTTGCCTGAGGTCTGGATGTTTACTGGTCAACGCCACCCCAGGTGAGGCTGGCAACGCCACGCCTGTGAGACTGGAGGACGGCAAGCCGGACGTGGGGTTGCTGTGCAGCAGGCACGGTCCCTTTGCCAACACAACCACCCCACCAGTATTCCAGGGCTCATACATCTTCCATTCCACTTCGGACATTGAGCCGTCACTGGAGCGACCTCAGAAACTGCCTGGTCAATGCTGGCGGAGAGACAGAGATTTCTGTTGCAGACATTCCTCAGACATTAAAAAAAAAATAAAACTGCTGTTTGTTTCATTTTTAATGATATGCTTAAAATGGCATTTTAAAACCATCATTTTCATGTTTTACTTGCTTTGACATTTTCCCTATTTGAAAATATTTTACATTATTGTTGTTGCTTCTAAATTATTTTAGGGTGCAATCCTATGAATGTTCAGATAAAAAAAAAAGTACAATCCCCAGTATTCACCAGCCAGCTGTGCTGGGAGTTGCAGGACTTTTTTTCTGTCTAAACATGCATCGGGTTGCATCCTCAATGTTTTATCATTGGTTTTACTGTATTTGTCCTTGTCATGTATGTCACCCTGAGAACTTTGGCTATGGGGCGACTCATAAATTGAAATCATCATCATCATATAAAATTCAGGAGACCAGTCCTGATGAAATCCTCGCTGGATGCAGAAAAACTTAATAATTACAGGCCCACGGCAAATGTTCCATTCCTGGGCAAGGTCCTTAGCAGGTAGTTGCAAGCCAGTTCCAGACACTCTTGGATGAGACCAATTATCTGGATCCATTTCAGTCAGGGTGCAGGCCAGTTTTGGCATGGAAACAGCCTTTGTCGCCCTATATGATGACTTATGATGACTTATGTCAAAAGAGAGACAGGGGGAGTGTGACCTCGTTGATTCTCCTTGATCTCTCAGCGGCTTTTGATACCATCGACCGTGGTATCCTTCTGGGACGACTGTCTGAGTTGGGAGTGGGTGGCGCTGCACAGCAGTGGTTTTGCTCCTACTTGGAGGGTGGCTCCAGAAGGTGGTGCTTGGGGAACATTTCTTGGCCCCGTGGGTTGGGATTGCTTCGCCCCGTCCATCTGGTATTCCAGTCCCAAGCCATGCAAGGCTTTATAGGTTAAACCCAGAACCGTGAATTGGGCTCGGAAACATACAGGCAGCCAATGGTAGTGGGCCAGAATTGGTCTTATATGCTCATGCTCAGACCTTCTGGTCCCAGTTATTAATCTGGCTGCCACTTTTCGCACAAGCTGCAATTTCTGAACAGTCTTCAAGGGCATCCCCACGTAGACTACATTGCAGTAATCGAACTTGGAGATTACCAGAGCATAGATTACTGAGACCAGGTTATCCCTGTCCAGATAGGGGTGTAGCTGGACTACCAGCCAAAGCTGGTAGAAGTCACTCTGTGCCACTGAGGCCACATGAGCCTCAAGTAATAGAGATGGCTCCAAGAGAACCCCGAAGCTACAAACCTTCTCTTTCGTGGGAGAGCAGCCCCATCCAGAACAGGGTGAGCCCCTTCCATCCGGTCAGAAGAACCATCTGCTAACAGCATCTCGGTCTTGTCTGGATTGAGCTTCAGTTTGTTAGCCCTCATCCAGCCCATTGTCACAGCCAGGCACTGATCCAGCACACCACAGCCTCCCCTGGTGTGGATAAGAAGCAGAAATAGAGCTGCATGCCTTCACCACAGTGATGGCAACGCACTCCAGAACTCCAGATGACCCACTCGGTGGTTTCATGTGGATGTTAAATAGCATGGGGGACAGAGCCGACCCGTGAGGAGTCCCATGTTGGAGAACCCATGGGGCTGAGCAGTATTCCCCAAGCCTATGTACAGCAGTTGCTGGGGAACATGGGCGGGAGGGTGCTGTTGCACTCCTGTCCTGCTTGTAGGTTTCCCATGGGCAGCTGGTTGGCCACTGTGTGAACAGAATGCTGGTCTAGATGGACCTTTGGGGTGGTATCCAGTGTTTGTCCCACATACAGAAAACCCATTGAAATGAAGTTACTTGTGACTAAATTAAGTCTCATTCATGTCATGGGTCTACATAGGACTGACATTGGATACTAGCCTGGGGCTGGATCTACACTACTGCTTTATAGCAGTACTGAAATGCACTGATAACTGTTGGGGCACATTGTTGTTTATTCAGTCAGTCGCTTCCGACTCCTCGTGACTTCATGGACCAGCCCACGCCAGAGCTTCCTGTTGGCCGTCGCCACCCCCAGCTCCCCCAAGGTCGAGTCCTTGCGGCACATTACACATTTGATATACCGCTTTTGTAGTGTTATTTCCTGCTTTTTATTCCATATTATTCAATATACTGCAACAAATGTCATTGTGTGCCCTACGAGGTATAAATGTGCAAGAGGGATACAGCATTACCATAAGGGGATCGTAATAATATGACACAAGGCGTAGTTCTGGCCCTGGTCTGATTCAGCATGGTTCTTTTTATGTGTGATCTGCTTTAAGCATGTTAAAACTTGTGCCTGTAAGAGTGCCTCGCTATCTTGAATGGACACTTCAGCATAGCTCTGGATTCATTTATGTAATGCACTGACATCCCACCATTCTTCCAGGTTTCCCAGGTGGCCTCCCATCCAGGCATTGAGGAGAGCCAGGCCTGCTTGTCCGGCTTTCATTGGTTCAGGTTCTATGCTAGGTAAGCACAGGGGCGAATCCAATAGGCAAGTCAACTAAGCAGGCAAGTGGCCAAGCGCAGTATTAAACCCCATTTAAAGCCTATTAAATAAGAGGTGGTCACAACAATTCACACATGACACCAGTCGAGAGGAGGCATTCTGTATGAGTGGTCACCTACATGGGCAGCACCACATAGGCCTCACAACCGTAGTCCAGCCCCACCAGCACTAAGGCACAGTGACCTGAAGAATGTCTTCCCAGAGCAGTGGTGTGAAATGCTTTCTCTGAGTGAAAGGCTATGATGGTGCACTGGACCCCTTATTTACTTTTTACCTTCAATGTCCTGCACTGATATCCTAAGGCAGCCCTTGGGTTTCAGGGATTGTTGACCTCCCTATAGCTCAGCCAGTCCCTGAGGCTCATGCAACCTTGCTAGCGCATGCAACAGACTCTTGGTGACATCACAGAGGGCCCTTTGTCAGTCAGTGGCTAAAGACTGCCACTTCAGAGGAGGACTCTGTAGCAAGAGCAGCAGGCAACTGAGAAGGCAAGTTCAAAGAAGTTGGACTTGTTGAGTGGGAGGCGAGTTTGTGGCCTGAAGCCAGCAGATCTCTCTGGCCAGAAGCTGGCTGATGTCAGGCCGACAGACGTGGCGGAAGCCCGTTGACAGAAGCTTGGTGGATATTTGCAGGTGGAAGCCAGTGGAAGTTGGCGGTAGCTGGCAGCAGCCTGCGGACAGAAGCTTGGTGGATATTTGCAGACTGAAGCCAATGGAAGTGGGTGGGTGGAAGCTGCGGATGATGCCGCCAAACAGAAGCCAGTGGATGTGCCTGGGTTGAAGCCGGCGGATGGTAGCAGAGGAGCCGGCCCACTTATAGCGTGTGTGTGTTTGCCTTCCAGGTATGAGAAGCCTCGTCTCACTGTGCCGCCTGAGGGCCTGTGAGGCTGCCATCTTGCTGAAGCTAAATTGGCGTGGATCTGCTCAATGCCTGGATGGGAGACCACCTGGGAAACCCACATACAGCATCTTGGGTTCCCTGATGGAAGAATGGCAGGAGATCATAGAATCATAGAATCATAGAATAGTAGGGTTGGAAGGGGCCTACAAGGCCATCGAGTCCAACCCCCTGCTCAAGGCAGGAATCCAAGTCAGAGCATCCCTGACAGATGGCTGTCCAGCCTCGTCTTGAAGGCCTCCAGTGTGGGAGAGCCCACCACCTCCCCAGGTAATTGGTTCCATTGCCGTATTGCTCTGACACTCAGGAAGTTTTTCCTGATGTTCAGTCGGAATCTGGCTTCCTGTAACTTGAGCCCATTATTCCGTGTCCTGCACTCCGGGATGATCAAGAAGAGATCCTGGCCTTCTTCTCTGTGACAACCTTTCAAGTACTTGAAGAGTGCTATCATATCTCCCCTCAGTCTTCTCTTCTCAAGGCTAAACATGCCCAGTTCTTTCAGTCTCTCTTCATAGGGCTTTGTTTCCAGTCCCCTGATCATCTTTGTTGCCCTCCTTTGAACCCTCTCCAGCTTGTCTGCATCCTTCTTAAAGTGTGGTGCCCAGAACTGGACACAGTACTCCAGATGAGGCCTAACCAGTGCTGAGTAGAGGGGAACTAGTACTTCCCGGGATTTGGAAGCGATGCTTCTACGAATGCAGCCCAAAATAGCATTTGCCTTTTTTGCAGCCACATCACATTGTTGGCTCATATTCAGCTTGTGATCGACGACAATTCCAAGATCCTTCTCGCTCGTAGTGTGGTTGAGCCACGTATCCCCCATCTTGTAACTGTGCATTTGGTTTCTTTTTCCTAGGTGCAGAACTTGGCATTTGTCCCTATTAAATGCCATTCTGTTGTTTTCTGCCCAGCACTCCAGTCTATCCAGATCACTTTGAATTTTGTTTCTGTCTTCCAAAGTATTAGCTATCCCTCCCAATTTTGTGTCATCTGCAAATTTGATCAGCATTCCCTGCACCTCCTCCTCCAAGTCATTAATAAAAATGTTGAAGAGCACTGGGCCCAGGACTGAGCCCTGTGGTACCCCACTCGTTACCTCTCTCCAGCTTGAGAAGGTCCCATTGATAAGCACTCTTTGAGTCCGATTCTGTAGCCAACTGTGGATCCACCGGATCGTTGTTTCATCTAGCCCACTTTGAGCTAGTTTGCTCATCAGGATATCATGGGGCACTTTGTCGAAAGCTTTGCTGAAGTCGAGGTATATGATGTCTACAGCATTCCCACGGTCTACAAGGGAGGTGACTTGATCAAAAAATGAGATCAGATTTGTCTGGCAGGACTTGTTTTTGACAAATCCATGTTGGCTTCGAGTCATCACGGCATTGTTGTCAAGGTGCTTCCAGATGGATTGGATTGGTGCTTCCAGATGAATATACCAATGAAAAGAACTCGTTCAACTTCTCCGCAATCTCCTTGTCCTCTTTCAGTACTCCTTTCACTCCTTCAACTGCCTCCCTAGCTGGCTTCCTGCTTCTGATCTATTTAAAGAATTCTTTATTGTTGGCCTTGATGTTGTTAGCAATATGCTCTTCAAAATTCCTTTTTGTATCTCTTATTGTCTACTTGCATTGCCTTTGTGCAAGCTTGTGCTCCCTTTTGCTTTCCTCACTTGGGCAAGTCTTCCATTTTCTGAAGGAAGCCCTCTTTTTCTCTAATAGCTTCCTTGACGCTGTTCATGAACCATGCCCGCGACCTCTTGGACTTGGTGCTTCCTTTCCTAACCCGTGGCATACGTTTCAGCTGGGCTACTATTATTGTGGTTTTGAGTAACCTCCAAGCATTCTGAAGGGATTTAATCCTCTTGACTCCCCCTTTTAACTTCCTTTTCACCAGTTCCCTCATTTTAGAGAAGTTTCCTCTTTTGAGGTCAAATGTGACTCTGCTGGATTTCCTGGGCAATTTTCCACCTAAGTATATATTACATCTGATAGCACTGTGGTCGCTGTGTTCAAATGGTTCAACAACATTTACATCTTGTACTAGGTACTGGGCAACATGATTTAAGATTAAATCCAAGGTCACCTCCCCTCTGGTTGGTTCCATGACCAACTGTTCTAGGGCACAGTCGTTTAGGGCATTGAGAAATTTAACCTCTTTGTCACGACTGGAACATGCATTTATCCAGTCAATGTGGATGTAATTGAAGTCACCCATTATAACTACACTTTTTTGTTTGAAAGACTCCCTGATTTTGTTTTCCATCTCATAGAATGGTAGGGTTGGAAGGGGCCTACAAGGCCATTGAGTCCAACCCCTACTTGGCAATGTTAGGAATTGTAGTTTTTTCTGTCTAAATGTGTATAGGATTGCACCCTAAATTTTATATTGTATTTAATTATGCATTTTGTGTTTTTAATTGTTGTGAACCACTCAGAGAGCTTCGGCTATTGGGAGGTATAGAAATGAAATGAATGAATGAATGAATAAATAAATAAATTGACTAATTCAGAAGCAAATTTGCATGCCATGGCTGTGTCTGAAATCACTCCCCTCACCGCAAACCCTGCCCCCCCTCAAACTGAAAAAAATGGGACATTTACTGGCTTACCATTCTGCCAGCAAGCAAAAACAGTTTTATTCAAACAGGCTTTTGATTTTCAAGCGGACTTGTTTGCTGAAGTAGGTTTTAACAGGCAGGTGCTGTTTATTTCTTTTTTACTGATGTGTTTGTAATTGATGTGTTTTATGTTTTCAATGCAGTTTTGTATTTTGTCTGCATTCCATTATCACTAGCCATCTTGAGCTCTGTTTTTTAGTGGCAAGGCAGAATATAAATGTACTAAATTTAATACATAAATTACATAAATAAATAATGGCCTCAGGCTGGAGTCCCGAGAAGCAAGGCGCTCTGCACCTTGATTAGAACCTGCAGTATGAACTGACCTGAGACAGACTGTAGTGATGTAACTAGTGGCTTAAGAAATAATGAAACATTACTTACCTGTGTCCTCCATTTGTAAACCTGAGTATGATAGAGGGCAGCTTTGTTGTCCCCTCCCTACAGAGGCTGGGAGACATATCGAGGGCAACAGGGTCAACCAGTGGTGTAGTGGAGGCAGGGCTTGCAGGGACGCATCCCCAGCACTTTTTCATTAGCAGGGACTCTGATGTCATCTGCCACCCTGCTGTTCCCTCTGAGCTTAGCTGCAATCCTCACTGTGGCTATGCGGGGAATGAATTTTCCAAGCAACAATATATTGTTCCACATTGGAATGCAAAGTACTTGGGATTACTTGGTGTGGAATGGGCAGTTAAGACATATTTGCTTTACTAAAGACATGCTCCTGGCGGAGACGAAAACTCGTAGAACTGGTTTATAGATATGGATTGACACAGCTGCCTGAAATTTTTGGACTGCCCTTGGAGACTGTCACAATGAGCTCCTGCATTTCCAAATTCACCACTACACCAGTGTGTGTGTGTGTGTGTGTGTGTGTGTGTAGTTCAATCCAGCTGGGTGTGTGGACATTTCTGTTAGAGGGGGAGGGGGGAGAAATAATGAAGGAGCTTAGGGAAGGCTAGTGGATAATGTTGGGACACTAGGGGAGTGTGCAAGGGGGCTGTTTAAATGAGACGGGATCTGTCCATGAGGGCTGAGTTGAGAGGGTAAAGCTTCCATAGAGGATCATATTCTGAAAACCTAAAATGTTTGTGTTTGAGTGAGTGGGTGAAAAAGATTTGCACTGTTCTTGGATCCCAGCTGAAGGCTGTACATCTTACAAGGCTGTATAATCTTAGACGGGGGCATGGCTGTGACTGTCATGAAGGGACCCTGCACTTCTGGATTTGCCACGACACCACTGGGGTCAACCATATCCACCTTGTCTGACTTTGAAAGATGGGCTTCCTCCGGCCTTGGGGACTCCCTGCAATTCGCTTTGCAGAGCTGAATTTGAGCAAAGACAGACCCCGCCCCCCCAGACCTGCTGGAGGAAGCCCCAGTTCGCAATGCTCTCTGCTGGCCATGTCCTGCTGGTACAGAAAGACGACTCCAGTCTTCTGAAGTTGTGGACTGGCCAGCTTCTGCTGGTTTGCCAGGTCTCAAAATCCCAGTTCACTGATGGTCTTCAGATCTTTTGCTTTTGCTTTTATTTTTGCTGCAGGCATGGTCGAACCCAGCCTCCCTCAACCTGGAGCCCTCTGGATGTGTTGGATTAGGGGATGCTGGGTGTTGCAGTCACAAAATTCCA
Source organism: Heloderma suspectum (assembly GCF_057233095.1). Taxonomy (NCBI): domain Eukaryota; kingdom Metazoa; phylum Chordata; class Lepidosauria; order Squamata; family Helodermatidae; genus Heloderma; species Heloderma suspectum. The sequence goes on along the minus strand of NC_139459.1, from coordinate 2,922,945 downwards.
TGCGATTTACTCCAGGTAAGTGTACATGTAAGGACTGCATGGTAGCCCTTTTTGACTGTAACATGAAGCTTTCAGAAAAGATGGCTTTATGAGAGTAAGAAGGCTTTTAGAAAGGACTTCCATGCGTAGGCTAGGAACAGGCAGGATAAATAAAGACGTCGCCCTGCCGGTCCATCTTTGTTTATACAGATACACCTGCCAGCTTTTCCATATCAGGATGGGAAGATGCCAAAGTGCTATAACAACAATAATATTTTTGTCTCCAGCTCTTCCTCCAATATTATTATTAAGTCTCATGGCCAAGGAGCTCAGGGTGCTGTGCCTGGGGTCGTGTTACCCCATTTTATCCCCAGAATGGTAGAGTGGAGGAGTGGAGATGGTGCCAGCACTGGTCTAATGGCAGCCCTGGGCTGGGATCACCCTTCAGGGTAGAGTGACTGGGCCAAGGTCACTCAATGAGCCTCTGGCTGAGTGGGGATTTGAACCCAGACCTACTATCAAACTACAAGGGCTCCTAACAATAGAGCGCAGGACAGGAAGGCCTGGCGTGCTATGGTCCATGGGGTCACGAAGAGTTGGACACGACTGAATGACTGAACAACAAAATGCCTAGCTGGGGAACATCCCAGACTCCTCATTTTGGAGGAGTGGAGACGGTGCCAGCACTGGTCTAATGGCAGCCCTGGGCTGGGATCACCCTTCAGGGGGAGGAAGTTGCCATCACACCCCAGAACCTCCTAGAACCCAGCAGGGCTGCTTGCCTCCCTCTTTACGTGGTCCCCTGAAGGGAGCGCCTGCTGTCTGATGCCTCCTTCTCCTGTGTCTCCAGCTTCCACTTCTGCAGCCATTTTGGGATCCACGAACTGCCTCCTTCTGTGTGCAGGCAGCCCTGCCTTTACTCCCCCAGAGCCAATCCTTAGCCCAGGGAGGTCCCAATCCACACAAAGGCGGGCCCTCCACAGGCTATTTCCAGACCTTGCCAGGCCCAGGCTGAGCCCCCGAAAGCTGCCCCTCTGCAGGGCGCATGCTGAGTGCTTAAATGCTTTTGGAAATGGTTTTAGATTATGTTTTATATTGTATTTTTAAGGGTTTGATCTTGTGTAAACTGCCCAGAGAGCTTTGGCTATTGGGCTGTATAGAAATTAAACTGATAGAGGAGGTGGAGGAAGAGGAAGAGGAAGAAGAAGAAGAAGAAGAAGAGCATTTTAAATCTTGCAGAAAATCCTGCTCTCCCGGCCACCCTGACATCTGAAGCGGTGGCCCTGAGCCATAGAATCATAGAATGGTAGGGTTGAAAGGGGCCTACAAGACCATTGAGTCCAACCCTTTGCCCAATGCAGCCAAAGGTGAAGGCAGCAAGGAACGGGGCATGTCAGCACCAGCCACATGAGCGGGTCTGCTAAGGTCTTGTGGTAAAGCTGACAAAGAATCTTCAGGTACCTTAATGCCAAAAGCCTTGGCCCAGTTGAAGTCAATTATGCATAGGCCCCATTCAGAGTCATGGAACTGCTTAAGTGAGCTGAAACGTAACTTGTTGCATTGATTTCAGTAGGAATTAAATGGAGCTAAGTTTAGTTGGATCGAAGCCTTGGATGTGAGTTGAGATGTGAGTTGCCAAGGGAGACTAGAGAGATCTCTTTGCACTTTTCCAACTCCAACAACCAGTAGCCGTCTCTCCCCCGGCCCCCAGGACAACCACCTAGCCTTGGGGAAGGCTGTGTCTGTGGGCTGTATTCATCCCCTATACAAGAATGGGCAGAAACTCTCTCTTTTCCACTGGCCTTTGCTCAGGAGCAACTTTCCTGACCCTTCAGGACAAGACTAGTGCTGATGGTCTTGCGACAGGTGGCAAAGCGAAATCTATGGCTGCACCACAGACGCACAGTTTAGAGAGAAATGGTAGCTTCTTTTACGACCTTGTTTATGGCTCTTTAAATGAGAAGCTAAACCACAGGGCAAAACTGCAGCCCCTCTCCAGTTGCATCATATCCATCGTGCACTGGCCATCTCCATTACTGTGAATCGGACTGTCCCTGTGATTTTGCTTTAAGTGTCAGTTAGTGGGACAGCTGGGAATCGCTCTCCAGCTGATCCATTAGTGTTTGGGAGGGTGACACCCTCTGGGGAAGAGGAAGGGGAAGGGAGGCACCACAGAGCCATTTACATTTGGATTCAGAGGAAGAAAGAGCTGTGAGGTCTGGGAGTTGCAGTCCAACACATCTGGAGGTCACCAGGCTGATTTATTTCTTTGTGTCATTTATATACCGCTGAAAAAGAACATCAGAAGAGCTCTGATGCTGGATCAGACCCAGGGTCCCTCTAGTCCAGCATTCTGTTCACACAGTAGCCGACCAGGAACCCTCAAGTAGGGCACAAGTGCTACAGCACCCTCCTGCCCATTATCCAGCAACTGGTGTACAGAGGCTTACTGCTGTTCTCTCAGCAGTTCACAATATTCAAATACTCAAATATTCAAGACTCCTCCAAAACATGGGACTCACCAGCCTTCCAGGGTTCTAAGGACTGCTAAGGGTCAATTCGTGCTTAGCCAGAGTATAAATTGGGCTAGTGATGGACAAACCCCGCACAGCTTTATTTGGACTCAGCCCGGGATTCATGAGCGTTTCAGTGAACATTCAGAAGAAAGCTTGTCTGTTTCTCTAGCGTGTCCTCCCGGCTTGTCGTGCGGTTGCATGCATGGTGACCGTGTGTATGCGCGTGCTGTGCCTTATCATATGGACTCTTGGAAAGTGTAGCTCCCACTGCTAGCTGCCCCCAGAAATTCAAAGACACCTCTTCCCCCATCCAGCCAAACAAACACATCCTCGAGGAAGAGAGGGTTCTAGGTCTGGAGGGTGGGGCGGCAGGGGGGACAACCACATAAATTATTGGCAAGAAATATATCAAGAGAATTGACCCAAGTAGCTAGATGTTCACCAAAGAGAAAGGCTTCTCGGTGAAGTGAGTACATCACAGTCCCCGTGAGTCTTCTCAGCTGTGGTGCCCAGAGCTTAGGACTTCCTCCTGCAGGCTTGTGTGGCCGCCTCCCCTCTGAACTCTCATCTTAGAATCATAGAATAGTAGGGTTGGAAGGGGCCTACAAGGCCATCGAGTCCAATGCAGGAATCCAAGTCAGAGCGTCCCTGACAAATGGCTGTCCAGCCTCGTCTTGAAGGCCTCCAGTGTGGGAGAGCCCACCACCTCCCTAGGTCATTGGTTCCATTGTTGTATGGCTCTAACAGGAAGTTTTTCCTGATGTTCAGCCGGAATCTGGCTTCCTGTCACTTGAGCCCATTATTCCGTGTCCTGCACTCTGGGATGATCGAGAAGAGATCCTGGCCTTCCTCTCTGTGACAACCTTTCAAGTACTTGAAGAGTGCTGTCCTATCTCCCCTCAGTCTTCTCTTCTCAAGGCTAAACATAAATCTTCCTTTTCTACAGGAGATGCCTTCCACCCCACCTAGTTGGGATTAGCTGTTTGTGTGTGCCCCCCCCCCCCCGAAGGTTAATGTTTTTTACTTGTGCTGCTCTTTTTATTATCTTTGATAGAGTTTTTTTAAAAGTCCTGTACACAGGTTTGAGGGATTGGCCGAAAAGCCATGCAGACATTTTAAAACAATTTATACATTTCAAAACAGACACCAATAGAGCCGTTTGGGGGGGTAAGAAGCTGGTGAGCAGAAACAGACAAGGGTCTGACTTTGCTAGAGCCAGAGTTCTCTAATGCTGGGGGGAGAGGGACAGCACACGCAGAGAATCGGGGGCTGACCGACTGCTGCACCAGAAGAGAAGAGGTATGGAGATATTTATTTGAAAGAGTTCTTGGCCTCCTCCCAAGGTGGGGTGCAGCACTAGCACTCACATAATAAACCCGGATGGGGTAACTTGTGGTGCTTCTCATTCTCTGGGCCCGAGTGGAGCTCTGCAAGCAGCAGCTGGATGGAGGTGCTCCGCTCAGGGCAATGCCGAGTTGCCAGGAGCTGGGCCCTGCTGCTGGATGGGAGGTGATGCCAGGCGTGGGGGGCGGGGTGGGGGTGTGTGTAGCAGCAGTGGCACTTCTGCTGCTGAAGTAATCTTACCCAGTCCTCTTGTTCCAGTCCACAGCTTTTCATGCGCAGGCTGCGTTGGAGAACTCAGCTCAGCTACAGTGCCATAGTGCTGAATGTTGAAGCGCAGGCAGCACCGCCACCACGGATCCCCAGGGCCACCCCTCCAAAGGCAGCTGCATTGAACCTTGTCAACAAACCAGCAATTTCCATCTCTACCAGGAGCAGGTCTTTTGTAAAGTTTAGGGGCCTTAATTGCCCATTCAAGACCAAGCCCCCCCAAGATACTTTGCATTACAGCAGGGAACAACATACAGTTGCTGAGGAAATGTGTTGCTGGCTGCTGCGAGGATTGCAGCCAAGTTCAAGGGAACAGGGAAGTCTGAGGGGACTGACAGAGTGTCCTTGCAGAGAAAAACGTGGTGGTGCTGCATCCCTCCGAGCCCTCGCTCCACTACACCACTGCTCACCTACCAAACTGCTGACTAGTGGGGAAACTGAGGCAGGTAAGCTCCACAAGGGAGAGTAAGTTTGGAAGGGAGAGGCCAAGTTTGAAGAATATGGCAGGCTTGTTTCTTATTGTTACTACTTATTTGATTTATTGGTATGGCACCATCAATGTGCCTGGTGCTTTACAGTGTACAATAACCCAGGTCCCTGCCCCGAGGGGCTCACAATCTAAAAGGGAAGGCAACAGAGGAAGAGGAGGGAAGTGGAGGTAAAACGGGGGAAGGATATGTGCCATTACAGTGACACGTACATCGGCAGAGCTACAGCAGGGCAAGTTAACAAGGTCAGAGAACTGAGGTCCGATAACAGAAATGTCTACAAAGCCACCTGATTGTGAGGGAAGGAGATCTTACTGTGGAAAATAGTGTGCATGGGGCGGGGGGAGGCGCTGCCTGCCGCTAAGGCACCCTTGAGGGGAACCCACTGCCCTGTGGGTGATGTGCTCCCAAAAGGCGATTCTGGGGCAGCCGAGAGCTGCATCTCAATGACACCCTCAAGCGGCAAGGCTGTCAGGGGGGGCCTCTCCCCCTGGCAGCAGTCCCGGAAAGGCACCCCTTCCCCATAGCCCTGGCTGTGTGGGAGATGCTCTTCCTAAGGCGATTCCAAGCAGCACCTGGGGCTGCATCCACACAGAGTAGGTTGGTTGACGGGGCCTTTGGTGGCATTAGTATCGTTGGCACTGACTAGCAATTTCAGGCAGGAGGTTTTCCTGCCCTACCTAGAGAGGCTGCTGGGGCTCGAGCCTGGACCGTTCTGCTTGCCAAGCAGCTGCTCTACCACTGAGCCAGGGCCCCTTCTGAGTGCAGCTGCAGCCTTATGAGATTGCCCGAAATGCAGCTTTGCTGGGGCTGCAGCCGCTCTGTCTGTCCGACACCTGATCTTGGGACAGATGGGGAGGCCCAGCGGCTACAACCAGCCCAGTCACCAGGTTCTGAGAACAGCCTTCCTCAGGCCTGGGCACGGGCCAGGAAGGGGGAGCTGGCAGTTTCAGTTTCCCCAGTGGAAAATTCAAGGAGCCTAATGAGTCTTTCCACTGGCAGGCAGTGTGCTATTTATAGCCTTCGGGAATCTAAAAACAGCAATATGTCAATTTCCAAAAAATTAGAGAAATGATTACAAATGTCACGTATCAGACTGTTTGCAACCCAATGACCCTTCTGGGAAAATAATCCTACTACTGGGGTGGCGAAGGGTGAACCCTTTGCGAATTTGCATCATGTCTTGGCAGCCCGTAAAGTGGAGGAGAGGTTCCCAAACAGAGTTATCTGAAGGAGGTTTACTCAGGAAGATGGCATTATGCAGGTCAAAGATTCTCCGTTGTTTTGTCATTATCCTGGGCCTCCTCAGTCCAGAAATTGCCGAAGACTTCGATTTGTGACCTTCTTAGTTTGATTTGTACCCCACCACTCGACCAAGAGAAACGGCACTCAAGTCTTCCTTTGCGCCTAGAAAGGCGGTTCAGCCTCAGAGGCTCTGAAGGTTGGAAGAAAAGTAGATGCTGCTTGTTCCACTGATGCCCCAAACTACTGATAAAGCGACCCAAAGGCAAGGGAGCAGAGAGTCCCAGGGGAGATCTCCTGGGCAAGTCCGCTTGCAGGGAGAGGGAGCTGCCGCCCAAAGCAGCCACAATCCATCCCGGGGCCTCGGGCGGTTTGGCCCTTGCCCACCGCTACACCCGGGGCTTGCGCAGAGACCAGCCTGGTGGATCGGATCCCCCGCTTGGGGGTTGCTTTTGCCAATGGGACAAGCGGCGCCTCTTCTTCCACAACCTTTAACAGCGCAACGCTACACACGCCTACGTCGAGGTAAGCCCCGCTGATGTCAATGGAGCTTACTCGCAGGTAAGCGGGCACAGGACTGGCGTGGGCCCCGAGCCCGCCGCCCGCACGTGCTCCTCCTTCGGCTCGAGCTGCCCTCCTAGGGCCCGCGTGTCGATGAGCGTCACTGGGCCGCTCCGGGCGACCCTTTCACCGCGCGCGCTCCACGCAGCCGCGGCTCACGGGTGGATCCACAGCTCCGCCTAGGCCCGTTTCCTCGAAAGTAAATCCCTCCCGGCCCGGGGCTCCACAGGGCGCGCTGCCCTGCAGACGCGCGCCGCGCCGCGCGCAGCCCCGAGCATGCGCCGAGTCGCTTTCGCGGCGGGAGGGCCGCGGTCCCGGGCCGCGCGTGCCGTCTGGCCGGGCAGCTCGCGCCTCGAGGGCGGCTGCCGCGGCGGCCCTGGCCGAGCCCGCCCCCGCCCGCGCGTCCCCCGGCAGGAAACCTCCCGGCGGCCCGGATTGGCGGCGGCCTTCGCCAATTGCGCGGGGCGGCCGGGCGAGCGCGAGCGCAGCGGCCGGGCGGCCTCCGCCGGGCGCGCGGGACGGAGCGAGCGAGCGGGGCGGGCGGGCGAGCCGGAGGAGGCGGGGGCAGCCGGGGCGGGGGCAGGCGGGCCGCCGCGGAGGGGACGCGCCGCCGCCGCCGCCTGCACGCTCGGCTAGCAGCAGCAGCCCCCGGGCCCCAGGGGAAGGTAAGAGCCAGACGCCGCGGGGATGGGCGCGAGCCGGAGCCTTCGGGAAAGCGGCGGCCCGGCCGGGGAGCTTCCCGGGGCAAACTGGCACTTCTTGGGGTCTCTGCCTCCCACCCCACCGTTTCCCTTTCTACCCCGTCCCCCAGCTTCAGCGCCCCCCCCACTGAAGGGGGCCCCTGTGTTTCGGAACAGTCTTCGGTTTTGAAGTTCTCTGGAAATGCCCCCCGCCCCCTTCGACTGCCAGACAGCCTTCAGACCCGCGGCGCCCTGGAAGCCGACACTCCGTTCTCCGTCCACGGCAGATGCTCCCCCCCCGGAGCAAATACCCCCCCCCCGACCCGTCTTGTAGAGATCTGTGAAGCAGGCACGGCTTTGCGTCGCCCCCCTGTGGAAGTTTCACCCCGCCGACCCCCCGAACATCCTTCTTCGAGTCGTGCAGCCTGGAGTTTGAGGGAGGGGGAGAGGGAGAGGGAGAGGCGTCTACCCTCCGCTTTTCCCCTTGCAAGGAACCCAAGGTGGCAAACGCGGTTCTCCTCCTTCTCCCTTTATCCTCACAACAGCCTTGTGAGGGAGGTTGGGCGGAGAGTCCGTGCTTGGCGCCAAGGCACCCAGTGAGCTTCACGGCCGCGTGGGGACTAGAACTCGGGTCTCCCCAGGCCCAGCCCAACACTCTTAACCTCAGCACAAGTCTGGCTCTGTGAAGTCACCGGAGATGCGAGTTCCAGCCCGGGCTGTGTTTGCCTGGCGGCACCTTTCGCACAGCCAGCCAGCCAGCCAGACGCTGTGAATCTGGCCAGTTCCTTTGGGCGGGCTGGCAGGCAGGCGGGGGGGCGCGGGAGCCCGTAAACATCTCTGCAGCAGCCGTGGGGGGAGGGGCCCGTGCACCCAGCCTCCCTCCCTCGGAGTCTCTCTCCGCTGCACCCCAGAGAGGCCTCGGCGTCTCTGCCTGCCTGGCCTCCTCCATCCTTCACAGCTGTCCTTGGAGACTGAACAGTGACTTCCCCCTCCATCTCCCTCCCCTCCGCCCCCCCCAGCAGCTGCAGCTGGCAAGCCAACTTTTATTGCTAGAGAGAAATAGGCAGCTCACTGCCCATAAAGTGCCAGGCAGGCAGGAGGGGGGAGGGAGAGGGGGGGATGCAGCAGGGGCCCCTTTGCTCAGCCAGCCAGTGATCAGGTCCTGGTGCAACAGCTAGGATGGGGGAGGGGGCAGCGGCTTAGCAGATTTCAAGCATTCCATTCCCGCCCCCCCACCTCAGAATTGGGAAATGCTCTATCTGTCCCTCCTCATGATGGGAACCGGAGAGAAAAAGGTAAACTTTGTGGGCACAGTTATTTAGATCTCTCTTCTGTTTTCCTGCGTGGTGCGCTCTCCTTCTGTCAAAACATAAACACTACCAAATCTCTCCTCGGCGTATCCGTATGAGTCTCTGCGATTTTACACATGCATGCTGCACATACAACTTCACAGGTGCAAGTATAGTTATCTTTTTCCGGGTACGTATATATCAACACGCACCTTTTGCTTTGAGTATCCTCAAATATATGCCATTCACATGACCAAAGTGTTACCCTTTGGTGGCTGATGTGCAAGTCTGGCAGCCTTTCTCTAAGCCATGGCTACAGCAGTGCTGAAAATGACCTAGGACTCGATAAGGCTGCTTGCTTTGAGGAATGTTCAAAAAGTAAATTGAAAAAGTGCTTTTCAATGCATGTAGAGCGCTGAGTAGTTACTACTTGATCCCACCCTACCCACCGTCTGGGTGCAAGGTAGGGTGGGATCCTTGAGTCTTGAATTATACAGAACTTGGGGAGCTCATATTCTGCATTGTGAATGTAGAGCTGGTGGAATGCTAGTAGGGAAGGTGGTATTTTTACAGACCCTGCGGATCTTGCTAAATGGATGAAGACAGCCCCCGGATGTGCACTTCCTAACATTGCAGAAGGTCTCAGGCTCTAACAGCAGGCAAGAAAGAACCGAATGGCTAAGCGTCCTGGCATGAAGGGGGTGGGGTGGGGTGGGTCCAGGGCGGGTTGACTCTTAGGCCCTCACCAAGAGTCAGGCTGTGTTCACACAAGCGCTTACAGTGTTCTGAGCTTCCCTGGCATTCTGTCTGAATGGCCTTAGAAGCACAAGGGAGTATGTGTCCTCACTAATGTAGTTCTGACATGACATGTTTGTCCATGTTACAAACTGATTTAGTGGAAGGCTCACATGTGCAGAAATACTCCTGGAAGGCTGAGCACTTCCAGCTTTTCTTTGTCATCTGTTATCATTTTGCCATCCTTATTTAATAGCTGAACCACCATTTCTTTCCTCTGCCTTTTACTATGCACGTAGCTGAAGAAAGCCTTTTTGTTGCTTTTAGCCTCCCTTGCTAACCTCAACTCGTTCTCAGCTTTAGCCTTCCTGACGCCGTCCCTGCAGTTCTGTGCTACCTGCCTGTACTCTTCCTTTGTCACTGGGCCTTTCTTCTACTTCCTATATGTGTCCGTTTTGTTTTCAGGTCATCTCTAAGCTTTTTGTGAAGCCACATTAGCTTCTCCTGTTGTCTTCCGCCTTTTTTTTTTTCCTTATTGGAAATGTTTGTAATTGTGCCTTTAGAATTTCCTTTTTTAAAAACTCCCACCCATCTTGGACTCCTTTTCTCGTTAGAGTCGCTTGCCATGGGACCTTAGGGATCCGTGAGTTTATTAAAATTGGCTTTCCTAAAATCCAGGATATGCATTTGGCTACACTCGGCTTTTGCTTCCTGTAGAACTAAGAACTCAAGTATAACATGGTTGCTTTCCCCCAGAGTTCCTGTAACTGCTACTTTGTCTACTCAGTCATCTCTGTTGTTTAGGATCAAGTCAAGGATAGCCGATCCTCTAGTTCCCTGCTCCCCTTTCTGTAGGAGGAAGTTAACAGCAACAAAAGTCAGGAATTTCTTGGGGGGGGGGCATGTTTTGCAGAATTTGTCTCCCAACAAATATTGGGGAAATTGAAATCCCCCTTTACTACTACGTCATGCTTCCTTGAAACATTGGCAATTTGCTTTTCAAAAGTTTCATTGTCATCTTCTCCTTGATTGGGTGGCCGGTAGTAGACTTCGACCACCATGTTCCTTTTATTCTTTGCTCCATTTATTTTAACCCAGATGCTCTTGATGGGGCTACCAAGCTCATCCTCCTGTATTTCTGTGCAGAGATATGTATTTTTCACATATAATGCAACTCCACCTCCCTTTCTGTTCCTCCTGTTCTTTTTGAACAAGTTATATCCTTCAGTTGCTGTATTCCAGTCTTGGGAGTCATCTCACCAAGTTTCAGTTACACCGATCAAGTCATAATTTCCCTCCTGTATAAAGAGTTGGCTCTGCTTGTTTCCCATACTCTGGGCATTAGTATATAGACTTTGAAGACCATGTGCTTTATAGTCGGTCTTTCTTCCTACATGTTTCTGAAGACTATTATTGGGCACTACTAGAGCTGTTCTCTCCGTTGTGGTGCACGAGCCTTCATCCACTGTTACCCCCAACTTTATATCTCCCTCCCCTGTAGGATTCAGTTTAAAGCCCTCATGCTGTGGCCAACCACATTCTTCCCAGCCTTTGTGAGGTGCAACCTGTCCCTTGCCAACAGCCCATCTTCCAGGAAGTATAGCCCGTGGTCCCAGAATCCAAATCTCTCTCGTCGGCACCACCTTTGTAGCCAGTCATTCACCTAGAGTATTATTTGTTCCCTTTCTATCCCTCTTCTAACTACTGGAAGGATGGATGAGAAAACTATATGGGCCCCAAAGTTCTTGAGTTTCCTTCCCAAAGCTTCGAAGTCTGATGTGATCTTTTCATAGCTCTGCTGGGTGGTATCATTTGTTCCCACATGGATGAGAAGAAAGGGATACCTGTCAGTGGGCTTTATGAGTGCAGGCAGCCCTTCAGTCACGTCTCTAATCCCTCCTCCCGGGAGACAGCATACCTGGCAAATCCATGGGTCTTCATGACATACTTGGGTTTTGATCTCACACAGCAAGGAGTCTCCCACTACTACTACTGAATATGAGCCAACAATGTGATGTGGCTGCAAAAAAAGGCAAATGCTATTTGGGGCTGCATTAATAGAAGTATAGCTTCCAAATCATGTGAAGCACTAGTTCCCCTCTACTCAGCGCTGGTTAGGCCTCATCTGGAGTATTGTGCCCACTTCTGGGCACCACACTTGAAGAAGGATGCAGACAAACTGGAGAGGGTTCTGAGGAGGGCAACGAAGATGATCAGAGGACTGGAAACAAAGCCCTATGAGGAGAGACTGAAAGAACTGGGCATGTTTAACCTTGAGAAGAGAAGACTGAGGGGAGATATGATAGCGCTCTTCAAGTACTTGAAAGGTTGTCCCAGAGACGAAGGCCAGGATCTCTTCTCGATCATCCCAGAGTGCAGGACATGGAAGAATGGGCTCAAGTGACAGGAAGCCAGATTCTGGCTGAACATCAGGAAAAACTTCCTGACTGTTAAAGCAATACAATAATGGAGCTAATTACCTAGGGAGGTAGTGGACTTTCCCACACTGGAGGCATTCAAGAAGAGGCTGGACAGCCATCGGTCGAGGATGCTCTGACTTGGATTCCTGCATTGAGCAGGGGGTTGGACTTGATGGTCTTATAGGCCATCGAATAGTAACCCTACTATTCTATGATTTTATCAACTTCTGCAGAGCTCTTCATCAAGCTCATGGACAGATTTTTTTTCTCATGGACCAGTGTAGTTGTCTCATTGATTAACTTTAAGCCAAAAAGATTAAGTTGCCCTTTGCCAGAATTCTGTTCATGCCTACCTTTCTTTCTTAGCTGTCCCTCAGCCCCAAATCATCCATAATTGGGAATATTTGTGTGGGGATCACAAATGTGTGTGCATGTGTGTATCAAATAGATTTTGAGTTTTTGCAAGCAAATTGGACTTGGTTTCATTCCCCTACCAGGCTGTGTGGCTGGGCTCCCCCCTGAGTTTGCCGTTTCCTCCTGGCTGCCTCTGTGGGATTTGCCATTGACCTTTTCTTTGGGATTCTTCCCGCTCACCTGTTTGTGCCATTATATGGCTATGAACTCCGGCCTGGGATGCCACTCTCATCCCAGTGGGGAAGCTGTGGTATTCCCTGAGCAGCGTTAGGCTCACTGCTGTGTCTGTAATGGAAGCATCTCGGTCCCCCTTTCTTTGAGTTGCAGCAGGCGCTTTGAGCTGGGTGGGGCAAGGGAGATTGGGGAAGAGACAGAGCCAAAGGAGAGGGACTTTCTCCTAAGGAGATTTTGGCAGCTGGCCTTTGAAGGGAAATGGTGGAGGGCATTGGCTATTGGGTGGGATAGAAATGTAATAAAAAATAAATAAATGGTGGGATTTGACAAGAAGGGAGGGTCACAAATGGATGGGAGGGACAGGAAGCCTGCATTGACTGAGATGGGGACATCCAAGCTGGCCAGTGGGGCCTGGGGGAGGGGTGCGACTAAGTGGTTTCCGAGGAAGTGGCTGACCTGTCTGTGGCTTCTTCTTCAGAGGTCTGTCATGTATCGTCTGTCAGCTATTCCCACATATGGGAAAGTCCGGGGTTGGGTTTGGAAGCAAAGCACCAGTGAAGCAACTTCCCCTTGGCTGCAGTGAAATCTAGCTATGGCAGCTGGAGCGGCAGAGGGAGCTGGGGGGCAGGGGGAGGAGAGACGGAGGCCTTGGCTTCTCCGGCCTCACTCATGAAGCATGAATGAATCAATGAATGAATGAGCAGCCGAGCGAGTGACTCAGCCTGCCATCAGTCCCCAAGCCCAGATAATCTTGGAAGCGGCACAAGTTTCCCCTTTTGTGGCCTGCGGCCTTATCGGAAGCCTGGCCACCTTGATTTGCAGCCAAGCAACCTGCCTGGCTTTGCGTCCTTCATGCGATGTGGGGAGCATGGCACCAGAGCTGCGCCGGCTCTTGCTCGGGACCGCAAGGCGTACCTGGACTGTGGAGCTCGGTCATGTAAGGGGATGGATGTAAGGAAATGGCCTCGTGGAAATGTTGCAAGGGACGTGGGGATATTTTTAAAGCAAGTTTCCTCTAGGCCAGGATGAGTGAAGCTGGTGCCCTCCAGATGTTTTGGACTACAACTCCCACAGTCCTTGACCATGATGGGAGTTGTAGTCCAAAACATCTGGAGCCTGCCAGCTTGCCTTACCCCCCCCCCAGGCTAGGGACTAAAGTGTAGAATTAGGGGGCTGAAGGGTACCACAAGCTCACCGCACCTAGCCCCTTCCCCCAGATGGGATCTTCCTCACCTCAGGCAGGAAGAAACATGACGCCTCTATAGATGGCTCCAGTGGATGAGCCAGGCCACATTGTATCAGTTTTAAATTGCGCCGTGTATTGCGATCTTTGAGCGTCTGACCCTTCATGATAAGCCTGGCTGTAAGGTAGGACACAGATTGCCCCATTTCATGGGTGGGGGGTTAAGGCTGAGAGAGAGAGGCTTGGCTTGGCTTGGCTTGGCCGTTCAGGGGACTCAGGCCTGGGCCTTCCATATTCCCATCCAGTTCTCACCTCGGTGACTCTTGCGCCTGCCACAAGGGGATGCAGCCTTACAAACCCATCCAGGATCCCCAGTCAAGTTGGAAGAGGTGGGGGGCTTGGGAGTTTTTTTCTGACTGCAAATCCTGCGCTGATTGGTCCATGTGATTAAACTTTCCTGTGTTCTGTGACAATCGCTGCACTTTTCTGAAAGCTATTCCCAACTCTTCCATTTGTTTGTCAGCAGGTATCTTTGCTTGTTGCCCCACTATTATAGAACCCCTTCGTCTTGGAGACTCGCCAGAGCCTGAGAACCCAGAATGGCCAATGGTCAGGAGTGATGGGTGCTGTAGTCCATCGCATCCAGTGGGCCACAGGTTGCCCCCTGCTGGTGTAGTGGAACTGATGGAGCATTGGACTAGGGGTGGGGAGACCCGGGTTCAAATGACCCCGTGAGCCATGAAGCTCATGGGGTGATGGTAGGCCAGACACTATCTCTCAGCCTAACCTACCTCACAGGGCTGGTGTGGGGATAAAATAGACGGCAGGGGTTGTGGGACATGATGTATACCAATTTGAGCTTCTTGGAGGAAAAGTGGGATATCACATTAGTAGACATTTCCTAAGCTCCATGAGACCTTGTGTAGTCTTGCTGCTTCTATCTGTTGCAGTTAAGCAGGTGCTGGGATTAGGTGGGGGTTGTTACCTGGATGATTTATCAATACTGGCTCCATATCCACGTAAATCCACAGACTCTTCCTCCCCCCATTTGTTTCCATTTCAAAAGCTTTGCCGAAGTGCTTTTTACATTTTGGTGGAAGGATCTTCATGTGTATTTGGAAAACTGCTTGAGGTACAGTGGTAGGACTTGTTGCGGCTGGAGCCCTCAGGGAAAACAGGAGCTCTTTGCGCTCCCCCCCCCATTGGCTTTCCTGGACTGCAGCCAACATCTTGACAGTTGTTATTCATGCATTTAGATTTTAAATTGTTGTATTATGCCGTGGGATAGGGGCAAACCAAGGATCCAAGTTTTTAAGTGCATGCATTACGTTCAGTGACTGTAATAAGGACATGTCCTTGTCTCTAATAGCCATTCTTACTTTCCAAAAATGTAGCCCTTTTCAACCTGGTGGGTCTCCCTTTCCCTGGCGATATATGGTCTGTGTTTGCCATAGAGAGATGTGATGTGTGGGCCTCTCCTGCACCAGAGAAGTTGGTACCATAGGAAGGTCTTTTTGAGGTCCGTTTCACGCATCACAGCATCACACAGCAGCAAGACCAGATCTACCAGTAAGTGTTTTCTCAACTGGGGGCTCCCTGACAGATGCACCTGCCTGATGCGTGTGTGTGTGTTGCGTTCATACTTAATGTTCTCAGGTATACACCTAAGAATGTAGTCTGTGAAGAGATCCAAATAATGCGGTATTGTTGGGGTTGGAGCATGTACCGGCTGAGTTACCGGAATTTTGAAGTTCACAACAGAGTGCCTTGTGAAAGCAGCTCAACTTCAGATTTCTGAATTGGATTTCACACGGAGGGGTCCTACTATGGAAGGGCGTAATGTGCAGAAGGCGCCATGGCTGTAAGCAGCGGCGGATCAACAGAAGGAAGTCTCTAGGCACAGCAGGAACCCCGTCCAAACTTCTCTCTTTGTTCCTATTTGTTCAGCGTTGTCTAGGGAATGTGGACTACCAGCTGAGAGTGTGTCATTCCCAACTAAGCGGCTAAAATGTTAATTATGAGGTGGCATTTATTAAACTGCTGTTTAATAAAATTCAGGGTTTTCTATGACTCCAATAAATATAATTTTAAAAGCGAGACGTTTGTATTGGGGCAGTGTTCAGGACTGTGCTGCTAGGCTTTGGCCCCTGACTGCAGGCTACCACTGGGGTGGCCCAGCGGGTGTTATCCAGACTCTCCCCCAAAAGACACACTGATATGGTTTGCACAATCACCATAGTCCACCCTGGTTTATGTAAGCCGTGGTGGGTTGTGGTGCATGCCAGCGGCCATTGTGAATATTCAAACTGTAGTGGATGGGGGCCAGTGCTTATTATGGCGTCCAAACCAAACCCATGGGCTGTTTTAGGGTTGTGGGTGGTTTGTTAACCAGGCCAACAACCCACCCTCTCTGGGTTCGGGTGAGATAATAAGCCATGGTGACTGCCTGCCATGGTTCGAATATTTAAGATGGCCGCCGGCATGCACCGCAACCCACCACGGCTTAAAGAAACCATGGTGGTCTGCAGCAATTGTGTGGAATGGCCCACAGACACACATGTGAATGTACACAGAACTCCTGAACAGGGCTACCAGCGCTTTCAAGCTGACCCTCCTCGCATTCCAATTAAAACAAGTGCACACTGGTTGCATCTGCTGGAATGTGCTCTATAAAGATGATTTGTCTGTGTTATTAAGTCAAGAGAAATGACCTTAGTATATCACCTGCTCCAAAATACTGTCGTTTTATAGGCTAATGAATCCACTAAAAAGGCTCCCCAAAAGCCACTCCCCCTGATGCTTAAATGTCTTAATAGGCCAAGTTGTCTTAAGTAAAAGCCCTGCAGGGGTCTTTATTCTCTCCCCAGTTGTGTGGGCTGTTATTGAAAAGGGTTAAAGCTGTGTCCTACACCACCTGCTACTGTGCATTCTTTGGGGGCAAATCTGGTATTTAGGGCCAAATTCGGGGGTTTCTGCTTTATAGCCCTTACGTTTGAGGCCAAGCAGAGCTTTCTGGGATAAAGGTTGGGGTTCCAAGCAGAGCTTTCTGGGATAAAGGCTGGGGTTCAAGTTGGGTTTTGGCATGGAAATAACCTTGGTTGCCTATGTTGGGAGAAAGACAGGGGAGAGGGAGTATGGCCCTTTTGAGTCTCCTTGATCTCTTGGTGGCTTTCGATACCGTCGACCATGATACCTTCTGAGGCAGCTGTCTGAGCTGGGAGGGTGAGGTACTGCATTGCAGTGGTTTCACTCGTATTTGGATAGTCGGCTCCAGGAGGGGTGCTTGGGGGATATGGCGTTCCCCTGTGGATTCTCCAGTATGGAGCCAAAATATGCCCCCTTGACAGGTAATGGCTTACCCAGAGGTGTGGTTGGAATGGCTGTTGTAGTGATGGGCTCTCAGTGGTTGTTTTGGGGCAAGGGAGTTGGTGCCTTGGCCCTTTACTCCGTTTCCAGAGATGCCTTCTGGCAAAATGAGTTGCTGACCAGGGATTCATAAGGACTTCCAGGGCCGCTGCCTTGGAACTTCTAGGCTGCTGCCTCAGCTTTATTTTTATTCATGATGCGCTATCAGTGCACATGGCACTTCACAGTATAAGCAAAGAAGGGTTCATGAGAGAGGTGGCTATTGAGGAAGGACCGGAAGGAAGAGAGAGATGGTTTGTGTCCCAGGATGTAGCAGTGACTTTGCATTGATTGCACTTATCCAATGAGTTTACCCTTGGAGATACGGACATGGGTATGAACAGGCTGTTGTGGGCATGTACATGCATGCACACCAGATCTCCAACACCCTTCCCCCCCAAAAGAGGAATCACCAAATTCCTCAAGTGTTCCATCTGATGACCAAAGGAAAAATTCTCTTAGGGGAAGTTTCCAGCTCCCTCTCAGCCAACAGTCCCTTCCTCTCCTGCTTTCTATCCTTCACTTCCACTCCTGAACACAGAGACATGGACACTGCTCAGGGCAAATCGAGTTTAGTGAGTGACCTAAAAAGATCCACAATAGAATGGGGAGGGGGAGGAGGAGGGGGACACAACTGTATCACCCTGGGGGCAGCAGGGGTGAGCCCTCCCTCTGGGGTGCAGTGAGTGTCACCCACGAAAGCTTATGTCACAATACATTTGTTGGTCTTCAAGGGGCTGTGAGACGTTTTCCTGGTTTTTCTGCACCAGACCAACACTGCTGCTATCTATCTGGAATTCATTACAAAGAAAAGATGGCACAATTTGAAAAGAAAATATGCTACGTTGGGGTTCTGAAGGTAATCTTTTACAGTTGGTCATCTATTTTCTCAGTGTTGCCGTATGGATTTCGGCTACCAGTCCAGCCAACCTGGCTACTTTAATAATAATACTTAATATTTGTATTGTGCTTTGAAGTGCTCAAGCATTTCACATGCAGTAATTAGCTGTAATCCTTAAAACAGCTCTGAGTGTAAGTTATGTCCACATTATAGTTGCTCCATATTGCAGGTGCCAGCAGGGGCGGGGGCACTCAGGTTTGCCTGAGGCCACCTAGTGAACCCATGGCAGTGGCAAGATTCAAACCAAGGACTTCCTGATCTGTAGTTTGGTCTCTTCGCCCCTACCCGACACACATGGTTCCCATCCAGCAAAAACAAGCTGAAATATCATGGGCCAGTGATGCATCCTTTTCGTAAAAAGATGCCCAAGAGATTGGTCCTAGGAATCCAAGACAATGGGCAGCACAGCACAGAATGAGTTGTTAAATCTCCAACCTCAAGTTGAACCACAGATACGCACTTTCTGGTCTCATGGAATGCCCAATCCTCTTGTGTCTGTAATTGTGGATTTCATAACTTAGTAAAGGTCGATGTGCTCATTACTTACTCCCATTCTTTTACTCCCAGGCCAGCTTCTTTTCTCCAGGAATGCTGTGAAATTTATACAGGGTTCCTGTTATGTGAAGCTGTCACCTACAAAATACCTGAGATTTACTTGGATGAGATTCTGAGCAACACCCGTGCTTCTTTTTATTGCAGACAATAGTATTGTTCACTTCTGTATTTCTTTGTTTGTTTAACTGGGTCATAGTTTAAATCTTCCCAGCATTCAGTTTTGTTTTCTTTTGGTGCTGCACCAGCAAGCCTGTATTTGAAAGTACAGATGGAGGATCACGTCCCTTTGCAGAGAGTAAAGAGCACTGGCACTTTCTGCAGTGTGTTTATATGGAAATTTTGTGGCACTTTAATGGTTGGGATTCAAAGATTCGTGCAATGGTTAGAGTGTCAGAATAGAACCATGGAGACCAGTTTCATGCCCTTGCTCTGTCTCCAGACGCACTGGGTGGCCTTTTGACTTGGCTTGGCCTGCCTCGCAGGACTGTGGTAAGGATAGACATCGGGGGAGGGGCCATATGAGCTGTCCTGAGCTTCTTTGGCTGGCAATAAAAATGTAATAAATAAAAAATAAAAAAGGTTGCTCCTTTTGATGCAGCCAGAGTTGTTCCTCTTTACAAGGGTTTTTTTCCATCTCTGCTGACCTGAGACTTATTTTGCATCCTCATAGAAATTCTTCCTGACAGCAGGATCATTTTCAAGGCTCAGAACAAACATGCTCTGCTTCAGGAATGTGTTAAATACCTTACAGGGACTGGCTGTATGATGTGATCTGAAATAGGTGAAGATGGTTTTCTTCTGCCTTTCCGGGTTTGAGGCTCAAACTGAGCTCTCACCCAGAATGAGACCTTGCGGAAGGAAGGCCACTTGTGTCTGGAACCCCTGAGTCACAACTTCCGTTTGGGATGGGATCCCAGTCTCTGAACAACCTGCACACCATGACAGGCTGGTTTTAACTTAAAAAGAAACTGCATTCCAACACTGCTTGTTTCTGTGCCTGTTTGAGCTGGCCAGAGATGTCCTCCACAGGCTTCTTGGGCGTCACGTTGATTCTTTCATTTGGGTTCTGCTCCCCTTCCCCCAACAAACAGTAACTTCTGAAATTGCTCCAGCTCTGACTTTGCTGGGTTTCCAGGGGTCCATAGGAAGCTGCCTCATCCCAGATCAGAGCATTTGTGCCTCTAACTCAGTGTTGTCTCTGCCAGGCTTCCCCAGTGTGGTGCCCTCCAGAAGTTTTGGACTACAACTCCCATCATCCCTGACCCTTGGCTAGGCTAGCTGGGGCTAATGGGAGTTAAAGCCATCTGGAAGGCACCAGGCTGAGGAAGGGTGGCCTGCTCTGAGTAGCTGCAGCCCTCCCAGTTTTCAGGCAGGGGAGGGCTGCTGTCCAGCCCTGCCACAGAGCGAAGTCCCTACTCCTTCCACGGTTGGGGGGCAGCCAAGAAGAATGCCGCCCAGAACACTGAACGCGCAGAACAAGTCTAATCGCTGGGGTGCTGTCGAGTGATGGGAGCTAAGGGAGGAGGCGTTTATTTATTTTGTGTCATAGATGCACCTGACACTTTAGAAAGAACCATTTGACAGGTCTCTACCCCAAGGGGCTTACAATTTAAAACAGACCCAGGGAAACAGCAAAGGTATGGGGAAATGGAGGCATGGGGAAGCAAGGGAAGAATTTCTTCAAGTGCACATACTTTGGCTTAGTTACAACCAGGTATAGGGATTTGGGATGTGATCCAAATTTTTAAATAATGTTGGGCCCAAGCCACTCGCTGTCAGGAATACATGGGGTGTTGACAATATTGTCCTAACAAGCTTAGCCAAGTAGTTGGTTTCTGTTGATTTCTGCACAGAGACATTTCTAATAGCCCCTTCCGTAACACTGAAGTTTATATGAATAGAGCTCTTATATACCGCCTTTCTGCCAAGGCATCCAAGGCAGTTTACAATTTTAAAGTACTAAAACAAAGAAATGTTACAAAAATTACAGGAGTTCTCTGAGGCTGATTCTCCTCAGAAGCTCCTGTAGGGATCTCTTTAGCCTGACTGACAACAGGTGAGTTTGCACCCTAGGTAGGCATTTTGTTCCTTGTATGAAAATTATTGGTTCTGAGTTGATACAATTCTGCAAATTGTGGGGGGAAATTAACAAAGGAATAAGATGGCAGCAAACTTTGGGGGGCAGGGGAGGGAGGCAGACAACAGCGAGAAGAGTTGAAACGTCTATTTTGGTGCACTCCAGAGGCATCTATGAGTAATTTGGTTGGATCCAGCTGAACTGGATGATTGGACAGTATGATGAGGGAGAGACGGAGTCTGGGGCCAGGGAGGGCATGTTGATATGCTTCGGAGGTGACAACTGCTCAGTCACTCACTGTGCATTCCTGGGTTCCAAATGAATGGCAGCCACTCTGGGGAGAGAGAGTTCAGATGTGAGGAGCATCTGTTCCACAGACCAGGACTGTGCAGGATGCATTCACACTTCATTAGGTAAAGTGACGGGATCTCTGTGCCTCTCTTGACAGAGTTCATGATTTTGCTGACACCAAAGCATCATCCGTTGGGTTGAGAGATTCAGTCTTCTGGAACTTCTGGACAACAGAAGAAGCCAGTGTGGCTTCACAAAAAGCTTAAGAGATGACCTGAAAACAAAAAAGGACACATCTAGGAAGTGGAAAGAAGGCCAAGCAACGAAGGAAGAGTACAGGCAGGTAGCAGAGAATTGCAGGGATGGTGTCAGGAAGGAGAATGAGCTGAGGCTAGCGAGGGATTCTAAAAACAACAAAAAGGCTTCAGCTACGTGCATAGTAAAAGGCAGAGGAAAGAAATGGTTGTTCAGCTATTAAATAAGGATGGCAAAATGATAACAGATGACAAAGAAAAGGCAGAGGTGCTCAATTCCTACTTTGGCTCACTCTTCTTCCAAAACAGTGTCTATGACCCCCCTGGCAAAGGCGAAGTACAGGCTGAAGGGGCAGGATTGCAGCTTGATATCGATAGGCATATGGTCAAGGAACACCTAATTCCTTTGAATGAGTTCAGATCTCTAGGGCCAGATGAACTGCATCCTAGAGTAATAAAGGAACTGGCAGAAGAACTCTCAGAACCGCTGTCTATTCTCTTTGAGAAATCATGGAGGATGGGTGAAGTGCCAGATGACTGGAGGAGGGCTAATGTTGTCCCTATCTTCAAAAAGGAGGAACCTGGGAACTACAGACCAGTCAGTCTGACATCAATCCCTGGGAAAATTCTGGAGCAGATGATAAAGCAATCCATCTGGAAGCACCTTGAAAACTATGCAGTGATTCCTCGAAGCCAACATGGATTTGTCAAGAACAAGTCCTGCCAAACGAATCTGATCTCATTTTTTGATCAAGTAACCTCCCTTGTGGACCGTGGGAATGCTGTAGACATCATATACCTCGACTTCAGCAAAGCTTTTGACAAAGTGCCCCATGATACCCTGATGAGCAAACTAGCTCAAAGTGGGCTAGATGAAACAACAATCCAGTGGATCCACAGTTGGCTAGAGAATCGGTCTCAAAGAGTGCTTATCAATGGGACCTTCTCAAACTGGGGAGAGGTAACGAGTGGGGTACCACAGGGCTCTGTCCTGTGCCCAGGGCTCTTCCACATTTGTATTAATGACTTGGAGGAGGAGGTGCAGGGAATGCTGATCAAATTTGCAGATGACACAGAATTGGGCGGGATAGCTAATACTTTGGAAGACAGAACAAAATTCAAAGTGATCTGGATAGACTGGCGCGCTGGGCAGAAAGCAACAGAATGACATTGAATCGGGATAAATGCCAAGTACTGTACCTAGGAAAAAGAAACCAAATGCACTGTTACAAGATGGGGGATACGTGGCTCAACCACACGACAAGCGAGAAGGATCTTGGAATTGTTGTTGATCACAAGCTGAATATGAGCCAACAATGTGATGTGGCTGCAAAAAAGGGCAAATGCTCTTTTGGGCTGCATTAATAGAAGCATTGCTTCCAAATCCTGGGAAGTCCTATTTCCCCTCTACTCAGTACTGGTTAGGCCTCATCTAGAGTACTGTGGCCAGTTCTGGGCACCACACTTGAAGAAGGATGCAGACAAACTGGAGAGGGTTCAGAGGAGGGCAACAAAGATGATCAGGGGACTGGAAACAAAGCCCTATGAAGAGAGACTGAAAGAACAGGGCATGTTTAGCCTTGAGAAGAGAAGACTGAGGGGAGATAGGGTAGCGCTCTTCAAGTACTTGAAAGGTTGTCACAGAGAGGTAGGCCAGGATCTCTTCTCGATCATCCCAGAGTGCAGGACACGGAGTAATGGGCTCAAGTGACAGGAAGCCAGATTCCGGCTGAACATCAGGAAAAACTTCCTGACTGTTAGAGCAATACAATAATGGAGCTAATTACCTAGGGAGGTAGTGGACTTTCCCACACTGGAGGCATTCAAGAAGAGGCTGGACAGCCTTCGGTCGAGGATGCTCTGACTTGGATTCCTGCATTGAGCAGGGGGTTGGACTCGATGGCCTTGTAGGCCCCTTCCAACCCTACTATTCTATGATTCTAACTCTTCAGCTGGGGCCTCATGGCTTTTCTTAGAGAGAATCCAATGAAATGGGAGCCCAAATTCTTAGGTATTTGGCAATTTGCTGGGGTGCTGGGTGCACCATCAGAGTAGCTGTAAGTCCATTCAGAGAAATCCCTTTGAAGGACAGTCATACTGAATTTGACATATATAGTGTCCTTCTGAGGAGCTACTGATCAAAAGGTATTCTACTTTCTTACTGAGCTTCCTATAACAGCACAATAGAGTGGGAGCTTCCTGCACCTGTCTCAGGCTGCTGGGTCACCCTGGCTGGTGTAGGGGCAGAGGAGCGCTCTCTCTACTTAAGCATGAAAAACAAACAGACTTTGCCACTTGGTCATAATATCGTCTCTAGTTCAGGGGTGAGCAACTTCTGGAGGTCTGGGGGCCATTCACACCCAGAACCTCCCTGCGGGCTGTCCCCCACCCGGTTCCAAACCGGAGGGGGAATAAAAATAAACAAACAAAGAAAATGGTGTCCGTAACTGCTACAGAGACCCCAAAGGGTCACAAGAAGCTTGCAAACAAGCTAAGTTTAACCCTTTGGGCACTCTGTAGCAGCTCTGGATGCTATTTCGTTTGAAAAAATGTTAATTTTTTGTGGGGTCCCCCCAGATTTAAGGCAGATGGCTGTTGGGACCACATGTTGCCCACCAGCCACATGTTGCCCACCCCTGTTCTATACCCATCAATACTCCATCAATTACATCTCCTGAGCAAAGTCCTACACCAAATCCAACTCTGGCCCCTTTCCTGCTTTTTAGAATCTGTTCTCCTTAGTCCATTGTTGCGTGTTTCCCCCACTCCCTTCTTTAATGCTCTCTGCTTACTTCTATAACCACATCCTCTGTCTTTGATTGCTCTTGATACATATCATCCAAAAATGGAAGATTGACACAATCAAATCCCAACTTAGCCCATGGAATTCACTGGCTTGCCTTGGACAAGTCACCCTTTCACCTGCACCATCCCCACACCCGTGTTGTGTGGATAATTTGCAATGATTAAAATGTTTTTTTAAAACCGCAGGTGTTAATTCTCTTGCCCATGCCAGGCAGTCTGTGTTATCACCAGCAATTGTACAAAGGGCAGTAGCTCCGTGGCAGAGCCCCTGCTTTGCATGCAGAAGGTTCCAGGTTCAATCACCAAGATCTCCAGGTAGGGCTGTTGTCAGTTACTGTAGACGAGCCTTACCCAACCTCATGCCCTCCAGAGTCGAAGAGACTCTTTGGCTTCGTATCACAAATCCCTTTAAACATATTAGTTACAGACAGGGCCAGAAATATCGGAACAAGGATAACTGTTTTGGCAGTTGGCCTCTATATACCACCACATTGAAGTTGAAAGGAAACAAACCCAGATGGGAGCGAAGTCAGGACTTTCAGCTGTAATTCAAGGGGTTTGACAAAAGTGGGGCACTAACCATTCAGGAAGTACAGCCTGTGGCATACATCCCCCCCCCCCATTGTTGGTGGCTCATAACTAATGGAACTAATGGCTGACAAGCAGCTGCATGGCCAGGTGTGGCCTGTTTCCTGGGTACTCCATGACCAATCAAGCAAATAAAAGGCCTGGAGGTGGTTCTGAGTGTTACATTTGCATTTGGTAGCTGTTCACTGGAACTCCCAACATGAGGTCCAAAGAGGTGTCCATGCGATTGAAGAAGGCTATCATTAGGCTGAGGAAACTAAATAAACCCATCAGAGAGAGCAAAAACAGTGGGAGTGGCCAACACAACAGTTTGGAACATCCTGAAGAAGAAGGAATTACCTGGCAAGCTCAGCAACAGCAAAAGGCCTGGCAGACCACGGAAGACAACTAAAGTGGATGACCGCAGAATTCTGCTCATGGTGAAGAGGAACCCTTTCACAACATCTAGCCAGGTCAAGAATGCTCTTGAGGAGGTAGGCATGTCATTGTCAACATCTACAGTCAAGAGATAGCTTTATGAATGTAAATACAGAGGCTTCACAACAAGATGCAAACCACTGATAATGCTCAAGAACCCAAAGGCCAGATTAGCCTTTGCCAGCAAACCCCTAAAAAAGCCTGCCCAGTTCTGGAGTAAGATTCTTTGGACTGATGAAACCAAGATTAACTTGTACCAGAATGATGGGAAGAGAAAAGTATGGAGAAGGAAAGGAACAGCTCATGATCCAAAGCATACCACAACATCTGTCAAAGATGGTGGAGGCAGTGTTAAGGCATGGGCACGTATGGCTGCCAATGGAACTGGGTCACTGGTGTTTATTGATGACCTGACTGCTGATAAACGCAGCAGGATGAATTCTGAAGTGTATAGGGCTATGCTTTCTGCTCAGATTCAGCCAAATGCTGCCAAATTGATAGGACGCCGCTTCATATTACAGATGGATAATGATCCAAAATATACAGCAAAAGCTACCCAAGAGTTTCTGAAGGCAAAGAAGTGGGATGTTCTTCAATGGCCAAGTCAGTCACCTGATCTCCACCCAATAGAGCATGCTTCTCACTTACTGAAGACAAGACTGAAGGCAGAAAGACCCACAAACCAGCAGCAGCTGAAGGCAGCTGCAGCAAAGGCCTGGCAAAGCATCTCGAGGGAGGACACTCAGCATTGGGTCATGTCCATGGGTTCCAGACTTCAGGCAGTCATTGACTGCAAAGGATTTTCATCCAGGTATGAAAGGCGACCCCTTCATGGATCACTGCCTTGTTGTGGCGAAGGGGCTTGCGTAACTCAGTGAAGCCATAAGCTATGCCGTGCAGGGCCACCCAAGACCGACAGGTCATGGCAGAGAGTTCTGACAAAATGTGGTCCACTGGAGAAGGAAATGGCAACTCACTCCAGTATTCTTGCCAAGAAAACCCCATGGAACGTATCACAAGGCTAAAAGAGATGACACTGGAAGATGAGCCCCTCAGGTCGGAAGGTGTCCAATATACCACTGGGGAAGAGCAGAGGGTATTTCCAAGTAGCGCCAGAAAGAGTGAAGCGGCTGGGCCAAAGCCAAAAGGTCACTCAGCTGTGGATGTGTCTGGTGGTGAAAAGAAAATCCGATGCTGTAAAGAACAATATGGTTTAGGAACCTGGAATGTCAGATCAATGAATCAAGGTAAGCTGGAGGTGGTCAAACATGAGATGGCAAGATTGAACATTGACATCTTGGGAATCAGCGAACTAAAATGGACAGGCATGGGCGAATTTAATTCAGGTGACCATCATATCTACTATTGTGGGCAAGAATCCCTTAGAAGAAATGGAGTAGCACTCATAGTCAACAAAAGGGTGGGAAAAGCAGTACTGGGGTACAATCTCAAAAACGATAGAATGATCTCAGTACGAATCCAAGGCAAACCATTCAACATCACAGTGATTCAAGTCTATGCCCCAACCACTGATGCCGAAGAAGCTGAGGTTGATGGGTTCTATGAAGACCTACAACACCTTCTAGAACTAACACCAAAAAAGATGTCTCTTCATCATAGGAGATTGGAATGGTAAAGTAGGAAGTCAAGAAATCACCGGGATAACAAGCAAGCATGGCCTTGGTGTACAAAATGAAGCAGGACAAAGGCTAATAAAGTTTTGCCAAGAGAACACGCTGATCATAGCAAACACTCTTTTCCAACAGCACAAGAGACGACTCTACACATGGACATCACCAGATGGTCAATATCGAAATCAGATTGATTATGTCCTTTGCAGCCAAAGATGGAGAAGCTCTATACAGTCAGTCAAAACAAGACCTGGAGCTGACTGTGGCTCAGATCATGAGCTTCTTGTTGCAAAATTTCAGCTTAAATTGAAGAACGTAGGGAAAACCACTAAACCATTCAGGTATGACCTCAATCATATCCCTTATGAATACACAGTGGAGGTGAGGAATAGATTTCAGGGATTAGACCTGATAGACAGAGTGCCTGAGGAACTATGGACGGAGGTCCGTAACATTGTTCAGGAGGCAGCAACGAAATCCATCCCAAAGAAAAAGAAATGCAAGAAAGCCAAGTGGCTGTCTGAGGAGGCTTTACAAGTAGCTGAGGAAAGAAGGGAAGCGAAAAGCAAGGGAGAAAGGGGAAGATATATCCAACTGAATGCAGAGTTCCAGAGAATAGCAAGGAGAGACAAGAAGGCCTTCTTAAATGAACAATGCAAAGAAATCGAGGAAAACAACAGAATGGGAAAGACTAGAGATCTCTTCAAGAAAATTGGAGATCTCAAGGGAACGTTTTGTGCAAAGACTGGCATGATAAAGGACAAAGAAGGCAGGGACCTAGCAGAAGCAGATGAGATTAAGAAGAGGTGGCAAGAATACACAGAAGAACTATACAGGAAAGATCCGAATGTCCCTGATAGCCATGATAGTGCGGTCACTGAACTTGAGCCGGACATCCTCGAGAGTGAAGTCAAGTGGGCCTTAGGAAGCATTACTAACAACAAAGCTAGCGGAGATGACAGTCTTCCAGCTGAGCTATTTAAAATCCTAAAAGATGGTGCTGTTAAAGTGCTGCATTCAATATGCCAACAAATCTGGAACACTCAACAATGGCCGCAAGACTGGAAAAGGTCAGTTTACATTCCAATTCCAAAGAAGGGCAACGCCAAAAAGTGTTCAAACTACCGCACAATTGCGCTCATTTCACATGCCAGCAAGGTGATGCTCAAAATCCTACAAGCTAGGCTTCAGCAGTATGCGAACCGAGAACTACCGGAAGTACAAGCTGGGTTTCGAAGAGGCAGAGGAACTAGAGATCAAATCGCCAATGTTCGCTGGATCATGGAGAAAGCAAGAGAATTCCAGAAAAACGTCTATTTCTGCTTCATTGACTACGCTAAAGCCTTTGATTGTGTGGATCACAACAAACTGTGGCAAATTCTGAAAGTGATGGGAGTACCAGACCACCTTACCTGTCTCCTGAGAAACCTGTACGAGGGTCAAGAAGCAACAGTAAGAACCAGACATGGAACAACCGGCTGGTTCAAAATTGGGAAAGGAGTACGACAAGGCTGCATATTGTCACCCTGCTTATTTAACTTATATGCAGAGTACATCATGAGAAATGCCGGATTGGATGAATCAGAGGTCGGAATTAAGGTTGCCGGGAGAATTATCAACAACCTCCGATATGCAGACGATACCACCCTAATGGCAGAAAGCGAAGAGGATCTCGAGAGCCTCTTGTTGAGGGTGAAAGAGGAGAGTGCAAAAGCTGGTTTGAAACTCAACATTACAAAAACTAAGATCATGGCATCTGGCCCCGTCACTTCCTGGCATATAGAAGGGGAAGAAATGGAAGCAGTGACAGATTTTACTTTCTTGGGCTCCAAGATCACTGCAGACAGTGACTGTAGCCATGAAATTAAAAGACGCTTGCTCCTTGGGAGGAAAGCTATGGCAAACCTAGACAGCATATTAAGAAGCAGAGACATCACCTTGCCGACAAAGGTCCATCTAATCAAAGCTATGGTTTTCCCAGTAGTAATGTATGGCTGTGAGAGCTGGACTATCAGGAAGGCTGAGCGCCGAAGAATTGATGCTTTCGAACTGTGGTGCTGGAGAAGACTCGTACGAGTCCCCTGGACTGCAAGGAGGTCAAATCAGTCAATCCTAAAGGAAATCAACCCTGAGTGCTCATTGGAAGGACAGATACTGAAGCTGAAGCTGAAATATTTTGGCCACCTAATGCGAAGAGAAAACTCCCTGGAAAAGACCCTGATGCTGGGAAAGACTGAAGGCAAAAGGAGAAGGGGACGACAGAGGATGAGATGGCTGGATAGCATCACCGATGCAATGAAGATGAACTTGAGCACGCTCCGGGAGAGAGCGCAGGACAGGAAGGCCTGGCGTGCTATGGTCCATGGGGTCACGAAGAGTCGGACACGACTGAATGACTGAACAACATTTCTATACAAGGCAGTTGTATAGAACTACAAGGCTCATCATGGCAGTTAACAAAAAATTGAAGACAGGCAAAGTCTAGAAGATAGGCAAGAGAAATATCCACTGGGACCTGACCCAGATATATATCTTTCAAGACCCAGATTTATTCATGGTCAGAGTGGTCTAGATGAAGCAAGGCTGAACTAGAAAAAGCAGAGCCCAGGAGTTCAAAAAGACGAAGCTATGAGGTTGCTGGAGTGGGAGGAGACCAGAATTAATCTCGTCCAAGGACCTGCAAGTATCTGAAGGATGTGACCACTCCCTGACGTGTTTGTTTGTTGGCAGGGGTGCTCATGCAAAAGAGGCAATGGGAGGTAAGGTTAGAATTCAAAGTCTTCTGGATCAACAGGAGCACTCCAATAAAGCTTGGAAAGAAAGCTGAGATGCCATACGATGGTGGGCCTACAGTTAAATGATGAGAGAAAGAAGGAAATGACCAGCCCATGGGGAAAATTACCAACCAGAGAGTCATGGAAGGCTATCCCAGAAACCTCACCTTTAAATTCGCATGGGCGAATTTAATTCAGGTGACCATCATATCTACTATTGTGGGCAAGAATCCCTTAGAAGAAATGGAGTAGCACTCATAGTCAACAAAAGGGTGGGAAAAGCAGTACTGGGGTACAATCTTAAAAATGATAGAATGATCTCAGTACGAATCCAAGGCAAACCATTCAACATCACAGTAATTCAAGTCTATGCCCCAACCACTGAGGCCGAAGAAGCTGAGGTTGATCGGTTCTATGAAGACCTACAACACCTTCTAGAACTAACATCCAAAAAAGATGTCTCTTCATCATAGGGGATTGGAATGGTAAAGTAGGAAGTCAAGAAATCACCGGGATAACAGGCAGGCATGGCCTTGGTGTACAAAATGAAGCAGGACAAAAGCTAATAGAGTTTTGCCAAGGATTGAAGGCAGAAGGAGAAGGGGATGGCAGAGGATGAGATGGTTAGATAGCATCACCAATGCAATGAATGTGAACTTGAGTACACTCTGGGAGAGAGCGGAGGACAGGAAGGCCTGGCGTGCTATGGTCCATGGGGTCACGACGAGCCGGACATGACTTAACGACTGAACAACAACAACAGCAATTAAAGGCGATCCTTAAGTTTGAGATGATGTTGGTTTGTACCATTACTTATGAGCCACCAATGATGGGTGTGTGTGTATGCCACTGGCTGTACTTCCTGAATGCTTAGTGCCCCACTTTTGCCAGACCCCTTGAATTACAGCTGAAAGTCCTGATTTCGCTCCCATCTGGGTGTTTCCTTTCAACTTCAATGTGGTGGTGCACAGAGGCCAACTGCCAAAACAGTTATCCTTGTTCAGATATTTCTGGCCCTGACTGTATATTAACTGTGAAGGCTTGCAGCAAGGATAGATTTGGGGGAAGGTCTATAGCTCAGTAGCAGAGCACATGCATTGCATGAAACAGTTCCCTGTTCAACCCCCAGCAGCATCTCCAGGTAGGGCTAGAAAAGAATCCTACCAGATTCAACGGATCGTTGTTTCATCTAGCCTACTTTGAGCTAGTTTGCTCATCAGGATATCATGGGGCACTTTGTCGAAAGCTTTGCTGAAGTTTGAGGTATATGATGTCTACAGCATTCCCACGGTCTAAAAGGGAGGTGACTTGATCAAAAAATGAGATCAGATTTGTCTGGCAGGACTTGTTTTTGACAAATCCATGTTGGCTTCGAGGAATCACGGCATTGTTGTCAAGGTGCTTCCAGATGGATTGCTTTATGATCTGCTCCAGAATTTTCCCAGGGATTGATGTCAGACTGACTGGTCTGTAGTTCCCAGGTTCCTCCTTTTTACCCTTTTTGAAGATAGGGACAACGTTAGCCCTCCTCCAGTCATCTGGCACTTCCCCCGTCCTCCATGATTTCTCGAAGAGAATAGACAGCGGTTCTGAGAGTTCTTCTGCCAGTTCCTTTATGACTCTAGGATGCAGTTCATCTGGCCCTGGAGATTTGAACTCATTCAAAGTAATGAGGTGTTCCTTGACCATATGCCTGTCGATCTCAAGCTGCAATCCTGCCCCTTCAGCCTGTACTTCACCTTTGCCAGGGGGGTCATAGACCCTCTTTTGGGAGAAGACTGAGCCAAAGTAGGAATTGAGCACCTCTGCCTTTTCTTTGTCATCTGTTATCATTTTGCCATCCTTATTTAATAGCTGAACCACCATTTCTTTCCTCTGCCTTTTACTATGCATGCAGCTGAAGAAAGCCTTTTTGTTGTTTTTAACATCCCTTGCTAACCTCAGCTCATTCTCAGCTTTAGCCTTCCTGACGCCATCCCTGCAATTCTGTGCCTGTACTCTTCCTTTGTTACTTGGCCTTCTTTCCACTTCCTATATGTGTCCTTTTTTGTTTTCAGGTCATCCCTAAGCTTTTTGTGAAACCACATTGGCTTCTTCTGTTGTCTTCCACCTTTTCTTCTTGTTGGAATTGCTTGTGATTGTGCCTTGAGAATTTCCTTTTTTAAAAGCTCCCACCCATCTTGGACTCCTTTTCTCGCTAGCATCGCTTGCCATGGGACCTTACTGATCATTGTTCTGAGTTTATGAAAATCAGCTTTCCTAAAATCCAGGGTACGCGTTTGACTACACTCAGCTTTTGCTTCCCTTAGAACCAAGAACTCAAGTACAACATGGTCGCTTTCCCCCAGAGTTCCTGTAACTGCTACTTTATCCACTAAGTCATCTCTGTTGGTTAGGATCAAGTCAAGGATCCTCTAGTTCCTTCCTCTACTTTCTGTAGGAGGAAGTTATCCGCCACACAAGTCAGGAATTTCCTGGAGGGGCCATGTTTTGCAGAATTTGTCTCCCAACAAATATGGGGGAAATTGAAGTCCCCCATTACTACTACATCATGCTTCCTTAAAACATTGGCTATTTGCTTTTCAAAAGTTTCATCCTTGTCTTCTCCTTGATTGGGTGGCCGGTAGTAGACTCCGACCACCAGGTTCCTTTTATTCTTTGCTCCATTTATTTCAACCCACATGCTCTCGATGGGGCTACCAAGCTCCTCCTCCTGTATTTCTGTGCAGAGATACGTATTTTTCACATACAGTGCAACCCCACCTCCCTTTCTGTTCCTCCTGTTCTTTTTGAACAAGTTATATCCTTCAATTGCTGTATTCCAGTCATGAGAGTCATCCCACCAAGTCTCAGTTATACCTATCAGGTCATAATTTCCCTCTTGTATTAAGAGTTCAAGTTCGTTCTGTTTGTTTCCCATACTCTGGGCATTAGTATATAGACATCGAAGACCATGTGCTTCATAGTCTGGCTTTCTTCCTACATGTGTCTGAAAAATATTATTGGGCACTATCAGAGCTGTTCTCTCCATTGCAGTGCATGCACCTATGTCCATTGTTACCCCCAACATTACATCTCCCTTCCCCGTAGGATTCAGTTTAAAGCCCTCCTGATGAAGTTCTTCATGCTGTGACCAAACACATTCTTCCCATCCTTTGTGAGGTGCAACCCATCCCTAGCCAACAGCCCATCTTCCAGGAAGTATAGCCCGTGGTCCCAGAATCCAAATCTCTCTCGTTGGCACCACCTTTGTAGCCAGTCATTCACCCGGAGTATTTTTCGTTCCCTTTCTGTCCCTCTTCTAACTACTGGAAGGATGGATGAGAAAACTATCTGGGCCCCAAAGTTCTTGAGTTTCCTTCCCAAAGCTTCAAAGTCTGACGTGATTTCCTCGTAGCTCCGCTTGGCGGTATCATTTGTTCCCACATGGATGAGAAGAAAGGGATACATGTCAGTGGGCTTTATGAGTGCAGGCAACCTTTCAGTCACGTCTCTAATCTGTCCTCCCGGGAGACAACATACCTGGCGAGTCCATGGGTCTTCGTGACATACTTGGGTCTCGATCCCACGCAGCAAGGAGTCTCCCACTACTACCACTCTTCTCTTCTTCTTCTTGTAGGCCTGGGTTTCATCGCCTCTGTTTGACTGACCTTTAGCCTCTTGCTCACTCTCATGCAGGTTCCTCTGTGATTCTTCCTCTGCAGGCTGTCCTCCAGTCTCATCCGCAAGTACCTGGAATCGGTTCCACAGCTCCACTGCTTCCACTGGTGCAGAGTGGTGTCTAGTTCTTCTTCTCCTAACTGTCACCCTTTTCCAAGGAGTATCCTCTATTCCATTTTTCTTCACCTCAGCATTTCCCACTGCCTCATCTTGCTGTTGCTCCTCAAGCTTCTGGTCTGCCCTTTGCTGCTGTAGTTCCCCCATTCTGTCCAAGAACTCTTCGTGTTCTCTCATTCCCCGGAGGGTCGACAGTCGCTGCTCCAGTCCACTTACTTTTTCCTCCAGCAGTGTGATCAACTTGCACTTGTTGCAGGTGTCGGCCATGTTGTTCTCAGGCAAGAAAACAAACATGGCACACACCGTGCAGGTCACCACCACTGGAGAGTCTTGTCCCTCCATAGCCTCTTTTCCCTTTTTGTGTCTAGCTTTGTGATTGTTCTAGACTAGCCTGTGCCTGCTCCTCTACTCAGTAGAGGTTAAAAGCAGAGTCCCACTGGTGTGAAAGTGTGTGTTACGAGACAAATAAATGGAAAAAAGTTAGTTAAAATAAAAAATAAAAATAATTAAAAAAAATGTTAGGGGCCTCCCCCTTGACCTCCCCTGGCCAAACTCCCCTGGCCAACTCCTGTTTGCTCCCCCTGTCCGCTCGCTCTGTTCGCTCGCTCTCTGGGAGCTTGCCTGCTTCTGTAGTCCCTGGACCAGCTGGAGCAGCTTGCTCTGTTCTGCTCTGCTCAGCTGGGAGGCGGGAAACAGACTGAAGCTTCCCGCCCAGTCAGCTGCTGGGAGTACTCAGGCCACACCCCTCCAATTCAGTTGGAGCTCTCAGAAGCACCTGGTGAGCTCACAGCCAGTCAGAAGGATAAAGGGTAGCCCCCTGGGCTTCCTGCAACCCACTTACCTCTTAGCCTCTGTCTCCTTTGTCTCTTCAACCACTGCAACTCCCCTGGCCAACTCCTGTTTGCTCCCCCTGTCCGCTCGCTCTGTTCGCTCGCTCTCTGGGAGCTTGAGGAAAGGGGTTGGAGGAGAGGTTTCTGGGATAGCCTTCCATGACTCTCTGGTTGGTAATTTTCCCCATGGGCTGGTCATTTCCTTCTTTCTCTCATCATTTAACTGTAGGCCCACCATCGTATGGCATCTCAGCTTTCTTGGGCCGGTTCCATTCCAAGCTTTATTGGAGTGCTCCTATTGATCCAGAAGACTTTGAATTCTAACCTTACCTCCCATTGCCTCTTTTGCATGAGCACCCCTGCCAACAAACAAACACGTCAGGGAGTGGTCAGATACTTGCAGGTCCTTGGACGAGATTAATTCTGGTCTCCTCCCACTCCAGCAACCTCATAGCTTCGTCTTTTTGAACTCCTGGGCTCTGCTTTTTCTAGTTCAGCCTTGCTTCATCTAGACCACTCTGACCATGAATAAATCTGGGTCTTGAAAGATATATATCTGGGTCAGGTCCCAGTGGATATTTCTCTTGCCTATCTTCTAGACTTTGCCTGTCTTCAATTTTTTGTTAACTGCCTTGATGAGCCTTGTAGTTCTATACAACTGCCTTGTATAGAAATGTTGTTCAGTCATTCAGTCATGTCCGACTCTTCGTGACCCCATGGACCATAGCACGCCAGGCCTTCCTGTCCTGCGCTCTCTCCCGGAGCGTGCTCAAGTTCATCTTCATTGCATCGGTGATGCTATCTAGCCATCTCATCCTCTGCCGTCCCCTTCTCCTTTTGCCTTCAGTCTTTCCCAGCATCAGGGTCTTTTCCAGGGAGTTTTCTCTTCGCATTAGGTGGCCAAAATATTTGAGCTTCAGCTTCAGTATCTGTCCTTCCAATGAGCACTCAGGGTTGATTTCCTTTAGGATGGACTGATTGGACCTCCTTGCAGTCCAGGGGACTCGTAAGAGTCTTCTCCAGCACCACAGTTCGAAAGCATCAATTCTTCGGCGCTCAGCCTTCCTTAGCTCTCACAGCCATACATTACTACTGGGAAAACCATAGCTTTGATTAGACGGACCTTTGTCGGCAAGGTGATGTCTCTGCTTCTTACTATGCTGTCTAGGTTTGCCATAGCTTTCCTCCCAAGGAGCAAGCGTCTTTTAATTTCATGGCTACAGTCACCATCTGCGGTGATCTTGGAGCCCAAGAAAGTAAAATCTGTCACTGCTTCCATTTCTTCCCCTTCTATATGCCAGGAAGTGATAGGGCCAGATGACATGATCTTAGTTTTTGTAATGTTGAGTTTCAAACCAGCTTTTGCACTCTCCTCTTTCACCCTCAACAAGAGGCTCTTGAGATCCTCTTCGCTTTCTGCCATTAGGGTGGTATCGTCTGCATATCGGAGGTTGTTGATAATTCTCCCGGCAATCTTAATTCCGACCTCTGATTCATCCAATCCGGCATTTCTCATGATGTACTCTGCATATAAGTTAAATAAGCAGGGTGACAATATGCAGCCTTTTCGTACTCCTTTCCCAATTTTGAACCAGCCGGTTGTTCCATGTCTGGTTCTTACTGTTGCTTCTTGACCCTCGTACAGGTTTCTCAGGAGACAGGTAAGGTGGTCTGGTACTCCCATCACTTTTAGAATTTGCCACAGTTTGTTGTGATCCACACAATCAAAGGCTTTAGCGTAGTCAATGAAGCAGAAATAGACGTTTTTCTGGAATTCTCTTGCTTTCTCCATGATGCAGCGAATGTTGGCGATTTGATCTCTAGTTCCTCTGCCTCTTCGAAACCCAGCTTGTACTTCTGGTAGTTCTCGGTTCGCATACTGCTGAAGCCTAGCTTGTAGGATTTTGAGCATCACCTTGCTGGCATGTGAAATGAGCGCAATTGTGCGGTAGTTTGAACATTCTTTGGCGTTGCCCTTCTTTGGAATTGGAATGTAAACTGACCTTTTCCAGTCTTGTGGCCACTGTTGAGTGTTCCAGATTTGTTGGCATATTGAATGCCGCACTTTAACAGCATCATCTTTTAGGATTTTAAATAGCTCAGCTGGAAGACTGTCATCTCCGCTAGCTTTGTTGTTACTAATGCTTCCTAAGGCCCACTTGACTTCACTCTCTAGGATGTCCGGCTCAAGTTCAGTGACCGCACTATCATGGCTATCAGGGACATTCAGATCTTTCCTGTATAGTTCTTCTGTGTATTCTTGCCACCTCTTCTTAATCTCATCTGCTTCTGTTAGGTCCCTGCCTTCTTTGTCCTTTATCATGCCAGTCTTTGCACAAAACGTTCCCTTGAGATCTCCGATTTTCTTGAAGAGATCTCTAGTCTTTCCCATTCTGTTGTTTTCCTCGATTTCTTTGCATTGTTCACTTAAGAAGGCCTTCTTGTCTCTCCTTGCTATTCTCTGGAACTCTGCATTCAGTTGGGTATATCTTCCCCTTTCTCCCTTGCTTTTCGCTTCCCTTCTTTCGTGAGCTACTTGTAAAGCCTCATCAGACAGCCACTTGGCTTTCTTGCATTTCTTTTTCTTTGGGACGGATTTCGTTGCTGCCTCCTGAACAATGTTACGGACCTCCGTCCATAGTTCCTCAGGCACTCTGTCTATCAGGTCTAATCCCTGAAATCTATTCCTCACCTCCACTGTAAATTCATCAGGGATATGATTTAGGTCATACCTGAACGGTTTAGTGGTTTTCCCTACGTTCTTCAATTTAAGCCGAAATTTTGCAAGAAGCAGCTCATGATCTGAGCCACAGTCAGCTCCAGGTCTTGTTTTTACTGACTGTATAGAGCTTCTCCATCTTTGGCTGCAAAGGACATAATCAATCTGATTTCGATATTGACCATCTGGTGACGTCCATGTGTAGAGTCGCCTCTTGTGCTGTTGGAAAAGAGTGTTTGCTATGATCAGCATGTTCTCTTGGCAAAACTCTGTTAGCCTTTGTCCTGCTTCATTTTGTACACCAAGGCCATGCCTGCCTGTTATCCCGGTGATTTCTTGACTTCCTACTTTAGCATTCCAATCCCCTATGATGAAGAGGACATCTTTTTTTGGTGTTAGTTCTAGAAGGTGTTGTAGGTCTTCATAGACCCGATCAACCTCAGCTTCTTCGGCCTCAGTGGTTGGGGCATAGACTTGAATTACTGTGATGTTGAATGGTTTGCCTTGGATTCGTACTGAGATCATTCTATCATTTTTAAGATTGTACCCCAGTACTGCTTTTCCCACCCTTTTGTTGACTATGAGTGCTACTCCATTTCTTCTAAGGGATTCTTGCCCACAATAGTAGATATGATGGTCACCTGAATTAAATTCGCCCACGCCTGTCCATTTTAGTTCGCTGATTCCCAAGATGTCAATGTTCAATCTTGCCATCTCATGTTTGACCACCTCCAGCTTACCTTGATTCATTGATCTGACATTCCAGGTTCCTAAACCATATTGTTCTTTACAGCATCGGATTTTCTTTTCACCACCAGACACATCCACAGCTGAGTGACCTTTCGGCTTTGGCCCAGCCACTTCACTCTTTCTGGCGCTACTTGGAAATACCCTCTGCTCTTCCCCAGTAGCATATTGGACACCTTCCGACCTGAGGGGCTCATCTTCCGGCGTCATCTCTTTTAGCCTTGTGATACGTTCCATTGGGTTTTCTTGGCAAGAATACTGGAGTGGGTTGCCATTTCCTTCTCCAGTGGACCACATTTTGTCAGAACTCTCTGCCATGACCTGTCGGTCTTGGGTGGCCCTGCATGGCATAGCTTATGGCTTCACTGAGTTACGCAAGCCCCTTCGCCACAACAAGGCAGTGATCCATGAAGGGATCACTGAAATATAAATATAGAAATACAAGCAAGCAAGCAAACAAAACAAAAATAAATAACAGAAGTGGAGCAGAATTCTGTTCTGCAAGACAGACCGGGGCTGATGCCCACACTGTTTCTCTTCCGTTCCCCACATCATGGTCAAGCTTCTAGTACTTAGGTTTAAGCTTCACCCCTTATTTGACCTGATTGCGTGGGATCTCCTCTAGGACTATTCAGAGATGGGGTACTGGTGGTGGGAAGCAGTATTGCTGATTTGATCATTGGCTTGGCCTTCCGACTTCCACGCATTCATCCAAACCTGTGAACAGAGGCCATGGCAGCTGTCATTGCGCCAGTTACTATTTTCCTCCTACATTGTCAGGGCCGAGAGCAGGGATCTGGCCCCTACACAGGCAGCATTTGGGGCTCATGGCGGATCCTTCTGTCAAATCTGAAGGGGTCAGAGATGAGCAGTGCAGGCATGGGTGGCATTCCAGAGGAAGAAAGGTAGGAAATCAAGTACAGAAAGCAGGCAATGTAATCTCAGACAAGGGGCCAGGTTCCTAAAGGGAGCACGAGCTTAAATCAGGCTAGGTCTTCTTTGATGATACCAGCTGTTCAGACTCAACAGCAAGATCTGAGGCTAGGGCTTTATAGGGCCTAATGGACAGGGATTGGCCTTCGAGAGTCACCTGACTGAGTAGTGCAGCCAAGGTGATGCCCTTGAGTCACTGCTTGATCTGCCACATTTGTGGTTGACATAGAGTGCTGCTTGCAAAGGAGGTGAAGTTCCAGAGCCCAGCTGCTGGGAGCCCTGATCTGAGACACCTTGTTCCTCCTGCTTCCAGTTGTTTTCTGTCTGGAGAGAGGTGCTTGGGTGTCTTACAGCAGGGGTGGGCAGAAAGTAGATCCAGTGTGGTGCAGCAGTTAGAGTGTTGGACTGGAACTCAGGAGACCCGAGTTCTAGTCCCCCCACAGCCATGGAGCTCACTGTGGGTGACTTTTGGCCAGTCACTGATGCTCGGCCTAAGTACCTCACGGGGTGTTGTGATGATAAAATGGAATGGAGGAGGACCGTGTAAACGGCTTTGGGTTCCTTTCAGGAGGAAAAAGGAGGGATATAAAAGTAATAATAAATAAATAAATCTCCAGGTGTTTCCTGACCATTGGCCATGCTAGCAGGGGCTACTGGGTGTTGCAGTCCAACAGATCTGGAGATCTACTGCCTGCCCACCCCTGTCTTACAGCTTCCTTCTGAGGCCCATGTCACATGGAACTAATACGATGTGGAGGCCACTTCACAACGTATCATTACCCGGCAGCAAGCCTTTTGTTTGATGCTATAGCCGGTGCTACCACACAGGTCTGTCCCTGTGCTGCCACAGAAGGTTTCTGTCAGCTGCTTGAGGCAATGTGGGGAAAAACTGGTGACACCTGACATTACACTGTAAACTGTTGGGAGACCAGCAGGACAGCTCTACGGGGCAGCCACTAAACAAATGTGGTTACAAGCAACCTTTTTGAGGCATCCATTTCATAAGAAGTAGGCCAGAGGGAGGACCTGAAGTGGTCTTCTTAAAATCCGAGAGGATGATGAATAGCCAAATTTGTGGACTGCCAATTAAAAAACAACAACCTCAATTGCAGATAAACAGTAGTCAAAAGGAGGATGTGGCCACAACATTCCAACTATTCTGTGGGGTTCTGGATGTGAGTTGTGGGGGACATGGACAGAAGCGTTGACTGCTGTTTACAGTCATTGGGTTGGCCTCTTCCTTCCTGCCCACAAGCCAGGGAGCTGCCATGGACCAAAGGGGCAAAAATGGCCATTGTGATCCCAGTGGCTTTTTGAACTCTCTCTGACTTAGCTGTTTTTCAACCTTCTTTGATTCTTGCATTGAAAGGAGGATAAGAGACTAGTTGCTTTCTTTGAGCTTGGAGAAGGAGAATAACCAAAGCCAATATAATAAAGCCAGGGGGTGGGGGAGAACTTTGAACAGAAGAAAACCAGAGTTGGATATCCTTGGGGAAACATGATTCTTTTCTCCTCCTCCTCCTCCTCCTCCTCCTCCTCCTCCTCTTCTTCTTCTTCTTCAGTACATCAAAGTTAGCCATAAAACTTTTTTTTACTCTGAAGATAAATGAATTGCTTGTGTTTGAATTGCGCAGATACTGCAGAAACAAACTTTCTAGTGAAGCCAAGAGAGAAATGCCCCCCTTCCTTTTCCCTCCCCCCATCGCTTTTGATATAAAATGCCTCTGGCTACAACTTGAAAGAATCCATCTACATGCTGTTCCACTTTATGTGTTTAGGTTTTCAGCTTTCCAGATATGAACCAGAAGGTTTCTGTGCCAGGCAAGAGCTTAGAAGCTTGTCATCCACAGTGATTTCAGGCATGCTAGAGAGCGATTTTCCTAATTGCGGTATGTGAAGATACTGTGGGGCCAGTTGTAATCTTTAACCCCTCCGTAGATGCCTGATGGGATCAGGCAGCAAGGATGTGCATACTGAAGCATAAACGCTTAAAAGGGCCAGTTAAGCCAAGATAACACCTTTTCGCAATTGCAGATCAGGAGGTGGGAGAGTCATGATAAAGTTCTCTTAATTTCCCACTGTTTTAATATATGCTTACAGAAATAGTGAAGGGGGGGCAGCGGCAGCTGTTGGTCTCAGTAGGTGGGGCATCTCCACCAGGCTGCCTGAGTAATTGTGGCCCTGGCTCTCTGGGAGACTTGGAGGAAAGGTTTTGCATTGCTCTTGATCTCTCTAATTGGAACTAGGAAAATAATGTTTACTTAGGCCTTTTGCCCATAGGATGTTGTGCAATCCACTTGATGGAGCCTCCAGGATGTGTGTTTACTAAACAGAGTTATTCTTGTTTGTTGCCTATCTCTCCTCTCGCCACCACTGAGGCAGTCTGTCATCTGTGGCAATTAGATCCCAGTGCGGTCACCCTGTCTTTATGTCCTTGACCTGGATTATGCAAATATATATTTGCATAATATATTCCATTTGTTTCAGGGTTTGGGGAGGGAGAGGCTGGTGATAACAGGGCCATTGCGCAGTAGCAGAGCCCCTGCTTGCCGGCCGAAGATCCCAGCTTCAATCCGTGGAACCTCCAATTAAAAAAGGATCCCTGTTTGCAGGTGACAGGAAAGACCCCTCTCTGCCCTGTGGGGGCTTCCAGATGAGACTTCTATTGTGCCATTGGTCTGCTTTGCCCATGGAATTGCATGACTGGTACTGCTAGGAGCCCTCCGTCTGGAAGCACCATGAGACCCTGGAGAGCCACTCTCACACAGAATAGGCCATGCTGGACTTCATGGATCAGTGGTCTAACTGGGCAGCTTCATAGACACAAGTGCTGAGGGAGTCGTTCAGGCAAGTGCTGGAGTGGTACTGTTGGGGAAAATGTTGTTTTGGCCATTACTGTGTGCATCCTGATAGGACCATCCTGTGGCATGCATTCAGGGGGGCTGTGATGTGCCCGGCAGGCGCACTGTGAGTGGGGGAGGCTGCTGCCCCATTCACTTTGGTGAAAAGTGCTCTTCCTGTGTGCAGCTTTCACCCCCCACGGAACTGAATGGCAAATGTCCCTGCGTGCATCCCAGTCATCAGTTATAAAAGAGGAATTGCAATGATGTCCTCTCCAAAATACCATGACAGTGGTGAATTCTGTGTGCTGAGTGTTAAAAGTACTAAAGAAAGGGCAGCGGAAATGAACCAGAGAAGCCAGTGGGGGGTGCCGTTGTGGTTTCAATAAGCACATCACACATCCCTCTAAGTGTGGGTGGC
The DNA here is from genome assembly GCF_057233095.1 of Heloderma suspectum. NCBI lineage: Eukaryota > Metazoa > Chordata > Lepidosauria > Squamata > Helodermatidae > Heloderma > Heloderma suspectum. The sequence continues at coordinate 2,881,688 of NC_139459.1, read as the reverse complement.
GGGGGTGTGGGGAGATGCTCATTTAAGCCAAAGATCTACTAAATCGGGAGGGCATCTTGCGGGATCTGAGGGGACTAAATGAGCTCAAGATAGTTTGAAAGAAATTTTGAATTAAGACAGCATTTTATTTCCTGTTGATTAGAATTTGACTTTTGCTAGGAGATATGATTGTCTTGACACAATAACGTGCTGAGTTTGTAGACCAATATGTTATGTACACACACAGCCACTTAGAGTGAAATAAAGTATTTTTATCAAAAAGATTCATTTACACACAGCATTCAAACTTAATACAAAAACAGAGAGGAGTTGGACTTACAACAATTCTGCTGGCAGAGGTCCTGACCCCTCTCCCACCAAAAAGAAGAGGTGCTTTTGGAGATGGGATAGAAGGCAGGACCCTTGTCCATCAGGTGAAACTCCCTTTTATACTCATAAGTCCTATGCCAGCCTTTCATCTAATACCTTACTTGGTATCCATTATGCTATAAGCTTACTGATTGGTTATTATAAGGTGGTTTAGCTTCACGTAAGCTGCTTAGTCTAAATCTAAGTGCCTCCCTTCTGAAAACGTCATTACTGGCATTTTGACTAATTCCACAGAAACTCAAAAACACCCTAACCTCTCCTTAAGCATCCTGACTCTGTACCTTGCAGTTGGCAACATATCTAAAAAGGTACATTAACCACAGCCTGTTCTCTTAAACGTCTCTCTTTTCCAAGGTACAAATGACTCTACTACTCCATAAAAAAAATTTCCCGAAGCTTACTCTGACACAGACTAGGCCGACTGTACCAACGTTACCAGGTCTAGTAATCTTTGGTTCTCTTATGAATATACCTGTCTTATGCTATCTATGCTGCTCTTATATGTAAGCACAAACCTGATGGCAGGTTCATATAGCCGTTTGCCTTAAAATAAGCTCAGTTGCAGTGCCTTATAAGCTTCCAGCAAATCCAGAGACATGTATAAGTCTCTGCTCTCTGGTCAGTTATTTGACAGGTGAGAACAGTCTTCTGGATTTAGGAGTGTTGACGGAGGCCTGAGGGTGTCTTGACCCACGGCTCCCGGAGGCTGGGCTCTGGTGCTTTACTCCTGTGGCACCAGGGCCATGTTTCTGCCCCAAGCCTTGAAAGCTAAGCTGTGTTTTCTCATGGGTGACACTGTACAAGCTATGTCACCTGACTCCGCACTCAATCAGCTGACCCCGAAGGGCCAATCCAGCTCCATTGGGCCTTATAGAAGCCAGCCCTGAGGCCTGCGCCTTCAGTCTGAGTCTCTTTTCTTTCTGTGAGAGGTTCCTCCTGCCGGGTGAGCCTCCCCCGTTCTGCTTGCCCTTGATGGTGCTACGTTGCCTCTGGCCCCATTGGACTGAGAAGAACCAGCTGCTCCCAGGTGCCGAAACCAGGTGGGTTAAGGCCTGAGCCATGACAAGGCCAATTCCATCAATTTGAGGATATGAAAAAAGAAAAAGGAAAGGAAATGCAGACGGAGTTCAGAAATGCTGCAAATAAAATGGAAATACTTTGGGTGGGGTGTTGAGGGGGCTTCTCCTTTTCTGGCAAAATTGGCATGTCCCTATCCGCACGTGTTTCAGAATATTTCCAAGATCTATTAGTTACGCTAAAATTGTATGGAAAATTGATTGGAAAATCATGTGGGTGTTAAACTTTTGTTTGCCGTCCTCGTTTGTGTGTCTTTTACAATCAGCATCAAGCTCCCCTCTTTGGAAAGTTTTAAAAACAAGCAATGTAAAGATATCTTTGTTTGTTTCTCTTGCTGTCAGCTTTGTGAAAAGAGCTGGCTCTCAAAGAGGAGGAAAATGGGAGGTTTCCATCTGATATGGCTGGCTCGCCTTTCAAAACCCTGGCTGATCTGTGGAATGCAGAAATGACCCAGGCAGTTGACACGATTGCTCCTGAGCGCCCTCTCCAGAGTAGAACTCGTACGGACGGCTCCATGGTATACTCCAGAGCTGAGAACAAATGAAGCAGAATAGGAGATGGCTTGTGTGCAGATGGCAAAAAAACTCCTAGTGGGTGCAACTGAACGCTGGTGTGTGCTTATAGTCATGTACAGGAGCAGTGAGGGCAGCAAAGAAACAACATCTTACTCCTGTTGAATCCCCAATCTGCTGCCCAGTGGGGCCTTTCAGGGTTGTCCAGGGCCTATTACACGCTGGCCCTAGATCCGTCTGAGGCCCACTGTAATACGTTTGTTAGGCACTTCCAGGATAAAATCTTTTGCATCCATTAGGACTTAGATTCTAGTGTTACAGCACTAGAGGTATCCAGAGCACAGCGTTGTCCAGTTTTCTTGGATCAGTTTCAGTTAGTACAGCTCTAGAATGTTGACATGGTGCCTGGACAGGTTCATGCAACCACTTCCATACTGGATCCTTGCCTGTCTTGTCTTACAAAAACTGGCAGGGAGAGAACAGCCAACTGGGTCAAGGAGGTGATTAACGCCTCCTTGCGAGAGGAAGTGGTCCTGGGCCACCTGAAAGAGGTGGTGGTCAGACCACTCTTGAAGAAACCCTCCCTGGACTCAGAAAATCTCTGTAAGTATAGGCTAGTGGCAAATGTTCCTTTCCTGGGCAAGGTCCTTGAATGAGTGGTTGCCAAATAGCTCCAGACACTATTTGATGAGACCAGTTATCTCGATCCATTTCAGTCGGGGTTCAGGCCAGATTTTGGCACAGAAACAGCCTTGGTTGCCCTGTATGATGATTACCTATATCAGGAGACAGACAGACGGGGAGTGTGACCTTGTTGATTCTCCTTGATCTCTCAGTGGCTTTTGATACCATCGACCGTGGTATCCTTCTGGGACGACTGTCTTGAGTTGGGAGTGGGAGGCGCTGCACTGCAGTGGTTTTGCTCCTGGAGGGGTGGCTCCAGAAGGTGGTGCTTGGGGAACATTTCTTGGCCCCATGGATTGGTATTGCTTGGCCCCGTCCATCTGGAAATCCAGCCCTGAGCTGGATTATTGCTTATAATAAAGCAATATATATATAAAGCTATATTGGCTTTATAGGTTAAACCCAACACCTTGAATCGGACTCGGAAACATACAGGCAGCCAATGCAAGCAGGCCAGAATTGCTCTTATATGCTCAGAGTGGGGAGTGGGAGCTGCTATATATTTTAAATTGTTTTATTGTGTGCCGCTTGGTTTTAATTTTTGTGAACCGCCCAGAGAGCTTTGGCTCTTGGGCGGTATAGAAATGAAATGAAATGAATGAATAAATAAATAAATAAATACTGCATTGCAGTGATTTCACTCCTACTTGGGTGGTCAGCTTCAGAGGGTGGGGCTTGGGGAATATTGTTCAGCCCCATGGATTCTCCAGTATGGGGTTCCAGGGAGGTTGGTTTTATCCCCCCCTGCTATTTGACATTTACAAGGAACCACTGAGTGGGGTCATTCGGAGTTCTGGAGTGTGTTGTTGTCAGTATGCTGATCACATGCAGCTCTGTTTCTCCTTTTCATCTGCATCAGGTAAGGCTGTGGATGTGCTAGATCAGTGGCTGCGACAATGGACTGGATGAGAGCTGATAAACTGAAGCTCAATACAGTCAAGACTGAGATGCTGTTAGTGGGTGGTTCATCTGACTGGATGGATGCTCAACCTGTTCTGGATGGGGTTGCCCTCCCGCTGAAGGAGCAAGTTTGTAGCTTGGGGTTCTCCTTGAGCCGTCTTTGTCACCTAGGAGAAGGCCCAGCTGTGCCTCTGTCTGGCAGGGATAACCTGGCTTCAGTTGTCTATGCTCTGGTAACCTCCAAATTAAATTAGTGTAGTGTGGTCTACGTGGGGCTGCCTTTAAGACGGTTCAGAAGCTGCAGCTCATGCAAAATGTGCAGTCCAGATTGATAACAGGGACAAGAAGGCCCGCAGATATAACACCAATTTTGGCTTTCTTGCACTTGCTGCCTGTATATTTCTGAGCCTGATTCAAGGTGCTGATTTTAACCTATAAAGCGTTACACGGCTTGGGGCCACAATACCTGACGGAACTCCTCTCCAGGCATGAACCTACCCATACAGTATGTTTATCATCTAAGACTCCTCCAGGTACCTCTTCTGTGGGAGGCTCAGAAGGCAGCAACAAGGGAGAGGGCCTTCTCGGTGGTGGCCTCTCAATAATGGAACAATTTCCCCGACAAGGCCAGCTTGGTGCCAGCATTGTTATCTTTTCAGTGCCAGGTTAAGACCTTCCTCTTCTTTCGGGCATTTGGCAGCATATGCTGAGTTTTTAATCAGTTCCTAGATTTTTCTTATTGTTGATCATTTAAAGTTGTTTAGATATATGTGTGCGCGCATGCTGTCTGTTTATATGTTCGTATGTAAATAGTTTCTATACTAGGTATAAAGTATTTTAAGAGTTTTTAATCTTTGTAAATTGCCCAGAGAGCTTCAGCTGTTGGGTGGTATAGAAATATAATAAACAAAATGAAAAGATGAGAAGCTACAAGGATATCATAGAATCATAGAATCATAGAATAGTAGGGTTGGAAGGGGCCTACAAGGCCATCGAGTCCAACCCCCTGCTCAATGCAGGAATCCAAGTAGGAGCATCCCTGACAGATGGCTGTCCAGCCTCGTCTTGAACGCCTCCAGTGTGGGAGAGCCCACCACCTCTTCAGGTAATTGGTTCCATTGTCATATTGCTCTTACAGCCAGGAAGTTTTTCCTGATGTTCAGCCGGAATCTGGCTTCCTGTAACTTGAGCCCATTGTTCCGTGTCCTGCACTCTGGGATGATCAAGAAGAGATCCTGGCCTTCTTCTCTGTGACAACCTTTCAAGTACTTGAAGAGTCCTATCATATCTCCCCTCAGTCTTCTCTTCTCAAGGCTAAACATGCCCAGTTCTTTCAGTCTCTCTTCATAGGGTTTTGTTTCCAGTCCCCTGATCATCTTTGTTGCCCTCCTCTGAACCCTCTCCAGTTTGTCTGCATCCTTCTTCAAGTGTGGTGCCCAGAACTGGCCACAGTACTCCAGATGAGGCCTAACCAGTGCTGACTAGAGGGGAACTAGTACTTCCCGGGATTTGGAAGCGATGCTTCTATGAATGCAGCCCAAAAGAGCATTGGCCTTTTTTGCAGCCAAATCACATTGTTGGCTCATATTCAGCTTGTGATCAACAACAATTCCAAGATCCTTCTCGCTTGTCGTGTGGTTGAGCCACGTCTCCCCCATCTTGTAACTGTGCATTTGGTTTCTTTTTCCTAGGTGCAGAACTTGGCATTTGTCCCTATTAAATGTCATTCTGTTGTTTTCTTCCCAGCGCTCCAGTCTATCCAGATCACTTTGAATTTTGTTTCTGTCTTCCAAAATATTAGCTATCCCGCCCAATTTTGTGTCATCTGCAAATCTGATCAGCATTCCCTGCACCTCCTCCTCCAAGTCATTAATAAAAATGTTGAAGAGCACTGGGCCCAGGACTGAGCCCTGCGGTACCCCACTCGTTACCTCTCCCCAGTTTGAGAAGGTCCCATTGATAAGCACTCTTTGATTCCGATTCTGTAGCCAACTGTGGATCCACCGGATCGTTGTTTCATCTAGCCCACTTTGAGCTAGTTTGCTCATCAGGATATCATGGGGCACTTTGTTGAAAGCTTTGCTGAAGTCGAGGTATATGATGTCTACAGCATTCCCACGGTCTAAAAGGGAGGTGACTTGATCAAAAAATGAGATCAGATTTGTCTGGCAGGACTTGTTTTTGACAAATCCATGTTGGCTTCGAGTAATCACGGCATTGTTGTCAAGGTGCTTCCAGATGGATTGCTTTATGATCTGCTCCAGAATTTTCCCAGGGATTGATGTCAGACTGACTGGTCTGTAGTTCCCAGGTTCCTCCTTTTTACCCTTTTTGAAGATAGGGACAACGTTAGCCCTCCTCCAGTCATCTGGCACTTCCCCCGTCCTCCATGATTTCTCAAAGAGAATAGACAGCGGTTCTGAGAGTTCTTCTGCCAGTTCCTTGCAGTTCATCTGGCCCTGGAGATTTGAACTCATTCAAAGTAATGAGGTGTTCCTTGACTATATGCCTGTCGATCTCAAGCTGCAATCCTGCCCCTTCAGCCTGTACTTCGCCTTTGCCAGGGGGGTCATAGACCCTCTTTTGGGAGAAGAGTGAGCCAAAGTAGGAATTGAGCACCTCTGCCTTTACTTTGTCATCTGTTATCGTTTTGCCATCCTTATTTAATAGCTGAACCACCATTTCTTTCCTCTGCCTTTTACTATGCACGCAGCTGAAGAAAGCCTTTTTGTTGTTTTTAACATCCCTTGCTAACCTCAGCTCATTCTCAGCTTTAGCCTTCCTGACGCCATCCCTGCAATTCTGTGCTATCTGCCTGTACTCTTCCTTTGTTACTTGGCCTTCTTTCCACTTCCTATATGTGTCCTTTTTTGTTTTCAGGTCATCCCTAAGCTTTTTGTGAAACCACATTGGCTTCTTCTGTTGTCTTCCACCTTTTCTTCTTGTTGGAATTGCTTGTGATTGTGCCTTGAGAATTTCCTTTTTTAAAAGCTTCCACCCATCTTGGACTCCTTTTCTCGCTAGCATCGCTTGCCATGGGACCTTACTGATCATTGTTCTGAGTTTATGAGAATCAGCTTTCCTAAAATCCAGGGTACGCGTTTGACTACACTCAGCTTTTGCTTCCCTTAGAACCAAGAACTCAAGTACAACATGGTCGCTTTCCCCCAGAGTTCCTGTAACTGCTACTTTATCCACTCAGTCATCTCTGTTGGTTAGGATCAAGTCAAGGATAGCCCATCCTCTAGTTCCTTCCTCTACGTTCTGTAGGACGAAGTTATCCGCCACACAAGTCAGGAATTTCCTGGAGGGGCCATGTTTTGCAGAATTTGTCTCCCAACAAATATGGGGGAAATTGAAGTCCCCCATTACTACTACATCATGCTACCTTAAAACATTGGCTATTTGCTTTTCAAAAGTTTCATCCTTGTCTTCTCCTTGATTGGGTGGCCGGTAGTAGACTCCGACCACCAGGTTCCTTTTATTCTTTGCTCCATTTATTTCAACCCACATGCTCTCGATGGGGCTACCAAGCTCCTCCTCCTGTATTTCTGTGCAGAGATATGTATTTTTCACATACAGTGCAACCCCACCTCCCTTTCTGTTCCTCCTGTTCTTTTTGAACAAGATATATCCTTCAGTTGCTGTATTCCAGTCATGAGAGTCATCCCACCAAGTCTCAGTTATACCTATCAGGTCATAATTTCCCTCTTGTATTAAGAGTTCAAGTTCGTTCTGTTTGTTTCCCATACTCTGGGCATTAGTGTATAGACATCGAAGACCATGTGCTTCATAGTCTGGCTTTCTTCCTACATGTGTCTGAAGACTATTATTGGGCATTATCAGAGCTGTTCTCTCCATTGCAGTGCATGCGCCTATGTCCATTGTTACCCCCAACATTACATCTCCCTTCCCCGTAGGATTCAGTTTAAAGCCCTCCTGATGAAGTTCTTCATGCTGTGGCCAAACACATTCTTCCCATCCTTTGTGAGGTGCAACCCATCCCTAGCCAACAGCCCATCTTCCAGGAAGTATAGCCCGTGGTCCCAGAATCCAAATCTCTCTCGTTGGTACCACCTTTGTAGCCAGTCATTCACCCGGAGTATTTTTCGTTCCCTTTCTGTCCCTCTTCTAACTACTGGAAGGATGGATGAGAAAACTATCTGGGCCCCAAAGTTCTTGAGTTTCCTTCCCAAAGCTTCAAAGTCTGACGTGATCTCTTTGTAGCTCCGCTTGGCGGTATCATTTGTTCCCACATGGATGAGAAGAAAGGGATACCTGTCAGTGGGCTTTTTGAGTGCAGGCAACCTTTCAGTCACGTCTCTAATTTGTCCTCCCAGGAGACAAAATACCTGGCGAGTCCACGGGTCTTCGCGACATACTTGGGTCTCGATCCCACGCAGCAAGGAGTCTCCCACTACTACCACTCTTCTCTTCTTCTTCTTGTAGGCCTGGGTTTCATCGCCTCTGTTTGACTGACCTTTAGCCTCTTGCTCACTCTCATGCAGGTTCCTCTGTGATTCTTCCTCTGCAGGCTGTCCTCCAGTCTCATCCGCAAGTACCTGGAATCGGTTCCACAGCTCCACTGCTTCCACTGGTGCAGAGTGGCGTCTAGTTCTTCTTCTCCTAACTGTCACCCTTTTCCAAGGAGTATCCTCTATTCCATTTTTCTTCACCTCAGCATTTCCCACTGCCTCATCTTGCTGTTGCTCCTCAAGCTTCTGGTCTGCCCTTTGCTGCTGTAGTTCCCCCATTCTGTCCAAGAACTCTTCGTGTTCTCTTATTCCCCAGAGGGTCGACAGTCGCCGCTCCAGTCCACTTACTTTTTCCTCCAGCAGCGTGATCAACTTGCACTTGTTGCAGGTGTCGGCCATGTTGTTCTCAGGCAAGAAAACAAACATGGCACACACCGTGCAGGTCACCACCACTGGAGAGTCCTGTCCTTCCATTGCCTCTTTTCCCTTTTTGTGTCTAGCTTTGTGATTGTTCTAGACTAGCCTGTGCCTGCTCCTCTACTCAGAAGAGGTTAAAAGCAGAGTCACACTGGTGTGAAAGTGTGTGTTACAAGACAAATAAATGGAAAAAAGTTAGTTAAAATAAAAAAAATGAAAAAAAATGTTAGGGGCCTCCCCCTTGACCTCCCCTGCCGAACTCCCCTGGCCAACTCCTGTTTGCTCCCCCTGTTCGCTCACTTTGGTTGCTCGCTCTCTGGGAGCTTGCCTGCTTCTGTAGTCCCTGGACCAGCTGGAGCAGCTTGCTCTGCTCTGCTCTGCTCAGCTGGGAGGCGGGAAACAGACTGATGGATCCATGAGCAACAGCTGCGTTTATCTGAATCCTGCATTCTCCTGCACCTCTAGGATAGCAGTGGTTAAAAATGGTTGGCAGGACAGGCATCTGGCTGGCCAGAACTCCCCCCTTCTGGAATCTTCTTTCCTGCCCCTTGTGCCGTTTCTGTGCATCCTTGACTCTTCTCAGTGGGCTGAAAAGGCAGCCCCCCCCCCCCGCACTGTTATCCAGTGCAGTTTACCTTTTGCGGAATCACTTTCCCTGGCCTTTTACTACCCTGTGCAGACTGCATAGCTCCAGACCACTGTAATGACCATGGCTGGATCTGTGTGCTTCCGTCTGCTGTGCGCTGCTGTGTTGCCTTGGGAGACTCCCCAGTGATGCTGACCTCACACAGAAAACATTTAGACAGAGGGTTGAGAGGGGAATGGCTGAAGCAAAGGCCTCCTCCTCCCTCTCCCCTTACGCCCATATAAACGTGCTGATCTGTATGGAGCAACTTCGGTGAGCAGGATCTCGCCCCTTCCCCATCTCTAGCGGAGTCCCCTCGCCATATTTCTCATTTGCTGGCGGCTGGCCACTGTGGCTGCTGGCGCTGCCCTGGCAGAAGGGAGAAGCCATCCCCCGCTTTGTGCTTCAGCAGGGACCTCTACAGACGGAGACAGATGCCTGCCTCCCAGATGCCTGCTTTCGCCTGCCTGCTTCACGCAAATGAGGCCTCCTGCTGGCTCAGGACAGGGGAAAGGGAGCTCTTTCAGTTGAAAACGCAGAGGGATTTTGCAGAGTTCTGGCCTGGAGGAAATTTGCTGCCTGCCTCCTAACGTTTTTGTACTAGAATGTGAAACCAGGCTGCTTGTTGGGGAATCTCACATACCGCTGGCCACCATTCTTTCTGAGGGGCAAAAAAGAAGGATCCCCAACATAATTGCTCCTTTCGAGTGGTTTGCTTAGGGAAGGGGAAAGCTGTGTGCGCTTCTGTCGGCAGAAGCAGCTCACTCGGCAGGGAAGAGAATCTGCCCTGCTGCCCCCAGAACCCACCAACTGAGTCTGCTTTCAGATTAATTAATGGATTGGTCAGGATTCCTGAACATTTCTCAAAATCTGCTCTCCACCCCTGGCCTAACCTGTGCGGGTTCCACATTCTTTTAAAAGTGGACTCTGTATGTGGAAGTGGCTGCTACACAGAATGTGTCTCCCTCCCAAGCTTCCTTCCTTTCTCCTGACCCCCCACCCTCAATCTGTGTCCCCCACCCCTACCGCGCTCAACTATTCCTTTATTTCTAGTCAGTTCTTTGTATCATTCTGATTGTGAGTACTGATTTATTTATTTTACACATTTAGACGACCTTTCCTCCAGAGAGCTCAAGGCAGCTAACGACAAGATAAAACAATAAACTAACAGTTTAAAACAGCCCTTAAAAGCCTCAAACAGCAAAAAACAAAAAATAACAGAATACATCGGTGGAATATTTTTATTTTATTTTACTTATTTACAATATTTATATACCGCTCCACATCAAAGATTTCAGAGTGGTGAACGGCAAGATAAAATAATAAAACCCCATAATTAAAACAATTAAAACATTTTAGAATAACGGATGAACATAATAAACTAAGGCTGGTCACTCGGGGAAGGCCTCTTGGAATAATTTTATTTATTTATTTATTATTGCATTTATATCCCGCCTTTTTTTCCTCTTGCAAGGCACCCAAGGCGGCTTACATTATCCTCCTCCTCTCCATTTTATCCTCACAACAACAACCCTGTGAGGTGGGTTGGGCTGAGAGTGTGTGACTGGCCCAAAGTCACCCAGTGAGCTTCCATGGCTGAGTGGGGACTAGAACCCGGATCTCCCAGCTCCCAGTCCAACACTCTTGCCACTACGCCACACTGGCTCTCATAACAATAACATTGTCTTTAGGAGGCACCGAAAGCAACACACTGTTGGCACCTGCAGGGAGGCAGGGAATTGCACAGGAAGCGGGCCACTACGCTGAAGGCTGTTTTCCTGGTGGACTCCAGCCGGACCCCAGGTCCATGTGGAACCACCAGGAGCAAGCCCTCCAATGACCTCAGTGACTGGGTAAAGAAGAAGGCGCTCTCTCAGGTATCCTGGTCCCAGGTTGTTTAGGGCTTTGTACACTAGTACTAACACCTTAAACCTGGCCCAGTAGCAAATAGGCAGCCAATGCAGTTCCCTCAGCAAAGGAGTTACATTTTTTAAAATAAGATTCTTAAACAGTGCAAGGCAGCTGAAATGCCGTCCTAAAAAGAAGTTCTCTACCAACTTGCAGAAGGCCATTAGAGAGGAGGGGAGGGAGCTTCGCTTTCCTTGGGAGTTCCAGTCCCTAAGTGCATCCACCAAAAAGGCCCTCCCCCCTCTCCCTAGACGTATCTCAGAGATTCTCAGGACATACAGGAGGGCCTCCAAAGATGATCTCAATAGGCACTTCCTTCTCTGTTCATGACTCCTTCCTTCCTTCCTTCCTTCCTTCCTTCCTTCCTTCCACACTGCTCTCCCAAATACAGAGATCACTCTACCCAGCTTCCTCAACTTATTCCTATTGCATGGGTGGTCAACTACAACCGGACTGTGGCCTCCATCCGGGTTGGCTTCCCAGCCTCCTGTATCTTTTCTGAGCTTTCATTCAAGTCCTGTAACCCAGCTTGCTGCCTTCTCCTTAGCTGCTCCTCTCAGCACACAACCACTTCTGCCAGTCACCCAGGCAGAGTCATGTAGGGCAGAGCAGAAGGTGCCCAGATCTAGCCCTGTTGCAGGGAGAGAGCCAGGGGACCTACCTTCACAGATGTTTCATAGAGCACATGCTTTGCATGCAGAAGGTCCACAGAGTCCATCCCCAACATCTCTGGTTCAAGGATATCAGATAGCTGGCCTGTGAAAGATCTCTAGTTCTTGGAAAGCAGCTGCTCATCAGAGGAGACAGTGCTGGGATAGATGAACTGATCATCTGACTCTGTATAAAGCAGCTTCATATGTTCATTTGAGAGTAGATGGACACAACTAACTGGTTCAAAGGTGAGGTGTAATGGGAGTAAACTTGGAGACCAACTGGCAAAGATAGCTCTGGAATTTGTGAGCCCCCAAGCCTCTGTACCGCTGTGCCTGGGTACCTGCAATGGGAGTTTGCGGGGCTGGGGCAGCTCTGAGTGCCTTGGCAGAGCACCTGATTGGCGTCCTGCCATCAATGCTTGGCTGTTAGTTCAACCTGCTGTCCTTGCTGCCTGTCACTGTGGTTTATGATGCCAGCAAGAACTTAATTACTGGCCTTGTCCTCTGCCAAGGACCACGTCCTCTCCAGATTATAGTGTGTGTGGCGGGAGCACAGGGCCATGGTTCTGCTCAGCCAAGCCACCGATGGGTGACTGCTAACCTATCGCACTGTGTTTTTTCTTCTCTTTAATATGCATGTTGGCATTTATTTGACTTGCCCAAAGATCTGTTGTGTGTCTAACAGCATTTGGCAAAAGCTAACCAGCTATCTGTGATGAAGGAAATCTCCAGTCTTTCCATTCCCTGCTCCAAACCCATTTCTTCTTTGAGGAATCCACTGCCTGGAATGTGAAAATTTAGGTTTGTTGGCCTAGCCCTACACTACTGAAGAAAGTTGCGACATTTTGTTAAAGATATAGAAGTGAGGCTGAGAACAAAACTAAAGCTTCCAAGTGAATCTGTTGCTGAGTTGGGGCTTGAACTCAGGTCTCTTGAGTGAAGTCTAGCTCTGTGCCCAGGAGAGTCAATGTGAGGACCAGAACATTTGATTGGATTCTTTGGTATACTATTGTTTTTCCACCAGATGCCAGAGTGTGTGGAAAATTCCGGCTACTCCGAATGGGAGGCAATGACCATCTCTGTTTCAGCTCATCAGTACCGCATGGGAATTAACCGCCTGCCCTTCCCTGGCGAATGAATGGCTCTGAGTTTGTTCATAATTTTAAATATTTCAGCCCCAGAAGATCCTTTGACAGGCTCTTCTGAACTCTGCAAGTGTCTCTTCTGAGCCCTGGAGCAATCTGCTATGTAGGGATTTCGTCAGCATCTGTGCCTAACCAGTATGTGTGTCCTGAGAACCTTTCTAGGAGAGACCTGAGGCCAAATTGCTCCATCCTTCCCTTCCCTGCCAGATGACTGTTGTTCAACCTGCAGTATTAGAGTCAGATTAGGGGGAACATCTGGAGTTTGGCAACGGGTGGATCGGCACTGCAGAGCTCCAGCTGACCTTTAGAGCACTGGTTCACAGGGTGGGGACCAAGGTCATAGTGACAATCACATTTATAGAGCACTGGTTGAGTGTTCACATACATTATCCCCTGTTCTTGCAACCACTCTATAGGGCAGGGGAGTATTTTTCCCCATGTTGCATATGGGGGAGGGGGGGGAAATGAGGTGTGTGTGCGGTGGTTGACTCTGTGTCTTGTACCCAGAGTTAGAGCTGGTTTATTTAACAAGGGGGTGTTGTTGTTTTTTACACATTAAAGTCAATGCAAGCTGAAGTTCTTGGTGAATTTGTTCACAACAAAAGGGTCTTGTAAATGGTTCCACTGAAGCTGTATAGAAGAAATCATTTGGACTGCATGGCTGGATCAGACCCAAAGTCCATCTAGCTTAGGGCAGCATACAGACGGTGACCAGATAGATGCTCTTAAGCAAGCGGGGTCTGATGAACGTAGCCACCCCTGGGTTTGGTCCCCAGCACCTGTTAATCAAAAACAGTGTAACTCGGAACACTCCTGTTCTGTGTTCCTAGCTGTCACAGTTAATAGGCTAGCCTTGTTGTTCAATGTTTCTCCCTGTCAATTTGTCAGATTTTTTTTTAAGCCACATGACAGGAGCCATCAGTATTTTTACTATTACTAATAATGATGTATGAGTTAATTTAGTATCATCTGTGTGGGTGTGGGTGTGCACGCACACATTGCTTTCCAAAGCAGCACCAAAAATAGAGGTCCCTGTCTTTGAGGAGCTTACAGTCTAAAGTTTGGACTTGAGGTAGGAAGGAAGGAGGTGAGGAGAAATGGGGGGAGGGGGATGTGCTTTCAGTTCAGCACTTTGTCCTTAGGCTTCATTTCAGCAGTGAATGAGACGGACTGACTGAGGCATGACCTGCAAAACATGGCCCCTCCAGGAAATTCCTGACTTGTGTGGCGGATAACTTCGTCCTACAAAAAGTAGAGGAAGGAACTAGAGGATGGGCTATCCTTGACTTGATCCTAACCAACAGAGATGACTGAGTGGATGAAGTAGCAGTTACAGGAACTCTGGGGGAAAGCGACCATGTTGCTTTCTTGGTTCTGAGGGAAGCAAAAGCCGAGTGTAGTCAAACGCGTACCCTGGATTTTAGGAAAGCTGATTGAATAAACTCAGAACAATGATCAGTAAGGTCCCATGGCAAGCGATGCTAGCGAGAAAAGGAGTCCAAGATGGGTGGGAACGTTTAAAAAAGGAAATTCTCAAGGCACAATTACAAACAATTCCAACAAGAAGAAAAGGTGGAAGACAACAGAAGAAGCCGATGTGGCTTCACAAATAGCTTAGGGATGACCTGAAAACAAAAAAGGACACATATAGGAAGTGGAAGGAAGGCCAAGTAACAAAGGAAGAGTACAGGCAGGTAGCACAGAATTGCAGGGATGGCGTCAGGAAGGCTAAAGCTGAGAATGAGCTGAGGTTAGTGAGGGATGCTAAAAGCAACAAAAAGGCTTTCTTCAGCTACATGCATAGTAAAAGGCAGAGGAAAGAAATGGTGGTTCAGCTATTGAATGAGGATGGCAAAATGGTAACAGATGACAAAGAAAAGGCAGAGGTGCTCAATTCCTACTTTGGCTCACTCTTCTCCCAAAAGAGGGTCTATGACCCCCCTGGCAAAGGCGCAGTGCAGGCTGAAGGGGCAGGATTGCAGCTTGAGATCGATAGGCTTATGGTCAAGGAACACCTAATTCCTTTGAATGAGTTCAAATCTCCAGGGCCAGATGAACTGCATCCTAGAGTCATAAAGGAACTGACAGAAGAACTCTCAGAACCGCTGTCTATTCTCTTTGAGAAATCATGGAGGACGGGGGAAGTGCCAGATGACTGGAGGAGGGCTAATGTTGTCCCTATCTTCAAAAAGGGTAAGAAGGAGGAACCTGGGAACTACAGACCAGTCAGTCTGACATCAATCCCTGGGAAAATTCTGGAGCAGATGATAAAGCAATCCATCTGGAAGCACCTTGAAAACAGTGCCGTGATTACTCGAAGCCAACATAGATTTGTCAAAAACAAGTCCTGCCAGACAAATCTGATCTCATTTTTTGATCAAGTCACCTCCCTTGTAGACCGTGGGAATGCTGTAGACATCATATACCTCGACTTCAGCAAAGCTTTCGACAAAGTGCCCCATGATATCCTGATGAGCAAACTAGCTCAAAGTGGGCTAGAGGAAACAACGATCCGGTGGATCCACAGTTGGCTACAGAAGCAGACTCAAAGAGTGCTTCTAAATGGGACCTTCTCAAACTGGGGAGAGGTAACGAGTGGGGTACCGCAGGGCTCAGTCCTGGTCCCAGTGCTCTTCAACATTTTTATGAATGACTTGGAGGAGGAGGTGCAGGGAATGCTGATCAGATTTGCAGATGACACAGAATTGGGCGGGATAGCTAATACTTTGGAAGACAGAAACGAAATTCAAAGTGATCTGGATAGACTGGAGCGCTGGGCAGAAAACAACAGAATGACATTTAATAGGGATAAATGCCAAGTTCTGCACCTAGGAAAAAGAAACCAAATGCATAGTTAAAAGATGGGGGAGACGTGGCTCAACAACAGTACAAGCGAGAAAGATCTTGGAATTGTTGTCGATCACAAGCTGAATATGAGCCAACAATGTGATGTGGCTGCAAAAAAGGCCAATGCTCTTTTGGGCTGCATTCATAGAAGCATCGCTTCCAAATCCCGGGAAGTACTAGTTCCCCTCTACTCAGCACTGGTTGGGCCTCATCTGGAGTACTGTGTCCAGTTCTGGGCACCACACTTGAAGAAGGATGCAGACAAACTGGAGAGGGTTCAGAGGAGGGCAACAAAGATGATCAGAGGACTGGAAACAAAACCCTATGAAGAGAGACTGAAAGAACTGGGCATGTTTAGCTTTGAGAAGAGAAGACTGAGGGGAGATATGATGGCACTCTTCAAGTACTTGAAAGGTTGTCACAGAGAAGAAGGCCAGGATCTCTTCTTGATCATCCCAGAGTGCAGGACACGGAACAATGGGCTCAAGTTACAGGAAGCCAGATTCCGGCTGAACATCAGGAAAAACTTCCTGGCTGTAAGAGCAATATGACAATGGAACCAATTACCTGAAGAGGTGGTGGGCTCTCCCACACTGGAGGCGTTCAAGACGAGGCTGGACAGCCACCTGTCAGGGATGCTCTGACTTGGATTCCTGCATTGAGCAGGGGGTTGGACTCGATGGCCTTGTAGGCCCCTTCCAACCCTACTATTCTATGATTCTATGACCTCCTACGGTCATACATTTTGTAAGTTAACATGGAGGATGAAGAAAAACTCTCTGCTCCTCCTGAACGATTACTGCTGTATTTCCATTGGATAATCCTGTGTACCAATTTTGGGAGAGACTGAGGCTGCAATCCTGCACCCAGTTACCTGGAAATAAACCCCATTGAACCCAATGGAACTTACTTCTGAGTAGACATGTAAGGATTGTGCTGTAACTTGCCCCCTTCCTCTCCTCTGCATAGTCCATAACCCCATAAACCTCCCCTGCAACCATGCGTGAGGGGCGGGCTGGCTGACCCCTGAGCCCTTCCATCACTTGCTGTCTTCATCCTCATCCCACCTGCCTCCATTTGTCTGTGGCCTGGGGGCCCCTGCCCCAACTCTCCTTGGAGCAGGTGGTTTTCCAAGGCAAGCGGCCAAGGTGACTGGCCACCCTGTGTGGTGCACCTTGCTGAGGGGCAAGGCGCCAAGCTTTGGGCTGCAGACCTCAGCTCAGCAGGGACTAGTTCCTTGCCGTGCCTCTTCTTCCCTTGGATGAGGATGGCTCCCAGTCCCTGCTGGCCCTCATGGGGGAAGCTGAGTGGAGCTGTACCTTCTGGTTGAGTGGTGCTTGTGAATAGTCTAGTGGGGTTGGGGTGGATGGGGAGAGAAGAAGAGCAGCACATACACCTGAGCTGGAAATATGATCCCATGCCATGGTGGCTGCCTTCTCACCAATCTTGGTCTCCTTTTGGCCTTAAAGGGCATAGAGAAAGATAAGAGCTGCGTGGGAAGCCAAGGTGGTATTGTATTGTATTCCAGTTTTGCCCCTCTCAGCAGCCAAAGGAAATTAGGGATACTGTCAAATTATGAGACAGATTTGTCATGACTTCTCTCAGTTCAGGACTCATGGCATCCCAGAGCGTTATCCATTGAACAAGGATGTGTGCTCTTGAAACAGACCTGTCTTAAACGGGTTCAGGATGTGCAAACCCACTTGAAAAAAACTGTCAGCTTACAGTGGCCTCAAAGCAGATGTGCTTCTGGTTTGGCCGTGCTATGCCAGCAAAGTTGGAAGAAATTACCTTCCCCCACACCCCAAGTTCTGTGCCAGTATGAGACTTAGGGGGGCAAGTGCATGGCTCAAATTGTGCTCCTGCCCTGTTATGATTCTTCCTTTTCGGCTTTGTGGGTTAGTGGGGGTGGGGCAGTTCAGGGCTCTTGTGTCTCAGGGGATCGGATGCGCTTAGCAGTCCCCAGGGGACGAGAGAGATGGTGACCAGCCAGGCTGTAAGGTGAGCAGAGGCCTGGCCACAGAGGAGCAAACTTTGCTGTTTTCCAGGGCTTGACTGCACAGGCGCATGGCTGGGTGGCGTCCAGGGGAAGCTACTGCAGGTGGCCTTGTGCAGTGCCGCGCAGACCTGGAGATTCTGCCTACGCAGGAGCAATCTCTGTGAATGGCCAGCCAGGGAGTTGTTTGGGCTGCTCATCCTCCTGCAAGCTCAGCCAGATACTCTGCAGTTTGATCCATGCCTGTTGATTGGCATGACTTTACAGGGCCAGAGAGGGAAGGAAAGGGAGGCGAGGTTTGCTTATTATCCTGCTTCATCTGGACACGTGTTTTAAGGCTGGCTGTGGGAGAAAAGAAAGCTGTTATATTCCAAGAATGGCGGGCAATGTGTGTGCATGTGTGCGTTTGTTTGCACAGCTACTGTTTTATCTGTGCAGTGCAGAATTGGAGTTACCGGCGTAGGAAAAACAACCACCCCAAGTGTTATATTTTATTTATTTAAAATCAAAGAAAGAGGAAAGGCATAATCAAGTGGTAATTTCTGTGCTGCAAGCCCTTTGGAATGAATGGGACGTGTGCAGGAGACGGACTGTAAGGCTGAACGGCACGTATAGAAGCTTGAGAAATGTTAGTCTCTCCTCAGGGCTTCTGAATATGGGGTGGGCTGGGCTCGGCTGAGGGGTAGATTGAACTGGGGACTTACCAGTTTGTAAGAAGCCCCTATTTATTTATGTGTTCTCTTGTTTTGGGGAACTGCCCTGGAAGCCCTGCTGCAGGGCAGCAAATGAGTCCTTCAAATGGATAAATCAGCCAAGGCCTCTGAGATACACCCACTCACACAGCATGCTGCCCACTTCCCCTACAGTCCCAGTCTTTGTTTCCGTCTTCCATAGGTCTTGTCCACCTCCCCCCACCGCCGCTCCCCATGTTTCACATAACTTTCCCTAGTCTTTAACTCCGGGATCTGCCAACAAAAATTTCAAATTTTGCAGAAACCCAGATGTTGCATCTGGAAGTAATTTGGAGGGAAAAATTAAGTAATTTTCCTAACTTATTCTGATTGCAGAATTTGGTGGGCTTTGGTGTAGAAATCCACACACCCCTGACCACAGGAGTACATGAGGCACTGGGGTGAGTCATTCTTGGCTGCACTACACAGCCATTTATTCTCCCGAAGCCCCGTTGAAGGCTGTGGGGCTCCTCTGGAGTAGAAGGATTTTGATCCTTGTTCACACATGGTTTTCAGACCCTGTGAAATGACTATAATTTCTATTTAACAGTTTCTTGGCGTCAACGGCAAGATAGACTCCATGCAGGGTGTAGAGTTGTTGTGGTACTTGGCCAAAAGGCTGTGTGTGTGTGTGTGTGCACGCATGCGCGCGCACACACACACACACACACACACACACAGGGTGAGGCAGGTTAGAGTGGCAGAGCTGATGGGGAAATGGGGAAGGGGTGACTACAAGGGATGGAGGGATCTATAAGATGAGGCAGGGGGCTCAATCTTGGGACAATGCTTTGCTGAGGAAGAGAAGGGATTGGGGGAAGAGTGGGGAAAGGCAACCCAGTGGAGTAAGTGGGCTCTTCCAGAGTGAGGGGAAAGTGAGCTGGAAACAGGCCAGAATTGGGTGTGGGGTTTGGTGGGTAATTTTTAAAAAATTATGCCTTTTCAGCAAGATGAATAACATTAATAGACTTAATAGTTAGTCATGACAGTGATAATATAAAATATAACAATAAATTATATGCCAGGAGACTGTGTGTACCCAAAGAAGCTTACAGTATACAAAAAACAGTACAGGCCAATGAAAATTAGCAAAATATAGCAATAAACATTTCATTTCCAAAAAAAAATCAGTTTGAAGCAAAACAAGAGTATTAATCTAGCTCAGCCTTCCCCAAGCTGGTTCCCTCCATATATGTTGGACTACAAGTCCCACCATTCCCAGCCAGTGTGGCCATTGGTCACGCTGGGACTTGTAGTCCAACACACCTGAGGGCACCACTTTGGGGAAGGCTGAATTAAGGTTACCGGGTGACAGGAGGCAGCTCCGTTGTCCTGGCAGTAGCCATGTTAGGTTTATTAGCAACTATAATAATGGAACAGGCCATAAATGAACAAATTTATTTGTGGCTGGATTCAGCGGAGGGGCCTTGGGCTGATCCATGTTTTTGTGTACATCGCTTGATATCGCTCCACTTAACGACTGTTAGCCCCCGTTAGCATTTTTTTTATGAACATTTGCAGGTGGCTGTTCTGAACTCTTGTAGCTGCTTCACACGTGCACCAAGTCCTTTCTCGATGCTGCAGTCAGGTGGCGATTGTGTGCGTTGCAGTCCTCTCAGCCACATGCTGAAGTTGATATTTTTAAAGCCATAACGAAACAACATTTTGGATGAAGCCTCCTTTTTTCTATAGAGCGAGCTGTGTGCACCCTAGAACATCCCTCTGCCAGCTTGTGGGGATGATGGGGGCACGGGGGGAGTTCACATGACTTCCCATTTAACAGAGGCATTTTCATTTTGGCTGTGGATGATAGGAGTTGTAGACAGGTTGGGGAGGGTTGCCTTACTGCCTTGCTCTTTCCTCGTGTGCTTATTTAGATGTGTAAGCATGTCAGCTGGGTTTAAAAAAAAAGATTGTTTTATTTAGCACAGGACTTTGTTTTCTTCTTAGGCACTTAAGAAAATATTAAGTATGCCTTGGCAGACAAGTTAATGTGGAAGTCTTGAATGTGAAAATCACTGGTTTTGGAAGCTTGAAAAGGATGTGGAAGGTAACCAGAGAATTCATACCAAGTAGAAGGGCCAAGGGCCATAGCTGACCTTGTAATTCCCTGCTTGTGGCACACACATTATTGGGGCAAAAAATCCCAACTTCAGGTATAAGCTGGAGGAATCTGAGCTAGCGGTGACTGACCAAGAAAGAGATCTTGGGGTCGACTCAGTGTGTAGCCGCTGTAAAAAAAAGGCAAACTCCACCTTAGGCATTACTAGGAAAGGCATCAAAAATAAATTGTCAAGATTATACTCCCCTTACAGAAATCTATGGTGCGACCACACATAAAGTACTGTGTATAGTTTCAGTCACGGCACCTAAAAAAAGATATTGTAGAGCTGGAAAAAGTGCGGGAAAGGGCAACTAAAATGATCAAGGGGCTGGAGCATCTCCCCTATGAGGGAAGGTTGCAGCAGCTGGGATTGTTTAGCTTGGAAAAAGGGAGGGTATGGGGAGACATGATGGAGGTCTACAAAATTATGCATGGTGTAGAGAATGTGGATGGGGAGACATTTTTATCCCTCTCTCAAACTACTAGAACCTGGGGTCATCCTTTGAAGCTGATTGTGGGGAGATTCAGGACAGATAAAAGGAAGTCCTTCTTCACACAGCACAAATATGGAATTCGCTACCACAGGCTGTAGTGATGGCCACCAACTTGGATGGCTTTAAAAGGGGGTTGGACAAATTTCTGGAGGAGTCTATCAATGGCTAGTAGTCCTGATGGCTAAGTGCTACATCCAGTATCAGAAGCAGTATGCCTATGTACACCAGTTGCTGGGGAACATGGGTGGGAGGGTGCTGTTGCACTCGTGTCCTGCTTGTGGGCTTCCCGTGGGCAGCTGGTTGGCCACTGTGTGAACAGAATGATGGACTGGATGGACCCTGGATCTGATCCAGCATCAGGGCTCTTCTGATGTTCTGATGTAACAGTTTGCCCAAAGCTCAAGATGCCATTTTGCAGTCACAGTTTGCCCAGCCCACCTTGCAACACTTATGATTGTGTTGTGCAAGAAATCAGTTTGTGACTATGGTGCCCACAAAAGCCTATGCCATAATAGATTTGTTAGTCCTTAAGGTGCCACAAGATTTTCCGTTGTTTTTGCTGTAACAGGCTAACACGGCTCCTCTGGAAACTGTTCAAATAGCTCGTTTGCCAAGACCATCGTTCTCCATTAGCAAGGACGAAAAGCAGTCAACCGAAAGGGATTTTGATCATGTGAATTGGCCCTGAACAGCTTATGTTTTATATGGGGCAGGAGTAAGTCAAAGGAAAATTACCGGTATAAAAGTTTCTATTGTACTTCTTGTGTTCACTGCTTCGGAAGCTGTTTGGATGGGGAGCAGTATACAGCTGTTGTAAATCAATAAATGTATTTGATGGTCATTTCCCACCTTACCAATGTGATGTGCAGTTTCTGTTAGCATGCTGATACCGGTTAACTACTCCCATGAGGATTCAGATGTTAATTACAGATACTAATCTGTACGCTCTTCTAGACTTGGGGTATTGCACCACAGCTGTGCAAGCAGAACGTCGGCTGTTTACATCTTTGGGTCCTGATAGAGTCAGGCCAGCTCTGCTCATAATCTCTTCTGTTCTGGTTGGGGTGGGTGATACATGAATTAGCACTTCTCCCTTGGGGAAATACACACACTCACACTCTGGTGATGAAAACACTTGCCGAATACTAAGGCAGACCGAAATTCCCAGCTGATAGGCTGGCCATTACTTGCGTGGTTGTTGGCTTCCAGCTCTGACGATCCTCTGTGGAAATTCCCATCTATTCCAAACGTCTTTCGTCGTGTCGCCATGCCTCATTTAGGATAACTGTGCTGGGGGGAGGGAGGAAAGGGAGAATGTCACGCAGAGCAGGGAGCTTCCTTTCTAGCAGTGGTAATAAAACTATAATTACCTTGGGTTGTTTAGAGTTTTCCCCTCGCTTTATAAGGGCACGGGGTGAGGATGTTATATACATTTTTCAGCGAGCTGAACAAGGCACGTAATGGGGCTATGACCTGCCAACGGGATTGCAAAGAGGGTTAGTGAAACACACGCCAGGAATCCTGGCTCCTAGTCTCTGCTGGAAGCTCTTACCACCTTTTGTCTCCTTGAAAACACAGGCTGCTTCCATTTAGGCCTTGGGCTTCCAGGTTGCCCGAGCTGAATTGCACGTCTTGTGGATGGCCAGATGTCTCCTTCAGAGCTCAAGTGCCCTGGCGCCATTGTAGAAGAGCGAAGGGGCGTCCAGAGTTCATTTCCTGCCCCTGCAATAGTTTCATGAGCATATGAGCCCTTTATCTGCCCTCAACAGCTGACCTCAGCCCAGGAAGGGAGCCCCTTCCTTCGGCCTTGAAAAGCTCTGGAGCAGCCTCCCCCTAACCAAGTGCCCTCCAGACGTGTTGGTCTACAACTCCCAGAAACCCCCAGCCAGCTGTGCCCCAATGGGAAGCTCACAAGCAGGATGTGAGGGCAACCACACTCTCCAACTTGTGTACCTGAAGCAGCAGCATCCCGCCGCTTCATCAGAATGCTGGGAGAGTGTGTTTTGTTTTTTGCATTCCACTCAGTAGCCATCATTTTTGGAGACGGGACCATGGCTCGGTAGTAGAGCGCCTGTTCTGCATGGGAAGGTCCCAGATTCAATACCCAGCATCTCCCTTTAAAAGCATATTTCCAGTAGTAGGACTGGGGTGGACCTTGGAGAGCGGTTGTCAGAGCCAACACAAGACCAGTTGGGACTCTCCAAGAGGTGGCTTCAAGCGTTCATGACTCTTGGGGACAGGATGTCTGGGTTGGACGGAGAGCCCCTTAGCCTGAGCCCAGCATAGGCAGGCCTTACCCAGTGCTGCCAGTTTAATGAGCAGAACTTGCGATGTTACCTGGTAAGGCACTTTGGACCTGAACACTCCCTAGGCTGGTTCTGATGTCAAGTTTTCCCTGAAGGTGGAAGTGGTGCATTAAAGCATGCAAACCCAATGTGGAATTGTGCAGGAAAATACCTGCTGATGGGATACTTGTTTCTGGCCCTTGTCTTCCTGGGGTGCACTCTCCTGACAAATCAACAACATGCAGTCTAATGAAAAGTGCAGGGCTTCTTGCTGATGAAAACTCTTGAGGCATTTAAGAAGAAATTATCTCAGGTAAACAGGCTTAAATTGATTCCTCTTAAATCACTAATGAAACAAAGTTACAGACTAATCGGCACTTTTCTTTCCACAAGAGAAGCATGAGAGGCATTGTCTTGTCAAAGCCTTTTAGCCCTTCACAAGAACCAAATGGGGCAGAGTTGTCTCGTTGGCCAAGCCCTTTTCCTAGAAATATTGGGTAGGGGTGGGGGAGAAGCCAGGGGAAATCCTGCCCCATTCTGGCTTCCAGTTGGCTGTGTGGATCCACAGCATCAGGTACCACATTGCACATTTTGCTTGTCTGGCTTTGCAGTGGCATGCCCACAGGTGGATCCTGCGCATGCCAGTAAATACCTGGAGGACACTCGCCATGGGCTGAAGCAGCTGGGAGCCCATTCTTCTCCAGGCCTGCTGGCAAGCAGGCCTTGGACAGGTTCAGAGTATTTCTCTAACTAGGCCAGGAGTGGGGCCTAGCTCCCTATCTCTGCAGGGAGCCAAGCCCAACCTGGCTGTCTCCAGAAGTTTTTGACAACACCTGGTATCCTTGGCCATTGGCTAAGCTGGCTGGGGCTGATGGGAGTTGTAGTCCCAAACATATGGAGGGACTCTGGTTGGGGAAGGCTGGTTTACTTGGTCTGGCAGTAGCTCTGTAGGGACCCGGGCAGAGAAAGGTCTTCGCCATCCCCTGCTATAGGAGGTCCTTTTCGAATGGAGAATTGGTCCTGGGACCTTCCGCATGCAACACAGGCGCCCTGCCACCGCGCTGCTTCCCCTCCCCAAGCCATGGTCGTGGGGAGCAACACTTTCACCTTAGGAGGTTAATGAGGCCGCTCTGAAAGAGGGAACCCAAATTCTCCTATTTCTGCAGAACTTGTAATGAAAAACATCCTTCCATTGTTGCTTTCTAATGGCCTGCATATTTTTTCCTCACAAAATGTCACATTCCAGAAGTTTATCATTAATAAGCAATACTTAATCTTGCCTTAAGCTTGATTGTCTGCCATGCAGTGATAAAGAATGAGAGAACTGGACAAAATATCTTGTTGCATAACTGAGATGAAACCTAGAAGCAAGGGATTCTGGGAGTCATGACAAACAGCTCTCCCCATTTTTCAGTATAAAGGAAAGTGATAAACAACACTAGTCCACCTGTGCAGGTAGTCTTCTGTTGTGGGGCAAACAGCTAATCAGAATTGGCATTTCATATGCTAAAGCTGATCCAGAAAACAGCCCTGTGCCTTCACAAAGCTCAAATCCTTTGCCAAGGGAACAGCTTCGTTTTTGCAAATTTTGGAATGTGTTGCTCCCCTCCCCCGCTCCCAACCCAGCAATCTCACTCCGCACAGCTTGTAAAACGGCTCAAGTTAAAGAGCGCTGGATAAGTGCTGGCTGCCAGTCAAGTGCCTGTCCCAAGAGGCAGAGAACTAAAAGGAAGCACATGATGCAAAGCAACTGGGGCTAGCCTCCTATGCAGGGGTCTCTTCCCCCCCACCTCTTAAGGGGAGATGCACTACATTTTCAAGACAACATGTGTGTTGCTTGCCTGGAGGGGGCCAGTCATCCCTCCAGTCCCATGTTCTCCCTACACTGATGGGGCCAGGGAGGTGTCTCTGGGAAGCTCCCAAGCAGAGCAACAGCCATCCTTTGTTTCAGCAACTGAAACGGCACATATTTTATTTATTTAAGTATTTTTAGGCTGGCTTTAAGGATAAACCCTCTCAAGGAAGCATTGTTAAACTATGGCATTTGCTACCACAAGATATTGTGATGGCCACCAGTTTGGATGGCTTTAAAAGGCGATTAGACAAATTTATGGTGGCTAAGTCTATCAATTGCTACTAGCCATGATGGCTCTATGCTACCTGCGGTATCCGAGGCAGCATGCCTATTTACACCAGTTGCTGGGGAACATCAGCAGGAGGGTGCTGTTGTACACACGTCCTACTTGTGGGCTTATTGGCCACTGTGTGAACAGAATGCTGGACTAGATGGACCCTTGGTCTGATCTAGCAGGGCTCTTCTTAGGTTCTTAACTCTAAGGTTCCATTTAGCTATTTAGGGTACAGTCCTATACATGTTTAGACAGGAGAAAGTCTGACAACTCCCAGCAGCCCCCAGGCAGCATGGCTTTGCTGTGGCAATCTGGGAGTTGTAGGGCTTTTTATCTCTAACCATGCATAGAGTTGCACTCTTAATTAATAACTGTTGGTTGACCTATCCTCTATTCCTGCTTTCCCCAACATGGTGCACTCCAGATGTGTTGGATGGCAAGTCCCAAGAATGGCCGTGCTGGCTGGGGATGCTGGGAGTTGTCATCCCACATATCTAGGGGGCACCATGTTGGGGATGGCTGCTCTGTTCTTTTGGAAAGCCCTCTAAAAACTCGCTGGCATTGTTTGTAGGCTTTTGTTGTTGTTGTTGTTCAGTCGTTCAGTCGTGTCCGACTCTTCGTGACCCCATGGACCATAGCACGCCAGGCCTTCCTGTCCTGCGCTCTCTCCCGGAGTGTGCTCAAGTTCATATTCATTGCATCGGTGATGCTATCTAGCCATCTCATCCTCTGCTGTCCCCTTCTCCTTTTGCCTTCAGTCTTTCCCAGCATCAGGGTCTTTTCCAGAGAGTTTTCTCTTTGCATTAGGTGGCCAAAATATTTGAGCTTCAGCTTCAGTATCTGTCCTTCCAATGAGCACTCAGGGTTGATTTCCTTTAGGATGGACTGATTTGACCTCCTTGCAGTCCAGGGGACTCGTAAGAGTCTTCTCCAGCACCACAGTTCGAAAGCATCAATTCTTCGGCGCTCAGCCTTCCTTATAGTCCAGCTCTCACAGCCATACATTACTACTGGGAAAACCATAGCTTTGATTAGACAGACCTTTGTCGGCAAGGTGATGTCTCTGCTTCTTACTATGCTGTCTAGGTTGGCCATAGCTTTCCTGCCAAGGAGCAAGCGTCTTTTAATTTCATGGCTACAGTCACCGTCTGCAGTGATCTTGGAGCCCAAGAAAGTAAAATCTGTCACTGCTTCCATTTCTTCCCCTTCTATATGCCAGGAAGTAATGGGGCCAGATGCCATGATCTTAGTTTTTGTAATGTTGAGTTTCAAACCAGCTTTTGCACTCTCCTCTTTCACCCTCAACAAGAGGCTCTTGAGATCCTCTTCACTTTCTGCCATTAGGGTGGTATCGTCTGCATATCAGAGGTTGTTGATAATTCTCCCGGCAATCTTAATTCCGACCTGTGATTCATCCAACCCAGCGTTCCTCATGATGTACTCTGCATATAAGTTAAATAAGCAGGGTGACAATATGCAGCCTTGTCGTACTCCTTTCCCAATTTTGAACCACTCGGTTGTTCCATGTCTGGTTGTTACTGTTGCTTCTTGACCCTCGTACAGGTTTCTCAGGAGACAGGTAAGGTGGTCTGGTACTCCCATCACTTTAAGAATTTGCCACAGTTTGTTGTGATCCACACAATCAAAGGCTTTAGCGTAGTCAATGAAGCAGAAATAGATGTTTTTCTGGAATTCTCTTGCTTTCTCCATGATCCAGCGAATGTTGGCGATTTGATCTCTAGTTCCTCTGCCTCTTCGAAACCCAGCTTGTACTTCCGGTAGTTCTCGGTTCGCATACTGCTGAAGCCTAGCTTGTAGGATTTTGAGCATCACCTTGCTGGCATGTGAAATGAGCGCAATTGTGCGGTAGTTTGAACACTCTTTGGCGTTGCCCTTCTTTGGAATTGGAATGAAACTGACCTTTTCCAGTCTTGCGGCCATTGTTGAGTGTTCCAAATTTGTTGGCATATTGAATGCAGCACTTTAACAGCATCATCTTTTAGGATTTTAAATAGCTCAGCTGGAAGACTGTCATTTCCACTAGCTTTGTTGTTAGTAATGCTTCCTAAGGCCCACTTGACTTCACTTTCTAGAATGTCCGGCTCAAGTTCAGTGACCGCACTATCATGGCTATCAGGGACATTCAGATCTTTCCTGTATAGTTCTTCTGTGTATTCTTGCCACCTCTTCTTAATCTCATCTGCTTCTGTGAGGTCCCTGCCTTCTTTGTCCTTTATCATGCCCGTCTTTGCACAAAACGTTCCCTTGAGATCTCCGATTTTCTTGAAGAGATCTCTAGACTTTCCCATTCTGTTGTTTTCCTCGATTTCTTTGCATTGTTCATTTAAGAAGGCCTTCTTGTCTCTCCTTGCTATTCTCTGGAACTCTGCATTCAGTTGGATATATCTTCCCCTTTCTCCCTTGCTTTTCGCTTCCCTTCTTTCCTCAGCAACTTGTAAAGCCTCATCAGACAGCCACTTGGCTTTCTTGCATTTCTTTTTCTTTGGGATGGATTTCGTTGCTGCCTCCTGAACAATGTTACGGACCTCCGTCCATAGTTCGTCAGGCACTCTGTCTATCAGGTCTAATCCCTGAAATCTATTCCTCACCTCCACTGTGTATTCATAAGGGATATGATTTAGGTCATACCTGAATGGTTTAGTGGTTTTCCCTATGTTCTTCAATTTAAGCTGAAATTTTGCAACAAGAAGCTCATGATCTGAGCTACAGTCAGCTCCAGGTCTTGTTTTGACTGACTGTATAGAGCTTCTCCATCTTTGGCTGCAAAGGACATAATCAATCTGATTTCGATATTGACCATCTGGTGATGTCCATGTGTAGAGTCGTCTCTTGTGCTGTTGGAAAAGAGTGTTTGCTATGATCAGCGTGTTCTCTTGGCAAAACTCTATTAGCCTTTGTCCTGCTTCATTTTGTACACCAAGGCCATGCTTGCCTGTTATCCTGGTGATTTCTTGACTTCCTACTTTAGCATTCCAATCCCCTATGATGAAGAGGACATCTTTTTTTGGTGTTAGTTCTAGAAGGTGTTGTAGGTCTTCAGAGAACCAATCAACCTCAGCTTCTTCGGCATCAGTGGTTGGGGCATAGACTTGAATTACTGTGATGTTGAATGGTTTGCCTTGGATTTGTACTAAGATCATTCTATCGTTTTTGAGATTGTACCCCAGTACTGCTTTTCCCACCCTTTTGTTGACTATGAGTGCTACTCCATTTCTTCTAAGGGATTCTTGCCCACAATAGTAGATATGATGGTCACCTGAATTAAATTCGCCCATGCCTGTCCATTTTAGTTCGCTGATTCCCAAGATGTCGATGTTCAATCTTGCCATCTCATGTTTGACCACCTCCAGCTTACCTTGATTCATTGATCTTACATTCCAGGTTCCTAAACAATATTGTTCTTTACAGCATTGGATTTTCTTTTCACCACCAGACACATCCACAGCTGAGTGTCCTTTCGGCTTTGGCCCAGCCGCTTCACTGTTTCTGGCGCTACTTGGAAATACCCTCTGCTCTTCCCCAGTAGTATATTGGACACCTTCCGACCTGAGGGGCTCATCTTCCGGTGTCATCTCTTTTAGCCTTGTGTTACATTCCATGGGGTTTTCTTGGCAAGAATACTGGAGTGGGTTGCCATTTCCTTCTCCAGTGGACCACATTTTGTCAGAACTCTCTGCCATGACCTGTCCGTCTTGGGTGGCCCTGCACGGCATAGCTTATGGCTTCACTGAGTTACACAAGCCCCTTCGCCACAACAAGGCAGTGATCCATGAAGGGGGTTTGTTGGCTATAAGAATCAACTATTGCTTCCTAAGCTCGAGCCTTGTATGAGCCACAACATGCATAGTAATGACAGTGGGAAGGGTGGCTGGGCCTCTTTCCCTGACCATGGAGTATCTACAACCTGTTCCCGCAAATCCCACAGACAGTTTGCAGATTGGAGAGTGCTCCTTCCAGGCAAGCTGGGGCCTGCAGTGCATGCCCTTTCCAGGAATTTATTAATTACTTTTCAAAATCTGGAGTAGATCTCAGGAGTTACCTGTGCAAACACTATTTTAGCCACTAATTCTGCATAGAACCCCGAAGTCTATTGTGTCTGTTTCAGCTCACTGCCTCCCTATAGCTGGGAAGTAGGTAACCCACGAGATTTACAACCATCTTGGAGCTGGAACTCAAAACCAGGAATTCTGGTTGTGTAGTCCCATGCGTGCTGCTAGGGATGCTGCATGGCTTGCCAGTAGAGGGGGATGGAGCGGCTGACAAAGTGTCACTGTATGGGGGCAAAGGTTGCGGAAGCGGCTGCCTGCGTGTGTGAGGTGTCGAGTTCCCAGCAGTAACATTAGACCCTTGCTGAACACTGCCAGGTCTGTTCTCCCTCTTTGGGTGGTATGTAACCTAGAAGTGCGGGAAAGCAATGCCTCTGGGGTGAACCTCCAGACAGGGACTGACATTTGGAGCTGGGGCAGATGGGGAAGGCAGGGAAGAGGGCACAGCCTTTGTGGGGCCGTGTTGGGGAGAGGAGAGATGCCTTGGAAGTGGCATCCCCTCCTAAACAAGAGTGGTAGACAACTATTGCATGCACCTTACCAAGCCCAGTGACACAAGGCACCTGGCAGGATACAGGCCAAAGGGCATCTCTGAGTCAGTGCCTTCAAAGTCTGCCTCTGCCTGAAGAAATCTGCAACTCAGGTGGGTGCCTTTTGCACCTTTCTGTCTCCCCCTATATCCGTGGAACTCCCCTGCAGCCTGTACTGTTTATACTGCTACTTTGATTGTTCCCCTCGGTCTCCCCTGCCCCCACCGCACCCCAAGAAGAAAGTTGTGGCTAATGTCATCTGCTTTTTGTATTGCCTAACTGGAACATTCTGGCCAGCCATTCCTGTACAGGAGGACTGAGGTGGTGGTGGTTTGTTAATTTATATAGTGCCATCAGTGCACATGGCACTTTGCAGAGTATACAAGAGGAGGGATCCCTACCCCGAGGAGTTTACAATGTAAAATTTGATACAGGGGAGAGCCAGCCAGGAAAGGAAGCAATATGTAGTTGTTTGATTTGCAGGTTCTTGGGCTTGCTAACTTGCTGAGTTGCAGTAGAGCATGGGAACTGGGCAGCTAACGCTCTTCTTTTGACCTGTCTGCACAAGTCCCTTGACTGCCTTCTCCCCTGCAAGACTTAGGGCACAATCCTATGGCCTGCCCTCCAAGGTCAGCTCCTGGAGAACCGCCTCCCCACCCCCTCCTCTGCCGCCTCATAGGCCCCCTGCTCCGTGCTTGTAAGAGCAGCGTGGACTGGAGGGAAAGGCGGCGTTCCCCAGGGGCAGGGCAGGGAGTTAATCAGTGCTGGTACAACGCTTCCTATGTGTCATCCAGCCTCTGCACCCCACACTCCAATGTCCTGCAGCTAGACGGCCGAAATCGGCTGTCTAGCTGCAAATGCAGGGTGGCCGGAGCGTGGAGGAGAGGATCCCCTCCGTGCTCCTCCCCCTGCGCGTTGGATAGGCAGTCACCTCCGAGTTCAGAGGCAGTTGTCTATCCGCATAGGATTGCTCCCTTAAATTACCACTGAAGAGCCATCAGTAGTTACATTGCCAAATTAATTAATTACATTTATATACTGCTCAACAGTCAAGGCCCTCTGGGCAGTTCACAACAATTAAAACTATAAAATACAACACAATAAAACCTAATATAAGACTTGAAAAGTTTAAAAGCAGCATATAAAATGCCAAAAGCTTGCTTGTGCATTTCTATACACACACGCCACCCTTGCTTAATTTCTAAAATGTTGATGTTTCCTAAACAGGGCAAACTACAGCCTTTGGAAGAGGGGATTTCGGAGGTGGGGAAGGAATGGATGGCATGGGGGGAAATTCACTCCCCTCCCCAGCACCACAGTTGAATGGGGGGACAACAACAGCTTTTTACAGACCCTGAGACCTAGATCTCCATGGTCTCGTCAAATGTGATCCTGCTGAGGTGTGTGGTCCCCAAAGGCTTTCTGTGGCCAAGGAGCCGCTTTTCTTCCTAATTCCAGATGGATGGGCGGTTTCCCTTGGTAATGCTTCGACTGTGCTTCTTCATGTGAGCAAGGGCTGTGCCACAGCACTGACAGTGGATTCTGGGGCAAACCCCAGACATGGCTCATGCTCTCCAGTTCTGCCTGGGAGGAATCTTT
This sequence comes from Heloderma suspectum, assembly GCF_057233095.1. Lineage (NCBI taxonomy): Eukaryota > Metazoa > Chordata > Lepidosauria > Squamata > Helodermatidae > Heloderma > Heloderma suspectum. Next base: position 2,850,141 of record NC_139459.1, on the reverse strand, counting down.
GCCCTATCTCCTTTTCCTTCTGTGCTCCCTTAGCAGGAACAGAAAAAGTGACTTTATGTGTTCTTCCCGTGACAAAGCTATCTTAATCTTATCTAGCAATCCACATAGTATGTTTTGATAATGATAATGGAGAATTTTATTGTACTTCTAATTGTTTCTTTTTATTTAAGCTAAATGGACTATCATAAACAATATGTTTGTATAGGCTTCATTATTTACATGTGACCTTAACCTGAAACAATAAATTATGTGCGTAATTTTGCTCCGTTCCCCTACTTCCAGGATTAACAGATTTTTCTTCTCCTTTGTTTTATTAATGTTTTAATGCCTCAAAGAAAATATGGAAATACTGCATTCTGTATTTCTGTATTCCACATTAGGTAACACTAGGAACATGTCAGTATCTCCCTTTTTGGAATGAGCTCCAGAGGTGAACTAGAAGGAACAGGTGTATTGCTTTATGCCTCTCATTTGGGATAGCCAAAAGTCAGTCAGCACCCTTGGGTGCCTTTAATCCCTTCTGATGACTCCCCTGCCTTCTTGTGTTCTCAGCCTTGGTGCAAAGAGTCCCTGGGACAACATCTGCAGCAGTTTGACTCTCCCAGCCCCCTTTGTAGAAGGCAAATGGACTGCATGCATTTTTGATGTGTCTGTCATGCTCTTTGCATCACAGCTCAGTCGCTAATACTGTATTATTTTGGGAGGGGAAGGAAGCCTGCCTGCTGAGCAAACAAAAGCCAGGGAGTATGAAAATACGAGCTGGTGACACACTGCATCCTCTTGCAGTCATGGTGCAGGGAAGAAGGGGAAAGGAGTTGGCCAAAAAGGGAGCATCCGGCCAGGAAGCTCTGATTCTTGTGGAGTAGCTGACCAGTGAGTGCCCATGATCCATATTGATCCTGGAAAAAATGAGGGTGGGGTGGAATGTGTTTAAGGAGGGCTTTAAATTGAATCCTATGGGGAAGGGAGGTGTAAAGTTTGGGGTAACAATGGACGTTGGCCCATGCACTGCAACAGAGAGAACAGCTCTAATAGCACCCAATAATAGTCTTCAGACCCATGTAGGAAGAAAGCCAGACTACGAAGCACATGGTCTTCGATGTCTATATACTAATGCCCAGAGTATGGGAAACAAACAGAACGAACTTGAACTCTTAATACAGGAGGGAAATTATGACTTGATAGGTATAACTGAAGGGGCCGCGGTGGCTTAGAAGGGGCCGCGGTGGCTTAGTGGTTAAGATGCTGAACTGCAGACTGGAAGGTCGGCAGGTCAGCAGTTCGAGACCCGAGTGCTGCGTGACGGAGTGAGCTCCCGTCTTCATTCCCAGCTTCTGCCAACCTAGCAGTTCGAAAGCAAGAAATTGCAAGTAGATAAATAGGTACCGCCTCGGTGGGAAAGGTAACAGCGTTCTGTGCATTTCGGTGTTCAGTCATGCCGGCCACATGACCACGGAAGCGTCTTCGGACAGCGCTGGCTCTTCGGCTTAGAAACGGGGATGAGCACCGCACCCTAGAGTCAGACATGACTGGTTGGGGACACCTTTACCTTTTTAGGTATAACTGAGACTTGGTGGGATGACTCTCATGACTGGTATACAGCAATTGAAGGATGTAACTTGTTCAAAAAGAACAGGAGGAACAGAAAGGGAGGTGGGGTTGCACTGTATGTGAAAAATACATATCTCTGCACAGAAATACAGGAGGAGGAGCTTGGTAGCCCCATAGAGAGCATCTGGATCAAAATAAATGGTGCAAACAATAAAAGGAACCTGGTGGTCGGAGTCTACTACCGACCACCCAATCAAGGAGAAGACGAGGATGAAACGTTTGAAAAGCAAATAGCCAATGTTTTAAAGAAGCATGATGTAGTAGTAATGGGGGACTTCAATTTCCCCGATATTGGTTGGGAGACAAATTCTGCAAAACATGGTCCTTCCAGGAAATTCCTGACTTGTGTGGCGGATAACTTCCTCCTGCAGAAAGTAGGGGAAGAAACTAGAGGAAAAGCTATCCTTGACTTGATCCTAACCAACAGAGATGACTGAGTGGATAAAGTAGCAGTTACAGGAACTCTGGGGGAAAGCGACCATGTTGTACTTGAGTTCTTGGTTCTAAGGGAAGCAAAAGCCGAGTGTAGTCAAACATGTACCCTGGATTTTAGGAAAGCTGATTTTAATAAACTCAGAACAATGATCAGTAAGGTCCCATGGCAAGCAACTCTTAACGAGAAAAGGAGTCCAAGATGGGTGGGAGCTTTTAAAAAAGGGAAATTCTGAAGGCACAATTGCAAACAATTCCAACAAGAAGAAAAGGTGGAAGACAACAGAAGAAGCCAATGTGGCTTCACAAATAGCTTAGGGATGACCTGAAAACAAAAAAGGACACATATAGGAAGTGGGAAGAAGGCCAAGTAACAAAGGAAGAGTACAGGCAGGTAGCCCAGAATTGCAGGGATGGCATCAGGAAGGCTAAAGCTGAGAAGGAGCTGAGGTTAGCGAGGGAGGCTAAAAGCAACAAAAAGGCTTTCTTCAGATATGTGCATAGTAAAAGGCAGAGGAAAGAAATGGTTGTTCAGCTATTAAATAAGGATGGCAAAATGATAAGAAAGAAAAGGCAGAGGTGCTCAATTCCTACTTTGGCTCAGTCTTCTCCCAAAAGAGGGTCTATGAACCCCCTGGCAAAGGTGAAGTATGGGCTGAAGGAGCAGGATTGCAGCTTGAGATCGATAGGCATATGGTCAAGGACCACCTCATTACTTTGAATGAGTTCAAATCTCCAGGGCCAGATGAACTGCATCCTAGAGTCATAAAGGAACTGGCAGAAGAACTCTCAGAACCGCTGTCTATTCTCTTTGAGAAATCATGGAGGACGGGGGAAGTGCCAGATGACTGGAGGAGGGCTAATGTTGTCCCTATCTTCAAAAAGGGTAAGAAGGAGGAACCTGGGAACTACAGACCATTCAGTCAGACATCAATTCCTGGGAAAATTCTGGAGCAGATGATAAAGCAATCCATTTGTAAGCACCTTGAAAACAATGCAGTGATTACTCGAAGCCAACATGGATTTGTCAAAAACAAATCCTGCCAGATGAATCTGATCTCATTTTTTGATCAAGTAACCTCCCTTGTGGACCATGGGAATGCTGTAGACATCATATACCTTGACTTCAGCAAAGCTTTCGACAAAGTGCCCCATGATATCCTGATGAGCAAACTAGCTCAAAGTGGGCTAAAGGAAATGACGATCCGGTGGATCCATAGATGGCTACAGAATCGGACTCAAAGAGTGCTTCTCAATGGGACCTTCTCAAACTGGGGAGAGGTAACGAGTGTGGTACCGCAGGGCTCAGTCCTGGGCCCAGTGCTCTTCAACATTTTTATGAATGACTTGGAGGAGGAGGTGCAGGGAATGCTGATCAGATTTGCAGATGACACCAAATTGGGCGGGATAGCTAATACTTTGGAAGACAGAACAAAATTCAAAGTGATCTGGATAGACTGGAGTGCTGGGCAGAAAGCAACAGAATGACATTGAATCGGGATAAATGCCAAGTTCTGCACCTCAGAAAAAGAAACCAAATGCACAGTTACAAGATGGGGGATACATGGCTCAACAACACTACAAGCGAGAAGGATCTTGGAATTGTTGTCGATCACAAGCTGAATATGAGCCAACAATGTGATGTGGCTGCAGAAAAGACCAATGCCATTTTGGGCTGTGTTAATAGAAGCATCGCTTCCAAATCCCGGGAAGTACTATTTCCCCTCTACTCAGCACTGGTTAGGCCTCATCTGGAGCACTGTGTCCAGTTCTGGGCACCACACTTGAAGAAGGATGCAGACAAACTGGAGAGGGTTCAGAGGAGGGCAACAAAGATGATCAGGGGACTGGAAACAAAGCCCTATGAGGAGAGACTGAAAGAACTGGGCATGTTTAGCCTTGAGAAGAGAAGACTGAGGGGAGATCTGATAGCGCTGTTCAAGTACTTGAAAGGTTGTCCCAGAGAGGAAGGCCAGGATCTCTTCTCCATCATCCCAGAGTGCAGGACATGGAAGAATGGGCTCAAGTGACAGGAAGCCAGATTCCGGCTGAACATCTGGAAAAACTTCCTGAGTGTCAGAGCAATACGACAATGGAACCAATTACCTGGGGAGGTGGTGGGCTCTCCCACCCTGGAGGCGTTGAAGACGAGGCTGGGCAGCCATCTGTCAGGGATGCTCTGACTTGGATTCCTGCATTGAGCAGGGGGTTGGACTCGATGGCCTTGTAGGCCCCTTCCAACCCAACTATTCTGTGATTCTATGTCCTTGACACTGCTGTCGCTGCTACTGCTGCCTGCCATTTAGGCAGCACATACATTTTTTAACTTGCAAAACATTTTCCCTCCCAGCAACTGTATGAGAACCTTTTCTCATTTTACAGATGAGAAACTGAGGCTGGGAAAGAATGATTGGAAGGGATTGTAGCCTGGACTTGGCTTCCTTCAAATCTCCATTGAATACACCCCGCGTGCGCGCACACACACACACACATTTGCAGGCTAGCCTGGAGTTGTTGGAAGCAGGAAGTATCTGTAGGGAAAGATTACAACATCTTGGGGATTGTAGCTTAGAAAATAGAGAATTAAGGGGTGGGGACATGATAGAGGTTTATAAACTTATGCATAATTTGGAGAAATCAACCAATGTTTGGTCAACCAATGACGCGGAATGGTGGGAGATTAAGAAAAGAGAGAAAGGAGGTACTTCTTCACACAGCACATAATTCGAATGATGGAATTTGCTATCACAAGATGTAGCGGACAGCTTTAAAAGCGGTTTCACTAAATTCATTAAGGGTGAAGCTATCAATGGCTGCTAGTTATAGTATTGCCTCCAGTATCACAGGCAGTAGACTCCTGCTGGGGAACATGAGCGGGAAGGTGCTGTTGCCCTCATGTCCTACTTGTGGGTTTCCCACAGGCAGCTGGTTGGCCACTGTGTGAACAGAATGCTGGACCATATGGGCCTTTGCTCTGATCCAGCAGGGCTCTTCTCATGTTCTTGTGTTCTTAGAGAGGAACAGGGAGGGAATCAGTGTCTGTCTGTGGGAAAGTGAAATGCTTGGCCTGGGGGTTAGGACTAGTTTGTACCTTTTTTTTAATCCCCTCCTTCCTCCCTCTCCATAGAAACCCAGCAAACCAAAATGATGGGATTTCATCAGATCACTAGATCCTGTCTGCTGCTGCTGTCCCCCGGCCATTTTTTTTTTTTAAAAGAGCAGGCATCGGGCGCAGGGACTTGTTGGATCCTTAGGAGTATTGCTGCCCATTGGGAAATGCTGCTATTGCCAAGCAAAATGGGAAGCTGGTCGAGGCAGGAGAGCTGCAGAGGGCTCCGTTTGCACCCGCTTCCTTTGTTGGCTGGCAGCATGGAGCTGCCTTCAGCGATGGCCAGCCGTCGTGCCTGCAAGGCTCCTGTTTCCTCGGATCGGCCCCTTTTTAGGCCAAGGGAGTGGGCTCAAGGGATGGAAGAATATTCCTTGCTGCTGAACCATCGGCAGGGAGGGAACACCACCAGGTGGTCAGGGATGGGCTGGCAGGCGTGCCGGGTGGAGATGCCCAGGGCGGGTCTCAGGGGCCTGATACAGCCTGCCGTTGAAGCCACTTGTCTCCATTCCAGTTGCCAGGGTTTGAGGGTAAGGGGAGGAAACTGCTAACCTGTACATACAGTCAGGGCCAGAAATATTGGAACAAGGATAATTGTTTTGGCAGTTGGCCTCTGTACACCACCACATTGACGTTGAAAGGAAACACACCCAGATGGGAGCGAAGTCAGGAATTTCAGCTGTAATTCAAGGGGTTTGACAAAAGTGGGGCATTAACCATTCAGGAAGTACAGCCAGTGGCATACACACACACTCGTCATTGGGGGCTCATAAGTAATGGAACAAACCAACATTATCTCAAACTTAAGGATTGCCTTTAACACCTGGATGAAAATCCTTTGCAGTCAATGACTGCCTGAAATCTGGAACCCATGGACATGACCAAATGCTGAGTGTCCTCCCTAGAGATGCTTTGCCAGGCCTTTGCTGCAGCTGCCTTCAGCTGCTGTTGGTTTGTGGGTCTTTCTGCCTTCAGTCTTTGTCTTCAGTAAGTGAGAAGCATGCTCTATTGGGTTGAGATCAGGTGACTGACTTGGCCATTGAAGAACATCCCACTTCTTTTCCTTCAGAAACTCTTGGGTAGCTTTTGCTGTATGTTTTGGGTCATTATCTATCTGCGATATGAAGCGGCGTCCTATCAGTTTGGCAGCATTTGGCTGAATCTGAGCAGAAAGTATAGCCCTATACACTTCAGAATTCATCCTGCTGCGTTTATCAGCAGTCAGGTCATCAATAAACACCAGTGACCCGCTTCCATTGGCAGCCACACATGCCCATGCCATAACACTGCCTCCACCATGTTTGACAGATGATGTGGTATGCTTTGGATCATGAGCTGTTCCTTTCCTTCTCCATACTTTTCTCTTCCCATCATTCTGGTACAAGTTAATCTTGGTTTCATCAGTCCAAAGAATCTTATTCTAGAACTGGGCAGGCTTTTTTAGGGGTTTGCTGGCAAAGGCTAATCTGGCCTTTCAGTTCTTGAGTGTTATCAGTGGTTTGCACCTTGTTGTGAAGCCTCTGTATTTACATTCATAAAGCCGTCTCTTGACTGTAGATGTTGACAATGACATGCCTACCTCTGCAAGAGTGTTCTTGACCTGGCTAGATGTTGTGAAAGGGTTCCTATGCACCATGAGTAGAATTCTGCGGTCATCCACTTTAGTTGTCTTCCGTGGTCTTCCAGGCCTTTTGCTGTTGCTGAGCTTGCCAGGTAATTCCTCCTTCTTCAGGATGTTCCAAACTGTTGTGTTGGCCACTCCCACTGTTTTTGCTATCTCTCTGATGAGTTTATTTTGTTTCCTTTACTCGCCTGGACACTTCTTTGGACCTCCTGTTGGGAGTTCCAGTGAACAGCTACCAAATGCAAATGTAACACTCAGAACCACCCCCAGGCCTTTTATCTGCTTGATTGGTACCCAGGAAACAGGCCACACCTGGCCATGCAGCTGCTTGTCAGCCATTAGTTCCATAACTTATGAGCCACCAACGATGGTGTGTGTGTAAGCCACTGGCTGTCCTTCCTGAATGGCTAGTGTCCCACTTTTGTCAAACCCCCTGAATTACAGCTGAAAGTCCTGACTTCGCTCCCCTCTGGGTGTGTTTCCTTTCAACTTCAATGTGGTGGTGTACAGAGGCCAACTGCCAAAACAGTTATCCTTGTTCCAGTATTTCTGGCCCTGACTATATGTGTGTTTCTCTTGCATCCACATTTAGACCAAAGAAGCTGGCACTTAATTTATACATCAGACTATCCTCAGAATGACTGGGTAAATACACATTTTGCTCATGTCAAAGACAACATTTCTGGGTGTGAAAAATGGTTGTATTTGAGAAGAGTTAGTCATGGAGCTAACAAAAGGGGAGCCACCCTTGATTTAATACCAAGAAGCGCTCAGGATCTGGTTAGAAATGGAACTGTCACCAAAGTTTGTAATTACCTTGTCCAATTTGTTCCGCTCGGGTGTTACGAGTTGAGCATCATTTCCCCTGAGAAGCTGTTCTCCGTCTTAGAATGTAAAATGAGATTCTTGGAGAGAAACCAAAATGTATCCTTTTTAAATAGGCTTTACTAAAGTTCTTACTCAGACCCTCAGTCTATCTTGTACTGACTACTGCAGCCTTCCCCAAGCTGGTGACCTCCAGATGTGGTGGACTTCCAATTCCCATCATTGCCCAGCTTGGTTGGGGAGGTGGTAGCTGTAGTCCAACGCATCTGGAGGGCTCCAGGTTGGAAAAGCTTGGACTACTATAATGTTTTGTTCATTGGCTTTCTCATGACTCAGACTAAACCTATTATCCCTCCTTGGTTCACCCAGCACTAAGCTCCTTATTAAACTCCACTCATCTCCATGCTTTCACTTCCTTGATAGTTGTGTTTGGAATGCCCTTCCTTTAAGTCAGCCTTCTCCAACCTGGTGCCCTCACATGCGCTGGGCTACAGCTCCCAGAGCAAACACAGCCAATTTCCTGCTCCTGAAGCATTGAGATAAGTGTTTGTTTCTTTATGAAAAAAAAGGAAAGGAAATGTTCCTCCTGTGCAAGCACTGGGTTATTACTGACCCCTGGAGGGATGCCGCTTACGCTGGCATTTTCATGGCAGACTATAGCGGGGTGGCTTGCCATTGCCTTCCCCAATCGTGACTACCTTTCCCCCAGCAAGCTGGGTACTCATTTTATCGACCTCGGAAGGATGGAGGGCTGAGTCGACCTGAGCCGGCTACCCGAGACCCAGCTTCCGCTGGGATCGAACTCAGGTCGTGGGGAGAGTTTCGGTTGCAATACTGCCACTTACCACGAAAACCAGCATCCTAACTGGAGGATGAGAGGCTTTGCGGTGTCACACTGATTATTAAAATGGGTTCCAGGAAGGTTCTTGGAAAATTACCAACTTCTCAGCTTAATTTCTGTTCCAGATAAATTGGTATTAACAAAATTAAGGTAGATTTGTAAGCATTTAAATATCAGAACAAGCATGACTTCTGCAGAGGGCTGCCTCACCAACCTTTAAAGTCCTTTGACAGTGTCAGCAACATTTCTGGATAACAGTGATTCTGTAGCCATTATATTCTTGAAAGTCCAAAAAGTGTTTGACAAAGTTCCTAACCAAAGGGTCCTTAGTAAACTTAGCAGTGATAGGATAAATAAGAGTTCGGGTCTTCATTATGGATTAATAACTGCTTAAAGAACAGGGGGAGGGATCATAGCTTAGTAGCAAAGCACGTGCTTTGCGCACAGAAGGCCTCAGGTTCAGCCCATGGCGTCTCCAGTTTTAAGAAAGGATCAGATGCCAGTTGATGAGACCTCTTTCGGAGACCCTAGGAAGCTGCTTCCAGCCAGAATAGGCACTGCTGGGCTAGATGGACATATTCTGACTGATAGAAGTCACTTCTTGTTCCAAACAGGAAGCCAGAGTAGGTTCAAATGGATAGTTTTCACAATAGAGGGACATAAACAGTCAAATAATATGGCAACACAGAATAAGGGTCATGTGGGGAGTGTATTGTGGCTACATCTGATGTGACCACTGCCGTGTCTTCATCGATTCTGATGAAATGGTACTGTAGATTAATGGGTGAAGTTTTATGTGGGGGCAGAAGTTCAATGTTAATTTGGTTCCTGATTAAAATGTAGTGGAAGGGGATTGAATGACCGGTCACTCATCAGGAAGTTTGGTCTTCAGAAGAGCCCTGAAGCTGGATCAGACCAGCTGTTTCTCAAGTCTAGCTGCTGGTTTGCCAAAGTGGCCGACCAGGTGCCTCTGGAAAGGCCTCTTGCCACAGCTCTCTCCTGCTCCTGTTCCACAGTGGCTGGTACGCAGAGGCACCGTGCCTTTGATCCTGGAGGCTGTGTAGAGCCATCATGATGCGTAGCCATTGACAGGGTTCACTGAATGATGTGGACCTCTAGACCTGTTTGTTATTTGTCAGGAATCAAATTAACGAGGGTTTTTCTGTGGCCATTTTGTGACTAGTGCTATAATAATTTGTAACAGTCTTGTGCAATAGGCCTTTCTATTAAAATTGTACTGTTCTGATTTTGTAGCTTACTTTAAAGATTTCATTCAGCTGGCCATAGTTTCTGGTGTGCTTCATCTTTCGGGTTTTCCGTCGTGGGACAGCCTCCTTTTTGTTGGCCATGGGGGCCGATGGGCCAGCAGGGGTGAGATAACTCGGAAGGCTGCCTTTTCTGTGTTCACTGCTGTGTGAGGAGAGGGGGGGGCGAGCGAGGTGCAAAGAAAATGGTACCTGCCTTCCCGGGGCACTGTCAACACTCTTGGCAGTGCTGTGGCCATCTGGACAAGCCTCAAGTTTCCAAAGCAAGCAGCAACTTCCCTTCAGCATCTACTGCTTTCCCCAAAGTTGCATCGGGGCCCTTCTTTCCACTCCTGGCCCCCCTCCCATGCACCGCAGGAGCTGGAGAAGCTCCCTCCCCCCGGTCTGCCTTACACAAGGCTCCCCTTTTATTCTTTCTCAGGTCTGTGCTTTACATCCCCCTCCCTTGCTCACTTCTGCACCTTCGCCATCTGGGTTTGATAGAATACACACACAATTCCACCCAGCAAAGATTATTTTCCTCCATTGGTTTTTAAATATGTTTTCTGTCGCTCTAATTGGCGGGGGTTGAAGCTCAGCCAAGGCAAACGCACCTGAGGGAGGCTTGTTTTACAGCTCCCCTCACGAGGGCCAGCAAGAAACATGGCCTCTCTTACAATTTTGGGGCAAGCGGGGAGGGAGTGCAGAGCTTCTGGCGCTCATTTTGCTGACTGGGCAGGGAAGGGAAGGGGTCTGCCAGCAGCACGTTGCCAGCTGTGCCCCATGAAGGCTGCTCTGTGCTGGAGCCAGGACCGAAGGCTGCTAGCCTTGGGGGCAGGGGGGAGCGGTGCTGTGTGTTGTTCAGGCCGCCCTTCAGCCCGCTTCGAGCTGCAGTCGCGTGAGGGGGCTTGGACTGCAGACACATCCAGTGGAGGTTGCCAGGCACGCGGCGGGCGTGCTGCCCGGAAAAGAAGGGGTCTGCATCCCAGTTCTGGATAGTTGGGGGAGTCAGCTTGACCTCTGGAGGCCTCTGCGCAGCCCTGCCATCTGCTCAAATCTTCCATGCTTGCTGCTTTGCCCATCTGCCTCTCTGCCGGGGTCCACACCTTGCAAATCTTTCAAGAGAGGTTCACACAAACCGTCTGTTCACGTGCTGAACTCAACCTGGGTTGATTCCCCCCGCCCCCAGAAAAAGGGTTAACTTTTAAGTTTTTGACCTGGTCTTCTGAAGGGTTCGGTGTGTCCCAAGTAATGACTCCCTCCATCCTGAATAATCTTCAGAACATGGCTCGGGGTGACTGAGCTCTTGGGAAAACCTAAGAAGAGCCCTGGAGATGGATCAGTCTCAAGCCGTGTCCAGCATCTGCTGCTGCCCAGGTCCCCCCACAGGAGGCCCAGCAGCAGGAGGCGAAGGCAAGAGACCACCCCGCTGCCATTTTAAATGCCCGCAGTGGCCTAGCGGTTTCATCACTCCAGGCCCTTCTGGGAAATTGAAATGGTGGCTTACAGATTCAGCTGGGTGGCTAGGGCAGGTGTCAGCTAAGAGTCCAGCCAGGACACTGCATGATGCTGGTGATCGACCTCCCCATTCATGCCCACTGAGATATGAGTAGGTTGGGGGGAGGGGGAGCATGTGTGTGTCTATGCACCCCCTGACCCAGCATCACACATGGCCTTTGTGCCCAGCCCGTATAACCGTTTTTCCTCTGGATTTCCTCATGTAACTCATCCTCCCTGTCCTGGGCCCATGGTGAGAGCACGAGGCTGACATTTTCATCTGGTATGGCCAGGACCACCTGGAGTTGTTGCCATGGAAATGGGCATTTCCACGATGGGGGCTCACGCCCGCTTGTCCATTATGGGCACCTTGGTCCCGGGGTAAAGAGGAAGAGGCAGTGGTGCCTGATTTCTGTGGAGACTCCCATCAACAGGGATGGGGACTTCCCTTTCTCACCCTGTTTGGCACCTTACCACCATCTTGTTTTTTTAAAAAAACAACAACAAAGAACTGGAGCAAAACTGCGTGCAGCTGCTTGCATCTTTTCATTGTGTGAATTCTGGTATCCACTCTAAATCTGCTAACTTTCCAGCATGGCCTGTTGGGGATTCACCCAGGATGCATTCCATGTGGAATCAGTTAACCAGACACCCACCTCCACCCAGTAAGCTGTGCAGCCCTATTCCAACATTGCCTTTACACCTGAATCTAAGCATCTTTCCTAAAAGGAAAAGAGGTCAAGCTCAGCAGAAATTCTGTTCCTGACCTCAGAATTGCAATCCATTTTTCATGTTTGTCAGCACCTCCCAGGATCTTACAGACGCTTCTCCCCCCCCCCAAAAAAAGCAAACTGTCTCCTACTTGTGTACATTTAAGGCTCCTGTAATGGCTGTGTGGAGCTGACTCCCAGATCTTACATCCGACAAAGCAGACCGTTCTCTATGAAAGCTAAGTGTGCTGCAGACCAATTAAGGGCACAATCCTGTGCATGTTTAGACAGAAAAAAATGCTACATCTCCCAGCATTCTCCAGCCAGCATAGGATTGTGCCCCAAGTCTCTTAGGAGATGCACTAGTTGGGTAGCCAATCCTAAATATCTGCTGCTGCAGAATGAGACACACCCCTTTCCCAGTGATTTTGTTTCGGACGGGAGTTGCTGCGGTGATGGCCACCACATGGCTTGGCAAGGTCAGACCTGAGTAGAAAGTGATTTACGACTGGGGATGGAGTGGATCATGCATCATCACCCTCCTTCTGCCTTTCCAACTCCTGCTCTGAGTTAAGAGTGTGGCGGAATTTGGCTCCCTTTTCTCCAGGAGCTAAGAGGTTAATGGGTCCTTCTCCCCGGCTCAAGTGGCAGGCAGACTCCACAGCCCCTGACCTTTCCCAGCGGCTTTTCATGCCAAAGTTCAGGCGCACGTGGAACAGGTGGGAGACCAGAAGGGGCCTTTGTTCTGGGAGCCCGCCGAGGGCCGTTTTGCGCTGGTGGCACGCAGTGTTCCCAGCCCAGCAAGGGAAGGATCATGGGAACAGCGAGCTGTTTGCTTTGTAGCTCGCCTGCTGGCTGACCCAAGAGCCTCCGTGCTTGGGAGGGGAGTCAGGGCTAGGCCCTGTCCGGGCCAGAAGGCTTTCAGGTCCAAGGCACAGCTATTTTGCTTGCTCCAGCAGGACGGGGGTCGTGCTGCTGTGGTTTTGAAGGGGGAAGTCAAGCTGCAGAGAGCGGACAGCCACCACAGAGATCCACGTGCGATGGGGCAGGCCTTCAGAGGCGCTGGAGGGACTTTGGCCTCTTCCAGCTAGCACCAGGAGGGAGGGGCAGGGAGTAGCGGCAGGATCAGGGCCTCTCTGAAGTGGAGTACCTCAGCAGGGATCCCACAGATCATCAAGTCTAACTCCTTGCCCTAAGAAAGGGTATCCCGTGCTACTTGAACCATCCCAAACAGGTGCCTGGCTAAGCTTTTTCTTGAAAGCTTCCAAGGAGGGCTAGTGCTTCATTTATGTCTGTTACCTTGCTGTTGAGAGTGAGCGTGCAGCATAGTTTATTTTACTTTTAATGGATTTTTAAACCTCCTTTCAGCCAAAATTATAGCATAGTGGCTGAGAGAGGGGCTCATCTATGCAGAAGCTGCTGTTCCCATGGGGCCCAGAGGAGGACCCTGCCTCTGCCACAAACTCATTTGGTGGTCCTAGGCAAGCCACCCACTCTCAGCTTCAGCCCACACCCCACCTGCCATATGGGGATGACGGCGCTGACCTACCTTAAGGGCTGTTTGGAAGGATTAAAACAATACAATAAGCATTTAAACTTTATATAGCTCTATATGCATGCTAGTATTGCCTGTTGCTTCTTACCACGCCCTCAGTAGACAAGGAGGACAGAATTTCCCTGTCTCTTCTCTGACTCCCTTTTAACTATCTCATAACAGTCACTATGTTCTCCTTCAACCCTCTCTTCACTATCCAGTTCTCTCAGGCTTCCCACATCGGATTTGTCAGCAGCCCTCAATCATCTTTGTGGCTCTTTTTCCAGTCCTTTTCAAGCTGCCAACATTCTGCTTGAACTATAGTGTTCTGAAATTAATGCCAGACTTGAGATGGATGTTTTTGCTGCTTCAAGAAATGGGCCATGTACTCCTAACTCTTTGAAATGATACTCTTGCTGATGCCATTTGAAATTATGTTGGCCATATTTGCTGCAGCATCATAATGCTGGCTCAATACCATTTTGTTAACCAGATAGGCCAGCCCATTCCCTCTCCCCCACCTTAGGTGCTATCAACTGACATACATCATGTGTCTAATAATGGTGTCTGGCTGCACGGACCTCACATGCAGCTGGTGTGTTTCATTGTAGTACAGTGTGTGTATGCACATACCTATCATAAGGACGTGTAGTGCTTGGGATAATAGTTGATTCTGGCTAGTGGGAGGAAATGCATGAGCCATGGGAAGTGAAAAGAAAATACAGAGGTGTGGCGGGGCCAGTTGGAGGGGCTTTGTTGGTCTGATGTGGCGGCACGTGGCCTGCCATGAGGAAGCATGCTGCTGCTTACAGGCCCATTATGGTCTGCCTGATGCCCACTGTACCTGTGCCCACAGCTCTTATTAGCCGGTTGAGAAGTATGTTCAAAAGTGGGTCAGACACAAGTGGCAATTTGATATGGAGGGTGACCACACTGCCTTGATTCTGCTCAGGAGAACGTGAGCAAGGGTGCACAGCTACGCAAGCACCCGTGCTCGAATTCTCACGGCATCCCTTGATTGCATCCCCCTCTCTCCCCCCCAACCCCAGGCTGAGTCCAGACGAGTGTCGGTTCCCCGTGTGCTGTCCAGTTGGCCCGCCCAGGCCATGCTGCTCTTGCGTGCCTGCGTTTGCTCCATCCTGCAAAGCCCCCTCTGCCAGCAAAGAGCCCAGCCCTGGAGTTTGCTCTTCATATCTGCCGCCTGGAATCGCATCCAGCCCCCTCGTGCTCCCACCCCCTTCCCCAGCCGCCGCAGAGTTTTTACGAGCGCTTGGCTTTTGACATTATTTTTAGGAATTTCTCTAGCTTGTGGCCGGGCCTCCAGGGAGGGGGGCGGGGGGGAAACGGTTTTCCTTCCTCCCAGGCAGGCAGGAGCTGCTGGCTGCTTTGGCTGCTGCTCGGCTCGTTAACAGAGCAGTTGCTGTTCGGCAGCTGCCAGAGCCTCCCGTCACCGTAGGCAAGGGGCTCCGGCTGGGTGCAGTGGGGCGGCCGAGGGGAGGGTGTGGGCTGGGGGCTTTGGTGGGGACCGAAATGGGGGGGATTCAGTGGGGGTGCTCTCGAGCTCCAGTCGCAGCCCGCATTAAGAACAGCCCCCCTTCTTTCCCTTTTCCTTTTCCCAGAGTTTTTGTGATCTGGCAGCGGCAAGGCCATGGGGAGCAACAGAGGCAGACGCCGAAGCAGCAGCAGGACTTGAAGGTACGCTGCCGGGGCTCTCGAGCGCGGCATCGCTCTGGACGGTCGGGGCGGGAGGGAGCCTGCCGGCGGGAGTCTGGGAGCTGTGCTCCTGTTCGCTGGCATCGTGCGCGAGACGCCGGAGCAGACGTTCCACAGGTCGGAATTGGCGCAAGCGCTGCTCGTCAAACTGGGTGCCTCCACCACGCGTGTCCGTATCAGCAGGACGTGCCCGAGGTGCCCCTCGCTTTCGGAATGCTGAACTGCGGGTTCCAGGAGAATTAGTGGAGGTGCTGCAGAGGCAGCCCAGCATCGCTGAGTCATAGTCCACTGAGTCAGAACTCCAAGCCCCCTGAGTCAGTGGGCTGCCCCTCGTGGCGGACGCCTGTGTCTGTGAGTCAGAGTGTTGGTAAACGTGAGCCCAGTTCAAAGAGCGTGGAGGTGGCGTATGAGGCATACAGCTCTTTATCGCTTTTTGCATTTTGTGTTTTTCTCCCAGTGGGAGGGGTAATTACAACTGTAGTAGTTTACTGTTTGTTTGTTTGTTTGTTTGTTTGCTTATTTATTTAATGTATGTGTATCCCACTTTTAGGGTAAAACCCATACAAGATGCCTTACAGCATTTAATATGTAAAACAATAAAATACTAAAAACGCTACTAGTTTGATACTTTAGTACTGTCCCATTGATCCTGAAAAGGTTTACTTCCAAATTTATGACTGGTCGAATGTAACCCTTCATATGCTGTGGCAGTGGTGGGGAATGCTGCTTCAGTGCTTCAGTAGTCCCTTTACTACTTGTAGGAGTTAGTCTAAACTTACCCGCTGAGTTCCTCTAGCTCTGTTCTGGTAAAACGAAGCCAGACCTGTTAGCAGTGACAGTAGCAGTAGCAGACTGTGTCTCACCCAGATCTCCAAGGTCAACCAAAAGCAACCTTTTAATAGTAGTATAAACCACGTGGGTGTGTAGAGAGATTCCTGGTGTGTGCTCTGCATCTATGGAATGCTCTCCCTTGGAGATTGATCAAAACCCAGCATTTTTATCTTTTCAAAATGATGTAAGATCTCCTTGTGGTGGAATCTGGGACTCTGGATAAACAGAGAAAAGGTTGGGGCCAGCCGGTCAAGAGACCAATTCAATGTTATCTGATGAGTTAGATTTTTAAACAGACATTTTGTGTGTTTTATCTATTGGCTGCCCTGAGTGATTGAATTACTCCTCTTTTATTAGCCAACCAGGTTATTTTCGGTTCATTTCTGATTGTTCAGTTACTGTGGGCAATCCCCCTGGAGTCAGTGAGTCAGAGAGAATGGCTCCTGGTTTTGCCTTGACATATCTCTGGCTTAGAAACGTCTATCGCTCTGCATTTACCTTGCATTTACTGGTGCTAATTCAGCTCTGCTGCTTTGAAGTTCAATAGAAAGAGCTGGGTATGTTTCTCCTGGAGAAGAGAAGATTAAGGGGAGGTGTGATAGTTGTCTTGAAATATCTGAACGGCTGTCATGCAGAAGATGGAGCAGACTTGTTCTCTGTTACTCCAGAGGGCAGGACTAGAACCAATGGGTGGAAATTGCAGGGAAGTAGATTTTGGCTAAACATTAGGAAAATTTCTTAACAGTCAGCAGCTGTTCAGCAGTGGGACAGTCTGCCTTGGGGGAAGTGATGGGTTTTCCTCTGCTGGAGGTATTTAAGCAGAGGCTGGATGGTCATCGGTCAGGGATGCTGTAGATTCCTGCATCGAGCACGGGGGATCAGACTAGATGACCTCTAAGGTACATTCCAACTCTGCAGTTCTGTGATCATGGGATTGTATAGCAACCTAGATAAGCTGTGTCATGCAGGATTTATTGGGCTGATGAAACTTCTTCTGGATCCTAAGTGAGTGAACTAGTAGCATTCACTTGAGGTATTGTAGTCAAGTACACACTCCAAAGACTTTTGTCGCTCACCGGGCTAGCGTGGTTGAAGGATGGCAGTGGCAGAAAAGGGATGGTGTTGTGGTCAACATGCCTTATGGCCTTTGGGCTTCCCAGCTCCAAGTGAGTCCATCCTCCCCAAGAACCTAGGGAGATGAGGAGCAGAAGCTGGCTGTTGGAATGGCTGAGAGCAATGGGGGGTGCTTTTTCTCCATGCTGCTTCTCTGCCTCTCTGGTTCTGGATTCTTACTGGGCAGTGCTCTTTGGGCAGGTATGGCGGGCACACCCAGCATTAGAGGTGTACCCCACCACCAAGTGGACCTGCAGATGTGGTCGGGGGTGGGCTGTCAGGTCTGCATAGCCCCACCTCTGAAATGGCAACGACGGCCATTGCCTACCCTGGGCGGCTTTTGGAGGCTGCCTCACACACGGCCTATCTTTTTCTTGGCAGGGATCTAAAGGGGAGCCCGGAGGGGTGGGAAGGCAGGAGGGGCCCTGCCCACAGGTAGGAGCGGCAAGCTAAGCCCCCAGCAGACTGCGGTGTCTCTCCCACCACCCCTTTTGATCCCAAATGAGAGAATCCTCATTTGAACACCTACAGTCCTGGAAGTGAACTTGCTTTGAGCCACCCAAGTCAGCACCTCAGTGAGACGGCTTTACCGACAGGGTGACTCTACTTCATTTAGTTGTGAAAATTAGCCAGTCCTGTAGCAAACCAAAATAATAACATCAGTGTAAAATCACAATCAGAGTAGCAACACACACTGTGCTGCCTTCCCCAATCTGGTGCCCCCCAGATGTTTTGGACTACATTTCCCATCTTTTCTTATGTAATAAAAATTAAAATATAATAAATAAATCTCCCAGCATTCCTGACCGTTAGTTAAGTTGGCTGGGGCTGATGGGAGTTGAAGTCCCAAACATCTGGAGGGCACCAGGTTGGGGAAAGCCGGTACAGTGTTTCCCCCCCATCACCTTCTCCCTGATCCATGTGGCTGGGTTGAACCTGGGACGTTTTGCTGGCAAAGCAGTTGCCCTACCACTGAACCATTACAGCCCTCAAGGGGTCAAGTCTCAGGGCTAAGTTCCCAAGAGAGAATTGCCAGGGGGTGAAGCCTGCCTGGAGATGTTTGTCGTTATTCTAAGATATGTGCAGCCTAGCTGTGACTACTCAGGCCTGACAGAGACGCATTCTGCACGTGCTTAGGGGCATGCCTTAAAATGTTATTGCGTACTTTAGGGTTGACTATTTCGCTATGGCTGAATGTTCCTGTACGAAAAAGCCGGAGGGTTGGAGTTTTCAAATATGGATGTCAGCACTGGAATAAAATTCCATTTTAATGAGGTTTTATGTTGTCCCTCTCCATGTTATTGCCTTTCCTGAGCCTTTGGAACAAGGCAGACAATAAACACGTCGTCCAGCTCACCCGGAGCACTCTTCAGTTACCACCGGGAGATCCGGTGCTGGCCAGTGCTTGTGGGGGCACTGCCCTGTTAGGAAGCAAAGAGAAATGTTTTCACAGTCGAGGCCACACTGGGGCCAGCCAGTGGTTGCAGAGCCGCTGAGCTTTGTGGGTAGTGATCTTGGGCCATAGTTCAGTGCAAGGGCACAAGCTTTGATCGCAGAAGATGCCAGGTTGGGTCCCTGGTATCCCCAGCTGAAAAGGGCTCTCGCAGTCCAGAAGAAGGCTGGAAAGACCCTTGCCGGTAGCCTTGGTACAGCCAATGCAAAGGAGTTTGTTGTGATTTAAGTTGGGGAAGGAAGGTGAAATAATTGGTTATGGAGATTCGGTGCCAATATCAATCCCCATTTTAAAATGTTGGCTGTTGACTGAGTCACAGGCCCAGCGGCCAGTTCGGCAATATGGCTTCTGGACTCCTTGGAACACTCAGCTGTTTTGGATAAATCAATATTGCTTCTGAATAGATGCTGTGTATGTGGTGGTGGTGATGCGTGTGGAATGGCTCTGCGTGAATTTCTGAGGAGTTCAGATTGTTTTCAGTTTCCATTCTGAACTCATTTCAGTAATTTCAGTTTTGGTGATTTAAAAATCCAGGACTTTACTGTCTTGTGCAAGGGGTGATTTTGAATCCAGGGCATGATGATGGAAATTTTCAGGACCCCAGAACATTTCCATCATCATGCCCTGAATTCAAAATCACCCCTTGCACAAGACAGTAAAGTCCCGGATTTTCAAATTACCAAAACTGGAATTACTGAACCGAGTTCAGAAATGGGGGCGGTTGGATATTGTTTCCTTCAGTGTACACAGATGAAGTTCATAATTTCTAGTTCTTCGTTCACTGTTTTGCCCTCATGTTCATAGATCCTGGGAGGTGTTCCCTGAAACTCCAAGGCAAGTCTTCCCCAACTTGGTGCCCTCCAGATGTGTTGGGTGCCAGGTTGGGGAAAGCTGCTCGAAGGGCATATCTACAGCACAGACTTAACAGTAGTCGTCCTGACCTCTCAGGGAATCTTTGGAACTGAAGTTCTTGAGTGGAAGCTAAGGATCTCTCACATAACTTAGAGCATCTCGTGAACTAGAGTTCCCAGGATCCTTTGCAGGAACCCATGATGGTTCAAGTGGTATAAAATGAATCTTAAGTTTTGTCGTTCAGATATGCCCTGAGAGCTCATGGATGTGTTGTGCGTGTGCCCTGGAATTCTCTGATGGAGCACCTAAGGACATTTTTGGAAGTGATGCTAAAAATGCTTTTTGGACCGAGAAGTGTGAAGTTGGTTAATGAGGTGCAGGAAGTGGAAGAAAGCCATTTTAAAAATGGAATGTATATGCTAGCTGATGAAGGTTTATTTTTGACTTGAATTACAGTTGTGAGAAATTGGGGGGGGAAACTGGCTTGCATGTGAGATTGGGCTAGGGCAGTGTTGTTCAAACTGTGTTCCTGGGAAGCTTTGAGGCTCCTCCATGAGAAGATCACTAACAGAGGACAAACCTTCCTGAAAGACAGTTTGCCCACCACCGCTGATCCTCCTCTTCGATGCGTAAACACAGGGGAGCGTAGCCCTGGGTGTGCTCCCAGATGTGTTCTCGTTTCACGCAAAGTAACACTGACGCCCAGCAAGGTTGGCTGTCACCCCGCGTGAACGCCCTAGAACACTTCCCAGAGTCCATTGCAACAGTGGTTCCTTGGCAGCCACGTCCACTTGAAAAGGATTCTCGAAACTATAAAGTTTGCAACCCGCTGGGATATGGCATAAATGTTGAAATCGATAGCATTTTGCACCAGTGTTTTCAGTATTGTCTTCTGCCTGTATGAAATTGGGCCACAAAAATTCAAAAATGTTTGCAAAGAAATCTAAACACTTAATGAGAAATACAGACAGGCCTCATGGGTGAGAAGGCTGCAAACTAGACTTTTGCAGGGCTGCAAACTAGACTTTTCTTTCTACATGGATTAAAAACACATGTGGCAGGATGCTTCGGGATGTTGGGCACTGCAGCACTATGCTGGCCAACATGTGACAAGCGGTGTGTGTTTTCTCATGCAACACATTGCTTTCCCACAAGCCATTTGTACCTGTGGCTGCCAGTTTGCATGAGCATTTTCTGACCTTGCAGATAAGTGGAGTTGGGTGGGTGGAGGAGCTGCAGAGATTCTAGTGAATTCACTTTCACCCTGAGGGAGAAGCCTTGTTCACATGACCACATGGGACAGTGTTTGGTGGGGGCAGGGGTGAGTGAGTGCATGTGCGGGGCCCACCCCTTACCTCCAGGCGTTCATTGGGTTTTGACCTATAAAGCTTTGCCCAGCTCGGGACCACAATACCTGATGGAGCACCTCTCCCTAGATGACCTATTCTGGGTCTAGAGACTGAACACCAATGGAGAAGGTGATTGTGGACTCCCCAGAGACATCTGGCTGGCTACTGGTGAAAATGGCATACTGGGCTAGGATGCACCATACCTTTGCCAGAAAGGTGCTGGTTCTCACCTGGGTCCATGCCAGTGGAGTCCCAGTTGCAATCCAAGTTCAAGTATCTGTAATTTTGTATTTGTTGCTTGACACGATGTTGTGTTTTGTTGGATCAGGAGTTAAATATGTTCTTTGTGAGTATGCCCCACGTTTATAATTTCTGCTTTGTATCAGAAGCAGTTTGCAGATTGTGAATTAACCTTGTGATACCTGTTCCAAGATCCTCAAAGGATGGGAAGTTGTGTCCTTATGTTCTTCAGCAGGAGTGCAAGGGACTTTTAGTTTGATGGCTGAATTTTCTTTGAAGGCCCTGCTTATTACACAGTTCTTTTTGCTGAGGCAGATGCAGAGTACTGCACATCGTACAATAAAATTGGCAAGAGCTGGCAACTGTCAAGTACGGAGCCAGGATTCTCAGCTGACAGACGCAGGTGCAGGCATCTTGATTTTTGCAGCCACTGGCTGATACCCCAGGAATGCTCCTGGCTCCAGATAGTTAAATGTAACCCATCTTGGAGCAGTGCACAGGATTGTTTTCTAATCCCCTTGTATTATTGTTGCTCCTTGGATAGGGCTCTCTGTAAAAACAGATGAGGGAGTAAATCCATGTTTGGATTGCAGTGCTTCAGGCTGTAGGTGCGGGCTCATGTGTCAGGATGCTCCTCCTTGGAAGAACATACCTATACGCAGAAAATCAGCATACTTACCAGCTCATCCCTTCTTTGTGAGGACCAGGGCTTAGCCGCACCATGAGCTGTGTGGTTCCTAAGGCGCCTGGCTGAGAATTTTGATCTGTTGCAGCAAGGCACGAAACCCTTGTGTTTGGGGATTTTTGTCTGCCCCTTTTTCTCATGTAAAAACTTTACTGTAGGAAACACAATTGGAGCCCCAGTGCGACAACCTGCTTGCCACGTACCGCATGAAGCTACTCTCGGTCTCTTGCTAACAAGCTTGCCTTTGTTTGTCAGGATGGCTGCACCCTGAGCCACATCAGGCAGGTGGGTTCCGAGGCGTGGGGCATGGTGCCAGGGAGGGTTAAGAGCCATTAGCATGGGGGGGGGGGATTGCAGCTGATCCGTCCAGCCTCACAGAAGGGTGAGCACAGCTGCTGTGGGGCAGTGGATGTTTAAACCTCAGCAATTCACACCTCATTAACAAATTAAGGTGTTATCCCCCCATGGAAAGCCAAGAGTTGGCATCCTGGCTCCATAGGGGGCTTTTCACACACGACAAATTTCCTATATGGAAGTCAGTGAGTGCCACATAGGCAATAGCATGAGACGTGTGTTAAAAGTGTGCTTTTTGCCATGTGGAAGTGACTTTTCTGTAGGCATTTTGTCTTGTGTGAAATGTTGCCTGGGGGACAATCCCCATGGCTTTGTTTCTAATTCATTTCGGGGACAATCCTATGCCTGTTTAGACAGAAAAAAGACCTACACAAAAGTCCTACCTCTCCCAGCATCCCCCAGCCAGCCATGCTGGCTGGGGAATGCTGGGAGAGGTAGGACTTCTTTGTGTCTAAACAGGCATAGGATAGCGCCCTTACTTGTTTTAATTCCTGCTCAAAACATGCATGTGAAAACCATTGCTACAGGAAGCTTGTTACAGGCATCCGTTCATATGGTGAGACAAGGTCTTTCTACCCAGCATTCCAGCAGTGGCCAGCTCACAAGCTGGACAACATGACATGAAGGCAACAGCCTCTATGTCCTCCACATCTGATACTCACAGGTACACTGCCTCTGAACATGGAGGCTCTGTTTAGCTTCTCTGGCTAATCACCTTTGATCGACTTGTCCTCTGCGAATTTGCCTAATCCTTTTTTTAAAAAAAGCTAGTTAAACTCCTGGTTGCCATTGTATCTTGCCACAGCGAATTCAAGAAGTTAACTGGTTTGTGCAGACAACTTCTTGGTTTTGTCATGTCTTACTACAAGTTGGCTTCCTTGGAAAGCCCCAGTTTCTAATGTTGGTGCATAGGCTGCGATTAAGCTCTTCTCCAAGGGTTGTCGTGAAGAAGGAATATAGATCATTGCCCATATTAAATGATTAGCAGTAACTAAGGTTGGCACTCCGGAGCGTTTTGGCACAAGGCAGCTGTCCTGGGGTGAGGCAGCAGGAGTGAAGAGCACGCTGCCCTGGAGCAGGCTCAGGTCTTCCACCCAGAGCAAACCCTCTCCCCTTGGTCCCGAAATGCTGTCTGCCCTGTGGACACTGTCCTCCGCTGTAGGCCCAGGGGCCAGACCTGCATGCAGGGCATCTCAAGGGGGCTTTCCACTCGTCCCTTTCAGCTCCAGGAGCCAAAGCAAGCCTGTCACCCTGCAGTCCAGGCTGTTCCACAGAATGCTCGGCTTCTTCTCTGGAAAGGGAGGGTGGGATAGAATTTCTCCTGGGGAAACCACAGTTTGAAATATGGCAGTACAGAAGGAGCCTGAAGGGGACCTTGTGTGGAGTTCTCCACTGCCAAACCCTTTGGAGCAGTGTGGGATGGGGGCCCTACCCCACTGTAGCTTGGGCTTTTGTTGTTGTTCAGTCGTGTCCAACTCTTCGTGACCCCATGGACCACAGCACACCAGGCCTTCCTGTCCTCTACTCTCTCCCGGAGTGTGCTCAGGTTCATACTCATTGCATCGGTGATGCTATCCAGCCATCTCATCCTCTGCCATCCTGGCAGCTAATGGTGACTGCTAAGCAGTGGGCTAGCCAGGCTGGTTCGGGAGCTGATGCCAGTGCTCCGGAATGGAGCAGGCATTCGGAGAGGTGGGGGAAGAGGTGGTTCTTCAGTTTAAGGAGGGGAACTCCTTGTTTTACTTGATTTCTTTAAATGAGTTATGCTGCTTTCCCCAAACATTGGAAGTGGTTTACATCAACATTATTATTTTTTTAAAAAACCCACATTAAAATAGAAACAACACCAAGAACAGTGTCAGCTCAAGTTTTTGCAGCTGGCTGCCTGGCAAGGGGCAGCTCTGAGCTGCTGCAAGGATGTGTTGGTTGCTTATGGGGGGCCAGCGCTGCCTTGGGACTAGCCTGTCTGAGTGTGTGTGTCTCCTTTCCCACCCCCCACCCCCCTACTCAGCCATGCATTTGCATGTCAGCAGATGCCCTGGAGACAGGAAGGGCCGCCCTTGCTAGAGATTCCTCCAGCTCACTGAAGAAAGGACAAGCATGAAGTGATAACCATGGGGTTATCATGTTTAACCATGGTTAACCATGGGGTTATTTGCTGGCATTTTGCTCTGTCTTCCTTTCACAGAGCCATGAAGAGTAGAAAAGATAGACAATAGCTGTCAAAACCAACATTTCAAAATATGAAAGTTGTAATTAAAAGAGCTGGTTGCCTTTTTAGGTGGTGCAACACTTTGTTTTAGCTCCACTTCTCACATCAGAGTGTTTTCCCTGGGTCATTGTGTTGTGTGGAATAAAAATGTGTGAGCTCTCGGAGCAGGAGTGCAGTTTCTGCACTTTTGCTGTGTCCCAGTCCTCTGAAGAGGTGGAAGTAGTAAAAGAATCCCTCTGAGAACATGCAAAGTTGATTTCTTGCACCACTGACTTACAGCTGGCCCTTGAACCCTCTGGGGTATTCAGAGCCAGCAGTCCTAGGCAGGCATTCAGCTCAGCACCTCTCTTGTTTGGGGCATTCAGTGCAGCCCCTTGTCTTTGGCAGGCTCCTAGAAGGCCCGTTGGAAACTGGAGCTGCAGGTTGGCCTCTCCTTCCCCCTTGCTCTGCCCTGAAAAGCCTGCCCAAGCCCTGGGGCTGCTGCACAATTACAACTCAATGCAATTAAAAAACCCTGTAAAACACCAGCATGGAAACGGTCAATGAGCTAAAGAACAGTCCATTTGTTGTGCTTGGCAGAAATACTTTTATAGAACCATCGTGGCAAGAGGCACCTTCAGTCCACCCCAGCCTTGGTTGGCTGGTGGGGAGAAGGGATGGATCCTGTGCCAATGTAAGAATGCGCCAGATATTCTCCCTTGAACATTCTGAGGGCAGAATGGGGGCCTTGGAGGCAAAATGTTCCTTAATAAAACCCTTAAATCTGCTTTCCCTTGCTGCTGTTCACAGCAGTTAGGTCTTGGCTCCATGCATTGCTTTGCACATTTTCCTCCCATCTTCTCCTTCGCAGAATGATCCCAGCCAATCAGGCATCACTCAGTTAATGTAATGATGTCACAAGGCTACGTAGACAATCATATTTGGCTAAATGTTTGTTTGTTTATTTCTTACATACCACTCAATAGCCAAAGCTTTCTGGGCGGTTCACAAAAATTAAAACCACAAGTACAGCATAAAAACAATATAAAATATAAAGGCCTTAAAACTATAGTATAAAAGCACAACCAGCATAAAACCTAGCAGCAATGCAGAGATTTAAAATACAGTAACAAATTTAAAACACCAAAGCTAAAGGATTAGAATGTTTTATTTTATTTATTTATTTATTTCATTTCTATACCGCCCAATAGCCAAAGCTTTCTGGGCGGTTCACAAAAATTAAATCCAAGCAACACACAATAAAACAATTTAAAATATATAGAACATTAAAACCACAATATAACAATACAACCACAATAAAACCTAGCAGCAGTGCAGGAGTTTAAAATACAGATTTAAAACAGCAAAGATAAAAATTTAGAAAGCTAAAATGCTAAAATGCCTGAGAAAATATAAAGGTCTTCACCTGGCGTCGAAAGGAATACAATGTAGGTGCCAGGCGAACCTCACTAGGGAGCTCATTCCAGAGCCGGGGTGCCACAGCAGAAAAAGCCCTCCTCCTAGTATCCACCCGCCTCACTTCCTTTGGCAGGGGCTCAAGGAGAAGGGCCGCTGACGATGATCTTAGGGTCCGGGCAGGCACATATGGGAGGAGGCGATCCTTCAGGTAACCTGGCCCCAAGCCATTAAGGGCTTTGAATGTTAACACCAGCACTTTGAATCGGGCCCGGAAATGGACTGGCAGCCAGTGCAGCTGGAAAAGTACTGGCATAATATGAGCTCGCAGGCCAGTCGCTGTTAACAGTCTTGCTGCCCTATTTTGGACCAGCTGAAGTTTCCGGACCGTTTTCAAAGGCAGCCCCACGTATAACGCATTGCAGTAATCCAGACGAGAAGTTATCAGAGCATGGATAACTGTAGCCAGGCTATCTCTGTCTAGATAAGGGCGTAGTTGGTATACCAGCCTAAGCTGATAAAAAGTGCTCTGTGCCACTGAGTTCACCTGTGCCTCAAGTGACAGTTCTGGATCCAAGAGCACCCCCAAACTACGAACCTGATCCTTTAGGGGGAGTGCAACCCCCTCCAGAACAGGTTGAATATCACCTAGCCGGGCAGACGAACCACCCACTAACAGTACCTCCGTCTTGTCTGGATTGAGTTTCAGTTTATTAGCCCTCATCCAGTCCATTACCGTGTCCAGGCACTGATTCAGAACAGTCACTGCCTCACCTGGTTTTGACGTAAAAGAGAGGTAGAGCTGGGTGTCATCTGCATATTGATGGCACCTTAGCCCACACCTCCGGATAACCTCCCCCAGCGGTTTCATGTAGATGTTAAACAGCATGGGGGATAAAATAGAGCCCTGTGGAACCCCATGGCACAATTGCCATGGCACAGAGCAATAATCCCCCAGCACCACCTTCTGGAATCGGCCATCCAAGTAGGAGCGGAACCACTATAGTGCAGTGCCTCCTACTCCCAACCCAGACAACCTATCCAGAAGGATACCATGGTCGATGGTATCGAAAGCCACTGAGAGGTCCAGGAGAATCAACAGGGTCGCACTCCCCTTGTCCCTCTCCCGGCAGAGGTCATCCCACAGGGCGACCAAGGCAGTTTCCGTTCCAAAACCAGGCCTGAAGCCCAATTGAAATGGATCTAGATAATTCGTTTCATTCAAGAGTGCCTGGAGCTGTCCTCACCCGCTCAAGCACCTTGCCCAGGAAGGGGATGTTGGCCACTGGCCTATAATTGTTAACATCCTCTGGGTCCAGGTTAGGCTTTTTCAGGAGTGGTCTAATTACTGCCTCTTTTAAAGCGGCAGGCACCACTCCCTCTCTCAAGGAGGAATTTACAACCTCCTGGACCCAGCCGGACAACCCCTCCTTGTTTGATTTAATAAGCCATGAAGGGCAAGGGTCAAGCACACAAGTGGTCGATCAGACTTGGCCAAGCACCTTGTCCGCATCCTCAGGCCTCAGTAACTGAAACTCATCCAATAAAACTGGACCAGACGGTGCTCTGAACGCCTCTACCAATGGAACTGCATTAATGGTGGTGTCCAATTCATGACGAATCTGAGCGACTTTATCCTCGAAGTGCCGTGCAAACTCGTCACAGCATGCTACCGAGGGTTCCACCGTCTCTTTCCCTGGCCCAGAATGTAACAGGCCACGAACCACTCGGAAAAGCTCTGCTGGACGACACTAAGAAGATGCAATGCTGGTGGAAAAGAACTGTCTCTTTGCCACCCTCACCGCCACAGAGTAGGCTCAAAAGTGGGCTCTTACCTGTGTTCGGTCAGACTCAGCACGAGTTTTCCTCCACCTGCGTTCTAGCCGTCTCCCCTCTTGCTTCATTGCCCTCAGCTCAGGTGTATACCAAGGAGCTGGCCGGGCTCTGCTCAGAGGGAGAGGGCGCTTGGGTGCGATCGTGTCAACCGCCCGAGTCATCTCTGCATTCCACAGAGCGACCTGGGCTTCGACAGGAGCACCAGCCATACCAGCAGGAAAATCCCCCAGAGCCCTCTGGAATCCATCGGAATCCATTAATCTCCGGGGGTGGACCATTTTAATAGGTCCCTCACCCTTGCAGAGGGGAAAGGCCGCCAGGAGTCTAAACTTCAGCAGGAAGTGATCTGACCATGACAAAGGGACAGATGTTAATTCCTCCACTTTCAGATCACCATCCTCCTGCCCAGTCGACCATTACTGGCATAATATGAGCTCGCAGGCCAGTCGCTGTTAACAATCTTGCTGCCCTATTTTGGACCAGCTGAAGTTTCCGGACCATTTTCAAAGGCAGGCCCATGTATAACGCATTGCAGTTGTCCAGGCTAGAGGTTATCACATGGATAACTGTAGCTAGGCTATCTCTGTCCAGATAAGGGCGTAGTTGGTATATCAGCCTAAGCTGATAAAAGGTGCTCCGTGCCACCAGGTCCACCTGTGCCTCAAGTGACCATTCTGGGTCCAGGAGCACCCCCAAACTACAAACCTGATCCTTTAGGGGGAGTGCAACCCACTCCAAAACAGGTTGAACATCACCTAGCCAGGCAGACGAACCATCCACTAAAAGTACCTCTGTCTTGTCTGGATTGAGTCTCAGTTTATTGGCCCTCATCCAGTCCATTACCGTGCCCAGGCACTGATTCAGAACAGCCACTGCCTCACCTGGATTTGATGAAGAAGAGAGGTGGAGATTTCATGAAACTACTTCAGAGCAAGGGGAGAAGCATTCTCCCTTCACTCTGTACCATGTGGCCAATCACATTTGCCTGCATGTTGATGTCACAAAGCCAATTCAGAGTGAAGGCAATGCATCCTGCTGCTATGCGGAATGGATGGATACTGCACCCTTGCTTGCAACATGCCTGGAAAATTGCATAAAGTGATGTGTACACATTTTGCAGTAGTGCAAAGCTTAAATGAAAAGCCTCACTCCTTTCAGCTCCACTTTAAGGCACAATCATGGCTGAGATGCAGAGCAGGCTGGCATGAGGGCATTCAGCTGTGGCCTTGCAGGCATCACTCCCAGTGCATCACTCCCAGTGGCCTTGGCTGAATGGTGAGCTGAAAGAACCGTCTCTCTCATTTCCACTCCAAAGCCCTGTGACTTTGCTTCCAAGCCAGGCTGAGATCTGAAATCCACACAGCTCCATCATCTCACCAACAGGTTGCTAAAAGGGCTTTGTGTTAGGTAGCCCACTTCTGCTTTTCTAGTTCTCAGCATGCAAATGCCTTCTTGGCATGCTGCTGCCTCCCAGATGCTTTGCCCAGAAGGAAAAGAAAAAAGATGCCATATCCTGAGTCAGAGCGTTGGTCCGTCTAGCTCCATATTGTCTATACCTATTGGCAGCAGCTCTCCAGGGCTTCAGACAGGAGCCATTCCTAGCCCTACCTGGAGATGCTGCCAGGGATTGAACCTGGGACTGTCTTCATGCAAATCATGTGTCATCCCACTGAACTATGATGATCCCTCCCCAGGTAGAATGAGGTGCGTGCATATCTCTACCTCTGCCGGAGCCTTAGGATATATCTGTCACAGAATTCCAAGAATCAGACACTGGAAGATGCTTCTTGATTCATTTGCTCAAAGCAGCTTTTGTTAGGCAGATGGCCAACTGCCCTTGTCTATTGCTGCAGTTTACTTAGTGGTTGCAACATAAACCTCCATTGGATTAAGGGCTGATTGTTTTTCAAGGAGCCCTATGATACAGCCTGTGGTTTTGTGAATGTAATTTTGTTTTTGAAATGGAAAGATGGCACATTAGGACTTGTCTGCAACTGAGAATTTTTGTTTTTTTGTTTTTTTGCTGGAGTTCATTCCAGGAGTAGAAAGAAATATCTAATTGCCAAACTTTGTAAAGTGGAAAGAGGTTGCAGTTTTTAATGTTAAAAAAATCCCTGTAAAATGTTATAATGAAAACTTGACTGTTTCATCTTACATTTTAAAAAAATATATTGTCAAAATGTTTCCATTTCTTTTCTTCTTTAAAATGTTCACTGCATACAAGGCAAGGACCCAATTTATGCATTTGGACAAAGGCGGATCAGTTAACAAAACGTGTATTGAAAGGTGTAAGCATAAATAATCCAACCCAGCAAAGTATCCTAAAAGAGACAACCTCAATTAATCCTTCCCAGGGTCACCAAGCAGTCACCCTGATGGCTTGGCAAAATTCACAAAGAAACTAGGGTTAATGGCTTGTAGCGTTGGCTCCAGGGGCCACAGACTCAAGCTCTGCAGAAGCTGCCAAGTCCTGGTCTGTGAAGTGAGTTGCAGCTCCATCAGGGCAATCCTCTCAGCTCTTCAAGCAAGCCAGCCAGCGTCCTGCCCAGGCAAGGTCAGCAGTCTCTCTCCCCCCAGCCCCAGAAAGCAAAGCAGTTTATCTCAGCTTTCAAACTCCTAGTTCCTTGTTGCAATAAACAGCACTCTACCCATTTCAGCTCTTCTTGATTCAAAAGTCCTTGGACAAGAACTAGCAACAATGTGATAATTCCCCTTCTTCATCAAGATGCCTTTAGGGGTTAAGCAATCCAGAGTTAACCCAACAACAAACCATGTGCGACTGTTGGGTTAACTCTGGGTTGTTTAACCCCTAAACATCTCAGAGGTCCAGGTTCAGACATCACGATAACAACTCCGAACAGGGCATTCCTGAGTTGTTTCGGGAAGCAGAAGCAGGCGGCAGGCAGTGTGCTTGCTTGCTTGCTCCTGCGCGACCCCGCCAACACTTGGGTTGTTCAACCCTGTGGTTGGGCGTTCTGTTCTGTTCTACCAGCCCACAGGCCATGGCTCAACATAACACAACATTACTTCACATGGTGCAGTCGCCTTTATACTTTTACAAACCCCAAATCTTAAATTTAAAATACGCAAGTTCATTCCCATCAGTCTCTAGATGGCAAGCTTCCAAAGCCCCATCTGTTAAATACGGAACTCCCCCCAGTTTTTTAAATGTGTTTTTGAAATTTTGCATTAGCTTCAGCGCTGCGATTTTCTTGGATAATAAAAGTGAAATCTATCTTTTGAATTTGGGAGAGCCCAATGTTCCCGGAGGGACAATGACCATTTTTTCTCCTTTCTCATGGCAGCATAGAATGATTTCTGAGTCAGATGGCAGATGGGTTGATGAATGAAGCCTCTGCTGAAAGAGGGGCTGGGTTGTTGCTGGGTGGGACGATGTCTGCTTGCAGGTTCCTTCCTGCCATGTAGCTTAGGGATTTGGGCATGGCTCAAAGTTGCGTTGTGCCTCAGGGTGAAGCAGCGTGGCCTGGAATATACCAGGGGAACATGGGGTTCTTGTCAGGAGAGTAACTGGAGAATAGAATTTGGCTGCTGGGGAGGGGAGC
This sequence comes from Heloderma suspectum, assembly GCF_057233095.1. Taxonomy (NCBI): domain Eukaryota; kingdom Metazoa; phylum Chordata; class Lepidosauria; order Squamata; family Helodermatidae; genus Heloderma; species Heloderma suspectum. Next base: position 2,819,121 of record NC_139459.1, on the reverse strand, counting down.
TGCCTTTACCCTCTCTGTATCTCAGAGGTAGAACTAGTCCTCAACCCTAATAATACTTCCTCATTCTGTTGGAAAACTGCCCCCAACCAGACAAGTTCCTTAAAGACAGACATAAGTAAGCACGAATCTCCTTGTACAGTAGTTCAACTAAAACAGAGATGGGCAGTACATAAGCTGCATGCACCCCCCACCCATTGTTTTTGAGACCTGTGCCATGTCCCATGCTGCTCAATTTGCACTCACCTTGTTTCCTTGCTAGATCGGCCTCCATGGCGACTTCAGCAGCAAATTTGGTAGCGGCGGCAAATTCAGAGATGTGCAGTGAAGCCCCAGTGGGTTGTGTGTGTGGGGGGGTGTCAGTGCATTCCCTGACCCACGGACGTTGCCCACCTCTGAACTATTTTGCTTTCAAATCTCACAGCAGCCCTTTGAGGCTGTTTAGGCTGAGCAAGAGCTTCTTGGCCAAAGCCAGCGAGCTTCTTGGCCAAGGCCAGCCAGCAAGCGTCTAGCCTAGCGGTGATTTGAACCTGGCTCCCCCATGTCCAAACCCTGTATTCTGGCCAGTGGTTATGGGTTTCATCTCAAAGGCCACAGCTAAAAGTACCAACAGAAAGCAAGACACTGTGTCTCTAGGTTGAATTGGCAAGGCTTTTCCTAGAGTCATGTAGTCCATCTCTTTTCAGTAGTCTGAAAACCTACCCCCCCCCAAACGCCAGTTCTTGGGGGTGCTGCAGAACACATTTAAATTATCTTAAGATGAAGTTCTTCCCACAAAGATGTATTTATTTATATATATATATATATATATATATATATATATATATATAATTTATTTATTTATTAAATTTCTTAATCGCCCACCTGGCTGGTCGCCTGTCCACTCTGGGCAATGTACAGCAGTAAAAACAATCTAAAAGAGTAAAATTAAACATTAAAACATATTCTAAAAATACCCTGTTGTTGTTGTTCAGTCGTGTCCGACTCTTCGTGACCCCATGGACCATAGCACGCCAGGCCTTCCTGTCCTGCGCTCTCTCCCGAAGTGTGCTCAAGTCCATATTCATTGCTTCGGTGATGCTATCTAGCCATCTCATCCTCTGCCGTCCCCTTCTCCTATTGCCTTCAATCTTTCCCAGCATCAGGGTCTTTTCCAGGGAGTTTTCTCTTCGCATTAGGTGGCCAAAATATTAGAGCTTCAGCTTCAGTATCTGTCCTTCCAATGAGCAGTCAGGGTTGATTTCCTTTAGGATGGACTGATTTGACCTCCTTGCAGTCCAGGGGACTCGTAAGAGTCTTCTCCAGCACCACAGTTCGAAAGCATCGATTCTTCAGTGCTCAGCCTTCCTTATAGTCCAGCTCTCACAGCCATACGTTGCTACTGGGAAAACCATAGCTTTGATTAATGAACCTTTGTCAGCAAGGTGATGTCTCTGCTTCTTACTACGCTGTCTAGGTTTGCCATAGCTTTCCTCCCAAGGAGCAAGCGTCTTTTAATTTCATGGCTACAGTCACCGTCTGCGGTGATCTTGGAGCCCAAGAAAATAAAATCTGTCCCTGCTTCCATTTCTTCCCCTTCTATATGTCAGGAAGTGATGGGGCCAAATGCCATGATCTTAGTTTTTTTAATGTTGAGTTTCAAACCAGCTTTTGCACTCTCCACTTTCACCCTCAACAAGAGGCCCTTTAGATCCTCTTCGCTTAATGCCATTAGGGTGGTATCGTCTGCGTATCTGAGGTTGTTGATAATTCTCCCAGCAATCTTAATTCCGACCTGTGATTCATCCAACCTGGCATTTCTCATGATGTACTCTGCGTATAAATTTAATAAGCAGGGCGACAATATACAGCCTTGTCGTACTCTTTTCCCAATTTTGAACCAATTGGTTGTTCCATGTCCGGTTCTTACTGTTGCTTCTTGACCCTTGTACAGGAGACAGGTAAGGTGGTCTGGTACTCCCATTTCTTTCAGAATTTGACACAGTTTGTTGTGATCCACACAATCAAAGGCTTTAGCGTAGTCAATGAAGCAGAAATAGACGTTTTTCTGGAATTCTCTTGCTTTCTCCATGATCCAGTGAACATTGGCGATTTGATCTCTAGTTCCTCTGCCTCTTCGAAACCCAGCTTGTACTTCCGGTAGTTCTCGGTTCACATGCTGCTGAAACCTAGCTTGGAGGATTTTGAGCATCACCTTGCTGGCATGTGAAATGAGCGCAATTGTGTGGTAGTTTGAACACTCTTTGGCATTGCCCTTCTTTGGACTTGGAATGTAAACTGACCTTTTCCAGCCTTGTGGCCACTGTTGAGTGTTCCAAATTTGTTGGCATATTGAGTGCAGCACTTTAACAGCATCATCTTTTAGGATCTTAAATATCTCAGCTGGAATACTGTCATCTCCGCTAGCTTTGTTGTTAGTAATGCTTCCTAATGCCCACTTGACTTCACTCTCGAGGATGTCCGGCTCAAGTTCAGTGACTGCACTATCATGGCTCTCAGGGACATTCAGATCTTTCCTGTATAGTTCTTCTGTGTATTCTTTCCACCTCTTCTTAATCTCATCTGCTTCTGTGAGGTCCCTGCCTTCTTTGTCCTTTATCATGCCAGTCTTTGCACAAAACGTTCCCTTGAGATCTCTGATTTTCTTGAAGAGATCTCTAGTCTTTCCCATTCTATTGTTTTCTTCTATTTCTTTTCATTGTTCATTTAAGAAGGCCTTTTTGTCTCTCCTTGCTATTCTCTGGAAATCTGCATTCAGTTGGGTATACCTTCCCCTTTCTCCCTTGCTTTTCGCTTCCCTTCTTTCGTGAGCTACTTGTAAAGCCTCATCAGACAGCCACTTTGATTTCTGGCATTTCTTTTTCTTTGGGATGGATTGAGTTGCTGCCTCCTGAACAATGTTACCGACCTCCATCCATAGTTCCTCAGGCACTCTGTCTATCAGGTCTAATCCCTGAAATCTATTCCTCACCTCCACTGTATATTCATAAGGGATATGATTTAGGTCATACCTGAATGGTTTAGTGCTTTTCCCTACGTTCTTCAATTTCAGCCGAAATTTTGCGATAAGAAGCTCATGATCTGAGCCACAGTCAGCTCCAGGTCTTGTTTTTACTGACTGTATAGAGCTTCTCCATCTTTGGCTGCAAAATACATAATCAATCTGATTTCGATATTGACCATCTGGTGATGTCCATGTGTAGAGTCGCCTCTTGTGCTGTTGGAAAAGAGTGTTTGCTATGATCAGCGTGTTCTCTTGGCAAAACTCTATTAGCCTTTGTCCTGCTTCATTTTGTACACCAAGGCCATGCTTGCTTGTTATCCCGGTGATTTCTTGACTTCCTACTTTACCATTCCAATCTCCTATGATGAAGAGACATCTTTTTTGGGTGTTAGTTCTAGAAGGTGTTGTAGGTCTTCATAGAACCAATCAATCTCAACTTTTTCGGCATCAGTGGTTGGGGCATAGACTTGAATTACTGTGATGTTGAATGTTTTGCCTTGGATTCGTACTGAGATCATTCTGTTGTTTTTGAGATTGTACCCCAGTACTGCTTTTCCCACCCTTTTATTGACTATGAGTGCTACTCCATTTCTTCTAAGGGATTCTTGCCCACAGTAGTAGATATAATGGTCACCTGAATTAAATTCGCCCATGCTTGTCCATTTTAGTTCGCTGATTCCCAAGATGTCGATGTTCAATCTTGCCATCTTATGTTTGACCACCTCCAGCGTACCTTGATTCATTGATCTGACATTCCAGGTTCCTAAACAATATTGTTCTTTACAGCATCGGATTTTCTTTTCACCACCAGACGCATCCACAGCTGAGTGTCTTTTCGGCTTTGGCCCAGCCGCTTCACTCTTTCTGGCACTACTTGGAAATTCCCTCTGCTCTTCCCTAGTAGTATATTGGACACCTTCCGGCGTCATCTCTTTTAGCCTTGTGATACATTCCATGGTGTTTTCTTGGCAAGAATACTGGAGTGGGTTGCCATTTCCTTCTCCAGTGGACCACATTTTGTCAGAACTCTCCACCATGACCTGTCCATCTTGGGTGGCCCTGCACAGCATAGCTTATGGCTTCACTGAGTTACGCAAGCCCCTTTGCCACAACAAGGCAGTGATCCATGAAGGGGGAAAAATACCCTAACCCACCCCAAATGCCTGCCTGAACAACCAAGTTTTCAATGCGTGGCAGAAGTTCATTAAAGAGGGGGCAGGGCGGAGCTCCCTAGGGAGGGAGTTCCAAAGAGTAGGGGCCACCACAGAGAAGGCCCTCTCCCTCGTTCTCACCAGCCTAGCTGTCCTGGTTGATGGGACAGAGAGAAGGCCATCCGAGGCTGATCTTGCTGAGTGGCCTGTCTGGTGTTGCTGCTGTGTGTGTGTGTGTGTGTGTGCGCGCGCGCATGCGCACATTATCTCTATCTCTCTCTTTGGCAAGGAAAAGGCAGAGAGGGCCCTGTCAATGGCATTTGCCCCATTGACATTTGCCCACCCACAGGTGCACATCCAGCGCTTTGCTAACACCTGCTGTTACTGTCAGCTCAGGCAGCTGTCTGTTTGGATTGTGTCTCTGTGCCACCTCCACCTCCCACAAGCCAAATGATGTGGCAGTGCGTAGAACACATGCTGCTCGTGTGCCAATGGAGCAGAGCACCGCCCCCTCCTGCTACTCAGGAGCTTTTACCTTTGCACTCCATGTGCAGGGTGACGCGTTCTGCTGTTCGTTTTCACCGGTACGTGGCTGAAGGCATTTGCTAGTCCTCAGAACTGCAGGGATCTTGATCTTTGAGTGGAGGTGGCTCTGAGTTGGAAAAGCGGCTGCCTGAATTCCCAGGGAAGATGAATAAGGAGCAGACGGAAAAAGAGATAAAAAAGCCAGCCAGTCCCACCTCCTTGCCCCAACCCACAGCAAACGGGGAGATGCCACAAGCAGCAGACGCCCTGCGGGAAGGCATGAGCTTTCCTCTGGATGACCTGAGCATGCCAGCCCAGCAGTGTGCTGCCAGAGGATGGGGAAAGGCCCAGGACAGTTAGGCCATCTGGAAAATGCCTTCCCAGGGCCAAATGTTGTGATCTGCCTAAGCAGTACCCCCCACCCCCGCAGCCATACCAGTTTTATCACATCCACATCACCCAGCGTCCTGATTCCCAGTGATGACTATGTGCAGAAGATTTCACAGAAGGAGAAATTGGGTTCAGCATTTCTGGAACTTCCATCACAGCTACTGTTCCTCCCTTAGTTGATGAGCTGCCCTGTAAGGCCTAAAACCTGTTCCTCTCACCTCTGGTAAATCTCACACAGAGACCTCCCAAGTTTCACTCTGATCTAATCCCCAGACCTGCCTGATCTTTCCCTCCCCAAACCGTGGCATTCCCCCCTGCATCCCTGGCCCCTCCTGCCCTCATTCTTTTCACTCCCCACCCCCTGCAACCTCTCCCTTTGAATGCACTGGGGCTTCCAGAGGGATTGATCTTCTGAGTGGGGCGGGGATCTATTAATACCACCTAAGACTGGGAGTGATGGGGGGTACCTAGCCTTGTCCCATTTAATACCTGCCTTGTGTCATTTAATTCTGCCCAGGGTTGTGGAGCCTCTGGAGACACCTTTGAAATCAAGTAAGTCCCACATCAGGCGCTGGAGGCAACTCCAAGAATGTTGGCATCAAAGCTGCCAAGCCCTCTAATCTCCCCCTCACCCCTTCCCAGCGGCGGGACGCCTCCCCTACAGTTCCTGGACCACCAAGGTGGCTGTGAGCAAGGGGCATCAGGTGGCTCTTGCGGCAGTGCTAGCTGTCTTGGCAGTGCCTCCCCTTGGCCTCTCTCACTGCTTAGCTCTCTCTGTCTCTCAAGAGAGGCTCCAAACAAGAAACCCACAATGAAAGCGATGCTCTTGCTGTCCTGGAAAGTTGGCCCAGGCCTAGCGTTTGCCCCAGGAATCCCGGCCTGCTCTGTGGCAGCCTCCCCCCCCCCCACGGCCCCATATCCAAAGAGGGCATGGCACTGAGCTAAAGAAGCGCCTCTGTGCACACCCCAGGGAAGCCAGAGGCGGCAGTCAAGCTGGAGGGGACGGGGAGGCCCAGAGAGGCCTGGCTGCCCAGTGGAAGAGCTCTGGCCCCTGCCTGGCCAGTGGAGACAGGGCGCGTTACCTTGGTCCCAGCAGCATGTGCCCAGGAACTCTGCCCCTGCTCAGAGGGCAAACAGTGTGCACATGACGGAGATGCGCTCAGAAGGCTCAGCGGGTGGGGGCCAGCTTCCGCAAAAAGTTGTCTTCGGGAAGACACCTGGAGCTAGCCCAGCCTTGCGGTAGGGATGCACCAGAGGAATCTGGAGCCCCCTCCCTCTTCCTGGGCCACCAGCGCGATGCCTGTTTTCCAAATGCATGTCTGCCTCATTCATGCATCATGTTTCCAGGGATATGCTGAAGAAGAATCTGCGGTGTGTGCTTTGAACTGCAGTAGGCGAGTGGGCTTTCAGGAGATGCCTTCCGTTCCCGCGCAGGGCCACGCCGGCTGCTGGACCGGCCAGGGAAGGGTCTTTCCTGAGGGTAAACTGAGGCTCTCTATGCAGTGTTCCCTTCCCTTGGGCCGCCCGGAATCTGCCTCCAAGTGCAAGTGGGCACCCCCCCCAGCAGACACTCCCCCCCAGGCTCCACGTGGACCATCCGAGCCTCTCTGTGCCATCTGCCTCAGCGATGGCCTGGGCCTGCTGTGCAGCCAGGTGGGCTTGGCTGAGGGGCGTCAGGGGCCAGCGAGTCTGGGCGTGGGGCGTGGGCAGCTGCTTTGGCCTCCGAACAAGGGAGGATCAAAAGGGCCCTTGTTTGGCTGGACCCTGTGGGTTCCCACTCGAGGTTCCCAGGCTCAGTGACGAGGCCACCCCCCGCCAGAGGCTGCATCCACACAGCCGTGAGTAGGAGCACTTGTTTGCCTGAGAGTGCCGTTGTTCCCCACGTTCCGAGGAGGGTTGCGACTGCCAGCCCTTCCGCCCCTCGTGCTCAGCTGTGCCGCCTTCCCGCTCATCTCTTTTCCAGGACTGGCTTTTACGCTTTGTTCATTTTTCTATGGGTTGGGAATTATGGGGGTTGGTCCAGCACATCTGGAAGGCCACCAGTTGGGAAAGGCTGTGCTAAAGAGCCTTCTTATGGAACAAAAGAAAGGGGCACCCTGGGAGCTATGCTGGCCCCTTTGCCCTGGTGACCCCTGGGCCCATTTTAGAAATGATCCTGCTTCTGCCTGCCCAGCCCCACCCTGGCTTCTGTCTCTTGGTCATGCTGGAGTGTGATGGAACATTAGGAGCGTGTGTGGGAGCAGAGCATGTGGTCTGTCATTGATATACAGCTGCTGCCCCAAGGTCTTGCTGGGATGGATGTCTCCCTCCTCCTCCTTTTCCAATCCACTTCAGAATGGACATTGATGTGAGTTTAGAGCAGCTTTCCCCAACCTGGTGACCTCCAAATGTTTTGGCCTACAACTCCCAGCATTCCTGACCACTGGGAATGATGGGAGCTGCAGTCCAGAATATCTGGAGGGCACCAGGTTGGGGAAGGCTGGTGGGGGGGGCATTATTACCAGGAAGATCAATCGTTGAGTAAAGGGTTCTTTGCTGGTAGACTTTAATGTCAAAATCCTCCTCAGCTATCTAGTGTGACCCCCTGGCTCAGCCCACTCCAAAGAGGCCACCTCCTTCTCCAGTTGTTAATGGGGTCTGCCCCCCCCGCCACAGCTGCCTGGGAGGTAATCCGCTCTGCCCTGCTCTGCTGAGTGCAGAAGGCACTGGTTCTTTAGCCAACATTTGGGCAGTGGGTGTTGCAGGGAGGCTGGCCTTGTGAGGCCAGGCTTGGCCCGAGTCCCGCATCAAGCGTTTGTAACTGTGCCCCTGCTAAGTGTTGGTTGGCACCGTCGCTGCCTGCCCACGGCCTCTCCCATCTCTTGATCACTTCAGCTGTGCTCCTGGCTCCAGCGGAGAAGTTCTGCCAAAGAGAAAAACTGCTTTGCTGGGCTGGCAGGGAAGGCGATGACCTGAGATGGAGCTCTTCGGTGTGGAGGAGGCCGGGAAGAGGAGACCTTTTCTTTGGATGCCATTTCTCTTCCTCTCTCTCCAGCAGTTTCAGCTTCACCAAGTTGGTGCCAGTATCCATGCCCTCTCCCCCGACTTCGCCTGGCCAGTCGTGCCAACTTGGCTTTGGTTAGCAGCTACAAAGGCTTCTGGGTGGGGCAGGGCCTCTTTTTGATTGTCATGCTCCTCGCAGACCTTGCTTCCCTGATGCATTCTCTCCCCCCCACCCTGGATTTGCTGTCCTTTCCTGTTCTTGGCCCTTCAGGTGTACAGCAGGGTGGGGTGGGGAGGGGAATACCCCTTATCAGTGGTGTAGTGGAGCCAGGGCTTGCAGGGACGCAGCGCCAGCTCTTTTTTATTAGCAGGACCACTGGCGCCATCTGCCAGCCCCTCAGACCCTTGTTCCTCCTCTCCGCTGAACCGCAATCCTCACAGTAGCTGTGGGCGGGGCGGGATTTTCCCAGGACGGTGTATTGTTCTGCACTGTATTTTGGGGTGTCTTGGTCTTGAATGGGTGATTGTGACCCCATTAGCTTTCCAAAAGACCTGCTCCGGGCGGAGGTGAAAGCGGCTAGAACTGGTGTGTTGATGTGGATCCACACAGCCGCCTGCGTTTGTGGCCTCTCCTTGGGGCTGTGGCTGTGAGGGCTGTCAGGGTGTGTGCCTGCCCTCCTAACCCGACCGCTGCTCCACTGCCTCTCACGTAATGGCAGGCGTCCTGGTGTCCAGGGCTTAATTCCCATCTTGCTGTGTCCTGAGCAGGATGGGAGCTAAGCACCCACTCCCTGAAGGGCAGTGCAGCAGTGGCATCGCTTCCTCCCATCGTGGTGGGTCCTCTGGTGGCATCAGAACTTTCTTCTCACCCACCCCCTCCTTCAGAGAAGAGCAGAGGGAAGGGAGGATTCACTCCCATCCTACTCAGGAGAGATGGACCTCGGCACACGCTTCCTTTCATCCTCCCCCAGAGAAGAGGAGGGGGAGGGGGGTTAGCTTGGAGAGCTGCACCTCCCTCCCCCCTCCCCAGGACAGCAGGATGCTGTGAGGAATGCTGGGAAGGAAGCAGGATCCCTTTTCCTCCAAAGTCAAAAATATGATTTGTTAGGCTGCCTAAGGATGAGCTCCCAGAATTCAGGACGTTTAAAGCGGCATCCACACACTGGCACATGAATAATACCTGATATTACAGCCAGCAGGTCCACTCGTCTGGTCCTCTCCCTGCACCAGCTGTCATCCTGCTCCTGCTGCTTGGAATCACCTCCCTTCCAAAGACCCTTTCCCAAACTCATCTCTTCAGCTACCCCAGCCTAAAAAGAATAGCACAAGATCCCTGAAGCTGGATCAGACCCAAGGGCAGTTCCACCCAGCATCTTGCTCCTTGCGGTGGCTGGCCGGATGCCTTCAGGAAGCCCTCAAGCGAGACATGGAGGCAAGAGCCCTCTCCTGTGGTTTGCCTCTGGATGTCCCATCTAGACAGTGTGGTGTAGTGTGGTTGACTGGGACTCAGGAGACCTGGGTTCTAGTCCCCACTGGGCCACGAAGCTCCCTAGGGGACTTTGGGCCAGGCGTTAACCCTTAGCCTAGCCTACCTCACAGGGCTCTTGGGAGGATGAAATGGAAAGGAGGATCATGCATGTCACCTTGGGCTCCTTAGAGGAAAGGAGGATATAAATATCACAAACAGATAATAGGCATTGACAGTCCTTTCCTCCACCTTGATGCCTTTGTCCAGCCCACAGCTGTCACCATGTCTTGTACAACGTATTGTGCAACACATTCCATACAGTAATTATGCGTACGTTTATTAATTTGTCCTTCCCAAATCTACTTCTGCTCCATTCAAGCAGATGACCCCCCCCCCCACACACACACACACTGCGTTCTAATCTTCTCAGAAGGCGGAAAACACAGCTTCTCAGCCTCCGTGGCCACCTAATGCCCTGTTCCCACTTTATCCACCTGCTCATTATAAAGCTCTGAATTTTCTCCTGTTCCTGCCTTTTCTGTCTGCTTGCAGGCCTTTTGGGCAGGGCAGGGGATTCCCCCTTTTCAAAGGATGGTTTCCTGAACTACTTTTACGAGCTTTGCTTTTGGGATAAATCATTTGTTTCAAACTCTGGGTTTGCTGCTCCTGCTGCTATCCAGACAATGATGTAAGCTTCCACACATAATCTCTTCCAGGCTGTTCATTATCTTAATTTAGACACAGCAGTGTAGTCAGCATACCATTCTTTTGCTTATTTCCTCTTTTCAAGGTGGTGTGTGTTTTAACCTTTTCATAGAATATTCCTGGTTTGTCTGGAGGTTTGAGAATTCTGCCCCATTCTCCAAAGTCCTGCTGTTACTGGTGACTTATCATGGCACTGTCATCCAGAGCATCACAGTACTGTGAGGAGCGGAGGGACATTTAGCTTATTTATCTTAAGCATTTCAAAATAAAATAAATTTCCCTCTAGCATTCCATTCAGAGTGCTGGGAGTTTGGACCCAGCGCACGAGGAAGAGCCTCTCCTCCATTTGTGTGTCATTGTGATGGTTAACATCAGCTGAGAGCACCATTTTGACCAGGTGCTCTGTGTGCTAAATCCAAACTGCAGACATGCAATCTATGGTGAGTGAACACATACACATGGGGGTAGGTGGGAGGGAAGCAGGATTTATGCATATTATATAAATGCATTCCTCACCTTTCCATACTAGGTGCCCAGGTAGTTAACAGCAACAGCACTACACTGTATAAGGCAGCTTTCCTCAACCTGGTGGCCTCCAGATGTGTTGGACTGCAACTCCCATCATCCTCAGCCAGCATGGCCATTGAGTGGTACAGTCCTTGCCCCAACTTACATTCATTTGAATGTTGGAATGGAGCCAATGGGTCTGGAGACCAAGTCCCATGAAGACTTTTTGTTTGTTTGTTTGTTTGTTTATCAATCACATTTATCTCCCACCTTTCTTCCATCCTGGAACTCAAGGTGGCTCCATGGGGTTCCCAGGTGGTCTCCCCTCCAAGCACTGACTAGACCCAGACCTGCTGAGCTTCAGCACGGTGGCTGCCTCCTGTGCCTTCAGACTGTGCCCTGGGTTATCTTGTTGTTGCTGCTGTTTGGTTTTATGATCAAAAACTGTCCTGAGGGCAGTTGCCAGTTGGACGGTATCCAAACCTAATAAAATAAACGCATCGATAAGAAAGGTTGTAGGGGTTGGGTATGTTCAACTTGGAGAAGAGACGATTAAGAAAGTGATAGGAAAGCCATCTTCAAATATTTTAGGTGCTTGTCACGTAGATAATGGTGAAAATGTGTTTTCAGTTGCTCCAGCAAGTTGGACTGGACCTGAAGGAGTTCAAAGTACAAGAAAAAGGGTTTTGACTAAACATTAGGAAGAACGCCGTGACAGTCTGAGCTGTTTGACGGTGGAGTGATTGCTTAGCAAGTGGTGGACTCTGCTTCATTCCAACCATTTCCAGAGGGGCAGCTGTGTTAGTCCGTGGCAGCAAAGACAGCAGTGAGTGGCACAGACTCTTTGTTGTTCGTCCTTCATTAGGGGCTGGATGGCCACCTGTCAGGGTTGCTGCCCAGTGGGTTGCCTGCATTGGTCTAGATGACCTTTGGGGTCTCTCTCAAGTCTAGGATTCTACGCGTGTGCATAGGTTGGGGGCAGGGGCGGTTGCCACAGTCTTGCTTCCCACCTCCCTGCATTCACTATCCATCAATGGCATGTCTTAGAAGGGGCTATTGAGAAACATTCTGGCTGCTGCCCGATTCCTGTAGGTTTTTTCTAGTGTTGTCTTGTCGGGATTGGTTCTTCATAACCAGGATTAAGTGCGTGGGAACACTGAACTGATTTTTGTTCGAAGTAGCTTATATACAATGGATGCTTTATCTCAGTGGGTTGATGGCCATGTGTGTGTGAAGGCACCATTGCCTGCCCTCCAGCCAGGGCAGATTAGGAACAGAGAGAAATAAACCGAGTTCGCTCGGAGCTCTCAAATTCCGTGGCCCCTCTTCCGCACAAGCGTTCGTGCCGAGGAAGCGAAGATCCCAGCTCCTTCAGGTGGGCCCCAGATTGGCCTCCCTGCCCGGCAGAAGGTTGGCTGCTCCTTTCAGCACACGGAGGCCCAAGCGTGCTGTTCCCATGGCGACAGCCCTTTGGAGGAAGTGATCCTCCTGTGAATCGGAAGGTCCTTTGGAGCACCTGGGCACGCTTGTGTAAATGCAGCCAAAGGCTGAGGATATTCGGGAGGGCTGACTGGCTGGAGTCTCTCTGAGCCCACCAGGCCTGGGGAATGGTAGAATTTGGTCCTGGGGCAAAGTGCTCTGTACCTGGGACCCCATGCTGTAGGCCTGAGCTGATTTGTTGGGTTGGTGAGTGGAGAGTCTTTGCTTGATGGTCCCTAGGGGGCTCCCATCTGGTCCCATTCCACTCATGGTTTCTCTGAATTCTTCCCCATCCGTGTGTGAAGGGGGAGCATTGATGCCCCCTGCAGGCTGTGGCTTGTGTTGCTGCTTGTCCTGCCTGTATCCAGGCTCCCATTCCTAGTTGCTCTGTCACGGACACACGGACACACACCCCTTGGCCCTCTGCTCAGGCTCTGCTGGCTGCTTATCATCAAGGAGACTTTGCATTACACATTTCCATGGCTGAATGTAAAAACATCTCACTTCCATGGCTCTCTGGCAGTCAAGGAGCCTCAGTCTATGGGTGGACCAACATCTCTCTCTCTCTCCCTCCTCCCCCCTTGGGAAAACACCTCAGTGGTTTTGATACCCGGACATGTGAGGATTGATTTGCACTCCATGCCACAAGCATGCTTGTTGTTGTGATGACACGAAGTGTGAATGAAAGAAGTGGGTTTTCAAATTAGGGATGTATGAGAAGTTTGTTTCAGATAGCTTTTGATCAGGATTTGCCCAGATCGCACCTTCCGGACTGAACATGGACTTGGATGCAATCTGAGGTCGAAGTCCGTACGTTCCTGCACTTACAGTGTGATTTGCAGACCAAAAAAATGCATTCGACAGCATGTGTACATTTGAAAAATGTGCATGAAAAAGTGCACGCTTTTGAAAAATGTGCACAAATACACTCTAATCAATGAGAGACGAACGTGTACATTTCAAAGATGTGCACAATTGATGCATGCATTTGGAAAAATGCACGCGAAACTACGTACGGATTTTCATGTGAAAAGAAAAAACCAACACTCGTAATCTGATACAGACTAAAGTCAGAATGCGTTTGGAAATGGAATTTAGAGAACTTTGGCAAGCTGGAGTTTTGCTGATTTGCACATCCCTATTTCAAACCTGAGAGCTGGACTATAAGGAAGGCTGAGCGCCGAAGAATTGATGCTTTCGAACTGTGGTGCTGGAGAAGACTCTTACGAGTCCCCTGGACTGCAAGGAGGTCAAATCAGTCAATCCTAAAGGAAATCAACCCTGAGTGCTCACTGGAAGGACAGATGCTGAAGCTCCAATATTTTGGCCACCTAATGCGAAGAGAAAACTCCCTGGAAAAGACCCTGATGCTGGGAAAGACTGAAGGCAAAAGGAGAAGGGGACGGCAGAGGATGAGATGGCTAGATAGCATCACCGGTGCAATGAAGATGAACTTGAGCATGCTCCGGGAGAGAGCACAGGACAGGAAGGCCTGGCGTGCTATGGTCCATGGGGTCACGAAGAGTCGGACATGACTGAACGACTGAACAACAACAATTTCAAACCTGCAAGGACATACTGTGGCTGTCTGCTGGGAAGCTGTGATTGGCAGCTGCTTCCCAGGTGTGTGCTAGAAACATGCTCCCTTGTGTTGAGAAACATAATCTACACTTTGTACTGTGATATCCACTTCAGTGAATGCGACTTCATCTGTAACGACATGCTTGCACATGATGCGTGAAGCAGCCCTGAGCAAGTCAGTGATTTGAGGTCTATATAATAGGACTGCAGCAGCATAGCTGCCATTATGCAGTCTGAAATCCTTTAGCAAATGATGCATCTAGCCCTATTTCCATCATAGCCAATTCTGAGGCTGTTACCAGTACAACAGCGTGAACACATGAGGTTGTCTCATCTTGACATCTTGTGTGAGTTTGCAGTGCCATAAGTTGCAACATTGTCCTGGCACACCAGTCCTTACACACACACACACACACACACATAGAGTTTGAACGTCTGAAGCTGCCTTCCGCATCAGGAGGGAACAGGCCAGGGAAAGCACCAAAAAACCAGAAGAGTGGAGGAAGTGGTGTGTCTCCAATTGCTGCTTGAGACCAACAATTGGGTTTGTAATGATCATGCAGCACCTTGTGACCAGATCTTCACAAAATCCATGGCTACTTCCAAGTACCAGCTGCTCCCCTTCACTCTTAAACTGAGTCTGACGTCATGTCCAGCTGTCTCATATGGCCTAACTGTCAGTGGCATCGCAGGGCCTCAGGCAGCCCCCCTCCCTTCCCAGCTCTGCTTGTTCATTCGTCCAGTCGCTTCCGACCCTTCATGACTTCATGGACCAGCCCACGCCAGAGCTTCCTGTCAGCCATCGCCACCCCCAGCTCCCCCAAGCTCGAGTCCATCGCCTCCAGAATATCATCCATCCAGCTTGCCCTTGGTCAGCTCCTCTTCCTTTTGCCTTCCACTTTCCCTAGCATCAGCATCTTCTCCAGGGTGTCCTGTCTTTTCATTATGTGGCCAAAGTACTTCAGTTTTGCCTTCAGTATCATGCCCTCAAGTGAGCAGTCTGGCTTTATTTCCTGGAGGATGGACTGGTTTGATCTTCTTGCAGTCCAAGGCACTCTCAGAATTTTCCTCCAACACTACAGTTCAAACGCATCTATCTTCCTTCGCTCAGCCTTCCTTATGGTCCAGCTCTTCCAGCCATAGGTTACTGCGGGGAATACCATTGCTTGAACTATGCGGACCTTTGTTGTCAGTGTGATGTCTCTGCTCTTCACTATTTTATCAAGATTTGTCATTGCTGTCCTCCCAAGAAGTAAACGTCTTCTGATTTCCTGGCTGCAGTCAGCGTCTGCAGTAATCTTTGCGCCTAGAAAGACAAAGTCTGTCACTGCCTCCACGTTTTCTCCCTCTGTGTGCCAGTTATGAATCAAGCTGGTTGCCATAATCTTGGTTTTTTTTAGGTTTAACTGCAATCCAGCTTTTGCACTTTCTTCTTTCACCTTCATCATAAGGTTCCTCAGCTCCTCCTCGCTTTCAGCCATCAAAGTGGCATCATCTGCATATCTGAGATTGTTAATGTTTCTTCCAGCAATTTTAACTCCAGCCTTGGCTTCATCAAGCCCAGCACGTCGCATGATGTGTTCTGCGTACAGGTTGAATAGGTAAGGTGAGAGTATACAACCGTGCCGTACTCCTTTCCCAATCTTAAACCAGTCCATTGTTCCATGGTCTGTTCTTACCGTTGCTACTTGGCCGTTATACAGATTCCTCAGGAGGCAGACAAGATGACTTGGTATCCCCATACCACCAAGAACTTGCCACAGTTTGTTATGATCCACACAGTCAAAGGCTTTAGAAGAGTCAATAAAACAGAAACAGATTTTTTTTGAAACTCCCTGGCTTTCTCCATTATCCAGCAGATATTGGCAATTTGGTCTCTAGTTCCTCTGCCTTTTCTAAGCCCAGCTTGTACATCTGGCAATTCTCGTTCCATGAGTTGCTGGAGTCTCCCTTGCAAGATCTTGAGCATGACCTTACTGGCATGTGAAATAAGTGCCACTGTTCGATAGTTTGAACATTCTTTAGTGTTTCCCTTTTTTGGTATGGGGATATAAGTTGATTTCTCCAATCTGGTGGCCATTCTTGTGTTTTCCAAATTTGCTGGCGTGTATCACCTTGACAGCATCATCGTGCAAGATTTTAAACAGTTCAGCTGGGATGCCGTCGTCTCCTGCTGCCTTGTTATTAGCAATGCTTCTTAAGGCCCATTCAACCTCACTCTTCAGGATATCTGGCTCTAACTCACTGACCAACCCGTCAAATCTATCCCCGATATTATTATCCTTCCTATACAGATCTTCCATATATTCTTGCCACCTTTTCTTGATCTCTTCTGCTTCTGTTAGGTCCTTGCCATCTTTGTTTTTGATCATACCCATTTTTGCCTGAAATTTACCTCCGAGGTTTCTAATTTTCTGGAAGAGGTCTCTTGTCCTTCCTATTCTGTTATCTTCTTCCACTTCCGTGCATTGCTTGTTTAAAAATAATTCCTTATCTCTTCTGGCTAACCTCTGGAATTTTGCATTTAATTGGGCATATCTCCCCCTATCACTGTTGCCTTTCGCTTTTCTTCTTTCTTGGGCTGCTTCCAGCATCTCAGCAGACAGCCATCTTGCCTTCTTGGTTTTCTTTTTGTTTGGGACATTTTTTGTTGCCGCCTCCTGAACAATGTTGCGAACTTCTATCCATAGTTCTTCCGGGACCCTATCTACTAAATCTAGTAAGCTGTTTCCCGCCTCCCAGCTGAGCAGAGCAGAGCTGCTCCAGCTGCTCCAGGGACTACAGAAGCAAGCAAGCTCCCAGAGAGTGAGCAACCAGAGCGAGCGAACAGGGGGAGCAAACAGGAGTTGGCCAGGGGAGTTGCAGTGGTAGAAGAGACAAAGGAGACAGAGGCTAAGAGTGGGACTCTGCTTTTAACCTCTAGTGAGCAGAGGAGCAGGCACAGGCTAGTCTAAAACAATCACAAAGCTGGACACAAAAAGGGAAAAGAGGCTATGGAAGGACAAGACTCTCCAGTGGTGGTGACCTGCAAGGTGTGTGCAATGTTAGTTTTATTGCCTGAGAACAACATGGCCTACACCTACAACAAGGGCAAGGTGATCACGCTGCTGGAAGAAAAAGTAAGTGGACTGGAGCGGCGACTGTCGACCCTCCGGGGAATAAGGGAACACCAAGAGTTCTTGGACAGACTGGGGGAACTACAGCAGCAAAGGGCAGACCAGAAGCTTGAAGAGCAACAGCAAGATGAGGCAGAAATGGGAAATGCTGAGATGAGGAAAAATGGAGTAGAGGATACTCCTTGGAAAAGGGTGACAGTTGGGAGAAGAAGAACTAGATGCCACTCTGTACCAGTGGAAGCAGTGGAGCTGTGGAACCGATTCCATGAACTTGCGGATGAGACTGGAAGACAGCCTGCAGAGGAAGAATCACAGGGGAACCTGCATGAGTGAGCAAGAGGCTGAAGGTCAGTCAAACAGAGGCGATGAAACCCAGGCCTACAAGAAGAAGAAGAGAAGAGTGGTAGTAGTGGGAGACTCCTTGCTGCGTGGGATTGAGACCCAAGTATGTCTTGAAGACCCGTGGACTCGCCAGGTATGTTGTCTCCCGGAAGGATGGATTAGAGACGTGACTGAAAGGTTGCCTGCACTCACAAAGCCCACTGACACGTATCCCTTTCTTCTCATCCATGTGGGAACAAATGATACCGCCAAGCGGAGCTACGAAGAAATCACGTCAGACTTTGAAGCTTTGGGCAGGAAACTCAAGAACTTTGGGGCCCAGATAGTTTTCTCATCCACCCTTCCAGTAGTTAGAAGAGAGATAGAAAGGGAATGAAAAATACTCCGGGTGAATGACTGGCTACGATGGTGGTGCCGACGAGAGAGATTTGGATTCTGGGACCACGGGCTATACTTCCGGGAAGATGGGCTGTTGGCTAGGGATGGGTTGCACCTCACAAAGGCTGGGAAGAATGTATTTGGCCACAGCATGAAGAACTTCATCAGGAGGGCTTTAAACTGAATCCTACGGGGAAGGGAGAGGTAATGTTGGGGGTAACAATGGACGTAGGCTCATGCTCTGCAACGGAGAGAACAGGTCTAATAGCGCCCAATAATAGTCTTCAGACACATGTAGGAAGAAAGCCAGACTATGAAGCACACGGTCTTCGATGTCTATTTAGGGGTGTAAGAATTTCTCCACGAATCTCGGGGAGGCCGAATGCCAGAGCATTCGGCCCCCCAAAATTGGTGGAGAAACGGTCTTCCCCTCTGCCCCCCCCCCGGGACGGGACTTAGCTTGTGCGAATGTCCCTGGCGGCGGGGCGGCGGCGGCGGCTGCAGCAGCCAGTCTTCCGACCGGCTGCTGCCGCCACCATTTCCAAGTTTAAAAAAACAACAACAACGTGATAGGCTATGTAAAGTTTTACGTAGCCTATCACGGCTAGATTTTTAAAAAACACCGTGATAGGCTACATAAATGTTTACGTAGCCTATCATGGCTGAGTGAAAAAACAACAACAACCATGCGTATGCAAATGGCGGCGCCCATGGGCGCCGCCATTTGCTTACGCGCGGTTGTTGTTGTTATTTTCACTCAGCCGTGATAGGCTACATAAACATTTACTTACCCTATCACGGCTGACTGCAGGGACGCAAACGGTGGTGGCTATGGCCGCCGCCATTTGCTTCCTGGCAGGACAGGAGGGTTCACGGCCAGAGGGATGGGGCGCCTCCCCCCCGGCCAGAAGGGGGAGGGACGGGGCGCCTCCCCCCTGGCCAGAATTTCAGGGGGGAGGGATGGGGCGCCTCCCCCCCGGCCAGAATTTCAGGGGGAGGAACGGAGCGCCTCCCCCCCCCCCACGAATCAAGCTTCGGGTTCAGGTAAGGGACTTTCGTACATCCCTACTCTATACTAATATCCAGAGTATGGGAAACAAACAGAACGAACTTGAACTCTTAATACGAGAGGGAAATTATGACTTGATAGGTATAACAGACTTGGTGGGATGACTCTCATGACTGGAATACAGCAATTGAAGGATATAACTTGTTCAAAAAGAACAGGAGGAACAGAAAGGGAGGTGGGGTTGCACTGTATGTGAAAAATACATATCTCTGCACAGAAATACAGGAGGAGGAGCTTGGTAGCCCCAACAAGATCATCTGGATCAAAATAAATGGAGCAAAGAAAAAAAGGAACCTGATGGTCGGAGTCTAGTACCTGCCACCCAATCAAGGAGAAGACGAGGATGAAACTTTTGAAAAGCAAATAGCCACTGTTTCAAGGAAGCATGATGTAGTAATAATGGGGGACTTCAATTTCCCCGATATTTGTTGGGAGACAAATTCTGCAAAACATGGCCCCTCCAGGAAATTCCTGACTTGTGTGGCGGATAACTTCGTCCTACAGAACGTAGAGGAAGGAACTAGAGGATGGGCTATCCTTGACTTGATCCTAAACAACAGAGATGACTGAGTGGATAAAGTAGCAGTTACAGGAACTCTGGGGGAAAGGGACCATGTTATACTTCAGTTCTTGGTTCTAAGGGAAGCAAAAGCTGGGTGTAGTCAAACGCATACCCTGGATTATAGGAAAGCCAATTTTCATGAACTCAGAGCAATGATCAATAAGGTCCCATGGCAAGCGACGCTAATGAGAAAAGGAGTCCAAGATGGGTGGGAGCTTTTAAAAAAGGAAATTCTCAAGGCACAATTACAAATGATTCCAACAAGAAGAAGAGGTGGAAGACAACAGAAGAAGCCAATGTGGCTTCACAAAAAGCTTAGGGATGACCTGAAAACAAAAATGGACACATATAGGAAGTGGAAAGAAGGCCAAGTAACAAAGGAAGAGTACAGGCAGGTAGCACAGAATTGCAGGGATAGCGTCAGGAAGGCTAAAGCTGAGAAGGAGCTGAGGTTAGCAAGGGATGCTAAAAGCAACAAAAAGGCTTTCTTCAGCTGCGTGCATAGTAAAAGGCAGAGGAAAGAAATGGTGGTTGAGCTATTAAATAAGGATGGCAAAAAGATAACAGACGACAAAGAAAAGGCAGAGGTGCTCAATTCCTACTTTGGCTCAGTCTTCTCCCAAAAGAGGGTCTATGACCCCCCTGGCAAAGGCGAAGTACAGGCTGAAGGGGCAGGATTGCAGCTTGAGATAGATAGGCATATGGTCAAGGACCACCTAATTCCTTTGAATGAGTTCAAATCTCCAGGGCCAGATGAACTGCATCCGAGAGTAATAAAGGAACTGGCAGAAGAACTCTCAGAGCCACTGTCTATTCTCTTTGAGAAATCATGGAGGACGGGGGAAGTGCCAGATGACTGGAGGAGGGCTAATGTTGTCCCTATCTTCAAAATGGGTAACAAGGAGGAACCTGGGAACTACAGACCAGTCAGTCTGACATCAATCCCTGGGAAAATTCTGGAGCAGATGATAAAGCAATCCATCTGGAAGCACCTTGAAAACAATACCGTGATTCCTCGAAGCCAACATGGATTTGTCAAGAACAAGTCCTGCCAGACGAAACTGATCTCATTTTTTGATCAAGTAACCTCCCTTGTGGACTGTGGGAATGCTGTAGACATCATATACCTCGACTTCAGCAAAGCTTTCGACAAAGTGCCCCATGATATCCTGATGAGCAAACTAGCTCAAAGTGGGCTAGAGGAAATGACGATCCGGTGGATCCACAATTGGCTACAGAATCGGACTCAAAGAGTGCTTCTCAATGGGACCTTCTCAAACTGGGGAGAGGTAACGAGTGGGGTACTGCAGGGCTCAGTCCTGGGCCCAGTGCTCTTCAACATTTGTGTTAATGACTTGGAGGAGGAGGTGCAGGGAATGCTGATCAAATTTGCAGATGACACAAAATTGGGTGGGATAGCTAATATTTTGGAAGACAGAACAAAATTCAAAGTGATCTTGATAGGCTGGAGCGCTGGGCAGAAAACAACAAAATGACATTGAATAGGGATAAATGCCCAGTTCTGCACCTAGGAAAAAGAAACCAAATGCAAAGTTACAAGATGGGGGCTACGTGGCTCAACAACACTACAAGCGAGAAGGATCTTGGAATTGTTGTCGATCACAAGCTGAATATGAGCCAACAATGTGTTTTTGTTGTTGTTGTGCAGTCGTTAAGTCATGTCCGACTCTTTGTGACCCCATGGACCATAGCATGCCAGGCCTTCCTGTCCTGCGCTCTCTCCCGGAGTGTGCTCAAGTTCATATTCATTGCATCGATGATGCTATCTAGCCATCTCATCCTGTGCCGTTCCCTTCTCCTTTTGCCTTCAATCTTTCCCAGCATCAGGGTCTTTTCCGGCGAGTTTTCTCTTTGCATTTGGTGGCCAAAATATTTGAGCTTCAGCTTCAGTATCTGTCCTTTCAGTGATGTGGCTGCAAATAAGGCAAATGCTCTTTTGGGCTGCATTAATAGAAGCATAGCTTCCAAATCCCAGGAAGTACTAGTTCCCCTCTACTCAGCTCTGGTTAGGCCTCATCTGCAGTACGGTGTCCAGTTCTGGGCACTACACTTTAAGAAGGATGCAGACAAAACTGGAGAGGGTTCAGAAGAGGGCAACAAAGATGATTAGGGGACTGGAAACAAAGCCCTGTGAAGAGAGACTGAAAGAACTGGGCATGTTTAGCCTTGAGAAGAGAAGACTGAGGGGAGATAGGATAACACTCTTCAAGTCCTTGAAAGGTTGCCACAGAGAGGAAGGCCAGGATCTCTTCTTGATCATCCCAGAGTGCAGGAGACGGAAGAATGGGCTCAAGTGACAGGAAGCCAGATTCCAGCTGAACATAAGGAAAAACTTCCAAACTGTTAGAGCAATACGACAATGGAACTAATTACCTAGGGAGGCGGTGGGCTCTCCCACACTGGAGGCGTTCAAGATGAGGCTGGACAGCCATCTGTCAGCGATGCTCTGACTTGGATTCCTGAATGACAGAGTGTCAGGGTGGAGACTGAGCCCATAGAGCCCCAGAGCAGTTCTGATTCTGAGGAGGAACAGCAATCCGTGGGAGAGGAGCTTGCTCATCTCTCACAAGCACAGCAGCTGTCAGAGATTCCTCCTGCCAGCATTCCTGGGATAGATAGTGACCCTGGCAATGAGACAGTGCTGGAGGGGGGGCTTGCTGGACGCTCGGCGCAGACGCAGGGAGCGGCGACAGATGGAGGGCGCGGAAAGGAGGCGTAGCGCTTGCTTGTTGTGCAAACAACGGTCACGTCCCGAGGACCCAAAGGAAAGAGGGAGGATCTCTCCCTAGCACCTAAGTTCAGGGTCTTCCCATGGTTCTCCTTCAAATGGGGACCAACTGCTTTTCCTGGAGCTTAGGCTACTCTGCTATCTTTCCCCAGTGCTGTTCCTTGCTTTGGTGCTAGCGACTAGTATTCTGAAAGAGTCATAAAGGAATAAAGTCTCAGAAAGAATTCCTCGTCATCTGTGTCCGGAGTTGGCTATTGGTGGGGACTGCAAGAGGCAGCTAGGGCGCTCCTGACAGCTTGGTCCCCATTCCTCTTTTTTCTCTCTCTCTGCTCCTACTGCCTCTGGAGGCTGCCATGGACCCGGCAGTGCAAGCTCTTATGCAAGAGAACCAGGCTCTTCGTGATCAAGTGGTTCAACTGACGAATGCCATACAGAGTCTGCAAGCTGTCGTTCAACCCCCACCACCTCTGATTCCCCCCCGCCGCAAGTGCCCGGTGGCTCTGCCAGAGAAGTTTTCTGATGAGAAAGGACTTTTTTAGATTTTCCAGGCTCAATCAGGGCTGTACATGTACCTATGACCTGAGGATTTCCTGACAGAACAGGTTCGTGTGGGCTTCATCATTAACCTACTTTCAGGCATGGCAGCTAAATGGGCTTCAGGACTTCTTCTCGCTAATGACCCCTTGCTCGGGGACTATCAAGGTTTCATGACAGTGATGGCCAGTTTTTTCGGTGATCCCCTGCGCACGCAGATGGCTTCTTGGGAGATTCGCTGCTTCAGGCAGGGCAAGGACTCAGTTTCTAGCTACACGACAACTTTTCGCTTGCTGATGCGGGATTTACAGTGGAATGATGCCGCGCTGATGGCTCAGTTTTTGGATGGTTTGAACGACAAGATCTTGGATGAGTTGGCACACATGCCTAGCCCGCCTACTTTGGAGGACCTCGTCCAGACCTGCCTCCAGATAGATAGTCGGCTGGAGGGGCGCCAGCAGACCCAGCGGGGAGCCAGGGGGCTGAGATGTCCCTCCTCCCATTCCCCCACGTTTCCTGCCCCCTCCCCCACCCCCACCCCTGTGGTGGGGGCGGAGGAGACCCCGATGCAGCTGGGAGCTACCCGAGCCCCGCTGCCGCCGGAAGAACTAGAGTGGCGGAGCGCCGATGCTTTCGGTGTGGAAAGCTGGGACATTTCGCCAAAACCTGCCGTGCTAGAACAGCAGCCCCACTGCCTCCCCCTCCTCTCCTTCCTCCTCCTCCTCATCCCTAGGCCTGACTAGGCTGCCCCCCAAGCCTGTTGGGGGTTTCCAGTGTGGGGGTCGGTTCCCCACCAGGTGGGTGCCTTCCGCAACCCCCCCGCCCTCCCATCTGCTATTGCATGTTCACCTCTGCTCCTTGCAGTGGGATGGGGTGGAGGCCTTGGCTTTAGTGGACTCTGGGGCTACGACCAGTTTCATGGATGAAACGTTCGCTCTCTTCCACAAGATTCCTACCCTGCCTCTTCCTGCCCCCTTGGCAGTGGAGACCATCAATGGACATCCTCTTTCTTCAGGCGTGGTGACCCGGATTACAGCTCCGCTCACTCTGCGCACCCAGTCCCACATTGAGCAGATTCAGTTTCACTTGGCCAGGGTTCCCCAATACCCAATCGTGCTGGGTGTTTCCTGGCTCTCTAAGCATAATCCTCAGATTTCTTGGGGGCTTCAGCAAGTGGAGGTTTCATCTCCCTACTGCCAGAAGCATTGCCTCCCAACCCCGGCGCCGGTCCCAGTCCAGGCCTTAACCCTTTCCTCCCCCTCCTCGTCTGCTTCTTGCAGTTCTTCAGCTACCGTGATCCTCCCAGAGAAGTATGCGGCTTTTCGGGATGTTTTTGACAAGAAGGAGGCCAACCAGCTTCCCCCCCCCCCGCCCTTTTGACTGTGCCATTAACCGCATTCCTGGGGCGACCATCCCCGCTGGCCGGCTGTATTCGATGTCGGAGCCGGAGCTTCGAGCTCTGCGGGAGTTTTTGGACACAAACCTCAGATGTGGCTTCATTCGCCCCTCCCCCGCCTGCGCCCCTACCATGTTTGTGCACAAGAAATCAGGCGAACTCCACCCAGTGCACGATTTCAGAGCTTTGAATTTGGTCTCGATCCCCGACAAGTATCCCTTCTCCCTCATACCAGAGATGCTGGAGCGCCTGGGGCGAGCCATGATTTTCACAAAGTTGGACCTGCGTGGCGCCTACAATCTGATTCACATCTGGGAGGGGGATGAGTGGAAGACCTGTTTCGGCACCTGGTACAGAGCATATGAATACCTAGTGATGCCGTTTGGGCTCGCCTGCGGGGCCCCCCCCCCACGTTTTCGCGTTTTATGAATGCCATCTTCCGGGACTATTTGGACACTTTCCTCATTGTTTATCTTGATGATTTACTTATATTTTCTGAGGACCCCCATCAGCACCATGTCTCTGCTGTCCTCCAGTGCCTCCACGAGCACCACCTTTATGCCAAGCTGGAGAAATGTGCGTTTGACCTAACCTCTTTGGACTATGTTGGCTACATTATCTCAACTGATGGTATCAGGATGGATCCTGCAAAAGTCCAGGCTGTCCTCTCCTGGCAGGCTCCATCCACCAAGAAGGACTTGCAACGTTTTCTGGGGTTTGCTAATTTTTACAGAAAATTCCTGCCCAGCTTTGCTCGGCTGACATCTCCTCTCACGGACCTTTTAAGGGACGGAAATCTCCTTTTCATTGGACTGCATCTGCCCAACAGGCTTTCGAGGAACTTAAGAAGCTTTTTAGTTCTGAGCCGATCCTGTTAAATCCCGACCCGAGGAAGCCTTTTGTAGTGCAAACTGATGCCTCTGACTTTGCGGTGGAGGCGGTGCTTTGCAACCCTGTGCCTACCACTCCAGGAAGCTGAACATGTCTGAGAGGAATTATACCATCTGGGAGAAGGAACTGTTGGCCATCAAGTCCGCTTTGGAGACCTGGCGTCATCTGCTGGAGGGGGTACAGCACCCAGTCGAAGTTAGAACCGACCATCGCAACCTGGAACATCTTCAGACCGCCCGTGCCTTAAACCAGCGGCAGATTAGGTGGTCGCTTTTTTTTTCCTGGTTCCACCTTAAGATTTGCCATGCCAGGGGGTGAGGGAAATCCCCCCCCCTCTGATTCTTCCCCCCCAACGCCTGGCGGCAGCTGCGGTGCCTCACTCTTGGGAGGAACGTATTCACTCTGAACAGGCTCAGGATGCTTTTGTTCTCACAAAAGTGGAGGAATTGGGGCTAGCCTCTGGCCTCCCCCACTCTACCCCCTTCTTTTTGCGAGGTGGCCTGCTTTACCATTCCGGCCGGGTCTATGTGCCTTCTAGACCCCTCTGCGAGAAGGTCCTCCATCAGTGCCACAACTCCCCCACCACTGGGCATTTTGGCTTCACCAAGACCCTGCACAGAGTGACGCGGGATTTTTGGTGCCCTCGTGTGTGTTGGGGCATCAAGACATATGTCACCTCCTGCCCAACCTGCCAGCGGGCAAAGGCCCCCTCAGGCAAGCCCACAGGCTTGCTGCACCCCCTGCCTACCCCTTCAGGTCCTTGGAAACTGCTCTCCCTTGACTTCATCACTGACTTGCCTCGCTCACACGGTAAGACCACTATTCTGGTGGTGGTAGATTTGTTTTCTAAAATGACCCATTTCATCCCCTGCTCTGGGTTGCCCACAGCCAGGGAGACGGCGGAGCTTTTTTTGGTGCATGTTTTCCGGCTCCACGGATGGCCCGAGGGTCTCATTTTGGATAGGGGGGCCCAATTCACTGCCCATTTCTGGAGGGAGCTACTTGGGCTTCTCTATGTGATGCTCCATCTTTCTTCCGCCCACCATCCACAGACGGACAGTCAGACCGAGCCCACCAATGCGACTGGAGCAATATTTGCGCTGTTATGTCAACTACCAGCAAGATGACTGGTTTTCCTTGCTGCCTCTTGCAGAATTTGCTTATAACAATACCTGCCATGCTTCCACCCGCCAAATTCCATTCTTTGCCAATTTTGGTTACCACCCCAAGGCTTTCCCATCCACCCTAGCTCCCTCTTTGGTGCCTGCGGCCCATGAGTATTTAGAGAAGTTGCAAGCGGTACACCACCTCTTACGGGACTCCCTCGAGCAAGCCAAGACAGCCTACAAGGCCTCTGCAGAGACCAGCGGCGCCAGCTGGGTCCGTCTCTGCAACTGGGGGACTGGGTTTGGTTGTCCACCCAATACCTCCCCTCTCACTCACCCACAAAGAAGTTCGCACCTCGCCATACAGGGCCTTTCCAGATTACAGCCCAGATTAACCCTGTTGCTTTTCGTTTGGCTCTCCCCACCTCCATGAAGATCCATCCTGTTTTTCATCGGTCCTTGCTGTCCCCCCTGGTTTCTGGCGACACTCATCGCTCGGCCAGCTCCCCCCCACTGCCAGTGCTAGTGGAGGGGGAGGAGGAGTTTGAGGTCACAGAGATTCTGGACTCCCGCCTTTCTTGCGGCCACCTGCATTATCTGGTGGACTGGAAGGGGTACAGGCCAGATGAGTGATCCTGGGAACCCGCGGAAAATGTGCATGCTCTGTTGCTGCTGAAGTGCTTCCACCAGCTGTACCCCCACAAACCTGGGGGCCCAGGGGGGAGCACGAGGGGGGGCCTCATGGGAGCGGGGATGATGTCAGGGTGGAAACTGAGCCAATAGAGCCCCGGAGCAGTTCTGATTCTGAGGAGGAACAGCAATCCGTGGGAGAGGAGCTCGCTCATCTCTCACAAGCACAGCAGCTGGCAGAGATTCCTCCTGCCAGCATTCCTGGGATAGAGAGTGACCCTGGCAGCGAGAGAGCACTGGAGGGGGGCTTGCTGGACACTCGGCGCAGACGCAGGGAGCGACGACAGATGGAGGGCGCGGAAAGGAGGCGTAGCGCTCGTTTGGCACGCAAACAACGGTCGCGTCCCGAGGACCCAAGGGAAAGAGGGAGGATCTCTCCCTAGCCCATAAGTTCAGGGTCTTCCTGTGATTCTCCTTCAGGGTCTTCCTGTGATTCTCCTTCAAATGGGGACCAACTGCCTTACCTGGAGCTTAGGCTACTCTGCTATCTTTCCCCAGTGCTGTTCCTTGCTTTGGCGCTAGCGACTAGTATTCTGAAAGAGTCATAAAGGAATAAAGGAATAAAGTCTCAGAAAGAATTCCTTGTCGTCTGTGTCCTGAGTTGGCTATTGGTGGGGACTGCAAGAGGCAGCTAGGGCGCTCCTGACATAGAGCAATACGACAATGGAACCAATTCCCTAGCGAGGTGGTGGGCTCTCCCACACTGGAGGTGTTCAAGACGAGGCTGGACAGCCACCTGTCAGGGATGCTCTGACTTGGATTCCTGCATTGAGCAGGGGGTTGGACTCGATGGCCTTGTAGGCCCCTTCCAACCCTACTATTCTATGATTCTAGTCCCTTAAATCTATTCTTCACCTCCAGTACATATTCGTTAGGAATATTCGTGAGCTCATATCTAACTGATCTATTCTGTTTAGTCTGATTCTAAATTGTGCAATAAGAAGTTCGTGATCTGAACTACAGTCAGCTCCAGGTCTTGTTTTTACCGACTGCATAGATGTCCGCCACCTTTGGCTACAAAGGATGTAGTCAATCTGATTTCGGTGTCGACCGTCTGGTGAAGTCCATGTATAAAGTCATCTTTTCAGTTGTTGGAAGAGAGTGTTTGTTATGCACAGTGAGTTGTCTTGGCAAAACTCTATCAGCCTATGTCTCGCTTCATTTTGTTCTCCCAGACCATGCTTGCCCGTAATTCCAGGTGTCGTTTGACTACCCACCTTAGCATTCCAGTCTCCTGTAATGAAAATAACATCTTTTTTTTTGCGTACTATCCAGTAGGTGCTGCAGATCCTCATAGAATTGATCTGCTTCTGTTTCTTCAGCATCTGTGGTTGGGGCGTATATTTGGATCACTGTGATGTTAAATGGCTTACCCTGAATTCAAATTGAGATCATTCTGTCATTTTTTGGATTGTATCCAAGCACTGCTTTAGCCACTTTATTATTAATTATGAAGGCTACTCCATTTCTTCTGTGGTCCTCTTGTCCACAGTAGTAGATCTGGTGGCCATCCGATGTGAAGTGGCCCATTCCAGTGCATTTCAGCTCACTGACACCCAAAATGTCTATATTTAATCTTGACATCTCCCCAGTAACCACATCCAATTTGCCCTGGCTCATAGATCTTACATTCCAGGTTCCTATGGTGTTGATCTTTAGAACATGGGATTCGTCGTTCACCACCAGCACCATCGGCTGCTAGCCGTCCTTTCGGCTTTGAGCTAGCTGCGTCATCACATCTGGGGCTAGTTGAACTTATCCTCTGTTCCTCCCCAGTAGCATTTTGACCATCTTCCGACCTGGGAGTCCCATTTTCCTATGGTATACCGACCTATCTCTGGTTGTACTGATCCATTTAGTTTTCATGGCAAGAACACTGGGGTGGGTTGCCGTTTCCTTCCCCAGGGATCGTATTTAGTCTGACCTCTCTGCCATGACCTTCCCATCTTGGGTGTCCCTTCACGGTTTAGCTCATGGTGTCATTGAGGTGCTCAAGCTCCAGCACCACGACAAGGTGACGATCTCCTCTGCTACCTGATACTGTTTTACCTGGCGGTGTCCAGGATTGAAGCTGGGACCGTCTGTGTGCAAAGCAGGGCCTCTGCCGCCGGTGAGTGGTGGACGCTTCCCTCATTGCATTTGGGCCAGCACAGTTGTTTGTAGGTCTGGCCTCTCCCACAAGATGGAGACTGACTTGGTACTGAAGTAAAAAGTATCCTCCCCACCCCATAAGCTCATTTTTTTTTTCAGGAATGCAGTGACTTTGGCTCCTTGATCCTCTTGAGCCCTGTTAGTAAACACACTTGTATGCTTTGAACTTCCACTGACTTGAAAGGCGCTTGAGTGTGAATATGTTTAGAATTAGGTCCTCTGTTGGCAAGTTGTAACCCACAATTATTTGTTGTTTATGCCATTCATAAATTGTGGCTTGTGACTTCACTAGGCTGCTTTGCTCTGATCTCACCGTGCATAACTCATGGCTGAAACCGCACAGGGCTTAAAATAGCGGAATCCTCCAAGCCGGTGTCTTGTGAACGCCCAGCTCTCCAAAACTTTTGGTGGCCATTTGCAAACTTCCCATTGGAGGTCCCTAAACGCGATGAATGTTTGCAGTGGGCAGATGTCAGGTCTGTCGCTGGTGGGGCGAATTCTAGACATTTTAGCATAATTCTCTTGGTGAAGCCCAGATGTGTCTGCTTGCTGACAGAGCAAGAGCAAAGGAATTAAGAGCTAGGAAGGAGAGCGACCTTCTGAGAAGC
This sequence comes from Heloderma suspectum, assembly GCF_057233095.1. Classification (NCBI taxonomy): domain Eukaryota; kingdom Metazoa; phylum Chordata; class Lepidosauria; order Squamata; family Helodermatidae; genus Heloderma; species Heloderma suspectum. The sequence continues at coordinate 2,789,740 of NC_139459.1, read as the reverse complement.
AGGCAGGTAGCACTTCTCTTGTCACAGTCCCCTGGGAATGTTTGTTTTGCAAGGCTCGCCGAAATGCACAGGCCATTCCCAGAAAGGTGACGTTCTCTCTTGCACAGGCCCTGTTCCGAAAATGCCCCACTGAAATGAAGTTCTTCATGGACAATGTGGTGACGAAGGGGCTACTGCAGAAGAGGCCCCTCGCTCTCTGCAGAGCTTTTGTCCCTGCCAGGGAAAGCCGGAGGGCCGCAGCAGTGTTGCCTGACAATGGTGCTCTGCTCCACTTAACAAACCTCGCTGAGCTGCAGCTACTGCTATGTAGTGGAGGGAGGGGTGGCACCAGTGGCACCCCCCCCCCCCCCGCGATGTCCTTGTTCGCATAAAGCTCCTGCTGATTGTTCTACAGGCTGATTAGGGGGAAATAAAAGAAGGGAGCAGATCCAAGGAATCTCCCCCCCCTTGTGTATTTTCTTCTTGTAAAGGGGACGTATCGATGCAGGCAGAGACACTGCCTGGGGCAAGGGGTGGTTAGAAAAGGTGGATTGTGACTGTGAATAACAGAAGAGTGTGAGAGTATGCGCCTGGAATCTGTGCTGTTTTGTTTTCTTTTTAAAAGAAGGGCAAGTACCTAGTCTGAAGCCTAAGGATGGAATATTTGTAAATGTGCAGGCTTCATTTCTCCGCACCCTGCCTTCTTTATATATTTGTCCAACTGCCTCCCCCTTTCCTTCAAATCCCACATTGAGACCTATTTCTTCAATAAGGGCTCTCTGGAACCACCCCAGACTCACTTGTATCGATTCTTCCATAATTATTCTCCCCCATGCCTAAAATCTTCCCCTGTCTTCTTCTAAGAAATCTTATTTGTCTGCTGTCTGTTGCAAGGCCTCAGGCCAGGGACTTCTGTATATCACCTAGCATGCTGTTGGCTCTTGATTAGGGCCACAGTCTGATTAAAAGAAATTGTATTTATATGATATTTAGTCAGATTGATTAATCAAATATAGTTAAAAGCTATTTCTGAAGCAAGAAGCATATTTTCTTACTTTTTGGACAATGTAGATGTGCGTCCCAGCATGCATCCTCTTAGAAGAGGCATCTTCCACTGTGTGTGAGAGAAGGGAGAAGGCTTCTTTTAAGATGGTGCACACACCTACAGTTCTTTGTTGTTGTTCAGTCGTTCAGTCGTGTCCAACTCTTCGTGACCCCATGGACCATAGCACGCCAGGCCTTCCTGTCCTGCGCTCTCTCCCGGAGTGTGCTCAAGTCCATACAAAATCTGTCCAATTTAATCAGGAGCAACATTAGTCGATGAAGGCTGCAATCCTAAATATCCTAATCTAGGAGTAAGCCCCATTGGACACAATAGGACTTACTTCTGAGTAAACATGTACAGCAGGGGTGTGGAACCGCAGGCCTGGGGACAAAATCTGCCCCTTTTGGGGTCCCTGTCCAGCCCTCTGCATTCTCGAGGCCCCCTTTCCCACCAGTCGTTCGATGGTTTCCCAGCATTCGTCCCTCATTCTGAAAGGTAGGAATGCCTCTGCTGAGGCTGAGTTACTGGCAGGAAGGGCCCTTAAGCTCAAACAGGCTGCCATTTTTGTATTTTTGGACCAGCCCCTTTTGCCTCCCCCCCCCCAAGGGCTTCTCCAAAATTCAATCCCACCCTTGGGCCAGAAGAGGTTCCCCAGCCCTGATGTACAAGACTGTGTTTGAATCAGACTTTCAGCAGGACCCCAGCTAAGAGCAAGCTGGCTGCGAAACAGCTAGTTCTGAAGAACTGGAAGTCACAGGGAACCCCCAGATGTGAATCGATGGATCCAAACTTTATTGGTGTAGGCAGCGCACAAGATGGGAAACAAATCGTCGGTCTCTTGCAATTACCAAATGAGGATGGTGTGAGAGTGGAGCATGGAGGGTGGATGGATCTACGACAGGGAGTGTAAAAAGATACTCTTATTACGTACATTTCTGAAAATTATTTGAAAACTTTAATAAAATATAAATAGCAAAAAAGTGTGGTATTCAGTTCATCAGATGGATTGATTAAACATTGCAGCCCTAAATGTTTCGTTGTAGCAATAAACTCTGACAGAGGTTTCTGGTGCAGTGCAAGGCAGGCAGGCAGGGCCTCACGAGGCGCCTGTGTTGTGATGCTGGACTTGAGGTTTCCGCAAGATTTGTTTTTTTCCTTTGGGTGGGGCCTTCGATCCTGTCTTTCCAAGGCTGCAAGCAAGAATCTCCCAGGTCGCTCTTTCTTTCTACCCGTGATTCAAAAAGCAGTGGACATGTTTTGAATAACTCCAGGTTCTGCATCCCCCAGATGCCTCTAGCTGCTGACTACAGTGGGAGCGTGTCTCCCATAGAAATGATGGAGCCGCATCTTTTCCACCCTGGCCCTTAAACTGCAGTCCTGTCCTGTCTTCCCAGCCTGCTTCCTGGTGCGTGGAGGGGAGGAGGAGGAGGAGGAGTCTCCATTCAGCACCGGAGGTGGGGAGGGGAGGGTATGCCTGCAGCACTTGATCAGGGTTGCCGTGTTCTTGGGCAGCCAACGCGTCATCCAGGGGGCCAAACGCGCTGTCCTTTCCCTTCCATCCTGCCTTCCTGGAGCCCTGGCCTTGCGGACGAGCCTGGCTTTGCGCCGTGACGTGGGGCCCACGAGGCAGCGCATGCTTCCCTGATCATGGATGGGGCTTGCGCAGTGCCTAGTATCTCTGTGATGGCCACTGGGGAGCCTGCCCGGGCAGGGCTCCTGCCATCCCTCGTTTACAGCCCGACAGCACTCGACTTGCCCACGCTGCCTGGGATGGTTTTCATAATGGCTTTTGGCTTACAAAAACTGAATAACAGCAAAGAAATACAAGTTCACAATTTACAGAATCCAAATGTTTTCCTTTCAGGACTACAGTTAAATGCGAAATACGGCTAGTTAACATTGCAGCTGTAGAGGTAATGTTTCATTTATTGGGTGAGCGCCTGCGAGTCATGGATTTTTCTTGTGTTTTAATGGGGAAAGCGTGTGGAGGCCGAAGGACTTGTAGTCCTGTTATTTGCATGTGGGGCTGAACAACCTATGTGGAGGAGGTGACCGGAGGGCAGAGCTGCCAGCCACGTCAGAGCAACGGCCCACATCAGGTGGAGCAGACCCCTCTTTTGTGCTAGCCTGTGCTGGGCGCACTAGAAAAGGGATAGAAGGGGGAAGTCGTGGGAAGCTGAAGCCGGTGGCTGGAGCGAGGTGGGGTGTGGAATTGCAGACCTGGCCCAGTTCCCTGTCCCCATGGTGCCTGCTCCTCCACACTTCTGTCCTTGACCTTTCATTTCCTGCTGTCCAGCCACTTGCCCAGTTCCATACCACAGCTTCACAGTTCTTTGAAAATCAGCCCTGAAATGAAGGTCTGAATTACGTTAAAGGACACAGATTTTGCACACTTTGTTCTGCTTAAAGAATTTGGGCTTAGGCTGGTGCTCTCCTGCAAAAACAGCCACAGACTAAAGTAGCCTGCTGCGTGGAAAACAAGGAGTTACACTTATGGCAAGGTAGATTTCAGTTAAGTGGTGGTGGTGGGAGATCAAGAACAGATCAAGTCCCCCAGGAAGCCTCCAGCTGGGGAGGGAAGAGTTAACCCTGTGCTGCAGATCTCCCCCTGAAAATTGCCTCCCAAAGGGCAATTAAAGTGAGGGGGAAACTTTCCATTGGTGCCAAAGGCAACTTTTTTCCTAAACCTCATCGCAGGGGGTGGGGCAATTTTCCTTTGGGAGAGAGTGAGAGAGAGAAGTGAGGGGCAAGAGAAGTGGTGGGAAGGAACAGAGAAAGACAAGGGGAGAAGGAAGGAAGGAAGGAAGGAAGGAAGGAAGGAAGGAAGGAAGGGTTTCCTGCCTTCCTAAAAGGTCAACAATTTGGGGAGGCGGTTCTTCAAGTATCCCAAGTGTGTATTAGATTCTGGTCCTGTGTGGGGTTGTTTGGGGTGGGGGGCATATGGCTCCCCTCTGTCTCTATGTGTCTCCCCTCTCTGCAAGTGTGGGGCTTTCTAGCCTCCGTGTGTGTGTCTTGTGTGTGTGTGTGTTGGGAGATGGGGGGTGTCGCATGCCCCTACCAGAGAGAAACAACCCCAGAAACTGCAGAGGAGACCCTGGAAGAGAACCTTCCTTCCACTCACCCCCTTTCCTCCCATCATTTTGTACCCCTTCAAACAGAATTGGGCACCACTTTATTTCATTTCAAACTTAGTTTATTGTGGTCAAGATGATTGAGCAGTGGAGTAATTAACTGAAGGGGAATTGGTTAAATTGTGGAGCAGGATCTACATGGGAGTTGGGAAATTAACCCCGATTTGGCCTTGGCTTGCTTTTGGATTAGTGCTCTCTCAAATGTTTGAATCTCCATTTTGGTGCAAGAGTTGCCATTTTTAGGTGGGGGTGAAAAGGCTCATAAAAAAACTGAACAAGTACCAGACACATTTTTGTGTGTGCATTTTTTTCATACCCATTCACATCTGTTACAAATTCATTGTAACTGAAGAGGAAGTAAGGATTTGGGAGTGGCGTAAAAATTAATTGAATAATTTATTGTATTTGGGGTGCTTTGGATGGCATATTAATTGTCTGGCTTTGCCTTCTGTGAAATTTAAATAAATCCCAGTAATTATACCTATATTTGCATATACAGAGATAAATTACCTTGTGCAAATTTATGGAGATTTGTGTCCCCGAACCTGTGCCCAAAATCTTTTAAGTGCCCAGTAGGAATGTACAGATTTTATAAAATCTATTTTGTTTGCGTTTCACAGATTGTCAGGTGCCTTTTGTTCCATTGACTGCTCAGTGATGGAATCAGATTTTTTTCCAGTTTCCTGAATGTGTGCAAATTCGCATTTGCAAAAATGTGCAAATCCTCTGTCCCAGTGTACACTTTTTCATGCTTTAGCTCGTGGGGGAAATGTGCATTTTTAGCCAGTGTTTTTTATTTTACATTTTTTTTAATGACTAAATTTGTGTAAAATTCCAGAAAGTTTTTTTTAAAAAAAAGTCTACAAAATCCATGCAACTCGAGAAAACCTGTCTAATGTGGAATCTGCAGTTCGGATTCGTAGAAATCTGAAGTCATTTGATTCCGTTGCAGATTTATCCGACATCCCTAGTGCCCAGCCATGCCCCTTGTAGCAGAATTACTTCTCCCTCAACCCATTATGGCCAGTGTCAAGCTTAGTTAGCAGTCTGGAATTGGAATTCCATGAATTCTCCGCCCCCTCACAAAGCTACATTTTCATTGATTTTGGGGTGACTCATAAACCACTTTCAGAGCAATTTAAAAATATGTAATGCAGATGAGTCTTAACCTTTAGCTGTCAGTAGAGTAACTTCAGTCCAAAAATCTCCAGCCCCTCCCCCACATCATTGGCTTAGCATGGGATTCTTGTCTGGAAACACTTGTCTGTGGAATCATATGCCCCAGTTCCTCAGAGAAACTGGCCAGACATTTGGCTTCATGTGGCACTGAGTTCCATGGTCATTTAACCGCCAAATATTGGACCTATATGAAAACAACTGAGCATGCCAGTGCTGTGATCTATGCTGTCCAAAGATTTAAAAGCTACCCGAATAAAAACCATATTCTGCCTTCGCTCCCGTATAAAGCCTCGTCTTTCATGAAAAGGTCTTGGCAGAAGCAAGCATAAGGGTCAAAATATCTATTTGATGCCTTCAAATAATATTTTGCCAAAACCTGCAGTATTGAGTGCAACGTGAGCAATGAGGCACCCAGACAGAACATTTATTCAAAAAAATAGGCAGGCATGTAATGCACATACAGTGAAGGACGCCTCTTGCCAAGCCTGCACACCAGTTGTGAATGGCTTGTCAGCTCTGACTGTGTGTTGGTGGGTTCCACATCTGTCGGCCTGACTTTTGCCCGCATTCAGGTTCTGTCCCAAATATGAAGAAATTTGCAGTTTGGGGTAAATTCTTATCAAAATCAAACGGGAAGAAAATTCTCACCCATCTGCACTGGTACAGATATGCCCAGCATTTATTTCCATTTATTTATTCAAAACATCCCACTCTCCAGTCAAAAGGCTGTCAGAGTGGCTGCAAGAATCAGTCATGAGACAGTCCCTGCCCCTAGGCTTACGATCCTGAAAGACACAAGACACAAGGAAAGGGATGGGGAGGGAGAAGGAAAAAAGCATGATGGCGATGCTTGATATGGTTGCCCAGGTGGATGGGAATATTCGTATTCTGGGGCCAATGGAATATAGGTTTGCAGTCCATCTATTGCCCTTCTGGGCTGGCCTGTTCTTTGCTGTCCCATTCCTCTTTCTTTCCTTCTGCAGTTTCTCTTCGTTTGAGTTCAGGCTTAATCTCTTTCTCCTCCCATCCCACTCAGGCAAGATGTTGAAGCCCTTCTGGTGGCGGTTGGGAGAGGAGGAACTGTCATGACGGCCTAGGTTTAACCAAGCAGACCTGTTCGTTTTCCTTCTATTCACTGGGCAGAGTGGACAGAGTTCGTCCTCCATTTCAGGCAGTCGACCCTGTCGCATCCCAACCAGCAATCCCCAGATACGCAAACAGCCTGGCAGGAAAGCACTATCCTTCCCCGTGCCCAGTTCCCTCCGCCACAAAGTAAGCGCTGGTGCTCATTGCCTCTTCCTTGGGCAAATCCTGCCTTCATGACTAGCCCTCCTCTGGCACCTTCTGGCTATGTGCCTGGGCATCCATTGGTTAACACGTGGACAGCTGTCGATCAAGCCCACCTCTCACAAGGGGGCATGAAGCATGGCCCTCTGTCCAGTCGTGTTGTCCCTTCCTCCTCCCTCTCCATCCATGCTGTCCGACACAAAGAAGCTCCAAGATCTGCAAGAGGCCCTGAGCGTAAGTGAAACTGATTAGCTGCTCGGGAGAGATCTAGGCAGACCAGGACTACAGGGGTAGGTTTGGTTCCCTGTTTACTGGTGTGCGTTCTCACGACTTCCTCCGCCTTACCCCATCCTTGCCTTTCATTTCATTTAATACACGTGCTTAATTGGACTGTTGGGCTAGAAGGTTTTTACACTTCTGGGGGGAGTTGGGCTTTCCCCTCCCCATGCTGCCTACGTGGCGTGAGTCGCACTTCCTGAGAGTCGAGCGAGACTAAGAAGGGGAGACTGGCGACGCGCAAGGCAGCAGAGGCGGGGGCCTCAGTTCTCCGCAGGTGCTAGTGAGCCAAGAGCTTCTGCCTGCTCCCGGCATGCGGCCAGCTGGGTGAGGGGGCGGTGGCAGCTCACCCAGAAAGCATGAGGGGCGCATCGCTCAGGAGCTGCCCGGGGGGCTGGCGCTGGGCCACTGCTGTCGTCTGGAGGCACTCTTTGCAGGGACCGCCACTGGGAGCGCAATGCCAGCAGCTCAGCAGCATAAAGAGGACCGTGGGGCACCTGCCTGCCCTAGAGCTGCTAAAGGTGAGGAGCCTGTCAGGAGAAAGAGGGGCAACCCCGATTCAGCACTGGCATGGCCGAACACCCATGCATTGGAATTCTACGACATTGGAACCCATGACCTGGGGAGGTGGTGGGCTCTCCCACGCTGGAGGCATTCAAGACGAGGCTGGACAGCCATCTGTCAGGGATGCTCTGACTTGGGTTCCTTCATTGAGCAGGGGACTTTCTTGGGCTCCAAGATCACCGCAGACGGTGACTGTAGCCATGAAATTAAAAGACGCTTGCTCCTTGGGAGGAAAGCTATGGCCAACCTAGACAGCATAGTAAGAAGCAGAGACATCACCTTGCCGACAAAGGTCCATCTAATCAAAGCTATGGTTTTCCCAGTAGTAATGTATGGCTGTGAGAGCTGGACTATAAGGAAGGCTGAGCGCCGAAGAATTGATGCTTTCGAACTGTGGTGCTGGAGAAGACTCTTACGAGTCCCCTGGACTGCAAGGAGGTCAAATCAGTCCATCCTAAAGGAAATCAACCCTGAGTGCTCATTGGAAGGACAGATACCGAAGCTGAAGCTCAAATATTTTGGCCACCTAATGCGAAGAGAAAACTCTCTGGAAAAGACCCTGATGCTGGGAAAGACTGAAGGCAAAAGGAGAAGGGGACGGCAGAGGATGAGATGGCTAGATAGCATCACCGATGCAATGAATATGAACCTGAGCACACTCCGGGAGAGTGCTCAGGACAGGAAGGCCTGGCATGCTATGGTCCATGGGGTCATGAAGAGTCAGACACAACTGAACAACAAATTGGTTGGACTCGAGGGTTTCGTAGGCCCCTTCCAACCCCACTCTTCTATGATTCTATGAATTCAAACCCAGACTGGTAAGGAAGGGCTCAGCATGCAGAGCTCTGGACCTAGGTGGACAGTTTCTCCCACATTTGTGCTTTTTGTTTTGCTTTTTGTTTTGTGATCTCAAGTTCTTTCCATCCTGAACATGCAGATTTTGGTAAATTCTTCTCAAAAATCTTCTGAAATTCTCACCCACCCTTAGTTCCCTGCTGCTTGCCAGCATCTCCTGCACTCTGAATACCGCCCAAGACTTTCCTTCTGTGTTCTCCCTCATTCTGAAGACACCTTTGGTTTGACTGATCTGCACAGATGTGGCTGTTTGGATGATCACCACCGCTGCCAGGGTTTGGATACGACTGCCCAGGGGTTTGGGGAGCGCCTTCGGGAAAGCAAATCAAAGAGCAGAGGGTGGGAAAATAAACCATTGCCCCCTCCCGTGAGCCACAGTTGGTGATGATAAACAAACAGAGCAGCAATGGCGGGCACAGACTAAACACTGGTGTTTGTGGCCTGTTGCTGCAGGGGCTTCTTAGCACAAACAGCTGCCCAAAGGTCCTGCCTGGGCACTGCTGCCTTGGAGGAGCTGTGGAGCAGAGGCGCTTGCAAGGAAACCTGCTCTGCAACAATATTGCCACTCCGATGCCCTGCTCTCTTCTGCAGGCCGCAGCCATTGGTCCTGGGCACTGGGCATGCAGCTGGTGTGCCGCGGCCATCTCAAGGTGGGTCCGTCTAAACCAAGCAAACGCTCAGCCTGTGCTTAGAACCATGGCCTGACATTCCCGTTGTCTTCTACTGATGTGTGAATGCCTTCGAGCCACTTTGGGCTTGGAGGAAAGGAATTCCGAATCTAAGTCACTTTCTGGTCTCCATGGCAGTCTGATCTTTCTGCTGAATGCCCCCCCCCCGCCCCCAGTTAAGAAAGAAAGAAAGCAGCTGGCGAACTGCTGCGCCTCCACTTGGTCTGTTTAGACTTTCTGCTCTGCTGGCAGCACCTCCTCCCCATGCAGGTCCCTGGAATCCATGTATAAATAAACATGCCAATCCATTATAGGTTGGAGAGATGTTATTTTTTCCATGTCAAACTATTCCAGACATCTTGGTTCACCAAAATCCTTCTGCTTGGTCCGGGAGGAGTGAGCGAAAGCCAGGCCCGAAAAGGATTTAACCTCGCTGTTGAGTTAATGCCTGGAGGGGACGGCGGGATATCCACAGGCTGATCTCGCTGTGGCTTTGGGGGTTAGGGGGAGCCAGGGAGTCCCAGCACAGAGTGGTGCTTAGTCTGTAGCGATGCTTTACAAGAAACGAAAACTCGGATTCAGGGACTGTGGTTAACACAGAACAATAAAGCCTTAGTTCTGGTAACATATTGCTAACTAATTAAAGAAATATTTTCAGCCCGCTCCAAATCTATCATTAAATGCATCCCGCTGAACACTAATTCTGCTATAGCACACTACACTGAAACTGACAAAAACCACCCCCCAGCAATACCCTGTTTGATAGGTGGGCGACCCGTCACCCTGTTCTGTTGTTCCAGTTCCTGGTGTGTACTGAACATGTACCCAAGACCTCTAAGGAGCAACAGCTCTTTTGGCTGAGACCTGAGAAAATGGCAGATACTTTGCAAGTTACATGAACTCACTGTCAGTTATCAAGGCTATTCAGTATGTTTGCAGGAGATTCACGGTATCTGGTGCAGAAGGAAGAAAATAGAATTGTGGCTGTGTCAGTATTCAATCAGTCCTGATTGCCTTCTGTCCTTAAAATATTAGACCCCTCCTCTTCCAGGTGAGTCCAGTTCCCAGTGTGGGATCTTCCATGGAGTTGCGTGGTGGCAACTGCGTGCAATGTGCTTCCTTCAGCACACTGGTTGTAAGGTCAGAAGGTTCCTTTGAGGTCATCCATCCTCCCCCCCGGGTCTTGTGGCCATTCCCCTCAGCCTCCACTGATTCATGGTGTCTCCTTATTTGGCACGGGTGTCTCCTTGACCATAAGGGCACCCATAGCGATGATGGTGTTCCAAGGAGAAACCCACCCCCTAACAAGCAGCTTGGCCCAGGGTTTAGGCACCCTCTAGGTTGGATGTTCTGGGGGAAGGGGTGCGTGCTCCCCAGCCCTTGGACTGTGTCCCATGAAATGGCTCCTTCTCTACGGGCATTTATTAAAACCAGATTGTGGGAGGAGTTGTCTGACCATCTGCACTCCCCTTGCACACTGAGTGCTCTGGAATGAACTCTGCAAACCTGGCAAGGGATCCTTACGATGTCGATGTCTGTGCTGATTCCTTACAACAAGTCATGGGGGAAGCAGGGGAGGGGCCAGGCAGAGTGAGGTCTCGGATCCTGCCCAGATCATTCTAACAGGAGCTGGTCTCTTGGAAGAGGGGGAGGCTGCTGCACCTCTTTGGTTTCTTTTTAAAGCATGACAATAGCTCTAAAAATAGGTGAATCAGATTCAGTTAGTTTATTTCAGTCACAGACCAGCACATGTAAAATATAAAGTATAAAAATTACAGTAGATGAGGGATCGAAACAAAATAACTGCAGAACTGTATAATAAAATCATACAAGCCCCAATGTAGAGAAACTTGATAAAATGTTAAAATAACATTATTTCTCATCATCCTCCGACAAGCGATAGCAGCATCTCTTTGTTTCCAAAGAAAAATCATTTCCCCTTTTCTGTTGGCCAAGGAGGGGTTGCGTGTTGATCTGCTAAAGATGTTTGCCAGGAGTCCCCAGTTCCAAGTTCTCCTGATTCCCAAAGTGGGGCACAGGAGGAGGAGGAAGAAGAGGGGAGAGGTGCTAATAATGATGATGCGGATGATGTTGTTGCCACCCCCAAACACAGCCAGGCCTGGCAGGGGCTTGGGAGCAGGTCGGCTGCAATGAAGTGACACAATACCATGATTAAGGGGGAATTGTGGAGCTGCCACCATCTCCCTGGAGTGTCTTCCCCTGTGTTTGGTATTGTTTAGTGGCCAGAATGACTTGAAAGGACCTCCCCCACCCCCAATCCTGGGTTTTAGAGGATCCACTCCTCCGACCAAACCAGGCATTAAATACGATTGGAGATGTCCTCCCAAATAGCATCTTCAGAAGACCAATTTTCTTCAGCACCATGGCAGGGAAGGGTTAAATTCCCCCTTCTTGTCTGCTGTGATCCTGATCATTATCAGCACCTCCCCCCACCCCAGCTGATACACTCTTGTATTTCGGAATTATCCTCTTGGTTCCTCTGAGCATCTGTTTCTGTTCTTTATTTCTGTTCTATCCCCTTTAAAAAAAACTACTTGTATTTACTTTATATTATTTGTATTGCATATACTTTTATGGATTTAATGTAAAACACACCACAGTTTTTACAAGTGTGCTAGCATTTTATGATGGTTTTAAATCTCCTTGTTAACTTTTGTAAACCGCCCTGATAATTGAAGGGATGGCAGAAAAATTAGACTAAATAGACCCATCAAATTCTGTTTGGTGTGCATGCTTAGGAGCTGGAGGTGGCTGTGAGCGCCCCCTGCTTCTGCCAGCAGCGCGTGCACCGGCTCAGGAGCTGGGGTTGGGCCTGGGCAGGAGAGGCACAAGAGCGACCTCTGAGCTGGGCCCAGCCGACCGAGGCAGCTCCTTTGTTGTTGGCCTCCGATTTCTGCCTGTGCCAATATTTGCTTGCAGAGATTAGTACTTTGATTTTCCATGAACGGATCCAATGTGGTCATGGCCAGCAGGAGGATGTGGTGTCCCCCTCCTGGCATTTCTTTGTAACCCGGCGCAGTGGCCTCCCTGTTGGGGCGGGCTAAGTGAACGCCCCCCACCCCCATCCCAGCAAAATTTAAAATGCGATCCTCCACCACAGCAGCAGCTTTTCCCTGGTCCCATCCCTATGAGAGAGGAGAAGGTGGAGGGAGGCGTTGACAAAGGCGTGGTGGGGACCAGGCTCAAGGGGTGGTGGAGCAGGGATGAAAGGGCAGGCAGATGTGCCTTCTCTGCCTCTCTTTTTCATAGCTGTCTCTGAAGATCTTCCTTTGCTTTGAGACACAGAAGCACAGTGTCCCTCTGTCCTGCTGGCCATGTGCTTCTTGCTCCTCGGCTGTGGAATCCTCGTTCCAATTCTCCCACAGACCTACTTTGCATTTTTGGCAAGAGTCTGAGTTGAACTTTCAAATTTCACTATGGTGAGACATCTGTCAGCACAGCCCAAGTGACTCCTAGCAATCCTGGTGGTGTTCCTGGTTGTGTTGTGCCTTTCCTGATAGCTGATTTTGGAAGAATCTCCACCACCACCACCCAAAACACACACACACTCAGTCTTCAAGTCCTTGAAAGGTCGTCACAGAGAGGAAGGCCAGGATCTCTTCTCGATCATCCCAGAATGCAGGACGCGGAATAATGGGCTCAAGTGACCGGAAGCCAGATGCCAGCTGATCATCAGGAGAAACTTCCTGACTGTCAGAACAATACGAGAATGGAACTGATTCCCTAGGGAGGTGGTGGGCTCTCCCACACTGGAGGCCTTCAAGATGAGGCTGGACAGCCATCTGCCAGGGATGCTCTGACTTGGGTTCCTGCAGTGAGCAGGGGGTTGGACTCGATGGTCTTATAGGCCCCTTCCAACCCTACTGTTCTATGATTCTATGATTCAGGTTTTGACCATCTGCCTAATGGTCTTCATGCTTTATCTCTCCCCTCCCTTTTTTCTGGCCCATAGATGCTGAGCCTTGTCTCCTGTGTTGGCAGAGTGGCGGTCCTTTGGGCGGCTGTTTTGGTGACCACATCCATCACCATGTCAGGAGAATGGGGAGAAGAAGGTGAGACAACAATGGCAGAACGATGTCAGTCTGGGGCTGGAATGGTTGTTTTCAGGACTAGGGCCAGGGAGGTAAGTTTTTGCAGGATCAGCTCCAAGGCCAAGGCAGATGATCTGCTGCATGGAGGAAAGGTCAAACAGGGGACAAGACAAGGTACTGGAGCTGCCTCCTCAGGACAAGAGTCCTGCTGCAGCCCCTTTCTATTCAAACATGCGAGGGGAGACAGGGGAGTCAGGTTAGCTCCAGCCTCATTCTTGTGGCCCTTCATACATCCAGGGCAAACGTCTGCGGCAGAGGGCCATTTGCCCCTGTATAGGCACCATGGGAAACGCAGAATCCTTGAATATCAGGGTTCTTCATCATGTGGCTGCAAAAGGCTCCCTGCTGCAGACCTTTTCCCTCAGCTCATGGGAGGTGATGAGAACAGGGAGTGGGGGTGGAGCTTGCCTGCTCCTGCTTCTTCTCCTCCTCTCCCCCCCCCCCATGTTTGAACTGAATGCCTGAATAGGGCTTAAGCCAGTAGGATGTCCTCTGAATATTTGTGGCCATCTAAGGTCTCCAGCAGAGAGTGCTCTTTCCTTCAGACCCACAACCTGAGATAGGGGGGGATTGAACTTGGGATCTCCCTATGCGCCAAGCATGTGCTCTGCCACAGAGTTATGGCTCCTTCCCCAGAGAGTCATCATGTTGCCGGCAGTCAGAACAATGGACCTGTTTCCTTCCCCTGCTTGGGCAGGTGTGGCTACAGTGCCCCAGGCAAGTCCCAGCTGTGCCTCATTCTAGGCACAGCAGGTTGGGATTCAGTGAGTTCTTTCTGACACTGTTGCTGGTGGGTACCAAACAGGTGAGCAGCCCCTTCTGCTATGGGTGTGGTGATTTGCTTCCTGCACGAGCCCCGTGAGGTCCCACAGTGTAGGGCCTGCCTTTCCAAGGACCAACTACCTGCAGGCCAGGGAGCGTGAAAGCAGCCCCTGTCTCGGGACTCGTGCTTACTGCCCTCTCTTGCAGGAGTGACATACGGCCAGCTGGGAAAAGACGTGACGCTGATGTGTACCGGAGTGAGCCCAGGGTAGGTTTCCATGAATTACCCTGGTTCTGCGAAGAGGACCACGCAAAGTCTCTGAGTGATGGAGATGATGGGAAGGCTGCCTCAGGCCAGAGCAGGCTGATCTCAAAGGGAATGGGGGGTGGGGTGCATTTGCTGACAAAATGTCAGTGCCTCTTAATCACATCTTTACTACAAGCTTTAACAATCTTTACTGCACCCCATATTTATCCCCTTCTACCACGTTGTGCCTTCTTAAGAGGCTGAGAGTTCAGATAAGGAAAAATTCTTGTGATCTTCCCTGCCAGGTCTGCAAGTTTTACAGTGAATATTATTGACTTCAAATTTGTGTTTGTGAAATACAATCTTGAGGGATACTTTAAAAGACACAAAAGCCTAGATCAGTAGCAGGGAAGCTTTTGGGGACATGGGCACATTTGGCAATTTGAGACATTGCCCTGGGCACCACCATAGGAGTCACGGCAAAGGACAACTAAACTGCCCAAAAGAACAGAATCCCACCAGTGGGGGCGAGAAAAGACTGAATCCTGTAAATAAATGTGTGCAGCCCCAAATGACCACATGACAAATGCGCCATTGGGCCTGGAAAAAGCTGACAACATGCCTGTGAGTCCGAAAAGGGTGCCTGCCCCTGGTCTAAGTCATAATCGTTAAAATTGGGGGGCGGGGGTTAAGTGTCTATCAAGGAGTCAAGGTTGAACTTCACAAGCAAAATCTGAATAATTTGTATACCAGTTTTAAACTTTTAAGATGGCTCTACAATTTAAGAATGTAAGAATATAAGAGGAGCCCTGCTGGACCACCCCAAAGGCCTGTCTGCCTAGTCCATCATCCTGTCCCCAGAGTGGCAAACCAGCTGCCTCTGCAAAGCCCACAAGCAGGACAGGACATTGTACAATATTTGTGGAAGGAGAGCAGTATTTTTTAAAATGCTTGTAATGTTTAATATTGTATTATTTTAATACTTTTATTGTTGTATTTGTGTGTTTGGTCATCTTATGGGGGCATGTTTTGGTTTGGTTTTATGATTGCAAACCACCGCAAGGGCATTTGCCAGTTGGGCACTATACAACGCTAACAAATAAAAAAATTACTAAATGGCACCGTCCTGCTCGTGTTCCCAACAGCTGGCACACAGAGGTATATTGCCACTGATGCTGGAGGAAGTGCCGAGCCATTGCGCCTGGTAGCCACCTGCAGCTGAATCTCCTCTTTGCTTTCATCTCTACTTGGTGTCTCTTTCCTCCCCCCCCCCCGCCCCCAATCAGGCTATCCCTAGCATTGATCCCCCCCCCCTTTCCCAACTCATATAAGGGTTCCTCCTCCACCCAACCTCAGACCCACCCCCACCCCCCGGCATCACAGCTCTGGTGCACCAGAGGACGTGGCGTGTTCCTCCTGCTTTTTTAAACGAGTGCTTAATGCTGCCGCTTCTCTTGCATTTTGAAGGGGGAGTAGTCGCAAGGCTGTTTGTAGTGAGCAGCAACTCCTCAAGGGCCCAGTGGGAACTGGGGAGGGGAGGGGAGCTCAGGCAGGAATTGGTGGGCCCCAATCCAGACAGAGGCACCAGACAGGACCTTGCAGCTGCTTGTCCTCCAAAGTAAAAATGGCAGTGCTGAGCGCTCTTCTACAAAAGCGTCATTAACGTCAGGTATCATCTGCTCCTAGCTTGTAGCCCATGCTGGCTGGGGACAACGGGGTTTGTAGCCCAGCACATCTGGAGGGGGCTGGCTTGGGGAAGGCTGGCTTGAGCAGCAGTGCAGCTGCTCTGGTGTGGCTCTGCCCTCCTGCCTCCCCTTGTCCTCACTGCAGCTTTCTGGCTTCTAGCTCCACGCTGGAGTGGCGGCGGAACGGAGCCCCGGTGCTGCCGGAGGGCTCCACAGTCCAGCAAGGCCAGCTCCTCTTGCCCCGCGCTGAGCTCTCCTCTGAGGGCCTCTACAGCTGCCATGATCCCAGCGGGCTCCTCCTTGGCTCCGTCGCTCTCCGCCTCGGCCGTAAGCTCGAGTCTCTGCTGCTGGCGAACGTCCCGTGGGGGGGAGGTGATCCCTGACAGGCTCTCTCCCTGTCTCTGCTGGGCCGGCCACAGGCGTTCCCAGGATGAAAGGGGCAATCCGGTGTGGTGTGGAGGGGCAGCTGAGGGCGGGGTGGGCCTGGCCTCCTCTAGAGTCAGAGGTTGCGCTCTCCCTCCAAGCAGCACCTTTCTTCCCCTGCAGGTGTGCCAGGGCTGCCCTCCATCTCATGCAGAGCTTCCAACTACGAGAACTTCTCCTGCTTCTGGGCTTCCAGCCTCGAGACGTTTCTGCCCACCAAGTATATCTCTACCTACAGGTAGGGCTCTGTGTGTCTGTTTGTGTGCCACAGAACAGAGAACACGGAAACCAGCCTGTGAGCTTGCACGCGCTGTCCCTGCGCCCGCCACCCACACGCACCCTGTCGGTGCCCAAGTGGCATCTCCCAGATCCATACCTCACAGGAGCACAGTGGCCTTGCAGGCGGATGGTCCCAGGCTCCATCCCCAGCAGCATCTCCGGGTAGGGCTTGGAAGGAATCCTGCCTGAAACCCTGGAGAGCCGCTGCTGCCAGTCAGTGTCGACAGTACTGGGCTAGAGGGACCCAGGGCTTGACTCAGAATAAGGCTGCTTCCTGGGTTCGCATCCCCACCCTCCTTTAGTGGACTGGGTTTCAGGCCAGGATCTGCCCTGACAGGGCTAGCTTCTTGCTCTATCTCACTCACTCACACACACACACACACACACACACACACACTCGCCTCCTCTTTGCTCCCCAGCTCCTCCCATGGAGCAGGAGGTTTCTTTTGTGTGACAGCTGCTTCCCACAGCGGGAGGTCCAGATCATGGTACATGGGAGAGTTGTGCCTTCCTGGGCCAGCTGCCTCGTCAGTAGGTTTGGATTCTGGAGAACCATGACCCCTCGCTTGCCTTCCCCGCCCACAGAGAGCTCGGGCCTCTTCTTTGCAATCCAGTGGGGGGGGGCGGTGGGAGGGTTGGTGTGGGTTGGGCTTTCCTGCTGCATCTGGACATGCACCCTAAATGTACTAGTTCCCCTCTACTCAGCAATGGTTAGGCCTCATCTGGAGTAGTGTGTCCAGTTCTGGGCACCACACTTGAAGAAGGATGCAGACAAGCTGGAGAGGGTTCAGAAGAGGGCAACAAAGATGATCAGGGGACTGGAAACAGCCCTGTGAAGAGAGACTGAAAGAACTGGGCATGTTTAGCCTTGAGAAGACTGAGGGGAGATATGATAGCGCTCTTCAAGTCCTTGCAAGGTTGTCACAGAGAGGAAGGCCAGGATCTCTTCTCGATCATTCCAGAGTGCAGGACACGGAATAATGGGCTCAAGTGACAGGAAGCCAGATTCCGGCTGAACATCAGGAAAAACTTCCTGACTGTCAGAGCAATACGACAATGGAACCAATTACCTGGGGAGGTGGTGGGCTCTCCCACACTGGAGGCCTTCAAGACGAGGCTGGACAGCCATTTGTCAGGGATGCTCTGACTTGGACTCCTGCACTGAGCAGGGGGTTGGACTCGATGGCCTTGTAGGCCCCTTCCAACCCTACTATTCTATGATTCTATAATGTGGCAGGGGAAGAGGACCAAAGGAAGCGCCCAAGGTGTCATGGAGAAAGAGGGGAGGCCCTGCTGCTCAGGGAGTGGGGTGGCATCTTGCCAAAGCGCCCGCTCCTCGGTTGCATTGGGTCATTTCTTTGCGAGTGAGCTGGGTAATGCTCAGCACCACAGTAGTTGCCTCCAGGAGCCAGGGGGTCCCTGGAAAACCAAATCCCCGCTGCCTGTGTGTGTGTGTGTGTGTGTGTGTGTGTGTGTGTGTGTGTGTGTGTGGTGGTGGTGCTGCGAGCAGCTCCGTCCTGTGCGACGCTGCTCACATGGGTTGGTCCTTTTCATGAACTGTTAAATGCCCAAATAAGTGCCGGGTTATTGCACACAAATGGGTCCTGCGCCTGCATTTTTGCGTTTACATTTTGGCCGGAGCCACGGAGTGCGCTGGCTCCAGCACACCTCCTGCCCAGCCCTCCTGACTGTGCTTCTGGGATGGGGCTGCAGCTTGAGGGACTGACTGGATCATGCAGCTCACTTCTGTCATGCAGAACCCTTCCAGGGTCGACACAGGCAGGGCAAAGAGCAAGGGGGTGGGGTGGGGGGATGCTGCTGGAGGAGTCCTGGCCCTGCTCCGGATCGCAGCACCTCCCTCCCCCGTCTTGCATTCTGGCTGCACGTTCTCCTGCCCTGCGAAGGGTTGCGCATTGCTGTGTTCTTTTCCAAACCCTGTTTGCTGGCCACGGTCCTGGGAATGAAGACCTTCCCAAAAACGTATCATGCGGGTTTCCATTGCTCCTTCCAAATCAGTACTCTCAGAAAGATTTGGCTCTCCGGCTACGTGGGAAGAATGCAGCTGGCAGGGATGGGGAGCTCCAACAGGCCACCCAGCATTCCAGGAGGGTGGCGTCATGGTGCTGAGGCGCTGCCAGGGCAGCCCCAAGCCCACCACCTCTGCCACAGCACGCGAGGGCACAGGCAAGGCCGTCCAGCATGGGCACTGGCAAGGCCTGGCGGGAGGGAGGGATGCTGCCATGCTGATTAGCCAGGACTGGATGGGAACAGGCTGCAGTGAGCAAGAGCAGCCATTCGACCCGATGCGGTCGCGGACCCTGGCCATACCCTCCCTCAGTTCATCTGAGCCGTCTTTCAAGAAGGAGGCCTGCACGGGATGGATGGGGTGGGAACCTTTGTCCAGGTAGCCTTTATCCAGATGCCAGAGAAGGAAGTGCAGGCACCCCCCCAGCCCCAGCCCCCGCCCCCCCGAGCCATTGGGAAGTCATCTGTCACTCACCCCCTACGTCAGCCACTCAGAAGCTGGAGACAGAAGTTTTGAAGAGAGTTGAGAAGTGGTTTGAGAGAAGCATCCCTTCCTGGGGCTTACACCACGTTGTCCCTCTGTTGGATCCAGTCAGATAGCCTTTACAGGATTCTTAATTTATGCAGAAACCTGTTCCGTGTGCGCAAAAGCGGGATGAGCGTACGCACCGAGAGCAGGGATCCCTCAAAGAACCTTCAGCTCTTTGGAAAAATCTCGTCTGTGTCCAGCATGAAATGAATGCAGACGTCTCCTACCTCAGCAGCGAACATGAGATGAAGAGGGACTCCTGTGAGATGTGTTTTGTGTGTGCGTGTGAGGAACATTTGAAGTCGGATCACTGGCCTGCCTAGACCAGCCCTGTCTATTCTGATAGGCTCTCCGGGAGGGGGGGGGGGCTGCAGTCCTTTTAACCGGAGCTGTCTAGGATCGAACCCAGGCCCTTCTGCATGCAGAGCAAGTGCTCTGTCCCTGTGCTGATGCCCACTGCCCACCTCAGCCCAGGACCCTGCCTGACAGATGCTGCATACTCTCCGTGCACGATCTTCCCTGCCGTCTGGAGCTCGAGGCTACTTAAGCGCCATCTGCCTAGCTTGGTTTTGGTCTGTCTGCTGCCTGGTGTGGAACTGGCCGGTGCAGTTGACATCCGGCTCATAGCCGGTGGCACTTGCAGGATCAGTGCCTGCAAAATATCAGGGGCCACGCTGGGCGGCTGCCCCGCTTCTGCCGTAGCCGCATGCCCTTCTGGGATGGGCCCCATTGGAGGGAGCACTGCCCAGGACCCAGAGATCCTCTGTGGTGAGGGATTTCAGATGTTGCTGACATGGGCCCCGGATTTCCCCTCCTGCCTTGTGGGCTGCTGTGAGCTTACTGTCGGCTGCACAGTGAATGAGCACTTCCAAAATTTGGCCCCATGCACACCCACGTGCCTGCTGGCTGCTTCTCGTCACTTCCTGCTGCATTCAAAATGCGACAGGGATGGGGAGGGATCCCTTCGGATTCTGTCTTGCATCCTCAGTGGGATCCACCCACCTCTGGCGTAGAGCACAGGTGCAGTTACAAGGAACAAGGGATGGGCTAAACTGTCAAGCTTGATTTCACTCAGGTTCTCATTTTTCCAATGCTAAATTTGTTCCATCCTGATTCCACATTGGATTGTGTTCATTATTTTTTTGTCTGCATGAATTTTTCTGCATTTTATGTGATTTTTTTTAATCCACTTTTTGTACACATTTTCCCAAATGTGCATATTTTTGTGCACACTTTTGCAAATGTACACATTGAATAAAGTATTTATCCCTATCGAATAAAGCATTTTTGTACATAGTTTTGCAAATAAATGATTTTTGTGCACCTTTTCGGGGGGAGGGACATTCTTTTTGTGTGAATGTTTTTGTACGGTTTTTTAAAATTTGTTTTGTTTTGTTCTGTAAACTGCACTACAGATTTTGGAAATGTACAGATTTCAGCAGCAAACTGTGTTCCAGTTCCTGTTTAGGTCCAGGAAGGGCCCATTAGCTGTGTCCACCTTGAAATGTGAACAAAACTAATTCCTCGCCCATCGCTCCAGCCAGGGCGCCGGCAGCTCTGGGCCAGCACTTCACACACCAGACTTGGGATTCTCAGTGCCAGCAACAGCACCCCAGGGTTGCCGTGGGCTCTGAGAAGAGAGTGCCTTCTTCTGGCCAGCCCTCGGCATATGCTGGAGCAGCCGGCCAGCCCCTGTTGCATCTCCCTTTGCAGAACAGGTCCCGGCCCTGCACTGGCGAGAGCTGGCTGACAGCAGGGAATGGGCCCCCCCGACACACACACACACACACACACACACACACACATATGCAGCAGCAGCAGCATTACTGGTGTAACATAGTGAATAATAGAAGGTGCTATGAGCGGCAAAGACCTGAGATCAGTCTTCCCCTCAGCCACAAGCGATCTAGGTGTTCTTAGACATCCCACCCCCCAAAGTCTCCAGAGTTTTTACTGAGCTGATATATGCAAAGCAACGTCTTTGCATATATCAAAGCTTCTTTACACAGTGCATAGTTAAACTATGAAATTTGCTACCACAGGATGTAGTGATGGGCACCAATTTGGAGGGCTTTAAAGCGGGGTTGGACAAATTCCTGGAGGAGAAGGCTATCAGTGGCTACTAGTCCTCATGGCTATGTGCTGCCTCCAGTACTGGAGGCTGTGAGCCTGTGTGCACCAGTTGCTGGGGAACATGGGCGGGAGGGTGCTGTTGCACTCATGCCCTGCTTGTGGTTTCCCGGTCGACAGCTGGTTGGCTACTGTGTGAACAGAATGCTAGACTAGACGGACCCTTGGTCTGATCCAACAGGGTGCTTCTTATGTTCTTAACATCAAATGTGCCACATATTATTCCATATGTGGTACAGCATATGGCACACTCAATGCACAGTACATAACAGTCGGCTGCTTCTGCTCTTGAGGTGGAGAGCTGTTTCTCAGGGGGCTGGTGTTCACCAGGGCCCCTCGATTGCAGGCCTGGCTGTGCTGCTCCCCACCGCTGTGTCCACTTCCTGTCGTGTGCTTTCTTCTCTAGGGATCCATGGGTCCCTCATCCCCTGCATCTCCCATATCAAATGTTCGCAGTGCATGGGGGGGGTGTCTCCACCAGCAATTTGGTCCGAGCCGGCTGTGTGTGGAGGTCGTTAGGGATACATGACATCATGGCCATCCAGCAGCACCCCCAGAGCTTATCAGGGAAAAACCGGATTTCCTGAGACTGCTTGCAGTCCGATTCTTTTCCTGAGGTCGGGTTCTCCTCGATGTAGTTACTGCGTGCCCCACCCCCACATTGACCTCAGCTGTGCTAGCCCTGCCCAGGGGTGCCTTTCACCGTGACCCCAGCCAAGGGGTGTTCCCTGTCTCCCGACTGTAGACCAATTAGTGTCTACTCAGAAGTAACTCCCATTGTGCTCGATGAGGCTTGTCCCCTGAATGCCCACATCAGAATTTACAGAAATCCGCCTCGGTTGAAATGGCAAGGATTAAGCACACAGTTTAAGCACACAGTCCCTAAAGGCTCTAAAGCGCAGTCTCCAGGCTCCGATTCTCCATTGTTTTGTTTATTTCCTTAGGAAGTAGCTACTTCACAGCTTTGTTACAGAGATCCTGCGCAGTATCTGTTTGGTTAGAAAGGGGGCTGCTTTCCCATCCCTGTGTTCTCTCCCTCCCTCCCTCCCTCCCTCCCTCCCTCCCACCCACCCATCTTTCCCAGCACAAGCATATGTGTGTGTACTTGGAAGTACCTCCCGTGGTGGTCAGTGAGGCTTGCTCCTGAAATGCAGGTGCATCTGGACCTTCAGGGGGTAGGAGGGGGGAGGGGGGAGCCTCTCTTATTGGTGGAGCAGCCCCTGCTAGTCAGATGACGCTCACTCCGACCCCTACCCGGCAGTATGTTCTGTGAAGCGATTTTTTTTACTGGTGTGGAGCACTGGCCGTGGAGCCCTGCATGGGCCAAAGCACAGCAAAGCTGATGCTTTGTAAAAAATCTGGTACTCCTCCATTTGCTTCTCCCTCTGTTGTCATAGAGACAGGGTCTGGGAAAGAGATCCCTGCCCGAGGCCCTGGAGAGGGTGGGCCGTGACGGGCGAGGGGCCCGTTGGCCTGGCTTTCTCAGACGTGGGGGCTGTTGCATACAAGCGGCTTGTGACAAGGTCAACGGCAATCAGGCAGTAGCTGCAATGTGAGAACAGGCCCAGAGTTTACCATGCCACGCACAGGTGGATAAAAAAATGCCGGTTGCTCATCTCCACATTCCTAGTTCATAGAACCATAGAGTGAAAAGGGACCTCAGAGATCTTGAGGCTGGGGCTGCTGTGAAAGAAGCGATGGAGAGAGAGGTGGGGCAACCCTGTGGAGGGTGCCCTACAACTGCCTCTCTAGGATGAGATAGAGTGAAAGCTGGATTTCTCAACACATTCTCCTCTCTCTCTCCTTTCCCAGGAAAAAACAGCTCCCTGGAAGCGAGAAGCGAAGGTAAGATTGCGTAGTCCACCCCCTTGTTTCAGGACAGGCTGGCCTTGGCACCTCGCGTGTCGCCAAGCAGGGCTGTCCTGGACCTTGGGGTGAAAATGCCAACGGAGAATTCACAGCCTTGATCAAGCGCCATGTGCTTGGGAAATCTCCTTCGTACTTCACCCAAATCCACTGCCCTGAACTTGTGACCTTTCCTTTTAGCTCTATCCTTAGTAGGGAAGCAAAGGTTTCTGTCTCTTCTTTCTGGCATCCTTTTCTATTCACATGAATATTATTTAATCTGTATTATTAACTGCCTTTCTAGCAGGATACCCAAGGTGGGTGAGAAAGTCCCTCCCTCCTTTAACCTTTTTTCCCAGAGAGGCGGCCAGGTTTAGTGGCATCACTGTCTTCGTTTCAGGCCAACAGAACTCTAATCCCCCCACTAATCCTCCTTTCCTGGAGGCTAACTACTCCCAGGCCCCTTAGCCTTTCCTTGTAGGAAACGAGGGCCTTCGGTCGAGGAAACGTGTGCGTCTTGGAGGTGGAGCAGGAAGGAGCTGGGTGGCCCCTTCCTTTCTGCCCACAGAGCTGGCCTGCCTCAGTTCAGCTGTTCCCATCACTTGCACGCAATCACGTCGCCTGATGGCGCTGCATTCACGGAAAGATCCTGCTCCGTTTCCTTTCCGTGCCATGCGGGAGGACAAAGCCCCTTGTGACCAGCTTGTGCCCTTCCAGGAATGCCAGAGCGTATTGGTGATGAGCCAGGAGCAGGAAACCACCAGGGGGTCTTCCCACTGCCAAGACCTGCTGCACGCATGCACCCACTTTCACGCACAGCTGCCTGGCAGGCCGCATTCCTGAAGAGTGATGTTGCTTTGGGCAGGGAGCCAGAGGGGATCCCGGCTGCTCTAGAACTGAGCTGGCTTCCCGCTCCAGCCTACAATGCAAAGTCTGCCAGGCTTTCATCGCAGAGGTGCCAGGAGAGAGCGCCTTCACACTGC
This sequence comes from Heloderma suspectum, assembly GCF_057233095.1. Taxonomy (NCBI): domain Eukaryota; kingdom Metazoa; phylum Chordata; class Lepidosauria; order Squamata; family Helodermatidae; genus Heloderma; species Heloderma suspectum. Next base: position 2,765,736 of record NC_139459.1, on the reverse strand, counting down.
CCCCATAGAGGGTTGTGGCCACTGGAGGCTCTCACTTTTTATCAGGCATTCAGGCTTTGTGTGACTCTAGTTTTGTTTGGGGCTTTAATCTCCAGGCCTGACCCCCCTTGAGCATATGTTCCACCTCTAATCAGGAAGAAGCTTCATTTTCAAGCTGATGGCTATTTGCCCTTAGTAGGGTGGCTGGGTCTCATGAGTGAGCGGTACTGGACGTGGGTGGTCTGCTCTTCCCTTTGTCATTGCTCGTGTGCTCCTCCCAGCAGCCCCATCCTAGTCCCCATCATGTTTCCTCCTGCAACAGCCCATATTTGCGCAATATGTTTGTGCAATAGGCTGTGTTTTGCCATCAGAAAATGGATGGAGGGAACCCCAGCAGGTATGAATAATCATGTGGCATTGCACTGTTGGGAATATGCCACCCTAGGCTGCAGGGGGGAGTTGCATGCTTGAACGTATTTCCATATTTTAAAAATGCAACTCCCTGCATGTGGAGTGGATGAGGCTAAAATCACCCAGATATGCTAGTTTTCGAAGTATAGGGAGCTTTATTCTTTAAGGCCTGCGAACATTCCCATATGGATCCTGCACCTCCTTTCTTCTGAAGTGGTGTGCAGCCCTGGCAGAGCTGTGCCACATGATTTTTCTGACTGTGTGCGTTGTCTCTGAGGTGCAACCGATTTCCTTGGGCGCCATCATTACCGCGATTAAGACTTCTTAAGAACTTGAAAACATGCTTGTTTTGTTATGACCCTTTTGCTGGTCCTAAAGAAGACCTGACTCTGCTGTTTCTACATGGACCTAGCCATCTGCCTGCCACTTTTGTCCTCTTCATGGAGTGGGTTAGAGAAGGAGATGGTGATTGCTCAGCAGAGCTCTCCGGTCAGGCAAGTCTTTTTGCAAAACCCTTCCTACCCCTGCTTTTGCATGGCCAGGTCCCCAACCAGCGACGTGGGGCTGTGTATCCAGGATCCGGCCCGGCCATTCTCCTGCACTGTCAACAAGTCCCAGTTCTGGAGTTCCTACCGCATGAACGTGACAGAGGTGAACCCACTGGGCTCCAGCTTCCGGCTCCTGGACATCACTGTGCAAGCCATCAGTAAGTCCTGCCTTTTGGAAGAAGAAGAGAACTGGGTCTGGCTGGGGAGGTGGGTGCATCTCTGCCACTTAATCTTTTGGCTGGAACCCCTCGCTGCATCCATTTGATCAGGAAGGATCAGGATCCGCTAAGCCAAACTGATCAGGACCTCCCCTAAGCCAAACTGGTTTCAGACCCTGGTTTGATTCTCTCTCGCCACCTCCTTCCCTGTCTGGCTTGGTTTTTTCCCTGTAGCAACCTAGACTTCTTTGCTGTGCAGGCACATTCCTGGGGCGGGGCGGTTGGGAGCGCGTGCTCTGGGGCTGGTGATTCTGCATTTTGGCTCTTTGTTTATTTATGACACTTGTGCTCTGTTTCCTCTTCAAACTTGGTGGCTCAAGGCAGCCAATATCAGGGCTGGTCTAAAAAACATCACAAGCTTGTGCTAAGCGAGATGAATCCTGCAACCTGGAGAAATCATGCAAATGGACAGAGGTTTGCATGATTTCTTTTGTTTTGCATATTTTTCTGCACACGTTTTTGCATGTGTTCTTCTAGTTTTGCTCACCATGGGGTCAAAGGAGCCCTCCCACACCCGGGAAATCGTATTCAGTCCCCTGACTGGCTTCCGTGACTTCTTGCCCACACACTTCTAAGCCTCTCTCCCCACGCTTGCTTTTTTCTCCCTGAACTCCTGCAGCATCTTCTCAGACACACAGCTCTGCCCACAACAGCAGGTTATAAAATACATGAAGTAATTACAGTCATAATTTTAATAAATTATCAAAATTCAGATGTTATTGTCGTCTTAGATTAGGTTTTTCTTCCTCGGTGCGAGAGAGGCAGGGTGAAGCCTCTTTTTAAAAAATTATTGCTATCTGCATTTTTATAAGTGTTTGTATTAAAATTACAATTTTTAAACACACACACATACACAAGGCAACCACGGCCCAATTAATTAGGACACCTTTTTAGTTGATCAGAGGTTTTGCTAGCTGATGAATCTGCCTGTTCAAACACTGCAGTCCTTGTTGGTCCAGAACAGGGGGAGCTTGGACAAGGAGGGATGGAGACATGGAGGGGTGCTTTGGACATGAGAACTAGAAGCTTGGAAAGGTGATGTGAAGAAACACATTAGGAAGCAGCGGGAGTGGGATCTGCCAGTCCCAGAGAGCACAGCGCCATTCCCACATAAATGTTGCACTGCTGCTAGAACCTGGTTCTTTTTATCTGGACTGTAGGGCCCCCTTCCCCAATCTTGTTCCCTCCAGATGTGTTGGACTGCAGGTCCCATAATCCACCAGCCAGCTGACTGGTGGATTATGGGACTTGTAGTCCAAACCTATCGGGGGGTACCAGATTGGGAAAGAGTGGGGTGGAGTACCTCAGATGCAGCCCTCCTCAATTCCTGCCGTGAAGCCACACTCACGCAGCCCCGCCTCTGACATGCCTGGTCCCCTAGTTCAGGTGGCGAGGACAGCAGGCCGTGGCCTCTCAGTTCCGTGTACAGCAGCTCCGCCTGCTTTGTCCTCCCCAGTCAAGCCTGACCCTCCGGAGGGCCTGCGGGTGGAGCCAGTGGCATCGGCCCCCAGACGGCTGCGGGTGAGCTGGGAATATCCTTCCACTTGGCCGAAGGAGCCGCACTTCCAGCTCAAGTTCCGGCTGCAGTACCGGCCCGTCATCGACAGTTCCTGGTCTGTGGTGAGTGGAGAACGCCGGGGTGGAGCAAGATGCAGGGGCCCCGGCCAGGCACGGAGGGGCCCTCATCACCCCATAAGCAACGGGGCTGCTTGTTGTTTGTGCTCATTGTTAAAGATTTATATTCCACTTTTCTTCCCAAAGTGGGTCTCAAAGCAGAAAGCAGCAGAGAACAAATACACAATGGATGGTCTGACATACTTGCCTTGTTCTGGACAGTCTGCACTTGACATCATGTCCAGTGGCAATCAGCTCTGTACTTGGTAGTTCTGAATGCAAGCATCTGTATCTTAGCAACAACAACAAAAAATGCAAACCTTGGTGTGATAGCCTTTGCAAAGGTTGTTTGGACAAATGTTTTGCCGCTAGTTCCATGTGAGCTGTTGTCGCATCCCTCTTCCTCCAAATATTTCCAGAAGTTCAAAAGTACTAGGAAAGCATTGGCAAATAGTAAATATTTCCCAATTTGCACACAACTGACTATTCAGCCAGCTGTGATCAGGCTTCTCTGGAAGTGTTTTGGGGTTCTGTTCCAAGAAGACTGGTGCTGGTGATGCCCCTGCCCTGGAAACGTTTGTCCCTCATTACTAATCTTGTAACGTGCATTGGCAGGAGAATGCGGGGTACAAATCGAGGGGACGCTCGCCTTGGCATGGGGCATCCATCAGACCCGACGGGCCTCTCCATCCCCTGCCGTGAATGTAGAGCACACCCTAGAATCCCGTGCGGCAGAAAGATGAAATTCTTGGGTGGGGCGGGTCCTGGCCACATGCCGCAGCTAATTGCATCCCCCCTGGATTGGCAGGTGGAGACGGCCAATGTATCCGAGGTGATAACAGATGCATTCATGGGCTTGGAGCATGTGGTCCAGGTTAGCGCAAAGGACTTCCTAGATGCTGGGAGCTGGAGCGAGTGGAGCACGGAAGCATGGGGCATGCCTGCCACTGGTAAGTCCAGGATGAGGGCATTGCCGGGAGGAAGTGGGTTGGGGTGGGCAGCCGCTGTGGTCCTGGGGGAGCCAGTGAGCTGTGGTGCACAGGGGGCACCTTGGGGGGCATTGCCTGTGGCAGGTGAAGTGTGGGGGGAGGAGGTCCTTTTCCGCTAGACAGTCCCACGGTGGCCCTGCTGAGGCAGGTCTGAGAATCCCCGTCTCATTCCGTCCAAGCCCTCCCCCACCCCAGCCCATCAGCTAGAGTCCCTGTGGCTGAGTTCGGGAGCGTGGGGCTGCTGCCTGCTCGATGGCCTTGGCTTCCTCCGCTCTTCCAGGCCCGCCATCCCTTGCTCTTCTCTTTCCTCAGGACAAACCGTGGTACCCAGTGAACCCGCCACTGCAGCTGCCGAGCCAGAAAGTCCCGCTGAGGAGCCCTCTCTGGCCCCCGCTGATGAGCCTGTTGGTACGTGCGAACCCACACCGACACACACTGCAGGCATTGGCTCAGGAGTGGTGGGCAGTGCCCCAAACACCCTCTTCGAGCCCCAGAGCTTTCCAAAAAGTATTAAGTCTCTGGAAGGTAAATCCAAGTATGGTATCGGGCAGGCAGTTTGCAAGGTGGAGCGAGCGTCTTCTCGGCCTCTGCTGCCTTTCCACTAACGACACACAACCCTCCTGGCCCTGGCCCTTGGGCTTGCACGTTACCCCAGAGCGTTCTGTAGGCAATGTCCTGCTGTAGCATTGGCCTACATGATCCACCCCCCTAGTCCAGGGATGCACAGCCTTCTCGACTCAAGGGCCGCATCCAGTGGCTGCTGCGGTACGAGGGGGTGCCCTCGTGCACACGCACACACCACCACTAGTGTGGCATGTCGTGTCCCCACCGCCATGAGCGAGGTGGTGAACCTTTTCCTATGCAGAAGGAGGCTGTACTGAATCACTCGGCAGCACTTTCAAATTAGCATCCCAAATACTAAGCCTCTGTATTTCCACTCAGAAATAAGCAGGACAGGCCTCTACGTGTCTGCTCACAAGTACGGAGGAATGAATCACTCAGCAGCACTTTAAAATAGCATCCCAAATACTAAGCTTGTGCGTGTCTACCCAGATGTAAGCATGAGCAGCATGACTGCTCACGTATAAGCTGGACAAGCCGTGCTTATTTACTCGCCACAGCGGTAAGCGGGACGGAATCACTCACAGCTTCCGCCGCAGCGCGCGCCCCTCCCCCAGCCAGGAAAGGCTCCCATCTCCAACCGGCGGCTGGGCTTCCCCTGCCTGGAGAGGGGTGGGCCTCGGGAAGAAGCGGGCAGGCGCAGCAGGTGGCTTGCGGGGAAAGGGGACGGGTGCTCCTGCCTTCGCGGCCGTGCTCTTAGCAGCCGAGGGCCCTGCCGCCCTCCCCTAGTCCATGGGCCCCTCCTGGTCTGCATCCACTGTCCAGTTGTCAAGAGACCACGAATTCCAAACCATGTATGTGCATCAGCTGTAGATGACAGTCGTTCTCTGACCTTCTCCCTCCAGCCTCTCAGTGAGGTCCTGGGCCATAGAAAGGGCCATGCTGGATCTGACCAAAGGCCCATCTTGTCCAGAATCCTGTTCCCACAGTGGCCAACCAGATGCCTCTCAGAAGCCCACAAGTAGGACATGAGTGCAAGAACATCCTCCCGCTCATGTTCCCCAGCAACTGGCATACAGAGGCATCCTGCCTGTGATACCTGAGGTAGCACAGAGCCATCAGGACCCATAGCCATCGATAGCCTTCTCCTCCACAAATTTGTCCAACCCCCTTTTAAAGCCGTCCAAGTTGGTGGCCATCACTACGTCCTCTTCCAACCCTGCTATTCTTTGATTCTGTGATTCTTGTGGTAGCGAATTCCATAGTTTATCTATGCGCTGTGTTAAGTACCCTCTTTTTTCTGTCAAGTATCTCCCACCATTCAGTTTCATTGAGATGACCCCATTGGGTTCTAGTATTATGGGAGAGAGAGAGAAACGTCTCCCTCTCCACTTTCTCCACACCATTATGCACCTCTCAGGTCCCCACCCCCCACCCCACTTCCCTTTTTTCTAAGGGAAAAAGCCTGAGATGTTGCTCTGCTTCAGCCTCTTGATCATTTTGGTTGCCCTTTTCTGTACCTTTTCCAGCTCTACAAATCCTTTTTTAGGTGTGGTGACCACAAGACACTGAATTCCAGGTGTGGTCACACCATAGGTTCATATAAAGGTGTTATGATATTGGCGGTTTCATGTTTGATGCCTTTCCTAACAATGCCCAACATGGAGTTGCCTTCTTTACAGCAGCTCATCTTTATTGAGTTGTCCACCACAACCCCAAGATCTCTTTCCTGGTCAGTCACCACTAGCTCAGATCCCATCAGGCTATACTTGAAGTTGGGATTTTTTGCCCCAACGTGCATCACTTTGCACTTGCTTACATTGAACTGCATTTGCCGTTTGGATGCCCATTCTCCCAGTTTGGAGAGATCCTTTTGGAGCTCCTCACTATCCCTTTTTGTTTTAACCATCCTAAATACTTTCATGTTGTTAACAAACTTGGCAACAAATAAACCCTAACCCTAACTTCATTGCTCACTCCTAATGCCAGGTCATTTATGAAAAAATTAAAAGGGGTTGAGAATTCTGTGATTCTGTATCGGGCATTTGTATGCCTCACCCTACACTTGTGTTAGGGCAGGCAATGGTTAATTTGAAAAAGCTCTAATTTGCTGTGACACACAGTGTCAGATTTTCCTTCTCTTTCCAGCAGGCCGCAGTGAGCCCACGGAGAAGGTGGCGGTTCTGGTGTCACTTGGCGTCTTTGCCTTCTTTGTCCTGGCTGTGATTCTGGTCTTTGCCTTTTTTATGTGGTAGGTGCACGAGCCCCTCTGTGTAAACCGTGGGAGGGAACATGGCCTTGGAAGAGGAGGGGCCCCTTCCTTCCTGCCCCTTTTGCAACATACAGAGATGATCAGGGGACTGGAAACAAAGCCCTATGAGGAGAGACTGAAAGAACTGGGCATGTTTAGCCTTGAGAAGAGAAGACTGAGGGGAGACATGATAGCGCTCTTCAAGTCCTTGAAAGGTTGCCACAGAGAGGAAGGCCAGGATCTCTTCTTGATCATCCCAGAGTGCAGGACACGGAATAACGGGCTCAAGTGACAGGAAGCCAGATTCCGGCTGAACATCAGGAGAAACGTCCTGACTGTCAGAGCAATACGACAACGGAACCGATTCCCTAGGGAGGTGGTGGGCTCTCCCACCCTGGAGGCATTCAAGACGAGGCTGGACAGCCACCTGTCAGGGATGCTCTGACTTGGATTCCTGCACTGAGCAGGGGGCTGGACTCGATGGCCTTGTAGGCCCCTTCCATCCCAACTATTGTATGATTCTATGACATTTCATTCGAGACGGTTTGGGGTACGACCAGCTCCATGGTTTGGGGGCTCTCGGCAACATGCCCCTGGCGGGCCCCCAATCCACCTCCACACACCCCCGAGGAGCAGGTGACTGCTGACAGCAAGGCGTGGCTGCCATTTTCACTCACCTGCCCTCTCCCCAGGCAGTGTGGCAAAGAGGAGAGGGCCCCCGGGCCCCCAGAGGACTCGCTTTCTTTCACTCCCTGCATGGAGGGGCGGCTGCTACTTCTGCCGCTGCTCCACAGTAGCAGCCGGTCAGGCACTGGCACCAGTGGGTGCTCCTGAGGTGCTGGGGCCTGGGCCACTGCCCAACTTGGCCAAGCCCTCATGCCAGCCCTGGCGACAGGACCCCGAGACGCAGAGGTTGAGGGCTGGTGGGAATTCTGACAGGGTCCGGGCCAGAAGGCCTGGCCAAAAGCTCTGTACGCTCACACTCCCCACACTCTCGCCCACCCAAGGCACTGCCGCACTGCAGTGTCTCTGTCCACTGCCAGGTGCCCAGCCGGTTGTGTTTTGCTGGCTGGAACCCACCCTGGTCCTGGAGCCCTACAGCAAGATGAGCGTTGGTTCTGTCACCAGAGCCGGAGCTAAGAGATGGAAAGTGGAGGCTTCCCGTTCCAGGGGAGAGGAGTCCAGAGAGGTGGAGCTCGACTTGCCCTGGCAAGGGCTGGGAGGGTCAGAGGAGTTCCAAATCACTATCATGACTAGTAACTATCAGTAGACCTGTCCTCCCTGAATTTTATAGACCCCTATTAGGCTCCCCTTTATTGCTTTTTAAACAATGCTTTCAGCCTTGGTGCCTCAGTTTCCCACTCCATAATGCTTGATAGACAAACTCAAATACATCTCCAGGGCATGGCCTGCGGTGAAAAGGAGCAAGGCAGAGAGCCAGCATCGTTTGAGACAAGGGCCATGGCTGAGGGTAGAGCGCCTGCGTTGCCTGCAAGAGGCCCCAGGCTCGATGCCACGGGAGAAATTTGTTCAGTTCACATTTTAATGCGAACTGATCTTATTGCACATTTTTGAACCACGATGCAAACTGAAATTCAGCTATCCTTTGAGGTTCACACTTTTCCGAATTTTGCTCTGGAGTTCTCCAATCAAAAAGTGTATACAAAAACATGTATATTAGAGAAAATAATACTCAGATATGCATTGTATTAGGAAAACTGCAGAAAGCTACATACACAAATGTATGTATTAGGAGAAATGTGCACAAAAATGCTTTTCATGCAAACTTAAAAAACAAACCAAAAAACAGTTCTCAACATTTGGGAATTGAAAGCCTGTGAAACTGAGAGAAACCAAACTGGATGATCCATCCATCCCACTCTCTCCAGGTGGGGCTAGGAAGGGATCCTGCCTGCAACCCTGGAGAGTGGCTGCCAGTCCTTGCAGACAATACCAGGCCCGATGGATCCTTGGTCTGGTTCGGTAGAAGGCAGCTTCCTACATTCCTAAGTTAGAATTAAAAGCTGGTGGGAGAGGAGGTTCTCTTGACATGGCACATTCCCCTAATAAATGTGGAAGCAGAGGTGAGGGAGGCATAGCAGTGTAGTGGGTATGGCCAGACCTGGACCAGAGAGATCTGGGTTCCAATCTCTGCTCACCCACAAATCTCTCCGGGTGATTTTGTGTCGTCAAAAAAGCATCGCAACTTTTGCAAGGGGGCATCTCCAATTCTCTCTCTCTCTCTCTCTCCTTTGTTTAAAGGATCCGGGTGAAGAAGCACAGCAAAGAGGCCACTAAAAACCATGATCTGCTCGCAGCTGCCATCCACATGAAGGCCTTGCCCAGTGAGTACAGCCCCGGGGCACCTTGTAGGCAGGAAGGGAGGGAGGGAGGGAAATGCCCCTTTTAATTTTCGTGTAGAAAGGAGGGACAATTTTGTCCCAGCTTCTCGCAAGGATCCAGGACTGGAGAGGAAAACCTCCCGGGGAAAAGTCTCCACCAGTTTTGTCCCCAGTTCCTTAATAAGTCCTCTGACACCTCCCAAAGACGGTGACATTCACAACCACAGCTGCAAGGGGGCGATGCGCTGCAGGCAGGTTGGGACCACCATGGGGCATCGCATGGGGGAGCCTACAGGAACAGGCTGCGCCTGGCTGGTTCCCGGCCCAAGTCAAGCGCCCCTTGCAGAGGCGGAAGCGCAGGGCCGGCTCCGGGTTTCTGAAGGCCCTTGGGAGAGACGCCCTTCCTCGGGGAGGCCCCCCCATCGTCGCCAGCTGCTCCTGCTGCTGCTCCTCTCTTTGTCGCCATCACTACCGTTTGCCACAACGCATCTGTTAGGGCTGTACGGTGCCACAAAACGGCATCCCCCGCCCGCCAGTCAGACGGCTGGCCTCCGAGGCTCCCCCCTCCCTGGGCTCAGGCCAAGCTGCAAGGTGAAACCCCCGATAGAATTGCAGAATGGTGGTTCAGACCCTGGCCCACTGCCAGAAGCCAGCCCGGGAAGTGACTGCAGGGCATCCAGCAGGGTCGGGCGTTAGGGTGCCTCCAAAGCAGCCTTCTCTGGCCTGCTGCCCTCTGGGTGTGTTGGACCCCAACTCCCATCATCCCCATGATGGGAGTTGTAGTCCAGCACATCTGGAGGGCACGAGGCCAGGGAAGGCTGCTCCGGAGCCGTGGGCATCCGTAGTTCCGGGAGCAGCCCCACCCCTTGACCTCTCCTCCTCCTCCCGCAGAAGCCCAGATCTTGTAGCAATGTTCCGCCCCCCTCTGGCAGGGCGGCCCACCCGCAAGAGCGGCGGGGCACCACTGACCTCGCCAACTGCAGCTGCTGGTCGATCGCCGAAGGCTGCGCCTGGGCATCCTGCCCCCCACGCCGTCCGCCAAAGGACTCTTGGGAAAGAGGCTCATCCACAGGGACCTTCGGGGGAGGCAGCTAGGCCCGCTGCTGACCAAGCCCCGGCCCTCTTCCCTTTGCCGCAAGCAGACTGAATGCCGGAGCTGCCGTTCTTGGACTGGTCGACAGCCTGAGCCCAGCAAAGACTGAAACAGAGAGCTCTGCACCCGCCCAGGCTGCCAGAGGGCCTCAGTGCCAGGGGCTGCTGGCGGGGCCCAAAGGACTGGCACTGCCGCCCCTGCCTCTCACGGCCGGCTTCCCCTGCCTCCATCACTCCCATGGAGCCAAAGCGTGGCCCTTGGGACAGTGGGGTGCTTTGTCTACACGAGCCAGAGGCAGCATCCTTCCATGAGCCATGTTTGCTGGAGAGCAGAGCATTGTGGGGAACCTGCAGGCCCCAAAGCATTGTGGAAATCCTGCGCCCTCTTCCAGGGAGGGGGTGTCAGCCAAGGCGAATGAGGGGGATGGCAGAGGCCTCCCTGGAAGCCATGTGGGGCAGGGGCAACACACCGGCCGTGTGCGTGTGTGCTTGCATGTGTGTGCGCGCGCCTGCACTTGATTTGGATGGGAAAATTAAATTCCAGGTTTCAGTTTTGCTTTAATGAACACCCAGCAATCCTCCTTGCGCCAGTCTCTCGGAGGGCCCCCGTGTTGTTTAATAGAACCCGATCAGATGCGGCTCAGCTCGGCTCAGCTTGTTAGCAGCTGGGCCAGACTGTCGGGCAGAGCGCCGAGGAGGCTGGAGCCTCCGGCCCAAGCGAGGCAGAGAGCTGCCATTGCCACGCCGATCGCTGGGGAAATGTTAGCACGGCTGCTGCGCTTCCGATCTCCGCTACACTCTAACATTCAGATTGGCCGATTATGCACATGACACAGAGCAAGGGTGGGAAGAATTCTGGGTAGGGGAGCCTTTGCCCACCTGCTGCCCTCTGGGTGTGCTGGACTACGGCTCCCAGCGTTCCTGGCCGTGGTGGCTGCTGGGACCGTGGCGGGAGCTGAAGTCCAAAGCATCTGGCGGCACCAGCTTGGGGGCGGCTGAGCCCAGGGATGGGTGTCATTTGTTGTGCACACGGGGTGGGCCGCTGCAGAGAAAGCCTGGGCCCCAGCAAAAGCAGCCCTTGACTTCCACGCAGGGCACTGGCTCTGTGCCAGCCGGGAAATGGCCACCTGGCGCCGAGTTGAGAATCTCTCTTTTCACTCCAAAGGGCCAAGATCCGCTTGAATGTGTGTGGGCAGGACCTGGCGAGCTTCAGAAGCTGGGACCGGGGGCGGGGGTGGGGAGGAGCAGGGCTGGGGTGCTGAGCAGTTTTGTTGGGGGGGGCTTCAGTGCCCTTTGTTGCTCTTGCCCCCTGCCCATGACCAGCACAAGCGGAATCCATGCCGCAAATATCGTACCAGTTCCGTCATTAACTGGGGCTTCAGAATTCAGCTTTTGAGGCACGACTCTAATTCTGACAGTTTGAAAGGGCAGCATACGTGCAGCCCTCTGCCTCCTCGCCTCCCAGCTGCCGGCAAGCTGCCCCCTTCCGATTCCAGACACGCTGCGATGGCTGTGCGTTGGACTTGGTTGGCGGAGGGTCCGTGCAGGAGTCCCTGGAGGCTGGGTGGGGTTTGCGCGCGCTTGCGCTCCTCCCCCGCCCCCTCTCGCACACGCACTTTTGCTGTTGGACTTGTTAGCTACGCAGGGGCTGGGAGTCTTCACACATGGGAGGGGGGCGGGGGGCTCCAGTTTCAGTTCCTTGAAGAACCAACCCTGCCTCTGCAACACCACGAGGCCAGGATTGAAACGGGCTGCCCAGTGCCCCCGAGGGATTGCTCTGCTCGAAAAGCTGTGGCCTCAGGCACATCTGTCTCCCTGCGTGCCTCGAAGAGCCCTCCCTGCCTGCCTTTTCCTGGGAGTCTCCCTCTGCGCTCCTCCCCGCTCTCGGATTGTGTGGGTGGGTCCCTGGGCAAGGGCTTCTTTCGCACTCAGGGATTTTGTGTGATCCCACAGAGGCTCCAGAGAGACAAAAGGAGGTCCCGCCACACCAGGGGTAGATAACTTAATCCCTGCAAGGGGCGCTGACAGGCATGGGCCTCGTGAGCTTTAGAAGAGGACTAGACCAGTTCCTGAAGGAGAGGCCTGGCAGCAGTTCCTAATGGCCACAGTTGTTTAAATGCAGCCTCCAGGTTTAGAGGCAGTGTACCTGCGAACACTGCTGCTAGGGGGCTGGGGCAAGGGAGGATCTTCATGCCCTGCTTGGGGGCTCCCCAGCAGCATCTGTCTGGCCACCAAGGGAAAGGAGAGGCTGGCCTAGGTGGATCCAGCAGGGCTCTCCTGCTGTTCTGCTCCGTGGTCATGCACGTGGCCATGCTTTGCAGAGTGAGCTGAGCAATTAATCGCTTAATCGCTACAAGCGTTTGTGTGGTCAGGGAGCGTTGTCAGCTGAGCCCCGGGCACGGTGTTCTCTGGCTGCGCAGGAGCGTGTGTCCGTGTCACTGGCCTGCGTTATCTCCCACAAGCCTGGGGCGCAGTGGCTTGAGGGGTGGAGCTGGGCAGGCTGCACACTGCTGCGCACCCACTGCTCTGAGCCCCTCCAGGTAGCTGCTCACCCGCTTTGCCTGAGCCAAGCCAGCCGGGTCAGCGAGCCAGTGGGGTGGGGCCAGGGGGCGCGGTGAGGGCCCGCTGGCTCTTGCCAAGCCCTGGAGGCAGCAGTTTATGGAAACTTCCTGAGATGAAGGCAGCGGCAAGTGCCAGATGGCGGGAGGGGAGGGGAAAGGCTGAAAATAGCCAGGAACACTTTCTCCTGCCAGGACGCTGCCATGGCTGAGCCATGGCATGGGGTCACGGGTCCCTTCTGCCAGCTGGAGGGAAGCAGATTCCCAAAGGAAGGGGCTGGGTGCCTGGAAATGGCTGCACAGGGCGGGGGGTGCAATGAACATCAGAAGCAGCTACCGATGCCCACTGTACCCTTGGGGCAGGGGCCACGTTAGCACTCCAATCCTGCAGCACCGTCTTTCTCAGCTGCCACTCACGGGAATGGCTTCCTGGATAGCCCCAGTCACACGTGCACTTTCTTGTGCATGGGGCATCGCGGGGAGACATTTTGTGTGCAGATCCGAACAGGCCACAGAGCCAAAAAGAGGGCAGGTGTGGCTTCCTCCAAGAGGCAACCAAATAACTGACTGGGCCTTCCCTGCATGAGCAGCCATGGGTGGCCCCATTTGTCGCGCACAGGCTGTGCGCCTTCCCTCAGCTGCTCTCCAAGCCTCCTGTTTCCACACGCTGTTGTGTTTGTTTTGTTTTGAAAACAAACGTTTTCCATTTTCTTTGGAGGCTGTGCACTCTCTCTCACTGACTCCTGCACTGGAGCGTACTTCTAGCCAGGGTTTTAAAAGTGCTGGAGGAGGGCTGCGATACCCTCTCTTCCTGCCAAGCACATTGTGCTGGGGGGGGGGGGGCTGCTGGCTGAAAGGGGTGCTTGTGCAAAAAGGACCTCTGATGCACATGTGCTGTTGCAGAACCCAGAGTCAGAGAGACCACGGAGTGAAGGAAAAAGAGATTCTTTATTTAACGCGCGGGCTTAAGGCTGGAATCATTTCCAAAGAGCCAGAAGCCCCGATTTACATCAGCACATTGGTTTTATAGACATTGTGACACATAGGAAACGGCTCCTCCTCCCCCTCCCGCGTGGGGTTGCAGTCCTCAACATTTCTTCTCCTAGCACCATTGTTTATAATACAAGAACTGGGTTATAGGGTAGCCATGATAAGGAGAGAACAGAAGAGAACAGCAGAGAACAAGATATACAACTGTATGACCTTTGACAAGATAAGGAATTCCTGTGTCTCGTCAGCTTACAACAATATATTCAAGGGAGAAAGAGCTCAGCAAGAACATGAAGCATGAGACTGCATGAGGCTACTTAGTCTGACCCCCAATATGGCTGCTACATTCCCCCCTTAAATGCATAATTTCATTACAATTATAGCATTTCTGATAACTATACAAAGCTTTTTGTGACATACATATTACTTAGCCTCTTGTTGGGCTATTAGAGCGTAGAGGGCAGCAGTTTTACTAGCTGAGACATAAAACAGATTGGTTAAACAGCGCATAAGACAAGGAACGCAGAGACATAACAGAACTTTATGAACAACACTGGTAGAATTAGGATGAACAATGCTTCAAGCCAGCTAAGATCTGGAAGCCAAGGGGTTAACTAATTGAGCTAATTGTTTTGTCTTATTGTTTTGTTAGCTACTATATTGTGCAGCTTGTTGATCTGTTCATCTACAGCATCACCATTATCAGTTAAGTTAAAACAACAGAGCTTTTGGTGTGTCTCACAACTTAAATGATGAAGAAGGAAGAGGTAATCTATACCAGCTCTATTTTCTAGAACTGCACCTCTTAGATCACGCAACTCTTTATTTAACAATGACAATGCTTGTGAGGTGGCATTTATGCTTTTGGCTAAGCTGCAAGCTAACCGGTTGATCTCCAGACTATTAGCCAAGGCTAAACCTGGAACCCCAACCAGTGACATTGCTAAGGCCAATTTTTCTGAGTCAGAATATAACTGCACATGACTATTACAATTTTTAGTTAGTTGGAGTGCTCGAGGCTGCCGTCGACGGATTTTCTCGGGCTACAGAGGAAGAATTGGCACCAATTTAATAGGCGGCTGAGGCAACATGGGTGGTTATTAGACAAGTTGGCAGGAATTAATGACCAAGTGCGGGAACTACATGTCTAAAACCATCCATGAGGCAAAAGTATGTGGGCATTATTAAAATATATGTTTTGAATTTTATTACAGTGGAAGGGGGCCAGGGATAGCTTTATATTTTCTGGAAAATTTTTGACAATTAAGCATTCGTGCACACGTAGCATTTGTTTCAGCAACGATGGGGGTGCGTAGAGTGAACTCTGTAGGGGGTAGGATCTTTGCAACCACGCCCCAATTAGCATTTTGGGAATAAGTTAAACTTACACCATAAACTCTTAACATGGTATCTTTTTGAATTTTCCCAGGATGTCTACAGACAGGTATTAGGCAAGAGCTAATAAGCCTGTTTGCAGGTATACCTCTTGGCAAACAAAAATGTTTTACTCTCGTGATGTTAGCCAGGTGAAGCCAGTAATTATCAGCAAATCACTGGGACAAACTTTTCTTTTCAGGGGCTGGCCCCCTTTTTGCACCTTATTAAGGAGACACAATGCAACACTACTAACACTACAACACGCATGTTTGATCTTCTTTGGGATCTGACCGTACGCTGGGCAGCTATTCACCTGGCAAGCTGCAGTAGGGCCTAGTCCCCTTCTTCAATTCTCCAGTTGCAGGTCTGACCGTACGCAGGGGGACAGTTTCCCGGTGTGTCCACAGTAAGGTCTAGCCTGAGTCTTCTTACTGCTTTTTTAGAATGATTTTTAAAGGATTTTCAGGATTTCTGTTTACAGTCTACTCTCCCCCTCTTGCTCTCTTGACTCGTGTCCAATGTATCCAGGGTTTAACTCCAGCTGCTTTCATAGCTGTGGGGGTGGAAAGTATGACAGTTTTCAGTCCTCTCCATCTGGGAGTCAAAGGGTTATCTTTCCCTTTTTAACTTATACTTTAACTCTTGGTTGGAAAGGATGAGCTTCTGTGATGGGAATGGCTTATTTTTTTAAGACAAAGCTACGCTGGGCTTGAAGAACTTTGCTCAGTGTTTGAACTTCTTGTTTAAGGCTAACGTTTGCTTGCCTTTGATGCTGCTCCAGTGTCAATTATGAAGTCAATGTCACGGCCCTTCTCAAGCTGTCTCCCTTTTCGCCCATTCTGGCCCCTTTGGTTTTTTCTTTTGTGTATTTATTTTATTTGGGCATTCATGCCACTAATGTCCATCTTGTCCACACTGGGCACACTGGTTCTTTTTTAAGAATCTTCTGCCTCTGCCGGGTCTTCTTCTTTTCTTCTTTTATCTATGTCTTCTTGGGCCTCTGGGTTGAGGGGGGTATACTGGCGATAGGTATCTGAAAGACGCTCCAAGTACGCTCTGGGGCTTCGGTGGCACCTTGCAGCACTTTAGACACTTTGGTCATATTAATTGACTTCTTCATACCTGCTTTCATGGCTTTTAACAGCAGGGTTTGATACTGGGTGAGGCGCTCTAGCCCCACTTGTGTTTTGGGATTCCAGCGAGGGGGGGATTTATTTATAAGGAGACTTTATTGGGTAACTTACAGCACACAGGCATACTTAATGGTTGGATCAGACAGCTTCTCTGAACCACGAGCTATTGGGCTAAATGGGTTTTTATACCATACATGTTACCCATGAGGCAGCACAACCCTAGCAAGCATTTTCAGCATAGGCTAGAAGTGTTTGGTTCTCAGGCACAGCTTCCTGTAAACAACTTCGCTTCCCAAAGTGCTTGATAACACTTTTATTTATTAGTATGGGAAGACAAATTTTTTCTCTTTTTTTTGCTTTCTTTTTCTTTGCTGATCTGCCTGTATTGCAGATCATGTTTTAAACTTTTTGTATAAAACTTTCTGATCCATGCACCAGCCTTGTCTCTTTATTTATCTTTTTCAAGTTAAACTCACTTACTTAAACCTTTCTGCCTTGCACTAGTCCCAATGACACACATTTGGGATAGGTTCTTCTTCTCCTTCTAGTTAGATTTTTTTTATCTTAAAGAACTATTACATTATTGTGGCTACTTTATCCCAGGTAATAAGCTTTAGGCACAATCAGCTGCTTTTAATTTACCCTGGGGGCAACTATGGCCACGCTTCTTTTTTATAAATGTTTTTTCTTTGCCTCTTGCCTTTTCTTTCTTCTTTTTTTTCTCTCTATCTGTCTTTTACTTTCTCTATTCCTTTTTTTTTTTACTTGCTTTTGTCTTTTCTCCTTGTCATCCATTGGGAACCACACTTAGTATCATTTGGAGTTGCAACTAACACTAATCTGTAAATATAACATATATTTTATGATATTTAAGAAATCATAAAATATACACAACAAACTTTTTCTGCAATTTAACACAATGAATGGAAAGCACTTTTTGCATGGTAAGGCATGATGGAGCAGATCCAGCAATCATACTGCTCTTCTGGCTGAAAGCTCAGGGCTCATTAAAATCAAGGGACGAGCATACCCACACACGCAGAGTTCTAGGTCACCACTCATCCCAGAGTGCAGGACACGGAATAATGGGCTCAAGTGACAGGAAGCCAGATTCCGACTGAACATCAGGAAAAACTTCCTGAGTGTCAGAGCAATACGGCAATGGAACCAATTACCTGGGGAGGTGGTGGGCTCTCCCACACTGGAGGCCTTCAAGTCGAGGCTGGACAGCCATTTGTCAGGGATGCTCTGACTTGGATTCCTGCATTGAGCAGGGGGTTGGACTCGATGGCCTTGTAGGCCCCTTCCAACCCTACTATTCTATGATTCTATGATTTTTGCATCGGCAACTCTATGCTGCATGAGTTCTGGCAGAAGGAAATCTAAAAGTTATAGATCAAACTCAGCCTGCTGTACACTGAGCTGACTACAAACATAGACACACGGTCCACAGCAATGAGAGTTCAAGTTTATCAAAAGCTTCACAGCACTGTCCATGGCAAGTTTTTGACAATTTAAAATTTTAGTCCATGTGCAGAGTGTCTCTAAAAAGCCCAGATGATGATGGAGGCAAACAGAGAAGGCTCTGGGCAATGAAGATGCGATGTTTCCAGCAAAGGCTCTCCACTTTTGCATCAGTTTAAAAAGGGAAAGTGTGGCCCTACACCCCTTCTGACAGACAAGGGCCTTTAACTTTTTAGCAAGGCCTCTGTCAGCTCTCTAGCCATGACACTTTAAGTTGGGCAACTCCTTTGTAAATTTTATTTTACTTCTGTCAGGTTCTCTCACAGACATTTAAAAACTTAGTCTTTTTTTTTTTTTCTTCTAACCTGCTACACGAAAGCACTGAAACACTGAGTGCCGAAACTCAGGACGCTGGGGGGTGATGGGCATCGCCTTATACTTGCATTTTTCAAGCAGCCATTAATCTTCGGGGAGGCGGTGGGGTGATTTGCAGGACTTTAAAGGCAAGCTTCTCAGTTTGTTTGTATTTGTAAATCCCAAGCTTAAAACAGGACACGATGAGGTACAGGGCAGCCAAATTCTTGCTTTGGCACGGGCAACAAATAACTCGGGTCAGCTTTCTTCGCTGGGGTCTCAAACAGGAAAACAGTCTTAATTTAAAGTTGTAACATCACTGACAGCGTCAGCCAGCCAGCTACACAGATCTCATTGTTTTTTAAGACAGTTGCTCCAATATCTTCTTTTCTTCTCAGTCAGGTTGGGTCTCCCAGCTTACACAGTTTATTGCAGCTTTCAGGAGCATGGCAGTAGCGTGATTTTGGCCTGGCCAGGAACATGCTGTCTGGTTTCTCGGTCTCTTCAGCACACACACTTAGGCAGTGTAACACTGGACACTCGAATCAGTGAGATTTCTTCATTGCAGGGAATCCCACGGCAAAAGCTTAATGGTTACGCTCTTCAGAAATCATATAGCCGATGGTCAGTAGCTACAGGCTCTATGCAATTTTAACAAAGTTCAAAGCTAAACACGGTTACCTTGACAGAGATCTTCAACATGGTCTCTCCGCTTCATTCTGCTTTGGGCCAGTCTTATGGCACACTTTTCACTCCAAGAGGGGTCTAGCCTGTGCTCTGGGGGCTGATTCTTCACCTTTATTTTCTATTTTGCCTTCATCTTCTGGGTCTTCATTTTCAGTTTCCATTTCTTAGGGATTTCATCTCAATTAGGCGAGGTGATGATGTTGCACAACTCAGAACGTTGTGGGCAATTTTCCTGCCCCCCCCCTCTCGGCGCGCTAGGCTAACAGCTACTTCTTCGGCCTCACACTCTCACGCTCCCACGCTTCATTAAAAGCCAGACTGTCCTGCAACATTTCTCTAATTAAAAGCCTCAGATCTTGTTCTTTTTTTCCTTTCAGCTCGACCTTGAGCTTTTTGCGGTTTTCTCTTTCAATTCTGAATCTTTTTAAAAAAACCTTTTTCCTTCTTGGTTTGACATACATCCCAAGGGGGTGCAAGGTTTGCTTCCCCCACCACCCATAGCCTCCCTCCTAAATTGAAGACAGACACAATTAGGGAATGGGAATTGGTCAGTGAGGAAGGGGTCTCACTGGCCGACACAAGAGGATTTTACACACCACGCACTTTGCTACTGGCCTGGGCACCCGGACAGTCAACGGTATGCGTCAGAAACCGCAGTAGCCACTCACACAATCATCAATCTCTCCACTGCATCCATATGTCCCTGCCACCCACTTTTCCCACTTTTTACCAGAGCAGAAAGCGGCTTCCCCAGCTTCCTACTGAGTACTGGCGTGCTGGGTACTGGCGCCCACTCGGGGGTGTGATCAGGCCCCCCTTCTACCCGCAAGGAGTAGGTTCTTTTGTATACGTATACCACCAACACTGACCTTCTTCATGAGGCGGGGCCCTCTCTTTTTTTGCCCAGTGGCCTTTCTCCCTAAAGGCGGGGCCCTCTTTTTCCCATATACTTGCCTTTCTCCTGAAGGCTTCCAATGTGGGTTTCAACTCAATTGCAGCTGCGATACAGGCAGGGCTCAAGTTCCTTCCTCCGCTTCCCAAGGTTCTCTTGCCGCTCGCTGCCGTTTGGGCGATCCCGGTGCAGGCCTTCTCCCATTCACTCGACAAAAAGGTCGGTGGCGCCAAGAAAGGGAGGCATGCGCCGAGCTCGCCCTCCTGGTGCGGCGATCAAGAGCAGGCAACTGCCACCTGTCTGGCTCAGAGCCTGCCACACCCGAGTCACGGCACCATTTATGTTGCAGAACCCAGAGTCAGAGAGACCACGGAGTGAAGGAAAAAGAGATTCTTTATTTAACGCGCGGGCTTAAGGCTGGAATCATTTCCAAAGAGCCAGAAGCCCCGAAATACATTAGCACATTGGTTTTATAGACATTGTGACACATAGGAAACGGCTCCTCCTCCCCCTCCCGCGTGGGGTTGCAGTCCTCAACATTTCTTCTCCTAGCACCGTTGTTTATAATACAAGAACTGGGTTATAGGGTAGCCATGATAAGGAGAGAACAGAAGAGAACAGCCGAGAACAAGATATACAATTGTATGACCTTTGACAAGATAAGGAATTCCTGTGTCTCGTCAGCTTACAACAATATATTCAAGGGAGAAAGAGCTCAGCAAGAACATGAAGCATGAGACTGCATGAGGCTACTTAGTCTGACCCCCGATATGGCTGCTACAGTGCTGCTTGGGAGGATCCATACTGAGTCAGGGAATTTGATACCAGGTGCCAGACGCAGCATTTCAACTTTCATTTTTAATGTAAGAGTATGTTTCTATCCCTCATGATTGCAGAAAGGATCCTGAAAGGATGTGGGTTGCACCTCAGGGACTCTCAGAAACTAAAAAGGACCCGAATGCGGTCCAGTAGTTGGGGGCTTCATTGTCCTGTTTCTGTCTCCTCTCCACTCTGAATTTGGAAACTGCAGAATGAATCATGCAAAAAATGAAAATAAATTATGTAAAATAGCAAGAAGTTCAAAATGCGGGGGGGGGGGATCATAGAAAAATAAAAAATGTGCAAAACCAGGAGGGGGGGCATTGGAATGAAATGCGTAAAGCCCACATTTATGCAAAAGTGCTTAATTTGCATGATTTCTTCAGCTTGGAGTGTCTGGCTTTTCTTGGCAGAGGTGTGTTAATTTGGGTCAGAATCTGGATATTTTCCAGCACATGGTAGAGAGGGCCTGGGTCGATGAATGAGTGACTGTGATTCCTCAGTCTGGAAGAGGAATGGATGAGGTGTGCCGTGCTATGAGGAGGGCTCTGGTCCTTGGTCTGTGTGTGTGTGTGTGGCGAGGGGGTGTGCCTGTTTGCCCTGCTCCCCCCTGCCTCTGACCTGTGACACTTCCCCCTCCCCTTCTGGCATCTTCAGATCCAGCTCTGCAAGAGGATGCCCACTCCCCCTGGTCTCCTGCCCCATAGTGTGCTCTGCTCTGTTTTTCCAAAGAGATCAGCCCAGCCACGCAAGACTGGAGTGGTTCTTCCATGGATCCTTGCCATTGGCTTCTCCAATCTGGTTCCATTGTGTATTCTGTTTTGGGTGGCATTTCACACCTTGTGAACCTGCTGACAATAAGCTAATGCCAGACTGTGTAACAGCAGCAGGTTTCTCACACTTGCATATAAATAAAGATGAAGGAAGGTGAGTTCTTTGCTACCTCTGGGATCCAAAATGAAGGGATGGTGGGGAAAATGGGCCCAGCAGCCACAGGTGAGGATATGCGGATTTTGCCAAGGCCTTTCCTGCTGTTTCATGGATGGTCAGGCATCTGTTGTTCCATCGTCCACTCACTGATGGAATTTTTTTTAAGGAGCATTTACTTGCACTAATTCGCATTTGCGCAAGTGCGCATTTGCGCTAATGCACAAATGCGCATCAACTCATGCACTCTTGTGCGAGTTGCATTCTTGTTAATGCAAGTATATGCAAATCCCCTCTCAAAGTGGGGAGACGGTCCACCAGGCTGCACGGCTTGGATAAAGCCAGTCCGCTCCAGAATCTGCAGGCCAGACTCATGGAAATCTAAACTCGTTTGAATCCGCTGCACATTTCTCTGACACCCCCGCGTACAAGCAACTGAATGCTGGTGCTGCGACTTTTCGAAGTGGCTGAACGCCACCCACAGCCCCACGTCTCTTTCGGAGCGCTTCATGCGGTGGAGGAGCGGCAGTTCTGGAAAGGGGGGCACCCGGGAGCAAGCGGGGGGGCGGCCCGCGCCGGAGAACGGATAAGGACGTCGCGGCGCCATACGACGGGACGCGCCAGTGAGCGAGCCCTGCAGCCGGGGCGGTGACCTGAAGGAACGGCCAGTCCCTGGCCTCCCGGGCCTTCCCCGCGCACGGAATCTCCCCCACCGGGAACGCAAGAGGCCGCCGCCGCCGCGTCAGGAACGCCCTCCGCACGCTTCGCCGGGCAGGCGCTAACGCGGCGGCTGCGGCGGCTCCTCCTGAGCCGCAGGCGCCAGCCAGCCGCCCGCCTCTGCGCCAGGCTGCGCCGGGGCCCCCCGCCTTCCCTCAGAGGCGCGGCAGGAGCAGCGCAGCCGCCGCTCGGCCCCTCCGTTCTCGCACGGGAGGCCGTGGGCCGGGCCGGGCCGGGCCGGGCCGCGGGGTCCCTCTGCTCTCCTGCCCCGCCCGCCGCAGCTCTGGAGCTCCTCTCGAGAGGCCGCCGCCCGCCCCAGCCTGGGCCCCCCGTGGCCGAGAGAGCGGCTGCCGCAAGCGACGCGGCCCCCGAAAGGGCGGGCGCCACCGACGGGGGTCCGCGGAGGCCTCCGGTGCAATTCCCCCGCCTGTTGCGAGGGCGGAGCCCCCGCCGCCGCCGCCGCCCTCGGTGCGCCTCACGGCCGGCCGGGGAGGCTGCTGCCGCCCTGAGCAGCGGCCCGCAGGCCCGCGCCCGCCGCTCCCCCGGCAGGGCGCCCGCCCCGGCTGCGGGGCGCGGCCCCGTGAGCTCCGGGCCAGGGCGAACCGGCCGCGCGGAGCGGGGAGACCCGGCTCTGCAGCCGACGCGGTGGGATGCGGCTCCCGGCCCCCTCAGCGCCGGCTGCGCGAGTAGGGCGGGTGCGGGCTGCAGGCCAGCTACACCCGGAGGCCACGCGCCCCCGTCTCCGCCCCGGAGAACCGTTCGGCCCTCGCGAGACGCGGGCCTGGGCGGGCGGAGCGCAGCCGCCCGCGCGTTGCTCCCTGTCGGCGGACGTCTGGGTCCGCGGCGGCGCCTTTCGTGCCCCGCCGCGCCCGGCTCCTTCAGCCCCCCTCGCCCGCCGAGGTTTGTTCTGCAAGGGAGTCCAACGTACCAGGCTATGGCTGCTCCCTTTTGTCTCTCCTGCACATCCTGAGCCAAGGGAAAAAGTAGAAGCAGCCCCAGTAAATCCTGGAAGAGCGGCACAAGAGAGCGGAGGGGTGCTCTGGGCACCAGCAGCTAAACAGGGCCGCCCGCCCCGGCTTGAGCGCAAACCAGCAACAGGGCGGAGGCTGGTTCCTCGGGGCCGGCGGCCCCCTTCCCCAGCCAGCGTGGCCCCCTGAGAAGTGGCAGCTTGCCTCACGGCCCTCTGCCCCCTCAGGGATGATCCAGCCTTGCTGGACCAGACCAGGGGCCACCTAGCCCACCACTCCACAGCCAGCCAGAGATCCCCGGGAGAAGAACACAAGCAGAGGGGACGTGGTGGGGACCTCTGGGGCTGGGTCACGGAGGCAGGCTCTTGCTGAGCGCCGAGACCCGCTTTATGGTGGCCGTAGCTAATAACCATGGCTAAGCCGACCGTGGACTTGTCGCGTTCCTTTCGAGGGGACCCATGGCTGTGGGGCCGTGCACTCTGCTGTAAATCACTTCCCCGCATACCGGCTCCAGCCCCAGTCAGGGTCTGGAAAGATGCCCAGACAAACCGCGCAGCTGTGCGTCACCTGCTGCCCCCCATGGGGGCTGCAGCCTGAGAACTGTGGAAACAGTGAGATGAGTGGAAAGAGCTGACCAGGGAGGTCAGTGGGGCTGGCAGGGCAAAAGGTGGAGGGAAAGGAGGAGAATTGGGTGGGTGGGTGGGCCACCTCTGTGTCTGCAGCAGCCTCCCCCAACCTGGCACCTTCCAGATGTTTTGGACTACAACTCCCAGCATTCCTGTCCATTGGCCACAGTGGTGAAGACTGGTGTGAGTTGGGGTCCAGAACATCTCCAGGTTGACAGGTGTCCTCCTTCGTGCTGGTAGAGCCAGGGCCCTGGAGGCAGGGCCTGGGCAGAGGGTGCAGGCCGGGATTTCTTTGTGTACTCACTCTTCATGAACTGACTCTGACTCAAAGTCCAGCCTCCAGCTGCCGGAATCCAGCCTCTCCTTGCGGCCAAGCAGGTCTCCAGCCTGCACGACAAAGTCAGCGGCATTCCCAGGGGCTGCTCAAGGTGCTGACACCTTGAGAGGATGCAACTGGCACATTCGCCACCCGGTCGTGGCTTTCTAGAACTCTGTCATGTCTCCCTTCGATCATCTTTTCCCCTCCCCTGGCTCAAAATTCCCCCAAAGCGGGCGCCTTTCCATCCTCCCAATTGTTAATGTCTCTCTTCATTCCAGGGTCTGCAGGGGGTGCCATGTCCAGGGAGAGGGGCTTATGGATCCAGACCAAAGAGAAATATCCACCTGCTCATGAACACTGCCCCTCCTAAGGAAGCTTGTCCCCAGTTATCAGAGAGCTGTTTTGATGGAATTAAACCAAACTGGAGCTGGAAGCTGAAATTCAAATGTGCCTTCTAATTTTGCCCTACAGGTATTGGATATGAAATTTGAATCCTAAATGTGAAAATTTTCTTCAAATTGCACAATTCTTCTGCTTTAGACTTGTGGGCATTTCTAGACTGTTTTGATGCTAGTAAGAGTACAAAATCACATCTTGTAAGTGCTGTCCACTGTTGAAGGTTGTGAAGTGTAAAAAATACGACTGCTATCAAACTCTGAACTATCAAACTCTGTCAAAAATCAAGACATCAGGGAATATCTGGCAGAGTCAACTGTTCCGAGATTATAAAGGGAACAGTCATTATCCAAATTTGCAGAAGAGAATTTTTAGAAGCCAACCCATTTCAGCAGTGGCACAAACCATTTGGGGCTGGGGATCGCTTTGCAGGAAGCGCCCGCCTCCAGTTGGGCATCTGGTGCAGAGTAGGGATGCACGAAAGTCACTTACCTTTTTGCAGGTTGCCTTCGCGGTGGGAGGGAGGCGCTTCGCTTTCCCCCCCGAAGTTCAGGCGAAGGGGGGGAGGCTTCCCGCCTCGCCCGGCCGAAATTCAGGCCGGTGGGGAGGCTTCCCGCCTCGTCCGGCCGAAATTCAGGCCGGGGAGAAGCGCCCCGTCTCTCCGGCCGCGAAACAAAAAGTAAAACAAAAAAAAAGACCCCGTGATAGGCTACGTGACGATTTACGTAGCCTATCACGGCTAGATTTCCAAAGTCAGCCGTGATAGGCTACGTAAATCGTCACGTAGCCTATCACGGGTGACTTTGGAAAAAAAAAACACGTACGCAAATGGCAGCGGCCCATGGGCGCCGCCATTTGCGTTCCTTATTTTGGCACGTCTAGTCTACGTAAAGATTTACGTAGACTATGGCGAAAATATTTTCGCCGTAGTCTACGTAAATCTTTACGTAGACTAGACGTGCCAAAATAAGGAACGCAAATGGCGGCGCCCATGGGCCGCTGCCATTTGCGCACGCGCTTTTTTTTTTTTTCCAAAGTCACCTGTGATAGGCTACGTGACGATTTACGTAGCCTATCACGGCTGACTTTGGAAATCTAGCCGTGATAGGCTACATAAATCGTTACGTAGCCTATGCCCGGGTGTGTGGTTTTTTTTTTACTTTAGGGTTTTTTTTTGTAATGGTGGCGGCGGCAGCAGGTCGAGAGACCGGCCACCGCCGCCGGCCGCGACGAACTGCCGCCGGGACCCGCCGCCGGGAGGGACATTCGCCAAAGGTACGTCCCGGGGGGGGGGGGGGGGCAGAGAATTTCACCGCCGATTTCGGGGGGGCGAATGCATTGGCACTCGGCCCCCCGAAGATTCAGGGAGAAATTCTCCGCCATCCCTAGTGCAGAGCAAGGGGAAGCTCCCTCACGCCCCGAGGGTCAGGCCTCGGGGTCTCCTGTCCAAGAGTTCTGCTGCCCACTTGAGGAGCCCACTTGCCTGCAGGTCACGTTCCTCTCCTTTGGCTTTCTGCTGCAGAACCCTTTTTACCTCCAGGCTGCTCTGTGGATCAAATGATGGACACTGCTGGATCCTTGGGCACCTAAGCCTGGGGGACCAGGAGGTGCCATCACCTCCCCCCTCGGGACCTGGCCCTACCTGCTGGGTGCCTTCCTCTCCTTGCGACAACTGAGCCTCACGAGCCCTGGTTTCGAGCGGCTGCTGAGTCAGCTTTTTTTTCTTTTTCTGGAGGCCGAGCAGGAGAGAGCAGGGGGTTATCCCGGGAGTGGGCGGCTGGCCCAGCTCACCTCAGCCCCTGCATGGGCAGGAACAGGGGCTCCCTCGCAGAGCTCTTCAGCTGAGTGCGATGGAAGAAAGCGGGAGGAAGAGATGGCAGGAGGGGACGAACATGGGTAGATGAAGAAGTATGTAAGTAGATATGTATTTGTCTCTTTATGGAGCTAGGGGTGGATGGATGGATGGGGCAGTCCACGTGCTTAAGGCCGATCCCTGGCATCCGCAGTGAAACTGAAATCGGCAGGTGATGGCAAGTGATATGGAAGATCTCTCTCTACGGGAGACCTCAGAGAGTCTTCTCCCCCAGAGAAGGTAACACGGAGCTGGATGAACAATCATCTGACAGCTGCCTGCGTCCCACAGCAGGGCTCCCCAGCCCTGGTGGGCACTTTTGGAATCCCAAGAGAGTGTTACGGGTGTTCCCACAAAATGGCTGCCCTGGGGGCGGGGCTTGCCTCTTCATCACATGGCTGCCATGGTGGGCGTGGCTGGAAGCAATAGACTTGTTTCCCAGAAGGCAAATGGGGGAGGCTAAAAGACAAGTGAGATGCCCGAGAACCCCACATCCGAGGCAGGGGTGGTGCCGGAGCTCCGAAACACGAAACCACCCTTTGGAACCCGAATAAGGACGGTGCTGGAGGGCCACCCTGCGCTGTGCAGCATGCCGGCCTCCCCGGTCGAAATAATTCTTAATACCCTAAGAACGCAGGTAAAAATCAGGGGCAGGGAGCCTGGTGGGCATGAAGGGAGGCTCCTGCAGCTACCATGCTGAAGACCCTAGTTGTACGGATGGGAGAAATGACAATCTGCTTGTGTGAATCAGTAACTGGATGAGGCAAAGATGTGCAAAGACGGGTGGATTTTTATGAAGGAGGGAGAATGAATGACGAAGTATAGGCGGCACCTGGTTGGCTGCATGTGAGGGTCGAGCGATGCTGAGAAGCTGGCTGGCTGCACGCGAACCAGCGCATCGTATGAGGCAGGGGGTCCCTCGATGTGATGCAACACTGGAGCGACTTGGGTCTTTGGGCTCCGCAAATGGCCACTGAGGTCATCAAGCTCACAGGGTGGCCTGGGGCAGGCCCCATCTGACTCACTGGGTTGTGAGGAAGATGAAATGGAAGCCAGATCTCGGGGCGGGCAGGATTCAAGTGAGACGGACGATCTGCCCACGTGGCTGCCTCCCTGCCTCACTCAGGGCCTCAGCTCTGACAGGGGCCATGTTGCCTCACGCAGCAGAAGCAGCACCTGATACTGGCAGGCGCCTCCTGGGCTCCCTCTCCACCCTGTCAAGCATCGCAGTAAATGGCTACGCACCAAAATGAGTGGATGGAGGCTCAGCTCTTCTGCCCCCAGCCTTTCTGGCCCCACCTAGTGCGGAGGGAGCCAATGCACAATGTCCCTGTCCCTGCCCATAAGAGTCCCACCCCCCACACCCCTGCCTCCACTGCCTTTCCTGCCAAGGCAAGGCCTGCCTACCTGCTTGGGGACACTCACTTGGTAGGTACTGCCTCCTATCAGGTCCTTGCAGTCGCCATTTCTCTCCCAGCATAGCCCAGACCCCATCTCTCTCCGGCCTGATATCGACTGGGCCCTGGGAACCTTTTCACTGCTCAGGCTGTACATCTCCGTCAACGGAGGGAAATCACTAGAGGAGGAGGAGACAGCAAGCCCTTGGGTCAGCGGTAGAACCCCTTCCACCTTCACAAGGGACCTCTTGGGCAGCCCAATGGGAGGGATCACAGTCCACGTTCAGAGCCAGCTCCTTCATGGGCTTTCTGGGCCTTTAGGGTTCCACTGCCCATCTCTGTACAGAAGAAACACCCCACACCACCGCCTTGCTCCAGAAACAGCTCTGAGCTGGGTAAACAAAGTGAAGCCCACCTCCTCAACTGCCAACAAAGTATGCCAACTGCCGGTGCAACCTGTTCCCAGATCAGCTCAAACCAGACCTCTATGGCCACTGGAGAGTTGGCTGAAGGAAAACTCCTTGGAGGTCCACCTCTGTTGTTAGTGGGGGAAGAGGTCACACAACAGCCTCTGTCAGTGGCTTGGCCAAGGGGGGCCCTGTGAAGGCCTGGCATCCAACGAGAACAGGACAACCCAGGATGGCTCCCAGCGTCAGTTTCTCCATCTTCGGAACATTGCGCCAGAGTTCCGTGGTTCTATGGTACCAAGAACCAGTAGAATGGAGGTCAAAGCTAGGTAAAGGAAGGACTTTATGAACTAGCCTTGGGCTGATGGCTCAGGATTTGTGTGTGGAGTTGGAAAACCTGTATTCAAATCCTTGCTCAGCACAAGAGGTTCACTGTATTGCAACCTCCGGTTTCCCTCAGCCTCATAGGGTTGTTCTAGGAATAAAAGGAGATTTCTTTTTCACCAACTTGAGTTCCTTGTGAAAGGGATGAGGATAAAGATGAGACCTTTTCAAATCATGTGCTGGATTTGATAAATACACTGACTCTAAGGAATAGTTCATACATGCGTGCCCATCAGTTGGTAACGGCAACACTGCATGATGACACTATGCATGTCTGAATGGGCCCTCCCAGATATACATACCAAAGGTAGAAGCTCCATATCTGTGCATCATGCGCAATGCTTTCCAGTGGAGTCCATTCACACATGCAGTGCTGGTCATCGAGCGTACAGCACTCGAGCTATGCGAAACCACAAGTGAGGTGTTCGACTAAGGAGGAGAATGGCAAAATAGCTGCCTGTGAGGAGTACTGAAATTGCTCTGGCATTTTTGTGAAAGACTTCTGCACTTTCAGGTTTTTAAAACAGTAACACACACACATACACCCAACCCTCAGACATGGCAAGCTATAAATCTAGACAAACAAGCAAATGTGGCTTTCAACAGGCGGGGTTAAAAGCCAAGAGGCCATTCTTCGCATGAAGATGTTATCACTTCATCCAATAAGGTTGCAATCCCCTGCATATTTACCTGGCAGTAGCCCTTTGGAAAACAGTTGTTGCCAGACACACCAATATTCTTGCTGATTTTGACATAGAAAGGAAGGCTTCATTCCAGCTTGGGAAAGCATAGGAGAAGTCTGCCATTCCACAGGCCAGGCCTGCCGCTCGAAGCAGAAGGGTGCACGTGACACAAAGCCATCCCTCCCCCTGTGGCATGGCCATGATTCTTCAGACCGGATCCCTTGACCTCTTACCCTCCTTTGATACCATTTTCAATGTACATCAAGGCTCCAAAATGTCAGCCCAGGGCAGTCACCAAGAAAATGGGATTTGTTTGGCTTGGAAAAAAGGAGGGAGACATGATAGAGTGTACAGAATCATGTATGGTGTGAAGAATGTGGATAGGGAGGCATTTTTCTTCCTCATAATCCTAGAACCCAGTGGGGTCATCCCATGAAGCTGAGTGGTGGGAGATTCGGGATAGATAAAAGGAAGGTAGACACTGTTCACTTGGACTTCCAAAAGGCTTTTGACAAAGTCCCTCACCAAAGACTCCTGAGCAAACTTAGCAGTCAAGGAATAAGAGGACAGGTCCTCTTATGGATCAGAACCTGGTTAAAGAACAGAAAGCAGAGAGTAGGAATACATGGTAAATTCTCCCAATGGAGCGAAGTAAATAGTGGGGTCCCACAGGGATCTGCATGAGGACCAATGCTTTTAACCTGTTCATAAATGATCTGGAATTAGGAATGAGCAGTGAAGTGGCCAAGTTTGCAGATGACACCAAATTATTTAGGGTGGTTAAAACAAAACAGGATTGTGAAGAGCTCCAAAAGAATATCTCCAAACTGGGAGAATGGGCATCCAAATGGCAAATGCAGTTCAATGTAAGCAAGTGTAAAGTGATGCACGTTGGGGCAAAAAATCCCAACTTCAAGTATAGCCTGGTGAGATCTGAGCTAGCAGTGACTGACCAGGAAAGAGGTCTTGGGGTTGTGGTGGACAGCTCAATGAACATGTCAACCCAGTGTGTGGCCCCTGTAAAAAAGGCAAACTCCATGTTAGGCATAATTAGGAATGGAATTGAAAATAAAACTGCCAATATCATATTGCCCTTATACAAATCTATGATGTGACCACACTTGGAATGCTGTGTACAATTCTGGTCACCGCACCTAAAAAAGGATATCATAGAGCTGGAAAAGGACAGAAATGAGCAACTACAATGATTGAGGAGCTGGCGCAACTCCCGTATGAGGGAAGGTTACAACAGCTGGGTTTGTTTAGCTTGCAAAAAAGACGAGGAAGGGGAGACACGATAGAGGTCTACAAAATTATGCATGGTGTGGAGAATGTGGATAGGGAATCATTTTTCTCCCTCTCAAAATACTAGAACCCAGTGGGGTCATCCCATGAAGCTGATTGGTGGGAGATTCAGGACAGATAAAAGGACAGACTCCTTCACACAGCACAGAGTTGAACTATGGAATTCCCCACTACATGATGTAGTGATGGCCACCAACTTGGATGGCTTTAAAAGGGGGTTGGACAAATTCATGGAGGAGAAGGCTATCAATGGCTACTAGTCCTGGTGGCTGTGTGCTACCTCTAGTATCAGAGGCAATGAGTCTCTGTACACCAGTTGCTGGGGAACATGGGCGGAAGGGTCCTTTTGCGCTCCTGTCCTGCTTGTGGGTTCCCAGTTGACAGCTGGTTGGCCACTGTGTGAACAGAATGCTGGATTAGATGGACCCTTGGTCTGATCCAGCAGGGTTCTTCTTATGTTCTTAAAATCTACGCATGAGGTGTTAAAGTTTACCTGTTTGTTGGAGCTCAGAAGCAGGAAAAATCATCAGTTTGATTCCCAGCTAGCACACATCTTAGTTTTGATGAGCCAGCAGAGACAGAATTCTGACAGTTGTTTAAGTTCTCATAATTAAACTCAAATTTTGGGGTATATAGCTATTGCCTGGACAGCCCAATAGTTAGGTCTTTTTGACCCAAAAGAAGCCTCACCCTCTCTCACGACAGGACTTCTGTGAAACTCCCCCCCTTCTTCTTCCCTCTGCCGCCCTTTCTGTCTGTCTGTCTGTCTGTGTGTCTTTCTGAAGGGGCACCCCGCTGCCTCCAACTTCATCACACCCCAGACTGCGCAGATACGGAGTGGTAACAAACCCATTACTAACGTCTTCCCAACACGTCTTGCCAGATCCCCCTCTCCTCTCTTCTGTCATCACCCCCACGTCGCTTGAGTGCCCAGACAACTCTCCCTGCTTCTTTCTTATCCCCTGTGTCTTCAGGGACAGGCAACTCGCCAGCTGCCTCTCTGCTCACCAGCTCTGCTGCCAGCCTCTGTTCCCTTCCCCTGCCAGTCCCTGCATCCATTTCCCTCCCACCCCCCTCTGTCTCCCCACTGGCAGGACTTCTTCCCAGCCCCCCACCTCTTCTGTGAGTCACTTACACCAAACCATTGCTTTCAATGTGTCCGTCTTAATAATCAAAAGTGCTATTTCGTACAAATGATCCTTTAAAAAGCCTGTCGCCATGACCTGATCTCTTGAATGCATGTTTTCAATCCTTTTCAATAAATTCCTCCTGGGTTAAGCAGCTGTGTCATCAGTCTCTAAATCCCCTTACGGTGCTAAGCTTTGGGACGCTCAGTGCTCAATGTGAAAAGATCCCTTCAAGTGTCAAGGCTGCATGTCTGGAAGCGCCCACTCAGGCATAGTGCGACAGGGACACTTGCTAGCACAGTGGGATGTACCGTGGAGCATATAATTGCATGTAATTGCGCTGATGAATAAAGTGTGAATTTTCCCTGTGCATTTGAGCTGGGGGCAAGTAGGGGCTGTGCAGATGTGTAGCTATGCGCCTTGCACCTTAACGTGTTCAGTTGCATGCCCTGAAGGAAGGTGATGCTGTCCCCCGAGGTATCGAATGCAGGCCAATTCTAATGCACGCGTAGCGCGCACACTTGCTCGAGTAGTGATGGCCACAATTTGGACAGCTTTAAAGGGGGTTAGACAAATTCATGGAGGAAAAGGCTATCAGTGGCACTGTGCTCCCTCCAGTACCAGAGGCAGGGAGCCTTTGTGCACCAGGTGCTGGGGAACATGGGCAGGAGGGTGCTCTTGTGCTCGTGTCCTGCTTGTGGGTCCCTGGTCGACAGCTGGTTGGCCACTGTGTGAACAGAATGCCCGACTGGATGGTCCCTAGGTCTGATCCAGCATCAGAGCTCTTCTTAGGTTCTTTTGAGTGTCATAACCGGGTAAACAGGCTGATACTTGGCAAGACCCCCAGATTTCTGTGTTTGTTTCTGTAGCTTTCTTTCCCGCATTCTCAGAGTCATGTTTGACTCAAGTCTCTTCCCATTGATCTATAGCAGCAGCTGCTGTGTTTATCTTAGAGCTGGCTCAAAGCACAAAACAGGATTAAGCATTCCTTAATGCTATTTTACTGACGATCAGCTTCCCGGTCCAGAGAGCATTCAGCATCTTGGGGACAAAACTTCATGCTACCCAGAGTTCCTCACAACTCTACCCTCCCCGCTCCATTTTGTTTTTATCAAAAAGCAGCTACTGGGGGTCGCAATTGGGCTCGAAGGGAAGAGGGCTTAGCCTTTTCCCTATCAGCTGCTTTTTCTCTTAAAATTGCCCCCTACAGTTATTTTTCTTCCCACAGGAAAAACAGATGCAGATATAGGGTGAGGGAGTGGAACGTCGATGGAACTTTAGACAGAATTCTGTGTAGCAAGATTATTTGGCACATTTGGAATTTCGAGAAAGTGTTATAGGCGTTCTCACAAAAAGGCTGCCATGGGGGTGGGGCTTGCTTGTCCGTAAAATGGCTGCCATGGCTGCCACACTGTACTCATTTCCCAGAAGGCAAACTGATGTCACTAAAAGAGAAGTAGCTTCTCGCACCCAGGCCCAGATACCAGAGGAGAAAATACTCGGTGTGGCTGGGAAAGACTGAAACCCCTGCTGCTGCTGCCAGTCCAGGTTGACAATACTGGGCTAGGTGGTCCCAGGGCCAGACTCGGCATAAGGAAGCTTCCGATGTTCCTCATGCAGCTTTGGCACAACTTCCGCAAAGGGTGAATGCCTGCACCCTGTTGTGCTTTCATAGCATCATAGAATAGTAGGGTTGGAAGGGGCCTACAAGGCCATGGAGTCCAACCCCCTGCTCAGTGCAGGAATCCAGGTCAGAGCATCCCTGGCAGGTGGCTGTCCAGCCATGTCCTGAACGCCTCCAGTGTGGGAGAGCCCACCGCCTCCCTAGGGAATTGGTTCCATTGTCGGATTGCTCTAACAGTCAGGAGGTTTTTCCTGATGTTCAGCCGGAATCTGGCTTCCTGTCACTTGAGCCCATTCTTCTGTGTCCTGCACTCTGGGATGATCAAGAAGAGATCCTGGCCTTCCTCTCTGTGACAACCTTTCAAGGATGTGAAGAGCGCTATCCTATCTCTCCTCAGTCTTCTCAAGGCTAAACATGCCCAGTTCTTTCAGTCTCTCCTCAAAGGGTTTTGTTTCCAGTCCCCTGATCATCTTTGTTGCCCACCCCTGAACCCTCTCCAGTTTGTCTGCATCCTTCTTCAAGTGTGGTGCCCAGAACTGGGCACAATACTCCAGATGAGGCCTAACCGGGGCTGAGTAGAAGGGAACTAGTGCTTCACATGATTTGGAAGCTATACTTCTATGAATGCAGCCCAAAATAGCATTTGCCTTTTTTGCAGCCACATCACATTGTTGGCTGATATTCAGCTTGTGATCAACAACAATTCCAAGATCCT
This sequence comes from Heloderma suspectum, assembly GCF_057233095.1. Classification (NCBI taxonomy): domain Eukaryota; kingdom Metazoa; phylum Chordata; class Lepidosauria; order Squamata; family Helodermatidae; genus Heloderma; species Heloderma suspectum. The sequence continues at coordinate 2,732,010 of NC_139459.1, read as the reverse complement.
TCTTGCTTGTAGTGTTGCTGAGCCACGTATCCCCCATCTTGTAACTGTGTATTTGGTTTCTTTTTCCTAGGTGTAGAACTTGGCATTTCTCCCTATTCAATGTCATTCTGTTGTTTTCTGCCCAGCGCTCCAGTCTATCCAGATCACTTTGAATTTTGTTTCTGTCTTCCAAAGTATTAGCTATCCCGCCCAATTTTATGTCATCTGCAAATCTGATGAGCATTCCCTGTACCTTCTCCTCCAAGTCATTCATAAAAATGTTTAAGACCACTGGGCCCAGGACTGAGCCCTGTGGTACCCCTCTTGTTACCTCTCCCCAGTTTGAGGAGATCCCATTGAGAAGCACTCTTTGAGTCCAATTCTGTAGCCAGCTGTGGATCCACTGGATCGTTGTTTCATCTAGCCCACTTTGAACTAGTTTGCTCATCAGGATATCATGGGGCACTTTGTCAAAAGCTTTGCTGAAGTCAAGTTATATTATGTCTACAGCATTTCCACAGTCCACAAGGGAGGTTACTTGATCAAAAAATGAGATCAGATTCGTCTGGCAGGATTTGTTCTTGACAAATCCTTGTTGGCTTCGAATTAATTTCCGTTAAGACAGAGGTGCAGAACCTGAAGCCAAATCCAGCCCTCTGTTATTCCCCTGTCACAAATGTGCCCATATTCCTGGCTTTGTTTTCTTTGGAGTGGGGGGGCAACCCCCCCCCCCAATTGAATAGGGTTGCCAGACACACAGTCCTGGCAAAGCTTGCCAGTCAGAGGATTAGATGCGGGTGGGGCTGAGAGGGCATCAGCGAGAGGAGCGCAGAGACGTGCCTCAGCCCGCCTCGTCCCTGTGCACACACCTGCCCTTGCCAGCAGAGAGGCAGAACTACCCTCTCCTGAGAAAATGTGCCAATCTTCTCAACCCTTGACACAATAGAAGTCTCCAAATTAATGCTGAATTTTGCTTTCGGAGGTGGATCTTGCTGAGAAACACCCCCCCACACACACACACAGAGAAGAAACCTTCTTTTCCCCAACAGTGTCTTTACATGTCTGTGTGGCCAACAGAAAGTCAGGCACAGTGGAGCAGAGGGTGCTGCCTCACACCAAAGCCCTGTTCAGAGGTTCACCTCCCTGCTGCTTAGGATTCTGCCAGGGGCAAAGCGGGGACAGCCCTGCTGGTTCTGCCCCCTCTGCTGCTTCCTCAGCGCCCCTCTCCACAGCCCTCCCTGCACTGGGGGCTGCATGTCTGTGGCGGGGAGACAGCTCTATTCAGATAGGCTCCCCGTGCGATTTAAACCCTAGAAAACCAGAGTTGTCAGTCGCACACACAGCCTACATGAGCGGAGAAGGCTCCCCACTCCAGAAGTTGCCCCTCCAATATGTGGAGGGCTGCAGAGACTGGCGGCGAGGGTGCACTGGAGGGGGCAGAGCAGCAGGCTCACCCCTGCCCTCCCCTCTTGCACTCCTCATCGGGGGGGGGGGGCAAGCTTCTGAGTGGGCCTCAAATCCAGCCCAAGGTCCATTAAGCTCAGTATTTCCTACAATGTGGTCCTCAACGTGGCGCCCGCACTTCACTCCCTGCCCCCTTCAAGAAATAATAGTATTATGCTGAGGAAGGTTAGGGTGCCAGGTTCTCCTTCCTGTTCCTGGACCTGCTTCTGATCAGCTGTGCAGCAGGCAGGAAGAGAAAGCAAGGCAAAGGGGTGGTGAGGCTGGGACTGGAGAGAGAGAGAGAGAGAGAGAGAGAGCAAAGGGGGTGGAAGATGATTCGGCCAATCAGCTGTTCAGTGGGCAGCAAGAGAAAGAGGTAGAGGGGACAGAAAGAGTGAGGCTAGGAAGGGGCGAAACAGTGAGGTAAAGAGGAGGGGAGAGAAAAATAGCAAGTCTAGAGGCTGGGAGTGGAGAGAAACTGCAAGATAAAGGGGGTGAGTGGGAGAGAAAGTGCAAGGCTAGGGTCTTGGAAGGGAGAGAAATAGTGAGGCTAGAGGCTGAGAGCGGAGAGACAGAGAGAGAGCAAAGGGGAAAGGTCTGTGTGGATGGTCGAAGATGCAGGAGGCCAGGAAGCAACTCTTTCCATTTCCCCCTCCCTCCCAGCTCTAGCCTTGCTATTTCTCCCCACCACCACCACCACCACCACATCTCTTGACTAGCCAGGCCCCCACGGCAGCCATTATGTGACTTGCCACATCCTCCCTGAGCACCATTTTGTGGAGGTGCCCACAGCAGTTTCTCAAATTCCCAAATGTGGCCATGGGCCCAAAAAGGTTTCAGAGCCCCATCCTACAGTGCTTGGCAGCAACTCCCCAGGGTTCCAGGCAGGAGTCTTTCCAGACTGACCCTACCCAGAGGTGCCAGGGGTCAAACCAGTGGCCTCTGCCTGCAGAGCAGTGCTGTGCCGCAGAGCGGATCCCCTGCAAGCAAATGTTCTCAAGCTGGGCACTTCAAAATGCCATATATACTTCAGAAGAAGAAGAATGGGGGGAGCTGGAGGGGGGCACTTTACTCTGTTGCATCAAGAACAAACACGACAGCACAGCAGTACAGTGGCGATAAGGCTGCACCTGTCCTAGGAAGAAGCAAAGAGAGCAGGGAGAGAAAAGTGACCCTGGACATGCTGAAAAAGCCCAGACACATTCTCCCCACCACTACACATGCAATTAAAAAAAAAAAAAACTAGCCTGAAGAAGAGTTCTATAGAACTCAAAAGTCTGCTCACTATTTGGAGTTGTTTTAGTTGATCCTGATACAAATATTACCCTACCGTGATTTGGACTTTTGTTAATGGAACAATACAACTACCTGCAATCCTCAGAGACTTGTTGGGCCATAAAGACTTGCTGTGCCAAAATCCTCTGTGGGCCTTCCTCAGATGCACAAAGCCTTGTCCTTAGCCGGCCCATTCAGAGAAGACAAGAAAGGCGTTTTTCCTCACATCGCCCACTAGAGGGCAGGCTGCTCCTTCGGAGAGCAAAGGGGTTTCAGTTCTGGCGCTTTCCCAAGAAAAGGTGCTGAAACGAAAGGCGGCGCGCGGCGGGGCCCGCCGGGGGCAGCGCCATGCTGGCCATTTTCTCCGGAATTAACAGCGTTCGTTGTCGTTGTTCAGTCGCTAAGTCGTGTCCGCCTCTTCGTGACCCCATGGACCATAGCACGCCAGGCCTCCCTGTCCTCCGCTGTCTCCCGGAGCGTGCTCAGGTTCACTCCGTATTAAAGCGAATCCAGATGATGGCGCTGTCCCAGACCGTCGCGAGCCCGTGTTCTCCACTTGCCTGATTTGTGAAGTGCTGCTGTGGGGAGATTTTCAAGGCTTCTGAAGCAGCTGCCACACAAACCTCGAGGGCCGCTGATGCCCTAAGTAGCGGGAGGGACGCTCGCTCCTTCAGGCAGTTGATGACAGGGGCGGCGATGCGCCCCCCCCCCCGCATGCCCTGGTTGCAGCGCCATTGCTACGTCCTGGTGTCAGGTCCGTTCCCCCCAGAGCTGGAGTTTTGTCTTTCTTTTTTGTAATCTCCCTTTGTTTTGGCATTAGCAAACAATTGCACACTTTTTCACCCCTTCTTTTTTGCTAAAGCATAATTCCATCAATACAAAATAAAGTTTAAAAAACAAATGAGCATGTGGTGAGACTGCTATGGCTGCAAAGAAGGAAGCAAGTAATTTCTGCAAAGTAATTGCATTGCGAATGGCTGCAAAGAAGGAAGCAAGCTGGTTTCAACAAGAGACCTTTGCTGATTGAGAGTCAAATGGGACACTTGAGTAAACAGGTAGTGGGATCTTACTTGCGGAAACAGGCATATGAGATTTTCACAGGCAATTTGGTGCTATATTAATTTAATTTTTGCACTAAAATGCCACTGAGCTAATAACAAATTAAGCAACAACATTAATGAGAAAGTAATCAATTTTTTTGAATTGCTTGGGCTTGCTAAGGTGGGTGCAGTAATGAACCAATCATTTTGTCCTTTGTCCTCAGGGCAGGAATTGCAGGATTCCTATGGGAGAAATAGTACATCTTAAGCAGTCTGAGGTCCACTCACACTGATCATAGAATCACAGAATCATAGAATAGTAGGAGTAAAAACAAGACCTGGAGCTGACTGTGGCTCAGATCATGAGCTGCTTCTTGCAAAATTTCGGCTGAAATTGAAGAACGTAGGGAAAACCACTCAACCATTCAGGTATGACCTCAATCATATCCCTGATGAATATACAGTGGAGGTGAGGAATAGATTTCAGGGATTAGACCTGATAGACAGAGTGCCTGAGGAACTATGGACGGAGGTCCGTAACATTGTTCAGGAGGCAGCAACGAAATCCATCCCAAAGAAAAAGAAAGGCAAGAAAGCCAAGTGGCTGTCTGATGAGGCTTTACAAGTAGCTGAGGAAAGAAGGGAAGCGAAAAGCAAGGGAGAAAGGGGAAGATATACCCAACTGAATGCAGAGTTCCAGAGAATAGCAAGGAGAGACAAGAAGGCCTTCTTAAATGAACAATGCAAAGAAATCGAGGAAAACAACAGAATGGGAAAGACTAGAGATCTCTTCAAGAAAATTGGAGATCTCAAGGGAACGTTTTGTGCAAAGACGGGCATGATCAAGGACAAAGAAGGCAGGGACCTAACAGAAGCAGATGAGATTAAGAAGAGGTGGCAAGAATACACAGAAGAACTATACAGGAAAGATCTGAATGTCCCTGATAGCCATGATAGTGCGGTCACTGAACTTGAGCTGGACATCCTAGAAGGTGAAGTCAAGTGGGCCTTAGGAAGCATTACTAACAACAAAGCTAGCGGAGATGACAGTATTCCAGCCAAGCTATTTAAAATCCTAAAAGATGATGCTGTTAAAGTGCTGCATTCAATATGCCAACAAATCTGGAACACTCAACAGTGGCCACAAGACTGGAAAAGGTCAGTTTAAATTCCAATTCCAAAGAAGGGCAATGCCAAACAGTGTTCAAACTACCGCACAATTGCGCTCATTTCACATGCCAGCAAGGTGATGCTCAAAATCCTACAAGCTAGGCTTCAGCAGTATGTGAACCGAGAACTACCGGAAGTACAAGCTGGGTTTAGAAGAGGCAGAGGAACTAGAGATCAAATCGCCAACATTCGCTGCATCATGGAGAAAGCAAGAGAATTCCAGAAAAACGTCTATTTCTGCTTCATTGACTACGCTAAAGCCTTTGATTGTGTGGATCACAACAAACTGTGGCAAATTCTGAAAGTGATGGGAGTACCAGACCACCTTACCTGTCTCCTGAGAAACCTGTCAAGAAGCAACAGTCAGAACCGGACATGGAACAACCGATTGGTTCAAAATTGGGAAAGGAGTACGACAAGGCTGCATATTGTCACCCTGCTTATTTAACTTGTATGCAGAGTACATCATGAGAAATGCCGGGTTGGATGAATCAGAGGTTGGAATTAAGATTGCTGGGAGAATTATCAACAACCTCTGATATGCAGACGATACCACCCTAATGGCAGAAAGCGAAGAGGATCTCAAGAGCCTCTTGTTGAGGGTGAAAGAGGAGAGTGCAAAAGCTGGTTTGAAACTCAACATTAAAAAAACGAAGATCATGGCATCTGGCCCCATCACTTCCTGGCATATAGAAGGGGAAGAAATGGAAGCAGTGACAGATTTTACTTTCTTGGGCTCCAAGATCACTGCAGACGGTGACTGTAGCCATGAAATTAAAAGACGCTTGCTCCTTGGGAGGAAAGCTATGGCCAACCTAGACAGCATAGTAAGAAGCAGAGACATCACCTTGCCGACAAAGGTCCGTCTAATCAAAGCTATGGTTTTCCCAGTAGTAATGTATGGCTGTGAGAGCTGGACTATAAGGAAGGCTGAGCGCCGAAGAATTGATGCTTTCGAACTGTGGTGCTGGAGAAGACTCTTACGAGTCCCCTGGACTGCAAGGAGGTCAAATCAGTCCATCCTAAAGGAAATCAACCCTGAGTGCTCATTGGAAGGACAGATACTGAAGCTGAAGCTCCAATATTTTGGCCACCTAATGCGAAGAGAAAACTCCCTGGAAAAGACCCTGATGCTGGGAAAGACTGAAGGCAAAAGGAGAAGGGGATGGCAGAGGATGAGATGGCTAGATAGCATCACGGATGCAATGAATATGAACTTGAGCACGCTCCGGGAGAGAGCGCAGGACAGGAAGGCCTGACGTGCTATGGTCCATGGGGTCATGAAGAGTCAGACACGACTGAACGACTGAACAACAACAACAATGAGATGATCGAGTCCAACCCCCTGTTCAAGTGCAGGAATCCAAGTCAAAGCATCCCTGACAGATGGCTGTCCAGCCTCATCTCGAATGCCTCCAGTGTGGGAGAGCCCATCACCTCCCTAGGTGATTGCTTCCATTGTTGTTTTGCTTTAACAGTCAGGAAGATTTTCCTGATGTTCTGCTGGAATCTGACTTCCTGTCACTTGAGCCCGTTCTTCCATGTCCTGCACTCTGGGATGAGCGAGAAGAGATCCTGGCCTTCCTCTCTGTGACAACCTTTCAAGTACTTGAAGAGCGCTATCCTATCTCCCCTCAGTCTTCTCAAGGCTAAACATGCCAGTTCTTTCAGTCTCTTTTCAGAGGGCTTTGTTTTCAGTCCCCTGGTCACCATCGTTGCCTTCATCTGAACCCTCTCCAGCTTGTCTACATCCTTCTTAAAGTGTGATACCCAGAACTGGACACAGTACTCCAGATGAGGCCTAACCAGTGCTGAGTAGAGGGGAACTAGTACTTCCCAGGATTTGGAAGCTATGCTTCTATTAATGCAGCCCAAAAGAGCATTTGCCTTTTTTGCAGCCACATCACATTCTGGCTCATATTCAGCTTGTGATTGACCACAATTCCAAGATCCTTCTCACTTGTATTGTTGAGCCAAGTATTGCCCATCTTGTAACTCTGCATTTGGTTTCTTTTTCCGAGGTGCAGAACTTGGCATTTATCCCGATTCAATGTCATTCTGTTGTTTTCTGCCCAGCGCTCCAGCCTATCAAGATTACTTTGAATTTTGTTTCTGTCTTCCAAAGTATTAGCTATCCCGCCCAATTTTGTGTCATCTGCAAATCTGATCAGCATTCCCTGCACCTCCTCCTCCAAGTCCCTCATAAAAATGTTGAAGAGCACTGGGCCCAGGACTGAGCCCTGCAGTACCCCACTCGTTACCTCTCCCCAGTTTGAGAGGGTCCCATTGAGAAGCACCCTTTGAGTCCGATTCTGTAGCCAACTGTGGATCCACCGGATCGTTGTTTCCTCTAGCCCACTTTGAGCTCGTTGCTCATCAGGATATCATGGGGCACTTTGTCAAAAGCTTTGCTGAAGTTGAGGTATATTATTTCCACAGCATTCTCACAGTCCACAAGGGAGGTTACTTGATCCAAAAATGAGATCAAATTCATCTGGCAGGATTTGTTCTTGACAAATCCATGTTGTCTTTGAGTAATTGCTGCATTGTTTTCAAGGTGCTTATGGATTGCTTTATCATCTGCTCCAGTATTTTCCCAGGATTTGATGTCAGACTGACTGGTCTGTGGTTCCCACGTTCCTCCTTTTTGCCCTTTTTGAAGATAGGGACAACATTAGCCCTCCTCCAGTCATCTGGCACTTCACCCGTCCTCCATGATTTCTCAAAGATAATGGATAGTGGCTCTGAGAGTTCTTCTGCCAGTTCCTTCATTACTCTAGGATGCCATTCATCCTGGTTCTGCCTTTGGCCAGGGGACTGGATTAGACAACTTTCAGTTCCTCTCTGCATTTTTAAACATTAGTGTTCTTGGGGTCTGTGCTTCCTTTAGACAGGCCTCCCACTCAGGCACTGATGGGTCCACCCTCTTTTAGCTTAGGCAATGTCACAATTTTCCCAGCTGATCACAACCAACTCAGCAGTGGTACCTCCATCCTTGGGAAGAGGGTTTCTTTGGCCTCTTTTCTGGACAGGTGTACCTTTAACTAATAGGTGCATCACAGGTAGAAAACAACAGGCACAGCTTTTAGCAGGGGAAGTTAGTGGAGCAGCGGGTGGATGGGAATAGTAAACCTCCCCTACCTGTGTGCTGTGGTCCCAGTTCAAATCAGGGGCCCATGTGCTTACTTGGAAGTGAGGATCAGCACCCTACAGAGTAAGTTACTCCATGTACTTACAGCAGAGAGATCCCTCGGGTTACAAAGGCACCATCGTCTGCATTCGGGAACTGCCTGCACTGCTCTCCCTTTGATTAGGGAGCTCCGCAAAGTTTGAGAACTTGTGCTCTGTCAATAATCTCATTTCAGGATGCAAAAAGGGTCATTTTTAGAGAGGGTTTTGTGGCTTCTGCAGTGGCAAGCTGGGCAGCAGCCAACTTCTGGGTTCTCTGTGTCCCGGTGCTCCATTCTCAAGGCCTGAGAAACTCGCCACCTCAGCAGCCCAGAGCAGGTGTGCCAGCCCTCCTGAAAGCGACAGTTTCGCCTTCCCCAAACACTCGTCATCCAGCTCCTGTCTAATCAGAATGTGAACATTTCCTACAATCAGACACTTCTTGGAACCAGCCATTGAGTTTCTCTCTTCTGCTCTGAAAATTTCCCTCTGTGCCCTGAATCAGAGTCACTCCTTCTGACTTCTCCAAAATGTTTTCTAAAGCGAGGGCTGGGTGCCCAAACCAGAACAGAAACTAATAGCAGAACTTGCCAGAGGCACTGCTTGGCTGGTGGCCAGACAGGAAGCACAGCCATCCTCGGGAAGGTCTCTTGCACCCATGCACAGCTCGCACACTGTCCAAGCACAGGGGAATGTCCCCCCCCTTTTCCCTGGCGAGGGCCGGGGCCACTTCAGGGCCACTAAAACCATGTGGAGATGTCTGGAGCATTCCTCTGCTGCCTTTCAAGACAGGATGGAGCCCTTCTCTCCACATGGGGGAGAGCCGCTGCCCTGGTGCCCTTCAGGAGCCGAGTGCCAGCTACTGCTTGTCAGCAGAGCCCCAATGGCTTCCTTGCTTGCTGGAATGTGGCCTTCCCAGGCTCATGGCCTCCAGCTGTGCTGGACTGCAACTCCCATCATTCACAGCCATGGCCATGCTGGCTGAGAATGATGGGAGCTGCAGTCCAGCACATCTGGAGGGTGCCAGGTTCTGGGGAAGGCTGCTCTAATGCCTCTCCTCTCTCCAGGCAGAGTCCTACTTTGCCATGCTCCTCACCCGCAGCTTTCCTGCTAAGTTCTATGTGGGGACCATGTGGGGCAAAAGGCACAGCACAGCTGCTTTCGATGCCAGCGTTGCCCTCCTAGCACATTGCCACTTCATCCCTGTCCAGACATGGCGATAGAGGTGCTGCCAGCAGGGTGTGGGAAGGAACTGCTACAGTCCTGTGATATTGTACAAATTGGCCCTGAGTGGGAGGGCTACAGAGCATCTCTACACCAGCCTAAAATCCTGTATTCAAAACGGGACTTTCTGCTTCTATTTTAGATGCAGGATCACAATGACTCCCTTTTCCACACGCTTCCTTTCCCCCAGCCCCTTTTCCCCTCCTCCTCCTTGTATCTGAGTCTTCCATTATCTTTCATTGATCTCACTCCTCTTCTTGCAGCTTTTCCTCTTTTCACGGAGGGAACTCGAGCGGAACACAACGGGGTACTCTGAAAGCTCATTATCTGCCATCTATTTAAAAACAGAACAAAGGGCATTTAGTACAGGAGACGCCTTGGAGGTTCACAGCGTCATGTAAAGAACCCGCAAACTTCCGTGAAGGAGGCATCTCAATTGCAAAATAAAAGCTCCTTGTGAAGAAAGCCACAGGTGTCCTGTCGACACCTCGCTCTATCCTCCCGTGACATCTGAATCAGGTGAGGCTGTGCAAGTCCTGGATCCATGCCTAGATTCAGCGATGGGCTGGTTGAGGGCCAATCAACTGAAGCTGTGTCCTGGCATGATGGAGGCCTTGTGGGTGAGTGGTTCCCAGGTCGGGGGGAGAGGCTTTCTGCCTGTCCTGGATGGGGTTGTATTCCCCCTGAAAGGTCAGGCTGTGCAGTCTGGGGCCACTCCTGGACCTGTCTCTGTCACTGGAGAGCCAAGTTGCCATGGTGGCTTGAAGTACCTTCTACCAGCTTCAGCTGATATGACCAGCTACAGTTTTATTGGTAAAATTTGATTTTAAATATTTTTATTCTTTTGTATTTTGATTTTTTTTTTCTTTGCTGTTCACCAGTTGGCAATTTTTTAGATGTAGATGAGGTTTTGGCTGAACATGACCTTGGGGGGAAAGCTAAAAAAGGCCCCAGGTTCAAGGAGGGCTGCTTTGCCCCATGTGAACACCGCCTCATCCCGGGGAGACCCTTGAAGCAACAGGCCCAGGCACGTAGCCATCCACAGGGCTCTTGGATCTGTATGTATCCAGCTTGACCAGACATCAGGGGGAGGGGCAAGGCCTGCTTTTGCCAAGAAGTCTCTGAGCCAGATGCACAGCCCACGTGCTGCTTGTGCTGTGGCTGGAGAGGCCCTGAGCTGCTGTGCCTTTGTGGGGCTGCAACACAACAGTTGAGCCTCATCTGGCACTGCGTCAACAGCCCGTGGGAGGGGCTGCTGCAGCATGTCTGTGGGCTCTGTGCTCAGGCTGAGGTGAACAGGCCAAGGCCAAGTGAGAGGCTGGTGGCCGCAGCCCAGCCTCCTTGTGTGGGTTCACCTCAGGCAGCCAGAAGGGAAGCCACGTAGAGGAAGAAGTTCCCAGAAGGGCTGCCTGGGTCTCAGGCAAACCCCCAAGGCCTGGGATCCTTCCATATCCTTCCCGCTCTCCTTCCTTTTCTACCTTTTCCTGTAAACACAACAGTGGATTTAATGGCTTCCTGTGCAGCCAAACATTTGCTGTTTATGTCTTCCCTCTCACATGCAAACAGATCCATTATCTCCCGGGGACAATGCCCAAACATTCTGGGCACCAGCAACACAAGCTGGACAGCAGCACTCTAGCAAAACTCTCCAGCTGCTTCCATCACAGCTTGCAGCTCCGTCCCCTTCGGCCCTGAGCAGAGCGGCCTCTCCCTGGCCGCTTGACTGCTGCTCTTCCCCTATTTGGCCCTTTTGCCCCCTGCCTGATCCACCCCTTATTGCTCAGGGGAGGTGATGCTCCAAATGGCACAGGGCCTCTTCCTGCTGTCAGCGAGCTCCCCGTGCAGTAGCAGGCACGCTCCACCCGTGCTCCCTGACTTCCTGCTCTCCGCCTTTCCCTGCTCCTTCCCAGCCAGCGTCCTTTGGGGCTGAGGGATGACATCTGATAAACCCCGAGGCCAGTTGGTTTGTTTTTCCATCTCTGAAGAAGGAGCCTCTTTACGCTTAACAACAAGAGGAGCTTTGACCTCTGCGCTTCCCGGCTGCACAGAGCACGTGCATCGCTCTCTCTTGCGCGCGCGCTTCCCACAAGGCTAACTCAGGACATGGGGCCACCAGCCAACACTCTGGAGGTCACTGGCAGCGGTTACACACATGTGGGACGCACGGGGACTTTCCAGAGTTCCTTTGTCACTCACAGCCCAAGGCCTCTGCCCAGCAGTCCCAGGAGAGTGCCGCTCTTGCCCTGCTCTTCCCGGTGCCACTGCCGCTGCCTCAGTGCGCACTGCCAGTTCCACAGAGTTCTGCCGCCGCCTCCACAGGGGCATACCCGGAGCAGAGCGAGGTTAGGCCCTTTCCCACCTGCTCACGAAACATGCAGTTTACCCGGGTTGGAAAAACTTCACGCTGCCTCATGGCCTTCCCTTCTGCTGCTGATTTGATAGTCAGGCAGCGCTTGAGGATTAAACTGCTGAAGACAGTTAAAACCTCCTACACTAGTGCTGGTCTCCAAACAGGCCCAGGTGGGCAGATGTCTTCCTAAGCCTATAAACTCTACTACTAGGGGCGCACGGCAGGGGTGGCTTCTGGCTCCCTTCCTCGGTAATTTGTTAATGTTTATTTACCTACTGGTTTCATTTATTTAGGGGATTTGTGCCCTGCCTTTCAGTGTTTAAAACAGCCCACAAGGCAGCTTATGATTACACAGGAGAAACAATCCATATCAAAAGTGACATCTATCTACAAACAGGCAAAGCAGTAGCAAAGCAGGAAAAATCCTTCCATTTGAAATATCACACCTGAAATGCCTGGGAAAATAAGAAAATGTCCTGCGGCCTCAAAGGAAGAGGAGTTGGTGCCGAACAAACATCTCTGGGGAGGGAGTTCCCCTGAGGGAATTCCACAGCTGAAAAGGTTAACAGTGATCAAGGGAGGCTTTCGGGCCCTCCGCATTTCCCTGTGGCCACTGCAGGTCATGAAGTTTCTCTTCTCCTCTGAGCTGGTGATTTAGCTTCAGTTTCCACACCCGAAGTGCGGGGGGGGGGGGCAGGACAGACCTAGCTTTATGCTCCCAAGGGCTCAGGGGTAATCTGTCAGAGGTCACATCACTTTCTCTCTCTCTCTCTGACGTCCCCTTCTCTCTCCATCTCCCGCTTCCTCCCTGCAGGCAGGACACCAGGGGAGAGGCAGGTCACTCCTGCCAGAGGTCGGCACATGCAGAGGCCTTTTGAGATTAGGCCGAGGCCAAGAGCCACACGCCGCCAGCCCCTGGCCTCGATGGACGTGAGACATGCACCAAAGGCCTCTGAGGAGGAGTTACCTCAAAACAAGCAAGAAATGTTTCTTTGTGCATTATTCTACATGATGTTGCTTACTTTGCCCAGAAAGGGCGAAGAAGTTTATATACGTAGGGATGCCGTTCCACCAGAAGGTCTCTGAGGCGGGCTCTTCAGAAAGAGCTGGGCTCCAAGCCCTTGCACCTTCTCACGCTGTGCTATGCCAGGCACAGGCAAGGCGGGGCGACTCAGGGTGCTTCCAGACTAGGCTTTCATTGCGCCATCGCCCTGCCTCATTCACAGAATTGGGAGGGGGGCAGACAATGATGTCTTCCCCTAATGACCCTCCCGTGTTTTCCCACTGCTTGTTCCATCTTTTTTTCTTACTGCAGAAAATCCATTAAGGGGGGGGGGACCCGGAACAGATCCACACTACCTTCTAATTCTTAGCGCTAAGAGGCCTCCATCTGAAACCCGCTCAGTTTCCCCAATTAATTTATGGCACCCAAATCCTGGATTTGCACTAGATTTGTCATAGAATAACAGAGTTGGAAGGGGCCATTGAGGCCATCAAGTCCACCCCCCTGCTCAGTGCAGGAACTCAGTTTGAATCCTCCCTGACAGATGGCTGCCCAGTCTCCACCTGAAGGTCTCCAGCGACGGAGAGCCCACTGCCTCCCTAGGAAATTGGTTGCTCTGATTTAAGTCTGCCTGCTCTGATTTAAACTATCTTGAGGTTGTTCAAAATAAATTTTCAGGGTTCTCCTCCGTGTCCCACGCAAACTACATGTTACATTAAATGCATCTTCACATTTTGTGTTTTTAAGACAGCAGCCACAGAGCCTCTCCCAATTAAGATCACAACCACAAAGTGGACGGTGGGAGGTTCACCCTTTTCCTCTCAGGCCATGGCTCCTATAGCATCTTCTCTCCAAGGGCAAACAGTGGCCTTAAAAGATTAAAAAACAAGCAAAGCCCAGAGCAAAAACCCAACACACGCCAATGTGATGACGTGTTTAACATAAAGTGAAGTTTGGCTTGACATGCAGAGGCAGGAGTTTGCACAAACTAATCTTGAAAATACTTGGAGCTTTTTCTCAAATTGTCTGAAATCTTAACATACGATTGCCAAAAAAGTACTTTATGGAGCAAGCGGTATTAAACAACAAGAATAAATATTGTTTAACAGCTTGGCCAAATCTTGTGAAAGGTAATAGGGAAAATTTGGTTTCATCTCTGACAAACTGATAGCTGTTCCAGTGGATTTTGTAGGAAGATTATTCAATGTACAGGATTATGCAGCTTGAGTGATATGGGTTGATTATTTATTTATTACTCATACATCTAGGCTGCTTTTCAAAATATTTTCCCCCCAAAGTGGCTTACAAGCAGAGCAAAAATCAAATCACAACACAAAACTTAAAGCAGTAACAACAATAACCCTTAACATGCAAAAGATTAAATCACACATTCAAACACACGCTCAAGCCGGACAGATAAACAATAAAAAGTTAAAACCTCAGCATTTATTTATTTGTTCATTCATTTGATTTATACCCCTCCTTTCTACCGAGAAAATGGTGCTCAAAAAACCCTTGTTAGACAAAGGCAGCCTGAAATTTAAAAATAAATAAATAAATAAATAAAAATCTTCAGGGGATCACCTGAAAATGAACAGGGAAGGAAGGGGACAATCTGAAACACCTCGGGGAGGGAATTCCACAACTGAGGGGCCACTGCTGAGAAGGCCTTATCTCTTGTGCCCACCTATCTAAGAATGGCAAATGGCTGCAATCCTATAGACACCTACCTGGGAGTAAGCCCAAATGAACTCAGTGGGGCTTACTTCTGAGTTTGCATGTGCACGATTGCACTGTTAATCTTACTTTGCAAAAAACAAAACTTGCCTGCCTTCTCTTCATGTACTCAGCATAGCTCTGGGGGAGATACAGTACAGGAAGGTACCTGTAGAGACGGCTTTCCCTGGCTGAGGGGTGCTGGGAGTTGTACTCGAACACAACTGGGAGGCACCAGGTGGGGCAAGGGTGCTGTAGAGCCATGGTAGGCAGCCGGTGCCCCTCCAGATGTTCTTGAACTACAATTTCCATCATTCCTCACACTTGGCTACGCTGGCTAGGGAAGATGGGAAGTGCATTCCAACAATATCCGGAGGGCCACAAGGTGCCCACCACTACTGTAGAGGAATGTTGATGAATTTGTGGCCAGTAGGCTATCAAGGAGTTGGCACGTTACTTGTCTATTTATTTGTTACATGTATATCCCACTTTTTCCTCCAAGGAGCCCAAGACAGAGTACATAAGCCTCCTCCACCTCTCCATTTTATCCTCACAACAACCCTGTGAGGTAGGTTAGATGAGATGCAGTGACTGGCCCAAAGTCATCCAGCAAGCTTCATTGCCAAGTGGGGACTTGAACCCAGATCTCCCCATTCCCAGTGCAACACTCTAACCATTACACCACTTTGGCCCTTATGCATTGCCACGCTAAAATCTCCCAAGCTGGACAACTAGACTGTTTAGGCAAGGATTCGCCTGTGGTGCCAACCTGTCAGTCATTCTTGGGGGGGATGTCAAGAAGGCTCCACCAGTAGGGAAAGTCATCCCCCTTCCAGTTCCATAACAGGGGCCATTCCCATTTATTTACTTATTTATTTATTACATTGTCCAATAGATGAAGCTCTTTGAGCAGTACACAACAATTAAAACCATGAAATACAACATGATAAAATACAATATATAAGTTTAAAAGTTTAAAACTACAATATAAAATAAAAATAAAAACCAAAATAAAGGCTTGCAACAATGCAATATTAAAATACAGTAACAGATTTAAAACAACTGAAACTGGAAGACTAAAGTGCCTGGGAAAATAAGAAGGTCTTGACCTGGTACAAAAAAGAGTGCAAAGTGGGTGCCAGGTGAGCTCATTCCACAACCAGGGTGCCACATCAGAAAAGGCCCTCTCCTCAGTGGCCACCCACCTCACTTCCTTTGGCTGGTGGCTCCCAGGGAAGGACCACTGAGGGTGATCTAAGGGGCCAGGCAGGTACTTATGGGAGGAGGCGATCCTTGAGGTAACCTGGCCCCAAGCCTGACAGGACTGAATGTTAACACCAGCACTTTGAACTGGGCTGAGGAATGGGCTGGCAGCCAGTGCTGCTGGAAACGTGCTGGCATAATATGATCTCATTGACCAATGTCGCGGCCTGTTTGGGACCGTTTCCAAAGGCAGCCCACGTATGATGCATTGCAGTACTCCAGACGAGCAGCTACCAGAGTATGGATGGCTGTGGTTCGGCGCTCTCTGTCCAGATGAGGGCGCAGTTGGCATTCCAGCCTGCACTGACAGCCCAGCCCAGCGTGGCTCGCCACGTGACGTGAGCGAGGGGACGGTGCCACTGCTGTTGCCCGCCCACCTGCTCCCTCAGCCACTCCCTCACAGGCTCTGCCAGACGCTCGCTAGTGGCACCACATGCCACAGCAGGACAGCTGCTGCCAGGGGGCCCAGAGCACCAGCTAGAGACAGCAGGGCAGCGATGGACCCCCCAGCAGGGCAGGGCAGGGAGGAGAGCACCACAATGCCCTGCTCTTCCTGCTCCACCCCCTGGTGTGGGCGCCTCATGGCAGGGCTGGCCCAGGGACCAGATGAAAGGTGCTCCGTGCCACTGAGCCCACCTGTGCCTCTAGTAACAATGAGCACCCTGAACTACGGGCCTGCTCCTTGAGGGGGCGTGCTGCCCCTCCAGAACAGGTTGGACACCACCTAGCCGGGCAGATGAACTACCCGCTAACCGCACCTCCGTCTCGTCTGGACTGAGTCTCGGTTTATTGGCCCTCGTCCAGTCCGTTACTGTCCCCAGGCATGATTCAGGACAGCCACCGCCTCACCTGGGTTTGATGAGAAAGAGAGGCAGAGCTGTGTGTCAGCTGCATAACGATGGCACCTCAGCCCAGGCCTCCGGATAACCTCCCCCAGCGGTTTCACATAGCTGTTGAACAGCGTGGCAGATAAAATAGAGCCCTGTGGAACCCCATGGCATAGTTGCCAAGGCGCAGAGCAATAATTCCCCCTGGACCACCTTCTGGAATTGACAATCCAGGCAGGAGTGGAACCATTGCAGCACAGTGCCTCCAATTCCCAGGGCATCTTGACACCAGCCTAACATCGGGCATTTAAAACAGGGCTTTCTGCTTCCGTTTTAAATGCAGGATCACAACGACTCCCTTTTTCACCTGCTTCCTTTCATAGAATCATAGAATAGTAGGGTTGGATGGGGCCTACAAGGCCATCGGGTCCAACCCCCTGCTCAACGCAGGAATCCAAGTCAGAGCATCCCTGACAGATGGCTGTCCAGCCTCGTCATGAATCCTCCAGTGTGGGAGAGCCCACCACCTCCCTAGGGAATTGGTTCCGTTGTCGTATTGCTCTAACAGTCAGGAGGTTTTTCCTGATGTTCAGCTGGAATCTGGCTTCCTGTCACTTGAGCCCATGATTCCGTGTCCTGCACTCTGGGATGATCGAGAAGAGATCCTGGCCTTCCTCGCTGTGACACCCTTTCACGTCCTTGAAGAGTGCTATCATAGCTCCCCTCAGTATTCTCTTCTCAAGGCTAAACATGCCCAGTTCTTTCAGTCTCTCTTCATAGGGCTTTGTTTCCATTCCCCTTTGTTGCCCTCCTCTGAACCCTCTCCAGTTTGTCTGCATCCTTCTTCAAGTGTGGTGCCCAGAACTGGATACAGTACTCCAGATGAGGCCTAACCAGTGCTGAGTAGAGGGGAACTAGGACTTTCCGGGATTTGGAAGCGATGCTTCTATTAATGCAGCCCAAAAGAGCATTTGCCTCTTTTGCAGCCACATCACATTCTGGCTCATATTCAGCTTGTGATCGACAACAATTCCAAGATCCTTCTCGCTTGTAGTGTCGTTGAGCCACGTGTCCCCCATCTTGTAACAGTGCATTTGGTTTCTTTTTCCTAGGTGCAGAACTTGGCATTTATCCTGATTCAATGTCATTCTGTTGTTTTCTGCCCAGCGCTCCAGTCTATCCAGATCACTTTGAATTTTGTTTCTGTCTTCCAAGATATTTGCTATCGCACCCAATTTTGTGTCATCTGCAAATTTGATCAGCAGTCCCTGCTCCTCCTCCTCCAAGTCATTAATAAAAATGTTGAAGAGCACTGGGCCCAAGACTGAGCCCTGCGGTACTCCACGCGTTACCTCTCCCCAGTTGGAGAAGGTCCCATTGATAAGCCCTCTTTGAGTCCTATTTTGTAGCCAACTGTGGGTCCACCGGATCGTTGTTTCATCTAGCCCACTTTGAGCTAGTTTGCTCATCAAGATATCATGGGGCACTTTGTCGAAAGCTTTGCTGAAGTCGAGGTATATTATTATCAAGGAACACCTAATTACTTTGAATGAGTTCAAACAGACCAGTCAGTCTATTCTCTTTGAGAAATCATGGAGGACGGGGGAAGTGCCAGATGACTGGAGGAGGGCTAACGTTGTCCCTATCTTCAAAAAGGGTAAAAAGGAGGAACCTGGGAACTACAGACCAGTCAGTCGGACATCAATCCCTGGGAAAATTCTGGAGCAGATGATAAAGCAATCCATCTGTAAGCACCTGGAAAACAATGCCGTGATTACTCAAAGCCAACATGGATTTGTCAAGAACAAATCCTGCCAGACAAATCTGATCTCATTTTTGGATCAGGTAACCTCCCTTGTGGACTGTGGGAATGCTGTAGACATAATATTCCTTGACTTCAGCAAAGCTTTCGACAAAGTGCCTCATGATATCCTGATGAGCAAACTAGCTAACCTCCGCTCGTTCTCAGCTTTAGCCTTCCTGACGCCATCCCTGTACTTCTGTGCTACCTGCCTGTACTCTTCCTTTGTTGCTTGGCCCTCTTTCCACTTCCTATATGTGTCCTTTTTTGTTTTCAGGTCATCTCTTAGCTTTTTGTGAAGCTACATTGGCTTCTTCCGTTGTCTTCCACCTTTTCTTCTTGTTGGAATTGTTTGTAATTGTGCCTTGAGAATTTCCTTCTTTCTTTTTTTTTGACAGAGGGATAGGTGGGACGTATGATATGAACGGTAATGGCCTACTCACAGGGTTGCTGTGAGGTTTAACTGGATGAGGGGGAAAAGAACATGTAAGTCACCCTGCACTCCTCAGAGGAAGGCGTGGGATAAAAATGAATTAAATGTCAAATGATCCAGCTCCTTTCTAGGAAGAAGACCCGCGACTGCGCCTCTCCAGCGCCTTGCAAGCAAGCCTGCTGTGGTGCCAGCAAAGTCCCACATGGGTGGCGCAGCGAACGTCACCGGTGTCTCATCACTCACCCTGGCATCCGTGCATGTCCCTACAAGAGAACGAGGTGTGAGCTTTGCCACGGGAGAATCTCTCGAGCTCTGTTCACAAGATGTCAGTGCTGGCTTTCCAGTGGCATTGGAGATGCATGACCAACCCTTTCCCCACCCCCGCCCCGCAAAAATGCAACTTTCTCCAATAACAACTGAAGAAAATGTCACAGGAAATAGGGAGCTGTGCAAGGCAGTGCCTGACGCCTCTTCGGTTACATCCGCAATGGTGGGGGCCAAAGTGAGGGAGGGGCTGCCAAGAACTCCAGTATAGAGGGGGAGTCTGGCCTATACTGCCTCCCCACAGGCCCTTCCATTTAGATCCTGTAGCTCCCATGTAGAGGCCATGAAACCCCCCACCATCACCACCACAGCATGGTGCTCTGCCGTATGGCTGTGGATCGCGGTTCGACCCCTCGCCACACGTGCAGGTTGGCTTGATTGGATGCAGCTTGTCCACACATCTCCAAAGGGGGATGTGGCCAAGTCCCTTGGTTCTCACACCAGGAAACCCAAAGGGCAATCTCGCCCTTAACCAGTTCAGGTGAGGCACCATCTGGGGGCAAGTTCTCCTGCACATGCCCTGAGGAAATGAACTCTGTGCCAGCACATCTGCCATCTTTTCAACAGGGCACATTCTCATCAGACTGTGCCCATGGCTCCGTGTTGTCCTCCGTTGGGCCACCCTTCATGGCCGTCAAAGGAGGAGGGCCTTTTCTGCTGTGGCACCCCAATGGTGGAATGAGCCTCCCAGAGATGTTCACCTGGTGCCTACTTTGTGCTCGTTTTGGCACCAGTTGAAGACCTTCTTATTCTTCCAGGCATTTTCGGTTTTTGGTTTTTTTCACCTGGTACGGTATTTTAAATGTCTTGCTGCTAGCTTTGGTTCATTATTTTTATACTGTCGTTTAAACTTTAAAAGTTTTATGTTGTATTTTATCTATATTTTATTGTTGTGTATTTTATCATTTTAGTTGTTGTGAACTGCTCAGAGAGCTTCAGCTATTGGGTGGTATAGAAATGTAATAAATAAAACCAAAGGCTGCCACCTCCATGTGGCTTCAGGCATTTCCTTTCCTCCTCCCTTTTGCTACATAGATGGAGGCATCTCTTGGCTGTTCTCTTGGCTGTCCTGTACATAATGAAGTGAGAATGTAAAAACATAAGAAGAGCTCTGCTGGATCAGACCAAGGTCCCATCTGGTCCAGCATTCTGTTCACACAGTGGCCGACCAGCTGTCGACCGGGAACCCACAAGCAGGACACGAGTGCCACAGCACTCTCCCACCGATGTTCCCCAGCAACTGGTGTACACAGGCTCACTGCCTCTGATACTGGAGGTAGCACATAGCCATGGATAGCCTTCTCCTCCAGGTATTTATCCAACCCCCCTTTAAAGCCATCCAAGTTGGTGGCCATCACTACATCTTGTGGTAGCGAATTCCATAGTTTATGCACTGTGTGAAGAAGTCCTTCCTTTGATCTGTCCTGAATCTCCCACCAACCAGCTTCATGGGATGACCCCATTGGGTCCTGGTATTATGAGAGAGGGAGAAAAATGTCTCCCCATCCACATTCTCCACACCATGTATAATTTTGTAGACCTCTATCATGTCTCCCCTGCCCTCCTTTTTTCCAAGCTAAACAATCCCAGCTGTTGTAACCTTCCCTCATAGGGGAGATGATCCAGCCCCTTGATCATTTTAGTTGCCCTTTTCTGCACTTTTTCCAGCTCTGCAATATCTTTCTTTTAGGTGTGGTGACCAGAACTGGACAAAGTATTCCAAGTGTGGCCACACCATAGATTTGTATAGGGGCAGTATGATATTGGCAGATTTGTTCTCAATTCCTTTCCTAATTATGCCTAGCATGCCAATTACGCCCATGGCAGAGTATGACTGCCCTAGAAATGTCTCTGCTTCCATGGGCCTAGTTTCTGAAAGAGGCTTGTGCAGTCCTCTGTAGCAGTCGTTTCATGTCTTTGCCATCACATTGCATCATTGGTCTGGCACGTTTTAACAAACCACAAAGAAAGGAAGGAACAAACAGCATGCTGAGAACCACACAGTAGCCAGTCAATGGCAGCCGTTCCCAATGTGGTGCCCTTCATATGTATTGGGCTACAACTCCCATCATCCCAATCGCCATGCTGGCTGGGGATGATGGAAATTGGACTCCAACACATATGGAGGTCCCCATGTTGGAGAAGACTTTGGTTTCCTCTTGTGCCTGTTAGGGTGCCATCCTGTGCATGTTTAGACAGGAAAATTCCTACATCTCCCAGCATTCCCCAGTCAGTCATGGTGGATAACTTCTTCCTACAGAAAGTAGAGGAACTAGAGGATCGGCTATCCTTGACTTGATCCTAACCAACAGAGAAGACTTAGTGGATAATGTAGCAGTTACAGGAAATCTGGGGGAAAGCGACCATGTTGTACTTCAGTTCTTGGTTCTAAAGGAAGCAAAAGCCAAGTGTAGTCAAACGCATACCCTGGATTTTAGGAAAGCCAGTTTTAATAAACTCAGAACAATGATCAGTAAGGTCCCATGGCAAGTGATGCTAACAAGAAAAGGAGTCCAAGATGGGTGGGAGCTTTTAAAAAAGAAAATTCTGAAGGCACAATTACAAACAATTCCAACAAGAAGAAAAGGTGGAAGACAACAGAAGAAGCCAATGTGGCTTCACAAAAAGCTTAGAGATGACCTGAAAACAAAAAAGGACACATATAGGAAGTGGAAGGAAGGCCAAGTGACAAAGGAAGAGTACAGGCAGGTAGCATAGAACTGCAAGGATGAAGGCTAAAGCTGAGAACGAGCTGAGGTTAGCGAGGGATGCTAAAAGCAACAAAAAAGCTTTCTTCAGCTACGTGTATAGTAAAACACAGAGGAAAGAAATGGTGGTTCAGCTATTAAATAAGGATGGCAAAAAGATAACAGATGACAAAGAAAAGTCAGAGGTGCTCAATTCCAACTTTGGCTCAGTCTTCTCCCAAAAGAGGGTCTATGACCCCCCTGGCAAAGGCGAAGTACAGGCTGAAGGGGCAGGATTGCAGCTTGAGATCGATAGGCATATGGTCAAGGAACACCTCATTCCTTTGAATGACTTCAAATCTCCAGGGCCAGATGAACTGCATCCTAGAGTCATAAAGGAACTGGCAGAAGCACTCTCAGAACCGCTGTCTATTCTCTTTGAGAAATCATGGAGGATGGGGGAAGTGCCAGATGACTGGAGGAGGGCTAATGTTGTCCCTATCTTTGAAAAGGGCAAAACGGGGGAATCTGGGAACTACAGACAAGTCAGTCTGACATCAATCCCTGGGAAAATTCTGGAGCAGATGATAAAGCAATCCATCTGGAAGCACCTTGAAAACAATGCAGTGATTCCTTGAAGCCAACATAGATTTGTCAAGAACAAGTCCTGCCAGACGAATCTGATCTCATTTTTTGATCAAGTAACCTCCCTTGTGGACTGTGGAAATGCTGTAGACATAATATAACTTGACTTCAGCAAAGCTTTTGACAAAGTGCCCCATGATATCCTGATGAGCAAACTAGCTCAAAGTGGGCTAGATGAAACAACGATCCGGTGGACCCACAGTTGGCTACAGAATCGGACTCAAAGGGTGCTCTTCACCATTTTTATTAATGACTTGGAGGAGGAGGTGCAGGGAATGCTGATCAGATTTGCAGATGACACAAAATTGGGCGCGATCGCTAATACTTTGGAAGACAGAAACAAAATTCAAAGTGATCTTGATAGACTGGAGCTCTGGGCAGAAAACAACAGAATGACATTGAATAGGGATAAATGCCAAGTTCTACACCTAGGAAAAAGAAACCAAATGCTCAGTTACAAGATGGGGGATACGTGGCTCAACCACACTACAAGCAAGAAGGATCTTGGAATTGTTGTCGATCACAAGCTGAATGTGAGTCAACAATGTGATGTGGCTGCAAAAGAGGCAAATGCTCTTTTGGGCTGCATTCATGGAAGCATAGCTTCCAAATCCCAGGAAGTACTAGTTCCCCTCTACTCAGCACTGGTTAGGCCTCATCTGGAGTGCTGTGTCCAGTTCTGGGCACCACATTTTAAGAAGGATGCAGACAAGCTGGAGAGGGTTCAGAGGAGGGCAACAAAGATGATCAGGGGACTGGAAACAAAGCCCTACGAGGAGAGACTGAAAGAAATGGGCATGTTTAGCCTTGAGAAGAGAAGACTGAGGGGAGATACAATAGCACTCTTCAAGTACTTGAAAGGTTGTCATAGAGAGGAAGGCCAGGATCTCTTCTTGATCATCCCAGAGTGCAGGACACAGAAGAATGGACTCAAGTTGCAGGAAGCCAGATTCCAGCTGAACATCAGGAAAAACGTCCTGACTGTTAGAGCAATACGACAATGGAACCAATTACCTAGGGAGGCGGTGGGCTCCCCCACACTGGAGGCCTTCAAGACGAGGCTGGACAGCCATTTGTCAGGGATGCTCTGACTTGGATTCCTGCACTGAGCAGGGGGTTGGACTCAAGGGCCTCGTAGGCCCCTTCCAACCCTACTATTCTATGATTCTGTGATTCTATGAAAGAACCTTGGTCCCACCATGATAGAAACAAAAATCCCTCTTTTTCGAGAAGTACATTTTTAAGTTTACAGGCATTTTGTTACTATAATTTATGATGTTTCAAGGACATAAAAGTGCAGTAGTATTGTTGGGAGTAAAATGCATTGCTATGGCTTTAGAACGCAAACAAAAAATATAAAAATCTCATCAGGAGTTAAAAAGGCTCCTTCTAGCAGGTGAAAGGTCACAGATGGCTAATCCAAGACAGGTGGGTCAGCAGGAGACAGGCCATCGCACTCACAGGTGGACATGGGGAGGGAGGGAGAGTGAATTCCTGGTAATTGTTATGAGAAGCCCACATCCTACCTGGACTATGTCTGTGCCCCACTGGCAGCATGTATCCCACCAGTTGAGGGCCACTGAGGTCCATTACTGAGAAAGCATCCCTGGTCCCGTGGGCCCAATGGCCTGAGCAGGGACCGGAGCGCTGGCCTCACTGGCCACAGACTCTCCGCTACACCGGCTATGTGCCAATGCTTCCGCTCGGCCCTCCCCAACATGTGTCCTCTAGGCATGCTGAACAGCAATGACTCCTGCTGATTAAAGCTCAGAGCCCCCCATATGATCCTGCCGTCTGGCAAGCCAGCCAACCTTCTGTTTCCCACAGAGCGCAAGGGTACAAATACAGGCCGTTTGATTTGGGACTTTAATGGGCTTGTAGCTCAAAGAACCTGAGTTGTATCGACTTATTAAAGCTTACATTTTTAAAACCAGGCCATGAAAATGCGAGACAGCGCAAGACGGACACCCTTGTCTAAGACAGTTCCTGCGCAGAGTACCGAGGCGAGTGCTAGCGAAGAGACCAACCTCCTTCCCAGAGGCCTTGGCAGCACGGGCAAGAGTAGTGGCCTTGTCTGGAAATCAGCGGCTGCCTAGTTAAGCACCAGCCTTGTATTCCACAGGGAGAAGGAAGGGGCTCGGTGCTTCCCCTACTCTGAGCGTTCTGAGGCTGTGGGGTCCTGTAGACATTACCGGAGCCAGGTAAAAGCTGCTCTTCTATTGATAGGAAGTTTTCAGTGCAAGGCAAAGTTACACCCTCTTCTCTAGTGCCACAGTCCCAGTCTTAATCAGGCTTCCCCCGCAGGTGCTATTTGCTTTTTTAAAGTCCACACCATCGGACTCAAAGAGGGCTTATCAATGGGATCTTCTCAAACTGGGGAGAGGTAATGAGCTGGGTACTGCAGGGCTCAGTCCTAGGAAACAAAGCCCTATGAGGAGAGACTGAAAGAACTGGGCATGTTTAGCCTTGCGAAGAGAAAACTGGGGGGAGGTATGATCGCGCTCTTCAAGTCCTTGAAAGGTTGTCACAGAGAGGAAGGCCCGGATCTCTTCTCGATCACCCCAGAATGCTTCCTGACTGTTAGAGCAATACAACAATGGAACCGATTGCCTAGGGAGGTGGCGGGCTCTCCCACCCTGGAGGCATTCAAGACGAGGCTGGACAGGCATCTGTCAGGGATGCTCTGACTTGGATTCCTGCACTGAGCAGGGGGTTGGACTCCATGGCCTTGTAGGCCCCTTCCAACCCTACTATCCTATGATTCTATGAAATCAAGTTTGTCCCCGTGTTGCCTTTCCTACAGAGTTGGCTATCTCCCCACCCCCATCCAGCTGGGACTCCTCTCATCGGCCCCCACCCATGTGGCTGGGTCATTTAAACATCATCCCAGAGGCTTCCTGGAAGCCATTCCCACACAAGCAGGTCTCATGCATCTGGGGTAATGATTAAAGACCCCTTGGCTGCATTGGACAGGCCACAGAAGGCCCTGTGCCTTGTGCCTGCTTCTGTGGGTGCAATGCTAATAGATGAGGGCCAAAGCAGGGGTTGGATCCAGATTGACATTGGATCAACTGCACTGGCAGAAGTGGGGGAGTTCCCTGCTCCCCCCTTCCTTCCCATGCCAGTCCCTTCAGCCCCCTGAAAATGGTACATAGAACCACCCACAAGGCTGGATTCACACAATTACCTATGGTTCAATGACAATCTACATCTGGCTTGTCATGTTGTGCAAACCAGGTTAGAGAGTCAGGTGACCCTGCTGAATGGGGTGAGCTGTGCTGTGTGTGTGGGGGAGGAGGAATCCCCAAAACTCAAGCAGAAGGATCTTCTGTGAGTGGAGCCCTGCAGGGGAAAATGCACAGTTGAGGCAGGGGGCCCTGAGACTCCACCCCTCCCCTCATGGTGGCTTTTATTTGGTGGGGAATGGATGCAGTGTTGGGAATATTGCAACCTTGCCTGCAAGTTACAGGAAGGGGGCAGTGTTGCAGTTAGTTCATGGGAATTTGGGCACAGCTAGCCATACAATCTCTATAGCCTACGGTGAGGCTTCCTGTGCTCCTCTCTTTCCTCCCCCCCCCCCCGCCCTCTGACCTTCTCCATTGTTGGGAGCACAGATGTTTTGCTCTCTCCCCTGCTGGTGTTATAGAACACAAAAAAATGGACTGAACATTCCTGAACATTTGAGAAGACTGAGGGGAGATACGATAGTGCTTTTCAAGTAGTTGAAAGGTTGTCCCAGAGAGGAAGGCCAGGATCTCTTCTCCATCATCCCAGAGTGCAGGACACGGAAGAATGGGCTCAAGTGACACGAAGCCAGATTCCGGCTGAACATCAGGAGAAACGTCCTGACTGTTAGAGCAATACGACAATGGAACCAATGACCTGGGGAGGGGGTGGGCTCTCCCACCCTGGAGGCGTTCAAGACAAGGCTGGACAGCCATCTGTCAGGGATGCTCTGACCTGGATTCCTGCACTGAGCAGGGGTTGGACTCGGTGGCCTTGTAGGCCCCTTCCAACCCTACTATTCTATGATTCTATGAACAAACTCTATATGCTGTACCTGCATGTGTATATGCAAAAAACTGTAAATCATTTTTTGTTTTCTTCGCTAAAAAGGGGTGTGGTCTCCTGTTTTCACTGAGGTAGCCTTGTGTGAATGTGGAACTGGTAAACGCTCGCGGTTTTGCCCTTTTGTTTTTCTCTGCTAACTGCGCTTTCAACAGGAGGCAGCCATGCCAAGTAATCTCATCGTCCCAACGTCACACGTAGCTCGGCCCTGTGCTCTAGCAAACCGGCAGTGCCAGTGGTGGGGGGAGCCCCCTGCCTCGTTGATGCCCTTGCCCTCAGGCGGGGGTGGGGGAAGGAGGAGGGGCCCATGGGTGTCCATTGGAAGGGACTCTCCAAGCAGAACCCACCTGCCGCTCTTCCTGCGCATGACTTTTCACCTGGTGTGTCCTGAGCCAAGGAACCCAACGCTTTCATCTTTATTGCTCTTGCCCCAAAATATACAGGTTGCTGCTCTAATCTTTACTGCCTTTGCCCTGAATAAACACAGCAGAACAAGCATGCGCAGGCCTGGGAAGCTGCTCTTCTCAGCACTGAGCTGAGGGCTCGGGATTTTCCCCCTGGAAAGCCCCAGGAGTGCGCCAGGACCTGTGTGACGCTGCAAGCCGCACATGCAACAGCCTGTGCACCCGCTCCAGCAGGCGTGGCTGCTGTTCCCCTAAAGCATCCTGCCCCGACCTGGTGCCGTCTGGATGTGTTGGATCGTAACTCCTATTGCCCCCATCCAGAGGGCACCAGGTTGGGGAACGGGGCCATACAGATGTGATCCTGGCATCCTAGTTGTGGGAGTGTTAAATGCACCGGCCTCTTCTTCTTCAGCATCAACAGCAGAAAACCATCCAGCTGGCCCTGAAACAGCCTTTTGTTTGTTATGCTTGGAATACTTTAAGCTGAAGAGGATTCTGTAAAGACTAATTCAGTGAATCCTTTAGTGAGGGTAGGACTATGTTTCTCATGCAGAATACTGGAGAGCCAGTGTGGTACAGTGGTTAGAGTGTTGGACTGGGACTCGGGAGATCTGGGTTCTAGTCCCCACTACGCCGTGAAGCATCCAGAAGATAGATGGCGCTCAGCTGCAGTGGACACAGTACGTTTAAGGAGGTGAAATTAACACAGTGGGGTGAACAGACGTCTCGCTGCCTGAGACAGAGCAACAAATCCCCCCGCCCCCCTTGGTGAAAGTTTCAGGGTGAAACGTCCTGCTGAGCACAGCCAGAGAAGCTCCAATGTGGGGGGGGGGGCTGGAGCCACGCGGGAAGGGGTCGTGGCTCAGCGGTGGAGCCCCTGCTTTGCACGCAGAAGGCCCCAAGTTCAGTCCCGGGCCAGGTAGGGCTAGCAAGGACTCCTGCCTGAAGCGCCAGAGAGCCGTGGCTGCCGGGGTGCGACAGCAATACTGGGCTAGACGGGCCAAGGGTCTGACCCGGCATGTGGAGGCTTCCGAGGTTCCATGTGCCCCGGCGGTGCCTGGCGGTCCCTCACGGTGCTGCTGAGTGCGGGGGGGGGGCGCGCAGGGCGGCGCTCAGCCCCCGGCCCAGGACCTCGCCCCCAGGGTCTTCTGCAGGGTTGCAGGAGTCCCCGGCAGAGGCCCCGGGCTCCGACCGCTCCCCGCTCAGCGACGCTCTTCGCCTTTGCGCCCACAAGAAGCGGATGCCCGGGCCGCGAGCTGGCGCGCCCCGGCAAGCGCTCCCCGCGAAGGCCGCCCCCGGAATCGGCGTTCGTGCCTTGCTCTCGCGCCGCCTTCAGGGCCCCGCCGTGCGGGCTGCCCCAGGCGTCGCGCAGGCCCTGCGCTCGGGCCGGGCCTCCGCCTCGCCGGGGGCCGCCTTCGCTACAACGGCACTGCGGCGCCGGCTGCGACGGGGTCCCGCTCCGCAGGTGCGCGGCCGGCGACACCGCCTTGAGCGCGCGGCCCTGGTTCCGCCGCCAGGCCGCTTAGGCCCCTGCGCGGGACACCCTCCGGGAGGCCCCTCCTCGCCGCCGCTGCCAGCAGCAGCTCTTGCCGCCGCTCCCCCGTTCGTCGTGGCCGCTGCCGCGCTCGCCAGGCAGAGGCATCTGCTCCCCCCGCCGCCGCCGTCGGGCCGGAGGGGGAGGCCGGGGAACACGCGGGCTGCAGGCGAGGAGAGGCCCCCGTCAGCAGGCCCGGCTGGGCTCGCGAAGCTGGCGGCGCCTTCTGCTCGGGACCAGCTGGGAGCGCGAGCCCGCAGATGGCGGGGCCGCGGCACTTGCCCGAAGGCCGGCGGGATCCCGCTGCGGGCGGGGACGAAACCCCCGACGGTCCTTCACGGCCCAGGCTGGCCGGCGCCTCTCTGCGAGGGCCGGGCACCCACGACAGCCCCGCCAAGGGAGGCGCGCAGTGCGGGCGAGCGCGGACGGACGTGCGCGCGCGGCCCGTCGCTCCCGCGTCGCCTCCCGGCGCCAAGCGCGTCAGCCCCCGCGGCTGTCTCTCGCGGCAAAGGCGGCAGGCCCCCGGGGCTCCGGCCAGGGGCCGCCCGCGCCTTCCGCGGCGAGGGCGTTGTCTCCTCCCCACGGGGGCTGCGCGCTGCTCAGGCCCGCGCGACACGGCCAGCCGCGCGAGGGCGAGGAGTCGTGTGGCCCGCGGCTGCCGGCGAACCTCGGCCGTCCCGCCGCAGCCTCGCTGCCTGCACGGCGCCGCGGCCTGCGAGCCGGGCGGAGCCCCTCGCTGCGGGGCTGCGCGCGAATGCAGCTCACGCGTGATTGCGCGCCACGCGGCGCCCTGAGTCCTCGGAAGTACAGCGCGCCACGAGCCCGCGCGCAGCCGCGAGGGGGGGCCTCCCTGGACCGCGGCGGCGGCGGAGACGGGGCTTCCCATCGTGCCCCCTCCTGCCCTGCCAGCCTCGGGTCCCCCGCCGCACACGCACGTCGCAGTCGGAGGCCACGAACGCCAGTGGCCGGGGGTGCGGGCAGCGGGGGCGTGGCTGTCGTGCCCTGCTCGTGGGCGTCCCGGAGGCCTCTGGCAGGCTGCTGTGGGAAGCGGCACACGGGGCTCAGTAGAGCTTCCTGGCCCAGCTCCTGCAGGCCTCTTCCACTGGTCTAATGGGAACAAACAAACAAACCGCTTTGGAACGACAGGGTGGCCGCTTCCCACAGCAGCCTGCCAGAGGCCTCCGGGACGCCCACGAGCAGGGCACGACAGCCACGGCCTGCCGCTGCCCGCACCCCCGGCAACTGGCGTTCGTGGCCTCCGACTGCGACGTGCGTGTGCCTGAGGTGACCTGAGGCTGGCAGGGCAGGAGGGGGCACGATGGGAAGCCCCGACTCCGCCATCACAGCAGTCCAGGGAGGCACCCCCCTCGTGGGTTGTGCGCGGGCTCATAGCATGCTGTACTTCCGAGAACTCGGGGTGCAGCATGGCGCGCAATCATGCGTGAGCTGCATCACCCCACAAAAGGAAATGTGCCTCCAAAAAAAGGAGGATGGTGATTTGCATAATATCTGCATATGTAAACGTCTATGTGTAGAGATGCACATTTAGAGACAATTGCTATACTTTAAATGGAAATACAGTGCACCTTGCCATGTTGTTCAGTCGTGTCCAACTCTTCGTGACCCCATGGACCATAGCATGCCAGGCCTTCCTGTCCTGCGCTCTCTCCCGGAGTGTGCTCAAGTCCATATTCATTGCATCGGTGATGCTATCTAGCCATCTCATCCTCCGCCATCCCCTTCTCCTTTTGCCTTCAATCTTTCCCAGCATCAGGGTCTTTTCCAGGGAGTTTTCTCTTCGCATTAGGTGGCCAAAATATTTGAGCTTCAGCTTCACTATCTGTCCTTCCAATGAGCACTCAGGGTTGATTTCCTTTAGGATGGACTGATTTGACCTCCTTGCAGTCCAGGGGACTCGTAAGAGTCTTCTCCAGCACCACAGTTCAAAAGCATCAATTCTTCGGCGCTCAGCCTTCCTTATAGTCCAGCTCTCACAGCCATACATTACTACTGGGAAAACCATAGCTTTGATTAGACGGACCTTTGTCGGCAAGGTGATGTCTCTGCTTCTTACTATGCTGTCTAGGTTGGCCATAGCTTTCCTCCCAAGGAGCAAGCGTCTTTTAATTTCATGGCTACAGTCACCGTCTGCGGTGATCTTGGAGCCCAAGAAGGTAAAATCTGCCACTGCTTCCATTTCTTCCCCGTCTATATGCCAGGAAGTGATGGGACCAGATGCCATGATCTTCGTTTTTTTAATGTTGAGTTTCAAACCAGCTTTTGCACTCTCCTCTTTCACCCTCAACAAGAGGCTCTTGAGATCCTCTTCGCTTTCTGCCATTAGGGTGGTATCGTCTGCATATCAGAGGTTGTTGATAATTCTCCCAGCAATCTTAATTCCGACCTCTGATTCATCCAACCCGGCATTTCTCATGATGTACTCTGCATATAAGTTAAATAAGCAGGGTGACAATATGCAGCCTTGTCGTACTCCTTTCCCAATTTTGAACCACTCGATTGTTCCATGTCTGGTTCTTACTGTTGCTTCTTGACCCTCGTACAGGTTTCTCAGGAGACAGGTAAGGTGGTCTGGTACTCCCATCACTTTAAGAATTTGCCACAGTTTGTTGTGATCCACACAATCAAAGACTTTAGCATAGTCAATGAAGCAGAAATAGACGTTTTTCTGGAATTCTCTTGCTTTCTCCATGATCCAGCGAAAGTTGGCGATTTGATCTCTAGTTCCTCTGCCTCTTCGAAACCCAGCTTGTACTTCCGGTAGTTCTCGGTTCGCATACTGCTGAAGCCTAGCTTGTAGGATTTTGAGCATCACCTTGCTGGCATGTGAAATGAGCGCAATTGTGCGGTAGTTTGAACACTCTTTGGCGTTGCCCTTCTTTGGAATTGGAATGTAAACTGATCTTTTCCAGTCTTGCGGCCATTGTTGAGTGTTCCAAATTTGTTGGCATATTGAATGCAGCACTTTAACAGCATCATCTTTTAGGATTTTAAATAGCTCAGCTGGAATACTGTCATCTCCGCTAGCTTTGTTGTTAGTAATGCTTCCTAAGGCCCACTTGACTTCACTCTCGAGGATGTCCGGCTCAAGTTCAGTGACCGCACTCTCATGGCTATCAGGGACATTCAGATCTTTCCTGTATAGTTCTTCTGTGTATTCTTGCCACCTCTTCTTAATCTCATCTGCTTCTGTTAGGTCACTGCCTTCATTGTCCTTTATCATGCCCGTCTTTGCACAAAACGTTCCCTTGAGATCTCAAATTTTCTTGAAGAGATCTCTAGTCTTTCCCATTCTGTTGTTTTCCTCGATTTCTTTGCATTGTTCATTTAAGAAAGCCTTCTTGCCTCTCCTTGCTGTTCCTTGGAACTCTGCATTCAGTTGGATATATCTTCCCCTTTCTCCCTTGCTTTTCGCTTCCCTTCTTTCCTCAGCTACTTGTAGAGCCTCATCAGACAGCCACTTGGCTTTCTTGCACTTCTTTTTCTTTGGGATGGATTTCGTTGCTGCCTCCTGAACAATGTTACGGACCTCCGTCCATAGTTCCTCAGGCACTCTGTCTATCAGGTCTAATCCCTTAAATATATTCCTCACCTCCACTGTATATTCATAAGGGATACGATTTAGGTCATACCTGAATGGTTGAGTGGTTTTCCCTACGTTCTTCAATTTAAGCCGAAATTTTGCAACAAGAAGCTCATGATCTGAGCCACAGTCAGCTCCAGGTCTTGTTTTGACTGACTGTGTAGAGCTTCTCCATCTCTGGCTGCAAAGGACATAATCAATCTGATTTCGATATTGACCATCTGGTGATGTCCATGTGTAGAGTCATCTCTTGTGCTGTTGGAAAAGAGTGTTTGCTATGATCAACGTGTTCTCTTGGCAAAACTCTATTAGCCTTTGTCCTGCTTCATTTTGCACACCAAGGCCATGCCTGCCCGTTATCCTGGTGATTTCTTGACTTCCTACTTTAGCATTCCAATCCCCAATGATGAAGAGGACATCTTTTTTTGGTGTTAGTTCTAGAAGGTGTTGTAGGTCTTCATAGAACCGATCAACCTCAGCTTCTTCGGCATCAGTTGGGGCATAGACTTGAATTACTGTGATGTTGAATGGTTTGCCTTGGATTCGTACTGAGATCATTCTATCATTTTTAAGATTGTACCCCAGTACTGCTTTTCCCACCCTTTACTGTGGAAGTATGTGACCAGAGTGTTTAGTCCGCCGTCCAGCTGTTAACTGTGGCTCATTGCCTCTAAACTGGAATTTAACAGAAGAGCTTTTCAAACAGGCAGCCCTCAGGCAGCCCTGTGAAGAGAGGACTGTCCTCTGTAAAGAGGGCCCAAGGGCACTCTCCTTCTAGAAGGCAATTAAGAGCTGTTTCATCTAGCTCAAAGTGGGCTAGATGAAACAACGATCCGGTGGATCCACAGTTGGCTACAGAATCGGACTCAAAAGAGTGCTTATCAATGGGACCTTCTCAAACTGGGGAGAGGTAACGAGTGGGGTACTGCAGGGCTCAGTCCTGGGCCCAGTGCTCTTCAACACTTTTATTAACGACTTGGAGGAGGAGGTGCAGGGAATGCTCATCAGATTTGCAGATGACACAAAATTGGGAGGGATAGCTAATAGTTTGGAAGACAGAAATAAAATTCAAAGTGATCTGGATAGACTGGAGCGCTGGGCAGAAAACAACAGAATGGCATTTAATAGGGACAAATGCCAAGTTCTGCACCTAGGAAAAAGAAACCAAATGCACTGTTACAAGATGGGGGACACGTGGCTCAACAACACTACAAGCGAGAAGGATCTTGGAATTGTTGTCGATCACAAGCTGAATATGAGCCAACAATGTGATGTGGCTGCAAAAAAGGCAAATGCTCTTTTGGGCTGCATTAATAGAAGCATAGCTTCCAAATCCCGGGAAGTACTAGTTCCCCTCTACTCAGCACTGGGTAGGCCTCATCTGGAGTACTGTGTCCAGTTCTGGGCACCACACTTTCAGAAGGATGCAGACAAGCTGGAGAGGGTTCAGAGGAGGGCAACAAAGATGATCAGGGGACTGGAAACAAAGCCCTCTGAAGAGAGACTGAAAGAACTGGGCATGTTTAGCCTTGAGAAGAGAAGACTGAGGGGAGATATGATAGCACTCTTCAAGTACTTGAAAGGTTGTCACAGAGAAGAAGTCTAGGATCTCTTCTTGATCATCCCAGAGTGCAGGACACGGAATCATGGGCTCAAGTGACAGGAAGCCAGATTCCGGCTGAACATCAGGAGAAACGTCCTGACTGTAAGAGCAATACGACAATGGAACCAATTACCTGGGGAGGTGGTGGGCTCTCCCACACTGGAGGCCTTCAAGACGAGGCTGGACAGCCATTTGTCAGGGATGCTCTGACTTGGATTCCTGCATTGAGCAGGGGGTTGGACTCGATGGCCTTGTAGGCCCCTTCCAACCCTACTATTCTATGATTCTATGATTCTATAAGAGGTAGTGCTCCTATACACATGCACTGCAACCTTCATCTCCCTGGTACAGACCTGACATCTCTGAGCTTGTGTGTGGTGGCTGGAGAGAGGGGCCCAGGAGGAGAGGTGCCCTTGGTGTGCCCCCCCCCCCCAGCCCCAGTCAGCATCTAGTGTGGCACAGGCTTACGGTGACCAGATACAAAGAGGGATGTGACACCAGTACCTTGAACAGTGGTGCACATTACAAAGGGGGCTTTTCAGCAGCTGCAGCTTTTTTCAGCCTGCAGGATCAGCTGCACCTTTTTCTAAATTGAAAGGCTTAAACTCTACTTGACAAACTGCTGCAGACATCTTGACAAGTTTTGGCTACCTCTGTAGGCAGGCGTACACGTGCATTAGCACTGGATCTTCCAAGAACAAAATGGGAGGACAGCGTACAAATCTATGTACAAAACAAAGCTTTTTCTACTTGGTTTTTTTCCCCCATCTGTAATGTCCCTTGTGAACAAAATTCTTGTGTTAAGGTGGTCCACTTGAACATGACATTAGCAAGGCTGGATTATAATTGGAGCTGCTTCTCTGTTGCCTCCAAGGGCAGGACTAGAAGCAATGGGTAGAAATTGCAGGGAAGCAGATTTTAGCTAAACAGTAGGGGGCAACTTCCTAACCACGAGAGCTGTTCAGCTGTGGATTGTCTCAGGAGGTGGTGGGATCTCCTTTGACAGTGGTATTTAAGCAGGGACTGGACTGCCATTTAACAAGGGTGCTGTAGCTGCACCCTGCAGTGCAGAGCCTGCACTGAGCAGGGGTTGGACTAGATGATCTCGAAGGACCCTTCTAACTCTGTGATGCTATAGTTCCATTACTAGCATACATAAAAGGTTGACAATTTAAATCTGGATCTGTATTTTATTCATTTAGTATATTTTTATCCCATCTTCCCTTGAAGGATCTCAGGATGTTGTAGATGGTCCTTCCCCCCTCCCCTCCAACAATTCTGTGCAGTGGGCATGTCTGAGAAAGAAATTGGCCCAAGGCCATCCAGTGGGCAACATAAGATGCTCCAAGAAGTGTCAAAAAGAGACCTGATATAAAGTCTAGTTGCTCTCCTCACTTACCCAGTATAAGTGTAGTTGCTATCCTCACTTAGTATATAGTTTTGCCAGACCAGGATCTCTGGTTTGGGATTTGGTTTCTTGTTCATTCTATTTCTTTCCCCTACCCTGTTCTAAACTTGCTTAATTGCTCTGTTGGGCTGGACTGATTCCCTATTTACATGTTCAAGGCTTGGTTGTTCCTTGTTGTTACACTTATCAAGTTGCCAAGTAAGACACAGAGAGAGGGTGGTGGGGAGGGGTAGAAGGCCAAGGCTGACTAACAAAGAGCATTCTGCACTGAGGCTTTTATCCTGCACTCGTGGTGACTGGTCGCTCGTGGAAGTTTGCAGGTCCTTTACCTGATGTCATCAACCTCCAGGGCCTCTCCTGTGCTTTATAATCTTTATCTCATTTTTTTTTTTTTTTTAAGATCGGGGAAAATCCAGCATATTTTCTAGAAGCACATTGAAGTTTGCACGTACTTCCACAGTTCCTTTATACCACAGCACCATCTAGTAGCTATATAATGAAACATATACAACTTACAGAGAAAGGAAATCCCTGAAAAAAAGCACGTGCAAGCATGTGTAAAGGAACCGATCTTAATCCCACAAGGAATCCAGAAGCAGAAGCCACAGCAAAGGAAAGGGATAAAACCCTGGTGTAGCGAAGCCCAGAGACTGGAGCCTTCGCTGGGTGCTCCACTACTCCCAAGTAAATGCTTCTGGAGCAAAGGAAAGCTGCTGAGCCTCCACATGTGCAAATGAAGGAGCAGGTTGTGGCAGAAAACAGAGAATGCAAGTTGAGCATGGCCTGGTGTCCTCTCTCTCAAGAAATTAAATGAGGCAGGAATGCTCGACTAAAATGTAGCTATTACAAGTGGAAGTACCATAACCATTCCACGTAGAAGATAGTCATTTTGCTATTTACAGGCAAAATGGCGCATTTCTTCCTCCCAGAACTTCAGGGTAGAAGTTCATAAATCATAGAGTGCCGTAACTGTGATTGATGAAATTACATCAGTTGCTTCTTTTCTGGGAGTTGTGAGTGCAAGAACACCTGGAAATGTGCCACAGCAAATTCTCACTGGTCTTTACATTTAAACTCTGAGCCATCTGCTACAGCATCTTCCCACTTCAATAGCTGCATTGAAGTGACCTGGCTCTAGCTCAGTGGCACAGCAGATGCTGGCATGCAAAAGGCCCCAGGTTCGATTCCCAGCATCTCCAGGTAGGGCCAGTCACTGTAGACCAGCCTTCCCCAACCTGTTGCCATCCATGGACTTCAACTCCCATTGGCCCTAGCCATCATGGTTAATGGGCAGGGATCCTGGGAGTTGTAGTCCAAAACATCTGGAGGGCACTGGGTTGAGTAAGTCTGCTCCGGACAGTGCTGAGCCAAGGGTCCAAATCAGGATAAACCAGTTTCCTATGTTCTTCTTGTTTCAAATGAAACAAAGTAACTGTGTTTCCTTTTTTTAATAGGAGAATTTTTAGGGATTATAGACAGAAGGAGGAAAGGAAATAACAATTATACCCCCATTTAAGATCCATGACTAAATAACCTGTAGGGTAAATACATGTTACATGACTACATACAATGGAGACAGACTTTGTTCCATCCCCATGGATGCACCCAGGAGCTCTTTAACACAAGTTAAGTTACACATTAACATACTTCTAATGACCCTTTTGAACTCATAATCAATGAGATTAAAGACTGATTAAAGCATGGATTTGCTCCACTCTTCTAAAGAACATTTGAAGAACTGATAGTGAATTGAATCCAGGTAAATAAACACTAGAGATTAAATGTTCAGATTTTTTTTAAAAAACACAAAAGATTAAAACGCATGGAGAAGAACCTACTCTGGCAGCTGTTACTTCCTCCGCTTGGACCAGAGCTCATCTCATTTGAGACAAAAATTCACAAGTATTCAAAATTTGCAGAATTTTCCAGTGTTGCCAGTTGGTCTTCGAATTTGATATTTAAAATCACATTTTACATGCGGAATGTTTGCCTCAACATCTGAGTCAGAGATGCTCTAGACGCGTTCACAGTTCTGGATTATTTGGCGGGCTTCTCCTAAACTGACAAATACTCCTTAACATTGCAAGTTATATTTCAAATCCCATCAAGTAAAACAAAAAACCTGTCTCAGCACCGTGCAGCCTTAGGAAAATGCTGGATGCCTTCTAGACTGCACTTCCAGCTCACAACTGGCATGAACTGAATGTGCATCCCAGAAGTTTTCCCATAACCCTCTTCAATGCAATGGTTCATTGCATAACAGATGTATTCTAAGCAGAGAAGACAAATTGAGCTGGAATGTTAGAAGCAATTTGAAAACCGCAGTGACCTCCCATCTCATTTCAGATATCGAAATTATCAAGTGCTAAATAGCATGTGAGTGGTCAAATGTCGAGAATCAGCTGTCAGACATTAAACACTGAAATCCAATATCATTGGGTTTCAGATATCAAATAGCTGGAGAATATTCAAATATTCACATCTGGAGATTATTGACAAAAGCATTTACAAAGCAGAAGTCTGAGGTTTGCTTTTAAGAAACAAATTCATTCCAGCTCATGTTTTGTGGCTATTTGTTGCCTCAGTCTAGGGGTGGGGGGACTCCATGGTCCTGTTATGTGTTGGGATGTGTGCATTCCCATCTCTGGGCATCTCTACATGAGTGATTGGCTACTCACGGACGTCTGCGTGTCCTTTAAATGATGTTGTCAACCTCGAGGACGTCTCCTGCACTTTCCCCGTTTATCCTGCTTTCAAAAAGATCGGAGATACGCTAGAATTTAAAAAAACGGGATATTGCTAGTGTGTAATGCCAGCATAATGCCATAATTCAGCCACTAGTTGGCACTGTTTCATTGAAAATATAGAAAGCCCCTGGTGAGGCTGCAGAGAAAGGGCGTTTTCAATTCCACCTCACGAGTTTGTCATCAGAAGGAGCCCATCCTAATTGCACCATGGAAACGGAAGCAGAAAGCCCCAGGAAAGTTGCGGGCTTTTTCCATAATGTAGAGAAGCCCTCTGTCTACATTGGACTCATGCACATTTTCATATAATGTACTTACACTGTTGTGGTTTTTGTTTTATGAATTGTACCAGCATGACTCACGGTGCTGGACTGGTGCATATTAGCCCATTTTTAACCCTGAATGGCAAATCCACCTTTTGGTCACCCAAAACGTAGAACTGAGTTGGCAACCTTTTAAGGCGTGCAGGCGCATTTCACGTTTTGAAATGTGCCTGTGGCACCACCAGAAATGGCTGTCTGGATGAGCAGGCACCCACCTTCCTCCTCCCCTCACTGTTTCATCCTCCCCTTCCTCCCTTGCTATTTCCTTCCTCCTCCTCCTCCTCCTCCTCACTGTTTTCTTCCTCCCCCCCTCCTGTTCATGACCACCTTCCACTCCCGCCCCCCGCAATTTCTGCCGCCTCTCCTGATCTGCAGGAGCATGGGGCGTGGGGGAGACTGTGGTGGCAGCCACGGTAGGGCAAAGAGAAAGGCCGTGGAGAGAGTGAGGAAGAAGGGAAGGGTTTGGGGTCCCCTGGGGTCTGGTGGGCGCATGTGCGGGTCTTGGAGGACTCCAGTGCTCCTGTAGGCACGGTGTTGCTGACCCCTGGTGTCTGAAGGACACTTAAAGCCACATTAGTCATTGTAAGGCTGCTTTCCCCAAATGGGCACCCTCCAGATGTTTGGGATTACGACTCCCAGCATCCCTAACCATTGGCCTTGTTGGCTAGGGCTGATGGGAGTTGAGGACCAAGCCACCTGGAGGGCACCATTGCAAGGAAGGAGCTGGGGGTTCTCTCCCCTGCCCCTCGTAATCCATTGTAGCCCCCATGATCTGACCTAGCAGCATTCCCCAGGAGGGGCCGGGGCTTTGCAGGCAGCAAGATCCAGGCTCCTCATCTCCAGCCGAAGGATCTCAGTTAGCAAAGCTTGCAATCTTTCTTGCATTAAGTTCAAATGTATGTATCCCGCATTTTTGCCCAGTGAGACTTCAAGGCAGCCACATCATTTAAATCAAGTACAACTAAAATCTACCTAAAGGTCCTATAAACTCCATCAAGCATTGAGCTCTCTGTATGAACTGCTGCCTGTCCAGAGCAGACAGAACTGGGCAAGCCGGATGAGAAGTCAACAGAAGGGCACTTCCTACACTGCTTTACTCTTCATGGGCTTTGCTGGTGCCAGTTATGCCAGATGCTCCCCAGCCAGGAAGTTGAGACATTGAGAAACCAAGAAAGAAAAAAGCACCCTCTACATTTCTTACTGGAATGTGTGGTTCATATTTCAAGAAACAAAGCAGAAATGAGAATAGGGAAAATTTCATGTGGCGGGGGGGGAGGTCCATCTGTGTCCTGCCCCTCCCCCCATTTTCTAATGTGGGCTCAGGAGATCGCTGATGGTCTACGTAGACCCTTTCTCATGAGAAATCCAAATCCAGAGCACCCATGGCTCCGTGGGAGAGGGCTCCCCCCCCCTGCTTTGCATGCAGAAGGCCCCAGCATCCGCCTCTGGCCCCTCCAGTGGGAGGGCTGTCAGAGAGTGTGGCTGGGGGGACCTCCGCTGGCTTTTGAGACCTCTGCTGGGCCAATCAGACTAGGCAGATGCCAGGCTTGGCTGGCTCCGTGTCTCAGATGCTCTGACCCCGCAGAAGGCAGTTTTGTAAGTGCCATGGAGGGAGGAGGGGGAAATCCCGTTCTTGACTCACAAGGGGCCCAGTCTGGGCCAACCGAGTTTGGTGTCAGCATCTGTATGTTTAAACCAGCCTTCCCCAACCTGGTGCCCTTCAGGTGTTTTGGACAACAACTCCCAGCATTCCTGACTTTTGGTCATGCTGCCTGGGATGGATGGGAACTGAAGTCCAAAAGTCCTGGAGGGCACCAGGTTGGGGAAGGCCAGTTTAAACCATTCATCTGCATTCTCCTCCTCCTCCTTCTCCTCCTGGCCACATCTTCATCTCTGATAGCCTCACATGCTGGACTGAGCATAATTTACTTGTTCCCTCACACACCATTTTTTAAAATTTTTTATTCACATCCCGCCTTTCCACCAAAAACTGGCGCTCAAAGCAGCTAACAGTAGCATACAGATTGAAAACAATATCTGAATTAAAACATGACATAAAACCAAAAACATTTAAAACACAATTCAAAACACAATAAAAGAAATAAAGGGCACTCCACCAATCAAAAACTTTTTCAGCCACGGACCACCAAGCATACCATCAGCAGCACAATTACAGTTTTCAAAAAGAACAAAGCACCCCTAGCAAACCATCGTAATAGGACTGTGCCCCTGGGACAGAAGACAGCCCAAATCTCCCTTTCCGGGGCGGGGGGAGGTCAGCTTATGAATAGGGAGGGACCCAAACAGCCATTTGCAAACACAGAGAGCACAGCAGCACTTCACAGACGTCAAAGAGAAACGACCCGGGAGTGGCTCTTCCAAGGGGGCAACAGCAGGAATGCGAGAACACAAGATGTGCTTGCTGGTTCAGACCACTGGTCCACCTCGGGGAATGCACGTGTTCTCGGAAGCTGATTATCTGAAGTCCCTCTTCCAGGAGGCAAGCTGGTCAGCCAGCAGTTTAGAAGGAAGTCCCAGATGATCTCTAGGAGATTAGAAGAGCAGTGTCAATCAATCAGCAACCCCATCCTGCCACCAAAGCAGGCCACTGATGGCACTTATATAGGCGGCTGTCCCAGCCTATCACAGGGGCTCAGGGCATGTTGCAACCAGGTGCACCACTCTTGGCTCAGAAAGGGTAGCTGAACCATTTCCAATCCCCCAGCGCCTGGCTGAACTTCATGGCTGAAAAAGGACTAGTTTTGCCCCGTCTCTTCTGTGTCCAAACCCAACGCTGCAGTCACTGTGCCACTCCAGGAGGAAGCCGTGCCAGAGTCAATGTCAAGGAAGTCTCTGACCCCCACCCCCAGTTGTGCAAAGCAAAATGGACCTACCACAAAAAAGGAGATCCCAAAACAGTGGCATTGTGAGAGCAAATGACAGGTGGATTGCAAAGCTCGCTGTGCAGTCAAATGTGCGATAGAAAGGAAGAACAAATGGTGCACTCCACTGGGCAAAGTCTTGGTAGCACAGCCTGCCCCAACCAGGTGCTCTCCGAAAGTGTTGGACTGCAACTCCCATCATAGCCATCACGCTTGCAGGGAATGACGCAGTCCAACACATCTGGAGGGACCAGCTTGGGAACGGCTGTGCTAGGTTGTCAGGGGCCGTTGTCGATTTGCTGAATCAGATGGAACAGAACTCTAGTCCATGTGCAGAAAATCTGGCTTTCTGGATCTGGGCTGCACTGAAGGGAGCTTCCGGCCCTGGCAGACTAGCGGACTTAGTGCATGTCCAAGTGCTAAGCACACTCAGCCAC
This sequence comes from Heloderma suspectum, assembly GCF_057233095.1. NCBI lineage: Eukaryota > Metazoa > Chordata > Lepidosauria > Squamata > Helodermatidae > Heloderma > Heloderma suspectum. Next base: position 2,690,658 of record NC_139459.1, on the reverse strand, counting down.
ATTTGTATCCCACCCTTCAGCCAAGGAGTTCAGGGCAGCACTGCTTTTGCCTCATTTCCCCACTCCACCCCTCATAACAACCCTCTGGGGTAGGTAGACTGCACAGTGGCTGAGCCAGAGCAAAGGGCACAGTGGGCAGTTTTTCAAGCCTCACCTTGTTGTGGTGCCAGTGGTCCAGCCTCTTTTTCAGGTGCTTCACCCATCTAGCATAGGGAGGGGCACAGAGGTGCTTCCCTCCCACAGTGATTAAGCTAGCAACAAAAATAGCAGAAATTAGGGTCAGAGTATCGAGCTGTCTTTGCTGTCTCAGCCAACGATTTAGAGCAGCCTCCCCCAACCTGGTGTCCTCAGATGTAGAATCATAGAATAGTAGGGTTGGAAGGGGCCTACAAGGCCATCGAGTCCAACCCCCTACTCAATGCAGGAATCCAAGTCAGAGCATCCCTGACAGATGGCTGTCCAGCCTCATCTTGAACGCCTCCAGTGTGGGAGAGCCCACCACCTCCCTAGGGAATGGGTTCCATTGTCGAATTGCTCTAACAGTCAGGAAGTTTCTCCTGATGTTCAGCTGGAATCTGGCTTCCTGTAACTTGAGCCCATTATTCCGTGTCCTGCACTCTGGGATGATCAGGAAGTTTGAGACTCCAACTCCCATCAGCCCCAGCCAGCATGATCAGTGGTCAGGAATGCTTGGAATGGTAGTCCAAAACATTGGGAGGGCACCAAGTTCAAGAAAGATCCCCGACGGAAGCAGGAAAGCACCTCCCAACAAAACACTTCTTCACCCAGGCCTTCTCTGCAAACAACCACAGTTAATTATATGATGCTCCATCTTACTGTTCCTTGTATTGTTTTGTACTGTTATTTAACTTTGAAATTGTTTTTAATAGTGTATTTTAAATATATTTTATTGTTATTGTAATTGAAGTTTTTAATATTTTAAACAGTATTTTTAAATGTGATTTCTAATATTTATATGTGAACTGCTTAGAGATTTTTTATATTAAGTGGTATATAAATTTTAATAAATGAATAATAAATAAAAATGTTGTCACATGCCCTGGAACTTTGGACCATTGCTGCATTGTTCTCATCAGGCCTTCACTCATCTTCCCATTGCGTGAAGCTAGGATAAACAGGGGGGCATATGGGGGAACATGGGGTTGGGGGAAGCGCTTAATTCTCTGGCCGTTGGATCAAGAATTGGAAAAAGACCTTTGAACCCCTCTGTCCTTTGCATTACATGCCCTAAGCAGGGATAGTCAACCTGCTGCCCTCCAGATGTAGTCCAGGTGTTTGGGAGCTACATCTCCCATAATCCCTAATCATTGGCCATGCTGGCTGGGGCTTATGGGAGTTGTAGTCTAAAACAGCTGGAGGGTCCCAGGCTGCCTAACCCTGTTCTAAAGTCAGCAGTTGCTGTGCTGGTGCCAAAGGAGCAAGAGACTGAGTGGGGGAAAGTATCTCTTTCATGGAGCGCCAGTGTGCCTGAGGCAGGAAGAGTGCCGCTTTCCAGAGTCATGGCACCCTTATTGAGCAGGATCCCTGATTAGCTGCCTGTTGAAATGGTCCGTGAAATTCAAACATTTGCCCATCCCTCAGCCAGCCTGACGTGAAAGAGGGTATGGCTTTACCTCCTTCGGCCCTCCCTTTCACAACTCGGCATCATGCCTGGGAAATTACTGTGACTGCAACACAGTTGCTGCAGCACCCGAAGGGTCTCTGGCTCCCTTTGGGTGCCTCAAACCGCTGGACTTACTTTAGCTGCACAGAAGTTAATCAGGTCAGGCGCATGGATGGTGGCCTGGAAGGGCGGTGAATTGTACTGGGGGTGGGGTGGGGGTGGCTGTGTACGGCTGGATTTGCTCTCCCCCCCCCCTCTTTTTGAGCAATGGAAATTCTCCTGTTGTAGGTTTTTCAGAGCAAAGAGTGAGCTACAAGGACCTCAGATTATTAAAAAAAACAAAATCTAGGAACTGCAAGGATTGTGGGCATCCAGCTCCAGGCCTGTGATCGGAGGTTGCTGATTAAATGCGATTCTCCAGCCTCATCTCTCTTGAAGGTTTTTGTTCCAAACAACGTATTAAAGTGGATGAAAACAGACAGCCTTACCTCCCAAAGCCTCTCCCAGAAACAGCCTTCCCCACCTTGGTACCCTTCAGACGAGTTTGACTACAACTCCCATGCTAGCTGAAGGATGCTGGGAATTGCAGTCCAAGACATCGGGAGGGCACCAGGTTGGGGAATGCTGTCCTAAGACCCGGGCCAGCCCAAGACATTTTACTGCCTGAGCCGGAGAGCAAGATGGGCCCCTCTCCCACCCCACGGGCCAAAGCTGGCCGGCCTGGCAGATGAAGGCGTCTTCAGCACGGACGGCGGCACACCGTCCCCCGCTGCGCCTGAAGGCGGCGGGCCGTCGCGCGGGGCCCAGAACTCGCAGCGCCTCGCTGCCGCCTCCCAGCTCCTGCCGCCTGAGGCGAATGCCTGGCTGCCCCCGAGGGGGCGGCCGGCCCTGCCCAGACCGTCCGAGAGGCAGGCCGCACGCTGTGGCTTCGCCTGATTTTTCATTTAAAAAATGATTCCCCGCTTTAAATTCGACCTCGGACAACGGCGCAGCGCACAGCCGACGAGGGGAGGGGGAAGAGCGCCCCCGAGCGAAAGCGCGGAGGCGGCCTGGGGGGCGCCGGGGCGGGCGGCGCGCAGGCTCCGCTCGTGCTTGGGCCACGCCGAGGGCTAGTCCGCGGGGGGCTTTTCACGGAGCGGCCGAGGAGGGGCGGCGGGGCGCGGAGCCCCGCGCCTGGTGGAACCCGGCCGAACGGATCGGAGCCCTGAGCGCGCCCCGGGAGCGCGGGCCGCCCTCGCGCCAGGAGCGCCGCGCCTCCCGGCCCTGCGGCTGGCTCGCCCTGGCAGCGCAGGCGCGAGCGGGGGCTGCGCTCCCGCGCAGCACGCGGCGGCCCAGGCGGCTTCCCCGCCGAGCGGCTCCCGACGTTGGTCTGTCCCGGAAGAGCCTGCGCCGGGCCGCGCCACCCGCGGGCGTGTCGCGTTCCCGGCTGCTGTGAATTCCGCGCGGCCAAGGCGAGGAGCCGGAGCTGCAGGGGCGCAGCCGCGCCGCGGCGTGGGACGCGGACGGGCGGCGGCCAGCAGCTTCTCGAGCCGCGCGCAGGCGACACGCCGCAGGCAGGCAGGCAGGCAGGCCCAGCCCAGCCCAGGCCCGCGCCGGAGAGGGAGAGGAGGCGCGTCCGCGGCGCCACAGCCGCGCCGCCTCCGAGCTCCCGGGCGCCGCGCGGCCCAGGCTGCCCGTGGTCGCGGCGCCCCCTCCCTGGGCTGTGATGGCGGCTCTCCCAGGCGGGCGGTGGGGCGCTCGGCGGCGAGCCGAGCCGAGAGCCGCAGAGCCCGAGGAGGCTGCCGCGCCAGGCCCGCTGCGGGCCCCCGTGCTTCGCCCAGCCCGTGGGAGGGTTCGCTGGCTGGCGAGAGGGCACAGCCCCAGCCCGGGGCATCTTTGCGCGGGGACCTGCTCCCCGTTTAGCCCCGGATGGTACAGCCGGAACCCCCGAGTCTGCTCTGGGTGCATCCCCAGAGAGGCCCGTGCTGCCCCAGCAACAAACTCAAGGAGTGAAGCAGGAACGCACCCCCACCCCACCCCACCCCCGCCGGCTGTTGCGGGCACCTGCAGCCCATGACTCGGCTCCACACCGGGGTCCTGGCTCTCGGTAACACCGGGACAGCCCGTTGCCACCAGGCCCGAAGGGGAGGGGACGGGCCCAGCGCTGTGTTTGCAAGAGGCTGTGGGAGTGCTCGGTGGGGAGGGGATGGCCCAAAGGTCATGGAGATGCGAGTGGGGAGATCTCTTTCTCCCTTCCCATCGAGTGAGTAAGGCAATGTCTCCTACTGCTCCCCCCAAGATAATGGCCACGCTTCCTGGGCCGTGCAGAACTGTGCCATGCACACCCACCTGGAAGTCCGGCATGAAACGCAGGCCATCAGCGGTGGTGCACCAGCCAGTTAACCGGGAGTTTTGCTCCCGAGCATACTGCAGGTAGCTCAGGCGATCCATTAGCAGGCCCGCTGCCTTGTCCCTGTTAGCTCTTCCCCCTCCCTGTATTGTTGTGGTTGTTCAGTCGCTAAGTCGTGTCCGACTCTTGGTGACCCCATGGACCACAGCACGCCAGGCCTTCCTGTCCTCCGCTCTCTCCCGGAGCGTGCTCAAGTCCATACTCATTGCATCGGTGATGCTATCTAGCCATCTCATCCTCTGCCGCCCCCTTCTCCTTTTGCCTTCAGTCTTTCCTAGCATCAGGGTCTTTTCCAGTAACCAGTGCCTCATAAAACTGGCACTAACCTCACCATGATGTTTTGGAAGCGCTGCATAGGTGAATACTTGAAATGCCCATCTTGCCACCCACCCACCCTTCTCCTGCACCAGCTTCTGGTAGTAATAAGAAGAGCCACCTTTTCCACAATTCCCAAACCTTTATTTCTCCTCTGTGTCCTTCCCCATATTCTTGCACAGTCCCGGGCTAAGGCGATCCATCGAAGCCCAAGTGGCTTCCCTATCTTTGGGCGGGGGGGGGGCTTAAGTTTGCACAGTGTTTCTGCCAGGGCACACAGTGGTGCATCTGCACATTGTCTGTCTTTAAAAAGAAGACAAAAAGGCCTATGCAAAGGCTAGACCACAACTTACACCACAGCGTGGACGGGGCAGCCTTCTTGAATACGCTGTTCCCAGTAATCACGGACAAATTTGAGGGGGATGGGGAAAGGGCTGGTCCGCAAGCAGCAGTCCATGACTTGGTAATCGCCAGACACTGGAAAGAAGGAGAAAGTCAGAAGGAAGGAAGGAGCCAGGGGTTCCCCACCCCACCCCCTCGCAGCCTCCTCAGTGACCTGGGTGGCACAGAATTGTTCTGTTGCAGAAGCAACACCTCTGCAATGGCAAACTGATTCCAGCCAGAGCAGTCAGAATTGGCCAAGACCTCTCATGGCAGCTGGTCATGCAGGGAGGGAGAAGAAACTGTGGATGGCCCAGAGATCACCAAAGGCATGAGATTCCCCCCCACCAGGGGTGGGGGGAATGTAGAGAAGTTGAGGAATTGTCTTCAAGGATCTCACATGACTCTCCAAGAGGCTGTGTGATGGAGCTGGGGACAGCAGAAGGAGGACCAGCATCTGGACATGAAATTAAGCTGCAGTTGCTTCCACACTGAAGCCCTTGAGCACTACTGAGGCACTGCTCTTCTGCAATTGGCTGGACTCAGAATTAACTCTGTAGTTCCACACAGCACTTAATAGAGTGCAGTATTATCCAGCAGAGTCTGTCCCATAGTGAAGAACCTGCTGTCGCTCCTTCTAAGAGCACACTCAGGTGGTAAGTGCCGACTGAGTTGAAGTCAAAATGAAACCACTGAGAAGCAAGAGGGAGGCATCAGCATGCTTGGGGAATCCGAAGGTTTGCCAAACTGGGGTGGGGTGGGTGGACGTTAATAAAAACCTAATTGGGTACCCTCAGCCTCACCCCAAAATGCCCATGCTCAGTGACCGCAGAATGTAGCGTTATCGTTGGAAAAGGAAAAACAAAACAGCAAGGGGTGAGTGGGCAAGGAGCTGCATGCCCTGCATGCAGGGAGTGACTGGCTGGAACCCTGAACAGGAGCACTGCTTTTAGCGGGGAGGACACACTGCAACATTTTATTCCAGGTCCCACTTGTAATATCTACTCACAAATAAGTCCCATTCAGCAAAGGGCTCTTCTAATATTAATTAGAAGCTTCCTTTTCATAGGGCCTCCCCATTTCATTGCTTTTTGTTGATCATATAATCATAGAATAGTAGGGTTGGAAGGGGCCCACAAGGCCATTGAGTCCAACCCCCTGCTCAATGCAGGAATCCAAGTCAGAGCATCCCTGACAGGTGGCTGTCCGGCCTCGTCTTGAACGCCTCCAGGGTGGGAGAGCCCACCACCTCCCTAGGTCATTGGCTCCACTGTCGTATTGCTCTAACAGTCAGAAAGTTTTTCCTGTTGTTCAGCCGGAATCTGGCTTCACTGCTGGGGGGTTAGTAATTAAGGGGTTAGTAATTAAGGGCCTCTTCACATAGCATTTTTAATTGCCCCAGTGTCCATTTGTGTTCCCATTGTGGGTGGGGAGGCTTTAATTGTGCTACTTCTCTATAAAAGCAAAAATAATAATAATGGGAGGAAATTAGTAATAATGCCTCCCCCATCCAGCAGGGCTCCAAAGTAGCCAAGGAGCTGTAATCTTTGACTTTTGTAGTAAGGAGACTTGTGCTTTTTTAACTTGTTCATAACTGATCTGGAGTTATGGATAAATACTGAGGTTGCCAAGTTTTAGGGATGTACGAAACTCACCTTTTCGCAGAATTTTTCACGGGGGGGGGGTAGGTGCTCCGTCCCTCCCCCCGGAATCCTCGACAGTGGGGGAGGCGATCCGGTCCTCCCCCCTGGAATCCTCTCCAGCCGGCTCCATGGAGCAGCCGGCCAGGGTTGTCCGCAGTCGGATTTCCGGCTGCGGACGGGCTGCTGCGGATGCAAATGGCGGCCGCTGTAGTGGCCGCCCTTTGCATCCAGACAGGCTGCCGTGATAGGCTACGTAAGTATTTACGTAGCCTATCATGGCTACCCCCCCAAAAAAAACCAGCGTATGCAAATGGCGGCGGCCACGGCTGCCGCCATTTGCGTTCCCTATTTTTTGCCGTTCTAGCCTACGTAAATATTTACATAGGCTATTACAGCGAAAAAAAGGGAACGCAAATAGTGTAGTGGGCGCTATTTGCGTTCCTTTTCTCTCGCCGTAATAGCCTACGTAAATATTTACGTAGGCTAGAACGGCGAAAAATAGGGAACGCAAATGGCAGCTGCCATAGCCGCCGCTATTTGCATACGCTGTTTTTTTTTTGCGGGGGGGGTTAGCCGTGATAGGCTACGTAAATACTTAGGTAGCCTATCACAGCTGCAAGGACGCCAATGGCGGCCACAGCAGCCCGGCTGTGGCCAGCCAGGAGACCAGCTGCCAGAGCCTCCCCTGCATCCGCCCCAGGTAAGTTCCATCCCTGGGGATTCCGCGGGGGGGGGGGAGCAGGAGGCCGTTCTGCCACGGATTCCAGGGGATCTTTAGAATCCGGCCTCATTGGAATCCATGGCGGAATTCTCTGCCATCCCTACCAAGTTTGCAAGTGACACCTCATTGTTCTGGGTGACTAAAAAAGCGGGGGGTTGCAAAGAGTTCCAGAGGGATCTAGTCAAAGTGGATGAATCGGCAACAAAACAGCCAACTCAGTTGAGGGGGGGCTGAACTAGGAGCCTTTCTTCATGAGGCTTTTATTGTGCACTTGTGATTGCTCACTCATATAATGTGCAGGTCCTTTACACCATGTATCCTCCAGGGCCTCTCCCACTCTTTCGAACCATTTCCCAGGCTTTTTTTAGATTGAGGAAAGTATGTTACTATGTTGAAATGGCGGAATGAGACTCTCGTGTAATTGTGCAATTCTGCTATCCCACAACACCATCTAGTGGTTGTGTAATGAAACGTATAGAACGGCAGAGAAAGAAAAATCCTGGAAAAAAACACGTGTAAAGGAGCTGAGCTTGATCCTGCAAAGAATCTGGAAGCAGATCTTTGGTAAAGGTGCAGGTTAAAAGCCTCATGTAGAAAAGCCTTTGATAGCCTTAGATTTTCCTGCACTGAGCAGGGGGTTGGACTCGATGGTCTTGTAGGCCCCTTCCAACCCTACTATTCTATGATTCTAGCCCACATGGCCACTCCAACTCTATAGGTCTTTGGTCTGATCCAACAGGCATCTTCTTATGGGGCAGGTATTTGTACTCAGGACCCACCATTTGTCAAGGAGGAAGCAAACTACTAGGTAACACTGACCAGGTTGAAGATGTTCCCCAGCTTTTACAGGGGGGTTGACAGCATCCTCAGTAGGTTTAGCCAATGAAAAGCAAATTGAATTCAGAAAGAAGCAGCAGGGGGGCGGGGAGATCTCCCTGAACTGCAATGTCCTGGTGGCAGCCGCTCTCCTGAACATTAAGGGCAGGGTGGTTCTTCCAAAAAGTTTGGCAGGCCAACCCTCTCCCCCCCGGACATGAAGTCCCCCACCCTTGGAAAGGCTCTGCTAGCCCGCAGTTGACATTTGGAAGGAAAGCGTTCTACGGGCTTGTGAAGGATAAAAGGGCTCCTGTTAGGAAGCTGAGTTGAGGCGATTGCATCTTACCCTGCAAGGTGCTCCAGAGGGAGAGAGACACCAGGCCAAGGAGCCCCAGGCAGCGCGCCATGCCTGCTGGCCTGCTGTGCAGCTCGAGGTGGTGACCAAGCGAGAGAAAGCCGCCGAAGCAGCCACCTGGGATAGCAGATGCTTTAGCAGGAAGCCAGCTCCTGCCTCTCCTATTTATCACCAAGATTCCTTACTCTCATTTTCACTTTCTCCCTGTGAGTAACCTAGAAAGCCCCGGGGGGAGGGGAGCAGCTGCTGCAGGGATCCTTTTGATCCAGCCAGGGTGCCTGGAGCCCAAGTCTTGTGGCCTGAGACATTTATTTTTATTTTTTATTTTTATTATTGCTTCTTAGATGCCTGTCTCAGAAAAAAGACTCAAAGCAGCTTACAGCAAAAATCAAAACATACAAAAATTTAAATACTATATAAAACAGCTAAAAGCAATTAACAATAAAAGACCATGACCCACTGAAACAACTAAATGAAGGGTGCGATCCTATCCGGATGCTCGTTGACCTCTGAACTCGGAGGCTGACAGGCATCCTCTGTAGAATGGGAGGAGTGTGGAGATGACCTTGGCCTTCGCACTTCTCCCGCTCTGCATTTTTGCTAGGGCTCTGCAGGGGGGCGGGGGGAGGAAGGTGGGGAGAGCTTGCATCCCCGCCCCTCCAGTCCCCTCATCTCCCCACCCACAGAACCGCCCCCTTTCCCTCGTCTCCGAGGTTGCAGTTGCGACCTCGGAGAGGCAGCTGGCGCAGTTCTCTCTGCACCGGCTGAAAGGGGGAGGGGGTGGGGAGCTTGGACTTCTGACTCCGACCTCGGAGCCAGGGATCCGAACTATCCTGTGGCCCCTTAGATGCTGCCGAGGGGGCGTAGGATTGCTCTCTAAGAAGCGACCAGGTGCCGTCAAATGCCTGGGAAGAGAGGCTTGGCCTGGCCTCAAAAACATGACAGGGTCACACAAAGTGAACGCTGCAGAAATGCACTGCACTCAGCTATTGCATCAGCTGGAATATGGCCAGCTGGAGGAGGGCAGACCAAGAGATGTGTTTTCCCCAAGCTGGCAGGGGAGAAGCAGGCTTGGGGAGCAGTGGGGCCTGTTGCTGCTGTGGGGGAGCTGATGCAGCTCTGAAAGGCTGTCAGTCCGGATGTCTTCCATCCTGTTTCCTCCTGCTCAACTTGTAGAGGTTATTCTGTGTTTTATAGTTTTCTCACAAAGAAGCTGCCTCTGTTAGGGCAGCCGCTGGACAATCCTACTGCTTGGGGATATGGGAAGCACAAAGCAAATGAAAGTATTGCCCTCTGGGCATGGATAGAGTGCCTTTCCTTCACCACCACCACATGCAAGCTAATTGCTGTGTGACTTGGAAGCATACGTCTTGTATTCTAAACACAGGCTGAGCCAAATGAGGGTATCTTCTCATGGGAGTCTGTGTGTTTCTTGCTGGTGTGACCACCATAGCGACTGGGAGTTTAATCTCTCACCCAAATGGGAGCCTAACCCTCTCAGGCCCTTCTTACTGGTATGTTTCTGAGTCCAACGCCAGGTGCTGCCTTTGACCTATAAAGCTGCCTGGGGCATTCTGGGAGTTGTGGTCAAACACATCTGGAGGACACCAGGTTGGGAAAGGCTGCTGTAGACTGATGGTGTCCTGGGTATCTCGGGGACCTGAGGATAACCTGCTTCAAGGTATTTAGAAGCCACCTACATAGGTCCCCATGAGAAATTGCTACCTGACAGCTAAGGAGATGCCCTCCCAAGGGGCTCTGCACTTGGTTCCTTCAGTTCTGGCATTCCACGGACAGGTTGGATCCCATTTGTTTTATGTGCTTTCAGTTGCAAATTTCTGTTCCATCACTGCTGCTATTTTTCTCTCTCTTTGCTCTTTTGTCACAGCACTTCCAGCATGACGGCCGCAATGACAAAGCATCAGCACATAAGTGAGTTCAGCATCCATGCGACTTTAGCAACAGGGTGGGGTGGCAAGGGCAGTCGATTCTTCCCTGCCTTCTCATAGTAAGGAACTATACATAAGTGACTGTAAATATAAATAACTAACTATAAATAAATTCCCCGCCTCCTCCTAGTAAATGTTGGAAAGTCTAGTGTGACTTACAGCAGAGCTGCCTTATATAAAGAAAGTGTGGCACCACAGCATTTATTATTGGAGGCAATAAACACAGGCTAGAGCCAGTTTGGAAGAAGTTCAGATCAACTTCATTAGTGTTTTTATACACAACGTCAGAGAAGGCTGTCTAACACTGTTTAACTACAAACACCCCCTAAAGCTGGATGCGTGAGTGTAAGTAAGTGAAGGCATGAGATACAGTTACTTGCTTCCTTCAGAGAGAGAGCGCATGTTGCTTGTTGCAGAGGTGAAGAGGAAGGGGAGGGAGTAGGAGAAAGGAACCAATCACATTGTAGGACAATGAGCGGGATGAACAAGACAAGCAGCTGTTGATGCAACCCATTTTCTATCGCCCACCAGTGTCTGGAACCATGCAGGATTGTCCCTATTATCCAATATTCCCCTTCTCAATTCCGCATGCTCTAGACTCCATGTGACCTAGTTTTTCTCACAGACCTTGGTAACTATCTTTGGTTAATGGTTTGGTGAGTATATCCACAGTCGTGTTTGCTGTGGGACAGTAGCGTAACTCAATGAGCCCCTGTTGTTGTAGATCTTTTTATTACATGATATTTAACATCAGTGTGATTGGCGCATGCACTGTTTTTCCCTGTTAGAGAGAGTCTTGTGCAACTTTGATCATCCTCATGAACCAGGATAGGTCTGGGCTCGTAATTCCCAAGTCTTCAGGTAGCAGCCTAAGCCCTAAGACCTCTCTGCGCACTGTTGCAGTGGATACCGATCCAGCTTCAGGAGATGAGTGGGCAACTGTGGCCTGGCTGTGGCTGCTCAGCTCACAGCTCTGCCCCCATAGAAAAATATGTGTGTCCACTGGTGGCTTTGTGGTCTGAAATGTCCTCAGCCCAATCTGCATCCATGTACCCCACTAGTTTAAGGCTATTGGTGGCTGGCAGTCTTCGCTTCAAGCGCGCAGACCCTTCGGATATCTTGCCACCCTTTGGACTGCAGTCCAGTCTCTGGCTGGGTGAGCTTGTTTCCTTGCACCGCATGACTATTGGAGTGGCTGTGTCAGGCCTAGTGGTTGTAGCCAAGTACAGAAGCTTACTGATGACCTCTCTATAGCTGCTGTTTTCTGGTAGTGGCTCACTAGGTTCCCTGTCCTTGTGGAGACCTGTTTCCATTGGTGTAGACACTGTATTAGCATCTTTTGCCCTAGGCTCTGTAGCAACTCTAGGATCTTTTGTGTTTGAGAAGATAAGTGACATCTCCTTGCCCATCAATTTGTGTGCCTAAATAATAACTGGTACCTCCTAGATGTTTGACTTCTACCTCTTTGTTTAAGTGCAGCACAATTTCTTCACTGCCTTTTTTATTGTCATGGCAGTACTCTGCATACAGAGAACTCTACGTACAGTTGTCTATCTTTGGGTCTGGGATCCTGTCTCCCTTGCTTCCTGGAGCAGAGCCAACCATGATGCCTTCTTCAGCTCTGGAGTCCAGCTGGATCGCCTTTCCTTTGGGATTGGCATATAGACCCAGCTTCCAAACGCTCTCAGGTGTTCTGTGCTCATTTTCCAATCATGCCACAACTTATAAGGAGTTTTGTCAGTGGCCTTGGTTCACATTCTATTCAGTCATTACAGCTTCTTCCCAATGTCTGTCAGGAAGTTCTGCATCTAGCAGATAGGTCACACAGTACCTGGAAAAATCTATAAAAGAAAGTGCGTATCTGTTCCCTCTAGCTGAGGCTGGCTAAATGGGACCACACAGATCAGTATGAATCAGCTCAAAAGGCTTGCTTGAGTGTCTCTGACGTTGCTTGGGGACGGGTGGCCTGGTTGCCATCCCTTTTATGCATGTCATGCATTTGTGATCATAACTGATGCACTCTTTTGTTTTATATCAATGTCTCCAACCAAGCCCTTCTTCAGCTCCAGAATGGCGCTCACATCACAACGTGCAAGCTGCCTGTGCCTCAGTGAGGAGCATAGGGATGTCCGCCACTGGGAAATCCAGCTCTTTGGGAGCTGACCGAAATTCTGTGATGTGCCCAGCTTGGCTTGTATTTGTGAGCCGAGCCATGCTTTTCCCCTGAATTCTAGGGACATTTTACATATTTTATTTAATTTGTGGAAATAGGCATTTGTGCAAATTTTGGCTGCAATTTGCATAATTTGTGCAAATTATGCAAATCTCAGTCAAAAGTTGAACAAATTATGCAAATTGCAGTCACAATTTGTGCAAATGTCTATTTCTGCAATTTTTTTTTAAAAAAGGAAAATCCACCAGCTGGCCCAACTCACTGTAGACTGAGTCGGGCCAGCTGACAGAAAATGGAGCAAAGTATGGGGGGTCTGAGTTGATGAAAGCTCACCACTACCACCCCAACCAGATTCCCCCAACTTCCCTAGCGCAGCAATCCTCTGTTGTACATTGTTTGGCAGCATTAGCCTTTTCTTCCTGGCAGTCTAGTTTGAAGACTCCATCCTTCTCGAAGCCTCTGGCCTCTCGTTGACCTTTAAAAGAAACTGTACAGCCTTTCTTATTAAAGTGTACATCAAAGCCTTTTCTTGTCAGTGTGGATATACCCCGCTGATTTGTCTTTTGTTCAGGAATGAACTGTACTTCCTCTGCTGTGATATCATTGCACGCATTCTCAGTCTTGCATCTTAATGCTGTCTTTCCTTTACTCTTAGTGGAAACAGGAGTTCCATCAGTTAAATAATACTTAGGTTTGCATCTGGGTTTAGTTCATGGAATAAATTAGCATCAGAGGACATATGTGAAGAAGCCCATGGTCAATCAGCAATGTAACTTTGGTATTTCTTGTGTGGGTTACACTAAAAGTTCTGTGACCTTTATTTTTATGCTATTTATAATCCTTTTGGCTCTCTTTCCTTCGAGGAGTTAAAATTGCTCCAGCATTCCCTCTGGAGGTGGCCCTTTCTGTTGCTTTTAAAACATGGGGGTAGCACTTTTCTCTGTGTCTGCTTGCTTGCCTTGGTTGCCTTTCAAAATGCCTACCTTTGGGCTTGTTTCTGATGATCATATAATTTGAGCCACTTTGTGTTTCAGTTTCCTCATGAGCCTTTTCATAGAATCATAGAATAGTAGGGTTGGAAGGGGCCTACAAGGCCATTGAGGCCAACCCCCTGCTCAGTGCAGGAATCCAAGTCAGAGCATCCCCGACAGATGGCTGTCCAGCCTCGTCTTGAAGGCCTCCAGTGTGGGAGAGCCCACCACCTCCCTAGGGAATTGGTTCCATTGTCGTATTGCTCTAACAGTCAGGACGTTTTTCCTGATGTTCAGCCGGAATCTGGCTTCCTGTCACTTGAGCCCATGATTCCGTGTCCTGCACTCTGGGATGATCGAGAAGAGATCCTGGCCTTCCTCTCTGTGACAACCTTCCAAGTACTTGAAGAGCGCTATCATGTCTCCCCTCAGTCTTCTCTTCTCAAGGATAAACATGCCCAGTTCTTTCATTCTCTCTTCATAGGGCTTTGTTTCCAGTCCCCTGATCATCTTTGTTGCCCTCCTCTGAACCCTCTCCAGTTTGTCTGCATCCTTCTTCAAGTGTGGTGCCCAGAACTGGACACAGTACTCCAGATGAGGCCTTACCAGTGCTGAGTAGAGGGGAACTCGTACTTCCCAGGATTTGGAAGCGATGCTTCTATTAATGCAGCCCAAAATAGCATGAGCTTTTTGTCTTAGTGCTTCTCCCATTATGGAGCTTAGTAAGTCATGTTCTTTCTTTTGCATTAAACACAGAAGTGAATGTGGAGTAGCTTTGTGGAAGGGAACATAGAAAGAGCCCCATTTTTAGCTGATCATTTAATATTTGCCCCGAGGTAGCCAACTTATCTAGTACATTAAGTAGACTTGCAATATGCTGATCAGTGTCCCCTCCTTCCTTTAAACTTGTAGAGAATAGTTTTCTAACCAATAAAACTTGTTTCTGTTTCTCATCTTCCCCATACAATTAAGCATATCTGCAGCCTTTTTTGCTCCCAGTATATGCACATTCTGATTATAAGCATTGTATTAATAAATCTCTTACCTTTATGTTTTTGGAGTCTCATCTCGCAATTGCTTCTCCTCCTGTCCCAGGTCGCTCTTTATCCAGTGCTTCAAATATCCCATCCATCTCAAGTTGGTTTCTCAGTCTGAAATTTAGTCTGGGAATCACAGTTTGCTCACTCTCAGCCATGGTTCCAATTCAAAAAGAAGAAATTCTGAACCCTCATTTTCCTGTGTGCGGCTTCAGCCATTAAACTGATCATACATTCTTAAAGAACTCAAATATGAAATTGCTGTTCTACCAAAATATGCAAATTGTCCCTCAGATCAGCCTCTGTACCAGAGGACTGGAGAATGGCCAATGTAACACCAATTTTTAAAAAGGGATCTAGGGGGGATTTGGAAAATTACAGGCTGGTTAGCTTAACATTTGTTCTGGGTAAATTGGTTTAAAGCATTATTAAGGATAAAATTAGTAAGCATATATAAGGACAAGCCATGCTGAAAAAGAATCAACATGGCTTCCACAAAAGCAAGTCCTGTCTCACTAACTTTTAGAGTCCTTTGAGAGTGTTAATAAATATGTGAACAGGGGTGATCCAGTAGACATTGTTTAGTTGGACCCCCAAAAGGTTTCTGACAAAGTCTCTCACCAAAGACTTCTGAGCAAACTTAGCAGGCATGGAATAAGAGGGGAGGGCCTCTTGTGGATCAGTAACTGGTTAAAGAACGGAAAGCAGAGAGTAGGAATAAATAATAAATTCTCCCAATGGAAGGATGTAACCAGTGGGGTCCTGCAGAGATCTGTACTGGGACCAGTGCTTTTCATCTTATTCATAAATGATCTAGAATTAGGAGTGAGCAATGTGGTGGCCAGGTTTGCTGATGAAACCAAATTATTTAGGGTGTTTTTAAAAAAAATTGGATTGCTAGGAGCTCTCCAAACAAATCCAAATGGCAAATGTAGTTCAGTGTAAGCAAGTGTAAAGCGATGCACATTGGGGCAAAAGATCCCAGCTTCAAGTATAAGCTGATGGGATCTGAGGCAAGTGACTGTCCGAGAAAGAGATCTTGGGGTTGTGGTGGATAGTTCAGTGAAAATGTTGACACAGTGTTCAGCTGCTGTGAAAAAGGCAAAATCCATGTTAGGCATAATTAGGAAAGGAACTGAAAATAAAATTGCCAAGATTGTATTCCCTTTATACATATCTACGGTATGACCACACTTGGAATACTGTGTACAGTTCTGGTCACCACACCTAAGAAAGGATATTATAGAGTTGGGTGCAGAAAAGGGCACATAACGGCACATGCTAGCTCAGGAATGCTGGGAGTTGTAAAACTTTTTCTGTCTAACCACGCATAGGATTGTGCCCTAAAATGGTGAAGGGGCTGGAGCAAGTCCCCTATGAGAGAAGGTTACAACAGCTGGGATTGTTTAGCTTGCAAAAAAGATGAGTAAGGGGAGACATGATAGAGGTGGAGAATGTGGAAAGGGAGACATTTTTCTCCTTCTCTCACAATACCAGAACCCAGTGGGGTCACCCTATGAAGCTGGTTGGTGGGAGATTCAGAACAGATAAAAAGAAGTCCTTCTTCACACAGCGCAGAGTTCAATATGGAATTTGCTCCCACAGGAAGTAGTGATGGCCACCACTTTGGATGGCTTTAAAAGGGGGTTGGACAAATTCCTGGAGGAGAAGGCTGGCAATGGCTACTACTAGTCCTGACTAATACCTATATGCTAGTACCTATGCTACCTATAGTACTAGGGGAAGTGAGCTTGTGTGCACGCGGGCGGGATGGTGCTGTTGCACTCATGTCCCGCATGGGCAGCTGGTTGGCCACTGGGTGAATAGAGTGCTGGGCTAGATGGACCTGTGGTCTGATCCAGCCTCAGGGCTCTTCTGATGTTCTTGTTGGTTTTCTATAGATTCTTTGAAATTCTGATGTTATTGTTCTGATTTCTTTTTCTGTAATCCCATCTGAAGGCCTTTTTGTGCGAGAGATGGACTAGTCATTTGGCATACCAGAGGTGGGAGCTTCAGGCCCAGGAGCCAAATCTGGCCCACCTGGGACCCCAGTCCATCCCCCTGGGGTGCCCCTTCCCCAGCCACCGATCCCTTGGTGGCACCCTGGCGTCTGTGCAGTTTTGCCCCCCTTCTGAAAGACTGAGCTGCCCCTCGTTGGGCTGAGTGACTGGCCAGAAGAACCTTCAGCTACCAAGCACTGGCCTGGGGGCCCCAGCCCTCTTGATCTTGAGCCCACCCACCACTGGAATGTGGCCCTGAGCGTATATTTTCATTTTGGCCCCATCCATTCCGCCCCAAGAGCTCCTCCCAGATGGAATTCGCCCTCCGGCTGAAAGGGGCCCCGTGCTCCTGGCCCGTGCTGATGGGAAGCAGCTCTGTAGGAGCTATGACAGAGGTCTCTTCCCACACACCTCCTTCTCTTCTCTGTCTTAAGTGGAGGTGCCTGGGGCTGAACACACGACTTTCCACGAGCCCCGCATGTGCTCAGCCACAGAGTGGTGGGCGTGCCCCTTGAGGACTAGAGATGCGGGGGTGGGGGGAGAAAGGGAAATTTGTTCCTGGCAGTCTCTCAGTGCTACAACTAGAGGCTGAGCCAAACAGCAGAGCCTGGCTGGGCCTGCTTTCCCTTGTCTTGGGGGATCAGCAGTTCCACTCCGTTGCAATCCTGCCCCTTTCATTTCTTCCTCTCAGTCTGCAACGTTGCACTCTCAGTACTTTTTTCTTCTGTACATAGGAAATAACCCGAGGTTCCCATTTCTCAGGAAGGAAAGGAGGGGAGTGAGTGGTGGTGGAAAGCTTCAAGTGGCACAGCAGTCCTTCCCTTCCTCGGGCATCCGTTCAGGTCACCTAGCCCAGCTGCTTGAGAGGCAGGGCTCCCCACCCCACGCCCACTCCTTGGTCTGCCCACCCACACTCTCCCAGACTCTTCAGTGCAATGCCCAGCATGAAATGGAAGGAAAGGAACCTCCAGAGAGCCGTCCCATGGGAGCTTCTGAAGAACCCGCCAGCCAAATGCCCTGGTGTGCCAGACGGGGGAGGGGAGAAGGGGGACATTTGCCTTTGGAAAGTCAGGCCTCTTAGGGTGGCTTGATGTCCCTCCAGTGGCACCACCTTGGGCTGTTCTCAGAACTCAGCCTGGGCTTTGACAGGTTTCCTCAAAGGACGGGAGAGGGTAATTCCTTCCTCAAGAACCACAAAATTGCACCATCTGTGCCTTCCAATAGCTGACAGAGGGAAGCAAGTGAATTTGTGACCCAGACAGACCGACCTTTTTGAATACTCAGAGCAGCTTTGCACCCTGTGTAACACAGCAACCTTCTCTGTCTTTGCAACCTGGCTCTACAACCTGTGAGATGCACGTACCTACTCTCCATTGAGAAGTGACCTCCATCCGCACCCGCTGTCCACACCAGCAGGTTGAATGGGCACCGTGCTTCTCCCCCTTCAACCAGGCACATGTTTACATGCTCAGATGCAGGTTTTACTAAGGAACGATTAGCAATCAATCCCCGAATGGCTATGAAAGTCATGCCCTGCTGTCCCTGCCCCAGGTTTCTGGGCCAAAGCCGACATGACATTAAATGTGTGAATGCATGTAAAGTGTCTTCCCTCCCACCCCTTAAACAAGCTATAGGAAAAAAGGGAGGCAGCAGGATTGGGACCATGGTGCATGGGGAGAAGCTGCCATTAACCCTGGAAGGGAAGCTTCCATTCTTCAGGTGAGTTGCTCTTTCTTTTGAATTCTCGCAAGGATGTATGTTTATTTGTACATGCTGCTTGCTTAATTTGTATGTTTACCCATTTATATACTTCAGTATAGTCCCCCATTATTTTGTTATGTCAGGCTCAGAGGTTCAGCAGCACCCTAAGGTGGACTCAGAGTCTAATGCACCCCTGGTTCCCCCACTTCTGGGAGAATCCTTGGCACCCCCTCATTTACCTTCCAGACCGGAGCACGTAGCTCTTCCCTCAACCTCAGACTCTGAGAACGACTCCCGCACAGCTTCTCTTTGTCCCTCAGCCATGCAGGAGCATGAGGCCACAGAAACAACCATGTGCCCTTGAAGGGCTACCGCTAGCCTCCTGCAGAGATGGAGCTTCTGGAAATCTTGGGCCTGCCAGCCTTCTTGAGGCCTTAGTCTCCTGCAGTCCCTTGCTGGGACAACAACTCTCCCTCTGGGGAAACAGCCCGGTGAGTATCCCCTGCAGTACCCTGTCCAGGGTCCTGATAGTTCCTTCCCTTGCAGTGACCCTTTTCTCCTGGATCTGACTGTGTTTTGCCTGGCTTGACTCCTCTCTGCCTGATGCCAGGCCATCCACAAGTGCTTGGGCTATCTGCTCCTTCCCCTAGCCATCAAGCCAAGCCAGGACATGTTCTTTATTTTTACCAGATCACAGACCAAAAGCCAACACACAAATATAAGATATCTCTGGTGACGGGAAGGATGCTGAGCAGCATTCCAGGTGTTTCCAGCTGCCCTGCCCTACCCCTCTGTCCTGCCCTTGGAAGACATGTACAAGACCCTGGTGCCTGAATGGCAGCAGCCAAAGGGACATTGAACCTTGGGTTTCAAGCCAGGGCCCAGGCTGCCAACCTGGCTGGCTGGATTCCTGGCTAATTTGCAGTGGGCACAACAGTGATAGCTAGAAGATCAACCATCAGCTGGGTGTTGGGGAACAGAGTGCTGTTTCAGCCATCCTGACCAAAATCGAAAGGGCGGCTCTAAATTATTTGTCAAATATTTTCTTCACACTTTCTCTCTCAGCACTGGTAGCATCTCAAAGCCAACCACCAATTGTCATGAACACCCTTGGTTTTAATATTTGCTACTCGTCTGAGGCCCCCCTCCAGGTGCCCCCACCAAATGAGGCAGGGGGCTAAAAGGCTAAAAGGGGGGGGGGCCTTTTCAGTGGTGGTGTCCTCATCTGTGGAATGTCCTTCCCACTCCCAGACTTGCCTGGTGCCTACAGGATGCTCTTTTTGGTGCCAGGTGTAGACCTTCTTATTCTCCCAGATATTTTAAGAACTATTTTAATGCTTTTAAATGTCTGTGCATTTTTGGCCAATAGCCTTACTTTATTGTCTTGCTGTTTTTACCCCCCTGCTGCTGATTTCACATTGTATTATTTATCTTTTGCTCTTATTACTGCTTTATTGTGATTTTATATTTTATGTTCTTGAATTTACTTGCCAAGATAACGTTGGTTACTGGCTGGTCTAAAAGTGCAAATAAATAAATACACATGTCCTTGGTTGCAGCAGTTATTGCTCTGTGCCAGGCATGTGATGCCTAAATTTTATTTCTTCCAATTCCTCTTTCGATCTATTTGGTCTTGGTTAGTCTGGTTTTTAACCTTAAGTAGACAGATTTATGACTGTGTTGTGTTTCCCCAAACCTCCCCCTTTGCCTTCCCTTTTTCTTTCAGTTTAATTTTCCTTTTTGCCTTTAATCCTGTATACTTCCCCATGTCTCCCTTCACTGGCTTCCTCTATTATTTCACATCAAGTTTAAACTTCTTATTCTAATCATCAGGTTTCGTCATGGTCCTGCCCCTTTATTGCTTTCTCTCTATTCTGCTCCCCAATCCCACCATCTTTTTATTAAATCACCACCGCCTGGTACAGTGGCCGCACATCCTACTTTGGTGAGGAGAGGCCTCTGTCTGAAGGCATCTGCCCAGCCCAGACCTGGTTGCAGACACAGAGCCATGGGAAGAGAGAGCTGCAGGGGCCTTGAGATTGCCCACCCGCAGTTGTTCGTACCAGGGCAGCAGGCTGAGCAGCAGAGGCATTCTGATCACCTGGCCACAGCCTCCTCTGCTGTAGTGAGATGGGCTGTATCTCTATTTAAGTCACAGCAATTATTTCTAAATTGGCTTCTAGACATCTAAACTAGTACATGCAATTTCCACGCCAATTCTTGCGCTCGTTTGCCCTCTCTTTCAGTGATGCATTTTTTCTTTTTCAGTGGTTGACCATGTTCGTACAATCACAGCAGGAGAAATAAGAACCTAAGAAGAGCCCTGCTGGGTCAGACCAAAGGTCCATTAGTTCCCCATTCTGTTCACACCGTGGCCCACCAGCTGCCCATGGGAAGCCCGCAAGCATGGTGGCTTATTTCCACAGCCAGACGTGCTGGTTGTATGCCGGGGGGGATGCGCAGAAATACCCCCAGCAGTGCAGCTTGTCGTGTCATGTGAACTCAGTGAAGATGGCCTGTTGCCATGGTTAACAAGCCACCCAGAAGCCTTACTACAGCCCATGAGGTCTGGGTGGTTTGTTAACCATGGCAGCACACCACCCTGGCTGAGTTCGCACAGCACAAGCTGCACTGCCAAGGGCAATGATGCTAACCCCCTGGCACATGGCTGGTGTGTTTAGGGTGGGTAACAAGCCACCGTGGCTTATTAACCACGCTGCGATCATGCGAAGCAGGTAATTTTGTAAGTGGCCATGCTACTCCCTTGTCCTCCTTCTCATCAACACACTTTCTCCCTCAAAGCCCTTTCTGCATGGAACTCTTTCCCTTTAGATATTCAGCTAGCCTCCTCCTTGTCCTCCATTCAGAAGTTATTAAAAACTCTCCTGAATTCCCTTCTGGATGTCCTGTTTGACATATGCAATTATTTCTCTATGTGTAGGTGGTTGCTGTTCTTTCTTTTAGTCTCTTCCATGTACTGCAAAGTTTCTCCCTTTTTCCTCCAATCCTACTCTTCCTTTTGATTCTAATTGGTTTTTTAAAATTGTGAACCTATAGGCAGAGATCTGTTCATTTTATTTCTGTGCAGTGCCTAGTGTATTTATTTTTTTGTTCATTCATTCATTCATTCATTCATTTTATATCCCTCCTTTCCTCCAAAAGATGGTGCTTAAGGTGTCTCACAATAAAATCCAGACTTAAAACACAACATAAAAACAAATTAAAAACACAGAAATAAAAGAACTAAACAGCACCCACCAATTAACCTCATCATCACAAGGAAGGCTCTCTTTTGGGTTCTCAACACACATCTATGATTATTAGTATTGACTTTCTAGTTTACCCCATTCTGAGGCTTGAGAGGGGTCAGCAATGCTAAAAACAACAGTAAAAAAAACCCAATTCATAAAACACCCATTAAAACTTAAACCTTTTAAATATTGGATTAAAATCACCCAATCTGTACTTAGCCCCAGACATTGAACAGCATCCCAAATAAGAATTGCAGAATTTCTAGAAAATGCTTGTGCTCAGACTTTGGTGAGTCACCAGCAAAAGGAAAGTCTACGGTTGCAAGGCATCTACAGAGTCAACTGGGCACTTTTGTCTTTCCATGAAAGCTTATGCCACAGATAAATATCTTCACCTTTAACGTGCCGTCAGGTTCTTTGTTGCTCTTAGAGCAACACCAGTGTGTGGTTCCTTTTTTGCTGGCTTGCAGTGCTGTTTCCATGTCCCCAGCCAACTGGCAGAGGAGTAGCCTTTTGTCCTTGCATGGGGGAATTTGATACAGGAAAGAGGAATTCCCCCTTCCTCTCTGCCCCAGGTCCCCAGTGATTATGTGTGATGAGGGACTGTGAAGGAAGCAGTAAAACCTTCACATCAAAGGGACCGGAGGCTCCTTTGCAAATAAGACTTAAGTTTCTGGATCCTTTTATTATAGCCTGTTATCTCAGTCAATCATTAACCAAAGTCCTTGGTGCAAGTCAGAACGAAAAGCTTACCCACGCTCCCCACCTATTAAAAGTCCCTTTCTTCGTAGGTTAGGCAAGGTAGAAACAGATATGCCAGTCCCCTTGCAGTTTATAGAGAGTGAAAGGCACAATTTGTGCATTGCCCCCTGGAATTATTTACTGCACAGTTGCACCAGATATGAACAACTCCTATTTACTTCAACAGCTTGCCCATGCCTCCTTATGTTTCGCCTCAGTCTACCTCCCTGAAATTAAAATGCTTCTTGCGCTGCCCATGCTGGATGTTGTGAACTGTTATCCCCTCTTCATTTTGAAATCCTTTTATTATTTGGAAACTGTTCAAATGCAGCATTAAAGAACAGAATTCTAAAGAGCTGGGGAAAGTGTATTTAGCTCCACATTCATAAATACCATCAATTAATTCAGCACTTGGAATAGGATTAGACGGCTGAATGAGAAAATGAAGCAACCATATGCATATTTTTAAAGAAATCTGTCAATTTTTAATTAAGCAAATTGCAGTATAAAACATTGGGGGAGGGGGGTTGACAGGTGATACAAGAAAGGTGGTTTATATTTTACATGTCTCTGTTACAACATTGCAAAGATATCTACATTGAAAATGTCCACACGCTTCCTGTTTCCCATTGCTTCTACCATCATTCGTTACAATGAGGGAGGCTGAGCCACCAGGTGGGGAACTGAGATGTCTCCTTTTCTCTAATAGGTCTCCTGTGGTGGCTCAAGGTGACAGCACATCAAGGGTTAGCTGGGAAGGCGAGCTAGGTCCTCCATACAAGTAAAAACGAAACCCTCTCCTCTCTCTCTTGCACGATAAGCAACATCTCAGTCTTTCGCAAACTCACTCAAGGGATTTCCAATGCAAAAGTAAAAACTCCCACTACCTGTGAACACCATAGTCATTGCAAAAGGGGAAGCTGCCATCTTGAAGAAGGTACCCAGTGATTAACTTTTCTTTTTAAGGCTCCTTGAGTCTTGCCTGCCAGTGAACTCCACTCTTCACCCTCAAAGCCCTGCTGAGCTTGTCAGGCTTAGCCTGGGCTGTGGCTGCTTTGTGCATGCTCTGGGGTATAGAATCATAGAATAGTATGGTTGGAAGGGGCCTACAAGACCTTCGAGTCCAACCCCCTGCTCAATGCAGGAATCCAAGTCAAAGCATCAGGGACTTTTTACATATTTAATTTGTGGAAATAGACATTTGCACAAATTCTGGCCGCAATTTGCATAATTTGTGCAAATTATGCAACTCCCAGTCAAAAGTTGTGCAAATTATGCAAATTGCAGTTGCAATTTGCCCAAATGTCTATTGTCCATTTCCTTATTCATGTGATCTAGGGAGGGGGCCAGGCATTAAAAACAGGCTCTAGGATTCAGTCCTGGATTTCATTAAGCTCTGGATATCCCCTTTGGTGGGAACATGATTGTCAGGACTCCAGAGGCTGGGCTGTCGTTCTGCACCGGCTGGGCATGGGATGTTAGGCATCCACAGCTGTGAGTTCTCCACCCCAGGAATTCAGGCGCTAATGTTTCAAACCCAGGTCACCAAACAGAGGGTCAAAGGAAGCTCTTGGAGAGGGCAACAGATGCAAGAGTAATCTGAGAATAGAGTGAAAGAAGTCCCCTACCATCCACCCACCCACCGACACTTAGGTCTGCAGCTGCAGAGACGGAGGTGAATACAGAGTATGATGCTGCCTTTATTCATATCTACTGCAGAGGGATTTTCTTTGAAGGTCTGGTCCAAGTGGATTCAATGGCAGAGACGGTTTGCTGTTCTGGAAGGGAAGACAAAGGTGCTTGGTTTGAGAAATCCGCATGGGTGACCTCACATGGTGAACGATGGCAGGAGCCCCATTTGATATCCCAAGAAGCTAAGAGGCACAAACCTGTGGGGACTTTGACAGACAAATATTGGCTCAGGTGGGTACCATAAAGCCAGGGTAGACAACCTGGTGCCCTCCAGATGTTTTCAACTACAACTCCCATAAGCCATGGCCAGCATGGCCAAGGGTCAAGGATTATGGGAGTTGTAGTAGAAAGCCTCTGGAGGGCACCAGGCTGCCTACCAATCCAAAGTGCGAAAGAGAGACGTGCATCCAGTTCATATATTGATGTACATCAGGGGACTTGCAGCCGCTCTGCTCTGCAGTGCATATCTTTAGAAAGTTACACTTTATGGCACTCCCAGATGTTAACCACCATGAGCACTGTTCTTGCAATGGAAAGGCCGGATATAAATCTCTTAGACAGACAGGTAAATATTTATGACCGCAGTTGGTGCACATGATTGAGAATGCAATGGGGCTGCAGCACAGTGGGAGAACGTGTGCTTTGCATGCAGGAAATCCCAGGTCCAACCCCCAGCGTTTCCTGTTAAAACGGATATCAGGTAGCTGGGTGCGGAAAGACCTTTTCTCTGCTTGAGAGACCAGAGAGCTTCTGCCAGTCACAGCAGGCTTCTCCTCCCAAAGTCATCTCCATTTCACTCACTTACAAAACCCAAACCAGCCTTCCCTAACCTGGGGCCTTCCAGATGTGTTGGACTGCAACTCCCATCATTCCCAGCCAGCATGGCCATTGGGGAAGGCTGATAACTCCATCACCCCAAGCCATTTAGGACGGCTCACCTAAACAACCCCATCACCTCACCCCCGCCAGGACATCACAGATGTTCAGCCATACTCACCTCCTAGGCTCGGGATCTTTGCAGCCTCTGGGCCTTTTTTTGGTCCAGTGCCCTCTTGAGGGCCAAAGCCCATCTAGAGTCAGGAGGGTAACACAGTTCACGCCCCGCCTTGGTGATCAGCCTGAGCCAGGACAGAAGAAGTGGGAGAATTATTTGAAACCTCAGTTAACCTGCTCAGCCTGCAGTCAACAGGACGGCTTCACAGGCACAATAACTGAATTCACAGCCATGTCCATGGAACCTAGCTTGCAGCCTCAGCCATGGGTTTTAGGAATCCCCCTCTCTGAGGAAAAAAAAACAGATTCCTGGTACTCAGGTGGAAATGCTGAGCACTGAAAGGTGAAGAAGTGTCTTCCAAAGGCTCTGAGATCACAGAAGATTTTCTCAAATTACAGCTACCAAGTTATTCCCAATTAATTCCAGCCCAACACCTCAGTCTATTATCCTGTAGCCTCCAATTTCCCATAAGTATCTTCCTTTCTTTTCTGATACTTCACTGTTTCATTGATACTTTATCTTAAACAGAAAATGCTGATGCTAAATAAGGTTTGCAGATAATAATTTTAATGTGTTCATTAGGTTTAGACCCCCCCCCCCACTGTCCCGTTTCATCAATAGAATAGAGCCATGGGGGCTCCCAGACAGTCTCCCCGCTTCCCCAAGCCCTGGCCAGATCCAGGCCTGCTTGGCTTGAGTAAAGGAGCGGGCATCTTTGGACTACTGCCTGTACAGCATGAATGTGTCTTGAGCGGATCAGGAATGGGTTGCTTTGGGAGATCTGGGCCAGCCTCTGCCATGGATTCATAGAGTGGCTTTGAGCAAATCACTGTTTTTCTGCCTCAGTGCCTAGTCTGTAGAATGGGAACCAGAGCGGCCCACCACTCGGGGTTGTTGTGGGGATGAGCTCAGGCTGATTAGCGTCTGTAGAACTCAAATGGCGCTTCCATCCCTCCATCAATGCACAGGCTGCTGGTGGGAAGCTGTACTGGAGTCCATCCTGAAGGACACTCTCCATGTCAGCAAAGACAGGTTGTGGAGCCGGTCCCGGGGGAGGAAGCCTGTGGGAGGCTGTGTGCTTGGGGCTCCCAGTGACTGCGCCGCCGGCGTCTCACTGGAGCCAGGGACAGTTCACAGCATTCCCAGGAAGCCTTCCCAACTGGCCAGATACTCACACAATTGCCGAGACTGGGCATCCCATGGCCGGCTCCTGGATGATGTACGACTGCAACATGTTCACCCTTTTGACATGTAGGGGGACATCTTTGATGGCCTCGCAGCAGTCCACAGAATAGCTCTTCCTTCCTGAATCAGAAAAAAGGGTAGTTGAGTATGTGTGTGGGGGGGTGTCTTTCTGTGTCCTTATGAGGTCTTCCTTGCCATATCTGGGGTACCATCTCCAGTTCTGGGTGCCACATTTTAAGGACATTGACAAACTGGAGTGTGTCCAGAGGGTGACCAGGTGGTCAGGAATGCAGGAGAACCAAGTCCTATGAGGGATGACTGAAGGAGCCAGGAGAAGGGGAGATGTGATAGAGGTCTTCAAATATCTGAAGAACTGTCATGCAGAAGGTGGAGTAGATGCTGTTTTCTGTTGGTCCAGAGAGCAGAACTAGAGCCAATGGGTGAAAATCGCAGGGAAGCAGATTTCAGCTAAATGGAGGAGAAACTTCCCAACAGTGAGAGCTGTTCAGCAGTGGGGCAGACTGCCTTGGGAGGAGGTGGGCTCTCCTTCAGTGGAAGGGTTTAAGCAGAGGAAGGATAGCCATCTCTTAGGGATGCTGCAGCTGCATCCTGCATTGCAGATCCTGCATTAAATGGGGTTGGACTAGATGACCTTAAGGACCCTTCCATCTCTATTCTGTGATTTTACTGTCTGGGGTATAACAGTGATCTGCTCACAGGGTTCCTAAGCAAATGTCCTTTACAGTGGACATTTTTGCACATTCAAAACGCCATTCGAAGAGGGGGAAAACCAGAACTCTGGGCCCAGGAGTAGCCACTGCCAGGCCGTGCTAAAGGGAGAGGAGCATCTGGTTAGGCAATTCCCTTCCAACTGTGTAACCCCAATACACACCTGACATTGGCAGCCGGAGCATCAAAGACAATGGTGCACAGCAGGTACACTTCAGCCCCAGCACATTTTTCAAGAACCTCAGCATGACAGAGACAGAGAAGTGAGTGGGACCACTGTACCTTGAGCTTGAAGGATGCAGAAAGCAGCAGCCAGGAGGCAGCAGATGAGCAGTGAACGGAGAGCCATGGTGGCCAGAGGTCCCGGGCTAGATGATTCTCAGTGGGCTGTCAGGAGGCTGCAGAGAGCTGGACTGGCTTTCCCTTCCTTTGCTGCCCCTCTATAAACCCCTCCTGAAAGACTTTCACTTTCTTTTGCTTGGCCTTGGCAGCCAGCCTGGTCCCTCCTTCCTTCCTGCCAGGACGTGTTGAGCTGGGGGGCGGGGGGCGGGTGGGAATATTCTTGGCATTCTGCTGCTTCTCTTGGAAGACCCACCACCAGATAGTCTAACTGCACAGCTGCCGACCTCTAGAGTTTATCCCAGAGGAAGCAGCAGCAAATATGAACTCCTTAACATTCTTCATTGTGCTGTTTTTGGGTTGTTGTTTTTTAATGTAGATTACCGTAAATGAGATTTGCTGTTCCAGCCCTGAATAAATACATGCAGATTTCAATGGATACCATCTCCTTGCAGGTGGTCACAGTGCCTCAGTCTTCTCTTACAGGGCTTTACCGCCAAAGGAGAGCTGACCTGGGACATTTTGCTGCCTGGGGCAGAGGACAAGACAGCGGCCCTGCCTCCTCTAGGTCCAGAAGGAGCCAGATTGGCAGTTGCAGCGTGCTGCAGCATGGGTGGTGGGACAATGCCACCCCCCGGCCCTGAGGGAGGCGGCCTGGATGTGGGCAGCAGGGCAGGTTGCCTGGCACACATCGCTCTGCCTTCCCACACCTTGCAGCCTCTCACTACTCTGCCTGGCTCCTGCTTGCTGCCAGATCAAAGAAATACTGCAGTTACGGGGTGGGGGGGTAGTCTGAAGGCTCTTGCTAATCCCCCGCCCCTGCAAGTCTGACGTTCTGGAAAGAGAAGCCGGCATGGGTCAAGTGGGCAGGTCAAGTTTCCCCCAGCTGCCCCTATCTCTGTGCATGGGTGATGTGCTTCTGGCATCCAAGGTAGAAATAGGGAAGGCAGGTGAGGCAGCAGTCAGTCTGTGGCAGAGAGCTGCCTTTGCTCCCTGAAGAGTCCTACAGCTGTACACCGGATGGGGAGAAGGAATCTGCTAATGCTGTGAACCCTCATCAGATGTTCAGCTGGTACATTGGTGTGCCAATAAACAGAACTACCAGAAGTCTCCAGTGGCCTCCTTCTGAGGAAGCTGGACCCTGCAGAAGCACGGGAAGCGTGGGAAGTTTTCATTGCTCAGACATAGGGGGTGCGTATGCGCAACACTATTTTTCACATGGGGGGGTGTCTTGTGAAAATACAGTTAATGTGGGGCGCTAGCATTGATCAGCTCTCCTTCCCCAGGGTCCCCGGCCTTCACCTCCCATTAAATCTTTGAGGGGGTGCCTGGATACATTTAGTCTCTAGAGCATATGCAGGCAAATGCATGAACATCAAGGCACCATCCCTGCAGGCAGCACATTCATGCGGTGCGCACCCAGCCATTTCCACACACATTGCAGCTGCTGAGATATCATTTGAACTGTTGCTAACATATTGCATGGCCATTGAAAGAGCAAACAGCCCCCGCACCCAGACTTCTAAGCTGTGGAAGGCAGGCTGTTGCAGGGGAAGTGAAAGCAGCAGACAGAAGACAGTGAGGAATCTTCAACGTGGTGAGGTTGAGCAGGGTGGATTCCAAGGGTCAGCCTTGGCATGAGAACTGGGGTGTTACCAGTGTCTTTCTGTTTCTTTTATTCTGGGAAGTCGCTTCTGGCAGTCATCCACATGGACGGGTCTCTGGGAACACATGGAATGCATTGTCTGGAGACAAAGCTATGGTGTGAAGTAGCCCAGCCCAAGGATCTTCTAGAGCTGGTCAACCCCCAAAGGTCATCAAGTCTGGGCCCCAGACCAAAACTCAAGGCCACCCAATACTGCCAGCTGCCCCTCAAAGGTTGGCATACACCAGCCTTCCCCAACCTGGTGCCCTCCAAATGTGTTGGAATGCACTTCCCATCAACCCCAGTCAGCATAGCTCACATAGAGATCAAATGGCTGGCAGAAAGGTGTTTCCTTCGATGACTCCAGCAGGGAGCCAAGCCATGGGCTGCATGGGAAAGCCACAGAGACCAGAGTCACTGGCCAGTGTCACCTAGAAGGCTGTTATGACCCAGTCTCAAACTAGGGCATCAGTCAGGCTCTGGATATGAGCAGCGCTTGATGCGTCCACTCAACTCCTCATCCTAGAACAGACAATGAAGCAGAGCAATCCTGAACATACACAGAATGCCTTCCCCTCACTACTCAATAAAAGCTGGCCATTGGCCATGCTGGCTGGGGCTGATGGGGATTGACGTCCCAAACATCTGGAGAGCACCAGGTTAGGGAAGGCTGTTCTAGACTGACTGGCAGCAACTCTCCAGGGACCTAGAGCCAGAGTGACAGTCGGAAGCATGCCCTCACTCTGCTTTGGCTTCATGATGATCCCATGTAGCCAATCAGATTTAGCTATGGGATGATGTTCGAAGTCAGAGTAACGGCACAACAGAGAGATAAATAAGCAGAAAATCCCTAATTCTAAAAGGTGGGCGGGGGGGGGGGATTGAAAGATTATCAGGAAGGGGGAAAGATATTGGGGGAGATGGAAAAGATCCCCCCAAAAGCCATCTTTTCACACTACATAAATGTGCACAGAATGTCCTTGTATTTCTTTATATCTCTTTTCCATACCATAGGCTGGATGTGCGACTTCTTCTTTGGCTGCTAGGCTCACGGACTCTTCTACCCAAGTATCTGCGGGCCAAACTATACCCAGTTATGGATCTCCCCCATCATGTCTAGTTTGGCCAAATGCCTGGTTTAGTTTTGCCTTTCCATTTCAGTACTGCTGCTCTTCTGACCCGAGCCTGTTGTTGCTCCTTCTTCACATTGCAAATAGCTGGAACTGATTGTCAAATCAATTCTCCGGAATACCATTTCCCACATTCCTTGGGAACTAATACATTTACTCACCTCTTCCCAGAATTCAACAGCTACTGGACCATGCTGGCAGGGACTTCTGGGAGGGGCTCAGTGGTAGAGCAGCTGCTGTGCATGCAGAAGGTCCTGGGTTCAAAGCAAAGCATCTCCAGGTGGGGCCGGGAAAGACTCCTGCCTGAAACCCTGGAAAGCCGTTGGTGCCAGTCAGTTCGACAGTGCTGGGCTAGATGGACCCAGGGTCTGACTCAGTATAAGGCAGCTTCCGATGTCCCTGTGAGTGGACATCCAAAGCGTCTGGAGATCTACCTTTTGCCTACCCTTTGCTCTAAAGTAGGCCCACACCTTGAAGGAGTGTTATCATGTTCCATGGTAGCCTGATGTGTTATTCTATGAAGAAAGTATTGCTGAATCTGTCTTGGATTCAAATCTAGAGGGAAGATCTGATACACTTTTTCAACTTTTCTATACTCTGTTTAGTTTCTGGTCTTTCAACTGCTGGTAAATAATTCTGGTTGATTTGGGAAGGCAACTTATTTCCTTCGGCCCTTCTAGAGCAGTTTGTGGTTCTGCAGATTCATGTGGGTCTGTATGCCAGTTTGAATTGAATATACTTATCATTCATTGGGGGCTGAATTTCATACTTTCTCCTTGACCTTCTTCAAAGCTATGGAATCCATCTTGTGAATTAATCTATTGAGGCTGAAATCCTGTACTAACTTACTTGGGAGTAAGCTCCATTGAACTCAGTGGGAATTACTTCTGAGTAGATATGTGTAGGCTTGAACATGTGAGACAAGTTTTTAAAAGCACTTTTTCTATTCCATTTTTTACATACAATCACATGCCCCGTTATCTTAATCTTGGATTTCCCCAAAGTATTGAATCCGGTGATATTCAAATGGATCAAAGTCTAACAGTTCTCCTAACCATTTCTATGCCGACATCTCCCTCTTATGTTTTTCTGACAAGAAATATAACTGAACACAATGTCTCTGTATTATTGATAGAAATGGCTTTCTGGCAAAGTCTTCTACTCAAATCTCTGTATTTGCCAATCCAGGGTAGCAAAATAAATTTATTTATTGGGATAATTTAAATCCCATCTTTAGTGCTCAAGGCAGGTAACAACACATTCATCAAAGGAACTAAAATACAGTAAAAACAACAGTAATACAATTACCAGAACAAATCTGACCTACTTCAAATCACCCAGCAGTCTACCAGCAGATCGTAATGTACCTTCTCCCCAGGCCTGTGCTAGGTACTCTGGGCCGAAGCCATTCAGGGCTTTATATGTAATAACCAGCATGTTGAAATGTATTGGCAACCAGTGCAGCTGCCCTAAAACGAGTATGTTCACACATCCATGTTGTTGTGAGCACTGGAGCTGCTACATGCCAAAGGTGGCCAGAGACCCTTCAAAAGCAGCCCTGTGTGGAGGGTGTTTCTGCAACCTGGTCTTGATGCAACCAAGGCACGGGTCACTGTGGCTAGGTCTGATCTACCCGGAAACCTGGCGGCCTCCTGTTGTTGCTGCTCACTGCCAAAAGCATTGCCAGCTCCAGGTTTCTGAGGGCCTTTGGGCAAGACACCCACAATAGGCCCCTTCTCGCCACCATTGTCACCAGCTGCTCTTGCTCTCATCCTCTCTCATCATTTCTACCACTTGTCTGCTTGGCAGCCAGAGAGCCAGTGAGCAAGTAGGCCGTGGCATCTCCTGCTCTTCCTTCACCACCACAGTTGTCTGGGCCAGAGTGAGAGGCCAGCGAACAAGCAGGCTGCAATAGCAAAGAGGAGGAGCAACTCCAGAAGGCTTCTGACAGTGGGCCTCTGCTGGGGCACAGGCCCTCAGCAGATGTTTGACCATGCCTACCCTTGACGCCAGCCTTGGTCAAGGGTATTGTCCAAAGCTGCTACCTGCCTGGATTGCTGTCTCTTTCTCTAGTCCAGTGATAGTGAAAAGAGACAAAAGTAGATGGGATTTGCCATAATGATTCTCAGGGCGTGACTACATTGGGGTAGGGCGGTGGGAGCCAAGAACAGAAGCTTCCAGAGCTGTTAATAGTGTATGTTTTGCTTCATGGGGTAAACAGCATCTGGATACAATTTTAACCTGGAAAATGGTCCAAGGGAAAGGGTTAAATCCCACTCACCAAAGAATAAAGGCCCAACTTAAATCGCTACAGCAGGTCCTAATAACATTGCAAGATCATTGTGTCTCTCATAAACCAAGTACGGTCTCCCTTTCCTTTGAGGCAGACATGTTTGGTGATCATCAGTGCCCACAAGTCACTGCAACTTTCTCCTGCACAAGCCCCCTGGCAGTGTGCAGAGAGCACAGCTTCCTTCCCAGGCTTCTGTTCTTGAGTCTTGTGGGTTTCCAAGAGCCACCCTTTCCCCTCCAGGTCCACTGCTAAAACCAGTGGTCACCTCTTGTCTGGCATCTAGCAACTTCTTCTTGCAAGCTTGCCCTCCTAAAGTATCACCTCTGTTAATTGAAAGCTCTTCTACTAAATTTGCTCCATGCTCATATCTCTCCCTTGAAGCCAGGGATAGGCAACTTGTGGCCCTCCAGATGTTTTAGCCTACAACTCCCATAAGTCCTAGCCAGCACAGCCCATGGTGTGGGATGATGGGAATTGTACACCAAAAGATCTGGAGGGCCACAAGTTGCCCACCTCTGCTCTAAGCTCTCTCTAGCCCCCATCTTATATGCAGCTCACTGCTCTCCTGTCTGCTTCGCCATCGATGCCACCTCTTCTGTTTCTCATCCTCCATGTCTTCTGCCATGTTGCCATGTCTTGGGCTGGAGCAGTTTTTGTTCATCTTATTGTTTATACATTTTTTGTGTTGCTCTTCTGTTGGCACCACTAGTCAAAGCGACTGCTTCCATTCTCTTTGCAAGCCCTCCTGTCAATTCTCTTGACTTGTTAATGGATTCTAGGCTCATTGAACCCACCTCTCCACCACTATCTCCCTACCCTGAAAGTCTGCCGAATTTTAAAGGCATGTGAAATTTTGTTCAGCTCTAGCTGCTCCCCACCCACCATCTCACACAATGACAAAATGAAGTGTCCAAGATGGTACAAGCCAATATTTATTTAAGAGTCCTGGCATGTTTTCAAGCCAAAGTCTGGGAGAGTTAATTTTCATCAAAAGACAGACATCACAAGAATTCATATGCTCAGAGAGAGAACAGATCTCTTTTGATCTTTTAAAAAAGTAACTCCCTCCAAGGAGAGCTATTGTGCACATGTCCTGTTTGTGGGCTTCCCCAGAGCCATTTGGCTGGCCACTATGGGAAACAGGGTGCTAGAAGAGAGAGGCCGTTGGTCTGATCTAAGGATGCTCTTCTGATATGCTTACACTACTCCATGTCAAGAGTCTTGAATCAACTTTTGAGGATCGCGGATTGCTGTGCACTGACCCAGGAGTCTGGGGCAGTGGCACAACAGACCTGCGCAAATGGAGAATGCCGTCACAGTGCAAGCCTACACACCGCTCACCACGTTAGACCTGCCTTCCCCAGCCTGGTGCCTTCCAGATGCCAATGGCCATGCTGGCTGGAAACGATGGGAGTTGCAGTCCCACCCATTGGGAAGGCACCAGGTTGGGGGAGAAGGCCTTGGCCTCAATGGCCTCACAGGGGGACGGGCAGGCTCTTCAGACAGAGATATGCATTGCCTCGCTTCCGTCGCCATGTGCTGCGCCTCCCTTGGGAGGCTGCTCCAAACTCACAGTGACACAACTGGAAAGGCCCCGGCAGTAATGCCTCTGTACCCAAGACAGCAGAGGAGTGTGAAGAAGGCCCAGAGAAGAGGAACGAAGGTCTCAGGCTGGTCCAAGTGGGGAGAGGCAATTCTGCTTCCCATCCCAGATGGCGCCGAGGCCACAAGCAAGTCAAGAAGGCATCAGGACCCCACCCCAGCCCCCGCTGCTGTGCCCTCAAGCTGGTACTCAGCAGCAGGCTGCCTTGGGAGGGTCCATTTAGCTCTCGTGGCTTCTGGTGGCTGTCAGCAGAGCTGCTCTCCTCCTCCACGCATGCAATCGTCCTCTACTCCATCCCATCGTATGGCAGCAAAGCCCATAATAACGCTGCACGGTGTGACAAAGATCTCTCTCCTTTGTCTGCCCTGAGTCTCCTCCTGCCTTGTGGTGCTGGGGCTCTGTGGCATTCCTGCCCATCTACCAGTGAGAATACCTTTTCAATGCAGCATTCAGGCCTGAGGCCCTTCCGGCGAGGCTGGACCTGGAGCTTCTCGGCAGATTCAAAGCAGGGGCTCCGCTCAGTCTGCCAGCACATCTCGTTCTCCGGGGTGATGGCACCCGCGGGTCCATCTAACCCCAAACCTTCTACCCTTGGTGCCTCTAGAGACGTGGCTGCAACTCCCATCATCCACAGCCAGCATGGCCACTGGGGTTGATGCGGGCTGCAGCCCACCCATCCGGAAGGCACCAGGTGGGAGAAGACCTCGTTCGACTCTGGCCTTCATGGTCTCAGAGGCGCGGGGTGCCCTTCAGGCGGTAATATGCTCGCCTCGCTTCCATCGCAGTGCGGCGAGCCTCCCCGGGGAGGCTGCGCCAAACTCACGGGGCCACAACTGGGCAGGCCGCAAGAGCTCTCCGGGGCCTCTGGCGAGCAGGGGGGCTCTTCGCCAGCCCTGCCGCCCGGGGAGCCTGGGCCTTCTGCAGGCAAAGCAGGCCGGGGGCTCGCCGCGGGGCCAGCCCACCCCTCCCCAGCGGCTTCCGCAGCGGCCCTGCCGGAAAGGGAGTCCTGCTGCTGCCGCTGCGCGGCACGGGCCCACGAGCCGCCTGGCGAGGATCCAGACTTCGCCCAGCCGGGCGCCCTCCGGAGGCGCCGGACGACGACACCCAGGACGCCCAGCCAGCGGGGGTCGTCGTCCGGCGCCTCCGGAGGGCGCCCGGCTGGGCGAAGCTGCCTCGGCGTCGCTGCCGGTTCTTCGCAGAGGCCCCGCGGACGCCGCCGGGAAGCCCGGAGCCCCTGCCCGGCCTCGGGCGGGGGCGCGCCGCACGGGGCGGCTTCCGCGTTTGCTTTCCTGGCCGCCGGAGCTGGCCCGGCTGCTGCGCCCCCCCCCCGGAGCTGGCCCGGCTGCTGCGCCCCCCCCCCGGAGCTGGCCCGGCTGCTGCGCCCCCCCCCCCGGAGCTGGCCCGGCTGCTGCGCCCCCCCCCCGGAGCTGGCCCGGCTGCTGCGCCCCCCCCCCCGGAGCTGGCCCGGCTGCTGCGCCCCCCCCCCGGAGCTGGCCCGGCTGCTGCGCCCCCCCCCCGGAGCTGGCCCGGCTGCTGCGCCCCCCCCCCCGGAGCTGGCCCGGCTGCTGCGCCCCCCCCCCCGGAGCTGGCCCGGCTGCTGCGCCCCCCCCCCGGAGCTGGCCCGGCTGCTGCGCCCCCCCCCCGGAGCTGGCCCGGCTGCTGCGCCCCCCCCCCGGAGCTGGCCCGGCTGCTGCGCCCCCCCCCCCGCGGCGGCCTCCCTTCGCGCAGAGCCGAGCCGAGGCGGCGCGGGGGGCGCGGCGGGCGGCGTGCTCGGAAGCGGCCGGCGCAGGGATGCCCGGCAGCCCGGCCGCGCGCGCGCGGGAACCGAGCTGCGAGCCTGCGCGCGAGGAGCGCGCGGTCGCCCCCGAGGCTGCCGGCAGCCCCTCCGGCCTGGCTTGCGCCCCTCAGGTTCCGCTCCCGAGGGCAGCGGGAGCCTTTTGCGCAAAATACCGGGCCCCCCGCCCCCTTTGGCACCCCGGGAGGAGGAGACCGGGGTGCCGAGGCCCTGTCGGCTGGGCCCATGCCGGACCCTAATGGCTCCCCCAGCACTGTGGGGCAGCTAGCGCTGGGCTTTGGGGAGTCTCAGGGCCCCCAAATGACCACCCAGAGAGCATCAGCCCCCAGACCAGCCGGGCTCCTACTCCTGATGGCTCTGTGCTCCCTCCAGG
This sequence comes from Heloderma suspectum, assembly GCF_057233095.1. Taxonomy (NCBI): domain Eukaryota; kingdom Metazoa; phylum Chordata; class Lepidosauria; order Squamata; family Helodermatidae; genus Heloderma; species Heloderma suspectum. The sequence continues at coordinate 2,654,813 of NC_139459.1, read as the reverse complement.
ATCAGAGGCAGTGCGCCTGCGTACACCAGGTGCTGGGGAACATGGGCGGAAGGTGCTGCTGCACTCGTGTCCTGCTTGTGGGTCTCCTGCGGGCAGCTAGTTGGCCACCGTGTGAACAAAGGGCTGGGCCCTGGGCCTGATCCAGCAAGGCTCTTCTGATGTTCTTATGGGCATGCCCTGGGGCCCTCACTGCCGAGGCATAGGAACATCAGAAGCTGCCTTGAGCAGAGCCCGAGCCTTGGTCCATCTAGCCCTGTATTATCGGCACTGACTCGCCCCTCTGATCCTTATTTTTAAAAGGCAGTGGAAAGCAGGGCATGTACACGGCTACAGGTGCTGTATTGTTATTTTTACTTTTTAAATGTATTGTCCTTTTCTACAACAAAATGGTGCTTGTGCCCCCCAGTCAGGGCAGCATCAGGGCAACAGAAGCAAATTCCATTTTGTTCCTGGCATCATGATTCAAATGAATGTAAAATACAAAACTGCACATGTTGAGAGTATTTCTTTAAAAAGAAAAGAAAAAAGGGATGGCATAGAGGGTGTTTTGTTGCTGTTGTTTTGAGGTTTTGCTCCAATGTATCAGGGATGCAGAAGCAGTTGTAAAGCATGGATGGTGGGGGTGGGGGGATGTTGCAGGGGAGGGGGGAATAGAAATGTTAGTTGTGTGTTTCACAACTGAAATAATACACGTAGCTGTCTAAAGGGTTAGACAGATACACACGCTCCCCACCCCCCCACCCCCGAGTAAGACCATTGAGGCCAGGTTCTAAAATTGCCAAGCTGCACTAGTGCCCCAACACCAGCCCTTCCTACTCACACCCATCTGGCCTTCCAACTTGCCCCAGTCCAGATCAACTTGGATGGAGCCGCACACCAGCCTGCTACCCCTTTAGCAAAACAGATTCTCTTTCCCACTTCCAGTCCATCAGGGAGTAATTTTGCCACATTAAGTTCACATAGCGAATTAGTCTTGTCTTCATTGTGGTGACAGCTGATATGTTTTAGTACAACTGGGACTCTTTTTCTCAAGATTTTCCCATCGTGGTGTAAACTCCCAGCCATCGCATGCATGGAAAAGTAAGAAACATTCAAATGAAAAGGATCACATGGCAAAAATAGCCTCAACTGTAAATGTGGGAGCTGAGGTTAGATCTTCCTGGATGAAGCAGCAAAACACACTCTGAATCCCAGAACCTCTTGGCCAAAGGAAGTCTCCTTTTTTCTCATTTAACAGATGCAATAGATGCTCTCTGTTCTGTATTATATGGTTATGGGATTGGGGGTTTGACCTGGATGACCTCTTGGAGTCCCTTCTAACTCAGTGATTCTTGGATGGAAATCTGGTGGGGAAGCATTGAACTTTGAGACAGACATCTGATGGAGTGTTTAACGCCGTGCCTCCATCTATTGTGGTATAGTAGTTAGACTGTTGAATTAGGAACAGGAAGACTCCAGCTCAAATCCCTACTTGGCCATGAAGCTCTCTGGGTGACCTTGAGCCAGTCGCCAAATGTCAGCCTGATCTTATTTATTTATTTATTTATTTATTTATTGCATTTATACCCCGCCTTTCTCCCTCTCGCAAGGAACTCAAGGCGGCTTACATTATCCTCCTCCTCACCGTTGTATCCTCACAACAACAACCCTGTGAGGTAGGTTGGGCTGAGAGTCTGTGACTGGCCCAAAGTCACCCAGTGAGCTTCCATGGCCAAGTGGGGACTAGAACCCGGATCTCCCAGCTCCCAGTCCATCACTCTCACCACTACACTACACTGGCTCTCAATCTATCTGATCTATCTCACCAGCTTGCTGTGAGAATAAAATGGGGGTGGGAAGGACCAGGTACACTACTTTTCTTGGAGGAGAGGATCAGATATAAGTGTAATTAATAAAATATTTGTAAATAAACACAAATATCACAAAGCACTAGTGACCTCATTCACAAGGGAAACCAACCTGAGTCAGCATTACACCCCTGAACATCTCACCACTCGGAGAACTGGGGCATGCATAATAATACAAATTCCACAGCTATTCAATTCTGCTTCTCTGTGCTACCAAATGTCTCCTCAGGACATGGGTAAAAAATGTACACATTCCGGGGTACATCCGTTCAGGGACTTTTTACCTTTGGCAATAGTGTGCCTTGGCAGATGTGACCCAAAGATAAACACATACAAAGATTTCTCCAATAATGGGGAATTTTACTAAATCAAACATAACAAGAATCAAAATATATACAATGATTTCTGTATACAGCAATTGGCAAAGGGCACGTATATAAATTCTTCAACCACAGATTGCAAACAAAAACAGGTTGAGCAAGCAAATGTGCAAAAATGTGAAGTGGAGAATGTAAGTATCCATGCACTGGGTTTGGCGGGTGGGGAAATTGACTTGGAAATCTGCTCAGCAGTTCGACTGAAGACTGCGGTGCAAGGACAGCTAGGCCATAGACATGGAGAGATCACCCAGGCTGAACTGGGCTTGGCTTGGTTCTCGGGGAGTGGCAGAGGGTGGGGTCCTAGTGCTGCTGGGAGAGGGTAGGACAGGGGTTACCCATAGTTCACGTGCTCAGTGCAGTTTCCCGCATTTGTGTGCAGCCCCCCACATTCCCTCGTCAAGGTCTCTGTTCTTCACGCTTGGCGCTGTTGAGACTTCAGCTCACACTGATGGGTCAAGCCGGCTTCATCCATGAAATGAGCGTGGGATGAAGAGAAAACAAGGGCAGAAGGAGGAAGCCTGGCTGCCATCTTTCCCACGAGGTGGCCAGGGGAAGGCGACACTGGAGCAGCAGGGCTTCTGCCCACAAAATGGTTCCCAAAGCAGGCTGCATCGTAACACCCACAAGCAAGCAAAGGGAAAGAGGGTACGGGGCAGGAGGTGGCAGCTTGTAGTCGGAAGACCTCCCAAAGATAGGAAAGGGCGTAAAGGTATATTTTCTTGGATCTCGTTAGATCCATCCTGTAGGTGAAGCTGGAGCATGGTGAAATTCCTGAGGTTTCAGAGAAGGGAAGGGGGTCCTTGAGAGGGACGGCATGCAGGTCACTGCTTCAGCTAAATGCTAGCTGGGGGATGCTGGGAGTTGTAGGACCTTTTCCTGCCTAAACATGCATAGGATTACACCTCAGAGAGCCAAAGATCAGTTCTATGGGCCTAGTATGAGCCAGAGTGAATTTCAAGAAATGGTTCTTGAGCAGCAGAATTATTTGCCTTTGCTAAGAAAGATATTTACTGGGGAAAGCTTGTGGTTGATGAACTTTTTTTTGATAACCGCAGAGCATAGAAACAGAATGCTTAAGGAGAAGTTGGGGACTTTTGAGGTTTCTTTGAAATCAACAAAGACATCAGCAATTATGTTCGTAGATGGGAAGTACTTAAATCTGAGTAAGGGGCTTAGAAGGAGCTAGACCACCTTATGATAACCAATTAGCAAGTTTAAAGCAGAATAGTTACCAAGCATGGTGAATGGCAGAGTGCATGAGGGTATAAAACAGAGCCTCGCCCCAGATGCCATGTTCTGCCTTCATTCAAGATTCCTGGGGTCTTTTCTAACCCAGTACAAGGGCCTTTGAAGTTAGATACTTCACCAGTGTATATAGCAAGCTAATGCTGTTCTTTTTCTGTATTAAGTCTAAAAGTTATGTGTGCGTGTTACTTTTTTTGCAGCAAAAGCATTCTAGTTTAAACCATTGTTTGTGTATGTGGAAGTCAGTGCATCTCCGTTTCAAGCTGGCCACTTCCCCTAGCCCACACCAAATTTTAGTAGACAGGAATTGGAAACCTGACATAATTTTGTAAAGGTGGCTTAAGGAAAAATCACCACTGAACTCTGTTTCCCTACACCTGTTGATGATTGAGTCATACCTGGACGAAAACCACTCAGTGTCTGAAATATGCACACATGCCTACAAGTCTAATCAATGTGTCCAAATCAATCATGGGCCACTTAATCAAGCATCATTGTGCTTGAGTAGTTGTGCTTATTTTAGACCTGCGTACATAGCTTAATATATTGTTTTTCTTCTGGCAGGATCGTTTCGCTATCATCCCATCAAGACTTCAAGCCCTGGACCTGCTCCGCCCTTGGGCTGAGTCTCTTGAGGTGAAAGGCAGCTGCCTGCCTGACCATGGGTTGTCCCGATGCAGTCATCTACTTCAAACTGCATTGAAAAGGTCTTTGAGAAACAACATCCACCCATCTCATAAGGCCACTGTTCTAAGTTGCTCCCCCATAAAGGAGGATATGGTTTACCCTTGGTAGCTATCAAAGAAAGGATAACGGATTGGAACCCAAGTTGTCGTTGTTGCTGCCGGTGTTGCTCTTTATAGAGCGCCATCAGGGTTCATGGTGCAAGCAAGAAAAGGAAGGAAGGAAGGGACTGGTCCCTTTTGTGTGTTTGTCAGATGCTAGGAAACAGAAACTTGGTTTGCTCTGTCATGAAGGGCAGCAACATCCATTTGCCAGTGGAAGTGCTATAATGCAAGCATCTTGCCCTGATGTAGCATTCTCCATTCCTTGCTAAGACGTCATTTTAGCCCTGTGAGCTAGCATGGTGTTTTTGCACTTCTTTCCTCATATGCCCAATGTTACATTCTATTCATTTCCACGTATTTATGTATTTATGTATTTATTTATTTATTTATTACATTTCTATACAGCCTGCGCACCAAGGCTTTCTGGGTGGTTCACAACAGTTAAAACTATAAAATACAACAAGCTGATAAAGCACAGTATAAAGCTTTTAAAAGTTTGAAACTATGGTATAAAACAAAAGTCAAAGTAAAAACCAGTGTAAGGATCTGAAAATACAGTTGACTTGACCATACCCAGTGGTGTCTCTCTGCCGCATGAGGTGCGCAGAGGACAGGAACACAGAACCTGGTTGATGTTTTAGCGGTGCCCAACTCTCCTCCTCTCTGACTGCCTCCAGACAGAGGGCGGAAATGGTTCCACTACACTTGTTAGGGCACTGCTTGACAAGGTTGATGTTGCCCTGTGGTTTCTCTGAAGTTTTCTTTATTTTTGCACTGGGGCTGCTGGAATGGCTGTGGAACTGATTGTTCTTCTTCTTTGTTGTTTTACTGTGTTTTAAATGGTTTGTTAGCCATTTGGGTGGCAGATGTGGGGTAGAAATGATTTTATAAACCAACCCAGGTATCACTCACTGCCCATCTGATTCTGGGTTTGGTGTGCTAGTAAAGAGGACTGGATTCCAATCCCAGCTTATCTGTGAGGCTCACTGGACAATCTTGAACCAGTCACTTGCAGCCTAGCCTACCCCACAGGCTGGTTGTGAGGATAAAATGGGGGATGGGGTGGGCAGGAGATCCCGTGGGAATGCCACACTCCATTACAGTCACACAAGTAAGGTGATGGGAGATCAGAAGTGGGAGGACAGAGAATGTTGCGATGGCCGTTTTGCATGGAGCAGCAGCGTGCTGAAAAGAAGGTGCTGCTGGCAACAAGCTGGTGTGTGAACTAACTTTCACAGTCTTTGAAACTGGGTCAGGATTCTGCCCGGACTTCCATCTCGTATGTCATTCTGTACAAGGAACACAACAAGAGCACCTGCTGTGGCCTGTTCCTCAGTCTCCTGACCTACATGCTCATCCATGGAAAGCAACCCGCCCTGGCTTCCTATGCGAACAACCCTCTCCCCACTTGAGCCTCCAAGGCAGGTCTTGACTTGACCCCTTTTCCCATCCCTGGCTTCTAACAACCACGGCATATCAGGAAATCCTTTGCTACATCCAGTTCCCGGGCAGTCTTTTATCAACGCAGTTTCTTTTTCTTGAAAATCTGCTGCATGGAAAGAAACTACCTGGCAGGAAGCCAGGGACAGAGATGAGCAAACATGGGTAGAAGCAGGTTGGGAACTAGGGTTGGAACAGATTTACAGTGTGGCCTGCAGGCCCTGCACACACACGCAATTGCTCAGGCTCTGAGAGGTCATGGTATTTGGCCTTGAGAAGGAACTGCCATACTTGCTCGTAAGCCTGGTTTGAGACCTTGGGCAGGGAGGGGTGTCTTTGATTGTCTGCTGGAGAATGTGGCTTGGCTCACTTGCTAGAGCCAGCTAGAGCAGTCAGCTCAGCAGGCACGTTTGTGCTAGACACCTGCTCTCTGTGATCTAGCTGAGGGTGGGAGAGTTGGAGGGTGGGCTTGACACACAACAGAAGATAGGAACTGATGGACTTTAGATCCAAGTCTATGGCAAGGATGCAAGACTGCCCAGATCCCCACATCCAGGTGGTACTACAGGTGTGATGGTTTCATACTCATTTGATGCTAAAAGAGAAGGTGTGGAGTCCCTTCTGGAAGGACATAAGACTCTCCTTTGGACTTGCAAAGTTAGGCTGGAGAGTTCTGGACAGTGGGACATCCAGTGAAGAGACTCTATCTAACCTACATGTTGAAGGTTGTAGGAGGGCTTTGTCTCTTGGGATACAACCTACTCCCAGATTACCCCAAAAGAGCCAAAAGGTCTCTCCCACCACTAGATACCTCAGCCCAAACTGTTCCTCTCCTGCTCCCTCAGCTTCTTCCCTTTTTTACAGATTGATAGGGCAAGTTTCACCTCTGGCATTGCTCTTATGAGCTGTCCATAGCAGAGATTCCCCAAAAGACACTTGCACTGCACCCCCGCGCAAGACCCCGGGTGTCCTTGCCTCCCTCCACACATACCTGGCCTCTCATCTCCCTTACATCACATTTTAAGAAATGTTTAATCAGCAGACACTAATAAGATCCTCTTTTGTTTTACTTCCAGCTTTGATCTCCATCTTCTTGTTGCAGCGTTCAAAGTGGGCACATTATATAATCCCTGGTTCATACAGTAACTGACATTTACCGCATGCATCCTAAGGAACAGCTGTGACACTCATCCAGAGCCACAAATCAGAGCAGGGAGGTACCTCCGGAGCTGCCTGGCCCTTAATGAACGGCCTTAAATGGAGTGACCCTCACAGCTGCTCCGCTGGCAGCCGCCAGACCATAAAGCACCTGCCTGAAGCCAAGCATGTCTTGCTGGAGAAAGGTCACAGGCCGTGGAGGCCGTGTTATGACAAGGACTGCGAGTGGAAAGAAAATTGCATCCTGCCCTTGTAAACATCCTTATTGCCCATTTGCAATTGCAGAGCAGAAACCAGACGGGTTTCCCCCCAAACTCTCTGACTCTCCCACCCACAGCGGAAAGCAGAAAAGTCACTTTGCAAATGCCACCGCCTTGCAACCTGAATGGACTCTCCAGAACAACTCCCTCCCTAGTGGGCCCAGGGAACATGAACGAGGCTCGGTTTGATGCCTCTACCTGGGCGCGCTGCCCTGGCTCTGCTTCAGCCCTTGTTGCTGGCTCCTGTTTTAGCCTCTGGCAGATCTATGGAGGGATCTAAGACCTGCCATAGTGGGCAAGTCTGAAGATCCATCTTGAGCTCAGCATTCTGCCAACCAGGGGTGGTGCCCATACAGTTTTCTCCAGAGTGTCTACAAACAGGGCATGATTGGTAGTATCTGCCCCCTGGCAGTTGGCATGCACTACTTCGCACCCTGGAATTCCAGGTTAACTATCCCAGAATAATTGCTGCTGAATGGCTCTATAATTTGTCACACCTAGCATTGATTACATAATCGATCATCGTGCCCTCCCAGCTTATATGGCCCAGGGAAGCACAGTGGATGTCATGATGTACCAGGAGTTGAGATTTTCAGCTTGCTCCGTTCTCCTGCTCTGTTTCTTAAACACACCTTCTTTGACAGTCAAGTCCAATGCTGTTCTTAACTGGGGCCTGGAAGGGTTAGCAGGAAAACATCACAGACAATGAAGCCATGATATGTCGCTTTCCACAAGAGAAAATGTGTGTTGCTCAAAGCACAAAGACTTTGGGGACAGAAGCTAAGAAGAAAAGTTTGAAAAGGGGGAGAAGACAAAGATTGGAAGAGGCAAAAGCCAGAATATTGCCTGGGCAATCTTCATTCAGATGGGGGGGGGTGACTCTAAGTGAGACCTTATAGAAGGGGGGGTTATGGCATGATTCATGGTTATTATTTTCATATTTTGATTACTTTTTATAAGAGATTGTATTTTTTATAATAAGAGGAAATTAACTTAAAAGAACAGAACTCACTTTTCCTGTTTTGTTTAATCCTTTGCCTTTGGCAGCTGGCTCTTCAAGTCAGAATGAATAAAGGCTAACCTCCTTCTAAGGTTTGGACATTAAGTCAACCAGTAAGGTGATGAATTATCTGCTCAAAGCTAATGAGAACCATGACAAATCCATATCCACTAAGACAGATTACAATCCTCGCTTCAACTCAAAGCCTGCCTTGGAAATGGAGGGCAGCGGGGGCTCCACCTTCGTGCCACCCTTCAAGACTCACAGAGATGGACTGCAAGCCATCAGGAATATCCTCCCTGATGGTATTGCAGCACAGCTAGTTAGCACAGACTGCCACTTCGTACTCACCCACAAATACTTCAGCTTTGGGGAGAACAGGTGTCACGCTGGAATCTGTTTGAGATGTGGAGTGGTATATAAGCGTAAACAAATAATGAACGAATGTATCCTCAGGGCCATGGGTACTTGCAGGGCTCCAATGTATTGTATGCCAGCATCTTCCTGATGAAGCCAAGGCTGGAGTTAAAATTGCTGGAAGAAACATTAACAATCTCAGATATGCAGATGATGCCACTTTGATGGCTGAAAGTGAGGAGGAGCTGAGGAACCTCATGACGAAGGTGAAAGAAGAAAGTGCAAACGCTGGGTTGCAGTTAAACCTAAAAAAACCCAAGATTATGGCAACCAGCTGGATTGATAACTGGCAAATAGAGGGAGAAAACGTGGAGGCAGTGACAGACTTTGTCTTTCTAGGCACAAAGATTACTGCAGACGCTGACTGCAGCCAGGAAATCAGAAGACGTTTACTTCTTGGGAGGAGAACAATGACAAATCTTGATAAAACAGTTAAGAGCAGAGACATCAAACTGACAACAAAGGTCCGCATAGTTCAAGCAATGGTATTCCCCGTAGTAACCTACGGCTGCGAGAGCTGGACCATAAGGAAGGCTGAGCAAAGGAAGATAGATGCTTTTGAACTGTGGTGTTGGAGGAAAATTCTGAGAGTGCCTTGGACTGCAAGAAGATCAAACCAGTCCATCCTCCAGGAAATAAAGCCAGACTGCTCACTTGAGGGAATGATCTTAAAGGCAAAACTGTAGTACTTTGGCCACATAATGAGAAGACAGGATACCCTGGAGAAGATGCTGATGGTAGGGAAAGTGGAAGGCAAAAGGAAGAGGGGTCGACCAAGGGCAAGCTGGATGGATGATATTCTGGAGGTGACGGACTCAACCTCGGGGGAGCTGGGGGTGGCGACGGCCGACAGGAAGCTCTGGCGTGGGCTGGTCCATGAAGTCACAAAGAGTTGGAAGCGACTGACCGAATAAACAACAAATCTTCCTGGCTGGTTTAGGGCAATGCCTTCTCAGCTTCTGCCTCTCCGCAAATGCTCCTCTGCCTTAGACCTGCTTACGGCCTCTTCATCACCTGGGGCTGATCTACATTGCGCACGCCATCACAATGAATTTGGTGTCCCGTTGGGTTAAACGCTCTGGCATTAAAACGTGATTATTCACACTCACCCATTTTCCCCATTGCAGTGCTTCATCGAATGCACAAGCTCAGTTCACACTCAAGCGCTGTGCTGTTTTCCTGCGCATGCTTGTCTGGTCTCAGATGCTAAGTAGGGTCGGCCCTGGTCAGTAGTTAGATGGGCTACCGCCTGGGAATCAGGCTTCCTGCACTGAGCAGGGGGTTGTTGTACCCCTTCAAATGAGACTAAGCTTTACCCCCTCCTATCCCCCGCTCCGGATGTGTGTTTTTTAATTAAGGCGTTATCCTTGCAGAATCGGGGCTTCTCCGCGATATTTTTTTTCCTAATTGAGGCATGATTTTCGAAGCTTCAAAGCTGTGAAGCTTCGAAGCCTGATTCCCAGGCAGTTCCCCATCCAAGCACTGACTGGGACCAACCCTGCTTAGTTTCCAAGATCAGACAAGCGCGCACACATCCAGCCCTTTGCTTGTTGCTGAGGAAACGGGGGCTGCTAAGGAAGCTATGCGATCAGTAGCCAGAAGAAGACATGGGGCCATCGAGAGCTGTGATTGGACAGGAGGGAAATACAAACACCGCTGCATATGGACAGGCGGGGGAGGGGACTACGACCAGATACGGTAGCGAAGGTGGAAAATCAGAGCACATTAAGGGGAAATACTGGGATATTAGGGTATTGAAAGCGGGAGCATGGAAGTGCCTCCTGTACACGAGTCCAGGGCTGGATCTTCACTTACCGCCTTTTTTCGCTGCCAATGAGGTTTCACAGCTCTCCTTTCACACTATGCAGTAGCCGCTTCGAATTGGAACTGGAATTTCCCACTTCATGGAATCATACTATTCTATGATTCTACGAAGTGGGAAATTCCGGTTCCAATTCGAGGCGGCTACTGCGTAGTGTGAAAGGTGGGCGGTGAAACCTCATTGGAAGCGAAACAAGGCGGTAAGTGTAGATCCAGCCCTGGACTCATGTACAGGAGGCACTGGAGAAGTTCCACCAGGACTCCTACAACTTTCAACCCGCCATCATCCTGACCCTGGAGTAGTCCATGACAGAGATGAACTTTCTAGACACTACTGTGCAACTACATGACAGTCATATAAGCAACATCCTATACTGGAAACCTGCTGACCGCTACCCCTACATACAGGCTTCTAGCCGCCACTCATAACACAAAGGAAGTGATCTTTCCTGGACAAAGGATATTCAAACTGAGACTCCTGTCTGAAACTGCTGAATTACAACTTAATCAAGATGTTAAATTCTGTCAATTGTTATCTGCAATCCAAATGTATTCCACTACATGCATTAAGTTGTTTACCAATGCCAGGATGTTTGTGTTAATATCAGCACTACTTTGTTAATGGTCACTGTACCAAATGTATACACATTTAAGGTTTAATGTAATTACCACCATCTGTTCTTTTTGGATTTCAGTTCCCTCTTCCCTCACTGCTAACGAACACACACATGCCGCCAGACCCATGTGTATATACTTAACTTAGGATAACACTTTGTGCACCTGATGAATTTGATGTGAGCCCACGAAAGCTTATGCCATAATACATTTGTTTATCTCTAAGGTGGCATAGGACTCATAATCTCCTGCAGCAAAACCAACAAGCACCATTGCCTCTCTGGAAACTAACATGTCCGGTGACCATTGCTGAGGTATCCTCCAGGAATTTGTCTAAAGACCTTTATAAGAGAACCCCTTCTGGAGCAGCCAAGGGGCCTACGTAGTTCAGCCTCCCCATGGCAAGAGTGGCCAGCCAGAGCCCCCTGGCATCCCAGAAACAGGGCTTGAGGACAACAGCCCCTCCGGCACAGTTGCACCCTGAGCAACTAGCACTCCATGGTATAGTGCTCCTGAGCATTCAGGTTCTATTTCAATAGTCTGAGAGACAGGGAATTATTTCCCCCTATTCACTCTCCACCCCACTCATCACCTATCATCATCATCTGCCATGCCCTCTGTGATCCACTTGGTTCATTATCAGGATTTTGGAACAACTAAGTGACTGGATGGTGGACATGTGTTTCTGCTTATATCCAGACGCAACTATTTTTTTCTCACAAGGCAGCGGGTGATTCATCTCCATCTCATCTCTCCCCCTTAGGGAAGCTGATTAACTAGTTGCCCTTGGACCTTCCTTCCAAAAAGCATCAGCAGATTGACAAATCTCTTGGGAGTGTCCCATGCAGCAGTTTTCCTGCCTCCCTCTTTGATCCAGCAGCATCTGCCTCCCATGTGGACCCCACCTCAGGAGGGCCAGCCCTGGGCAGGGCTTCACCTCAGTCATAAGGAGGTGTGTGTGTGTGTGTCAGGTCTTTGTTCCTCACATCCAGGTCCTGCGATCAGCCTCCCTTCTCTATGACCTCATCAGATCAACCCCTGACATCAGCTGCCTAGCAACCAGGAAACAACAGCAGACCAGCTACATCCTGGTGGAGGCTGGGAAGTTGGAGAGAAGTTCTGCTCAGGTAGACGTCAACCATCACGCCCAAGAGAGGTGGGCTGCTCCACAGAAAGCCAGGCCATTTCCCCTTGAGGTGAGCTGCTTAGGGATCTTTCAGGCTTTTCCAAGGAGGAAAACCAACAACAAGGGAAAGTAATCTGGATTTTAAGGCTAGTCCACTCAGCATGTGTGCCTGGACTTGGGCCTGGCAGGATTCTCTTATCTCTTCTCACCACCAACCTCACCTCATAAGATGGCGGCATCTGGAACACACACCCTCAGCAGCCAATGATGGGTCACACATCAGTTACACCCGGGGTGGGATCTTGCGGCCATCCAGATGCTTTGGCCTACAACTCCCACCGTCCCTCCCCATTGGCTACACTGGCTGGAGCTCGTGGGAGTTGTAGCCAAAACATCGGGAGGGCCACAAGTTGCCCACCCCTGATTTAAACCTGAGGAGAGGCCTTGTGGGACTTCTTCTGTCTGGAAGGAAGCCGTCTGGTGGCTGTTACCCTGTCCCTTCCACAAAGGCAGGCCTTTGGGGCTTGGGGAAGGTGTAGAGACCAGCAGGGAAGGGGGAGCAGTCACTGGCAAAAAGAGACAGGACCTTTTCAGTGTTCATCTTGAGCAGCGGGGGCGGGGGGGACCTACCTGAGCAGGTGACTGGAACACTTGGAAAGGCCAGTTGACTTCAAGGGAGATTCGCAGTGGATCTGACCTTAAAGGGGACCTCCAACTAAGCCCTGAAATTGGCTTAGGATGGGAGCGCTGCTTCTGCTGGGAAAGGGACCCTAAACGTCAGGGTGGCTTTCAGACATTGTGGAGAAGTTGGAAAAGTGGATGCGTGGGGTGACTCCCCTGCATCTGGAGCCCTCATATCTCTGCATAGGGGAAACATGCAAGTTCCCCCTGCAGGTGCACACCACAGGCCTAAAAGGAGAAGCAGGATTGTGCCACACATCCAACTTTCTGACTTTGGCTCAAAGCCTGGAGCTCCTTGTAGTCTTCTGTAAGCTCAGAGAGATACAAAGTAGACAAGTGGCCCTTTCCAGTCATCTATGTGATGTGTCATGTGCTGCCCTCAGAAACATCTCACATTCAGTGCGGTCCAGGCTGGGAAACAGCAACAACATCCAGAATAGTTCTCCTGCACTGCTCTCTGCTGGAGGCACATTATGTTTCTTTTTCAGTTTTATCTGTGTGTGTGTTGTTCTACAATGGAATTTTTATTGAACCAACCAGAGTGGTTCAACCAGAGTGATACGCTGGCCCGCTTTGCACGTAACGAGAAGCCACTGTGGGTGAATTTCCCTGTGGGGCTTCTTACCAATGCAGCGCTCGCCATTTTGAATGTTCAAGCCACGGTGGGGGGTGCGTGTATGTGTGTGTGCTGTCACTTGTTGTTAGCCACATGCAAGCCTAAAACAGCCCATGGGTTCTGGGTGACTTGTCAGCCACCCCAACAACCTGCCCTTGCCAGGTTCTCACGCAACAAGCAGTACAGTGCCCCTGACACGGCGCAAATATCCGAAATGGTGGGCGCTGTTGCAACAAGAAGCCCTGCAGTGAAATTCACCAGGTGGCTTCTTGATACAAACTAGGTCACTGTGTAGTGATCTGGACAAGAGAGGCCTGGGTAGGAATCACACCTCTGACCTGAAGTCCTTGGTGGCCTTGATGACAAGCCACTAACTCACAATTAAGCACCGACATCACAGTGTTGTTGTGAAGGGGAATGCAATAGCACTTTCCAGAATCAGAAGTCCTAATAAGAATAGCCTGCCTTTGTCCTGGTGCTTGGGGTGGCTCCAGCATTCCAAGAACCAGAGCATCCTGGGATGGGGGTGGGCCCCAAAATGCCGTTGTGCTGTGAGTATCTTTCAACCTGCTGTTTTGGATCAGGCTTTTATCTGCTGCTGTTCTAATGGTTTTGCTGTTAGTTACAATTACTGTGTTTTACTTCTGTTTTAATTATTTTACTGTTCTTCCGATTTTGTAAGGCACTGTGTCCGTCTTCAGGCATAAAGGTGGATAAAATAATAAATCACTCCCTCTAATAGCAAACCCAGGTGGTGAGTGCCAGCACGACTGGAGTGCAAACAGGGCCACTGAGAAACAAGAGGGAGGGATCAAAATGCATAAGGGGACCGTGAGGTTGGACAAGGTGCTTTCATTGGTACGGCCGACCACCTGCTTACTTGATCCTTGCCCATCTTGGCTCATTATGAGCTGCAGAGAGAGACTGGGTGAGGGGATCAAGGCGGTGGTGAACGCCTCCCTTGAGGAGGGAGTGATGCCATCAGCCCTCAAGGAGGCAGTGATAAGACCGCTCTTAAAGAAGCCCTCCTTGGAGCCTCAAGTTTTGAACAACTTTCGCCCAGTCTCAAATCTGCCATTTTTGGGCAAGGTGATTGAGCGGGTGGTGGCGGTGCAGTTGAAGGCACACTTGGAAGAAACTGATTATCTAGACCCATTTCAGTCGGGCTTCAGGCTTGGGCATGGGACAGAAACGGCCTTGGTAGATGATATGAGGAGGGCTCTGGATAGGGGCGAATGCTCCTTCCTTGTTCTCCTCGACCTCTCAGCGGCTTTTGATACCGTTGACCACGGTATCCTCCTGGACCGCCTGGAGGGGTTGGGCATTGGAGACACCGTATTGCGGTGGTTCCGGTCCTTCCTCTCCGGCAGGTACCAGAGGCTAGCACTGGGAGAGGAGGTTTCGGACCCGTGGCCACTTACTTGTGGGGTGCCACAGGGTTCCATCCTCTCCCCGATGCTATTTAACATCTATGTGAAGCCGCTGGGGGCTATCATCAGGAGGTTTGGGGTGCGGTGTCATCAATATGCGGATGACACGCAGCTCTACCTCTTGTTTAAATCTTCACCAAGGTTGGCCGTAGAATCCCTGTCCAAATGTCTGGAGACGGTGAGTGGCTGGATGGGGAGGAATGGGCTGAAGCTGAACCCTGACAAGACCGAGGTACTTTTAGTAGGAGACAAGAGGAGGCTGGGGGATGTTGACCTGGTGTTGAATGGGGTACGGCTACCCTTGAAAGACCAGGTCTGCAGCCTGGGGGTCATTTTGGACTCCCAGCTGTCCATGGAGGCTCAGGTGTCAGCTGTGAGCCGGACAGCGCTGTATCAACTCCATCTGATACGGCGGCTGCGCCCCTTCCTTCCCGACCATCTGCTCCCATCGGTAGTACATGCCCTGGTCTCCTCTCGTTTAGACTACTGTAATGCGCTCTACATGGGGTTACCCTTGAAGACGGTTCGGAAACTGCAGCTGGTACAGAACGCAGTGGCTTGCCTGATTAAAGGCAGCCACCGGTGAGATCACATCACTCCAGTGCTGAAGGAGTTGCACTGGTTACCAGTTGTTTTCCGGGCCAAATTCAAGGTGTTGGTTTTGACCTTTAAAACCCTATATGGTTCCTGCCCAGCCTATCTTAAGGAGCGCCTCCAGCAGCACCAGACAGGCTGCTTAATAAGATCAGCCTCGGATGGCCTTCTCTCTGTCCCATCAGCCAGGACAGCTAGACTGGTGGGGACGAGGGAGAGGGCCTTCTCTGTGGTGGCCCCCACTCTGTGGAACTCCCTCCCTAGGGAACTCCGTCATGCCCCCTCTTTAATGAGCTTCCGTTGTGCATTAAAAATGCTGTTGTTCAGGCAGGCATTTGGGGTGGGTTAGGGTATTTTAGAAAATGTTTTTATTGTAGAATTTTATTGTTTTAAACTGTTTTTATTGTATGTTTTACATCGCCCAGAGTGGCTGGGTGACCAGCCAGATGGGCGATTAATAAATTTAATAATAAAATAAATAAACAAATAAATAAATAACACCCCCACCCCCCCAGGGCTGAGGATGCTCAGTAGCCATGGAATGTTAAGTGTGGCAAAATGGAGTAGAGTATCTTGGATGAGGACACAGCACTGTGGCTGGAGCCTTGACCAACAGCAAGCACTCTCTGTGGAGACAAGAATGCATTGCAACGTTTTGTGGCAGGGCCCCACTTGTCCAGCCTAGAAGTCTCTGAAAGCAACAATGCAACCCAGACTGCATATCTTCTCACTTGGATGACCAGATGCACAGCATCATGTCTAGTGGAGGGAATTTCAAGCAGGAACAGCTTTTCTCCCCTTTGCATGACAAGCTGCATCTGCCAAAGTTCACTTCTGCACAGCTCTTAAAACCACTCAGATGGCCGGACCTCCCTCGCATCTCAGCCTTGCTGGCTTAGAAGCACCAGGATCCACGCAGTACACTGTCCACCTGCAGCTTCTTTTGCCTAGTCATCCTATGACTGCAAATAAAAGAAAAGGGGCAAATGGGTTGTTCCTTTTCATGTGGGCCACATCTGGTATACAGATCCCCTGGCCACTTCTCACCAGGATCGGAGGACTGGCTGGCCGGCCCAGGGCTTCCTGCTTGTCTTCCAACATCTGTGTCGCTCCTTCCTTCCTTCCTTCCTTCCTTCCTTCCTTCCTTCCTTCCTTCCATGATGTTTGTTTTAAAAGAAGGGAGGGAGGGAGGATTAGTCAAAGTTCTGTGAATTGGGCTTAGACAGCACCACAAGCAATCTAACCAGCATCCTCACCCAGGACCCCCTTTGTGCAGATTCACACAGCTAGAAAACTTTCAACTAGCTGCAAATGGTTTAGATTAATATCTGCCTCACCCATGGATGAAGGGGCTGCTGGGGAGGAGGCTGTATGTACCTGGGACAATATAGATTTCTGCACAAGAGCAATCCAAATTCTGCATCCAGAAGAGCTGAATTCTGTGATCTGTATAAATTATACAAGACTCCCTCAGCAAATCTCCCCCTGCTCCAACCACTGGCTCTCTCATTCGGCCCCTTCTCCTCTAGCTCCTGAGATTGCGGCAGGTGGTATCCACGTGGTTTCAAACATATCATCATAGCCCTGAGGGCTAGAAACTTGATTTAAAAAGAAAGATCCTGTCCAAAGTTCCACATTTTCTCTGCTCCAGTAAAATACATACAGCCTTGACTGCGCATTATGCTCAGAAAACCATGCGTTCTTCAAGATTGAAAGCATCTGGGTGCACCATTAGACAGGCCAGCCTCACTCAAGGCATTCCTTCCTTTCTTTTTTTTCAGCCATCAGGCCATGGACAACAAAGGCCCTGTCTCCCCCAGCCTATCAGGTGAGACCTGCTGCTCTCCTGCCCTGCCCCACCCCGGCATCCTGTGGGAAAGGGACAGGCCAGTGGAGGGAGGCTGGAGAGGCAGTGGGTTAGTGTGAGCCTGAGCAGCATGAGAACAGGGGCAGGAGGCTGTTTCAAATGACACGGGGGCGGGGGAGTGATGTTCAGCCAAGCCCGAGTGCCACCTCTTGGACCAGGCCACCCCCTGACCTGGTTCCCTCCTGGTCCTTTGGACTCCAGCTCCCACCAGCCCCAGCCAGCATGGCCAACAATCAGGAAGCTTCAGAGTTGTCATCCAAAACATCCGGAGGGCCCCAGGTTAGGGAAGGCGCTCTGGGATGGTCAGTCACACAAGATCCGGGATAAAGGGTTTCTTTTTGCTGGTGGCAGAAATTCTGTGGAAAAGGAGGGTCTTCTGCCCCACTGGGAGAAGGCCAGGCTTCTGCTCCCCCACTTCCTGGCCACAATCAGTGCAAACTGGGTGGTCTGGATATTTGGAGTCCAAGAGAGCTGTGGCAGGAGGCCTGGCCAGCTGTTCCGCTGTTCCTCCTTCCTCAGCAGCTCCTGGCTGAGAAGTGGGAAGGAAACCTTGCTTTGCCTAACCAGATTTCCATGGAGAAAGCCAGAGGGTCCCCCATAGATAAATGCATGAACCCTGAAGCACGGATCGTAAGGTCCAGATTGCAAGGAGGGGAGGGAAACGACCCTCCGGCCTCCCCTGAAACTGCAGCCCTGAGCGAGATGGGGGAGAGAGAAGTAGTGCCAAGGAAGGGGGGGGACACACCCGCACTGCCTTTGAGAAGGAGAGGGCAGCCTGGAGAGAGGCGGCGCGGAGACCCCTCCAGGCGCCAGCAGTCATGTGGCCCCGCCCTCGGAGGGCCCTTGGGCAAGACCTCCGTGAGCTGCCATGGTGCCTCCTCCACTTTCTCATCATGGCTCCCACTCGCTTGCCTGGCAGACACAGAGCCAGCGAGCAAGCAGGCCGGGGCATCTGCTGCTGCTCCTTGCCACTGCCTCTGTTGCCTGGCCTGGCCAGAGGCAGAGGCAGGGGAACAAGCAGGCCGCCATGAGGAAGAGGAGGAGCCCGCCCAGGGGCTCTGGTCAGTGGGCCCCTGCTGGGGCGCAGGCCCTTGGCAGTGGCCCAGCCATGCCTACCCTTGGCACCAGCCCTGGCTCATTCTCAGCCAGATCAGAGATGGGGAAATGGGTTCAGTTGCAAACAGTGGCCGCAGGATGTAGAATATCTGTAGCCTGAGATGGCACTCAAGCCTCTCCTATGGTGCAGACATTCCCAGAACGATGCAGGGCAGGAATGGGTGGCTGGAACTGCGCCTCCGGCAGGGCGATGGGCATCCATTTTAGCATCTAGCTGCAGAACTGCGCTACAGCTCCCCTGCCCTAAGGCCACGCCAGTCCGGGGCCCTTGGTGCTGCTGGCACGTTCATGCCCACCACGCCTGTCACTGCTGCAGAGGGAGGTCTCAGCAGCCAGCAGACCTCCGTTTGTTTGCCACCCTCCCCACTGCTCTCTCCCCTCTCCAACAGAGCCCCGATGTTCCATGAGTGAGAACCCCAGTTGTGGAGATGAAGAGCTGGATGAGGAGACAGTGTAAGTGCCTTCTTAGCTGAACGGAGCACTCTAGCCCGGGGGGGGGGGGGGGGGCTGGGAAATGGTGGCTGTTCATCCAGCAGAGCAAAGGAGATCCAGTTCAACCAATCCCCGCTGCTCCGCTTTCCCTATGCTTCCCATGAACACAACGATTAGCTTATAAAATTCTAATACTGCTGCTAATACTAATATGCATTAAAGAGAAACAAAATTATCAGCACTAAAATGACACATTAAAAGTAGCATCGTTTTCATTTACTCAAGTGGTTGGTTCCTCTAAAGGGGGGGGGGGTGACCAGAGAGTCCAAATGTCTGTTGCCACTTTGAGATGTCCAGCCAATAGTAAGGGTGAATGCATTCTGCACATGATTAGAGGCACTCCTGCCATTACGGTTTCTTCACAGTCCAGCCACGGAAGCAGGCACCAGAGCTGGCCCAGCCCACCCCATTCCCTGCTGTCTTCTGTACCTGGGGGGCTGCTGACGACCAGCTTCGAGCAGCAACGTCAGAGGAGTTTTCCCTTCGTGCCCCACCTGTGGCCTGCCCAGGGGCAACTGTTTGGCCACTCTAAGGGACAGGTGCCGGACTAGATCTCTGACCTAATAGCCCCCCCCCCCCCGTGTCCTTATGCTGGTTTTCCTTTTCACAGGAACTTCATCTCAGCCTTATATGCCACTTTGGGGCCCCTCTTGCCTGAAGTGACAAAGCTCCAGGGCCACCAGGACCCCCCTGCCCACCTGATGGTCGACATGAAGGCCAAGCTGAGGGAGCTGGGCTCAAGTGTCTCTGATGCCAGAAAGAGGCTGCTGAGGTACAACGTCTACCTGGTGAGTAGCACCACTCTCCCGCGGGATCATGTGTGGGGCTCCGTCTCCCTGGGCCAGCTCGCACAACCACACTGGCAGTGTCCCAGAGCGTGCAGCGAGTGAGCCCTGCCTTAAAGTGAGGCGCCAGTGCTGATGCCATTCCTCCTCCATGCAGAAGAAGCAGCTTGCCAGAGCAGTCCAGGAGAGAAAAGTTTTGAGACAGCAGCAAGAAGAACGCATGGAGCAGGTAGGGCTCCATGGTCTCTGCAGCCCACCTGGGTGGAGCCATTCCCTGCTTGCAATGCACGAACCCTCCTCTCTCTCTCCCTCTCTCCCTCCCTCTCTCCAGCCCAGCCAGGGCCAAATCCACCGGGGACTTGGGGCAGAGATGGAGCCAGGGAAATCCAGCATGGGGACAGAGAAGAACATCCAGGTGAGTGCGGAGGCAATGGAAAGTGTGCCAAGGGATCCATATGGAGGACTGGTGTGGGTTCCTTGCAGCCACAGACCCTGTCTGGACCCCCCCTGAAATTCCATGAATGAGGCAGGGCAATGGCACAATAAAAGCCTTGTCTGGAAACATGCTGAGAATTAAAAAAATTGTCTTTACCTGTCAGTGAGAGAGACGGGTGGCACTGAAGGAGGGGTTAAAGCCATGTTGTTTAATAAACAGAAGCTGCCACATCCTGTTCGAAGGAAAGGCACCCTTTCATGCTCTCATCCTCTATTGCAACTTAAAAGCAAAGGCATAAATTATATAAAAAATAATAAATGTGCTGCATGCCCCTAAATTGTGGCTTCAAAATTAAAAATTGGCTGCCATTCGTTAATCCACAGAAGCTTTGTCTGAGTAATTGAGTGTAGTGCATCTTCATGATTGAAGCCACAAGTTCAAAAAGGAGGGCAGGGATTCTTCAACCATTTTGAGAAGGATGCCGTTTGGTTTGCCGTGGTCTGTCCTGAATTAATGTGACACGGGAGGGACCGGCATTTTCCATGGGGCATCAAGGGGGTGTTGTGGCAGTTAATGCCATAAAGCAGCAACGCTGGTGCTCACCCAGAGCACAGACGACCAATCTAAGCAAAAGCCCACTTAGGCCATTGCTGTTCTAGGGAGGGGTAATACGTTGCACAGACACACTTGGATGCCCAGTGCCTCCCACCTATCCACAAAATGCTCTCTTCTAACTAGAATTCACATAATGCTGTTAGGGGGTAAATTAACCATGAATAGCAATTATCCTTCACAGCCAGGAAATGTAGCCCATCTCCACAAGAGCTGGCAGGCATTACAGAGCGGTTCACCATGAGATTCCCCCTTCCTTTAGAGCAGAAAAAGATGAGTGAATGGACCAGGACACACAGGCAGGCAGGGCTGAGCCATCTCTCCCTGGATCATGAGCACAATCCAAGCAAACCCAGACTTCATTCCAGCCCTTTCATGAAAGGATGACAGGACTAGGACAGGACAAAGAATGCTCTCCTCTTTCCATGTCATTCATATTCACTTACAGAAAACATGACTAGAAAAGTGCTCTCTGTTGGCATTGTCTGGAGCCAAGTAAGAATATTTCCAAGTTTACAAAACGAACACAAGTTTCACCATGCTGAACCAGACCCAAGGCAATCTCTCCAGTCCAGCGTCCCGTTTCCTGCACTGGCCAACGAGAGGGCTGACCTGCATTCTAGCTGTTGAGATTATTTTGAATCTTGATTCTATCTTCTGTGCTTTTAGCTACCCCTCACAGTAGCTAAATCTGCAAATCCTCATCCCCTACTATTTGACAAGCATCCCCTCTACTCCTTTGTCCAAGTCATTTGCAAAAATATTGAAGGCGCAGGGCTGAGAGAGTCCTGCAGCGCTCGGCTCAAGACCTCCGTCCAGGCTGATGGAGAGCTATTAATGAGCACGCCCTGGGTACCTTTGTTGTGGATCCATCCACCTGAGTTTTAGTGATTAAAAAAAAAACCCTTTTGTTTTTACGATTTTATCTGTTACCTGTTTATTATATTGCAAGCTGATCTGGGGATCTCTGCATTAAAAAGTGGCGTATCAAGTGCTTTAAATAAGTAACTAAACTCACCTCCCATTCTTTCTTCCATTTAGGAGATCTCATCAGCTGAGTTGGCATGGATAAAACCACTGGAGAGAGTTCATCGACGGAGTGTGAGACTGCAAGACCCTCGTCTTTCCACAAAGGGCGGGGGGAAGCTCAGGGGGGACTATGGCATAGAGACTGGTGTGGGATGAACACTGGTTGTTATCAGGGTAGTGTAGCCAGTTTGTGAGGCACTGTGGCAAGGATGTTGAGTCTGGGATATAAAAAGGCTGCCGTTGAACTGCCTGATCAGTCCAAAAACTCCCTGGAGAGCCTGAAATGGCATTTTCTTAGCCTCTCCCAGCCTTGCAAGATGGTTGTGAAAAATATAGTGGAGGCCAAAAGTGTTCTAAGACATGGCTGATGAAAACCAGCAGTAGGCAGAGTCCTAGGTCTGGATACTGGACATCCAGGCTCAAATCTTTGGTAAACTGCGAATCTCTCTGTGCAGCCTTTTGGCTGTCTCTCAGCATTACTTCCATGCATGACATTTAGCCTACAAGGAGATAAGAAAAAGAAAAAACCTGTTCCAAACATGCGTCCTGATCATATGCATTTCTCTCTTTTGCCACTATTAAGTGTGCTGGAAGGCCGCCAGGAGAGAGGGCAGTCATGGGGTGGAGAGGGACCATGGAGTGGACCACCCCATGTGGTTCCTCCACATGCTGTGTTGGAGTGGTCTGGGAATAAGGAGTGGGAAGGCAGCTCCCATGCGACTCCTGGCAGTGCCTGAATTAACCCTGCCTTGATCCTTGTTCGGGAGTGAGGAAAAGGCAGTTGCCTTACTCAGGGATTCTTTCCAGGCATTTCTGAGTGCCCAGCGAAGTGCTACGGAGCAAAAAGCCACTAAGGAAGGTGATTCCAGATTTCACTGATGCTGAACTTAGAAATGCCCAACAGGAGCATCTAATCTGTCCTCCTGGAAGAATCCTCCCCCCCCACTACCTATCACAGACTCAAACCCATCAGTGTGTGTTTTGAGTACAGTGATTTTGTTGCAGGTGAGGAGAGGAGGACCCAGTCTGGATGAGGAACCACCGTCCACCTTTCTCACGCCAACCAGCTCCCCCCCTCTCCTTTTGCCTCTTCAGGATGCACTGGAGGATCGTACCCGGACACTCATGACCCCCCAGGGGATGCTACAGAGAAGTGCTGGCAAAACTGATAACACATGTAAGTGCATGTGTGTACCCACAGGAGACACAATGTGCTACATATACAGAGGCAGCAAACATGCAGAGATCTCTCCCTGCCCTTTTAAGGCATTTGATGATATTAGAGCCTTTGCAACAAAGGTGTCTCTTCACATCATCCACCTCTCTTCAAGCGTGCTCTCACTTGCATGGTTTCTTTTAAGCTCCTCTTCAGTAGAGTTGTGTGTGAGCCAAGGCCCCTCTAGCTCCGTTCCAATAGAAATGCTCAAAAAGCCCCATCAGTTAGCACAATCCAGCCCTTCCCTGCCAGCCCTCCCCCTTCCCCAAATAAGAAGCTCTGCCTTGCAGGAGGAGGAGGTGGTGTAACAGATGGTGTGGAGGACTCACTTCCACAGCGAAGAGGCTAACTGATAATGCCTCTCCTGGGCTGCAGACAATGCCCAGAGCATCATTCTCTTCTGGGAAGGATGGCGCTTAAAAGCCCCTCTCCAAGGTATGGTGCGGCCACACTTGGAATGCTGTGTACAGTTCTGGTCACTGCACCTAAAAAAGGATATTTTAGAGCTGGAAAAAGTGCAGAAAGGGGCAATGAAGATGATCAAGGGGCTGGAGCATCTCCCCCATGGGGCTGTTTAGCTTAGAAAAGAGGCGAGTAAGGGGAGATGTGATAGCGGTGTACAAAATTTTAGAGGTGTGGAGAAAGTGGAGAGGGAGACATTTTTCTCCCTCTCACATAATACTAGAACCAATGGGGTCACCCCATGAAGCTGATTGGTGGGAGATTCTGGACAGGTCAAAGGAAGACCTTCTTCACACGGCACATAGTCAAACTATGGAATTCACTACAACAAGACATAGTGATGGCCACCATTTTGGATGGCTTTAAAAGGGGATCGGATAAATCCCTGAAGGATCAGGCTATCAATGGCTACTAGTCCTGATGGCTACGTGCTATCTCCGGTATCAGAGGCAGTATGCCTGTGCACGCCAGTGGCTGGGGAACATGGGCACAAGGGTGCTGTTGCATTCATGCCATGTGGCAGGCAGGTGGTTGGCCACTGTGTGACCAGAATGCTGGATTAGATGGACCTTGCTCTGATCCAGCACAGCTCTTCTTACGTTCTTCAGGTATGACCTTTGGGGAGGGGTTGGAAAAGGTGGGGCTTTCAGGGAGGGCTGGGTAGTGATGAGGCCAATATAGAAACCCCATTTGCAGCTGAGCCAGGCTTTTCAAGTGGGCAGGTGGGGGTTTGCATTCCCTGGTTGAAGCCTTGCACCACTGCTGCTCCTCAAGCCCTTCAGCCAATTTTTGAACCACCCCATTTGCAAAACCACCACCACCACTGCTGCCGCCGCCGCCTGACTGCTGCCCTTCCTTCTCTACTCCATTACTGATGCTCCTTCTCTGGACTTTCAAAGGTCGATGGCAACCCCCGGGCGGGCAGGCAGGGACAGTATTGCTTCTCTGTCCTGTAAAGCCCCTTTTGGCATATCGCTGGTCCACAAGAAAGGCAAAAGAGCTGCATATGGTGGTCGTCCCCCTGAGAATATCCCCTAATTGGATCTTTCTGCTCTCCTGTCTGTAGCGTCCCATCCTTCCTTTGACAAAGCCCAGCTGTGATCACGGAACTCTATGCGTACACACCTTCCCGGCTTTCCTTTGGGGATCCCCAAGGGCGGCAGTGGGCTGCAACTGCCTTCTCACCCGGCCAGTAGCAACAATAAACACCCTTCATTCCTGCAATGAGTCTTGTGCAATCACCTCTTCTTTCTAGGACAACTGCCCCCACATGTATTGCCACAGTTGTCGTGACATTACAAAACTCAGAATGGTTCCTATGACAAAGTACATTGACCATTTTCAGAAGATGATGCACAAGGAGGCTGTCAGACAGTCCCATGTCAGTTCATACAAGTGACTCCACAGTTGGCAGTGTTGTCACCAACAAACCTCTTACTCACCTTCTGACAGCTACTGCAAACTGGCTGTCAGAAGGCGAGAATGGTTCAGTGTGGTCCCAATTGTGGTCCAAAGACTATCGGTCCCGCTTTCAGGGGATCCCCAAGAAGACAACAGCATAACAGAGGGAGAAATGCCAGCAGCCTTTCCTGGATCTATGACAAATGCTGAATTAGAGCCCAGCCATATCTGCACCCCAGTGCAGCTATACTGAAAGTCTGGGGTGAAGGCAAATGGGAAGTATCACCAGTTTGTAGCTGAACATTATTAGGTTTTTGTGCAGACTCTCTGCATTACTCAGACTTTTGCCAGTCAAACCAAGAAATCATATACAATCCCATAGGGAGGGACCATAACTCAGTGACCAGGGGCTTCTCTACACCAGGGTTTTATCCCGCAGCTTCACCAGGGCTTCTGCTTCTGAATTAAGGTCGGCCCCTGTACATGGGCTGACACAGGCTGTTTTTTGGGGGGGGTTCTTTCTCTGCAAGTTCTGCATGTTTCATTATACAGCCACTAGATGGTGCTGTGGTATGGTACAATTACAGAAGTTCATGCAGCCATTAATGTGCTTCATTGCACTTCTAGAGAAAATGTCACACTTTTCCAATCTTTAAAAAGATCATAAAAGGTCACAGGAGAGGCCCTGGAGGTTGACAATGTCGTGTAAAGGACCCGCAAACTTCTGTGAGTGACCAATCACGAGCCCATGATAAAAGCCTTGTGTAGGGCAGCCCCAAGCCTCTGCTTTGCACCTAGAAAGTCTCAGGTTCAGTCCTTGGCAACATCTCCAGTTAAAATAAGGATCAAGCAACAAGTGATGGAGAAAACCTCTCTCTGCCTGAGACCCTGAGCACCTCTCCACCGGCCTAAAATCCTACATTTAAAACAGGGCTTTCTGTTTCCGTTTTAAATGCAGGATCACGACAGGCTCCCTTGACATGCGCTTCCTTCCCCGCTCCTTTTCCCCTTTATCCAAATCTTCCATGTTTCATTATACAGCCACTAGATGGCACTGTGGTCTAGCTCCTCTTATTGCGAGTTTTCCTTTTTTAAGAGGTAACTCAAGCAAAACTCAACTGGGGTAATTTGATAACTAATTATCTCCGATCTTTTCAAAAATGGAATAAAGGTCATTTAGTGCAGGAGACCCCCTGGAGGTTCACGACGGCATCTAAAGGACCCGCAAAGATCTGTGAGTGACCCATCTCAATAGCAGGATAAAAGCTCCATGGGAAGAAGCCCCCTTCTAGCCAGAACAGGCAATACTGGCCCAGCATCCTATGTACTTATTGGAACATTTTGTCTGCTGCTGGCAGGAAGGGGCAGAAAACCAGCGAAGGTGTTTGGAGAGGCTAAGAGCTCTGAAGCTGCCAGAGGAGGGCCTGTTAGCATGGCTTAAGGAAAGACAGAAGAGAAGCAGGGAAAGCAGGTGGCAGAGGCAGCAAAGAAAAGACGGAGGAGGAGGAGGATGCCGGGGAGAAGGACTGTCATGGCTTTACTTCTACTTTGTATCTTACATTTTTAATTTGTATTCCACCTAAAGAACTTTGGTTATTGGGCAGTTTAAAAAGTAATAAATGGAAAAAATACGGGTGAGGTAGAGGGGTTGGGGAAGCAAGCCAAGAGATTTTTATATCAGCAGTGCTGATCACGAAGAAGACCTCTGGATATCCAGCTAATGTACCCGGAAGACCCCAAAGGATTCCATCAAAGAAACAGCATGTATTAATCAGAAATAAGCAGAGGTTTATTTTTAAGACACACACTATTATTTACAAATCCACCACCCCTAAAACTCCTTAACACACACACACACACACACACACACACCCCGGCCCCCTCACTATACAGGATTCCCCTCCTCACTGTCTGGTGAGCTAGATAGCTCCCTGCGCCTCGCAAGGACCTTTTCTTTGAGGCTGTGGAACTGATCCTCACAGGGAGGCCTCTTCTGCCTGCCCGCACGGGTGGCAGGAGCAGAGCCGCGGCTATCAGCACGAGAAGACGCCTCTTGAGCTGCGTGGCCATTTCCCACCACGGCGTGCTGGTCCGGGTGCTCTGATTTTAAAATGCCACTTTGGGAGCAGGTCCTGCTGTTTCGAGATGTCCTTAGAGCAGGTCGTTTTTGCCCACTGGCTAGCATGACCACGTCTTCCTGCTTCATCTTTCTGGCAGATTGATATCTGAATTGCACTCGAATAATGGATTCCTTCTCCTTCCACTGTGATCTCCACTCTTTTCTTTGGGCTGTCCCTCGTGGGCCAGTGCATCTCTGCTCCCCACTGCTGGATGTCTGTTCCTCATTGCTCCATCTCTCTTCTCCACTGCTTGATAATCTCTCTGCTGGGCTGCCCATGTCCCTTTCTCTCATGCTGGATCCCAGTTCCCTGCTGTTAGATGCCTGTTTCCTGCTACTCGCTGGCCTCTCTGGGCTGTGGGTTCCCTGTCTCCTCTCCTCTTTGGCCCCAACCCAAAGGCCTGAGGCCTTGCTGTGGCAACTACCCCAGGCGAACTCATCATCATCTGGTCCCATGATCCTCTTTTCACTGTGGTTCACTCTGGAAGGTTCCCCCAGAAAGTGTTGGTTCGAGGCTGAGCTTATAGAAATGCCAGGCCTTCCATTGGATCTCATCCTTCCTGTTGGAAACTGCGGTGGTTTTGAAACATGAGTTCCAGCTGGTCTGTGGAGGGCACCCACCC
Source organism: Heloderma suspectum (assembly GCF_057233095.1). Classification (NCBI taxonomy): domain Eukaryota; kingdom Metazoa; phylum Chordata; class Lepidosauria; order Squamata; family Helodermatidae; genus Heloderma; species Heloderma suspectum. Next base: position 2,627,237 of record NC_139459.1, on the reverse strand, counting down.
ATCTCCCTCTGACACCTCCTTCCATGGCAGATTCCACAAGCCCATGGGAATTGGTCCTGGACTCCTGAGTCTCCCTCACCGGCTCTTCTTCCTCAGGACAGTCAAGAGTGGGAGCTCCATGCCTGTTCTTCTCCCTCCAGGAATGTCTCCCTCTGCCCTGGCTTTGCAGCCAGATAGGGAGCCCCTGCTTCAAGTACAATTTCCTCTCCAGGATTGAGCTAATGATAGACAGACCTGTGTCAGCAGTGTCCCTGCCAGAGCTGGAGGAGATGTTTCCTCCCTGGGGTCCCAGGAGGGCTTCCGCCTTTGGCCGCTTCATCTTTGGCCTCTTCCCTGCATTCTGGCCAGTGCTGCTTTCCTCTCCCTTCGCTGGGCTCTCGCGGCTGCTGCTGCAGACTTGGACACTGTCGCTGTCCCAGTCCCCTACTCTCTCCCACTCACATTCTGTGCTGAACTGGGACTGGTCCTCTGCTGGTGGGGGGCATGGCTTCAGGGGGTTGTCAGCTCGTGTCTGAGAAGCATCCTTGGTGGCTGGGATGCTGCTGCTCTCAGACTCCCTCTCTGAACCCTCGTCTTCTGCTTCTGACTGAAACCAATCGGATGGAGGGGCTGGCAGTTCAGTGCCTCCATCCAAAGAAGATACAGGTGAGGGCCGCTGGCTTGATTCTCCTGAGGCTTCAGAGCCCTCACCTGAGGCCTCCTGACCTTCGTCAGTGGTCAGAGTGCCTTCACAGCTGTGCTGCCCAATGTTGAGGGATGGAGGAGGTTCCAGGCCTGGGGGTGCCTGGTTCCCTTTGGCCCAGGCCCTTTCCTCTCCAGGATACCCTGCTGCAGACGTCTCTTGCCTTCTGTCTTTGAAGCTGGCACCACTTCCCTGGGCCTGCAAGGATGGTCCTCCGCTGTCCTCCCACAGCGGGGCAAGAATGGCCCTGCCCCCGTGTCCCTGGCTGCTCAGCCTCTCCCAGCGCGCTCTGCCTGCCCGCCTGGTCAGCCCAGCCGCCAGAGCCTCATAGGTGGCGTGTGAGGAGGTGACATGGGGAGGGAGCACCGAGGGGCCTGAGGCTCTCTGGAGGAGGCGTGTGCTGAGCAGGTGATTTGCTGTGACGCCTGAAGGCCTGAGGAGATCTTCCTGTACGATTTCCTGCCCCGGGAGAGAAATCCCTTTTGCGCTTTCTGCAGAGATGAAACTGGTATCCTCCTGGGTCTCATGATCTTCTGGAGATGCAGAGGGACTGGACCCTGTGTCCCTGGTGGCGGCCTCTTCCTGCTGCCTTGGGTGTGTGTCCATTTCACTGGGGAACACCGTGCCCCTCTGATAGACTGCTGTGCGACACGCACAGTGAGAGCAGATGACCTGCGTGCTTTCTGGGGACGGAGGTTTCCTCAGCCCTGCTGGGTGATGGGGTCTGTTCCATACTATTCCTTGGATGCTGCACTCCAGTTGCCAGGAAATTTTCTCTTTATCCCAAAGTGGCACTTCAAGGCATGCACTCGGAGTGGGCTCTGTGCTGCTGTCCACAGAGCTGAGCTCCGAGGAGTCAGGAACTGAGCTGGCCTCACAGGTGTCATCGCTGCACCAAGCACTCAGAGGGGCATGTGGCATAGTGCCATGCACCTGCAGTTCATGAGGAGTCCCCGAGTCTCGCTTTGGTGTCACCTTCTGCAAATGGATGTCCAGAGTAGATCTCAGCACAGGCTTGTCCCGTGATGCTCTTCCTTTAGGAGATGGGGTTCTTGCCATGTCCTTTTCAGGTTTCCCCTCCTGGCTGCCTCCTCCCCCTGGGACAGCTATGGAAGGATGAAGTTTTGGAGAAAAGGAGAAGGGGGGCTTTTCAGTGGGCACCCAAGAACTAATTCTCCCATCGTGACCCACTTGAAGGCACAGCTCAGTCCGATAGACTGGAGGCTTCTTTCGCAGGCCTGCTTGTGATCTCCGTTCCTCCTCTGCCAGGGATTGCTCTCCAAGTATTCTGTGTGGCTCAGAGCAGCTGTGAGCCCTGGAGTGTAGAGGAGGCAAGAATGCCCTCAGCAACTCCTGGACCCCCTTGGGAAGGCCCCCACTGTGGGCAAGAGCCTCTCTTCTGCGGTGGGCTGCCATGGGCTCCTTGGTGTCTTGCAAGGGGCTTTGGCCAAGGGCACCCCTTCCATCTGCAGCCTGTGGGCTCTCAGGGACACTCAGTCCCTTGGTGACCTGCAAACTCACCCTGGCACCTCTCCTGCCATCTTCTCCTGAGGCATTCGCTGTGACTGTGACCCAGGGTGGATGCTCACCAGTGCCTCTCGCTTCCTCTTCTGCTAAGGGGCTTTCCCTTTCGGGACTCCCTTCCTCCTCGGATGATGGGAACTCAGAAGTGAAGCTCACTTTCTCTGCAGCCTCTGAACTCTCGGCCAGGGTGCTTGTTTCCTCCGTAGCCTCTGGACTGTCAGCAGTAACAGCCACCTCCTCTTCCATCTCTGGGCTCTCAGGGACTATACTCTCTTCTTGACTGGCCTGTGCACTCTCGCCCAGAAGCCCCCTTTCTTCTCCCACCTGAGGACTGTAAGTGCCTTTGACCCATGGACACTCCATTTCCTCTCCAGCTGGGGGGCTTCTTCCGGTGACACCCCCTTCCTCTGCAGGCTGTGCGCTCTGTGACCCAAGGCTGCTCACGTCCTCTGCAGCCTGGCAGCTCCCAGAAGCAATGCTCCTGCCCTCCAGAGCCTGAGGCGACTCCCCAGTGAGACTCAACTCCTCCTCTGCCTGAGTATTGTTGATGACAATGTTTATTTCCTTGGCAGCCTGTGGACTCTCACTGACAGTGCTCACATCCTCTGTGGATGGTGGCCTTTTGCCACCAGAACTCTCATCCTCCGTGGATGGTGGCCTCTCCCCCGTATCCGCCACGGCAGGTGGGCTCTCTCCAGGTGTAGCAGCAGCAACAGCCTCCACCACTGATGTGCTCACGGCCAAAACACTCATCCCTTCTGCAGCCGGTGGGACCTCAGGCGCGATGTGCATGCCCAGGGACATCTCCAAGCTCTGGGAGGCCACACTCTCATACTTGGCATCCTGTGGACTCTCACTGACAGTGCTCACATCCTCTGTGGATGGTGGCCTTTTGCCACCAGAGCTCTCATCCTCCGTGGATGGTGGCCTCTCCCCCGTATCTGCCATGGCAGGTGGGCTTTCTCCAGCTTCAGCCCTTTTTGCCTCTGCCACTGACATGCCCGCAGCCAAAACACCCATCCCTTCTGCAGCCAGTGGGACCTCAGGCGCAACGTGCACGCCCAGCAATGCCTCCGAGCTCTGGGAGGCCACGCTCTCATACTCATAACCCTGTGGGCTTCCACCAGCAATGCCCATCTCCTCTGTAGCCTGTAGAGTCTCACTAGCCTCCTTTTCTGTGTCCTGTAGCCCAGCCATTCTGGCTTCTTCTGTGGCTTGCGGACTCTTGCTAATCATGGCTGCTTCTTCAGCCCCCTGTGGACTTTCTGTACAAATGCTCACTTCTTCACTGGCTTGTAGCCTCCTGCAAGTGATGTTTGCTTCCCCTGTGGCTTGTGGGCTCTGTAGACCAGTGGTGCTCACTTCCTCAGTGGCCTGTGGGCACTCAGAAGCAACATTCCCCGTGGTCTCTAGTCCAGCTGTGTCTATGACCTCTGTGGCCTGTGGCCTGTGATCAGTGATGCTTGCTTCCTTTGTGGCTTCTCTTTCATTGGTCTCTTCTTCTGCCATCTGTGGGATCTGGGTAGCCATCCTATCTCCTTTGATAGCCCATGGGCTCTCACTAGTGATGCTGACGGCCCCAGTAGCATGTGGGCTCTCACCTGCAATAGCCACAGCTTCCATCAATGGGTTCTTAGCATCAGCGCTCACTTCTTCTGTGGTCTGCGGGCTCCCTGAAGCAATGTTCTCATACTCCGTGGTCTGTGATCTTCCACTGCTCACTTCCTCTCTGCCTTGTGCTCTGTCATCAGTGGCGCTTGCTTCCCCTGAGGACTGTGGGACCCCATCAGTGACATTCATTTTCTCCTTCCTCTGTGTGGTCTTGAGATGGACACTGCCTTCCTCGGTGGTCTCTGAGCTCTCATCAGGCACTTCCTCTGTGGCCTGCTGGTTTTCCCCAGAGAGGCTCTTCCCTCCCTCTGCAGGTAGCTCCTCACCAGTGACATGGCCTCCCTTTTCAGCCTCTGGGCTCTCACCAAAGATTTCCCGTGTGGCCTGTGGGCTGACCTGTGCCCTAACTGGAGGTGGACAGAATGCTGTCAGGGATGTCTGCACCATTCCTGGCAGGCCCCAGTGGTGAGAGACTTTCTTGTGTAGGATATGGCATTCAAGAAGATCCCAGGGGACTATGGGGCCAGTCCCCTTGTCACCGAGGGATGCTGTTGCCACCGACCGCTCCTTGCACACCTCTCTCCTTGGCTTCTCCCTTGCCTTGCTTCCTCCTGGGGCCATCTGCTCTGGTCTCCTCCCTGTGGTGACTCCACTGGCCACTGGCCGGGCTGCCACAGTCTGGCCTGCCCCATTCAAGGCTGCACGGTATTGGCTAGGTAGGCCAACCAGGTCCTTCAGAGACTTGTGTTGAATGTTCGTCTCCACCTTACCCATTGCTTGCTTCTCCACAAAGGGCAGAAAGGTGCTTCTGGCCTTCACCTCACCGTAAAGGGGGACAACCTTAGGCAGAGGGTCGTTGCCCATGGACTGGAGCTTAATGCCGGCTGACTTTCTCCTGAGATGGGCCTTCAGTTTGCATATCCTTGCAAAGCTGAGGCGATCTGTGGCCAGGGATGTTTCTGGGGAGGCCTCTTTGGGAACTCTTTGGATCTCCGCTTCCTGCAGTGGGCTGGCTCCTTGTAGTGCCCTGTTTGCCGCCAGCCCATGTGAGAGGGTTTTCTCACCCACACATCTTGCAAGCCCTGTCGGCTTCTGATGGGACGGCTGTTTTCCGGGTGCCAGGACAGCAGGGGAGAAGGCACCTAGGGAGCTGTGGATTCTCTTTGGGAGGCCCCACTGCTGGTGGATTATCATCCTTTTTATGCTGTCCTCCAGGCCCTTTCGGGAAAGTGCAGGGAGGAAAGACGGTTCTTTGAGCTGGATTGTTATTTCCTGGCCTGCCCTCGGTGGAGGGTGGGGTGGCACAAGCACAGACAGGGCAAAGGCTTGCAGAGACCTTTGCACGGCGGTGGGCAGGCCCCACTGGCGCTGGAGTCTCTTCGCTGTGACGTGACGTCCGAGCGCCTCCTTCTCCTTGTCCTGCAGGAAAGGGACCTCCACCTCCTGGAAACAGATGCTCTGCTGGGTGATCAGGACAGGGGCATAGATTGCTGAGGACATTCTGGACATTGGCTGCAAGTGGTGGCTGGGCATACCCCATGCAAAGCTCAAATGCTTATGCTTTACATTCAGTTCCATCTGATTCACATGTCCTGGTGGCACAATAAGCAGAGAACTGGCTCTCTTTCGGGGACATTTCTGGCCAGCATGGAGCAATATGGGGAGGTGCCCCCTTTCCAAGGCACTGGCTTTTTCCTGAGACTGCCTCACCAGCCTGGGGTCCACCTCTAGGTGCATCTCAAGGTGTTTCTTGCTGAGGTGCCTCTCCATGTCCCTCTTCTGCTCTGAAGAGAAAGCATCAGTCATCCCCTTCCACCTCGGGGCCACTCGTCTCTTTCTCCTGCTAACTTCTGCAAATTCTTGACTGGGAGAAAGTGGAGTCTTCATCAGGGAGGCTGGTGACAGGAAGATCTTCAAGGCATTGAGGACCTGCTTAGGCAACCCCCACTGCCGCTGCAGCTTACACCTCTGAATATGGTGCTCCAATCGGGTCCGGGTGACCAGGGGAAGAAATAATAGCTCCTGCACCAGGATATGGACGCTGAGCTCTAACGTTGGGTGGCTGGGTCGCAAAGGAGCTTTGTGGCAGAAGCCCTCAAGGGACCTCTGGACAAGGAGTGGAAAGCCCCACCTGTGTTGAATCTGCTTCTTCTTAACATGCCATTCTAGGGCTTCTCTGGTCACTCTCTGAAGGAAAGGTGTCTGCACCTCCAGGAACTCGAGGCCAGCCCGTCTGTGCTTGGAGAACCGGGTGGGTGACTCAGGCACTGTTCCAGTGAGGGCCTCTGCGTACCTTGTGCTCAGCCCCCACAAAGAAGCCAAATGGTTGCGCTGGATAGCCAACCTGACCTGGTCCATCTCTTCTGTGGGCATGACAGACGGGGGAGAGCTACGAGGCTGCAGGGTCCCATGGCCAGAAAGGATCAGCTTGGGAAGCGGCTGTCCTAAACAGAGATGGGCAGGTGGCCAAGAGATCTGGGCAGCCATTGGGAGAGCCCCAAACTGGGCCTCGGTACATTTCTTAGCTAGATGAAGCTGCATCTTCCTCAAGTGCCTGAGCACCAGTGTCCCTGCCGCTCCTCCCCCTGCCCTGATCTCCTGCTCTGCGCACGTTGCTCCCATTGGCCAGGCTGCTGGGGCACCGCCGGAACGGCGCCCTACGGGGAAGCCTTTCCCACTCCGATTAAGAGGTGGCGGCCTTGGTGCTTCTGGCAAATGAACCTCAGCACCACCTCCTGGGCACAGCAGCCAAAGGGACCGCAGCACCCTCCCGGGCAACCCCCACTGCCGCTGGACATTCATCTTCTGGATATGGAACTCTAAGCAGCTGGAGATATTTGGGGAAAGGAAAGATGGTTTCTGTTGAATGACGTAGACAGAAATCTCAGTCTTTGGGGGGCTGGACAGTTGGGGAAGCTCTGGCACAAAGGCCTCCACTGATTTCTGGACAAGGGCTGGGAAGCCCCAAGTGTGATGGATCTTCTTTTTTGTGACGTGAACTTCTAAGAGTCCTCTCTCCTGCTCTGGGAGGAACAGAGTTGGTGCCTCTGAGAACTCAGTGCTGGTCCTTCTAGGTCCTGGAGGCTCAGAGGACAGCTTGGGCTCCATCCCACTGACAGCCTCCATGTAGTGTCTTCCCAGGCCCCACAGGGATGCCAGGTGGCTGTGGAGAATGGCCATTTCTACCTGCTCAAGTTCCCTAGCATGGAAGAAAGGCAAGGAGGAGGTCCGGGCCTGCTGCCGCATAAAGCCAGGAGGGATCGCCTTGGGGAGGTGTGGTCTTGAAGGGAGGGACCTCTGTGTCCAAGAGAGGCTGGCAACATCCGGAATAGCTTCTAGCTGTACCTCCATGTACTTCTTAGCCAAGTGGAGCTGTATCTTGTCCGTGAACTTGAGGCCCAGCACAGAGATGATGTGAGACTGCGGTGGGGGGGCAGCCATCAACTCAGTAGCTTTCCTGTCAGCTCCTCGTTCTGGGTACACAGAACTGACAACTGGCATCCCTGTGGGCTCAGAAAATGCCCCATGGCCAGAACAGCAGGGAAGACGTTTGCTGCACCCTGTCCTTTTCTTGCCAGAGGGATCTGTCCCAAACTCAGGGCAAAGAAGCTTGATGGACTGCAGAACCCTCTGGGGCAGCCTCCACTGTCGCTGGACCTGCATCCTGTGAATGTGGAATTCCAAGTGATGGTGGGTGCTTTGCGGGAGGAAGGAGGGCTCCTGCCTTAGGACCTGGACATGGATTTCAGCCTTCTGGAGGCTGGGCTGTGTGGGAGCCCTTTGCATGAAGCCATTCAGAGATTTCTGAATAAGACCTGGGAAGCCCCATTCATGTTCCAGCCTCTTCTTTCTGATGTGCAGCTCCAAGTCCTCTCTCACCTGGGCTTGGAGGAACAGAATCTGCTTGTCTAAGAACTCCACGTCAACTTCTCTGCATCTTAGAGGCTTCAGTGCACTCATAGCCTCCACGTGGCTCCTGCCCAGGCCCCACAGGGATGCCAGGTGGCTACGGCGAATGGCCATTTCTACCTGCTCAAGTTCCCCAGCATGGAAGAAAGGCAAGGAGGAGGTCCGGGCCTGCTGCTGCATAAAGCCAGGTGGGATCGCCTTGGGGAGGTGCGGTCTTGAAGGGAGGGGCCTCCGTGTCCAAGAGAGGCAGGCAACATCTGGAATAGCTTCTAGCTGTACCTCCATGTACTTCTTAGCCAAGTGGAGCTGTATCTTGTCCGTGAACTTGAGGCCCAGCACAGAGATGATGTGAGACTGCGGTGGGGGGGCAGCCATCAACTCAGTAGCTTTCCTGTCAGCTCCTAGTTCTGGGTACACAGAACTGACAACTGGGGGCTCAGAAAATGCCCCATGGCCAGAACAGCAGGGAAGACGTTTGCTGCACCCTGTCCTTTTCTTGCCAGAGGGATCTGTCCCAAACTCAGGGCAAAGAAGCTTGATGGACTGCAGAACCCTCTGGGGCAGCCTCCACTGTCGCTGGACCTGCATCCTGTGAATGTGGAATTCCAAGTGATGGTGGGTGCTTTGCGGGAGGAAGGAGGGCTCCTGCCTTAGGACCTGGACATGGATTTCAGCCTTCTGGAGGCTGGGCTGTGTGGGAGCCCTTTGCATGAAGCCATTCAGAGATTTCTGAATAAGACCTGGGAAGCCCCATTCATGCTCCAGCCTCTTCTTTCTGATGTGCAGCTCCAAGTCCTCTCTCACCTGGGCTTGGAGGAACAGAATCTGCTTGTCTAAGAACTCCACGTCAACTTCTCTGCATCTTAGAGGCTTCAGTGCACTCATAGCCTCCACGTGGCTCCTGCCCAGGCCCCACAGGGATGCCAGGTGGCTACGGCGAATGGCCATTTCTACCTGCTCAAGTTCCCCAGCATGGAAGAAAGGCAAGGAGGAGGTCCGGGCCTGCTGCTGCATAAAGCCAGGTGGGATCGCCTTGGGGAGGTGCGGTCTTGAAGGGAGGGGCCTCCGTGTCCAAGAGAGGCAGGCAACATCTGGAATAGCTTCTAGCTGTACCTCCATGTACTTCTTAGCCAAGTGGAGCTGTATCTTGTCCGTGAACTTGAGGCCCAGCACAGAGGTGATGTGAGACTGCGGTGGGGGGGCAGCCATCAACTCAGTAGCTTTCCTGTCAGCTCCTCGTTCTGGGTACACAGAACTGACAACTGGGGGCTCAGAAAATGCCCCATGGCCAGAACAGCAGGGAAGACGTTTGCTGCACCCTGTCCTTTTCTTGCCAGAGGGATCTGTCCCAAACTCAGGGCAAAGAAGCTTGATGGACTGCAGAACCCTCTGGGGCAGCCTCCACTGTCGCTGGACCTGCATCCTGTGAATGTGGAATTCCAAGTGATGGTGGGTGCTTTGCGGGAGGAAGGAGGGCTCCTGCCTTAGGACCTGGACATGGATTTCAGCCTTCTGGAGGCTGGGCTGTGTGGGAGCCCTTTGCATGAAGCCATTCAGAGATTTCTGAATAAGACCTGGGAAGCCCCATTCATGCTCCAGCCTCTTCTTTCTGATGTGCAGCTCCAAGTCCTCTCTCACCTGGGCTTGGAGGAACAGAATCTGCTTGTCTAAGAACTCCACGTCAACTTCTCTGCATCTTAGAGGCTTCAGTGCACTCATAGCCTCCACGTGGCTCCTGCCCAGGCCCCACAGGGATGCCAGGTGGCTACGGCGAATGGCCATTTCTACCTGCTCAAGTTCCCCAGCATGGAAGAAAGGCAAGGAGGAGGTCCGGGCCTGCTGCCGCATAAAGCCAGGAGGGATCGCCTTGGGGAGGTGCGGTCTTGAAGGGAGGGGCCTCCGTGTCCAAGAGAGGCAGGCAACATCTGGAATAGCTTCTAGCTGTACCTCCATGTACTTTTTAGCCAAGTGGAGCTGTATCTTGTCCGTGAACTTGAGGCCCAGCACAGAGATGATGTGAGACTGCAGTGGGGGGGCAGCCATCAACTCAGTAGCTTTCCTGTCAGCTCCTAGTTCTGGGTACACAGAACTGACAACTGGGGGCTCAGAAAATGCCCCATGGCCAGAACAGCAGGGAAGACGTTTGCTGCACCCTGTCCTTTTCTTGCCAGAGGGATCTGTCCCAAACTCAGGGCAAAGAAGCTTGATGGACTGCAGAACCCTCTGGGGCAGCCTCCACTGTCGCTGGACCTGCATCCTGTGAATGTGGAATTCCAAGTGATGGTGGGTGCTTTGCGGGAGGAAGGAGGGCTCCTGCCTTAGGACCTGGACATGGATTTCAGCCTTCTGGAGGCTGGGCTGTGTGGGAGCCCTTTGCATGAAGCCATTCAGAGATTTCTGAATAAGACCTGGGAAGCCCCATTCATGCTCCAGCCTCTTCTTTCTGACATGCAGCTCCAAGTCCTCTCTAACTTGGGCTTGGAGGAACAGAATCTGCTTGTCTAAGAACTCCACGTCAACTTCTCTGCATCTTAGAGGCTTCAGTGAATTCATAGCCTCCACGTGGCTCCTGCCCAGGCCCCACAGGGATGCCAACCGATGGCGCAGGATGGCCAGCTCCACCTGACCCACCTCTTCTGTACGTACAAAGGGCAGAAAGCTGCGGCGTGGTTCTGGGGCTTGTTGGCCAGGGGGCCCTAGCTTGAGGAGGGGTCGTCTCAAAGGGGGTAGCACGCATTGCCAAGATTGTCTTGCAACTGCTGGGAAGATGCCCACGTGCACTTCCACACACTTCTTGAGGAGGAGGAGCTGCACCTTCTCCTGAACCTTGGACCCAGATGTGCAGAATAGCCGAGTCTTGGGCAACGGAGAAGCCGTTGTCCTTGAAGCATCTAACTCTTCGGACAATTTCCAACCGCTTCTTTCTGGTGGTGGCAGACGTGGCCCTGCAGCGTTCTCCCCCATGACTGCGGCCTCAAACGTCAGGCCCAAAGGCTTCAGGGACTGGAGGAGCTTCCTGGGCAAGCGCCACTGCCGACAACGCCACATGGCTTGGATATGTTGCTCCAGACTGTGACGGATCCCGGCAGGAAGGAAGGAGAGTTCCTGCTGCGTGGTCTGGATGGGCATCCTTGCCTCAGGGCAGGGGCGCAGAGGAGCCCCATGCATGAAGCCGGCAAGCGACCCCTCAGCAAGGCCTGGGAGGCCCCACCCATGCTGGATCCTCTTCTTCTTGATGTGCAGCTCTAAGTCCTCCCTGTCCAGGCCTGAGAGGAGCAGCATCTGCGCCTCTGGGAATGCAAAGCCTGCCTCACCAGCTGCCTCCATGAGGCCTGGCTCCAGCCCCCACTGTGATTTCCTCTGGCTGTGCTGCAAGGCCCACTCAGTCTGGCTGCCATCCTCTGTTTGGATGGAGGACAGCAAAGTGCATGGGAGATGGCCAGCTGCAAACTCTGGGAGCAGCAGCCTCAGAGACCCAAGCATCCTCCTGGGCACCCCCCACTCGTGTTGCTGCTTCATCCTCTGAATATGGCGCTCCAGGTGTGTGCAGGTGTGCCAGGAGAGGAACGCTAACTCCTGGGGCAGACTGTGTATGCAGACCTTGGTCTTCTGGCGGGCAAGCAGTGCAGGTGCTCCTTCCATGAAGCCCCTGACTGACCTCTTGGCGAGGGCTGGGAAGCCCCACTCATGCTCCAGCCTCCTTCTCCTGAGGTGCAGTTCCAGAGCTCCTCGGTCTTGCTGCTGGAGGAGCAGCATCTCTGCTTCCGGAAACACAAAGGCAGCCACCCGTCTGGGTCTGAGCGGCTGCAAGGATGGCTTGGGGATGCTCTCACCCAGAGCCTCCGTGTGGCGGGTGCCCGGCCCCCAGAGGGACATCAGGGTGCTGCACCGCAGGGCCAGCTCCATCCGGTCGACGTCCTCCAGGCGCTGAAAGGGCAGGAAAGGGCTGCGTCGCTGCAGGTGCCTGTGGCCAGGGGAGATCTGCTTGGGGAGGGGCTGGGTCAGCAAGGCCGATGTGTGCTGCCAAGAGAGTCTGGCCAAGGTGGAGGAAATTCCCAGCTGCGCCTCCACACATTTCTTGTCCAGGTGGAATGCCATCTTCTTCAGGACTTCGGGCTGCAGCCTGGGCTCCCCCCAGGGCTGAGATGGGGAAGAACCTGCCACTGTCCTTGGTGTCCTCGCCCCACACCCTGTGCCTGCGATGCCCACCATCTCCGGGCAGAGCAGCCTGAGGGATGCAAGGACCCTCTTGGGAAGGCGCCACCACTGCAGCATGGCTCTTTTCAGCACACTCCTCTCTAGCTCTTGAACGGTGGCAGTGCTGAGGAAGGAGAGTGGGGCCCGGAGGACAACCACTTCCATGTGCTCAGCTGCCTGCAAGCGGGGGGCCATGGGGAAAAACGCCTGCAGGGACCTCTGGGCCAGGCTTGGCAGCCCCCAAGTATGCTGAAGCCGCCGCCTCCCCACATGCCACTCGAGCTCGTCCCGGGTTGCCCGGGCGACGAAGGGGGTCTCTGTCAAGGTGAAGGCAAATGCGGGGCTCTTGCTGGGAAAGGCAGGGGGAGAGGGGGCCTGGGACGTGGCACCCAGGAGCAGGCAGGCGAGAGACTTTGCGTGGAGCGTGGGCAGCCCCCACCTGTGAGTCAAGTCTTTGTGAATGATGTTGAGCTCAACGCGGCCCAGGACAGCCTGCTCCATGAAAGGACGCTCTGGGGATCGTGGCTGCTGGGCTTTCCCCCCAAGCGGGACAACTTTAGGAAGGCTCTGTTTCCCGGCGGGATGATCAGGTGCCTGAGATAGGTGAAACGCAGGGCCAACCAGACCCAGCTGGATCTGAAGGGCCTTTTTGGCCACGTGTCTTCTCAGCGCTGGATGTCGGTGGTGCGCTGGGCATTGCCTCCCCAAGGGACTTGGTAGCCCCACAGGACAAGGCCCCCTGAGAATCGCCTTCCCCTGGGCAGGCACCAAGGCCTTCTCCCCATCTCTGGACGTCTTGACCAGTGAGGGTGGGCCTGGCATGAATGCGTGGAGGGATTCCATGACCCGCCTGGGAATGCCCCATTGCCTCTCTATGCTCTTGCGCTTGACGTGGTCGTCCAGCTGCCTCTTGATCTCCAAGGTGAGGAAAGACAGGGCGCTCCTGAAGAGCACGCGCACTTCCACCAGGAGGCCCAGCGTGGGAGCAACACGGGCTGCTACTGTGGGTGGCGCGGCTGGGAGGAATCGCTGCACGGATCGCTGCACAAGACTGGGATGGCCCCACTGGTGCTGGACCTTCTTTCTGACCACGTGGGATTCGAGGTGCTGCCGTTCAGCATGGGGCAGGAAGCGCGTTTCCGCAGGGCCACACTCCACCGTGGGGCGCCTCCGAGGGGGAGCGGCCAGCCGATCACGAGCATTGGGCGCAATCTCGGACAGGGACTGCACACACAGTGCAGGGAGGCCCCATGAGACCTGGATGCACTTGCTCCTAACATTCATCTCCACACAGTCCGCCTTCCTCCGCAGGCCCAGGCTGGGGCCGCTGCGCCACTGAGGGCAGCACCTGCACCGCAGGATCAGCTTGGGCAGAGGCGCCTTCCTCTCCCCGGGGGCAGCCGTCATCTGGGAAGCCTTCACCCGTGTAGGAAACATCTCCTGCCCGACCTCAAAGGACTTCTTCCCAACATGAACCCGGAGTTTGGTTTGGAAACGAGGAGGCGGCTTTAGGGCCTTGTCCCCAGCTGCGGAGGCAGGGTGGGGCGCCTGCGGGTGAGGATCTCCCACCCTCCGACCCGGGGGTCCACCTGGGCCCTCCTTGCGGAACGCAGGCAACGCCCCGCTGGCAGCAGAAGCGCCCACCTTCATGTGCCTGAGGGCCGCTTGGGCTTTCCTCGGCAGCCCCCAGCGCTGGATGCGGAGCACCTTCGTCATGTGCTGCTCAAGTCTCCTCCTGACTGCCACACGCACGAAGGGCAGAACCTGAGGCCTTGTCACCACCACCACTTCCCTCTTCGGGGGCCATCGAACAGCGGAACGGGGAGCGAGAGGCAATGTGGCCCTGAGCGACCGAAGGACGACGCAGGGCAGGCCGAGGCCATGCTGCGCTCGCTTCACAGTCCAGTGCCTTTCCAAGGCAGCTCGCACAGCGCCAGCCACAAAGGGAGTGGCCATGGCAGCAAAGCCAGTCCTCTGAGACTGGCTCCCGCCAGACGGGATTGCAGAGGCGGCGTTTGGGGTCCAACGTGGGAAACGCCACCTCCATTTGGGAGGGGAGCATGTGCCCTGCCCGTCTTCATCCTGGCTGTCAGAAGAAACACACATCTCACTCAGAGAGGAGCCTTCATGGGTGTCTTGCTGGAGCTGGAAGCTTTGATGGTGGCCCCTCGAAGGGAAGCCAATGGATGACTCAGGCAGGCCAGAAGAAAGGCGGCTACTTAAAGACAGCACAGATATGCTGGAAGAGGAGCTGAGGAGGTCTCCCATGGCCCCATGCTTGCCACTTCCACTGTATCCCTTTGCATTACAGGTGGCCTGAGGACAACTGGAGGGACGACCCTCATCACGCTCACTGTGGATCATGGTGGCCTGCAGAGTGGAACAGAGTAGCTTCACCCTCTGTTGCTCGTATCTGGAAGATTGTTGCCCCTTCTTCGATAATGCTGCTGCTTCTGGGCCTGGTCGGTGGAGGGGGCCACGCTTAGGGGCAGGCTCACTGGTGCTCCGTGGATAGGAAGCACGGTCCCTCAGAGCAGCAATGGGTGGCAGGCTGGAGCGCTCCACGTAAGAGGTGGTGGGCAGCGACGGCTTTTGTAAAGCAGGAAACCCAGGGATCAGTTTTTGGATGTGCACCAGTTTCGCAGCCTCCATAGCTGCACGTGCACATAAGGGGCAGGCCACATTGTCACACAGCAAGTTGCGGATGGAGATGCAGCAACTGGCTCCATCTTGTGGCTGGTGAAGCTGCACTTCTCTCTCTGAGACACCGGGCCCTGCAAGAGAAAGGGAGGCGCCTGTCAGGTTCCCTCCATCTCCACAGTAGGGTGGAGCCCCTTTCCTGCAAGGGTGCAAGGCGGGCGAGCATCGAGAGCAACACAGAAGGACAGAACCGCCTCAGGGTGCTCTAAACAACCACATGGATGAAAAGCCCGATGCATGTTGGCCTCTTGCTCTTTTGTTAGGCCTTCGTCAAAGGGCTGTAATAATACAGATATAGAACATGAAAGAGACAACACAGATAATACATTTTGTACTTAAAATATACTTCCTAAATAGGGACAGTCGCTGGTAGCTGTAGTGCAGTCCAGATATGAGAAGACCTTGAGTGAATTACCCTGGCATGGCAACACCTGTAAAATGAAACCCCGAGAAAAAAACTTGTCTAATAGTATAAAAAATATAGCCTTCAGCACATCCTTTCTAGTCAACAGTGTTTACAGCACAAGACAACCTGCTGACAAATCTCTGCAGACATTGTAACAAGTGAGTATGGAACATTTTAACTGTTTTATAATGTTTACATACCAGGTGGCCCAAAAGTAGGTATACAGTTGTCTAGAATGTTGATGGGAGGGGGAGAGAACGTGTGAGTAGAAAATGTGTCGTAGTGTGTGTCACAGTGTTCTGGACAGGTTCGAGGAAAGTTGCAACGTTGATGGAATACATTTCAAGCACTTACGAGATTAAACAGTGTATATGTTTACCAGTGTAGTGTAGTGGTGAGAGTGACGGACTGGGAGCCGGGAGATCCGGGTTCTAGTCCCCACTTGGCCATGGAAGCTCACTGGGTGACCTTGGGCCAGTCACAGACTCTCAGCCCAACCTACCTCACATGATTGTTGTTGTGAGGATAAAACGGAGAGGAGGAGGATAATGTAAGCCGCCTTGGGTTCCTTGCAAGAGGAAAAAAGGCGGGATATAAATGCAATAATAAATTTTATATATGTATATATATACACACACACACGCACACGCCTTGTCTGCAATATGCCTTATTAACAATTTATGTGAAGTAATGAAATGGTTTTAATGTCGAAATGCATGCACAGGCCCTGCTTGCAATGTGCTCTTTGAATTGTTAAAAGATATATGTAAATATTTCTGTGTTGTCTCATTCATGTTCTCTCTCTCTCTCTCTCTCTCTCTCTCATTACAGCCCTATGAAGAAGGCCTAACAAAATAGCAAGAGGCCAAAACATGTCCAGCTTCTCATCAATATAATCATTTATAGAGTCCTGAGACTATTCTCTCCTTTTCTGTTGCCTTTCATGCAAAGAACATACACACCCACAGACCTGACATGCCTAGGGTAGTTTTTTAACCCTAGCAAGCAAGGCTTGGGCAGAAATGTATCCAAAGACAAGTTACAGCAACACTGATTTATCTCTCCATACAGCTCGAGAAAATGCTGCCCACAGGAAATGGAGGAGAGCAGATACAATTCTGGGTGGGCTGATGGTTAACATTTAGAACTGGAGACTGGGGGTGCATAAAGGAAGAGTGGATGGGAGCGCTGAAAGACTGGGGCGGGGTATTTGGTTGCACCAGAACATTTGGGAGTTATGGGGGGTAGGTTGTAGCAAGACACTTCTTCTGGTTTCTTTTTCCCCATCTGGGTGTTCTAGCACTGGAACGTCCTGCCAAGGGAGGTTGTGGACTTGTCCTCTTGGAGGCTTTCAGAAGAGAGCTGGGCCAGCAGCATCTGCCAGGCATGCTTCTAGTACAAGGCAGCCTCCTTTGGGATGCAGGGCCTGGGGTGGGCTAGATGACCCCCTGGATCCCTTCCAATTCTATGGTCCTCTCTCTTCTCTCTGGAGGGCCTACCCAGCACCTTGCTGAAGAATGGCTTTAACCCTTCGGCAGCAACTCTGGTGTGTACACACACAACCTCAGCTGTACTCCCCTTCTTCAAACATGTTCCCTCTTAACCCCTACCAGTAAGGAGGAGGTCTTCTTGGCTCCCAGCCCTCCCCGCCTCCATTCCTACTTAGCTATAAAGATCTACACATTTATTTGGAACACCTAAGCACAGGAGCAGCATGTATGTTTTTATGCTAGCTCAGGAGAGGGAACAGGGTCTTTTTACACCTCCACCAGCCCCAAAGAAGCAGCAGTAGATGCCGCTAAGAGACCTTGTCTGGGGAACTGAGCAGTGAGGTGGGGTTCCGACCTTCTGGGTTGGTGGGCACATTTGGAAACCTGCAAGTGTGGTGGATGCTCTCACAAAATGGCTGCCACGGGGGCTTGCCTGTTCATAAAATGGCCGCTACGGTGGGGATGGCTGGTCACAAAACACTAATTTCCCAGAAGGCAAACTGGTGAGGCTAAACAAAAAATAACAAGCCCAAGAACTCGTAAGTCCAAGGTAGAGGTGGGGTCTGAGCTCCAAAACCAAAGCCACTTTTTAGAACCCAAGACGGTGCTGGGGGGTGCCTTTCCCTTTGCAGTATGCCGGCTTCCCTGGTAATTTTTTCATCTTTAAAAACAGAACAAGATCAGGAGGGCAGGGAGCCTGGTGGGCACCAAGAGAGGTATCTACGGGCACACTAGAGCCCACAGTCACCACATTGGATACCCCAGTACTATAGCCACACAAGGCCCTAAACCAAGGCCTTCAGGCAGTCATGAATCTTCACAGCTTGAGTCATGAAGCCATTTGCACTTAGACCTCTTCCACGATGGGCAAAGTTCCCAGCTGGCTGGCTGTCAGCTGGCCCTACTAACTGGTAGGGCTGGTTTTCCAACTGCTGGATTGGACAGCCAAACTGTTTTTTGTTTACTTGGCTCTACTGATACTCAAATAGGCTATCTTAAATGTTCATAGACGAATGAATGTGTGCAGTTGGATCGTGCCTGCTTTTTTTCTCCCAGGAGAGAACGAAGAGCAGGCCAGTGACTTTGTTGGGACCAAGGAAAATGCCAAGAAGTAATGAGCAAGCTTTGGAGTTCTCCCCTACCTTTCTTTGGGATCGACGTTAAGCAAAAGAAGAAGTGGGGCAGGGGGGAGAGAAAGAAAGGAAGCTGGGCAGGGGGCTGAAGCCCAAACATCTGGCTCTGCTTCTGGATGCCAGGGCTCCTAGGGGTCACCCGCTCTTTGGGGATCTTTCCACAGAGACGCCGTATGCTGAGCCATGCGGCCGAGATGCAGCAGCACTGCAAGGCTGACCCGCTCTTTCCAGACTGCTCTTTCTCTCACACTGCTCCTCCCTTGCCACATGGCTTATCCCTGACGGCTTTTCCAGCTCATTATTTTTTTCCAAAGAAGAAATATACTAGAGGGATACAATTGCAAAACCAAACCAAACAAAAAAGCTAACAAAGTGTACAGCTTAATATAACAACTCTTTCTCTAAGACGCCTAAAAGGCACAAAGAGCTCTCCACTTTAGCAAAGCCAAAAGCCAGCCCATCCCTGTTTCCTCCAAAATGATCTAAACAAAAGTCATTCTGCTTGGAAAGGATCTCACAAACTCTGACCTCTCTGAGATTGATAGAATTGGCTGTTTTCTGCATAACTGTGACATCCCTCATCCTCATTCATTAAGTTTAATATCTGGCATTTTAGCAATTTTCCAAAGTTGCGTACCGGAGGGAGCATGCCTATGTACATCAGTGGCTGGGGAACATGGGCGGGAGGGTGCTGTTGCGCTCATGTCCTGCTTAGGGTTTCCCGTGGGTAGCTGGTTGGCCACTGTGTGAGCAGAATGCTGGAGTAGATGGACCCTTGGTCTGATCTAGCAGGGCTCTTCTGAGTTTCTTATGTTCTCATGTGCTGAACATTTCTTGATGGTGACTGTTTGATTTTGAATAAGGTCCTTTTTAAAAACATATTCCTGGATGTTGAAAGTGTCCTAATTTTCTGGGTAAATCTTAGAGCAGGAGTGGGTAACACTTTGGGGCCAAATGATCCCCCGCCTAGCCCTTGTGGGCTGGATGACACCTAGGGGCGTGGCCATGCCCCTGACATCACCCTGTCCTTTGCTGAAGTGCTGGCTGTACCTCCAGGCCTTCACAGAGGGCAGACTTCCCCTGGCTGGGGAAACTTCAGAGGATCCATCCTAAATCCACTTCAGTTTTATACAATCATCCAGATGGGTGAAAGGGGGCAGAGAGAAGGATAAAGAGCATTGTTCTTTGCACCTTTTCTCCCTCGCTCATAATGCCAGAACCCAATGGGCTCATCCAGTGAAGCTCATTGGCAGGAGATTCAGGAAAGACAAAGGAAAGACTTCTTCACACAGTGAATAGTTGTGTGAATTCATTGCCACAAGAGGGTCTGTTGATGGCTAGCATTTGCAATGGCTACATATTACCTTCAGTATCAGAGGAAATTTGGCTCTGGATACCAGATTTAGAGCACAAGCAGAAAGGTGCTTAACTGCTCTCATGTCCTTCTTCTGGGCCTCCCACTGGTGCTTCTGGTTGGCCATTGTGGGAAACAGAGTGCTGGACTTGATAGGCTTTGGGTCCAACAACTCTTCAGGATTCTTCTTAGGTGCTTAGGGTCATTGCTTAATCCCTTCAGGGGACTCTCTCTTTTCCTACTGTTTTTCCTTTTACACGTGGATTTTAAATGATTTTTTAAAATTCGTGTTTATGATGTTTTATTGCATTTATCTTATTAAAGCAACCTGAGCAACAGATGACGGGGCGTGCCTGCACACTATAAAAAGCCCCTGTTAATTATGAAATGCTGACAGCAAGCTCAGGGCTTTTATAGATCACACAGCTGAGTCAGTTCCTGCCTCACGGGCTCACCTTCTTCTTCGGCAAGGGCTGGCCGGGGCTGGCCTCTAGCTCCCGAACGTTGGTCCTGCCAGGAAGAAAGGAGACAGCAGTGAGTCAAAAGGGAGGGTGCCCTGGAACCGCCTCCTCGCCACAGCCACAGGTTACGGACCCCACGTGCAGGTGAGATGCTAGGTGCCTCACAGATCAAATGTGTTTAAAAAATGAAATCACCTTGAGAAACTAAACGCTGAGCCTGATCCGGCAGGCTCTGCAGGATTGACAAACGAGGAATTGGAGGCTTAAAAAAAACCGGCGGCAGCGAGCAAGGACAACTGCCTGCCCCTTCAATGGCTCAACAGTTCACCTGCACCTGAAACTTTGAAAGGGAAGAACCCAGGCAGGTCTTCCTTGGGAGGGAGTTCCAAAACCTGGGTGCCACAGAACAGAAGGCCCTGTCTCCTGTAACCACCCTCATACATCAGACACTGGAGGATACAAAGGTGGCCTGAGCCATCAGGCTAGTTCATATAGGACTAGACGCTCAATGAAATTTCCCCCCTCCCCTTCCCGCATCACAGCTGGCCCTCAGGACCCTCCCATCTTCCTTCTCAAGTCACACACATTGACTGGTCGGGCTCTTCTGTCGGAGGACTGGCCAAGGGCCTCATTTCTCCTCCTTGTGCTAGCTGCCACATGCAAAGGCCCACGGTCCCCGCCACCCAATGGCCAAGAGCACATGCCCAAGGGCTAGGAGAAGTCTTCCCTCCAGCCACGCATCAAGGGCCCTCATGCCTCCCTCTCCTCAGAGCTATGCGCCAAGGCCACCATCCCTGTCCAAATCTCCCAAGGCTGGCAGGTCTTTGTTGGTTCCGGCCATCTCACTAAGATGCACTTGTGGAGCATGACATGGGACTAGGGCAGAGCATAGCGTTGCTGCCCTGTGAACTCTCCCTGAACACTCAGGATTCCAGCAAACATTACAAGAACCAGAATGTTTTTATCTTTAGGGTATACTTGAACATCACACCGTATCTTGCTCCCACATAATCAAAAAGGGGGGCTGCCTTTTTGCCTTATAAAATGTTCTTCTGGGAAGGCAGATTTTGTTCACACTTGGGGTGTGAATGACCACCCTATATGGGCACAGACGTTTCACTCCGGGCCAGATTGCCTAGTGACCCAAAGCGAGATGAGAGAGGGCACATGATCCACTGCTGTATACAGAGTCAACCTCTCGGTCATAAGAACACCAGAAGCGCCCTGCTGGATCAGACCAAGGGCCTATCTGGTCCAGCATTCTGTTCACACAGTGGCCTACCAGCTGTTGACCAGGAAGCCACAAGCAGGATACAAGTGCGACAGCACCCTCCTGCCCATGTTCCCCAGCAACTGGAATACACGGGCACACTGCCTCCTGTAATGGTGGTAGCACTTTGATAGACTTGTCCCACAGGAATTTGTCCAACCCCCTTTTAAAGCCATCAAAGTTGGTGGCCATCACTATAACTTCTGGTAGTGAATTCCATAGCTGTAACTATGTGCTGTGTGAAGAAGGACTTCCTTTTAACTGTCCTGAATCTCCCCCCAGTCAGCTTCATGGGATGACCTCATGTTCTAGTATTATGAAAGAGGGAGAAAAATGTCTCCCTATCCACATTCTCCACACCATAATAATTTTATACAACTCTATCATGTCTTCCCTTCCCCGCCTTTTTTCCAAGCTAAACAATCCCAACTGTTGTAACCTTCCCCCATAGGGGAGATGCTCCAGCCCCTTTATCATTTTAGTTGCCTTTTTCCAGCTCTACAATATCCTTTTTTAAGTGTGGCAACCAGAACTGGACATAGTATTCCAAGTGTGGCCGCATCACAGATTTGTAGTTCCAAAGAAGGGCAACGCCAAAGAGTGTTCAAACTACCGCACAATTGCGCTCATTTCACATGCCAGCAAGGTGATGCTCAAAATCCTACAAGCTAGGCTTCAGCAGTATGCGAACCGAGAACTACCGGAAGTACAAGCTGGGTTTCGAAGAGGCAGAGGAACTAGAGATCAAATCGCCAATGTTCGCTGGATCATGGAGAAAGCAAAAGAATTCCAGAAAAACGTCTATTTCTGCTTCATTGACTACGCTAAAGCCTTTGATTGTGTGGATCACCACAAACTGTGGCAAATTCTTAAAGTGATGGGAGTACCAGACCACCTTACCTGTCTCCTGAGAAACCTGTACCAGGGTCAAGAAGCAACAGTAAGAACCAGACATGGAACAACCAAGTGGTTCAAAATTGGGAAAGGAGTACGACAAGGCTGCATATTGTCACCCTGCTTATTTAACTTATATGTAGAGTACATCATGAGAAACGCCGGGTTGGATGAATCACAGGTCGGAATTAAGATTGCTGGGAGAATTATCAACAACCTCCGATATGCAGACGATACCACCCTAATGGCAGAAAGCGAAGAGGATCTCAAGAGCCTCTTGTTGAGGGTGAAAGAGGAGAGTGCAAAAGCTGGTTTGAAACTCAACATTAAAAAAACGAAGATCGTGGCATCTGGCCCCATCACTTCCTGGCATATAGAAGGGGAAGAAATGGAAGCAGTGACAGATTTTACTTTCTTGGGCTCCAAGATCACCGCAGACGGTGACTGTAGCCATGAAATTAAAAGACGCTTGCTCCGTGGGAGGAAAGCTATGGCAAACCTAGACAGCATAGTAAGAATGACGGACAAAGACGGACAAAGGTCCGTCTAATCAAAGCTATGGTTTTCCCTGTAGTAATGTATGGCTGTGAGAGCTGGACTATAAGGAAGGCTGAGCGCCGAAGAATTGATGCTTTCAAACTGTGGTGCTGGAGAAGACTCTTGCGAGTGCCCTGGACTGCAAGGAGGTCAAATCAGTCCATCCTAAAGAAAATCAACCCTGAGTGCTTATTGGAAGGACAGATACTGAAGCTGAAGCTCAAATATTTTGGCCACCTAATGCGACGAGAAAACTCTCTGGAAAAGACCCTGATGCTGGGAAAGACTGAAGGCAAAAGGAGAAGGGGACGACAGGGGATGAGATGGCTAGATAGCGTCACCGATGCAATGAATATGAACTTGAGCACACTCCGGGAGAGAGCGCAGGACAGGAAGGCCTGGCGTGCTATGGTCCATGGGGTCACGAAGAGTCGGACACGACTGAACGACTGAACAACAACAACGAAGTATGATATTGGCAGTTTTATTCTCAATCCCTTTTCTAATTATGCCTAAAATGGGGTTTGCCTTTTTTACAGCAGCTGCACCCTGGGTTGACATCTTCACTGAGCTGTCCACCACAACCCCAAGATCTCTTTCCAGGTCAGTCACTGCTAGCTCAGATCCCATCAGGCTATACTTGAAGTCACTTCAAAGCAAACACCTGAAGCTTCGAAGTTATGGCAGCCAGTTAATCCTAGTGATCTCCTGGCTATATCACATCGCACCAAATTATGCCTCAAGACATGAATATAAATGGTCCTTTTCAGGACCCCATGACAAAGAAACTTGGTCCTGTTACCAAGATTTGCCAGATTAATATAGAAGGAATAAGTAGGTCTAAGTGCCAAGTCCTATAACAGATTCTAGCAGATAACGACATTGACGTAGTTGCAGTTCAGGAAACTCATGCTGAGAATGTGGACCAAATCAGACAGAGAGGCAGGATCCCTGGCTACGACTTGCTGGGAGCAACATACCACCATGCTTATGGAGTGGCAATGTATGTAAGGTCGTCAACTGAAAATGCCCAACTGTGCTCAGCCTCTAATCTCAACAATATACATGAGGTAACTGTAAGAATAGGGGAATTACCAATAACTAACATATATAAACCCCTGGCTATTAATTGGCCCCCACAAGCTATACCTCTTTCTCCACATCCAGCTGTTTACCCTGGAGATTTTAATAGTCATCATACTCAGTGGAAGTACAGTGAAACTGATGAAAATGGTGAGGCACTTGTAAATTGGGCAGATGACAACAGCTTGTATTTGATATTTGACGCAAAGGACAGAGGGACATATAAGTCAGCAGCTTGGAGAAAGGAATACAACCCTGACTTGTGTTTTGTGACCACCAACGAGGAAACACTGCCAGTGAAAACCTCTCGACTGGTACTAGCAGACTTCCCTCATGGCCAGCACTGCCCGATCCTGATTGAAATTGTACAAGTATATCTCTGGTGTCATCTTTTCCCCGCCCAAGGTGGAATTTCAAGAAGGCAAAATGGGATGTATTTACTGAAAATCTAGACAAATGCTTCAGCTGGATCTCAGTGAAATTGATGAAAATGGGTCTGTTTCCTGCCTCCCAGCTGAGAAGAGCAGAGAAAGCTGCTCCAGGCCCCTAACATTTTTTTTCTTTTTCAACAAACTTTTTTTTTTCATTTATTTGTCTTGTAACACACACTTCCAAACCAGTGGGACTCTGCTTTTAACCTCTACTGAGCAGAGGAGCAGGTACAAGCTAGTCTAGAACAATCACAAAGCTAGCCACAAAGACGGAATAGGGGCTATGGAAGGACAAGACTCTCCAGTGGTGGTGACCTGCAAGGTGTGTGCAATGTTTGTTTTCTTGCCTGAGAACAGCATGGCGTACACCTGCAACAAGTGCAAGGTGATCACGCTGCTGGAAGAAAAAGTAAGTGGACTGGAGCGGCAACTGTCAACCCTCCCGGGAATAAGAGAACACAAAGAGTTCTTGGACAGCATGGGGGAACTACAGCAGCAAAGGAAAGACCAGAAGTTTGAAGAGCAACAGCAAGATGAGGCAGAAGTGGGAAATGCTGAGGTGAGGAAAAATGGAGTGGAGGATACTCCGTGGAAAAGGGTGACAGTTAGGAGAAGAAGAACTAGATGCCACTCTGCACCAGTGGAAGCAGTGGAGCTGTGGAACCGATTCCAGGTACTTGAGGATGAGAGTGGAGGACAGCCTGCAGAGGAAGAATCACAGGGGAACCTGCATGAGAGTGAGCAAGAGGCTGAAGGTCAGTCAAGCAGAGGCAATGAAACCCAGGCCTACAAGAAGAAGAAGAGAAGAGTGGTAGTAGTGGGAGACTCCTCATAACTCCTTATTCCTGACTTGTGTGGCGGATAACTTCCTCCCACAGAAAGTAGAGGAAGGAACTAGAGGATCAGCTATCCTTGACTTGATCCTAAACAACAGAGATGACTTAGTGGAGAAAGTAGCAGTTACAGGAACTCTGGGGGAAAGCAACCATGTTGTACTTCAGTTCTTGGTTCTAAGGGAAGCAAAACCCGAGTGTAGTCAAACGCGTACCCTGGATTTTAGGAAAGCTGATTTTAATAAACTCGGCACAATGATCAGTAAGGTCCCATGGCAAGCAACGCTAACGAGAAAAGGAGTCCAAGATGGGTGGGAGCTTTTAAAAAAGGAAAATCTCAAGGCACAATCACAAACAATTCCAACAAGAAGAAAAGGTGGAAGACAACAGAAGAAGCCAATGTGGCTTCACAAAAAGCTTAGAGATGACCTGAAAACAAAAAAGGACACGTATAGGAAGTGGAAAGAAGGCCAAGTAGCAAAAGGAAGAGTACGGGCCAGAATTGCAGGGATGGCGTCAGGAAGGCTAAAGCTGAGAATGGGCTGAGGTTAGCGAGGGAGGCTAAAAGCAACAAAAAGCCTTTCTTACGATACACGCATAGTAAAAAACAGAAGAAAGAAATGGTGGTTCAGTTATTTAATAAGGATGGCAAAATGATAACAGATGACAAAGAAAAGTCAGAGGTGCTCAATTCCTAATTTGGCTCAGTCTTCTTCCAAAAGAAGGTCTATGACCCCCTGGCAAAGGTGAAGTACAGGCTGAAGGGGCAGGATTGCAGCTTGAGATCGATAGGCATATGGTCAAGGAACACCTAATTGCTTGGAATGAGTTCAAATCTCCAGGGCCAGATGAACTGCATCCTAGAGTAATAAAGGAACTGGCAGAAGAACTCTCAGAACCGCTGCCTACTCTCTTTGCGAAATCATGGAGGACGGGGGAAGTGCCAGATGACTGGAGGAGGGCTAATGTGGTCCCTATCTTCAAAAAGGGTCAAAAGGAGGAACCTGGGAACTACAGACCAGTCAGTCTGACATCAACCCCTGGGAAAATTCTGGAGCAGATGATAAAGCAATCCATCTGTAAGCACCTTGAAAAAAATGCAGTGATTCCTCGAAGCCAACATGGATTTGTCAAGAACAAATCCTGCCAGACGAATCTTATCTCATTTTTGGATCGAGTAACCTGCCTTGTGGACTGTGGGAATACTGTAGACATCATATACCTTGACTTCAGCAAAGCTGTCGTCAAAGTGCCCCATGATCTCCTGATGAGCAAACTAGCTCAAAGTGGGCTAGATGAAACGATGATCCGGTGGATCCACAGTTGGCTACAGAATCGGACTCAAAGAGTGCTTATCAATGGGATCTTCTCAAACTGGGGAGAGGTAACAAGCGGGGTACCACAGGGCTCAGTCCTGGGCCCAGTGCTCTTCAACATTTGTATTAATGACTTGGAGGAGGAGGTGCAGGGAATGCTGATCAAATTTGCAGATGACACAAAATTGGGTGGGATAGTTAATACTTTGGAAGACAGAAACAAAATTCAAAGTGATCTGGATAGACTGGAGTGCTGGGAGAAAACAACAGAATGACATTGAATAGGGACAAATGCCAAGTTCTGCACCTAGGAAAAAGAAACCAAATGCACAGTTACAAGATGGGGGATACGTGGCTCAACAACACTACAAGCAAGAAGGATCTTGGAATTGTGGTCAATCACAAGCTGAATATGAGCCAACAATGTGATGTGGCTGCAAAAAAGGAAAATGCTATTTTGGGCTGCACTCATAGAAGCATAGCTTCCAAATCCTGGGAAGTAGTAGTTCCCCTCTACTCAGCACTGGTTAGGCCTCATAAATAAATAATAAATAAATGTTTAGCCTTGAGAAGACTGAGGGGAGATATGATAGTGCTCTTCAAGTACTTGAAAGGTTGTCACAGAGAGGAAGGCCAGGATCTCTTCTCGATCATCCCAGAGTGCAGGACACGGAATAATGGGCTCAAATGACAGGAAGCCAGATTGACAATGGAGCCAATGAGCTTGGTGGGCTCTCCCACACTGGTGGCGTTGAAGATGAGGCTGGACAGCCATCTGTCAGGGATGCTCTGACTTGGATTCCTGCACTGAGCAGGAGGTTGGACTCAAGGGCCTTGTAGGCCCCTTCCAACCCTACTATTCTATGATTCTATGATCTCCCCCAAATCCAACATTTATGAGAAACTTACAGGCGCATTTATATGGGCAGCAAGAAAGGCTATTCCTAGAGGATACCGCAAGCAATATATTCTGGGGTGGAATGATACCTGCGAGAATCTGTATCAAGATTTTTTTAAAAATGGAGACCATGATATCGCAGATTATTTGTTACATAGCCTCAATATAGCATGATGAGAGAAATGGATGGAGACCGTTGAATCGCTCAATTTTAAAACGTCAGGTAGAGAAGCATGGTCATTGCTATGGAAATTAGGGGGAAGCAAGAAGAAAATAAACAATAAGACACACGTCTCAGCCAATAAGATCACGGCATATATATTGCCTACATCTAGAGCTACAAGGGACAAAGTCCATACAAGACAAATTAGACAAAAACTTAGTGCTCTCAAACTACTTGTTCTGAACAATCTGAATATTCACATCCTATTTCTCCCTTCGAAATTACAAACGCACTCAAGGACATAAAAGCTGGCAAGGCACCTGGACGTGATGGTATACATCCTGAATTTCTCCTGCACTGTGGAAAATATGCAAAAAGATGGTTGGCAGAATTTTTTTCGGATATTATGAAAAGTGGTACAATACCACAAAGATGAAGCAAGCAAAAAGCATCGCAATACTCAAACCGGGAAAAATAAATGACCAAAGAACTATCGACCAATCGCCCTGCTAAGCACTGCCTATAAGCTTCTCAAAAGGCTAAGATAATAATAGAATCAGCCAGAAGATACTCCAGATAATTCCAGTGGAACAAGCTGGATTTCACCCCGCACAAAGTTGCGCTGATCAAGTGCTTTCACTAACAACTTATATAGAAGCAGGATACCAGACGAAGCAAACAACGTGTGGAGACACGGACTTTTTGTTGTTGTTCAGTCGTTCAGTCGTGTCCGACTCTTCATGACCCCATGGACCAAAGTGGGACAGGCCTTCCTGTCCTGTGCTCTCTCCCGGAGGGTGCTCAAGTTCATATTCATTGCATCGGTGATGCTATCTAGCCATCTCATCCTCTGCCATCCCCTTCTCCTTTTGCCTTCAGTCTTTCCCAGCATCAGGGTCTTTTCCAGAGAGTTTTCTCGTCGCATTAGGTGGCCAAAATATTGGCGCTTCAGCTTCAGTATCTGTCCTTCCAATGAGCAGTCGGGGTTGATTTCCTTTAGGATTGATTGATTTGACCTCCTTGCAGTCCAGGGGACTCGTAAGAGTCTTCCCCAGCACCACAGTTCGAAAGCATCAATTCTTCGGCGCTCAGCCTTCCTTATAGTCCAGCTCTCACAGCCATACATTACTACTGGGAAAACCATAGCTTTGATTAGACGGACCTTTGTTGGCAAGGTGATGTCTCTGCTTCTTACTATGCTGTCTAGGTTTGCCATAGCTTTCCTGCCAAGGAGCAAGCGTCTTTTAATTTCATGGCTACAGTCACCATCTGCAGTGATCTTGGAGCCCAAGAAAGTAAAATCTGTCACTGCTTCCATTTCTTCCCCTTCTATATGCCAGGAAGTGATGGGGCCAGATGCCACGATCTTCGTTTTTTTAATGTTGAGTTTCAAACCAGCTTTTGCACTCTCCTCTTTCACCCTCAACAAGAGGCTCTTTAGATCCTCTTCGCTTTCTGCCATTATGGTGGTATCGTCTGCATATCGGAGGTTGTTGATAATTCTCCCAGCAATCTTAATTCCGACCTGCGATTCATCCAACCCAGTGTTTCTCATGATGTACTCTGCATATAAGTTAAATAAGCAGGGTGACAATATGCAGCCTTGTCGTACTCCTTTCCCAATTTTGAACCACTCGGTTGTTCCATGTCCAGTTCTTACTGTTGCTTCTTGACCCTGGTACAGGTTTCTCAGGAGACAGGTAAGGTGGTCTGGTACTCCCATCACTTTAAGAATTTGCCACAGTTTGTGGTGATCCACACAATCAAAGGCTTTAGCGTAGTCAATGAAGCAGAAATAGACGTTTTTCTGGAATTCTCTTGCTTTCTCCATGATCCAGCGAACATTGGTGATTTGATCTCTAGTTCCTCTGCCTCTTCGAAACCCAGCTTGTACTTCCGGTAGTTCTCGGTTCGCATACTGCTGAAGCCTAGCTTGTAGGATTTTGAGCATAACCTTGCTGGCATGTGAAATGAGCGCAATTGTGCGGTAGTTTGAACACTCTTTGGCGTTGCCCTTCTTTGGAATTGGAATGTAAACTGACCTTTTCCAGTCTTGTGGCCACTGTTGAGTGTTCCAAATATGTTGGCATATTGAGTGCAGCACTTTAACAGCATCATCTTTTAGGATTTTAAATAGCTCAGCTGGAATGCTGTCATCTCCCCTAGCTTTGTTGTTTGTGATACGTTCCATGGGGTTTTCTTGGCAAGAATACTGGAGTGGGTTGCCATTTCCTTCTCCAGTGGACCACATTTTGTCAGAACTCTCTGCCATGACCTGTCCGTCTTGGGTGGCCCTGCACGGCATAGCTTATGACTTATTGATAATATGCTTGCTTGAAGAACTTTCTCTGTGACTATAGGAGAGGATACCAGCGTCCCTAAAATTTTAAACAACAGACTACCACAAGGCTCAGTTCTGGTACCTCTCCTTTTTAATTTTAATTAAATTTTGTTTAAATTAAACCCTAATTAATTTTAATAGCTGACATACCACACACAAAATCTAGGAAGTTTGGCTACATGGATGATTGGGCTATAGCCACACAACATAAATCCTTTGAGACAACTGAAGATGTCCTCACTTCCGATCTAGACATACTGGATATTTTCTTAAGTGGCGGTTACAGCCCAATCCAACAAAGACGGAAGTAACATGCTTCCACCTTTGTAATAGATCAGCAGGCAGAGAGCTCAATGTTCAATTTAAGGGAAACCGGCTCAATCATAACATGCATCCCAAATATCTTGGGGTCACGCTGAATAGGACGCTTTCTTATAGAGAACACCTGATGAAGACTGCTGCCAAACTGAGAAGTAGAAATAACATTCTACACAAATTATACGGCACTAGCTGGGGCTCGACAGCGGATACGCTGAGAATGACTGCACTCAGTCTGGTTTATTCAGCAGCAGAGTACTGTGCCCCAGTGTGGCTTAATAGTCCGTACACGAGAAAGATCGATACACAACTGCATGAGTCAATCTGCATCGTTAGTGGGACAATACGACCTACTCCCACATACTGGCTGCCTGTTTTGAGCCACATACCACCTCCGGATGCAAGACAAAAGAGTGCCCTTCTTCAAGAATATCGGAAGACTATTGACAATCTCCAGCTACCAATATTAAATGACATAACCTACTTGGAGCAAAACAGGCTAAGATCGAGACATCCAGCCATTTCTACCACTAAAGCTCTTCTAGAAGATGATTTTAATATCCACAACACATGGAAACAACACTGGCTAGGAAACTGTCCTCCACAATGCTGAAGCTTGCCCTGCATCTTGGAAAAACCACCTGGATTTGACCAGCCCTGTGCAATATGGACAACCTTGAACCGAATGGGTCCTGGTAGATGTGCAGATGCCCTTTATAAATGGGGCAAAATAACATCATCAAATTGTGACTGTGGGATTGCAAAACAAACTATCCAACATATAGTGACAGAGTGTCAAAACCGAGCCTACAAAACTTTGCTGATTTCCTGGCTGTGACAACTGAAGCAAAAAACTATATCTATAACCTAGACATACATTTGTGATCTTCCTGTCTATATTTTATATTTCATCTTTATTATGCTCTATGTTTTTATTGTAACGCGATGTGAATGTGCCATACGATAAATAAATAAATATACTTGAAGTTGGGATTTTTTGCCCCAACGTGCATCACTTCACACTTGCTTACATTGAGCCACATTTGCCATTTGGATGCCCATTCTCCCAGTTTGGAGAGATCCTTTTGGAGCTCCTCACTATCCCTTTTCGTTTTAACCACCCTAAATAATTTGGTATCGTCAGCAAACTTGGCCACTTCACTGCTCACTCCTAATTCCAGTCTGTCTAGCCCAGTGCATTCTTCTCTGACACTCCTCACAACAGGACTACAGGCAGGAATAATTGGCATGAGATGGGGGTGGCCTCCTTTTTTCCATTATGGAGCTGATATTCTAATCTGAAACCTTCACTCAATACGTCATGAACATATGGAATTTGCTGTCCAGCATGTGGCAATGACCACTGGCTCGGATGCCTTGAAAAGGGGGCTAGAAAATGTGAGGTTTAGAGGAAGACAGTGGCCATGAAAGTTATACGGAGCCTCCATGTTCAGAAGCAGTAGATCACTGAGTGCCAGATGCTGGAGACTAACAGCAGAGGAGGGCATCTGGTTGGCCGCTGTGGAAGCTGGACCAGTTGCATGGAATCAGATGTGGCTACTGTTCCGGTTTACTGAGCAAAAGGTAGGGTTTGAGGAGGAATATGAAGCAAGGAAGAGAGGGGCATCACACGAGTGTCCTGAGAGGCAGTGCCAAGCATCAGAGGGAGTGAGGACGAAGTCTTTTGAGAGATCAAGAGACCTTTTGATGATGGAGGAAAGGAAGGAATAAAGATCATGTGCAGGGATGTCTTGGGATAGATATGACAGCAGGGAGATAAGGAAGGTCAGACAAAGTCATAGAGGGCATTGAAGGTAAGGACAAGGAGTCTGAGCTGGATCCAAGATCAGACAGGATGCCAGTGTAGGGGTTTAAGGAGTGGTGTCATGGGATCAGAGAGAAGAGACAGGCGAATGATTTTGGCAGCAGAGCTGGATAGATGTGAAGGGAACAAGATGAGACAATCGAAGACCAGAGGAGAATACTCCCATAGTCTAGGCCAGGGATGTCAGAGAAATCCACAACGAGTTCAGATTACTTTGGATTTCTATGAATCGAATCCCTGGATTCCACAGCAGACTGGCATCTTTCAAGTCACAGG
Source organism: Heloderma suspectum (assembly GCF_057233095.1). Taxonomy (NCBI): domain Eukaryota; kingdom Metazoa; phylum Chordata; class Lepidosauria; order Squamata; family Helodermatidae; genus Heloderma; species Heloderma suspectum. Next base: position 2,595,585 of record NC_139459.1, on the reverse strand, counting down.
GTCTTGAGACCATTTTTTATTTTCAGAACTGTACACAAATTTAGTCGTACAAAAGTTCCTGGAAAATCTGCTAACATATACACCTTTAAAACAACATACACGTTTTATACATCCCTGATCTCTCTTCAGCCTCCACTACATAGCATTCTTGTGTGTGTGTGCGCTCTGCTCATTGACTGTATGCTGCGCTAAGAAAAAAATGCAAAACTACATGCCAGCAAAAGTTACATAAACTGAGATGGACTTTTTTGCGTACTTTTCCAAAGGGGGAAAAAATCCAGTTCTGTCAATGAGTGGATGATGGAATGAAAGACAACTGACAATCCATGAAACATAGACTGAAGGAATAAACAAAATCTGTAGATCCTTAGTCTAGGCAAGAGGAGACCAGGGCCCTATCTACATGGCCAATTTAGTGTGAAGCAACAGCATATCTGGGTCATTTGCGACAAATGACGCTGACGCCAATCCGCAGACACCCCACAGCTTCCCGCTGGAAAAGGTGCATTTTCGGAAAGTCCTTTTAGTGCATCTTTTTTCCTTAAATGCGGTTCCCACATGGTTCCACTGCAGTGTTCCCCCTCCCCCCACATTAAATGCTGGGCATGTCTATTTCTGTGACCTGGTCAAGGGGTGGGACTGCCCCCTTTCCGCCCCCCCAATCCCTCTTTTTCCCCATTCGCAGTAGGGCTGCTTTCCCATTCACAATATCTAGCCTCTTTTTCCCATTCACATTATCAAAGTATTGAAACAGTATTATTTCAAGCATTCACAATAGTGCAGTTGGTGGCTTACCCATTCACAATTTGCAGCCTGTTTTTCCCATTCACAAGAGCAGAGTAGTGCTGTTTCAGACATTCACAATACCGCAGTAGCTGCTTTCCCCATTCACAGCATGTAGCCTGTTTTTCCCATTCAGAAGAGTGCAGTATCTTTTAATCTTTCACAATATCCCAATGATGGATGAGAGGGGAGAGGTGTGAGGTAAACTACAGGGGCATAATTCAGCACTTCCAGTAAACTTCCCTGAGCAGGGGAGCATGGACAGGGGCAGGGAACAAGCCTCTCTCATTTGCTGAACAGCACCTATGGGGTTGACGAGGCTCAGTTCTACTCCACCCACCCAACCCAGAAGTATGGGGGGGGGGGGTTTCAAGTGCTGTGTGACCTGTGAAAGAGGGTTTTCAGGTAGTCTATATTCTGCTTTTCTTGCTGTGTGTGCCCCTGATGGACCAAAGCAAATTCTTGAAAATCTGGATAAAACCAGAAAGTATTTCTCATTCCGTTTCCATGTAGATGGAGCCTAGGGCATGGACCAGAGATGTTGCCAATGGGACAAAAAGGAAGGGCTATATTTTTGCAGTGTTGTAAATTCATCAAGGGTAAAAGGGTGTATAGATAATGCAAGGCTCTGAGTGCACTGCGATGACCTGTTAACAAACCATCTGACCCACAATTATGCCATCATATTGGCAACTTTCTTCTCTCTGGTGGTGCCTGCTCTTTGAAGCTGAAAAGACCATGTGGTGCTGAGTCACCTTCAGAGGGCCAAGCTATCATCTGAGTTGTTGCCACTCACCCTTAGTGGGCTAGCCACCGCTAGGAGCAAATTACTCACTGGTTGTGCCAGGGAGGGAGGATTCACGGTGACTTTGGGTTCTGCAGAGAAAGAGAAGATTCTCTTCCACGCCCTACTGATTCTGTTGTCCCACACAAAGAAGCCACCGAGGGACATTTTGGTGAGCAAGACAAACAAGGCCAGGGAGATGGTGCAGTACAAGGCAAAGCAGCACTCCAAAGCTGGAAAGACGTAGCCGTGGAAATGAGGTTCCATCTTTGTAACCCAGGCCTGAACGTTCTCTGTGGCAGAGGCCCAGTTCTCTAGACAAAGCCACTGCTTCTGCATTGGCCCAGAGCAGCATTCTAAAAAGCATCACAAAGGCATCGTTCTCTGTGCATCTGTAGAACCAACATTCAAAAAGAACATTTGGAATCCCTTGGGTTCTCTGTAGCCACAGAGGCAGCCTGTGTGGGCTCAATTGCATTCCATCTTAACAGTGGGAATGCCAACTCCAGCACTCTAATGGCTCATGCAAATTTTGCAGCAATGCAAACTCCAGCAATTCCAGTGGTTTGCACTCTTGCAATGAATCTGAAGCTAGAGATCAACCCCATCAATCCAGTACTCTTTATTTTGGGGGGAGCTGTCAAATGACACACCGTGGGTGGCATGATGTTTTGAGTCCAAATGGATTCCAGCCCAGCGGTCAGCTCCAGATATCGCTACCTGGAGATAACTAGGCTAAACATGATTCTCCACATCAGCATGCACAGGCATGGAATCTGATATCTGTCACAGAATTCACCGCCATGACCATCTCCACTCTCATTCCCAAAGCAAGTTTGCAACATAGCCGTTCCCACTGGAAATTATACCCCCCAAAAGCAAATGGATGAAAATATGCTTGATTTGCATAACACATTCAGGTCATACAAGACAGACACAGAAAATGAAGTGACAGATCTCCACTTGCTGCCAACTTCAGCTCCCAGTTAAAACCACTCCATCAGCAAGGATCTACCATCACCCCACACAATTATCATCCCTCTCACAGGCTTGGGGTGGTGGGTGGATCTTATTTGTTTATTTATTACATTTATATCCTGCTTTTTTTCCTCCTTAAGGAACCCAAGGCAGTGTATGTAATTCTCATCCTCCTCCATTTTATCACAACAACAACCCGGTGGGGTGGGGTGGGCTGACAGTCTGTGACTGGCCCAAAGTCACCCAGGGAGCTTCATGGCTGAGTGGGGACTAGAACCCAGATCTCCCAACTCCCAGTCCAACAACTAGCCACTACACCACACTGGCTCTTCACTTACTTTTATCCCCCCTGCCAACCCAGAATTGCTACTCACCAGCAACACCAGGCCACCCAGCAGAGACACAAAGCCCCAGAGCAGACCCAGGCACCAACTCTGCCCCCATATCTGCTCTGGCAACAGTATCACAGGCCCTAATGACATCAGCCACAAGCCCATCAGGAGCTCATCTTCCGATGCTGACAAGGGACCCCAACTGCCTGCTTTCAACATAGAACAAAATGGTCAGCCTCTGCAACAGAATAAATAGACACAAATCTGACATCAGAAAAGGCAATATTCAGAAACCAGAGGGAGAACATTTCAGCCCTCCCGGGATGTTCAGTTGCTGACCTTCAAGTGACCATTCTGGAACAGAGGAATTTCAGAGGGAGACTGTAGCATGAAATAGCTGAGTTAAAACTAATAATTTGGTTCTATTTTTTTGGGTTCAGTAGTCAATGATTTCCTCTCCCACTATGGGTGTTACCAGTCGCTCAGCCATACTAAAGGGGCTGTTATCACCAGTGACTGCTGTTTTGAATGGTCGCGGTGCTTATTGTGCATACATCTATGCTCTAATTGATCATGGGCTGTACTTTTTGCATTTCATTGCCTTTTAACACCCCTATTTTCCCATTTTTTCCTGCTACACCAATATATATGTATATCTGCCAACAGAGGATAATACTTCATGCAGTGGATGACGTGGACACTAGTCCATGAACGTTTACGCCATAAAAATGTGTTTGTTTTTAAGGTGCTTCTTGTGATTATATTCAAGTTAACTTTTCTTGGAACTGGGTGGAGACTGAAAATAGTAATGTAGAATTACACAAGGCTGTCGTAAAGCAGATAGTCTGGAAACCTGAAGTACGCATGGGGTCAGTTTGCACTTTGGGTTTGTGTGGTGGTGTGTGGGGGGGTCTTCCTGGAGGGCCTCTTTCAAGCTGGTTAGCAACAGAACATGAAAGCAGGGCGTGGCGTGCACACACCACGGATCACTCCGAATCACAAGCGCAAATATTCAAGTGCTCTCTCCCAAGGCTGCTCCCTCCTCATCCGCCAGATGGCAGCAATTGCCGGGGCTGGCATTCCAGAGCCTCATAGAGAGACATGCCCAACTGGTGCTCCTGACAGGGAGCTCGAAGCCAAATATGGGGGGGCTGAGGCTTTCCTTTGCAACAGGACTTGGAGTCTCGGAGCAAGCCTCGTGTGGCTATGATTTCTAAGGAGGCTAGCAAGGGGTGCTTGAAGCCAGGAGCTTTGGTAGCTATAAGGAGGGAGCCCGTGGGGGCTGGTGCCTCTGATGTCAGTGGGGCTTTGCACCTTGGATGGCTCCTTCAGAGCTCTGGCTGAAATCTGGAGCGGATTCACCACCCCACTGCCCTCAGAGCCGCCAACCTTCACTGCAGGGAGGCAGGATGAGGAGAAGCATGTAGAACTAACCGAAACACCCAGCACTGACTGGGAAATGGAGCATGATGAAACAGGGCATGGCTGCCGCAGCGGCAGAAGCCTCTGCGTGCAGGACAGTGCTGAGATCTCACAAGGACAGCTGTGTGGTCTGTGGCCATGGAGCACGGGTGAGCCACGGCGCACGCTCTCCTCTGCTGGCTCCCAGGCCCATGACGCACGCACGCCGCAGGAGGAAGTGTTGCTGGTCGAGCAGTCGAGGGCTGCTGACTGCCTCCCACTTGAGCCTCAGCATTTACATGGGATCTGTGCAAGTCTTCTTGGGAGCCCAGTGTTGAGAATGAAAGGGGGGTTACTACTGCCCTATACCCAATTACCTAGGAGTGCATCCCATAGAACTCACTGGGACTTACTTGTTTAGGAGTGCCCTCTTCACAGATATGTACCAGCTCAGCTCCCACACCTGTCATCTGACAGCAGCCATTCCATCTGGCTGCAGCGGCAGGAGAAATGAAGCAGGGCCACTGCATCAGCTGTGTGGAGAGTCCAGCTCCACTGCGCTCCTTCTCTCCCTCAGCTGTTTCTAGTCAAGCTGGTTCCCACAGGAATGCCTATGTAACTTTAAGAACAAGGTGCCGAAGTCTGCTTGTTTTCCTCTTCCCTCCTCATCCCCTTTTCCTTTTGTGTCCTTTCCTTTAGGTTTTAAGCCTGTGGGCAGAGACCATTGTGGTTGTTATTGAACACGTATAAACTGTTCTGGGAGTCTTTTTGGTAGGAGAGCAGCGGGAAATGCTTTAAGTAAATAAAAAAAGTGAGCTGGGAGAACAGAGTCCTACGGAGCCGCTGAGTCATGCACCACTGATCTTGCCATACCAGGTGTCCTATGCACACATTAGTTTCCTATCAAAAGATGCTATTGCTTCCCTTCATTTCCCCCTGCACATCACCCTCACAGAAGGCAGTGCAGCTTAACGGCAGGTGGGAGCTGCTCCAAGCTCAACCACGTGTGTGGGCAATCTGTCCAGCCACCCGGAAGAGGCTGCTGGCTGGCACTGACCTCTGCCCAAATAAGGAGCATTCAGCACATGTTCATGGGCTCCTTGCACAACTGTGCTTTCATTCTAATCCATTATTTCCCACTTTTTAAGTCGAGGGCAGGGCAGCGGGGGTGGAAATGGTGCATTCAGTTGAAACATTGCACCAGCAGGGTAGAGAATCCGCTGGCTCATCTCAGCCTCATTATCTGGCCTGCCACATCACTCCAAAGCTCCCATTTCAATGCAACCACAGAGTGCTTCTTAGCAGAAGCTTCGCTGCAGAGCCTCTGGCAACCAAGAAATTATACTGGTTGATGCCTCGCCAGCACCTTTCATCCTGGTGCAAGATGTGCACAGGTTGCCTTTGTGCCCCCAGAACCCAACTCCTAATTGGGAACCCGGCATGAATGGAGGAGCACAGAGAAAGCAACATCCACCAGCTGAAAATCAAAGGATCGGGGCAGTGAAAGGCTGGGGATGGCGGCTCAGCCAACTGCACTCATCCTCTCCCCGTTTGTGTGCATGCACACACACACAAAACAGGCTAGCCCTCATAATTTAGACACTAATTGTCTAACAAAAGCAGCAAGCAGGCAAGTTTCTAGTCCCTCTTGGGCTGAGAAGAGGGACTTTAAAGCAAGTGAGCAATGCCCGGGGAATCTCCAAAGCCAGAGCAGGCCTCAGGGGGATTTCCAATAGCAGCGGGGAGGCGAAGAGGTAGCAAGACTTCAGTGCAGTGCCCAAGGCCCCTCCCATGACTGGCCAAAGGACTGCTTCAGCAAGCCGCCAGCCAGCGCCCCCCCCCCTATCTACCCACAACTCCTTCTGCCCCCTCCCTCTGGAGAGATGGGCCCAGAACCTGAACCATGTCCAACTGGAGGAGAGACAGCCATAAACGCCTCCATATATCCTTAATCTATTGTACATTTTCTATAGATTTTAACTGTAAGCCAGCTACTCTTGACTGGAAAGCAGGGTAGAAATACAATAAATCTAAAGAAGAAATTATGCAAAATAAGAGATGTCATGCAGATTGGAATCCCCACCTGGATTCCAATATCACCATCACCGGTGTTCATCAGAAAGCCATTTCTATATGTCTGCTTTATACCTGCAACCATTAGGCAAGGAAAGAAAATCGATGGTGTTTGGGCGGTGGCTACCACAGGCATGCTGCTTACATGCACCCAGTTCTCCCCTCCCCCAGTTTTGGACCCAGCAAAAATGGGCTCAGAGAGCCGTGGATGGTGCGTGGAAAAGAACAAAAGATTTGCAAAACCAGGACATACAAAAACAAATGACAGTACTTGCCCAGAGGGAAACATACGCCTCTTCCTGCCCATATGGCAGTTTCCCACGGTTTCCCTCTGGGCAAGTAGCGTCATTTGTTTTAGTTTGTGTTGTTTATTTGGTCAGTCGCTTCCGACTCTTCCTGACGTCATGGACCAGCCCACGCCAGAGCTTCCTGTCGGCCGTCACCACCCCCAGCTCCCCCAAGGTCGAGTCTGTCACCTCCAGAATATCATCCATCCACCTTGCCCTTGGTCGACCCCTCTTCCTTTTGCCTTCCACTTTCCCTACCATCAGCATCTTCTCCAGGGTTTCCTGTCTTCTCATTATGTGGCCAAAGTACTTCAGTTTTGCCTTTAAGATCATTCCCTCAAGTAAGCAGTCTGGCTTTATTTCCTGGAGTATGGACTGGTTTGATCTTCTTGCAGTCCAAGGCACTCTCAGAATTTTCCTCCAGCACCACAGTTCAAAAGCATCTATCTTCCTTCGCTCAGCCTTCCTTATGGTCCAGCTCTCGCAGCCATAGGTTACTACAGGGAATACCATTGCTTGAACTATGCGGACCTTTGTTATCAGTGTGATGTCTCTGCTCTTCACTATTTTATCAAGATTTGTCATTGCTCTCCTCCCAAGAAGTAAACGTCTTCTGATTTCCTGGCTGCAGTCAGCGTCTGCAGTAATCTTTGCGCCCAGAAAGACAAAGTCTGTCACTGCCTCCACGTTTTCTCCCTCTATTTGCCAGTTATCAATCCAGCTGGTTGCCATAATCTTGATTTTCTTGAGGTTTAACTGCAACCCAGCTTTTGCACTTTCTTCTTTCACCTTCGTCATGAGGTTCCTCAGCTCCTCCTCGCTTTCAGCCATCAAAGTGGTATCATCTGCATATCTGAGATTGTTAATGTTTCTTCCAGCAATTTTAACTCCAGCCTTGGCTTCATCAAGCCCAGCACGTCGCATGATGTGTTCTGCGTACAGGTTGAATAGGTAGGGTGAGAGTATACAACCCTGCCGTAATCCTTTCCCAATCTTAAACCAGTCCATTGTTCCGTGGTCTGTTCTTACCGTTGCTACTTGGTCGTTATACAGATTCCTCAGGAGGCAGACAAGATGACTTGGTATCCCCATCCCACCAAGAACTTGCCACAATTTGTGATGATCCACAAGTCAAAGGCTTTAGAAGAGTCAATAAAACAGAAACAGATGTTTTTCTGAAACTCCCTGGCTTTCTCCATTATCCAGCGGATATTGGCACTTTGGTCTCTAGCTCCTCTGCCTTTTCGAAACCCAGCTTGTACATCTGGCAATTCTTGTTCCATGAATTGCTGGAGTCTACTTTGCAGGATCTTGAGCATTACCTTACTGGCATGTGAAATAAGTGCCACTGTTCGATAGTTTGAACATTCTTTGGTGCTTCCCTTTTTTGGTATGGGGATATAGGTTGATCTTTTCCAGTCTGGTGGCCATTCTTGTGTTTTCCAAATTTGCTGGCATGCATCACCTTGACAGCATCGTCTTGCAAGATTTTAAACAGTTCAGCTGGGATACCGTCATCTCCTGCTGCCTTGTTATTAGCAATGCCTCTTAAGGCCCATTCAACCTCATTCTTAAGGATGTCTGGCTCTAGCTCACTGACCACACCGTCAGATCTATCCCTGATATTGTTATCCTTCCTATACAGATCTTCCGTATATTCTTGCCACCTTTTCTTGATCTCTTCTGCTTCTGTTAGGTCCTTGCCATCTTTGTTTTGGATCATACGCATTTTTGCCTGGAATTTACCTCCGATGTTTCTGATTTTCTGGAAAAGGTCTCTTGTCCTTCCTATTCTATTATCTTCTTCCGCTTCCATGCATTGCTTGTTTAAAAATAATTCCTCATCTCTTCTGGCTAACCTCTGGAATTTTGCATTTAATGGGGCATATCTCCCCCGATCACTGTTGCCTTTTGCTTTCCTTCTTTCTTGGGCTGCTTCCAGTGTCTCAGCAGACAGCCATCTTGCCTTCTTGGTTTTCTTTTTCTTTGGGTCGTTTTTTGTTGCTGCCTCCTGAACGATGTTGCGAACTTCTGTCCATAGTTCTTCCGGGACCCTCCCTACTAAATCTAGTCCCTTAAATCTATTCTTCACCTCCACTGCATATTTCATTAGGAATATTAGTGAGCTCATATCTAACTGATCTGTGGGTCTTCCCTATTCTCTTTAGTCTGATTCTAAATTGTGCAAGAAGAAGTTCGTGATCTGAACTATAATCAGCTCCAGGTCTTGTTTTTACCGACTGCATAGATGTCCGCCACCTTTGGCTACAAAGGATGCAGCTAATCTGATTTCGGTGTCAACCATCCGGTGAAGCCCATGTATAAAGTCATCTTTTCAGTTGTTGGAAGAGAGTGTTTGTTATGCACAGTGAGTTGTCTTGGCAAAATTCTATCAGCCTATGTCCTGCTTCATTTTGTTCTCCCAGACCATGCTTGCCTGTAATTCCAGGTGTCGTTTGACTACCCACCTTAGCATTCCAGTCTCCTGTAATGAAAATAACATCTCTGTTTGGCATATTATCCAGTAGGTGCTGCAGATCCTCATAGAACTGATCTGCTTCTTCAGCATCTGTGGTTGGGGCGTATATTTGGATCACTGTGATGGCTTACCCTGAAGTTGAATTGAGATCATTCTGTCGTTTTTTGGATTGTATCCAAGCACCGCTTTAGCCACTTTATTATTAATTATGAAGGCTACTCCATTTCTTCTGTGGTCCTCTTGTCCACAGTAGTAGATCTGGTGGCCATCCGATGTGAAGTGGCCCATTCCAGTCCATTTCAGCTCACTGACACCCAAAATGTCTATATTTAATCTTGACATCTCCCCAATAACCACATCCAATTTGCCCTGGCTCATAGATCTTACATTCCAGGTTCCGATGGTGTGTTGATCTTTAGAACATTGTCCCTGCAAAACCACCCAGAACGAGCCCCGCTCTGGAGACCAAGCCAGGGAATCCCGCTTGTCCTCCCCCAGCACTTATTCATCCCCTCATTATCCCAACCAAATAACTGCCAACAGCATCTGTGCCAGGAAAACAGCTGCCTTAGCTTGCAGATCAAGTATGAGGGGGAATCGCCCGTCCCCCGCGGGCTCCTCTCCCCCCCCCGGCGAAACGCGGCGGCCTTCCGTCGCGAAGCCCCACAGGCCGCCGGGCCAGCCCAGGGCGCAGCGGACGAGGGCGGCGGCGCGCGCCGAGCCCCGCAAGGGGAGGAGGCCGAGGGGGCTCCCGGGCGCCCAGCCCCGCGGAGCTCGAAGCCGCCCCTGCGCCTGGAGCTGGCGGCCCCCTCGGGCCCCGCCAGGCTTCTCCCGGTCAGAGCGCGGTGTGCGCGCTGCACGCCTCAGCCCGGGGGCGTATCGCGGCCCGCCCTTGCTGCGGCGCTCAGCTGCTCTTTGCTTGAACTTCCTCGAGAACAAGGGCGCGGGGCCCAGGACGCTCCCGCTCCCGCGCCGCGACACAGGCAGAGGCGGCTGTCGAGAGCCTCCGGGCGCGCTCGCCGGGCCTCTTCCGGACTAGCCCGCGCAGCTAGCGATCAGGCATGCCAGGAGTTGTGGTTCGAACATCTGGAAGGCTCCGGCGTCGGGGCGGCTGCTCCAGGGAACAGAAGCCTTCGCTCTGCCTCATGCATGTTGCTGAGGCTAAGCTGGCGCTCTTCAGCGGAGGCAACTGGAAAACAATGTCAAGGAATCTTAATCAGTCAAAACAGAACACTGACAGCCCTCAATTTGACTCCCCCCCCCATTACCTTAAAACTGCAACAGAGAGGAATGCACAATATAATACAAGCTTCAAACACTACTGCAGTGGCTTGAAGTTATATTAAGAATTTACGGACTCAAACCCTTTCCCTGGGAACTTGCTAAAGGGCAAAGTGTACATTCCTAAACAAACAAGTACATTAATATCCTTCCTTTCTAGCTCCTTCTGCAGTAGTTATTACAATTGTTTTTATTTGGATATCACAGGTTAGCCCCCAAACCAGATTTGAATACCAAGCTTCAAATGTGGATTTATAGCAAATGAAGGTGCCTCTGAACATGTGCAGAGTGCATTCCCCTGCTTATTGAGAAGCCACAGTCCACCAGTCTGGACAGAGGGTACAGGGCGCACAGGTCCATTGGAGGTCTGTTACCTCTGCTCTCCTTCCCCCCCCCCCCCGCGTGCAAAGCGACACGCAGTCAGTGCTTTGACTCTTGCCTTGGTTTGCAAGCAGGTGCTCCGAAGCCACTTAAACACTTTCCTCTGCTTAGACTCAAAAGAAGCAATCAAGCAGATCTAAGTGCAGCTGCAGATGGAAAGTGGGCAGCTGGGGGTCAGTGATACATCCTCTCCCAGCAACTGTGCCCTGGCATCCCAGAATGGGGGTGTGCAATTGTTATCTTGGGCCCAAGGATGCCTCAGGAATTGCCCAGGGGTGGGGGTGGGAGGACGCTCAGTGGATGTGATGCTGCTGGAATATGCTTTATTGTGTGGCTCGTCAGTGGCCACACAATAAAGGACACACGTCAAGGAGAAGCCAAGGATGAAACTTTTGAAAAGCAAATAGCCAATGTTTTAAGGAAGCATGATGTAGTAGTAATGGGGGACTTCAATTTCCCCGATATTTGTTGGGAGACAAATTCTGCAAAACATGGCCCCTCCAGGAAATTCCTGACTTGTGTGGCGGATAACTTCCTCCTACAGAAAGTAGAGGAAGGAACTAGAGGATCGGCTATCCTTGACTTGATCCTAACCAACAGAGATGACTTAGTGGATAAAGTAGCAGTTACAGGAACTCTGGGGGAAAGCGACCATGTTGTACTTGAGTTCTTGGTTCTAAGGGAAGCAAAAGCCGAGTGTACTCAAACGCGTACCCTGGATTTTAGGAAAGCTGATTTTAATAAACTCAGAACAATGATCAGTAAGGTCCCATGGCAAGCAATGCTAGCGAGAAAAGGAGTCCAAGATGGGTGGGAACTTTTAAAAAAGGAAATTCTCAAGGCACAATCACAAACAATTCCAACAAGAAGAAAAGGTGGAAGACAACAGAAGAAGCCAATGTGGCTTCACAAAAAGCTTAGGGATGACCTGAAAACAAAAAAGGACACATATAGGAAGTGGAAAGAAGGCCAAGTAACAAAGGAAGAGTACAGGCAGGTAGCACAGAATTGCAGGGATGGCGTCAGGAAGGCTAAAGCGGAGAACGAGGTGAGGTTAGCGAGGGATGCTAAAAACAACAAAAAGGCTTTCTTCAGCTACGTGCATAGTAAAAGGCAGAGGAAAGAAATGGTTGTTCAGCTATTAAATAAGGATGGCAAAATGATAACAGAGGACAAAGAAAAGGCAGAGGTGCTCAATTCCTACTTTGGCTCAGTCTTCTCCCAAAAGAGGGTCTATGACCCCCCTGGCAAAGGCGAAGTACAGGCTGAAGGGGCAGGATTGCAGCTTGAGATCGACAGGCATATGGTCAAGGAACACCTCATTACTTTGAATGAGTTCAAATCTCCAGGGCCAGATGAACTGCATCCTAGAGTCATAAAGGAACTGGCAGAAGAGCTCTCAGAACCGCTGTCTATTCTCTTTGAGAAATCATGGAGGACCGGGGAAGTGCCAGATGACTGGAGGAGGGCTAACGTTGTCCCTATCTTCAAAAAGGGTAAAAAGGAGGAACCTGGGAACTACAGACCAGTCAGTCTGACATCAATCCCTGGGAAAATTCTGGAGCAGATCATAAAGCAATCCATCTGGAAGCACCTTGACAACAATGCCGTGATTACTCGAAGCCAACATGGATTTGTCAAAAACAAGTCCTGCCAGACAAATCTGATCTCATTTTTTGATCAAGTCACCTCCCTTGTAGACCGTGGGAATGCTGTAGACATCATATACCTCGACTTCAGCAAAGCTTTCGACAAAGTGCCCCATGATATCCTGATGAGCAAACTAGCTCGAAGTGGGCTAGATGAAACAACGATCCAGTGGATCCACAGTTGGCTACAGAATCGGACTCAAAGAGTGCTTATCAATGGGACCTTCTCAAGCTGGGGAGAGGTAACGAGTGGGGTACCGCAGGGCTCAGTCCTGGGCCCAGTGCTCTTCAATATTTTTATTAATGACTTGGAGGAGGAGGTGCAGGGAATGCTGATCAAATTTGCAGATGACACAAAATTGGGAGGGATAGCTAATACTTTGGAAGACAGAAACAAAATTCAAAGTGATCTGGATAGACTGGAGTGCTGGGCAGAAAACAACAGAATGGCATTTAATAGGGACAAATGCCAAGTTCTGCACCTAGGAAAAAGAAACCAAATGCACAGTTACAAGATGGGGGATACGTGGCTCAACCACACTACGAGCGAGAAGGATCTTGGAATTGTCGTCGATCACAAGCTGAATATGAGCCAACAATGTGATGTGGCTGCAAAAAAGGCAAATGCTATTTTGGGCTGCATTCATAGAAGCATCGCTTCCAAATCCCGGGAAGTACTAGTTCCCCTCTACTCAGCACTGGTTAGGCCTCATCTGGAGTACTGTGTCCAGTTCTGGGCACCGCACTTTAAGAAGGATGCAGACAAGCTGGAGAGGGTTCAAAGGAGGGCAACAAAGATGATCAGGGGACTGGAAACAAAGCCCTATGAAGAGAGACTGAAAGAACTGGGCATGTTTAGCCTTGAGAAGAGAAGACTGAGGGGAGATATGATAGCGCTCTTCAAGTACTTGAAAGGTTGTCACAGAGAAGAAGGCCAGGATCTCTTCTTGATCATCCCAGAGTGCAGGACACGGAATAATGGGCTCAAGTTACAGGAAGCCAGATTCCGACTGAACATCAGGAAAAACTTCCTGAGTGTCAGAGCAATACGGCAATGGAACCAATTACCTGGGGAGGTGGTGGGCTCTCCCACACTGGAGGCCTTCAAGACGAGGCTGGACAGCCATTTGTCAGGGATGCTCTGACTTGGATTCCTGCATTGAGCAGGGGGTTGGACTCGATGGCCTTGTAGGCCCCTTCCAACCCTACTATTCTATGATTCTATGATTCTATGGCCAGCAGGGAGGATGCTGGACTACAGTAGTGGTGCAGGCTCTGTTACCAAGCCTATGCTAGCAGCATCCATCACTGGCTTTTCATTTCCCTGCTTATTCCAGATGCAAAATCATGGCATTTATTCATTTAGTTATCACATTTCTGGACTGTCCAGTAGCCAGAGCTCCCTTTTTTGAGGATGCAGGCTACTTTCCCCAGAGATGAGTGGAGGGCAGGGGTGATGCCTTCTCCCACGACTTAAGAGGTGCACAACATGAGATCTTTTTGGAAACCCCCAATTACTACAAACTCTGGTGGATGGGGGTGTAAGGAAGACTGGGGTTGTGTCTGCTGAGAAAGATTCACACCTCTCCTGCAGCCCCTGCAGCCTGAGGCCTCTCCTCTCCAAGCAGGGTCTGCAGATGTGGAAGAGGTGGTGGCGAATAATGCTGCTTCCTTCGCATTTCTCACCCCGGGAGCAGGCTGCCTTTGGGCATGGTGGAGCCCTGGAGCCAAATCTGCAGTGTTCAAGGCCTCCACTGGTCCCTTTCACAGGGCTGCATTCTGCCTAACCAGAGGAGTGGGTTGGGGGTGGAGGGTTCCATCTCTCAGGCTGTCCATCACCTGTATCTCTCTTTAGTATGCACTGGTCATTAATATTAATCGGAGCTGAATAATTCACTGGCTGTTTAGGATCCTGTTGTTTAAGTCCACCTCATGCCGTTCTCATTAGTCATTATGAAGAGACTCTCCAGAGAAGCTGCCATAAATCTTTCTTCCCTTGCGCACTGTGAAAGGCAGGAGCCGCGCCAAGCATGCCCAATGGCAGAGCAATGGCACTGGCCGAAGGAAGGAAGGATGGAAGGATGGAAGGAAGAGCAGGCTAGCCCCACCATGAGCCAATGCCTCCTGCTCATGGGCCAATAGACAAGTAGGGAGGAAGGAAGCATGTTGCGCATTCAGAGGAGAGCTATGGAGGTGATCAAATGTCTATGGGGCATTTCCAGGGTCATCCTTGGTAGTTCACACTGCAAAGGATTGGAATCACGGGGGAATGGGGTGTCTACTCTGACCAGGTATACCTCGGGCAACCCAAACTGATAGAAAATCCACACACAGAAAGCACAGAGTCAAGAATCTCTGAGTTGGAAAATTTCAGAATTTGCCATTTTACAACCCTCTTTCAGCTGTGGGGGCCAAGTGCAAGGTTATCCAGCGGCTCCCCATTCCAGAAAGTTCCAACAGGGTTGCAGAGACAACAGCTGCCAGTATCTCTCTTCCCAGCTCTCTTTGTGCACTCATATACACATCTCACTCAATCTCTGTGTGTGTGTGCATACATGTATTTGCGAAAAACAAGCATAACATAGAATAATTTGAAAGAACCACGAAACCGAGTTCATCGCTTCCAGGCCACAACAGCTTCTGCTCCTTCCATGTGAAAGACAGCACTGGCTCATTTATAGCCCTGGATCCCACTTAAAAGTTTAGACAGACAGGTTCTGCCTGATATGTTCCATCCAAAACCTGGAGCAACCCCTCTGCTCCCCAGTAGCAACAGAAGGTCATGGTTTTTCTGGGATCAATGCACATGACCCTCATGTGCGCTTGTTTTTAACTGGATTGGGCTGGTGATGAACTGGACACGCCAACTGGATAGAGAATTAGTGGAGTCAAGGCATGCAGTGTTAACTACTTGGTCTCTGGGAAACAACCCTTAAATCACACTTGGAAGCCTATGTAAGGTATAATCAACCAGACCTTATTTAAGAACATTATGTATAATGTGGAGGAGATGGACAAGCAAGCAAATGCAAAAGGGCATAAAACACAAAATGCAGTTTGTAACCCAACATCTGAAGCATTCTTGTGCGCATTGCCTCTGAGCTCTTCATGGGCTCTTTGTGCACATCTCTGAATAGTGTTAATGCAGCTGCAGGGAAAGCCAGTGAGAGCTATTTTTAAGCCTATGTAGGTTTTATGTTTGCAATGCTTACAGACTATGGACATGCAAAAAGCGGTTTTGGTCTCAAGGGGGAAATCGCCTTGCACTTCCTGAATAATTGCTGGACTTAAAAGTCTATAGAAGCTCAGTGTGTTGTGGGTGCCAGAGGGAATGCAACATGGCCACTCCAGTGTTTCCTATGAGGAACTACAGATCCCAGCAAGCTCTCCTCTGCTTGAGCCTTCTCCATGCCATCATTGCCACTCCATATTGCACAGCATCCTTCACTCCTGCGTCCCTCCCACAGCTTAACTGAGATGCAGCTGCCTTGTGAGCAGAACAATGGGGCCTCCTTTGCTTCCACTTCAGATGAGCTTATGAAATTTTAATACACTAAATGGCTTTGCCAAGGCAGGGCAAGGCAAGGCACTGCTGGGAATGGCGAAGCAGGCATGGCAGATGAAGAGAACTGGGGGGTGGGGGAGCAGATGTGCCTCACCCATGCGCTCTGTGTGCCTCAGCTGTGCATAAGATGCATGCCCCAGAGAACGATGGCTAGCCCTGACTGTAGCCCCAGGGCAACCTGTCCAGCTGGGGAAGCCACCTCTCCTAAGGGGAGGGAAAATGGTAATTGTTCATATACATATATTATTTAATTTAAGTGCATGCTTAATTGCATGCTTAATCAATGTTGAATTGATCTGCCATTGACTAATCCTGAAGCTTAGCTAAAATATTGCCCCCCTCCCCAGAAAACCACCCAACAATGTAATCAGGCCATTTTAAACCTGGCCACGAATTAAGACTGAAGGGGAACACCATTGGGTGTGGTTAGTGACTGAAAACTGTTGTAGAAACCATTTACAAATTGCTTTGGGATTGCTTCTCACAACAGCCCTGAAAAGTAAGTTAGTTTGGGAAGCGATGAGGACTTACCCAGGGCCATCCCAGTGAATGTCACAGGAGAAACTGCATCTCCCACATTCAGATCTAACATCCACGTTGCTGGATACCCTTGATCACTGTGAGTTCCTCTCACTCTCAGCCTGTTTCATCATCTGTGGAAATAAAGAAATAATGGGAACAATGGTGACCTGGCTCAAAGGGCTGTTGTAAGGATGAACACCGTAAAAACTGAAGGGCCGTAGCTGAGTGACAGAACACCTGTTTTGCATGCAGAAGACCCCGGGTTCGATCCCTGGCATCTGTGGACAGGGATGGAAAAATTCCTGCCTGAAGCCCTGGACTAGATGGACCAAAGGTTTGGCTTGGTATAAGGCAGCTTCCTGTGTTCCTAGAGAACTCCTCCTCCTCCTCCTCCTCCAAATATGCCCCCCCAAACTGGACAGGATACTCCAGCTGAGTCTTCTTAACCAGAGCTGCTGAGCACAATCAAACTGCTCCAGTGATGTGTTGCATTTCCTTCCTGCGCCCCAACAAGAAGCCACCATTCTCGCTCCACCGTCCAAGCACAGGGACTAGGACAGAGGTTGTTGCCGCCCATGTCCTTGGCTCCGTTCTGCCTTGCTTGTTCCTTGCTCATTCAGAGCACATGCTCTGCTGTTTTGTTTTGTTTTTCATGAGGAGGAAACAGGTGGCGGCAACCAGGTGAAAGTGAGCAGATGTCACATCTTCAAGACATGAAATCTGAGGTGTCTGTCAGTGCGCCATCCTGTGCGGGTGCGTGCCTGTGTGTCCCTCTCTCTCTTTGTGTGGGCAAGTGATGTGCTGCCGTCGCAGTTCCCACCGTTCTCCTTGTCACTGCAAATGAGATTTTCCGCGTGTGATTTTCCCCCTCCCGTGACAACAGCCTTGGGCCATTGCAGACTCATGAACCAGAGAGGCTTTGATTGTGCCCATACAAGCCAATGGTGGAACCATGGACTTTGGCTGCCCTGCAAATGCTAAGCAACACAGCAGGGTACAGAAAGAGGCAGGAGCAGAGAACACCCACAAGTGGGGGGGTCAAGGAGACCTTGGGACACAGAGGTGAAAGAGACCCACGGCTGTGGCTTGGGTCCCAGGTACCCAGGGACTGCCTTGTATCACATGAGCCTGCCCAAACTCTGTGGTCATCTTCTCAGTCTGCTCCATGTCCCAGTTGGTGCCTTTGGAGAGACAGGGCCTTTTTGGTGGGGGGGGCATCTGTGGAATGCCCTCCACAGAGAGGCTCATCGGGCACCTATTTGGATGTCATTTCAGCAGCAGACAAAGACCTTTACATTTGCCTGGGCATTTTAGCATATCATGTACGTTAGTCTTGATTCTGTGTTCTGCTGAGTGTTAAGGATCTACTTTGATGGCTGTATTATTTCTGTGGTGCTTTACTGTTGTATTGTACACCACCCTGACAGGGTGTTCTTGCTGTTGTCCTTTTTTTAACTGAAGGTTGCCATTACAGGCATTTTCAAAACAAAGTAAATAAACACCACGCATTGGAGGGTGGCAGGACATCCATTCCCAGGACATTCCCAGGGCTGCTGGGTGCCCCATGATTGCTGAGAGTGGGTACTGGGCAAAAGGAAAGGTGCCTGCAAAGCAGCATGGCCGATCACTCTGGCAGAAAAGCCAAGGCACATACAGCAAGGGAAGGCCACCAGAGGCACTAGCCACGCTTAAGGGAAAGGCCGCCCTAACTCTCCACATGGGAGTCAGTCAGATCCTGAGCTAAGCACCCATGGCGGCTCTCCCCAACTCTCCCTGATGCCTGCCGAGAAAAACTGGGAGGGCAGAGCGGAAGAGGGGGAAAGTCTTTTCCTGAGCCCAGCGGGCCACAGCGGGGACACCACAATAGGAATGGTGAGAGGCCGCCTTCTTTGACTGCACCCAACTCTCCCTTGAACAAAGCAAGGGTCTTTGGCCCTGCGTAGGGAGACCATTCCAAAGTTTCCACTTGATTTAGTGGAACCAGGGAAGGGGCCGTGGCTCAGTGGCAGCTTCCTGCTTTGCGTGCAGATGGTCCCAGGTTCGACCCCTGCAGCATCTCCAGGTAGGGCTGGAAAAACCCCTGCCTGAACCCCTGCAGAGATGCTGCTGCCAGTCCGTGTCGACAGTACTGGGCTGGATGGACCAAGGGGGGGTCTGACTCAGTGTGAGGCAGCTGCTGGTGTCCCTAACCACATGGCCTCCAGGCAGATCCCACCGTGACTCCCTGGCTTGTCTACAGCTGTGCTCTGTGCACGGGCAGTGTTTCCATCCCCACAAGGCCGGGGAGATGCCAGTGTGCCTCACACACAGTTTTGTCCCGCTTCCGTTGCTCAGGCCTGGCACCCTTCTACTTCCAGTTCTGCATTTCAGGGGCTACTATTAATAATATAAATATTTGCAAACAGCAAGGATTTCCCCTTGGGCAAGAGCTGGCAGCTGGAGAGTGGGGTTGAGGAGACTGGTGCTAAGAGGCCAGGTGGAGGCAGAGGGAGAGGAGAGGGGGCCTGGGGCCTGCATTGCCCATGTTCTGCTCAGGTCCCAGAGCTGCCTTCCTCCGTCTTCCGCTGAGTGCCAGGCAATGCAGATCAGCGGCCTGCTGGGGGTGGAAAGCTGGCTCCTAATCACAGACGCAATTAGAGGCTGTAATTTCAGGTTCATTAGAGGAATTCCTTAATCAACAATGCAATTACTTCAGCAGCCCTCAGAGGAGGGAAAGCACTGATGAAGTCGCAGGAGGGAGGAGGCAGCTTGAGCAGGGGAAGGCGAGGCATAAAAATACGATAAGAGAAGAAATTGTCTACTAGTTCTGCATTCTTGTTTCAAAAGTGATTAGAAAGAAGCCTCCAAAAAGCCAATGATCTGGATATGAACATTAAAGCCCTTCCCCTTTTATTTGTCTCTAGCATCTGGTATCCAGAGATATACTGCCTCTGACCAAAGAGGTTCCATTTATTTGTCACGATGTATAATAGCCATAGACAGACATCTCCATGATTTTGTCCAGTCCTTTTTTTTTTTTTTAAAGCCATCTAAACTACTGGATATTGCCACATCTTGCGGCAGGGAATTGCACATCATTGTATGAAACATCACCTCTGGATGCCAGTTTGTTGTTCAGTCGTTCAGTCGTGTCCGACTCTTCGTGACCCCATGGACCATAGCACGCCAGGCCTTCCTGTCCTGCGCTCTCTCCCGGAGCGTGCTCAAGTTCATATTCATTGCATCCGTGATGCTATCTAGCCATCTCATCCTCTGCCGTCCCCTTCTCCTTTTGCCTTCAGTCTTTCCCAGCATCAGGGTCTTTTCCAGGGAGTTTTCTCTTCGCATTAGGTGGCCAAAATATTGGAGCTTCAGCTTCATTATCTGTCCTTCCAATGAGCACTCAGGGTTGATTTCCTTTAGGATGGACTGATTTGACCTCCTTGCAGTCCAGGGGACTCGTAAGAGTCTTCTCCAGCACCACAGTTCAAAAGCATCAATTCTTCGGCGCTCAGCCTTCCTTATAGTCCAGCTCTCACAGCCATACATTACTACTGGGAAAACCATAGCTTTGATTAGACGGACCTTTGTCGGCAAGGTGATGTCTCTGCTTCTTACTATGCTGTCTAGGTTGGCCATAGCTTTCCTGCCAAGGAGCAAGCGTCTTTTAATTTCATGGCTACAGTCACCGTCTGCGGTGATCTTGGAGCCCAAGAAAGTAAAATCTGTCACTGCTTCCATTTCTTCCCCTTCTATATGCCAGGAAGTGATGGGGCCAGATGCCATGATCTTAGTTTTTTTAATGTTGAGTTTCAAACCAGCTTTTGCACTCTCCTCTTTCACCCTCAACAAGAGGCTCTTGAGATCCTCTTCGCTTTCTGCCATTAGGGTGGTATCGTCTGCATATCGGAGGTTGTTGATAATTCTCCCGGCAATCTTAATTCCGACCTGTGATTCATCCAACCCGGCATTTCTCATGATGTACTCTGCATATAAGTTAAATAAGCAGGGTGACAATATGCAGCCTTGTCGTACTCCTTTCCCAATTTTGAACCAATCGGTTGTTCCATGTCTGGTTCTTACTGTTGCTTCTTGACCCTCGTACAGGTTTCTCAGGAGACAGGTAAGGTGGTCTGGTACTCCCATCACTTTCAGAATTTGCCACAGTTTGTTGTGATCCACACAATCAAAGGATTTAGCGTAGTCAATGAAGCAGAAATAGACGTTTTTCTGGAATTCTCTTGCTTTCTCCATGATGCAGCGAATGTTGGCGATTTGATCTCTAGTTCCTCTGCCTCTTCGAAACCCAGCTTGTACTTCCGGTAGTTCTCGGTTCGCATACTGCTGAAGCCTAGCTTGTAGGATTTTGAGCATCACCTTGCTGGCATGTGAAATGAGCGCAATTGTGCGGTAGTTTGAACACTCTTTGGCGTTGCCCTTCTTTGGAATTGGAATGTAAACTGACCTTTTCCAGTCTTGTTGCCACTGTTGAGTGTTCCAGATTTGTTGGCATATTGAATGCAGCACTTTAACAGCATCATCTTTTAGGATTTTAAATAGCTCGGCTGGAATACTGTCATCTCCACTAGCTTTATTGTTACTAATGCTTCCTAAGGCCCACTTGACTTCACTCTCGAGGATGTCCGGCTCAAGTTCAGTGACCGCACTATCATGGCTATCAGGGACATTCAGATCTTTCCTGTATAGTTCTTCTGTGTATTCTTGCCACCTCTTCTTAATCTCATCTGCTTCTGTGAGGTCCCTGCCTTCTTTGTCCTTTATCATGCCCATCTTTGCACAAAACGTTCCCTTGAGATCTCCAATTTTCTTGAAGAGATCTCTAGTCTTTCCCATTCTGTTGTTTTCCTCGATTTCTTTGCATTGTTCACTTAAGAAGGCCTTCTTGTCTCTATGCCAGTTTGGGGGAGCAAGAACAGGGCAGGGCTATTGCCTTGCGGTATGTAGGCTTCCCATTGGGGCACCTAGCCAGCCACTGTGAGAACCAGGATACTGGACTGACTGGACAGGAATACCTTGGTCTGACCCAGCAGGGCCGTTCTTATAAAGGAACTGGATAAAGTCTACTAGCAGCTGTTTATTTATTCATTTATTTTATTTGTGACCCTTAAATAACACTGAATATAATAAAATCCCTCAGTGGTACCAAGGTTGCATGGATCAGAGTCTCCACATACAAGGGCAGTATACCTCGGAGAAACAAATACTGGGGACAAACAACAGGAGAGGGATGTTACCTTTGTGCCTGATGTGTGACATCCCCAGAGGCATCTAGCTAAGCCACTGTGGGGAACTAGGATGCTGCAGATGTGTCCATCCACTTTGGGCAGGTCTGGCAAGGCAATTTTGGACAACAGTTTGCCAAGTAGAAGAAAATCAGGAAGGAAATGCCTAAAACAATTAAATAAATTATTGCATTCTTATTTTTATCTTTGTGTTAGTCCTGAAGACACTTCTGGGCAGCTTTGTTGGGTGGCACCAAGTTTATCACGAGAGAGAGAAAAATGTTTCTTGACTATTATTTTATACCCTGCTCTTCTGCTAGAAGTACCCAGAGCAGCATCATATCATAGAATCAAGAAAAATGTAAGTATAACAAACAATTATTTATTAATTTATTACATGCTATACCACCCAATAGCTGAAGCTCTCTGGGCGGTTCACAAAAATTCTAAAAGTGATAGCAAAACCAGGTTTTACGCAGTAAAAGCCCATTGAAATAAAAATGTTTTCCATTTCTGGCAAAAGAGACAAAAAAGGGGAGCCTGATGAATTTCAGCTGGTAGGGTACTCCAGAGCCACGGCACCAACACAAAAAAGACCCTGCCTCTTGTGCTAACTCAGCAAAACTCCCAAAATGCTGCAAAGAGCACCTTGATCTGTCCTTGATCTCAATTCCCAGCCAACCCTCTATGAGAGGAAGCGTTGCCACTAAGGCAACGTGGTCCTAAGCCTTTTAGGACTTCCAAGACTAGAACCAGCTTTGAACTGAGCCCTGAAGCAAAGAAGAAGCCAATGGAGCTGACATACGATCCGCTGCACTGTGCATAATTTTGTAGGCCTACATCATGTGTCCCCCACTTAGTCACCTAAGCTTTTTCTGAAATAAAAAGCTCCCCACCCCAAAACACTTGAGCATTTCCTTGTCTTAAGAAAGGTTTCTTACCCTTTTTCTGGCCGGTTTCCTGTTTCCATCCTGATGGAACCTCTTCACCTGCTGACTTCTGTCATCCAGCTCTAAAAGTCACAGTAGCACTGGGTAGGAAAAAGTGGGCAGCCCTTGAGGTAAATCCTGGCATTCAGTTGAAGCAGAGCTGAACCTTTGTTGATTCATTGCATTTTTCTCCTGCTCTCTTCAGCCAAGAAGTCTCCTAGGGCAGCTTCCATCTAGTCAGTAAAACAAGACAGTCACTGCCTGCAGGCTGACTCTCTAAAAAGGGATGATGTGCACAAGGAAAAAGGGATGGGGAGGGAAGAGGGGGAAAAATAGGTCAGCAGGGCTGGTGGAGTGGCCCCCTTCCTTTGCTCAGGAGCTTAGCCCTGCTGCGGTGAGTCTTAACTCATGGGGGGGGGGAGCCACTATTCCATGTATTAATTAATTTCACTGTCAGTGTATTGATTATTTCAGCAGTCCTGCCCTGGAGCACTGGTGGCAAATGCAGTGCAGATGTGACAGCCCCCAGACGTCCATCCCCTGCGTATGCCCTTGCCAGAGGAAAAAAAATGTTTCTCTCTACATTCATTTGCAAGCAAAGAGGAAAAGAGAGACAGTCCAGATGAAACTGGAGTCACAGAATTGTGACCTCTAAAGCTCCTTCTCCTGCCGTAAAATCCTCTCCCAAACCAGCTCATAGCTTCTCCCCACTACGGTATCCAGGATGCATAGCCTGGGCCACCCTTCTCCAACCATTTCAGGTGTGTTGGATGAATAATGGGAATTAGTCCAACACATCTGGGGGACACCAGGGGGGCATCTCCACCAGCAATGTACTCCGAGCAGGCTGCGTGTGGAGGTTGTTAGGGATAGATGACGTCGTGGCCATCCCGCAGCCCCACCAGAGCTCATCAGGGAAAAGCCGGATTTCCTGAGACTGCTTGCAGTCCGATTCTTTTCCTGAGGTCGGGTTCTCCTCGATGTAGTTACTGCGTGCCCCACCCCCACATTGACCTCAGCTGTGCTAGCCCTGCCCAGGGGTGCCTTTCACCGTGACCCCAGCCAAGGGGTGTTCCCTGTCTCCCGACTGTAGACCAATTAGTGTCTACTCAGAAGGAACTCCCATTGTGCTCAATGATGCTTTCCCCCCAAATGCACACATTGGAACCAACTCTTTTGCCCCTCTGTTAAAGCGATCCGGCGCACCAACGGGTCAGGAGGCTTGGGGCTGGTTGCGAGGCTTCTTTCTTATTTATTTATTTATTTCATTTCATTTCTATACTGCCCAATAGCCGAAGCTCTCTGGGTGGTTCACAAAAGTTAAAACCAAACAACACGCAATAAAACAATTTAAAATATATAGAACATTAAAACCACAATATAACAATACAACCACAATAAAACCTAGCAGCAGTACAGGAGTTTAAAATACAGATTTAAAACAGCAAAGATAAAAATTTAGAAAGCTAAAATGCTAAAATGCCTGGGAAAATAAAAAGGTCTTCACCTGGCGTCGAAAGGAATACAATGTAGGCGCCAGGCGAACCTCACTAGGGAGCTCATTCCAGAGCCAGGGTGCCACAGCAGAAAAAGCCCTCCTCCTAGTAGCCACCCGCCTCACTTCCTTTGGCAGGGGCTCACGGAGAAGGGCCGCTGAGGATGATCTTAAGGTCCGGGCAGGCACATATGGGAGGAGGCGATCCTTCAGGTAACCTGGCCCCAAGCCGTTAAGGGCTCTGAATGTTAACACCAGCACTTTGAATCAGGCCCGGAAATGGACTGGCAGCCAGTGCAGCTGGAACAGTACTGGCGTAATATGAGCTCGCAGGCCAGTCCCTGTTAACAATCTCTCCCTAACGTGCACATTGGAAGCCAGTACTTCGCATCTTCATTTGGGGGAAAGGGGGGGAAGCCTGGAGGCCTGGGGGGGAGCCTCTCTTATCGGTTGAGCAGCCCCTGCCACTCAGATGACGTTCACTCCAACCCCCCCTCGAAGTGAAGCAACTTAGAATGGTGCGATGCACTCCCTCATGGAACCCAGCCCGGACCAAAAATGGCTCCTAGAAAAATGCAGGTAAGCCACTCCCTCCTTCTCCTTCTATTGTTGTGGAGACACAGCCCAAGGTGGGGCAGGCTGGCCTAGGAATAATGCAAGAACTTTTGTTTATTTACTACTAATCATAACGTTCATTAACAAAACTGTGAAGGTCTGAGGCCTACAGGGGCAATGGAGAAAAGGACAGGCTTAGAGGCCTGGAGTTTTCTGTTGGGAGGGGGCAACCCTGAGTGAAGTAGTTTAATTTCTCCACTTAGAATCATAGAATCATAGAATAGTAGGGTTGGAAGGGGCCTGCAAGGCCATCGACTCCAACCCCCTGCTCAGTGCAGGAATCCAAGTCAGAGCATCCCTGACAGGTGGCTGTCCAGCCTCGTCTTGAATGCCTCCAGCATGGGAGAGTTTGAAACTTAAGTTTCATTTCTTCAGATCTGAAGCAGTACTTTTGGTTTTGGGGGAGGAGGGTATATAAATAGAGCAAGAGAGAGAGAG
The DNA here is from genome assembly GCF_057233095.1 of Heloderma suspectum. NCBI lineage: Eukaryota > Metazoa > Chordata > Lepidosauria > Squamata > Helodermatidae > Heloderma > Heloderma suspectum. Next base: position 2,570,371 of record NC_139459.1, on the reverse strand, counting down.
AGAGCCAGTAAGAGCACAGACAGCCAGAGCCTGAAGAGTGGGCAGGAAAAAGCAGCCTAGAAAAGTCTAAGGACAGCTAGGGTAAAAAACATGCAGTTTGCAACTTTTTTCTTCTTTCAAAGCCTTTTGTATCACTCAGCTCTGTTGTGTAAATACCTGTAGTTGTAATTCGTTTGCTTTAAAGCTACCTGTAAACCCCAGGTGTCTGGCATATCAGTCACCCCACATCTACAGCCTAAGCCCCATGTTCCTGGGAAGGGGAAGTTTAAAAGAAGGAAGGTGGGGCAAGAGATCTTGAGGAGGCAAGAGATACTTACGGAGCTGCTCAGGGGGTCCAGGTCATAAGGGGAACCCTGACAAAAACAATCCTATTGTTATGTCTGCTGGATGTGATAGCATTGCTGACCCTAAACTCCTTTGTTGGCAGTGGTCTGTAATGGGAAAATGACAACACCAGCTTAGCAATCTTTACACCAAGGGTGGGCAACTTGAGGCCCTCCAGATGCTTTGGCCTATAACTCTCATGATCCCTAGCCAGCTAAAGCCAATGGTGGGAGATCATGGGAGTTGTAGGCCAAAACATCTGGAGGGCCACAAGTTGCCCAGCCCTGCTTTACACTGACAGGACTCCACCAGCACTAAGGGCTATTCCATGGGGGGCTGCAGTAAGCCACTCAAATTTGGGGTTCTAACTCCACAGATCTCTATGGCAATCTTGAGCTTCTTGGATTCTTCCTGCTTAGCTTGAAGACCTCTGGGTTTGGAGGAACTGCTGTGGCACCCTGGGGAAGGAAAGCAAAGCTATCAGAAGTGGTGCTTCTTTGCAGCTTGGAGTGTCTGAGCCTCAGCCCAGAGGAGAACGGGGGGGGGGGGGAGCTTTAACCTCTGGGAGAAAGCTGGCAGTCAGAAGGAACCTCTGGTTTGGGGAGACTCATCCCTCTGGGACAATGCTCTAAATGGGAGATGGTCCAGAGGTCGACAATCAGCACACAAACTAATGGCCGCCAATAAAAGTAATGAGGAATCACAAGAAAATCACACATAAAGACATTCAAGAGGCATAAAATGAATGACAAATTCTGCCCTAATGCTTGAAGCCTCAGAGCCAAGATGGGCTATTACACAGGCATCTTATCCCTCACTTACATCTGCTAGATGGGTAGGAAGGGATTGCTCCTCAGCTCCCTTAGGCCAGCAGAGAAGAAGGCCATGCCATCCAAACCATTGCCAGGGTAGCGACAGGCTCCCACCAATGCAAGGGCACTGCCGTTGTGACTCACTGGTAGGACCCCACCAGCACAGAGGAGAATCAGTGGAGGACCAGGCTTTCGTGAGAGGGGTCAGCCCCTTCCCTGACGCCTGCAGAACACTGTGCCTGCAGGAGAGCTGGCATCACTTCAAGCAGTTCCACAGGAGTCCACGGAGAGGCCCAGATAAATGTCCCCCGCTTCCTGCCTCCCTGTGCTCACAGCCACAGCGCAGGACAGGATTCCAACGGGCACTGGACCCAATCATTGCACGGCAGCAGCAGTATATCAGCCCGGCTCTCTGTGGGGACATTTGGCCTGGGCTACGTGGCTGGGAGCCCTGGCCCCATGCATGGGTCAGGAGAAGGGAGGGTGCATGTCACAGACAGGGCCCCAAGAGCCCAGAAAGGCCTTGTCAGGGGTCTCCTTCTGCCTGCTCCTGTGGCTGAGTCGTTGGCGTGATATTTTGTGGCAGGGAAGGCCACATTCCGGCCGTGCTGCCTCTCCCTTTTCCCATCTAAACTGAGTGCTTCCAGCAGGAGCCTCCAGAAGGTGGGCTGTGCCTCATTCCCATGTGCCCAGGGGAAGACATGAAAGCCTCCTCCTCCTCCCCAGTGTGGCCCTTCTGCAGGGTGAGGCCTCCCATTGGCCAGAGCCTTTGTCTCTGTAGCTGGATCCTAGGACTGTGAGTACATCTCAGTGTAGGGCGACCGTTTCTCCTACTTTGCAGAGGACAATCATCTGTTCAAAGGGCTGCCAGAGGACAGTCCTCTATGCTGAAGGCATCCTCTGGTCAAAGGACCCTCCAGCCCATGCCCCGTTTCAAGACAAAGAACCCCAAGAAGGGAGAGCAGCAGGGGCCCTGAGGTTGCACATGAGGCTTAGCACCCGGACAGAAGACCGGGGAGGAGGCACCCTGGTCACGTGGTCACATCTACGGTGAGATGGATTGTAGTTTTTATTGAAATTTTGGTCATTATTTCCAGATTTGTATCTCTCTCTCTATACATCAACACATGCAAATTGTATGTAAATCCATGTCTTTTGTCCTCTGTTTTGAAGATACACAGGCCATCCCCCTGGCCCCTGCTGCCTCTTACAGCAGTATGCTTAGCCCTGGTGACAAATTGTCTGCCATAGACTGACCTTCTTGTCCCCTTTTGGCCATCTCATTTGTTATTTTTAAGGAGAAAACATGGACTTTGAGCACCATTATTTCAATCTGTTTGGTTTACAAATTGGTTTGCTTGGTGTTTGTTACCTTTCCTTTGCTGAAAGTTTGGAGCATCAAAGCAAACCGAATATCCAATTAACCTCTATCACATGCCCAACCATCCACCAGCCTTCACTCAACAGGGCAACTGCTTCCTCCTGGTTTCCTTGAATTCTCAAAAGTGGTTCAGCAGCACAGACAGACCCTTTCTGGCACCTGTCTTCCCCACTGGGATGGCTCCCCACCATTCACAGAGATTGGTGAGAAATCCACCACACGCCAGCTGGCCTATTTCATGCAAAATGGCACTTCAGCCCAATCCACTTCCTTGGCTCAGCTACGAAACAAAAGGGCCATGACTTTGTCTATAAATCTTGCTTTGTCCTCAGTCATGTAGCAGGTCCCCATTTTAGCATTTTAGAGTTCTTGGCTGGAAAAAGGTGGGCGGGTGGGGGACAAGCAAGGCAGAGTCTCTGTCCCTGGTCAGCCCACAGCCTGGCAGATCCCCTTGGAGCCTGCCCTTCTCCTGGAATATCACTGAGGCAGGCATGATAACCAGAAGGGCTGGTGCGGCCCAACTGCCATCGCCTCTTCAGCTTACTCCCTTCCTGGATAATGTGGACTTATCAGTTGTCATTCGTGCTTGGACAAGCTCAAGGACCAACCGCATTGAGGAAGTCCCTCTTCAAAAAGGCTGACCACAAATGGTTTGTAAAAACTGGTGTCCGTGCTTTCTGTTCAAATCCCTTAATTCAAGGAGTTTCAGTTCTAATATTTTCATTGCAGTATTTTATCAAGGATTGTTTTTATTGGTTGTAAGCCATGTTTCAATCACTGCAGAAGGTTTAGTGAAAATGTCTAAATAAATAAAAGTTATGGGAGGTGGGAAGAAGGTGAATGTGGGCCTCAGAGATGGAACAGAAAGGGATGTTTTGAGCACAAAGGACGTAGGGTGAGAAGAGCAGAAGCCGGACATTTGAAGGGAGCTAAAATGCTGCTGTGGCTTATCGAGGAGTCAGTAGAAAGGAGAATAACACCCCAAATCTGCTGAATTCGTTTGCAGAGGGGAAGGGTAGGAAGAGATGGCCAGTGTGCTGCTGGGTGGTGTGTAGACAAATCTCTTGGCTGTCGGGAGAGTCTGATGTAGGACACGCAAGGATGAAAGCATCCTCCAGCTCTCTCAACCCACCACCAATGCTGTGGCACAAACGCACCCTGCCTGCGGCCTGCATGCACTTTCTCTCAAGAGCAAAGGCAGTTTGGGTGACACCACCAGCCAGCCATGAGGCAAACTGGTGTGGCAACTGGTGTCTCCTCCTTTTGTTCTCTTTCTCTATCCAGCCCTTTGATCCAGGCTAGTGACGTGCTCCTTGGTGCCTCCATAGGCCTCACCTGGGCCTCTTCAAGGCCTTTGTTGAATGGGAAGAGACGAAGAAAGGAGCCCCCCTGCCCACCACATCCCCAAGGAACACCCTCTCATCTTCGTTCTGCCTTTCAAGCCTGTTCCAAACATGTTTCAAAAGGGTTGCTATGGAAACACTGGGACAAGGCCCTTTGGATTAAAAAAATCCCTCCCCAAAGGGGGTACGGGCACAAAAATGGAGTCAGCCTTGTGAGCAGCTTAAATGAGTGGCAGAAGCAAGCAGGGGAAGCCCATTAGCAAACCCAAAGCCCCCCTCCATCCTTACCCCCATCTTCTGTCCTAAACAGCAGAAGCTGCTGGTCTAGAAATGGGGCTCCTTTTTGTGGGCTTTTGTGCAGAACAGCCCCCCAGATCCATTCATTTGGCCTGATCCCAGGCCAGCTGTTCAAGATGGCCAGAGCTAGGCCTCACGTAGCAGAGCTCAGGGAACACGTTCGTGGGGTGGCCAGGTGCCCTGCTTTACAGAGGACAGCTGACTACTTTGGGGAGCTGGCAGGGGACGGGCCTCTATTTGAAGGTACCTTCGATGTGATAGGCTGTGACAGAGAACCCAGAAGCTACACCATTACCACAGCTGCCAGTCCAAGCCTGGTTTGAAGTCAAAGGATCACATGAGGAAGAGCAGGCTGATGAAGATGCCCATCAGCACTTAGCACTGACAGCAGACCAAGCAGGCACACAGCTCACCTGATCACAGGCCTCTCCGCTATGGTGATATGTCTGGTATACCTATTTAAACGATTTGTACATGCATGTTGGTATCCTCTTTTGTCCACTTTTCTAGTGATGCATCTCCTCGTTTCCAGCAATGCAACGTGTCCACCCCCACCAGAACACTGCACTATCGTGCCTTTATTCAAACTTCTATGCTGCTCTTCCTTCAATGCACTGAAAGCAGCTTACCTGGCGCTCCCAGGAAGCCTCCCCAATCCAGGCACGCACCAGGCTGCTTAGCTCTGAGGCAGCAGGCAGTGGCAGGCACCAAGCATGCACCCTTCTCTGGCCAGAGATGGGTCGCCTCATCTCAAGATGGATATATCACTCAGCTGGGGAAGGTTCTCAAGGGGGCAGTTTAACATGAGAGATCTTCCCTATCAATAAAGGGTTAATATATTTGGCTCTTTCATTATAGCAGGGAGGGGAGAGAGGTTTACAAAATGATGGGTGGTGCAGAAAAAGCGAATGTAGAGGACCTTCCAGAACGCAAAGTGTCACTTAGTGGAATTGATGGGTGGTGCATTCCAAACAAATAGAAAGGAAACACTCCTTCAACACAGCACATAATGGACTTATGGAAATCATTGCTACAGGATGTGGTGACAGCATCTAGTTTAGATGGCTTTCTTGGTGGCCACGTTCAGGGGCTGTACACTCTGGAGACAAGTGGCTTTCTCCACTGTCCTTATGAGCTGCCAACAGAGGACAGCTAGAGAGCATGCAGACATATTGTGCTGGGGAGACCAATTCATCACAGCACTGGAGAAGGGCTGGCTGTGCTCTCTGTTTGAAGCGGTGCCAGTACAGGATTGCTGTGGCCCAAGTGACGGTGGGTTATGTGCGGGCAGAGTCTGCATCGGTTTGCGTTGGAGGAGGGCCAGGCACAGAACAGAGAAAGAAGCCGGGAGCCATGTGCTGTGGCACTGGCCCACGCTGTCATACCATCCTGGCTAAAGAGGAAGAGTTTGTCGCACGGGCAGTCTCACAGCCCTAAGGAAAAGGCCTACCCAGGGAGCTCTTAGCCACGCTGGGCGGGATCCAGGAAAAGGAGATGGGCACCTTTCCCCACGGAAGGCCCCTGGGCTCACCAGGGGAAGCAGAGGCTCCTTTGTCCTCGCTGCCACAGGGTCAGGCAGGAGCTACCTTGGGCAAAAGAGCCTCATCAGCGGTGCCCTGATCTCTGAGGAGCGCGCCAGGGGAGCGCCAGGCCAGTCCCCCATGCTCCAGATGGCCTCCCCCGCTTGCCGTGAGCCATCCAGCCCAGGGAGGGATCTCCCGCGCTGGCGCTTTCTGAGAAAGTGATGCGTTCACCTGTTGCAGAACCCAGAGTCAGAGAGACCACAGAGTGAAGGAAAAAGAGATTCTTTATTTAACGCGCGGGCTTAAGGCTGGAATCATTTCCAAAGAGCCAGAAGCCCCGATTTACATTAGCACATTGGTTTTATAGACATTGTGACACATATGAAACGGCTCCTCCTCCCCCTCCCGCATGGGGTTGCAATCCTCAACATTTTTCCTCCTAGCACTATTGTTTATAATACAAGAACTGGGTTATAGGGTAGCCATGATAGGGAGAGAACAGAAGAGAACAGCAGAGAACAAGATATACAATTATATGACCTTTGACAAGATAAGGAATTCCTGTGTCTCGTCAGCTTACAACAATATATTCAAGGGAGAAAGAGCTCAGCAAGAACATGAAGCATGAGACTGCATGAGGCTACTTAGTCTGACCCCCGATATGGCTGCTACATTCCCCCCTTAAATGCATAATTTCATTACAATTATAGCATTTCTGATAACCATACAAAGCTTTTTGTGACATACATATTACTTAGCCTCTTGTTGGGCTATTAGAGCATAGAGGGCAGCAGTTTTACTAGCTGAGACATAAAACAGATTGGTTAAAGCGCATAAGACAAGGAACGCAGAGACATAACAGAACTTTTATGAACAATACTGATAGAATTAGGATGAACAATGCTTTTAAGCCAGCTAAGATTTGGAAGCCAAGGGGTTAACTAATTGAGCTAATTGTTTTGTCTTATTGTTTTGTAAGCTACTATATTGTGCAGCTTGTTGATCTGTTCATCTACAGCATTGCCATTATCAGTTAAGTTAAAACAACAGAGCTTTTGGTGTGTCTCACAACTTAAATGATGAAGAAGGAAGAGGTAATCTATACCAGCTCTATTTTCTAGAACTGCACCTCTTAGATCACGCAGCTCTTTATTTAACAATGACAATGCTCGTGAGGTGGCATTTATGCTTTTGGCTAAGGTGCAAGCTAACCAGTTGTTCTTTAGACCATCAGCCACGGCTAAACCTGGAACCTCAACTAGTGACATTGCTAAGGCCAATTTTTCTGAGTCAGAATATAACTGCACATGACTATTACAATTTTTAGTTAGTTGGAGTGCTCGAGGCTGCCGTTGACGGATTTTCTCGGGCTACAGGGGAAGAATTGGCACCAGTTCAATTGGCGGCTGAGGCAACATGGGTGGTTATCAGACAAGTTGGCAGGAATGAATGACCAAGTGCGGGAATTACATGTCTAAAACCATCCATGAGGCAAAAGTATGTGGGCATCATTAAAAGATATGTTTTGAATTTTATTACAGTGGAAGGGGGCCAGGGATAGCTTTATTTTCTGGAAAAAATTTTGACAATTAAGCATTCGTGCACACGTAGCATTTGTTTCAGCAATGATGGGGGTGCGTAGAGTGAACTCTGTAGGGGGTAGGATCTTTGCAACCACGCCCCAATTAGCATTTTGGGAATAAGTTAAACTTACACCATAAACTTTTAACATGGTATCTTTTTGAATTTTCTCAGGATGTCTACAGACAGGTATTAGGCAAGAGCTAATAAGCCTGTTTGCAGGTATACCTCTTGGCAAACAAAAAAGTTTTACTCTCGTGATGTTAGCCAGGTGAAGCCAGTAATTATCAGCAAATCACTGGGACAAACTTTCTCTTTTTGCACCTTATTAAGGAAACACAATGCAACACTACTAACACTACAACACGCATGTTTGATCTTCTTTGGGATCTGACCGTACGCTGGGCAGCTATTCACCTGGCAAGCTGCAGTAGGGTCTAGTCCCCTTCTTCAATTCTCCAGTTGCAGGTCTGACCGTACGCAGGGGGACAGTTTCCCGGTGTGTCCACAGTAAGGTCTAGCCTGAGTCTTCTTACTGCTTTTTCAGAATGATTTTTAAAGGATTTTAAGGATTTTTGTTTACAGTCTATTCTCCCCGTCTCGCTGTCTTGACTCGTGTCCAATGTATCCAGGGTTTAACTCCAGCTGCTTTCATAGCTGCGGGGATGGAAAGTATGACAGTTTTCAGTCTTCTCTATCTGGGAGTCAAAGGGTTATTTTTTTCTCTTTAACTCATACTTTAACTCTTGGTTGGAAAGGATGAACTTCTGTGATGGGAATGGCTTATTTTCTAAGACAAAGCGACGCTGGGCTTGAAGAACTTTGCTCAGTGTTTGAACTTCTTGTTTAAGGCTAACGTTTGATTGCTTTTGATGCTGCTCCAGTGTCAATTATGAAGTCAATGTCACGGCCCCTCTCAAGCTGTCTCCCTCTTCGCCCATTCTGGCCCCTTTGGTTTTCTCCTTTGTGCATTTGATTTATTTTATTTGGGCATTCATGCCACTAATGTCCATCTTGTCCACACTGGGCACACTGGTTCTTTTTTAAGAATCTTCTGCCTCTGCCGGGTCTTCTTTTTTTTCTTTTTTCGTTTACGTCTTCTTGGGCCTCTGGGTCGAGGGGGGTGTACTGGCGATAGGCATTTGAAAGATGCTCCAAGTACGCTCTGGGGCCTCGGTGGCACCTTGCAGCACTTTAGACACTTTGGTCATATTAATTGACTTCTTCATACCTGCTTTCATGGCTTTTAACAGCAGGGTTTGATACTGGGTGAGGCGCTCTAGCCGCACTTGTGTTTTGGGATTCTAGCGAGGGGGGGATTTATTTATAAGGAGACTTTATTGGGTAACTTACAGCACACAGGCGTACTTAATGGTTGGATCAGACAGCTTCTCTGAACCACGAGCTATTGCGCTAAATGGGTTTTATACCATACATGTTACCCATAACACTAGCAAGCATTTTCAGCATAGGCTAGAAGTGTTTGGTTCTCAGGCACAGCTTCCTGTAAACAACTTCGCTTCCCAAAGTGCTTGATAACACTTTTTATTTATTAGTATGGGAAGACAAATTTTTTCTTTCTTTTGCTTTCTTTTTCTTTGCTGATCTGCCTGTATTGCAGATCATGTTTCAAACTTTTTATATAAAACTTTCTGCTCCATGCACCAGCCTTGTCTCTTTATTTGTCTTTTTCAAGTTAAACTTACTTAAACTTTTCTGCCTTACACTAGTCCCACTGAAACACATTTGGGATAGGCTCTTCTTCTCCTTCTAGTTACATTTTCTTCATTTTAAAGAACTATTACATTATTGTGGCTACTTTACCCCAGGTAATAAGCTCTAGGCACAATCAGCTGCTTTTAATTTACCCTGGGGGCAACTATGGCCACGCTTCTTTTTTACAAATGTTTTTTCTTTGCCTTTTGCCTTTTCTTTTTCTCTCTTCTCTATCTGTCTTCTACTTTCTCTATTCCTTCTTTTCTATTTGCTTTTGTCTTTTCTCTTCGTCATCCATTGGGAACCACACTTAGTATCATTTGGAGTTGCAACTAACACTAATCTGCAAATATTACATATACTTTATGATATCTAAGAAATCATAAAATATACACAACAAACTTTTTCTGCAATTTAACACAATGAATGGAAAACACTTTTTGCATGGTAAGGCATGATGGAGCAGATCCAGCAATTATACTGCTCTTCTGGCTGAAAGCTCAGGGCTCATCAAAATCAAGGGACAGGCATACCCACACACACAAAGAGTTCTAGGTCACCATTTTTGCATCGGCAACTCTATGCTGCATGAATTCTGGCAAAAGGAAATCTAAAAGTCACAGATCAAACTTAGCCTGCTGTACACTGAGCTGACTACAAACATAGACACATGGTCTACAGCGATGAGAGTTCAAGTTTATCCAAAGCTTCACAGCACTGTCCATGGCAAGTCTTTGACAATTTAAAATTTTAGTTCATGTGCAGAGTGTCTCTAAAAAGCCCAGACACTGATGGAGGCAAACAGAGAAGGCTCTGGGCAATGAAGATGCGATGTTTCCAGCAAAGGCTCTCCACTTTTGCATCAGTTTAAAAAGGGAAAGTGTGGCCCTACACCCCTTCTGACAGACAAGAGCCTTTAACTTTTTTAGCAAGGCCTCTATCTAAACAGAGCGGCACAGCTCAGCTCTCTAGCTGTGACGCTTTAACTTGGGCAACTCCTCTGTAAATTTTATTTTACTTCTGTCAGGTTCTCTCACAGACATTTTAAAAACTTAGTCTTTTTTTTTTTCTTTTCTAACCTGGTACCCGAAAGCACTGAAACACTGAGTGCCGAAACTCAGGACGCTGGGGGTGATGGGCATCGCCTTATACTTGCATTTTTCAGGCAGCCATTAATCTTCGGGGAGGCGGTGGGGTGATTTGCAGGACTTCAAAGGCAAGCTTCTCAGTTTGTTTGTATTTGTAAATCCCAAGCTCAAAACAGGACATGATGAGGTACAGGGCCACCAAATTCTTGCTTTGGCATGGGCAACAAATAACTCGGGTCAGCTTTCTTCGCTGGGGTCTCAAACAGGAAAACAGTCTTAATTTAAAGTTGTAACATCACTGACAGCGTCAGCCAGCCAGCTACACAGATCTCATTGTTTTTCAAGACAGTTGCTCCAATATCTTCTTTTCTTCTCAATCAGGTTGGGTCTCCCAGCTTACACAGTTTATTGCAGCTTTCAGGAGCATGGAAGTAGCGTGATTTTGGCTTGGCCAGGAACATGCTGTCTGGTTTCTCGGTCTCTTTAGCACACACACTTAGGCAGTGTAACACTGGACACTCAAATCAGTGAGATTTCTTCATTGCAGGGAATCCCACGGCAAAAGCTTAATGGTTACGCTCTTCAGAAATCATATAGCTGATGGTCAGTAGCTACAGGCTCTATGCAATTTTAACACAGTTCAAAGCTAAACACGGTTACCTTGACAGAGATCTTCAGCGTGGTCTTTCCGCTTCATTCTGCTTTGGGACAGTCTTATGGCACACTTTTCACTCGAAGAGGGGTCTAGCCTGTGCTCTGGGGGCTGATTCTTCACCTTTATTTTCTATTTTGCCTTCATCTTCTGGGTCTTCATTTTCAGTTTCCATTTCTTAGGGATTTCATCTCAATTAGGCGAGGTGATGATGTTGCACAACTCAGAACGTTGTGGGCAATTTTCCTGCCCCCCCTCTCTCGGCGCGCTAGGCTAACAGCTACTTCTTCGGCCTTACACTCTCACGCTCCCACGCTTTGTTAAAAGCCAGACTGTCCTGCAACATTTTTCTAATTAACAGCCTCAGATCTTGTTTTTTTTCCTCTCAGCTCGACCTTGAGCTTTTTGCTGTTTTCTCTTTCTATTCTGAATCTTTAAAAAAACACCTTTTTCTTTCTTTGTTTGACATACATCTCAAGGGGGTGCAAGGTTTGCTTCCCCCACCACCCATAGCCTCCCTCCTAAATTGAAGACAGACACAATTAGGGAATGGGAATTGGTCAGTGAGGAAGGGGTCTCACTGGCCGACACAAGAGGATTTTTCACACCACGCACTTTGCTACTGGCCTGGGCACCCGGACGGTCAACGGTATGCGTCAGAAACCGCAGTAGCCACTCACACAATCATCAATCTCTCCACTACATCCATATGTCCCTGCCACCCACTTTTCCCACTTTTTACCAGAGCGGAAAACGGCTTCCCCAGCTTCCTCAGCTTCCTACTGAGTACTGGCGTGCTAGGTACTGGCGCCCACTCGGGGGTGTGATCAGGCCCCCCTTCTACCCGCAAGGAGTAGGTTCTTTTGTATACGTATACCACCAACACTGACCTTCTTCACAAGGCGGGGCCCTCTTTTTTTTGCCCGGTGGCCTTTCTCCCTAAAGGCGGGGCCCTCTTTTTCCCATATACTTGCCTTTCTCCTGAAGGCTTCCAATGTGGGTTTCAACTCAATTGCAGCTGTAATACAGGCAGGGCTCAAGTTCCTTCCTCCGCTTCCCAAGGTTCTCTTGCTGCTCGCTGCCGTTTGGGCGATCCCGGTGCAGGCTTTCTCCCATTCACTCGACAAAAAGGTCGGTGGCGCCAAGAAAGGGAGGCATGCGCCGAGCTCGTCTTCCCGGTGCGGCGATCAAGAGCAGGCAACTGCCACCTGTCTGGCTCAGAGCCTGCCACATCCGAGTCACGGCACCATTTATGTTGCAGAACCCAGAGTCAGAGAGACCACGGAGTGAAGGAAAAAGAGATTCTTTATTTAACGCGCGGGCTTAAGGCTGGAATCATTTCCAAAGAGCCAGAAGCCCCGATTTACATTAGCACATTGGTTTTATAGACATTGTGACACATATGAAACGGCTCCTCCTCCCCCTCCCGCATGGGGTTGCAATCCTCAACATTTTTCCTCCTAGCACTATTGTTTATAATACAAGAACTGGGTTATAGGGTAGCCATGATAGGGAGAGAACAGAAGAGAACAGCAGAGAACAAGATATACAATTATATGACCTTTGACAAGATAAGGAATTCCTGTGTCTCGTCAGCTTACAACAATATATTCAAGGGAGAAAGAGCTCAGCAAGAACATGAAGCATGAGACTGCATGAGGCTACTTAGTCTGACCCCCGATATGGCTGCTACACACCAACGCTCAGTTGTCGGAGCAAAACAAATTTCTGATACGTTTCAATCCAGCACCCCTCTTCTTGAGCTATTGATGACAACCTGCAGCTTATGAAGCAGGGACTCAGGCGAGGTAAGGTTATCGTGACCCTTGAGCTAATTCTGTGAACCTCCTGACCTAGTGCACCGCTGAGTGAGTGGCCCCTTCGCCCTGGAGCCCCGCTGCTGCTGCTCCAGGCAGCCTGTTGAGCACTTGCCAGAGGCCTGCCAGGAATTCACCCCATCATCCTCCACTCATGCAACGCGGCCGCCCTAGCTTGCCCCTGGGCAGATGCCACGAGCGACGCGCACGTTTGCGGAGCCTGTGGCGCCCCCTCGCCCCTCACAGTGGGAGCCGCCTCGGGCGCTGCTTGCGCACTGCTCTGTTCCACTCTGCATCTGCCAGACTCTTGTCTCAAGGCAGCACAAAATGCAGAGCATCCATTAGTGTGATTATTATTAGCCCGAAGTAGGGATGGATCGAAGCCTGACTGACTAATTAATTGGTAAGGGAAATGATGGATGATCAAGGATCGACGGGCCCGACAGGCCCGTCGATTGGTCCTTGATTTATCTGATGGATCATGTCGGGTTCCCATGTCTGCCCACAGCGATATGGGATTTCAGTTCTTGCTGAGAGCCTGTGTAGGCCATAGATAGAGCAGAAGCTGCAGGGCTGCACATGGAGAGCAAAGGCACAGGATGAGGCCATGGCTGGAGTCAGGGAGGGACCAGCGCAACTAGCCAGGGACCAGCCGGGGCAGGAGCTGAGCAGGAGCCATGGCTCAGGGGCAGTGCACTCGTGTTGCGTGCAGAAGGCCCCAGGCACAGCCCCTGGCATCTCTAGTCACAGGGATCAGGCAGCAGGTGATGGAGAAGGTTCTCTGCTGACACCCAGGGAGGCACCACCAGTCAGAGTCAACAACACTGGGCTGGATGGACCAATGGCCTGACCTGGTACACAGCACCTGGCTATGTTGCTCCATCAGTGATCACACAACTCACTCGAGCCCTTACGTACTGCTGGTGCAAGAAAGACTCCTCTTGGCTCTGCCTCCATAGGTGCAGCATCAGATCCTTGGCCCATCTAGCCCAGTACTGCTGACACTGACTGGCAGCAGCAGCTCTCCAGGGTTTCAGGCAGGAGTTTCTCCTGCCCTACCTGGAGGTGCCAGGGATTGAACCTGGGATCTTCTGCATGCAAAGCAGGGGCTCCACCACTGAGTTATGGCTGAAGTCAGACCCAGAACTGTACCAATTAAGCAGATATAATCACAGAGATGCAGAAACAAGCACAAACAGGGGCATCGTCAGCTTCCCAGCAACATCATTCCAGTCCACCAATATCCAAAGCTCAGAGTGGAGCTTTCAGCTCACATTCTCCCATGTGTGGAGAATGTGGAGAGGGAGACATTTTTCTCCCTCTCTCAAAATACTAGAACCCAATGGGGTCACCCCATGAAGCTGATGGGTGGGAGATGTGGGACAGATAAAAGGAAGGACTTCTTCACACAACACAGAGTCAAACTATGGATTTCGCTTCCACAAGACCTAGTGATGGCCACCAACTTGGATGGCTTTAAAAGGGGGTTGGACAAATTCATGGAGGAGAAGGCTATCAGTCGCTACTAGTTCTGATGGTTATGCGCCACCTCCATTATCAGAGGCAGTGAGCCTATGCACACCAGTTGCTGGGGAGCATGGGTGGGAGGGTGCCATTGCACTGGTGTCTTGCTTGGGGGTTTCCTGTGAGCATCTGGATGGCTGCTGTGTGAACAGAATGCTGGACTAGATGGACTCTGGGTCTCACGCAGCATCAGGGCTCTTCTGAAGTTCTCATGCTTTTATCTCAGGAAGGGCAGTGCAGTTTCTGTGCCTGACTAGCCTGCAGGTGGCTGTGATCCACAGGGCATTCCAACATCAACTTAGACCAGCCTTCCCTCCCTGGCACTCTCCAGATATGCTGGACTACAACACCCATCACTCAGCCAACACCCCATAAACCTGCTGAGTGGGGGCAGTGGGAGCTATAGTCCCACATATTGGGAGGGCTCCAGATTGGGAGGGCTCCACATTGGGAAGGCTCTTTTAGGCAATGAGGAGTCAAATGGTGCCTAGTGCCTCTGCTCACAAAGAGCTGGGTTGCTCTCAGGGCATCTGCTGGGAGTTTAACATTTTCCTGTCTACACATGCATGGGATTATGCCTTAAGTCTCTTTTTATGCAATTATTTTAAAATCTAAAAAATCAACATAATAAATTCACAACCTCATCCCTGAAACAACAGAACAACTAATAAAGGCCTGAAAGATATTAAACATTCCATGTTTAAACTCCATGTTTAACTTCATGACAGATCAATGAATACTGCCAAATTTCTTTTTAACATCTTGGCTTGTTTGCTCAAAACTCGCAAAGCTGGACTGCGGTGGACTCGTATGCAAAGCATGTGAACATTGCAGAGGGCTGGAGGTCCTGTCCCACACCATGGCACCTCTAATTTATCCAACTTTCGGATCTGAAATGGGGCCTCCTCAGAATATCTAATGAACAGAGAGATTTGTTTGGGGAGGGGACACTCCGTCAGCTACACCAGCTCCAGGCATTTGGGGGCTTTACAGATTAAAATCAGCAGGTTGAATTGCACAGAAATGAATGGTTGGCCCAGCTTTAGCCTGGCTTCTGCATCCTCCTAGCAAGAAAGACCAATCTTCACTTTGCATAACACAACAGCACAGCTCCTTCGTAAAGGGAGAGGAAGGTGGCTTCCCAACTGATTCTTCCTGCCCAGTACTGTCATTGTCTGTACATCAGCAGCTTATCACCTCCCTCAGGCAAACAAACACTCCTTGGAACAACAGGAGCCTGAATGGGTCTCTCCAGCTCCCCAGGGAGAGCAAAAAGGCTCAGAAGCAGCCCCCCGGAGGCCTGTCTGGCACCCATGGTGTGTCTGGTGCACTCTTGCCTTCAATTTTGGATTGCTTGTTGTGCCCGGGCTTGTGTGTTGCACGTTTGGGTGTTTCAGACGCGTGACCCCATTTCTCTCCACAGACCTTTCCACCCGCGAGTTAAAATGAGAACATGAATTGCTTTCATTTATTTATCTGTTTGTTTTTGGAGTCCATATCCAGTCCTTCCAGTGGCAAGGAAAAGCCTGGAAATGTCATCACAGTGTAAGCCAACTGTGCAAACGGGACTGTGAAACACTCTGTCCTGGGCACAAAGGAGGTATGGGAACCACATGCAAACACACCTGACTTCAACAGCAATATCTCTGTGCAAGTGCAGAAAAGCTGGAACTGGCCACTGAATTCAGCTTCTAAGTCCAGTTCTAGTTTTTAAAGCACAGTGTTTTTTTAGCCCTTTCTGGCAGGGAAGAGGTTCTTGGAAGTGTGTGGTAAAATCCTTAAATCTAGGACCCAATGGCACTTGTGGGGGTTAGCAGGCTGGGCCATGATTTTGCCATGCAGAAGCAGAATAAATCATGCAAATTGAGGGCAAGAATGTGAATATATGAAATTGGCATAATATCTATGGATTGCATAATTCAGCTTTTGGAGTACATGGTTTGGGCATTAAAAGTCAGAGATCATTACTTTGATGCAGAGGTACCCTGCAATGCCCTGACAGTGTCATTAAGTGCCCATTCTAGAAGGAGGCCTCTCCACATGGTGGGCAGTATCCAATGCTGCCCGTGCACCAGCAGGGCCCACTGCTAGCCCACTGGGAAGTTAACAGTTTCTAGAGCAACTAGAAATGAACCAAAACAGTCATTTCCACAATAGGGCAGGCCAGGAGGGAACTCAGTGGCCTGTCCTGTTTTGGGAATGAGCATTTTGGCTCATTCCTGGGGTTGCTTTAGGAAGTGCTGGCCTCCTGTCACACCAGTGGTGGATCCCACTGCCACAACAGAATGAACAGAGGCACAGCAGAAGTACTGGATACTGCCCTGTGTTTGGTTTTCAGGGGGTGGGGGTGGGAACTCAGCCAGAGTGCACACAGAAACTTTTTTTACCTAGTGTACCACCTAACATTAATCTCTAGTTTACCAATATAAACACTGCCATGTATCTGTTTACTTCTGCTCTCTGCCTACCTGGGAAGAGGTGTGTTTCATCCAAGGCATGAGACAGATCTGAGTTACAGCTGGCCGTTATGTTTTCAGACAAGGGCTGGGGAGACAACTGTTGCTTCTTTGTCCCGGAACACTAGGTGTAATCCAATACCTGCAAGACCTACCACTAATTTATCCAGTCTACTCTGCACCCTCTATCTTGAGACTGAGTCTAAGCTGCAGTCCTCACGGCCAGAACATTTGGCCTAACATTTTTATCCTCCCAACCCCGCTCCCCTGCTTCTGGAGAACTGAGAAACTTTTTTTCACACTCTTTTCTGGCATTTTGCTTGGTCCTCTGACAAAATGTGGTCCACTGGAGAAGGAAATGGCAACCCACTCCAGTATTCTTGCCAAGAAAACCCCATGGAACGTATCACAAGGCTAAAAGAGATGACGCCGGAAGATGAGCCCCTCAGGTCGGAAGGTGTCCAATATGCTACTGGGGAAGAGCAGAGGGTATTTCCAAGTAGCGCCAGAAAGAGTGAAGCGGCTGGGCCAAAGCCGAAAGGACACTCAGCTGTGGATGTGTCTGGTGGTGAAAAGAAAATCCGATGCTGTAAAGAACAATATTGTTTAGGAACCTGGAATGTCAGATCAATGAATCAAGGTAAGCTGGAGGTGGTCAAACATGAGATGGCAAGATTGAACATCGACATCTTGGGAATCAGCGAACTAAAATGGACAGGAATGGGCGAATTTAATTCAGGTGACCATCATATCTACTATTGTGGCCAAGAATCCCTGAGAAGAAATGGAGTAGCACTCATAGTCAACAAAAGGGTGGGAAAAGCAGTACTGGGGTACAATCTTAAAAATGATAGACTGATCTCAGTACGAATCCAAGGCAAACCATTCAACATCACAGTAATTCAAGTCTATGCCCAACCACTGAGGCCGAAGAAGCTGAGGTTGATCGGTTCTATGAAGACCTTCAACACCTTCTTGAACTAACACCAAAAAAAGATGTCCTCTTCATCATAGGGGACTGGAATGCTAAAGTAGGAAGTCAAGAAATCACCGGGATAACAGGCAGGCATGGCCTTGGTGTACAAAATAAAGCAGGACAAAAGCTAATAGAGTTTTGCCAAGAGAACACGCTGATCATAGCAAACACTCTTTTCCAACAGCACAAGAGACGACTCTACACATGGATATCACCAGATGGTCAATATCGAAATCAGATTGATTATGTCATTTGCAGCAAAAGATGGAGAAGCTCCATACAGTCAGTAAAAACAAGACCTGGAGCTGACTGTGGCTCAGATCATGAGCTGCTTCTAGCAAAATTTCGGCTGAAATTGAAGAACGTAGGGAAAACCATTAAACCATTCAGGTATGACCTCAATCATATCCCTTATGAATATACAGTGGAGGTGAGGAATGGATTTCAGGGATTAGACCTGATAGACAGAGTGCCTGAGGAACTATGGACGGAGGTCCGTAACATTGTTCAGGAGGCAGCAACGAAATCCATCCCAAAGAAAAAGAAATGCAAGAAGCCAAGTGGCTGTCTGATGAGGCTTTACAAATAGCTGAGGAAAGAGGGGAAGCAAAAAGCAAGGGAGAAAGGGAAAGATATATCCAAATGAATGCAGAGTTCCAGAGAATAGCAAGGAGAGACAAGAAGGCCTTCTTAAATGAACAATGCAAGGAAATCGAGGAAAACAACAGAATGGGAAAGACTAGAGATCCCTTCAAGAAAATTGGAGATCTCAAGGGAACGTTTTGTGCAAAGACGGGCATGATAAAGGACAAAGAAGGCAGGGACCTCACAGAAGCAGATGAGATTAAGAAGAGGTGGCAAGAATACACAGAAGAAGTATACAGGAAAGAGCTGAATGTCCCTGATAGCCATGATAGTGCGGTCACTGAACTTGAGCCGGACATCCTCGAGAGTGAAGTCAAGTGGGCCTTAGGAAGCATTACTAACAACAAAGCTAGCGGAGATGACAGTATTCCAGCTGAGCTATTTAAAATCCTAAAAGATGATGCTGTTAAAGTGCTGCATTCAATATGCCAACAAATTTGGAACACTCAGCAATGGCCGCAAGACTGGAAAAGGTCAGTTTACATTCCAATTCCAAAGAAGGGCAACGCCAAAGAGTGTTCAAACTACCGCACAATTGCGCTCATTTCACATGCCAGCAAGGTGATGCTCAAAATCCTACAAGCTAGGCTTCAGCAGTATGCGAACCGAGAACTACCGGAAGTACAAGCTGGGTTTCGAAGAGGCAGAGGAACTAGAGATCAAATCGCCAATGTTCGCTGGATCATGGAGAAAGCCAGAGAATTCCAGAAGAACGTCTATTTCTGCTTCATTGACTATGCTAAAGCCTTCGATTGTGTGGATCACAACAAACTGTGGCAAATTCTTAAAGTGATGGGAGTACCAGACCACCTTACCTGTCTCCTGAGAAACCTGTACCAGGGTCAAGAAGCAACAGTAAGAACCGGACATGGAACAACCGAGTGGTTCAAAATTGGGAAAGGAGTACGACAAGGCTGCATACTGTCACCCTGCTTATTTAACTTATATGCAGAGTACATCATGAGAAATGCCGGGTTGGATGAATCAGAGGTCGGAATTAAGATTGCTGGGAGAATTATCAACAACCTCCGATATGCAGACGATACCACCCTAATGGCAGAAAGCGAAGAGGATCTCAAGAGCCTCTTGTTGAGGGTGAAAGAGGAGAGTGCAAAAGCTGGTTTGAAACTCAACATTAAAAAAACTAAGATCATGGCATCTGGCCCCATCACTTCCTGGCATATAGAAGGGGAAGAAATGGAAGCAGTGACAGATTTTACTTTCTTGGGCTCCAAGATCACCGCAGACGGTGACTGTAGCCATGAAATTAAAAGACGCTTGCTCCTTGGCAGGAAAGCTATGGCCAACCTAGACAGCATAGTAAGAAGCAGAGACATCACCTTGCTGACAAAGGTCCGTCTAATCAAAGCTATGGTTTTCCCAGTAGTAATGTATGGCTGTGAGAGCTGGACTATAAGGCAAGCTGAGCGCCGAAGAATTGATGCTTTCGAACTGTGGTGCTGGAGAAGACTCTTACGAGTCCCCTGGACTGCAAGGAGGTCCAATCAGTCCATCCTAAAGGAAATCAACCCTGAGTGCTCACTGGAAGGACAGATACTGAAGCTGAAGCTCCAATATTTTGGCCACCTAATGCGAAGAGAAAACTCCCTGGAAAAGACCCTGATGCTGGGAAAGACTAAAGGCAAAAGGAGAAGGGGACGGCAGAGGATGAGGTGGCTAGATAGCATCACGGATGCAATGAATATGAACTTGAGCACGCTCCGGGAGAGAGCGCAGGACAGGAAGGCCTGGCGTGCTATGGTCCATGGGGTCACGAAGAGTCGGACACGACTGAACGACTGAACAACAACAACCACCCTAATGGCAGAAAGTGAAGAGGATCTAAAGAGCCTCTTGTTGAGGGTGAAAGAGGAGAGTGCAAAAGCTGGTTTGAAACTCAACATTACAAAAACTAAGATCATGGCATCTGGCCCCATCACTTCCTGGCATATAGAAGGGGAAGAAATGGAAGCAGTGACAGATTTTACTTTCTTGGGCTCCAAGATCACCGCAGACGGTGACTGTAGCCATGAAATTAAAAGACGCTTGCTCCTTGGCAGGAAAGCTATGGCAAACCTAGACAGCATAGTAAGAAGCAGAGACATCACCTTGCCAACAAAGGTCCGTCTAATCAAAGCTATGGTTTTCCCAGTAGTAATGTATGGCTGTGAGAGCTGGACTATAAGGAAGGCTGAGCGCCGAAGAATTGATGCTTTCGAACTGTGGTGCTGGAGAAGACTCTTACGAGTCCCCTGGACTGCAAGGAGGTCCAATCAGTCCATCCTAAAGGAAATCAACCCTGAGTGCTCATTGGAAGGACAGATACTGAAGCTGAAGCTCCAATATTTTGGCCACCTAATGCGATGAGAAAGCTCTCTGGAAAAGACCCTGATGCTGGGAAAGACTGAAGGCAAAAGAAGGGGACGGCAGAGGATGAGATGGCTAGATAGCATCACCGATGCAATGAATATGAACCTGAGCACACTCTGGGAGAGTGCGCAGGACAGGAAGGCCTGGCGTGCTATGGTCCATGGGGTCACGAAGAGTCGGACATGACTGAACGACTGAACAACAACAAATAAAGGTATTGCCCAACTGTGGGTTCCAGAGATAAGAGAGTCCCCATTCCCCAACAACTCAGAATGTCATGCCGAGGGGAAGACCAATGTGGCCCCCTCCATCGGCCAGAGAAGGAACAGCTGCAGGGAGCTTGTTGCACCCTTCCCTGCCAGATAAAGCATCCATAAGAACGTTTAAACTAAGAACTGGTGCCGCCTCCTCCTCCTCCTCCTTCTTCCCCTTCCACCCTCCCAATCCCTTTTCTTTTGGTGCAGTGTCTTTTAGAATCATAGAATAGTAGGGTTGGAAGGGGCCTACAAGGCCATCAAGTCCAACCCCCTGCTCAATGCAGGAATCCAAGTCAGACTGTAAGCCTGAGGGCAGGGACTGTCTCATTCTTCCAGTCAGTATTCCACACCCACTGAACATGCTCAGACCTCAATGGGCGGTTTGGGGGTTCCTCCAACCCAGCTTAGTTCCTCCGCCCCAAAAAAGATTTTCTTGTAGTTCTGCAAACCTTGACATTTCCCCAAACCAGCGGATACCTTTTGCATGAATAGTGCCCTTTTGGGCACATAAAGACCCACACTCGGAGAACGGCTTCACTATTTGTATATAGGCAGCAGACCTGGCAAAGGCCCCTCCCTGCCTGCGGCCCCAGAGAACTGCTGTCAGTCAGCATGGACAACTCTGTGCTAGGCCAACAGTGGCGTTGTGGGGCCAGGGCTCACCGGGGCGAAGTGCTGGGACCGTTTGAGTAGCAGGGATGATGGCAACATCGCCACCCGCCTTAGACTTCCCTGTTCCCTCTGAGTTTAGCTGCAGTCCGCACAGTGGCTGTGGCAGGGGGGAGGGGGGATGGATTTTCCCAGCAACAATATAGTGTTGAGAGCTATCCTATGCACACATATATAATACAGAGAGGGACAGAGACAGAGAGAGTTGTGGATTGACACACCTGCAGGCATTTTTGGACTCTCCTTGGGGTGGGGGTGGGGTCTATTGCGCCTGTCATGATGGGCACCTGCACTTTAAAATCTACCGCTATACCACTGCATACCAGCGGTCTGGCTCAGTGTAATGCAGCCTCATAGAGGCTCACAGTACCTCTGAATACAGAGGTACCACATTCACGTACACTTTGGAAATTGTCGGCACATATCCTCCCTTTTTGCTCTAGGCTGAGCATTCCCTGCACATTCCGCCTCTCTCCCCTTCAGGAATGGTGGCCCCCTGGGCTTTTGAGCATCTTCCTAGTGCTTCTCTGAATCCTGTCTAGCTGGCACCAGCCTCCTTCTTTCCATCCTGGGTGCTCCCAGTGTGACTGGAGGGAGGGATTTCTGGGTCCCTGGCTGGCGCTCACTTAGGCATCATTCTGCAGCCGGTCGCCAGGAACCTTGTGGATTTGATGCATGACAGCGGCTTCCACAGAGATGTTGCATCTCACCCAGAGCGATCCTTGCATTGCAGCAATGAACTGATGCTGCTCCTTCCCGCTGCCCATTGCCTGCCGGTGTTTACATGGTACTTGGGGGCCAAGTAGCAATAGCCTTTGGTGGGCTGAAGCTGTCAGGGTGGTAGATGTGTGGTGCTGGGAAACGCTGCATCCTCTGGCCCAAAGGCAGGTTTCCCCAGCCCCTGTCCACTACTGGCATAGCCCTGGCCAGCAGGCCTTCTATGGAAGACCTCTTAAAAAAGGACATCCCCCTACCCCTGCAAGCCACGCAACCATGGTGGCTGGGGGATTCTGGGAGTTGTAGTCCAACATATTTGGAGGGTGCTGGGTTGGGGCCCCTTCATGGATCACTGACTTGTTGTGGCGAAGGGGCTTGCGTAACTCAGTGAAGCCATAAGCTATGCCGTGCAGGGCCACCCAAGACGGACAGGTCATGGTGGAGAGTTCTGACAAAAGGTGGTCCACTGGAGAAGGAAATGGCAACCCACTCCAGTATTCTTGCCAAGAAAACCCCATGGAACGTATCACAAGGCTAAAAGATAAGATGCTGGAAGATGAGCCCCTCAGGTCAGAAGGTATCCAATATACTACTGGGGAAGAGCAGAGGGTATTTCCAAGTAGCGCCAGAAAGAGTGAAGCAGCTGGGCCAAAGCTGAAAGGACACACAGCTGTGGATGTGTCTGGTGGTGAAAAGAAACTCCGATGCTATAAAGAACAATATTGTTTAGGAACCTGGAATGTCAGATCAATGAATCAAGGTAAGCTGGAGGTGGTCAAACATGAGATGGCAAGATTGAACATCGACATCTTGGGAATCAGCGAACTAAAATGGACAAGCAAGGGTGAATTTAATTCAGGTGACCATTATATCTACTACTGTGGGCAAGAATCCCTTAGAAGAAATGGAGCAGCACTCATAGTCAATAAAAGGGTGGCAAAAGCAGTACTGGGGTACAATCTCAAAAACGATAGAAGAATCTCACTACAAATCCAAGGCAAACCATTCAGCATCACAGTAATTGAAGTCTATGCCCCAACCACTGAGGCCAAAGAAGCTGAGGCTGATCGGTCCGATGAAGATCTACAACACCTTGTAGAACTAACACCAAAAACAGATGTTCTTTTCATCATAGGGGATTGGAATGCTAAAGTAGGAAGTCACGAAATAACCAGGATAACAGGCAAGCATGGCCTTGGTGTGCAAAATGAAACAGGACAAAGGCTAATAGAGTTCTTCCAAGAGAACATGCTGATCATAGCAAACACGCTTTTCCAACAGCACAAGAGGCGACTGTTCACGTGGACATCACCAGATGGTCAATATCGAAATCAGATTGATTATGTACTTTGCAGCAAAAGATGGAGAAGCTCTATACAGTCAGTAAAAACAAGACCTGGAGCTGACTGTGGCTCAGATCATGAGCTGCTTCTTGCAAAATTTCGGCTTAAATTGAAGAACGTAGGGAAAACCACTATTCAGGTATGACCTCAATCATATCCCTTATGAATATACAGTGGAGGTGAGGAATAGATTTAAGGGATTAGACCCGATAGACAGAGTGCCTGAGGAACTATGGACGGAGGTCCGTAACATTGTTCAAGAGGCAGGAACTAAATCCATCCCAAAGAAACAGAAATGCAAGAAAGCCAAGTGGCTGGCTGATGAGGCCTTACAAGTAGCTGAGGAAAGAAGGGAAGTGAAAAGCAAGGGAGAAAGGGGAAGATATATCCAAATGAATGCAGAGTTCCAGAGAATAGCCAGGAGAGACAAGGCGGCCTTCGTAAATGAACAATGCAAAGAAATAGAGGAAAACAATTGAATGGGAAAGACTAAAGATCTTTTCAAGAAAATCGGAGATATCAAGGGAATGTTTTGTGCAAAGACGGGCATGATAAAGGACAAAGAAGGCAGGGACCTAACAGAAGCAGATGAGATTAAGAAGAGGTGGCAAGAATACACAGAAGTAGTATACAGGAAAGAACTTAATGTCCCTGATAGCCATGAGAGTGCGGTCACTGAACTTGAGCTGGACATCCTCGAGAGTGAAGTCAAGTGGGCCTTAGGAAGCATTACTAACAACAAAGCTAGCAGAGATGACAGTCTTCCAGCTGAGCTATTTAAAATCCTAAAAGATGATGCTGTTAAAGTGCTGCACTCAATATGCCAACACATTTGGAACACTCAACAGTGGCCACAAGGCTGGAAAAGGTCAGTTTACATTCCATTTCCAAAGAACGGCAACGCCAAAGAGTGTTCAAACTACTGTACAATCGCGCCATGCCAGCAAGGTTATGCTCAAAATCCCACAAGCTAGGCTTCAGCAGCATGTGAACCAAGAACTACCGGAAGTCCAAGCTGGGTTTCGAAGAGGCAGAGGAACTAGAGATCAAATCGCCAACATTCGCTGGATCATGGAGAAAGCAAGAGAATTCCAGAAAAACATCTATTTCTGCTTCATCGACTACACTAAAGCCTTTGATTGTGTGGATCACAACAAACTCTGGCAAATTCTGAAAGAGATGGGAGTACCAGACCGCCTTACCTGTCTCCTGAGAAACCTGTACGAGGGTCAAGAAGCAACAGTAAGAACCAGACATGGAACAACCGAGTGGTTCAAAATTGGGAAAGGAATACGACAAGGCTGAATATTGTCGCCCTGCTTATTTAACTTATATGCAGAGCACATCATGAGAAATGCCGGGTTGGATGAATCACAGGTCGGAATTAAGATTGCCAGGAGAATTATCAACAACCTTAGATACGCCGATGATACCACCCTAATGGCAGAAAGCAAAGAGGATCTAAAGAGCCTCTTGTTGAGGGTGAAAGTGGAGAGTGCAAAAGCTGGTTTGAAACTCAACATTAAAAAAACTAAGACCATGGCATCCCCATCACTTCCTGGCATATAGAAGGGGAAGAAATGGAAGCAGTGACAGATTTTACTTTCTTGGGCTCCAAGATCACCGCAGACGGTGACTGTAGCCATGAAATTAAAAGACGCTTGCTCCTTGGCAGGAAAGCTATGGCAAACCTAGACAGCATAGTAAGAAGCAGAGATATCACCTTGCTGACAAAGGTTCATATAATCAAACCTATGGTTTTCCCCGTAGTAATGTATGGCTGTGAGAGCTGGACTATAATGAAGGCTGAGCGCCAAAGAATTGATACCTTCGAACTGTGGTGCTGGAGAAGACTCTTATGAGTTCCCTGGACTGCAAGGAGGTCCAATCAGTTCATCCTAAAGGAAATCAACCCTGAGTGCTCATTGGAAGGACAGATACTGAAGCTGAAGCTCAAATATTTTGGCCACCTAATGCGAAGAGAAAACTCCCTGGAAAAGACCCTGATGCTGGGAAAGATTGAAGGCAAAAGGAGAAGGGGACGGCAGAGGAGGAGATGGCTAGATAGCATCACGGATGCAATGAATATGAACTTGAGCACCCTCCGGGAGAGAGCACAGGACAGGAAGGCCTGGCGTGCTATGGTCCATGGGATCACGAAGAGTCGGACACGACTTAACAACTGAACAACAACAAGGGTTGGGGGAGCATTCATTTAACTCCATTGCTGGCAAGCAGGGGAGGGGCAACTGGTCAGCCCACAACCCCTTAATCAGTGCCAGTTGTGTGACCACTGGGTCCTCATCAGCCTAGGAAGGAGGTAGCTAGTGTGGCCTAGAGCGAGGGGTAAGCCACACTGTTCCGGCAAGAGATTCAATGTGCAGCACCTCCAGGAGGGCTCCAACTTCAGTTCCCAACAGCAGTTACTCCGCAGAGAAAATTGGCTGGGGTGCTGGGGCTACAGACTGGGGATTTGAAGTGGAAGGGATAGATGGTCAGTCAGGTATGTCTGGGACATTATATGCCACGCGGGGTTCAAGCCCTCAGTAACAAGATTGTGGGTTAGAGCTGGATGAACTCTAGAGAGAGAGAAGTCTCTGCCCAATTTTCCCCTTCTGGTGAACCAGGAAGGAGCTATTCGTGGTGCTCAATTTTTTACAACATAAAAGCAAAAGGAACTTCACAGAGTCTTGGGCACCTTAAAAGCTGCCATGGAAATTGCTACAGTGAAAAGAAGGAAAGGAAGCGGATCTGCGTGGTCCTATCAGCCACATTCGAACCTTCAAGTCTGCAGGGAAGATGAGAGAGCATCAAAGGATCTGGTCTTGCCATGTCCAGGGTGTTGCATAGTAGAGGAACGGGTGATTCACAAAAATAGAAAATCCAAAGCAAACTAAATTATTCTTTCTCTACCAGCACAGTTGGATTAGTATTAGGAAAGTATATGGAGTTAGGTTCCTTCATTCCCAACTCAACCTGTGCATAATCAAACTTTGCCTGGAATTAGGACGGGCCCTTGCCTTAGAATTGCATGCATCAGTACAGAGCATAGATTGAATGCTGGTGCACTGACCAGCTAGAAGAATCATAGAATAGTAGTAGGGTTGGAAGGGGCCTATAAAACCATCAAGTCCAACCCCCTGCTCAATGCAGGATTCCAAGTCAGAGCATCCCTGACAGATGGCTGTCCAGCCTCGTCTTGAATGCCTCCAGTGTGGCATCTACAACAATTCCAAGATCCTTCTCGCTTGTAGTGTTGTTGAGCCAAGTATCCCCCATCCTGTAACTGTGCGTTTGGTTTCTTTTTCCTAGGTGCAGAACTGGGCATTTATCCCTAGTAAATTTCATTCTGTTGTTTTCTGCCCAGCACTCCAGTCTATCAAGATCACTTTGAATTTTGTTTCTGTCTTCCAAAGTATTACCTATCCCATCCAATTTTGTGTCATCTGCAAATTTGATCAGCATTCTCTGCACCTCCTCCTCCAAGTCATTAATACAAATGTTGAAGAGCACTGGGCCCAGGACTGAGCCTTGCGGTACACCGCTTGTTACCTCTCCCCAGTTTGAGAAGATTCCACTGATAGGCACTCATTGAGTCCGATTCTGTAGCCAACTGTGGATTCACCGGATTGTTGTTTCATCTAGCCCACTT
The DNA here is from genome assembly GCF_057233095.1 of Heloderma suspectum. Taxonomy (NCBI): domain Eukaryota; kingdom Metazoa; phylum Chordata; class Lepidosauria; order Squamata; family Helodermatidae; genus Heloderma; species Heloderma suspectum. The sequence continues at coordinate 2,543,228 of NC_139459.1, read as the reverse complement.
TGAGCTAGTTTGCTCATCAGGATGTCATGGGGAACTTTGTTGAAAGTTTTGCTGAAGTCGAGGTATATGATGTCCACAGCATTCCCACAGTCCACAAGGGAGGTTACCTGATCCAAAAATGAGATCAGATTCGTCGGGCAGGATTTGTTCTTGACAAATCTGTGTTGGCTTAAAGTAATCACTGCATTGTTTCCACGGTGCTTACAGATGGATTGCTTTATCATCTGCTCTAGAATTTTCCCAGGGATTGATGTCAGACTGACTGGTCTGTAGTTCCCAGGTTCCTCCTTTTTACCCTTTTTGAAGATAGGGACAACATTAGCCCTCCTCCAGTCATCTGGCACTTCCCCCGTCCTCCATGATTTCTCAAAGACAATAGACAGCGGTTCTGAGAGTGCTTCTGCCAGTTCCTTTATTACTCTCGGATGCAGTTCATCTGGCCCTGGAGATCTGAACTCATTCAAAGTAAGTAGGTGTTCCTTGACCATATGCCTATCAATCTCAAGCTGCAATCCTGCCCCTTCAGCCTGTACTTCGCCTTTGCCAGGGGGGTCATAGACCCTCTTTTGGGAGAAGAGTGAGCCAAAGTAGGAATTGAGCACCTCTGCCTTTTCCTTGTCATCTGTTATCATTTTGCCATCCTTATATAACAGCTGAATCACCCTTTCATTCCTCTGTCTTTTACCATGCATATATCGGAAGAAAGCCTTTCTGTTGCTTTTAGCCTCCCTTGCTAGTAGTTGCTTGTTTTAATGCAATCACAGTTTAAAAAAAAAAGTTAGGTATTGTTGGCATGCGTAGAGAGCCTGCAAATCAGCACACATCTGTCAGGTTCCCCTTTGAACTGCAGGCACCATCTTGGAGGGCGCCTCCTGCCTGGCTCCTGAAGGCTTCAGCCAGGACACATCCCCCAAATGGCTTTAATTTCTCAGACACGCTCTCCGCTCATGAAACCACTGCCAACTCCTGACACTTTTCAGCACCCACCCTTGCCCCTGCCCTCCATGCTTTTCTGCCTTCAAAGCCCTTTCAGGTCACCCTGGAACACTCCCATGATCAGTCAGCACTTGATGATCCTTACTTCGCACATTCATTGGCAAGTGAGTTGACTAGCTTCTCATTGCATTTTTAGTGACCAAACACCAAAATTGCACAGATGTTGTGTGAAATGTTTTTTGTTGTTCAGTCGTTCAGTCGTGTCCGACTCTTCGTGACCCCATGGAACATAGCACGCCAGGCCTTCCTGTCCTGCGCACTCTCCCAGAGTGTGCTCAAGTTCATATTCATTGCATCGGTGATGCTATCTAGCCATCTCATCCTCTGCCGTCCCCTTCTCCTTTTGCCTTCAGTCTTTCCCAGCATCAGGGTCTTTTCCAGGGAGTTTTCTCTTCGCATTAGGTGGCCAAAATATTTGAGCTTCAGCTTCAGTATCTGTCCTTCCAATGAGCACTCAGGGTTGATTTCCTTTAGGATGGACTGATTGGACCTCCTTGCAGTCCAGGGGACTCGTAAGAGTCTTCTCCAGCACCACAGTTCGAAAGCATCAATTCTTCGGCGCTCAGCCTTCCTTATAGTCCAGCTCTCACAGCCATACATTACTACTGGGAAAACCATAGCTTTGATTAGACGGACCTTTGTCGGCAAGGTGATGTCTCTGCTTCTTACTATGCTGTCTAGGTTGGCTATAGCTTTCCTGCCAAGGAGCAAGCGTCTTTTAATTTCATGGCTACAGTCACCGTCTGCGGTGATCTTGGAGCCCAAGAAAGTAAAATCTGTCACTGCTTCCATTTCTTCCCCTTCTATATGCCAGGAAGTGATAGGGCCAGATGCCATGATCTTCGTTTTTTTAATGTTGAGTTTCAAACCAGCTTTTGCACTCTCCTCTTTCACCCTCAACAAGAGGCTCTTGAGATCCTCTTTGCTTTCTGCCATTAGGGTGGTATTGTCTGCATATCGGAGGTTGTTGATAATTCTCCCAGCAATCTTAATTCCGACCTGTGATTCATCGAACCCGGCATTTCTCATGATGTACTCTGCATATAAGTTAAATAAGCTGGGTGACAATATGCAGCCTTGTCGTACTCCTTTCCCAATTTTGAACCACTCGGTTGTTCCATGTCCGGTTCTTACTGTTGCTTCTTGACCCTGGTACAGGTTTCTCAGGAGACAGGTAAGGTGGTCTGGTACTCCCATCACTTTAAGAATTTGCCACAGTTTGTTGTGATCCACACAATCAAAGGCTTTAGCGTAGTCAATGAAGCAGAAATAGACGTTTTTCTGGAATTCTCTTGCTTTCTCCATGATCCAGCGAACATTGGCGATTTGATCTCTAGTTCCTCTGCCTCTTCGAAACCCAGCTTGTACTTCCGGTAGTTCTCGGTTCGCATACTGCTGAAGCCTAGCTTGTAGGATTTTGAGCATCACCTTGCTGGCATGTGAAATGAGCACAATTGTGCGGTAGTTTGAACACTCTTTGGCGTTGCCCTTCTTTGGAATTGGAATGTAAACTGACCTTTTCCAGTCTTGCGGCCATTGCTGAGTGTTCCAAATTTGTTGGCATATTGAGTGCAGCACTTTAACAGCATCATCTTTTAGGATTTTAAATAGCTCAGCTGGAATACTATCATCTCTGCTAGCTTTGTTGTTAGTAATGCTTGCTAAGGCCCACTTGACTTCACTCTCGAGGATGTCCGGCTCAAGTTCAGTGACCGCACTATCATGGCTATCAGGGACATTCAGCTCTTTCCTGTATAGTTAGTTCTTCTGTGTATTCTTGCCACCTCTTCTTAATCTCATCTGCTTCTGTTAGGTCCCTGCCTTCTTTGTCCTTTATCATGCCCGTCTTTGCACAAAACGTTCCCTTGAGATCTCCATTTTTCTAGTTGTAGCACTTACAATATCCCTACGAGCAAGTCAGTATTGTTATCCCCCATTTATTTTTTACATTTGGTAAGAAATTGCAGGTGTGGAGACTGAGGCTCAGAGAGAGTAGCTTGCCTAAGGCTACCTAAAGCTTTTCTACAGGAGGCTATTAATTGGCTGTTAATCTGCTGTATCTACTTTCAGTTTTGTCGCAGAATTGAGATCTGAGTACTACACGAAGAGCCTTTCCTTTCCTGCTTTTCCACTACGTAACCACTAGGAGGCAGTGTGGTACAGCAGAATAGTGCAAATACACAAATGGAAAAAAGCAGTTCCTTTCGCTTTCACAACCAAATGCAACATTTTCCCTGCTCTGAAAAAACTGGCCAAAAGTGCTCCTTAGACAAAGAAGCAGAACTGGAGAGTCACAACATTGTCTCAAGAACCCATAAACAACTGTGAGTGGGGAATGACAAGCACACGATAAATGCCTCATGTAAGGAACCCCCTTAGTGAGTTCACAGCAGAGGCAAGATTCAAATCAGGAACTTCCAGATTCCCAGCTCAGCTTCCTGGCCTCTCTGCTGCACCAGCTGTTATAATCTTTTAAATGTGTTTTTTTATTCAGAGATAGGGTTTATGAATTAATACATTTCTAACCGAAATTTTTGCCCAGTATTTGTGCATCTCTGTTTGGGGGTGGGGTGCTTTCTTTGCTCTGTGTACTTTCCCATGCTTAGCTAAAGTCGTGGCTCTTGTGGCAAAAGAATCTATAACACTATAGATCAAATCCCCTCCCCCATACACACACACACACAAACCCACCCCCCATCTTGCTTCTTCTGGGGAGTCAATGCTGATCCATCCTTGGCTATTGCACTCTGCAGCTCCCTTTCCTTGCTGGCGGAGAGAGGACTGGCTGCAAATTCTTAGGCCTTGCTGAGCCAGCCTGCTTCTGGAGGGCTAATTCTCCATTCATTAGGCAGCTGCACATTGCATGGCATTCCACTGCGAGGAAGCTTTTCACTGTACAAAGGCTTCAGAGCACAACACTGTCGGGAGGAAGGGAGGGTGGGCATAAGCCACAAACAAGGTACTACTCCATGCCCACCTGCACCCACGACCATTTCAAATGTGAAATGCACAGATGGAGGGATGATTATTCATGAGGAAGGGGGAGGGGGCTCTTTTGAGCAGTCATGAGACAGCTCCCACCTTCATAAATAGGGACACAGCAGTTCCACCCCCCTCCCCAGGGATGGTTTCTTGTTCATCTGAAATTGGTCCCACAATGGTTGGTCAGCTTATGGGAAAAGTGCCCAGAAAACAGGGATTGGCTCTGGGGACTGAAGGAAGTGAGTTGTCTCAGGCACAGTTTTGCATGGGATCATGGCCACATTTTAGAATGCAGCAGAAAGAGATGTGGGAAAAGGTAACTGAACATCAGCCGTTTTGCAAAAGTGAAGGTCAAAGGAGTTAAACAGACACACTTCCCCCAGTCTGCAAGTTGACCTTTTGGCACAGCCTCCGCTGCTGCCCCCCCCACACACACACACTGTGAGCCCTTTGAGGTCCATCTCAGCTGGATCCATCTCTGCCATCCAACTGTAGAGCAAATCAGGGCGTCCTGTAACTCAATGCCAGCTAATCCAAGAGGTTGAGGAAAGGCAGCATGGAGGAAAGTCTCTCAGCTTGTAAGGACAGGCACGCTCTCAGGGTCAAAAGGCACTCTCTTCAGGGCTGAAAATAAGTTCAGGGACTAAGCCCTACTTCAAATTAAGCCTATTGTACCAAATCCTCCAGCTGTGCTCGATTAGCATTCAAAACAGCAATGAATGCAGAGAGCCCTGTCTCCCCTCTGGCTCTTTTGCTGCACAGACACTGCTGTAAAGAAATGGGCAGAGGATCCTGCAGGTGCCAGGACACCCCCAAACCCTTCACTCACGCCATTCCTGCCACAGCCCCCTTTAGCAGACCCTCCACCCCACCCAGCCCCACCCCGGCCAGGGCAGCACAGAATTCTATGCCTGTAAGCTGCACTGGTTCATTGGTGGATCAGAACTCACCACTTGAACCCCCCCCCCCGCTCTCTCTCTCTCTCTCTCTCTCTCACACACACATACACACACACACACAGTGGGAACAGAATGCTGTTCTAGACAGGCCTTTGGTTTGATCTAGCTCAGCTCTTCCTATGTTCTTCTCACAGACATTTTGAGAGAACTGAGTGGCAATTCTGTCTTGATTTGCAGGTGAGGCATGCTGACCCGACTGGGTGGGAGGCTGCCATTTCCTCATTCACTTTTATTTATTTAAGCCATTTCTACCTTTCAACTTCAAAGCCTGCAAAGCAGCTTACAACAGATTAATTTCGTGCAGTAAGGGCGCGATCCTGTGCAAGCGTGTCTGGAAGTAAGTCCCATTAAACTCAGCGGGACTTACTTCTGAGTAGAAATGCGCTCTACATGTCCTTAAAACCCCCCAGAAAGCAAGCAATGGTCAAGAGTGATAAAAGCAGCAGAGCAAGAAACCAGTTATAAATAATAAAGCGGCAGCTAAGATCAGACAAGAGAAAAGAGCGGCATCCTCATTATTACCACTACAGGCCCAGATGGCCAGATGGGCCTTTGCCTGGCTCCTAGACCACAGCAAAGACAGTGGGCGTGTCTGAGGCAGGTGCAACATGGGTTGGGCATGTCTTCGACAAGGCACCCCCCCTCCCCTCCCCAATGTCAGAAGGCAGGGCACACAGAGGAGGGCCTCTGAAGCCGATCTCCAGGTAGGCCAGTGCCCAGGCAGTCTGGGGTTTTCTGGGTGAAGACCAGCACTCTGAAGTGGGCCCAAGGAATGCTGGAAGCCCATGGCAGACTTGCAAGCACTGAGGGAGTGTGTTCCTGGTGGTCAGGACCAGCAAACAAGGCGGACTTGTGTCAGTCTTAATGAGGGCATCTGTTGCCCCAGCGAAGCAGCAACCGCTGCACCCAGTCCTTTGTGTTTTGCCAGCATCCCTATGGGATCTGTCTGCCAAGCTAGGATGAGCATTCTGAGATGCATCTGGGCAGAGACTGCCTCAGGTACTGGAAGGATCATTTTGTTTATTTATTACATTTCTATACCGCCCAATAACCAAAGCTCTCTGGGCGGTTCACAAAAATTGAAACCAAAAAATGCAGGATAAAACAATATATTATTATTATTATTATTATTATTATTATTATTATTATTATTCCTTATTTATTACATTTATATCCCACCTTTTTTCCTCCTTAAGGAGCCCAAGGCAGCATACATAATCGTCCTCCCCCTCCATTTTAACCTCACAACAACAACCCTGTGAGGTGGGTTGGGCTGAGAGTCTGTGACTAGCCCAAAGTCACCCAGTGAGCCTTCATGGCCGAGTGGGGACTAGAACCCGGATCTCCCAGCTCCCAGTCCAACACTTTTGACCACACTGGCTCACTACACCACACTGGCTTTTACACAAAATATAAAAGCATGAAAACCACAAAATAACCAGAATAAAACCTAGCAGCAATGCAGAGATTTAGAATACAGTTTAAAAAAAACCAAAGCTAAAAGACTATAAAGCTAAAATGCTAAAATACTGGGAGAATAAAATGGTCTCCACCTGGTGCCGGAAGGAGTACAATGTAGGTGCCAGGCGAACCTCTCTAGGGAGCTCAATCCACAGCCGGGGTGCCACAGCAGAAAAGGCCCTCCTCCTAGTAGCCATCCACCTCACTTCCTTTGGCAGGGGCTCATGGAGAAGGACCGTTGAGGATGGTCTTAAGGTCCGGGCAGGCACATATGGGAGGAGGTGATCCTTCAGATAACCTGACCCCAAGCTGTTAAGGGCTTTGAATGTTAATACCAGCACTCTGAACTGGGCCCGGAAATGGACTGGCAGCCAGTGCAGCTGGAAAAGTACCAGCGTAATATGAGCTCATTGGCCAGTCCCTGTTAACAGTCTTGCTGCTCTATTTTGGACGAGCTGAAGTTTCCGGACCATTTTCAAAGGCAGCCCCACATAGAACACATTGCAGTAATCAGACGAGAGGTTATCAGAGCATGGATAACTGTAGCCAGGCTATCTCTGTCCAGATAAGGGTGTAGTTGGTATACCAGCCTACGCTGATAAAAAGTGCTCTGTGCTACTGAGCTCACCTGTGCCTCAGTTCTGGGTCCAAGAGCACCCCCAAACTATGAACCTGATCCTTTAGGAGGAGTGCAACCCCCTCCAGAACAGGTTGAATATGAAGTCCGAATCAGCCCCCCTGCTTCCGTGGAAGACATGGCCACAACTGCCTGCTTCTTGCTGGTCCAACTGAGAGCCCCACCGTTGTATACTGCAACAAACTCCTTCAGCTTGCTCAGTACTTGGTCGGTACACTTGATGATGTACACTGTTGTGAACTTGGAATAACCATCAATGAAGGTGAGGAAGTACTTACCCCCTTCAGGGATTATCGCCCCCATTGGCCTGCAGAGGTTGGAGTGGACGAGCTCCAGTGGTTCTTTAGCTCTGCTCTCACTTGCTTTGGGCAGTGGGGCTCGCGTGGACTTGGTCTTGATGCAGCACACACAGCTCATCCTTGACTTGCACGCTGGGATCTGTAGGCCTGCCATGAGTTCCTTGGTCACCAACTCCTTCACTGCCTCCATGGTTCTGTGCCCCATGCGTCTGTGCCAGAGGTGGATGCAACTGTCATGGGGTGTGTGGTCTGCCCTCTTGGCCTCTTCTCTGCTGCCAGCAATCTCATACATAGAGTTCCTCACCCTGGCATTGCCATACAACCTTCCTTCTCTGGAGATTTGGCATTCAACCCCTTTGAAAGGTAGGACAAATCCATCTGTTGTAAGCTTTCTTACTGACAGCAAATTCCCTTCTAGGTCTGGCACAAACAAGACATCTGTTAGCTTTGTTTTCCCACCATGTGGTGGTGCTATACAGTCTATGGTGCCTTCTCCTATTCCAGCTGCTTTTATCTGTTTACCATTAGCCAGGTAAACATAACCCTGCTTTTGGTGATCCAGTTCCTTGAAGAACTCCCACTGGCTAGTCATGTGGCTGCTCGCTCCTGAGTCCAGCATCCAAACTAGGTTGTGCCTCTGAGCTCTGGTTACTCCAAGGTAAACAGACCGGCAGGAACAGGCCGTTGTGGCTCCTAGTTTACTCTGCCTTACCCTCTGTTACTCTTTGGCGTCCTCTTGTGGCCATTTTCAGGACAGTCTTTCTTGAAATGTGTCTTGGCCCCACACCTGTGATATTCCTTTGTCTTTGCCTTAAGGGCTTGTTCTGATTCCCTCCTGGCCTTTGTTTCTGGCCTAGCCTTGGTCCTCTTACATGAGGTATCAGCCATGTTTTCCATCCTGCGATTCCACTCACTAATCAACCTAGCCTTTACATAGTCCAATTTTAGCTCTACTTTGGGGGGGGGGGTGCTTCTAAGGCTGTTACGAAGCTTCATAGCAGTCGTCTAGGCTGCACAAGATGATGGCCGTGACATCCTTCTCTGGAGTCTCTGAGCCAATTGCCTTCAACTCCTCAACAACTTGCAAGACTGCATTTACATACTCTGGCAAGCTGGCTCCTTTCTCGTGCCTCATTTTAAACAGCTTCCTAGAATGATAGAATAGTAGGGTTGGAAGGGGCCTACAAGGCCACTGAGTCCAACCCCCTGCTCAGTGCAGGAATCCAAGTCAGAGCATCCCTGACAGATGGCTGTCCAGCCTCACCTTGAACGCCTCCAGTGTGGGAGAGCCCACCACCTCCCTAGGTAATTGGTTCCATTGTTGTATTGCTCTAACAGTCAGGAAGTTTTTCCTGATGTGCAGCCGGAATCTGGCTTCCTATAACTTGAGCTCATTATTCCTTGTCCTGCATGCTGGGATGATCGAGAAGAGATCCTGGCCTCTTCAAGAAGAGCTTTGCATTTATGTTGGTAGGCTGGTGCACCATCCGCAAAGCTTCCCACATTTGCTTAGTTGTTTTCTCATTTCTGGTGTGGAGCAACTTGTCCTTTTGGACTGATAGAGCAATTGTTGCCCTTGCTTTTCTGTCCCTTTTGTCCCAATCCTGGGGGGTTTCTGCAGGGTGAGCCAATTCCAGAACCTCCCACAAGTCCTCTTTCACTAGCACCATTTCCATCTTGAACTTCCATATCTGGTAGTTCCCAGTGCCTAATTTTTCTATGGCTGCAAGTACATTTCCCTCAGCCATCATTCTACCCACCAAGATTTTTCTCCCTTGTCTATCCAATGGGCAGTACTCACAGGTTTCTGGGTGATTCCTTGAAAAAGCCCTTTTCTTCTTTATTGGCTGCTGGCCATATAACCTGAAGTCCAAATCATCCCCCACCCCCGTCAGTAGCCATGGTTGTAGACAAAACACACTCGAGTGGTGTGTTAAGAACAGACTTTACTTGAGATATAACAAGCTTACATCTCAAAATAAATAGGCTGCGGTCAGCCTCATGGTCAGCATTCCATGCAGGAGGAAGTAGGAAGAAGAATAGGAGAGTAGGGGGAGGAGACAATGAAAAGGCAATAGGATCTCCCAGAGATCCCCTCCCACCTGACTCAGGTACATCTTAACCCTTCACGTTCAGGTTAAGTGACTCATGGCCCACGTCCCTCCAACAGAGTATCACTTAGCCGGGCAGACGAGCCACCCACTAACTGTACCTCCGTCTTGTCTGGATTGAGTCTGTTTATTGGCCCTCGTCCAGTCCATTACCATGCCCAGGCACTGATTCAGAACAGCCACTGCCTCACCTGGGTTTGATGAGAAAGAGAGGCAGAGCTAGGTGTCATCCGCATATTGATGGCACCTCAGCCCACACCTCCGGATAACTGCGCCCCAGGGGTTTCATGTAGATGCTGAACAGCATGAACAGGGGGATAAAATATAGCCCTGTGGAACCCCATCACATAATTGCCATGGTGCAGAGCAATAATCCCCCAGGACCACCTTCTGGAATCAGCCATTCAAGTAGGAGCAGAACCACTGCAGTGCAGTGCCTCCAACTCCCAACCTAGACAAAAAGATACCAAGGGTGATGGTATCGAAAGCCGCTAAGAGGTCCAGGAGAATCAACAGGGTCACGCTCCCCGTGTCTCTCTCCCAGCAAAGGTCATCCCACAGGGCGACCAAGGCAGTTTCTGTTCCAAAGCCAGGCCTGAAGCTCGATTCAGTGCACAGGCACAGAATTCTTGATCCAGTCCTTGGCATCTCCAGTTATTGTTATTTTCATAGAATCATAGAATAGTGGGGTTGGAAGGGGCCTACAAGACCATAGAGTCCAACCTCGTTCAATGCAGGAATCCAAGTCAGAGCATCACTGACAGATGGCTGTCCAGCCTCATCTTGAATGCCTCCAGTGTGGGAGAGCCCACCACCTCCCCAGGTAATAGGCTCCATTGTCGTATTGCTCTAACAGTCAGGAAGTTTTTCCTGATGTTCAGCCAGAATCTGACTTCTTGTCACTTGAGCCCATGATTCCGTGTCCTGCACTCTGGGATGATCGAGAAGAGATCCTGGCCTTCCTCTCTCTGACAACCTTTCAAGTACTTGAACAGCGCTATCCTATCTCCCCCCAGTCTTCTCTTCTCAAGGCTAAACATGCCCAGTTCTTTCAGTCTCTCCTCATAGGGCTTTGTTTCCAGTCCCCTGATCATCTTTGTTGCCCTCCTCTGAACCCTCTCCAGCTTGTCTGCATCCTTCTTCAAGTGTGGTGCCCTGAACTGGACACAGTACTCCAGATGAGGCCTAACCAGTGCTGAGTAGAGGGGAACTAGTACTTCCCAGGATTTGGAAGCTATACTTCTATTACTGCAGTCCAAAAGAGCATTTGCCTTTTTTGCAGCCACATCACATTGTTCACTCATATTCAGCTTGTGATCAACAATTCCAAGATCCTTCTCGCTTGTAGTGTTGTTGAGCCACATATCCCCCATCTTGTAACTGAGCATTTGGTTTCTTTTTCATAGGTGCAGAACTTGGCATTTATCCCTAGTAAATGTCATTCTGTTGTTTTCTGCCCAGCGCTCCAGTCTATCAAGATCACTTTAAATGTTGTTTCTGTCTTCCAAAGTATTAACTATCCCACCCAATTTTGTGTCATCTGCAAATTTGATCAGCATTCCCTGCACCTCCTCCTCCAAGTCATTAATAAAAATGTTGAAGAGCACTGGACCCACGTATTGGAAGAAAGCCTTTTTGTTGCTTTTAGCATCCCTCGCTAACCTCAGCTTGTTCTCAGCTTTAGCCTTCCTGACACCATCCCTGCAATTCTGTGCTACCTGCCTATACTCTTCCTTTGTTCCTTGTCCTTCCTTCCACTTCCTATATGTGTACTTTTTTGTTTTCAGGTCATCTCTAAGCGTTTTGTGAAGCCACATTGGCTTCTGCTGTTGTCTTCCACTTTTTTTTCTTGTTGGAATTGTTAATAATTGTGCCTTGAGAATTTCCTTTTTTAAAAGCTCCCACCCATCTTGGACTCCTTTTCTCGGTAGCATCGCTTGCCATGGGACCTTACTGATCATTGTTCTGAGTTTATTAAAATCAGCTTTCCTAAAATCCAGGGTACACATTTGGCTACGCTTGGCTTCTGCTTCCTTTAGAACCATGAACTCAAGTATAACATGGTTGCTTTCCCCCAGAGTTCTTGTAACTGCTACTTTACCCACTAAGTCATCTCTGTTGATTAGGATCAAGTCAAGGATAGCTGATCCTCTAGTTCCTACCTCTACTTTCTGTAGGAGGACGTTATCCACCACACAAGTTAGGAATTACCTGGAGGGGCCATGTTTTGCAGAATTTGTCTCCCAACAAATATCGGGGAAATTGAAGTACCCTATTACTACTGCATCATGCTTCCTTAAAGCATTGGCTATTTGCTTTTCAGACCTTTCATCCTCGTCTTCTCCTTGATTGGGTGGCCGGTAGTAGACTCTGACCACCAGGTTCCTTTTATTCTTTGCTCCATTTATTTTAACCCAGATGCTCTCAGTGGGGCTACCAAGCTCATCCTCCTGTATTTCTGTGCAGAGATATGTATTTTTCACATACAGTGCAACCCCACCTCCCTTTCTGTTCCTCCTGTTCTTCTTGAACAAGTTATATCCTTCAATTGCTGTATTCCAGTCATGAGAGTCATCCCACCAAGTCTCAGTTATACCTACCAAGTCATAATTTCCCTCCTGTATTAAGAGTTCAAGTTCGTTCTGTTTGTTTCCCATACTCTGGGCATTAGTATATAGACATCGAAGACCATGTGCTTCATGGGCTGGCTTTCTTCCTACATGTTTCTGAAGACTATTATTGGGCGCTCTTAGAGCTGTTCTCTCTGTTGTGGTGAATGAGTCTTCGCCCATTGTTACCGGCAACTTTACATCTCCCTTCCCTGTAGGATTCCGTTTAAAGGCCTCCTGATGAAGTTCTTCATGCTGTGGCCAAACACATTCTTCCCATCCTTTGTGAGGTGCAACCCATCCCTAGCCAACAGCCCATCTTCCAGGAAGTATAGCCCGTGGTCCCAGAATCCAAATCTCTCTCGTCGGCACCACCTTCATAGCCAGTCATTCACCTGGAGTGTTTTTCTTTCCCTTTCTATCCCTCTTCTAACTACTGGAAGGATGGATGAGAAAACTATCTGGGCCCCAAAGTTCTTGAATTTCCTTCCCAAAGCTTCAAAGTCTGATGTGATATTTTCGTAGCTCCGCTTGGCAATATCATTTGTTCCCACATGGATGAGAAGAAAGGGATACCTGTCAGTGGGCTTTATGAGTGCAGGCAACCTTTCAGTCACGTCTCTAATCCATCCTCCCGGGAGACAACATACCTGGCGAGTCCACGGGTCTTCGTGACATACTTGGGTCTCGATCCCACGCAGCAAGGAGTCTCCCACTACTACCACTCTTCTCTTCTTCTTCTTGTAGGCCTGGGTTTCATCGCCTCTGTTTGACTGACCTTCAGCCTCTTGCTCACTCTCATGTAGGTTCCCCTGTAATTCTTCCTCTGCAGGCTGTCCTCCTGTCTCATCCTGAAGTACCTGGAATCGGTTCCACAGCTCCACTGCTTCTACTGGTACAGAGTGGCGTCTAGTTCTTCTTCTCCTGTCACCCTTTCCCCTCCCCTGACCAACTCCTGTTTGCTCCCCCTGTTCACTCGCTCTCTGGTCACTTGCTTGCTTCTGTAGTCCCTGGACCAGCTGGAGCAGCTTCCTCTGCACTTCTCTGCTCTGCTCTGCTGGGAGGCGGGAAACAGGGAGCTCAGGTAGGAGGGCTGGGAAAGGCCTATTAGACCCTGGAAAGTCCAGTTTGAGCAGACAGCACTGGGTTTGATGAACCAAGTCAGGGGAAGTCTGACCCCTCTGCTGACCCTGACTGGTCCAAGCGGTGGAGAAGGGGTGATCAGGCCAGCACAGCAACACAAGGGACACAGTCCAAATGAAGGGCGGCCTGGGAAGTGTCATGCACAACCTGCACAATGGTGCACCTCTTTCCCCCCTGAAACGGCTCCCTGCTCAGCACTAGATCTCCCAACCAGCCATGCAAGAGGCTGCCCTGGCTGGCTGGGAAAGTGCTTTGTTCTTCCCCACATCTCACACGTGGCTGCCTGAGGTGGGCTGTGAGATGCCCTGTTGCCAACCAGCAGAGAACCATGCTATTTGTGAGAGCTGGAGTTGCTGTAAGAACATGTGGAAGAAGCGAAATAAAGCAAACTAATTAATAGTCCCTGCTTCATCCACAGCTTGACTGAGCCCCGAGGGGCTTGGCATCAGTAAGGCTGATCTTTACCCACAGTCTGTCTCCTTCTTCAGCCACCCATCTGCCAGGTACTTTGATGCACGGCAACAAGCTGGAGCGGAGATTCTGCGAATGAGACAACAGCCGCCCAGTCGAGCTACAGCTGGGCCAAGAGGTGATGGCTTCCTCCTTGCCATCAGCTTAATTAAATGGCAAAAAGGCAGGAGACTTTCGGAATGCTCCTTTCTTCTTTCTGAATAAAGAAAGCAAAGCAGTTTCAAGGGAAATGTTGCTAATCAAAACCTCCAGAGAACAGTCAGCAAAGCAAAACGGCTGCATCATGCCATTATGAACAGAGAGCTGGGGAAAATGATAAGAATAACCCAAAATGATGCCTCATTGCATATGACCATCTCGCCTTAACTCTCCACAGCTAGTCAAGAATTTGCTATTTGTCTGCCCTGTGCCTTCCTTTGCAAAAGGGGCAGTCTCCACCTGACCCCCCAACCTGGGACTGGAGGCTCCAGACATGATGTCCTGCCTGTCCTGCCCCCTCCTCAAATTCCACCAAGACCTCCCTGTTCCCAGTTCCTGTAGCCATTAAAGCCGAAGTAGTCTTTGCATGTGAGGAACTCTTTGGTATCCAATCTCCCAAGAAAAGGTGTGTCTCTTGAGCACTCCTTCTGCATAGCTGCCCCTACCAGGTAATCCTGACCAATTGGCCTTATTACACCTGCAGAGGAACTAGCCCAAATGAGACAGAGGGACGAGCTGATGGGCTGGATGGGGACCCCTCATGGGATGGATCAGGCTTGCTCACGCCCACTGTGTTCTAGCTTTCATCCATTCGTACAGCTCCAGCCGAGATTAGCTGTATGGCTTCCAGCCAGGTAGACACTTGAAACCTACCTGCTGCAGCCTTGGTTCAGTGTCCTAACTCGCCCTTATCAGAAGCTTTCAGGGCCCGCTATGAGGTGTGGGTCCAATGGGGCACAGACTGTATTGTCTGGTTTCCAGGTGTAACTAGCTCAAGGTGACAGAAATAGTAACAACAACCCTTAACATTTGTACGTCACTTTCCAGTGTTGACCACTTCACGTGCATTATCTAATTCTAACCCTTGCAACTACCCTGTAAGGTTGTTGTTATTTGCTCAGTCACTTCTGACTCTTCAGACTTCATGGACCAGCCCATGCCAGAGCTTCCCGTCGGGTCGGCACCCCCAGCTCCCCCAAGGTCGAGTCCGTCACCCCCAGAATATCATCCATCCACCTTGCCCTGGGTCGGCCCCTCTTCCTTTTGCCTTCCACTTTCCCCAGCATCAGCATCTACTCCAGGGCATCCTGTCTTCTCATGATGTGGCCAAAGTACTTCAGTTTTGCCTTTAAGATCCTTCCCTCCAGTGAGCAGGCTGGCTCTATATCCTGGAGGATGGACTGGCTTGACCTTCGTGCAGTCCAAGGCACTCCCAGGATTTCCCTCCAGCACCACAGTTCAACCCCGCAAGGCAGGTCAGTATTACCGTTGCCTATAGTGCAGACGGGGCGGGGGGAGGCTGCGGTCGAGAGAGAGCGGCTCGCCTGAGGCCACCTAGCCAGTCCCTGGCAGGGGCAAGATTCGAACAGGGGCTTCCGGGTTCACAACGCAGCCTCGGAGCGGCTGCACTGCACCAGCATCCCCGGGGAGGAGCCCCGCAGCCGGGCTGGCGCGAAGCGGCTCTCCTCGGGCTGCTCGCAGGAGAGGCGTTGGCCGGGCGGGCCGGATGGCGCAGGCGCCGGGGCCCCTGGTGCGGGCGGAGGTGTCGCCCCCGCCAGCCTCCCCGCGCCCCGTTCCGGCTCGCTTCCCGCCCCGCCCCGCCCCGCCCCCACCTGCCTGTCACTCCCCGCCTCTTGTGCAGCCCCCCTTCTGGCCGGGACCGGCAGAAGAGCCCCGAGGCGGGCCAGACGCGGGCCCAGCCCGCCCGGCACCCTGTTCGCAGCCCCTGCCGCGGAGACCCGCAAGCGCGCGAGCGCTGCCGCCTCCCCCGCCCGGCTCCGCGGCAACCGGCGCACGCAGGCCCCGCTCCCCCGGCCCCGGAGCTCGGGCCGCCGCCGCCGCCGAGGCCTGACTCCGCAGCAAGCGCCCGGCTCAGCCGGCGGGCCCGTGCGCCGCCTTTCCCCGCAGAGCCGCCCCTTCGGCTTTCGCCCCACCCGCCGCTGGAAGGCAGCCCCGGGGCTTCTCCGGGTCGGACCGGCCCCCGGGCTGGACGAGACCCGCCGGCCCGCAGCTCCTGCTCCTGCCGGCAGCGGCCTCCGGCCTGCCCCGGCCCTGCCGCCAGCCCCGGAGAAGCCCGGCAGCCCTCGGGGGAGCGGGCAGGAGCCGAGGCAGGGCGCCGCGGGCCCCGCCGCGCCCCTCCTCGCCCCGCCGCGAGCGCCTCCTCGAAGGGGCGCAGGCGCAGGGAGCCGCCCGGGCCTCGGTGCGCGCCCGCCCCCCGCTGAGGAGGGAGAGGCGGCAGCGCGCCGGGCGCCGCCTGTGCCGAGCCGCCGCGGTCTCCCAGCGCGCCCGCCGGACGGGGCCGCAGCGAAGGTCGGCTGGGCGGTGCAGCTGCTGAGGCGGAGGGGGACGCGGCCCTGCTAGCGCCGGCCCGCCATCGAGGCCAGCGCCGGGCGGAAGGGCCGAGAGGCGCGTGTGGGGCGCTGCGCGGGGCGGCTCACGGGAGCTCCTCGCCGCCACTTCGGCCCAGCAGCCGCACCAAGCGGAGGGGCCCTTGCCCGCCCCTCCGCCCGCCCCGGCCCGCCGGGGTGCCCGAGACCCAGATCCTGCCGGGCCGCGCGTGACTGACGCGGCCAAGCGCTTCGTGCCCGGGCCAGGCTCCACCCATCCGGGTCACCCCGCCAGCGCTGGGTCTCCGCTGGCCGGAGGAAGCAAGCCGCGGACGCAAGCCGCGTGCACTCGGCAGCAAACGTGTTACTGTGCCGCTCCGGGAGCGGAGCAGGCTGCAGAGAGGATCTGCGTGGCCGGGCTGGGCCGCCCTGGCCCGGGGCTGCAGCTGCAGCAGCAGCAGCAGGTCATGTAAGAGCTGGAGCCAGGGTGCTTCCGGCTGGGCTGGCCCGACCTGGCAGAACGGAGCACACGCACCAGCGATGCTTGGAGGCGCGTGCGCATGAGCGCGGGAGCTGCTGATGGTGTAAAACTGGCCTGGACTGACCCAGAAAGGGCTGCCTTTCTCAGGGCAACCAGATAGCCAGTGTCCAGGAGCAAAGTATCAGTGGCCACGTGCCTAGATAATGGCGTCTGGCAGAATATAAAGTGATGGAATTCCACTGTTTCGAAGAAGACCTCTGTGCAGCTGGGAAGAGGTGCTGTGTTTCACCCAGGCTGCCTTACCTACAACGATGGCCTTGTGGGCAAATTTGTGCTGGGGACAGTTTCAGTTCGGGCAAAAAGAGCACAGAAAGTCCGGTCTGGTGCAGAATGCGGTGTGGTGCAGTGGTTAGAGCAGCAGGCTAGGGCTGGGGTAACACGTTGGGGACTGAATTCGTGCTCAGACACAACGATCACTGGGTGGCCTCGGGCCTGTCTTTTATCTCTCAGCTTAACCGACCTCGCAAGGCTGTTGTGAGGATAGAATTGGGGCAATGAAAGGAATCTTCTGCTGTGGAGCCTATATAAATATTGCAAATAAATAAACAAACAATTGTTTGTCTCCCTGAGATTTTTTTTGGTAGCTGAACATATGAAATTTCTAAACCAAGTTCGGAGAGGAGACAGAAGCAAAGGGGTAAATCTGAGCCAAGGCTTTGCTCCAGAATGTTTTTAATGCTAGGGCTTAGTTTAGGACCATGTGAATTAAGAATACAAGATGTCATGCTACTGAACATGTGCAAAGGGCAATTCCCTCGCCACAAAGTCTGCGCACATTTGGGATTGGAGGGACAGGCCGCTGAGGTTGATTTAAGCCAAACGGTCCCCTTTTTACTTTTCCGACCGCTACACAGAAGAACGCGACCAAGTTCTGCACCGCCACCTTCTCACCAAGGGAAAATGTGGCAAGGGTGGGCTTCAGGCCAAAGGTCCGAGTACCCAGTGGCCGGGAGCGACGTGCACAACTCCAGCGGCTGCGTGCTCGGGCTCTGGGTTTTATTTCCCCGTCCAAAACTCACCTCGCACCCTTCGCCTCCCCCGCCGCCACATGTCGACAAAAAGGGTCCTCCCTGCCCCCCTGCAGGGGCCCCCGGGGAAGCCCTTTGCACGCGGGAGCCAAGGCCCAGCTGCGGGCGGGAGGCTGTTTGAGTTTGTTGGAGATGGACCCGCCGGAGTGCCTGGAAGGGGCTGTCCCGCTGCGGCACCCGGGGCTGCGACGCACTGCAGCCCCCCTCCCTCCTCCTCCCCCCGCCGCCGCCGCGCCGCGCCCCGCTCCGCTCAGCACCCCTCGGGAGGCTGCTGCCGTCCGGCCCGAGGGGCAGCGTGGCCCGCTCTGCGGCCGGAGAGCCAGGCGGGGCGCGGGGCGGGGCCGGCTGCCGGGGCGGGGCGGGGCGGGGGCGAAGGCGCCCGGCGCCGGGCCCCCTCCGCGGTGCAGCGCGCTGGCGCAGGCTCCGCAGCGGGAGGAGCGGGGGAGGGAGGAGGCTGCCGGTGTTTCCCGGCTCGCGTCAGGGTGCTTAAAAGCGGCTCCGCGGCGAGGCGGTGAGGAGCCGGGGGCCGGTCGGGTGGCGACTGGCGCAGGGACCGAGCAGCCCGCGGCAGCCGGCGTGGCGGCCGCCCCTGTGACGCTGCGCATCTTCCTCCCCGCCGCCCCATCTCTCTCCCGCCCTGTCACCGCGCCGGCGAGAAACAGACCCCGGCAGCTCGCCTCCGCCTCCCGCCTGCACCCTTGGAGAGCGCCGGTGGGGCGCCAGCAGCCTGCCCTCGGTCTCCCGGAGCGCGCCGCTGCCTCCCCTCGCTGCCCCCAGCTCCGCCGGGCATCCTGGGGAGGACTCGGACCGCCTCCCTGGGTACCGCCCTGCCCGCTCCGCCCTGCATCCCTTCCCGGAGGCACACGGCGCCCCCTCCCTGGGAGCCAAGCTCGCCGTTGCGCCCCGCAGCCCCGGGAGCGCGGCGTCGCCTCTCGGGGGACCCGAGCCTGCCGCGCGCGCCCCACGCCACCGATGCACGGGCGGCGCCGGTGATGGGCTTGCTGTGGGCAGCTTACTAGGTGTGGAGCCAACGCAGTCCATCTCAGGTAAGCGGACCTCTGCGGGGCAGCGGGACGCTCGGGGGCGGGAGCCCTACTTGCAAGAGCCCTGGAAATGCCGTCTGCAGACAGGACGGGGGAGCGGTTGCAAAGGGGAAGGATCCATCCCACCGCCCCAGGGAAAGAGGCTGGCCAGTGCCCCATTTGTCCTGAGCAGCGATCTCTGGAGACGGTCTCCGTCCATTCAGAAATGTCCCAAGGATGCCATGGATGCTCCCTGGGCTCCAGGAAGTGACCTGGATTGAGCGGGGGGGGGGGGCGTTGTGCAGAGAAATCAGCTTTAATTCTGCATTTGTACAGCACCAGGCACAGTGCTTGGGGTAGTACATAATCAGTGAAAGGGGCTCCTTGCATGCTTGGGTGGGGCGGATTGCATAAGCTATTATAGGGGCACAGGAACCCTCGGGGCAGGGCAGGGGGGAGCATGTGGCTGAACGGGGTGGGGGTGGCTTGTATTACTGGTGCATCTCTGTTCCGAGGTTGGCATGATGCTGGGGGACAGTGCCAAGGGGCAGCGGTACAAATGTGCCCCCTGCCGTGAGAGGGGGCTGGGCTGGTGAAAGGGTCCCTTCTTGTCACCCAAGCGTTGGCCAAGGTGAGAGAGGAGGGTGTCGCAGCTTCGCATGCAGGATCCATCCGTCTGGAGGCTACTGCACCTCTGCTTGCGGTATGCAGCCAGAGGCAGAGTCAAGCGGCTGCAGCTCTGCCTTTGCAATGAGAAACGAGGCACTTTGCAAAGCCCCCCCCCCCCACTGCACGTGCACACACACTCACAGGCATCTTCAGCCAGCCAGAGCAGCCCCAAATCTAGCCCAGCAACATCACCCCTCCGCCCCGCCCCCTGTCAGAGCCTCTACCACCTTCGCACCACTGCTTTGCTTTCCTGTTTTGGGACTGTGAATGGGGCTGTGTGGGCAGCCCTATATGACAGGCAGCCTCAGGTGTCTGAGGTGCAAGTGGGGTGGTGGGGCAGAAGGAAGGCAAGTGCACTTGCAGGAGGGGGGCTCCATGAGGCAGCAATGAGGTCAGCCTAAATTTGTGCTTGCCTCCCGCCCCCTTTGCAACCAGGGCTGCATTTGGTCTGGCCCAGAGAAATGCTTCTTGAAAAAGGAAAAGACATCACCAGTGCAAACAGTCATATTCTGTTCCTGGCTGTAAAGGCTACAGAGCAGGAAATGTGAAGTTAATCTAGCGGGGATATTAACAGGGGTGACACCTCGACCCCTTCTTTGACATACAAGATATGGAATGCCCCATTGCGATCAGCATGACAGCCAAGCAGACGTCTGGCCTGATTTATTAGAATGTCATGTTTACTTCCCACAACTGTAGCCCAACCAACCACCACCACCCTGCCCCACCCTGCCCACAAATCCACAATCACGTTTTGAGAGAACAGTTAGGAACCCACAACCCCAGGCGACACCTCTGAACTGCACACTCCCCAAATAGCAGGTCTCACATTGTCTGGGAGAAGACAGATTCAGCAGGATGGAAGGAATATTATTCCATGACCAATAGGTACTGGGACCCAAGGAGAAAATTGCTTGTGAAAATCACCCTGGGAATACTGCACTGTTGATGGGGGCTACTTCAGGGTCTAGAATGTTAGTGTGTATGAGTGTGTGTGGTAGAGGTGGGGGTGGGGGTATTGATGTCACCAGGAAGTCAGGAAAAGATAATGGTGTGCTGGATCTGTTTAGAGAAATATGACACCACAAAGTTCGTCTGCAGGAGCAAACTGAATAGCTGAATGCTGAAGGAGCAGGCACCTCATATTGGCCTGCAGACGGATCATCTGGGATCCCTATATGAAAGAGGATTATATCAACAAACTGGGCAGCCTTGCAGGCAGCAACAAAAGGACACACACCAGGGACACTTCTGAAATATTATAAGGCACAACAGAAGGATGGATTCCCAAGTATAAGATGGGAGAAAATTGTCCATGCAGCAGCACTTCCAAGAAAGGTTTAAGGGAGGCTAATGCATAACAAAGTGTACAGGAGCCATCCGTGTGATGCTGCAGCTCAAAAGGCCAATAGCATTTTAAGCTGTGTCCACAAAAATTGATGTTTCCAAGGTACAGGAAGTAATGAAATTGCTCTGCCCAACGCCCCTGAGAACTCATTTGGAAAACTGTGTTTAGTTCTCATTACAACACCCTGCCAGAGATAACAGAAAGGGCTGTCTATAAAAAGGTGATGAAGGAGCTCATGTCTCATTGATCCTGAAGTTTATTCATCTCCGTACATTTCCTGCACTAAAGAGCATTGTCCCCAGAGGGTGTTTTCCTGAAAGGCTTAATTTGAGCCTGACTTACCGGTGCTAAACTCCACAGCCAGTTTTTAATGCCAGGCGTCAGGCTTGGAATGGGTGAAATAATCACAAAAGCATGAAGAAGGGGAGTGATTAACAAAAAACAAAAAACAAGATAGAGTATCAGAGTATGTGCAAAGTGCCTTTTGTCCCCCACACCTAAATCTGGGATCAAGCAACAGGACTCCAGTGACAGGACTGGAGCACCTGTATATATTGACAATGGAGAACCTTGTGACACCTTAAAAACTAACAAATTTATTTAGACATATGCTTTCATGGATTTATTATAGCATACACTTCCACCGTAATAGATGTTTTAGCCTTTAAGGTGCCACAGGACCCTTTGTTTGTGCTGCAAAAGACTAACAGAGCCACTCCTCTGGAAATTGCATTGATCAAACCATCTGCTGATCTGGAACACAATAAAACTGTTCGTGAAAGAAGCACACCCAGGCAGGGGCCGTGGCCGAGTGGCAGGCTCCCAGCTTTGCTTGCAGGAGGTCTCTGGTTCAGTCCTTGCCGTCTCCAGTTAGAAGGATCCGGCGGCAGGTGATGGGGAGACCTCTCTCTGCCCGAGCCCCTGGGTGCTTCCACATGAGCCTTTACGCCATTGCCCCATCTCATTCGCAACATTTCATGAGGGGTCCTGACAACATCACCCCCATTCGCCACCCACCCGTGAATTCCCACTGCTTCGTCTGGCTTTTCCTTCCTGTGAAAAAGCCATTAAGGAAAAAGGTTGGAATTGCTGCGCCGCGCCTTCCGGCGGGCAGCGCTAGGAGCCCTCCGTCTGGACACGCCTCTCAAGAGCCGCTCCAAGAGGGCAGAGCAGACAAGCCAGGTGGCCCTCGCGGGCAGCTAGCCCAACCTTGCCGGGGGCGCTTTGCTTCCCAGTCTCAGGTCGCTTCTCTTCTGGGTCAGGGGAGGGGGCTGACTGTGGTCCTGCTGAAGAACCAGCACTGCTCTTTCTCAAAGCCTCCCTTCCCTTCTGATGTGTTTTGGAGGGACGGGTGGGGAGAAAGTATGCGACTGGTTTCCAAGGACGGCTTGGCATTCCCTCCTATTCCTACAGCCACCAGGGCGCAAGTAAACGGGGGCACAGCAGGACAGTCTCTGAGTGAAGGACACCCCCCCCCCGCTTCGTGGCTGGCGTGTGGCGCGAGCAGAGAGAGCACTCTGGCTCAGACGTGCCTGGGAGCCCAGCAGCAGCAGCCTTCACGCCTGCCTTTCTACGATACACCACACCTAAGCAAAGGGGTGTGGACTAGCAGTGGTTTCCCAGAGATGACAGGAGGGCACTCTACCCATGCCCATGGGCACTCTCTTCTTAGCCTTTATAACTTCACACAGTCTAGGTCAACCTTCCCCAACTTGGTCCCCTTCAGCTATGTTGGGTTACAACTCCCAGCATGCCCCATGGAGGGCACCAGGTTGGGGAAGGCTGCCCTAGACGGTGTCCCAAAATTAAGGCCAGGGAGAGAGGGTTTCTCAGCCTGCCTCCCATTCCTGACCTGGGTCTGGGGCGGAGTGTTCTTTTGCCTCTGTAGAGGCTCCATGCTCCTTCCAAGTTACCCAGTGATGCCATGTTTTGGCCGAGGGCTCGTTCACACCTGACAGTTCACTCAACCCATAGACAACTAGCATGTCAGGGAGACAGCGAGGCCAGAATCCTTCTCCTGGCATGATGGGGAAACATTCAAGTCCTGGATGCCCCAAGCACAGTGGGGCACTCCATCGTTGCTCTGGGTGTGCTGATCACGGGTTTCATCAGTTGAGTGGTGAGTTGCTGAGGGATCCACACACTGGTGTTCCAGAGGAAACAGGGCTGCATCTGGCACCAATGGGGCTGCTGAGATGGGACATCACAGCCATCAAGGATGGGGCTCAGCAGGGGAGCCTGCTGGCTTGATTCTCAAGGCACCATCTGACAGTGCCAGGAAACGGAGCGCCTCCATCTAGACGGCTGCCAACAGGAGCTCTGTGCTCTGAACAGCTCCACGGTGGGCAGATATCCAAGAGGTGCAACTTCCATCACTGGACCTGCTTGGCTGGGAGACTGCACTTGATGAATGTCCGCCTGCACTGCCACTCTTACCAGCACAGGCAGAGCCAGGAGGAGGGTGCCAGACCTATCTCATGGCTGGTATAGATGTGGAATTATTTTGCCTTAGAGACTGGGTTTCTTCCATACGTCATGAGCCAAAATGCAGACGGCGTATCCCTTTCTGTGTGCCAGATGGCTTGCTGCAGAAAAATGTCAGTTTGCGAAGACAAGAAAAGCTCTGGAATAAAGTGGCCAGAAACCAGGCTCCCTGGCCACTGCCTGAGATTGCAGGTCTGTTCATGCCAAGTTTCCTGGCAGACAACTCAAGTCAAGGATCCCCTCCATCCGTGGTCACCTCTGGCCCAGATGTTACTCACATATGCCTTGCAAATGAAACATGGTTCCCAAGTGAATGACCCCCTGAAGTGCCCCTGCATTATTATCCCTTGTTTAAATAGTCCCATCAATGGGCAATGCAGAACTTTAGAGTATGCAATTTGCCAGCTCCCTGCCCCAAGGGGCTTACAATCTAACATTCAACACTGGGGAAGCAAAGAGAGGAAGGGGAGGCAAGGCTGCAGTAGTGTTCATTCCAGTGACATGTACTTGGCTTGATTACAGTATGGCTTGGGGGCTAGCCTAGGAGGTTGAGCCAAAGACTTCCCAGAAAAGATAGGATTTGAGGGGGGAGCTAAAGAAGTGTGAGCGGTGCGAGGCAATTCCAGGCAAGAGGCACAGGCAGGGAGATGGCTGGGAATTGTTTGAGGGAGCAGGAGTTCTTTGGATGGCTGATGGTGGGGGAGCTGCAGGAAGAAAGGTCCCGGGAAGGGGTGTAACTGGATTTACTTTAGGTCACCTGAGTTCTGGGCCCCTCCTCCTAAAGCCTCAGGAAAACTGTTCTACCTGTACTTTAAAATAATACCTTACTCTTGGAGGTGATGCACTGGGTGTGGCAAGTGACGAAGATCCAGAGTTCATTATCCTTCTAGACTAGGGGTAGGCAACGTGGTGCCCATGGGCACCAATGCATCCTTGGACACCTTTCTTGGCACCTGCCAAGGTGCCCGACCCCGTCCACTGTTTTTTTTTTAATGAACACATTTTCTTACCAGCAGCTGGGACTGCTGTGAAATAGGTTTCTGGTGGTGCTGAAAACTGTGGGTTCAAATGAGTTGGGTGAGTTTAGTGAGTTGGGGCTCAGACCCCCCCCCCGCCTTATACTCAATCTTTTGTGAAGGTGACTTGTTCTTTGCCACACCTTCCATGGTAGCCATTTTGTGGTGGTGCCCAGGACAGTTTCTCAAATTGCCAAATGTCCCTCTGGTCCAAAAAGGTTCCCTACCCCTATTCTAGACAACTTTTTTTGCCCCACAATGCTAGGCAACTAGCACTTTAAGCAGGCATGAGTCAAAGGGGACATGGGATGTTTGAACAGGAAGGCTGTTACTGCGTTTGAACGGATGCTGTCAGCTGCTGCTCACACTGGACAAAATCCGTTAATCTGGGAGGTGCCACAGAATGTTGCTGCTGCTGTTCTTTTAAAGTGCTGTAATCTGACGAAGAGTCGGACACGAGTGAACGACTGAACAACAACAACAATCTGACCTGAGACTTCAGAGAAAGTTGGGTTGGCAATGGAACTATACAGACGCAGGCGTACAAAATGAGTGTGTGTCTCTTAGAGTGGAATGGGGCAGAATGGAAGCAGGCTGCAAGACTGTCGATGGATCCTGGGTCAGATCTAGCAGGACTCCCTTGCCTTATGTTCTGATGAATTTCCAACAGCTTGGGAGAAACAGGTGGGTTATTTTTCTGAGCCAGAACAGGCAACTGCTCTTCTGCAAGATCTGCCTTGACAGAGTGCAACTCTGGGGCTGTCATGAGAGGACGGTGAGCCACGTGAAGCCACTCTCAGCCAGCCTTCCCTAGCCTTCCAGCCTCCAGATGTGGTGAACTACAACTCCCATCACCTCCGGCCAGCACAGCCAATGGCTCTCCTGCATGTGTGCATGGCCAAACGTGCAGGCTAGCTTCAGCTCAGAGGCTGCAGCCCACATTCGGCTGCCTGCGCCATGGCTGGTCTGCGTTATTTTTGCACTTATAATCAAACGTCAAAGTCATGCTGTCACCCTCAGCTGGAGCCCAGCACCAGAAGCTGTTTTGTATGCTCAGGCAGGACAGGATGGTACAGAGGGGTTCCTCTGAACGTGTACAAAGTGTCTGTTGTCCTTCCTCTCCAGAACCAGTCTAGGATGCAACTGTCTTTCCTACCCATCAGGTCTCAAACAGGGGAGCCAAGGCAGAATTAGCAGTTATGTCACCAGACACATGCAGAAAGAGAGAGCTTCTGTCCGCTGGTTTCCACTTGCAAGAGATGGCTAACTGACTGGCTGTGGGAGCAAGGGAGGCGAACGACATGCCGATCTGCTCGTGCTTCCGTTTGTGTGCCAACACACACCCGCAAAGTCACACACCAGCCCCTTAGGAGCTCGGCCTTTTGCCGGTCACTGTATTTTATGAATTAGAGAGTGCAGGAACACAACGCATCGCTCAGCTGGCAGCCTTCCAGCGCTGCTTTGGCCACTTTAATCTGATGGGGGTCGTTTCACTGCAATTACTCATAATGATACTTCCAGGCAAAAAGAAAAGAAAACTGCACAGCCTGGCAGGGACTGTGAAACTAACAGCATCTTGGCAGTCAATGAAGCCTCCGCACCCTTCCATATCTCCCCAGAAATCTGCCTTCATCTTATTTCTACAGCATAATTTGTTATTTATCATTTCTTTATACCCCAGGATCTGCCTTCAGCATGAAGCAGCAACCTTCCACGAGAGGAATGGCTCCACTTGCGGAAGGTTCCTCTGCCCAATTTTTAGGGATACCTCCTTCCCCCCCCCACACACACACAGGGATGCTTTCTTTCCCCCATTCAGTAGGGTCTCCTGATCCTCTTTGTAGCATTTGCAGGGGACCAGAAGGGCTGCCGTGAAAAGCAGAAGGCAGGGAAGTCCACTTCAGCAGATGCAGTTGGTCCAGTGAGAATCTGGATCCAACCCTTACTCTTCCTGTTCTTACAGAGACAGACATAAGCATGCATGCGTGTATGGAGCTGTAAAGATTAACACCCCAAATAGAGATGCCTGCCCCATGGAGCGTATAGTCTACTATTGGACACAGAGTAGACAGTGGAGGAGGCAGGGTGAACAAGGGCGGTATATTCCCGTTCTCTCTCTACTGCCAGTGAGAGCAAACAAGTCGGGGCTAAGTGGACCAGCACTCCGATCCTCAGCAACTTCTGCTGCCCACTCCAACTGGCAGGGACCCTTTCCCACCCCAGCTTCCTGAAAGCCATGGAGCAAGAGATGCCGGGGACAGCCCTGGCACCTCCTGAGTGCAGCACAAGGGCAGTGCCATGGAGCAATGGGCCTTGGACGATGGATGCACATGGGAAGAGGGAGGAGAGGTTGTGCTCTCTGACAGATGAGCCCCTCTGATGCTGGATCCAAAGGCTTCAGTGCAGCTCTTGGCCCGGAGGGTTGTGGAAATCCCAACAAGGGAGCAGCCAACAAACGCATTCATGCTTTTGCTGAATTGAACCCAAATGAAGGCCAGGATGAGGACAGCAGGATCTATGCATTCAGCACCCAAGGGAAGAAGACCTGTCGGCAGGGCCAGCCCAAAACACATTTGCCACCTCCGGTGGAACAGCAAATCCCCTCCCCTCCCACAAGGATGCTCAGTACCCAAGGCTGGCCAAGTTATTTTGGCAGCTAAGTCAGAAAATCCCCAAAGTGCCCCTCCTTGGGAGTAAAAATACAACAGTCACCAATTAAATAACTAACAACTTGCTGTCCTTTCATGACACCCCAAATCAGCAGCCTGCAGTGACTGCCTCACTCTGCCTAAAGGTAGGGCTGGCCCTGCATGCTGGATCAGACCAAGGTCCATCTAGTGCAGCATTCTGTTCACACATTTGCCACTGAGATGCCCCAGTGGGAAGCCCACAAATACATGAGTGCAATAGCACCCTTCTGCTTGTGTTCCCCATTAACTGGTATAGTTACAGGGAGCCAGATTCCGGCTGAACATCCGGAAAAACTTCCTGACTGTTAGAGCAATATGCAAATGGAACCAATTCCCCAGGGAGGTGGTGGGCTCTCCCACCCTGGAGGCGTTCAAGGTGAGGCTGGACAGCCATCTGTTGGGGATGCTCTGACTTGGGTTCCTGCATTGAGCAGGGGGTTGGACTCGATGGTCTTGTGGGCCCCTTCCAACCCCACTATTCTGTGATTCTCTGAGAGGCATACTGGAAGTAATATTTTTAATTAATTAATTGCTATAGTGTCCAATAGCTGAAGGTCTCTGGGTGGTTCACAACAAGTATATATATAGTAGCACCCCTCGATAGCCATATCCTCCATGCATATGTTTAATCCCCTTGTATGTTGTGGTAGCAAATTCCAGAGCTGAGCTCTGCGCTGTGTGAAGCGGGCCTCCCTTTTACTTGCCCTGCATCTTCCATCAATCAGCTTCATAGGGTGACCCATTTTGATTCTACAATTAGGAGAGAGGAAGAAAGATGACTTCTCCGCACCGTGCATAATTTTGGACACCTCTATCATGTCTTCCCTCACTCACTTTTTTTCCCAAGCTAAACAGTCCCGGCGGTTGTGACTTGGGCTGTGCACGGGCTGCCCATCTGCCCTGCAGGCCACCTCGGGGCTTCTGAGGCAGTCCCAGTTCGCTTCAGGCTGATTCCGGCGGGCCAGAGGAGCAACCAGCTTCAGCCTCCAGAGCTGAAGCAGAATTCGGACATCTGAATCCCGCTTGGCCCCTGCCACACGCTGCCCAGCCCCCAGCTCCTTGCCTGGGCCTCGCACTGCCAGCCATCTCGTTCGGGGGGGGCACCGCCACTGCCGGGAGCTGCCGCTGCCTGCAGGAGAACTGCCGCCGGGGAGCCGCTGCCGCCAGCTCCGGGGCCCTCTGGACCCAGGCCAGCCACTGCCTTGTTGTTCTTGCAGGGTCTTTTTCTGGGAATACAGGGAGTCGCTGCTTTAAAAATGCCCCCCCATCCGGAACAACAAGACAGCTGCCACCGCGCATCCAGAGGGCCCAGGTGAGGGTCGGGGGTGGCGGGGGCACGGCTGGGCTGCTGGATTGTGCCGAAGCACACCGCAGCGCTTCACGTGACCCAGCCTGCTTCGTGCCCCCCGCCTCACCTTGGTGCTTGGGTTTCCAGCCAAAGTGGTACACAGCCCTAGTTGTAATCTTCCCTTGCAGGGGAGATGCTCCAGCACCTCGGTCATTTTAGCCAGCCTTGTCTGCCCGTTTTCTGGCTCTCCAGTATCCTTTTTTAGGTGCGGTGACCAGAACTGTACAAAGTATTCTAAGTGTGGTCACACCATAGACTTGTGTAAGGGTAGGATGGTCTTGGCAGTTTTATTTTCAAGTCCTTTCATAATTATGCCTAACATGGAGCTTGCCTGCTTCTCAGCAGCAGCGCATGGGGTCGACGTTTTCATCACCTACCACAGCCCCAAGGCAGTGGCGTGCGGCCCATGGAGCACCAGCATGCCTTGGCCCAGACCGGTTTTTAATGGAATGGTCCCTTCCCTGCCCTTCCAGCATACAAACCTGCACCAGGGAAATCTGCCCTCCGCACAACCCCCTGGCCTCTCTGATCTGGTTTTATGCAGTCACTCCCTTTGTTCTCCCCATGCTTCTTCATGCCTCATATCAAAAGGCACGCCATTTCTCGGCTGTCTCTTCCTTCTCCCCAGCCTGCAGGTGCCTGATGTCATTGTCATTTCATCGGTGACTCAGCCAGGCTGGCAGGCTGACTGTATGTGCGGGCTGAGCTCCTTTATGAGTTTACCTGGGGCATCTGCTGGCTTGAAACTGATTTAACCAGCACATGCCCTGGGGCGTTTCCTCTGCTCCCCTCAGGCACCTGGAGTCTGGAGACCTGAGTGGCTGCAAACTCCCCCCCTCCGGCAGCCCAGGCTCCCCAAAACAAGCCCAAGAGAGCCCCAGCTCAGCCTCCTTTACTTGGCTGTGTATCCCAAGACGGTACTTTCTTGAACTGTTCAACCTTGGATGTTTTTTGCATCCATTGAACCAATGGGACATGAACCAGGGCAATTTTTGCATCTGTTGGACCAATGGAATGGCCAGTTCATGTCCCTGCCCAAGGCAGCCCTTCCTGGAGAGAGTTGTCCCTTGCAGGGTCACCCAAAGAAAGCAAAACAGAGTCCTTCTCCACACAATGCTGCAAGATGTGGGGGTGGCCCCTGGATGAGATGGCCTTAGAAGGGGAACAGACACATTTGTGAAATAGGAGAGGTCTGTCAGGGGCTACTAGTCATGATGGCTTAATAGAACCTCCAGCTTCAGAGGCAGCCTACCTCTGAACACCAGCTGATGGGGAGCAACAGTGGAAGAGGGCTCTCGCCTCCAAGCCCTGCTGGTATCTGGCTGGCCATGGTGGGAAACTGACGGCCGGATGGGATGGACCTTTTGTCTCACCCAGCTTCAGGGCTCTTCCAGTGTCCTCATATCCTGGACTTAGAAAATCCCCAATTTTGTCCCACCTATGTGGGGTTTTTAATTGACCAAGGAAGGCACATGGATGAGGAAATGCTTTTAATCATGCTCTGCTATTGAGAGTTGCCTTCCTTGCCTTGTTCTGACTGCTTCTGAGATGCCAGATTAAGCTCCTGGCTCAAGTTCCATTGAAGGATAAGACAGATATAGATTAATTAGGACAGGGGGATGCATGAGGTTCTCCCCCAGCTCGGTGAGTGGTCTCTTCAATTCACATCCTCTTTGCTAGACAGGATCTATGCGGAAAGTGGCAGGGCATTCTCTTCCTGCCTCCATCAGAGCAGTTCACCTTTGGGCCACACTGCTTCTGTGGGCCTGGAGGTCCCATTATGAGATTAGGCCTACATTTTATGTGAACTCCTCAGCAAGCTTAGTTCAGCTTTTGATCACACACGGCTTTGTGGGGTCACAGACCCAGGACCACATCGGAAGCTGCCTCATACCGAGTCCCCCCACTGGTCCATCTAGTCCGAAGCTGACGGCTCTGACTGGCCACAGCAGCCCCTGGGTTTGCAGGGAAGGCCTTTCCCCATCAGCTGCTGCCTGCACCTTTTACCTGGAGACGCTGCCAGGGATCGCACCGGAGACCTCCTGCATGCGAAGCGTGGGCTCTCCTGCGGAGCTGTGGTCCTCCCATGCGCTTGGGGTCCTTTTAAGACAGAGTTGTTTGGCCAATGCTCCTCGGCCATAATCAAAGACAGGGTTGGGCTCATTTAAACCAGTAGGGATGTGCTGGACTGGAGGCCTTGCCTTTTGCTTGTCCCCTCATCCACCTCTGTGAAAATCATGGCTGGATGAAGCAGGATTAGCAAGAGATGGGAACTCTCGAGAAGACGACTTCATGCGTTTCTCCCCGTTGCTGTGTATCGGCTTGGCTTGGCTTTTGCCTTTCCATGCCTTGCCCATAGCTGTGTCACCCTTCACCCCCAGCCCCAGCATAAGATGAGATGAGATGCCACACAAGCTTGCAACGAACCTGGTTTGCCATTGGGGGGGGGCAGCATTTTTTAGCAGTTGCCTGGGAGGCTTCTCTCAGAGGCTCCCATATCTCTGCAATTTCCCCCAGGTTGCTTCTTCTTCCTTCTTAACGAAGCCATAATGTAAACATTGTCCCTGTAAAAGTGGACAGAAGCAAAGCACAAAGCAGCAGAGAAGAGATAGGAAACAGCACTGATTAAGCCAAGTGGAAACCATTGCTTACATAGCCTACAGCAAGGGTCCCCAATCCCCGGGCCACAGACCAATACCGGTCCGTGGCCTGCTAGGAACCGGGCCATACAGCAGGAGGTGAGCATAGGGGTGTGCGAAACCCCCTTACCTTGGGTCCGCAGGGGTCCGTGGGGGGGGAGGTGATCCATCCCTCCCCCCCAGAATCCTCGCCAGCCCCGGCCGGTTCTGCTCTGCAACGAGTCTGCAGAGCTGCCGGCTGGCTCCGGCCGCTGGCGGACTTCTGGCCACTGGGACACAAATGGCATCCACTACGCAGATGCCATTTGCATCCCTGTTCTTCAAGTAATAGGCTACATAAATCTGTACGTAGCCTATTACTGCAAAGAACACAGATGCAAATGGATCCCCCCAGTCCGTGGAAAAATTGTCTTCCACAAAACCAGTCCCTGGTGCCAAAAAGGTTGGGGACTGCTGGCCTACAGCATCCATTGATTGGATTGGATTTTTTTATCCACATCCTCCATGTTATTTGCAAACCCTCCTAGATTTAATTCACCTGCAAATGTGATAACGATACTTCACAGTTGCTACTCTGAGGCAGCAATCCTAAACACTTACTGGGGAGTCAATCCTATTGAGTATAGTGGAATGACTTCTGAGTAAACATGCTTAGAAGAATTGCTCTATCAGTAATTCAGCAGCTGGAGATGAGAGGCTACTTGGCTACTCACTTTGTGAATTTGGCTTTGGCAGCAGCAGTGTGCAACTTTGCCAGATGAGAGTGTCAAAAATAAGGACCTGTGCAACGTGCATGAGACTTCTCTGTGAATTTCGGGTTCTGAAATTACAATGGTGTCTAAGAATTCAGGCTCTCTAGGAAACACCATACAACTTTGGGCATTCGCTATTATACACCTTCATCCCAAAAAGACATTCCTGGCTGGGTTGTTGCTGTTTTCTTTTCACCCATTACCAGTTTCCATGACCTTTTGGAATAAGGTCCTGCTCATTTCGAAACTACATTGTGTTTCAGCCAGGTGGGGAAAAAGTCTCGGCAGGAAGCCACAGCTGCATCAGGAGAGAGGGATGGCTTGGCATAGCCAGTGATCGATAATGGGCGCACCAGCTCTCAACAGCAATAAATAGAGGAGGCACTGTTTTTAGCAGAGAAGAGTGCTTGCTGATGGTTCACCTGCCAAATCCCGGGGGTGGGATCCTGAGTTTCCCTGACAACTGGAAACAGAATCAGTCACACCCAAGAGCAGCACAGCTCACAAAGGATGTGGGGAGAGGGCAGCTAAGAATGCCAAACGCGGGGGCGGGGCTGGAGGGGCAGCTTGTGCAAGCTGGGTGCAAATGAACTGACTATTCCAATGCTAAAGGGCACTTCCAATGTGTGTAGAAGGCAGATGTGTGAGGAACACTACAGTGTGTGTCTCTGTGTGTGTACAGGAGAGAGAGGAATTGGCACAAACTGTGTTCAAGTGTGCTACCTTCATGTTCCGAGTGTGTCTAAGTGTGTGCGGGGACCCATGTGCAGCACCAGACAGGGCAGAGCTTGGCCCTTCACACTCTTCCCAGGTGGAGCCAGTAGCCAGTGCAGTATCAGCTACTTCCTGCCAAGGAACCCCAGGCCAGAGGGTTTTGATTCGCATCTTCAGGGACACCTCCCATGCCGGGGTTGGGGAGGGACAGCAGCCCCAGGTCGGCAATGGGTGGGAAGGCAGGAGCCAAAGCCCTCTGCCCAGAGACAGAGTCTCACCCTGCAGCCCAGGCCCGGGGCTGCCAAGTCCTCGTCCTCGCACACTGCTGGCCAGGTGCACTCCAGCACTCTCCCTCGCTGTCAGGAGCGGCCCCTCTTCTCTGGGCTGCCCAGATCAATCCCTCTCCCAGTTGTGCCCCTACTATTTGCCTCGTGGAGATGCTCATTCAAAAGCTTGTGACATAGCAGGGGTGGGGAGCCTCAGGCCCCAGAGCTGACTCTAGCCCGCCTGGAATCTCAGTCTGGCCCCACCCACTTTCCCCCACCAGGCACTGAGAGCTTTAAGCTCAAATATGCGGGCATGTTGCCCTCGCCCCTTTTGCGTTTGGCCCCCGAGAGCTTGTCTGGAATGGGATTTGGCCCACAGGCTGAAAGAGGTTTCCCCCTGCCACCACCCCCTGCTGTGCTGTGTGATTTCCAGGTGTCATTGCTCAGGGTTCAGCTTCCTCCCCAGCGGGGGTCTCCAGAAGTTAAATCTCAGCGTGGGTGGGCAGATGCATCTAGTCTCCAGCCCACATCCATATAAATGCATGTGCATGAACACTGGGGCACACTGCAGCGCACTGCCTGCCCTTTCACACACTGTGATGGCTGAGGTATATTTTGAACTGTTGATAACATATTGTAGGACAATTAAGTTCAGCGAATATATCTTCAAGCAAAATTGCAAACACCCTCCTGGCTTTCAAGTCAGTGGGAGGCAGGCTATGGCAGAGCAAATGGATAAACAGAGCAGACAGCAGGCAGAGCAGAGACTTTAGCAACACGCAATGCAGGAGGAGGCCCAGCAGTGCTCTGTGCCATGCGAATTGGGCTGTTACCAGCATGGCCCTCTTTGCATCTGTGAAATTTTGGGGTAGGGTGTATGGGACAATGTGAAAGCACAGGGAGAGGTGGGGTGGGCGGATTTGTGACAGGATTCCCTTATCCTGCCGAAAGACCTGGACCGTCTTCCCTTGGAGTGACAGTGGAATTCAGACAGCTAAGGAAAAGACCAGGGATGACTTTAAGAAGAGAATGTAGATTCTGACACCAGGAAGAACACAGCAGCGGCCAGAAGCCTGAACTAGGACGCACAAGGAGGCGCACTGGTGGTTCACTGATAAAATTCTCGCTTGCCCCACAGGAGGCCCAGCTCTGATTCCTGGCCAATGCAATATTATGGGAAGGGCCATAGCTGAGGGGTAGATAGGGCTGCATGGATTTTCTTAATCTCTTCCATCTCTGTTTCGTGGATTATCAAGTGTCTTGTGTTCCACTCTCTGCTCATTGACAGAATCAGATTTCTTTACCAGAATTACATTCTACTTGCACTAATTCACATTAACTATTGTGTATTGGTGCATTGGAGGGCCGCGGTGGCTTAGTGGTTACGACGCTGAACTGCAGACCGGAAGGTCGGCAGGTCAGCAGTTCGAGACCCGAGTGCTGCGTGACGGAGTGAGCTCCCGTCTTCAGTCCCAGCTCCTGCCAACCTAGCAGTTCGAAAGCAAGAAATTGCAAGTAGATAAATAGGCACCACCTCGGCGGGAAAGGTAACAGCGTTCCGTGCACCTCGGTGTTCAGTCATGCCGGCCACATGACCACGGAAGCGTCTTCGGACAGCGCTGGCTCTTCGGCTTAGAAACGGGGATGAGCACCGCACCCTAGAGTCGGACACGACTGGTTGGGGACAGCTTTACCTTTTTTTATTGGTGCATTAGCACAAGTGTGCATTTGTACTGCTGCACACTTGTGCACTTGCACAAATGCACTTATGTTCATTAGTTAATGTGACTTAGCACAAAAATGCCCCCCAAGTGAAAAACTGATCTGCAAATCCATGGAACCCACATGGCTCGGAAAAAGCCAGTCTGCTGCACTATCTGCAAGTTGGATTCACCGAAATCCATGCTCATTTGACTCTGTTGCAGATTTCTCCAGCATTCCTAGCAACAGAGCACCCGCTTTGCATGCAGGTTGTCCCAGGTCCAATCTCTAATAGAGCTGGGAAAGAACCCTTCTCTGGAAACCTGGGGAGCCACTGCCAGTCAATACTAAGCTAAATGGTCTGGCTTGGCGTAAGGCAGCTTCCTGGGTCCACTGTGCTGGCTTCTGTCTGTGGGCCAGATTAGTCATTCCCTGGAGGTTCTTTGGTTTTACAGTAAAATGTCACCTTGGGAGGCTGCCAGTGGCAGCGGGGGGGGGGGGGAGAGGAAGGAACTCTTTGAGTGTTTGCTCCAGATGCTTATCTACTAGTGGGAGAAAAGAGGTGGGGCCAAGAGAAGAAAAGCAGCTGGGGGGGGGGAATCAAATAAACAGACAAAGAGAGAAGAGCCTCTTCTCCTCCTGCTGCTCTTCTGCTCCTGGCCACGGCTGCCTTCCAGAGTGACTAGGTAAGGGAGACACAGCACTCCCTATCGAGGCTGGCTCGACTTGGAAGCAAAAGGACTCAAAAGGCAGAAGGAGAGACAGGAAGAGGTGATGGAGCAGTTCTAGTGGCTGAGAATCAGGCGAGGGGCTAGGAGACACCGGACAGTGTAACTGAATATCTAACCCAAGGTTGTGATGTTAATTCAGTCAGGAAAAGTTGTGGGCATTATTTATTATTTGTTAGAAGGCAGTGTGGGCAGGGCTATCTCACCATTCTATGCGTGCGATTATACAAAACCTCCTCAGGTACTGATGCTAATTATTCCAGCAGCTGCTTCTCCTTTACCCTGAAGCACCACAGCCACACCTGGGCCTCCTCCTGCGCTAGCCTTGTGAACAGGACTGTGTTCCTGGGAGAACAGAGCTGCTCGGGCTGGATGGCGTCACCAGGCGTCAATCAGATGAGAGCTCTGGGCGGTGATGGCAGCAGGGGGCGGGTGGCCACACACAGCCTAGTTATGCCACGCCAGCTCGAGTGCCCTTTTTGGGTAGAAAGTGGGGTACGTCAAATAAATAAATAAACAAATGTTGTTTTGCAGCCCCAGTGCATGCCCAGGCTGGATTCTGGGAATGCACCTACTTTTTGAGTGTGTTTGTTCAGGGAGGTGTATCCATGGGGAATTTGCCATGAGCTGGCTGCATTTGGAGGTCGTTCAGGGCACATGACATCATGGCCATCCTGCAGCCATCCCAGAGATTTTCACAGAAAACCCGGTTTTTCTGATACTACTTTTAGTCCGATTGTTTTCCTTAATTTGGCTTGTCTGTGCTTCTGTTGCAGTGTGTACCAACCCTCCACATTTACTTTGGCATGATAGCCCTGCCCAGGGGTGTGTCTTTTACCTCACTGACCCCAATCAAGGGGTGTTCCCCCAATGTTTCCCCTCCCAGTGTTCCCCAATGTTTCTGCCATTTTGCAGCTGGCCCTTCAGGAGCTACTGCTACCTCGTGGTATTTACTTCACCTTGATCACCACTAATCTCTGATGGCCTTCCCCCAAAAAGTATAGGTGTGCTCTGTTTGGCAGCCTCTAACTTAAAAAAAAATCCTCTTAAATGGATACTGCGTAAAAGCGCAACATCAAAATAGGGCATTGCCACTACATCGTGAACTCGAAGTAAGCACTTCAGTTTCACCAACCACAGCTGCCTGGGCGGAGTGGGGTTGTTTACAGTCAGGGTATGGGGTGGGTGGACCAATGAGTGAGGCTTGTTTCCCACCCACCCCCTTTCTGCCTTTCTCCTTCCCCCTGCTTGCAATGAGAAGTTACTGCAATAAAGCGATACAGCAAAGAAGGGACTTTACATAACAGAGAACTACAGAATACCAAACAAGCACAACCTCACAACAGAGACCTAAGAGAGCACTGGAGAAGTGAAAGAGCTTTAGGATGAGTCACTACAGTTAGCCTTTACCCTTTCACTGCTGGGGAGGGATATTTCTTTCTTCTGAGTAAACAAGCACTGAAGGGATGTTAATATGCTAAAGATTGAAAGCAGGCTATCTAAAGGGATTGAGTGTCCCCATTACTGCAGTAATGTGAGGGGTTGCTGCTGCGCTCCTGGGGATTTTCTCAGTGGGAAAAAAACTACTTCCACTGGGGAAACTAGGGGGAATGGGCAAAGCCTCCCAGGAAAGAACTACTCCACCTGATGGTTCCAGCACCCCAAGTAAAATGAAATCAATGGGTCTGCGCATTTAGTCCTGTCGCTATTGCGCTATTATGGTTTTAGAGGGGAAATATTTTTTTTAATTGGGTGGGGGAGGGTTGGACATAGGTTGGGGAGGGTGGGGGCGCTAACACACACACTGACCAGAGGAAGCAGAAGGGGCGGAATAAGGTGAGAGTGGGAGGGAAGGAACAGGCTCTCTAAATGATGACATGGATGAGACTCCACCCAGTAGCCACCCAAACAATTTGCAGTAAACTGCCATGTGACCTGCCGAGAGCCCCAGGCTGGCTTCGGGATAATCCAGGTTTTCTAGTCCCGTGTGTCTCAGTTTCAGCTCCAGTAAAAAGTGCAGCAAAGTGCAGAGCGAACTAAACCTGTTGCTGTGGAGATCCCCCCTAGGAGAGGCCAGGTCTGCGATCTGCCTTTCAATTATATGAATTGCCTGAGAGGCAACGGCTGGAAATTGTGGTTGGACTGCAAGAAGAGAAGTGTATGATTGGCCAGAACAGGAAAGGCTGATGGTGGAACACATTTTAAGGAGGTTCGACTGGATAGCCTCATCCTCACAGCCTAAAGCAGACGTTTGATTCCTGCTCCAAAGGGCTTGTGCTCCTGGACTGCATGAAGTCTCATTAGCAGTACACAAGCCAGAAGTGGACGAGGATTCAAATACAGATGAGACACACGGAGATCAATCTGCAGAGGATATTTGGGCAAACCATCCAGCAGGAGTAGAAGCTGCTGTTACACCAAACTCCAAAAATGTCCTCACTACTAGAGTTTAAGGAGAAGGCAGTGATCATTGTCTTGGCGATACCTGGCTGAATGATCACAGCATGGCTACAGATGGCAGGTCAAATGGTCCCAGTAAATGTGACAAGATGACCCTTGGGAAAGGCAACCTGGTCAAACTTGGGAGACACCTTAGCTGTAGATGATAAAAAGGGATCAGGAGGAAATTGAGG
Organism: Heloderma suspectum; assembly: GCF_057233095.1. Lineage (NCBI taxonomy): Eukaryota > Metazoa > Chordata > Lepidosauria > Squamata > Helodermatidae > Heloderma > Heloderma suspectum. The sequence continues at coordinate 2,505,456 of NC_139459.1, read as the reverse complement.
ATGCTTGGTTTTTGTTTTTAGCTGTTTTTTATGTCTTTTCATTATCATGTTTATGTCTTTTGGAAGACACCTTGAGAGGAATTTTCCCCTTAAGGATGGCATACAACATCTACAATAAATAAAGCTAGTCCTTAGGTAGATGGGGCAGTTCAGCCAGGGATTTGCTGGGCCTTGGTAGAGATCCAAAGCGCAGAGATAACTGCAATGGAAGGCATACTGGTGGAGATGAAAAGAAGTGGGCAGCATTAGATGATGGGGTCGATCAGAAGACATGTAAGCGCCTGTGTTGCTCTTTGAAGCAGTCCGGGTCAGATCTCAGATCACGGAGACATGGATACTAAAGTTGGAAAAGACCAGTTGTTGCTTTGGGTAATTGACTCACCAAGTTTACAAGACCTTCCACAGGGATCTCAGGGACATATTAGTCTGTTGCTGCAAAACAGAGCAAGAGTCTTGTGGTGCCTGAAAGACTGACAGATTGTGATGGCATGAGCTTTTGTGGATTAAAGACCACTATGTCTGATGCAAATGACTCCAGTCCATGAAAGCTTGTGCCATAATAAACTTGTGAAGTCTTTAAAATGCAAGAAGGCTCTTTCTTGTTTTTTGATGGTTCTAAGGGTTACTGGAATACAACTGTGGGCACCCAGCTGATATAATGGTCTGACAAAAGAGAGCTTTTTGGAGACAAAGGTCAGACTGAAACGGTTAGCTAGGAATGGTTCAGCTGTCCCACGAGTTTCGCTAAACAGGATGATGGAATTCTGTGATTAGCAGAGACCACGAGGCTATCTAGTCCACTCCCTGTTCCAAAGCAAAGCCACCCGGATGCCAACCTCTCTCACACACAGCAACCATGCAGAGCCAACATCCACGTCCCGTTGCCTTCTGAGGCTTGGTTGGCTGGGACGTGGAACTGAGCTTTTCTCAGTCAGAGGATGGAACTGGGCGCCTCCCTCAGAGGATGCCCTTGGCTCCCCTTTCTTGCCCTTTAGGCAAACGGTGAAGACCTATTTATTTTGCCAGGCCTTTTAATGGAAAGTGAGGTTTATTCCGGAAATTTTGAGATTTTAACTGGCTCTCTTTGTGGGCTCTCATCTACAGTATTTCTTGTTTTTATACTGAATTTGTCATTCTTGTTCTAAGCAGCCTGGAGGGGCCTTTTAGGCTGAAAGTCAGTGTGTGTGTGTGTGTGTGTGTGTGTGTGCGCGTGCGCATATAGCTATAGAAACAGGGACACCCACGGCTCTCTCCAACTCACCTCTCTCATTGCCCGCTCCCCACAGAGCCATGGGGGTGCTGATGTCCAAGCGGCAGACCGTGGAACAGGTGCAGAAAGTCAGCCTGGCAGTGTCAGCCTTCAAGGATGGTCTGCGAGAGCGACCCACTGCCAAGCGCAAGTCGGAAGGTGCTGGGAGCCGGCGGGGGACCCTGGAGGACACCGTGCAAGAGCTCAAAGTAGAGGAGGCGGATGAGGGGTCTTCAGCAGGCCCCTCACAGCAGGAGGACAGCAGGGTCCGGAGAGCTGCCTGGGAGAGGCTGCGAGATGGGCGAGGGGTGGAGCCTGAGGAGTTCAACCGTGCCAGCTCCTTCACGCCACCAGCCTTTGCCCGCCCCACACGGGGGCAGCATGAGGATGAGCCCATTGAGATCAGCCTGGAGCAGCGGGAGCAGGTGGGCACTACTGGTGAACCAGGCCCTGCAAAGAGAGGGGAGGGAAGGAGATCTAGCAGGGAGGGCAATGGTGGCAGGGTTTACAAATCCCTCTGGTACCACAGGAGGATACAGGGGGGAGGAGAAGGCTAGCAATGGCTACTAGTCCTGCTGGCTATGCTACCTCCAGTATCAGAGGCAGTGTGCCTATGTTCACCAGTTGCTGGAGAACATGGGCAGGAAGTTGCTGTTGCACTCATGTCCTGCTTGTGGGTTTCCTGGTTGGCCACGATGTGAACAGAGTGCTGGACTAGATGGGCCTTGGTCTGATCCAGCATCAGGGCTCTTCTGATGTTCTTATGTTCTTAGGACTAGAGCTGGGCTGAACTGAACCACCAGAAAACTGCTGGTCTCCTGTGGGGATATCCTCCCCTGAAATGGGGGTTGCAATTTTGGGGATGACTCCCCCCTCCCAATGAGTTGGGAGGACTTGTGGGACAAACGAACAGCTCCCTCTCTGTTTTAAAAAAACTTCCCTTAATGACTTAAAAAGCCACCAGTTCTGCCGCCTGCGGATGGGGTGGTAAATGGAGAGGCTATTTCTGACCCCTACAGAAGACCTACTAACCTCACGGATCCCCCACAGTGGTAGAAGTGGAATCCCGTTTGTCCATCGGGGCAAATAGAGTTAGGGTTGCTGCATCCATGAAGTCAGTGCCCCCACAGCTGAGCAGCTCCCTTCAGTGCCCCACCACATACCCCCCCCTTGTGTCCAGTTACAGTAAATCAAAGAAGGGCTGGATTAACGCTAAAGAAGAGGGGAAGGAATGTGGAGGAGAGAAGCGCAGCAGAGCAAAATATGAAAGCAACAGAATAACCATTAGCACGCATATAGCTGTTGATGTACTGATCTTGTAATCCTTAAAACAACTAGAAGTCAGTATTATCCCCATACTGTGGCTGAGGGGGAGGGGGAGTGGCTTGCCTAAGCCCCCTAGTGAGTCCAATCACGTGTGGAATTGGTGATGGGCTGGATGAGGGCCAGCAAGTTGAAGTGTCATCCAGACAAGACGGAGGCTTCGGGGGCAGGTGGTTTGCATTCTCTGTGAGGTCATGTTCAGCCTACGGGGTTGTACTCCCCCCCCCATAGCAGCCTTCCCCAAGCTGGTGCTGCCCAGATGCTTTGGACTTCAGTTCCTATCCACCCCAGCCAGCATGGTCAGATCAGGAATGCTGGGAGTTGTAGTCCCAAACACCTGGAGGGCAGTATCCGGTTGGCAGCTGGGCAGTGCGCTGAGATCAGCATCGCCATGGAAGACTCGGTGGCCGCGGTGGAGCAGAGTGCTGGCCACCAGCTGAGTCTCTGGATGGTCAAGGCTCCGGCCAGAGGCTACCTGCCCACAGTCACCCACGCTTGGATAGCACACTGCAACGTGATGCATGGGCACCTCTTGGAAGGCTGCTCTGAAACTGCAGGCAGCACAAAAGACCGCGGCCAAGGTACTGAATGGGACTGGCCCTTCAGGACACATCTCACTGGCCCTTGAGGAGCTCCACTGTCTCCCTGCCCATTTCTGAGCAAATTCAGCCTGTTGGTGCTTCCCCTTGAAAGCCCTGTACACAGCCAGGGACATGGGTCCAGAGGGAGCGTGGACTCCCTCATTAACCTATCAGTGTGCCTCTAGACCACCTTTGGAGGCCCACCTCGGTCTGAGCCGAGGGGCCCCTAGGTGAGAGTCCGCGCCATGCATGTCAGAGGCCCCCTGCCCCCGGAGCTCTCTCCCCAGGAGGTGCTCTGGACCAGCATGTCTGGACGGCCTGCTCTTTGGAAACTGCTCTGGGAATATGATCGAAGGGCAGCACAGAAAATACCTCCAACACAGAAGTAAGAATAACTGCCTGTCTGGTGCCAGGGACATACCTGTTTGTTCTCCCAGGCTTTTGTAACTGTTCAACTGCTGCTTTATGATGGATGGATGGATGGATGGATGGATGGATGGATGGATGATTAATATATGTGGCCTTTCAGTCATGCTTCCAGGGCAGTTTACGTTTTTTAAAGATACGGCGGTTTTTATGACTGTGTTTTTTATATGATATTATGCTCTTGATGTTATTATATTCTTTTGGAAACTTCTGTTGAAAGCCATTCACGTGGCCAGGCAGGCTCTGACCTGGGGAGTCCCTGTCTAAAGTTCAGGCTCTGGACTACTACATTGCAGCAGTCCAGCCTCCTAGGCTAAGGAGGCAGATGCTGCTTAGAGCGGCCTCTGAGAGGGATTCCAGCATCTTTGTCCTGCTGGGGGCAAGCCAGGGCGTCGGCGGCCTGGGGGCATGCCTCCATTGCCTGCTGCCACTCCGGGCCTGAGCTCCCCCTCGGTTTGCCTGTCTTCCTCCTGCAGGTGCGCAATGATGAGGTGTGTGAGGTGTGTGAGGTGTGGACAGCGGAGAGCCTCTTGCCCTGCCGGGTGTGCGCCCGGGTCTACCACGACGGCTGCCTGCGCCGCATGGGTTTTCTGCCCCACGACGATGCCTCCGCGGTCATCGAGGCGGCCCACACGGAGACCGGCTGGAGCTGCCACTGTTGCGTAAGCCACGGGGGCTGGCAGGGGGACGGGGAGAGAGAGAGGGACATAGGCGCTCTGGGGATCTGGCCTGGCTTTCCAGTGAAGGAGCGTGCCACCCATCCCTCGACTGACAAGTGCTATCTCAGCCTCACATTTCCAAGAGGGAATAGGACAACCTTTCTCAAGCTGGTCCCCACCTCAGATGTCTTGGATCACAACTTCCAGCATTCCCAGCCAGCAAGGCTTTGGCAGTCCAACTTATCTGGGGCAAGGAAGGCTGGGGAAGGCTGCCTGGCAGAGAGCGGTCTACGAAGGGCCATCAACCATGATTGCTAAAGGAAGCCTCTGGACTGCAGGCAGTCTGTCTCTGAAGACCATGTGCTGGAGGGGCAACAGTGGAAGAGGCCTGGTACCTTCATGACCTGTTCATAGACTTCACTGTGGGAAGCAGGGGGCTGGACTACATGGTCGTTTGGTCTCATCCCTCTTATGTGTTGGACAACTTTCAACGGCCCCAGTCAGCAGAGGAGGGCACCAGCTTGAGGAAGGCTAGTTCACACAATGTGTAATGTCACAAACCACCATGCTTAACTTTGAGCAACAGCTGTGCAGAATGTGGCTATTGGATGTAGATATTCTCCCGGATGAATATCTTTCCACTGAATGGACATTGTCTTAAAGATGTGTCCAACTGGCCACCAATCACTGGTTTTTTTTACCACAGTGTATAGTGTAGTACCTGGCACTCCTCCTGAGGAGGGTCTGGACTTATGTATCTAAAAATAGCAAGTGTGGTATAATGAGGAGTTTGAAAACATTGACATTTGAAGATGCATAAAAGTAGGTCAGCACAGAGGACCTCTTCAAATGTCACTATTTGATGACATCAATGGGCAGAAACTTCCCCACATCCATAGGTGATTTCAGAAAGTGGCTCAGACTGAAGCCCCGTCTCAGGAAGCAACAGCCCTGTCTGTGGTTGCCTTGATGAAAATGTCGGCCCAGTGTGCAGATGCTGTGAAAAAGGCAAATTCCATGCTGGGCATAATTAGGAAAGGAATCAAAAATAAAACTGCCAATATCAAACTGCCCTTATACAAATCTATGGTGCAGCCACACTTGGAATGCTGTGTACAGCTGTGGTCACCGCACCTCAAAAAGGATATTTTAGAGCTGGAAATGATCAAGAGGCTGGAGCAACTCCCCTATGAGGAAAGGTAACAGTCTGGGACTGTTTTGCTTGGGGAAAAGGGTGAACATGCAGAGACACAGAGGTGTACAAAATGATGCCTGGTGTGGAAAAAGTGGAGAGGGAGACCTTCTTCTCCCTCTCTCAAAATATTAGAACCCAGTGGGGCCTCCCCATGAAGCTGATGGGTGGGAGATTCAGGACAAACAAAGGGAAGGCCTCCTTCATGCAGCGTAGAGTCTAGGGGTGCAGAACCTCAGGCCCAGAGGCCGAATCTGACCCTCAGGGTTCCCCAAAAGCCCACGCCCCCTTCCCCACAGCCACTGGTCATTTGTGGCTCCCCGGCTTCTGTGCAGTTTCCCCCGTTCTAAAGGGCCAACATGCCTCTCCAGAGGCCGAGCTGCTGGCAGGAAGTGCTTGGAGCTGCAGTGCGCCAGCATGTCCGGTATTCCACCCCAGCCCCTCTGCCCTTGGCCCCACCCACCCCTGGAGGGCGGCCCCCGAGAGTTTCTCCAGCACGGAATTCAGCCCTCGGTTGAAAGATGCCCCGCGCCCCTGGCAGGGCCAAACCATGGCATCCACTCCCATGACAGCCACCAATTTGGATGGCTTTAAAAGGGGGTTAGACAAATTCATGGGGGGAGAGGCTGTCCAAGGATACTAGTCCTGACAGCTATCTGCTACCTCTGGTATCAGAGGCAGCATGCCTCTCAGTAGCACTTGCAGGGGAACATGGGTAGGAGGGTGCTGTTGCCCTCATGTCCTGCTTGTGGGCTTCCCATTGGGGCATCTGGCTGGCCACTGTGAGAAGGGCATGTTGGACTATAAAGGCCTCTGGTCTCGTCTATCCTGGCTCGTATGTTCTCTCTTGCTGTATCGGAGCAGGGTGGGGCGGGGCAGGGTGGCGGCTTCCCAGCAGCTTCCAAATATGCTGAAGGAATGAGAATAGAACAATACCATTTTCTCCCATCACAACCACTCAAGGCCTATATAAGCAGGAAGGCCTGGATTTTGTGAATCTGCTGTTCTTCCGGGCAGAAATAGAAGCTGAAACCTGGTGTGGGATCCGCTTGCACTTTGAAAAGAAAGCAAGACGTTTCTAGCCCCAGTGCTGTGGGAGGAAGCCAAGAAATGTCTCAGCATTGCTCAGAGAAGGCTGCAAACCAGAAGAACTGGCGCAGGCCAAATGTGTAGTGGTTTGTGGAAGGTGGGGGGAGAGGAGGGGCTGTCCCAGACAGTAGCATATTCCTCCGACAAAATAACTGTTCTCAGCCTGTTACATCCCCCTGTCAGCTGCTGCTGCCAAGTCCCATTAGATTTAACCCACAACCCTATGCGTGTCTACTTGGAAGTAAGCCCCACTGTGCTTAATGAGGCTTCCCCCTGGTAAGTGTGCATACAATTGCAGACAAAATTAATTGGGTTGGGGGAGCTGATTTCTTAAGCAGATTCTTCCATCTCAGATTTCCTTGGGAAAATTCAACTTTCTCTCCTACCAATTTGAAGGTTTTACAGAATGCACAATTTGGATTCTGTTGAGTTTAAGCATTAGAGAGCACTGCATTTTGCAAGATGACACTATTGCCTCTTTTTTAAAAAAAAAATCAACAGTTCTAAAGTTTTAGTTTGTTTCATATTTATCTTACAAAAATGTGGTCTTACACTTTGGAAGCAGACTAAACTGTGCGAAATCTGTGTCGGTGTGCAAATTTCCTTCCCTTGCACCATTTGTTTGGAGTGCTGAATCTGGCTGTAAAATGTCAGGACTCAACTGATTATGTCGGAAGCGGGAGTGAACATCCCAGCAACTAACTCATCCTGTGTTCACTCTTTCACCTGGCCACCTGACCTCCCCCACCCACCTCAACCCCAGGACAACCTCAACCTGCTACTCACAGAAGAGGAGATGAGCTGCTTGTCAGAAGCCTTCCATCAGTGCAAGGTCACCCTGGGTAAGACTCCTGTGTGGTGTTCACACGCTTTGTTCCTCCCACCAAAGGACTGTTCACACATTCATCTGTGCAACTGGGAGCAGATTGTGGAGGGGGTCACACCAGCTGATTCACCCAAACCCAGGATGAACAAAGGGTTCAGGCCCTATTCACAGGTTTGGGTGAAGAATGTGTGGAGAGTGGAGGGTGGGGCCAGCAGACAAAATCACCTTCCCCCCTCCATGCATTGCCATTTACATGGATGAACAGTCTTCAAGAGTCTCTCCCCTGGCCAGTCCAAACCCCAGAGGAAGGTGGAATGACAGCGAGGGGGCACCACAGAACTTGGTAGGAAGTGGAAGAGAGGGCTATTCCGGCAGGGTCTTAAATGGGGCTAGATTTGTCACCAGCATCAAAGCCGAGGACTCCCCTTGACTGAGGGCCCTCCACTTGAGGGTCTTGGGGTGGCCGAAAAAGGGGAGCACATGGCACTGGCAGCTCATGGTGCTAGCCCTGGTGAAGCACAGATGGCTTCCTGACTCACCCTGCCCCTTTCCTGGCTCCACAGAGAGTGGGCTGAGCCTGGACGACTTCTTGCGCTACAAGCGCCTGGCAAGCCAGCAGGGGGGCGACCGGCCCGACAGGGAGGAGCGCGAAGACCGTGACACCCTGCAGTTTGCGGCGCTGGACCCCGAGAAGAAGGGCCACGTTGAGTGGGCAGATTTCCTCTCCCACGAGTCCATCTCGCTGCTGCAGAGGACGCGCACACAGGTTGGGATTGGCTACACCGCACCGTCTGGCTAGCCAGTTCCGCAAGCCCGAAACAGATCTGTCTGTGACTTCCCTATTCAGGCGAGGACCCACCGCTAACTAGACAGTCCCCAGCGGCTGAAACTTTACTTGTCTCAGCTGATTCTTCTGGGCAGCAAGTCTTAGACTTGAATATGATCGATTTCGTGGTCGCTGAAGCGCTTCTGCAGCCAGACAAAGTGGCACCTCTGAATATATATAATATTTCTTGCTCAGACAAGAGAGGGCTTCGGCTATTGGGCGGTATAGAAATGAAATGAAATGAAATAAATAAACAAGTGTAAAAAAACTAACGTGTTTCCGATGATGAGGCAAACAAACCACTCTCCAGTATTCCCTAGAATTATGATGATCAAAAGTATAATTGAAACAGTAGCAGACAGCTTTGGCTATTGGGCGGTATAGAAATGAAATGAATGAATGAATGAATGAATGAATGAATGAATGAATAAATAAATAGCATATTAATTAATCATTACTATGATTACTGTTCCATTCAACAAAACAGTTATTATATTATAAGATCATATTAACCTAGTTGGCAGAGTTTAAATAAACATGTGAGGCATGTATTTCCTTCTCCCAGGGTCTCTGTTCAGTAACGCTAAAATCTTCCTTTCATTGCATTCTGTCTCAATTGGCCAATGCTCTTATCTTAGGAACATGCCCACATCCCTGGTTCAGGGAAGCTCTGCCTAGTTCAGGAGAGCTTTTCTGAGAAATCATTTTCTCCCTGATTCAGACACACTTTTGCAGCTTCTAGGAATCAATTCTACACTAAATTAGCCTATAGCTCATTCAGATTGTAGTGAGTTAATAATTGATGGAGGGGCCATAGCTCAGTGGCAGAACCCCTGCTTTGCATGCAGAAAGTCCCAGGTTCGATCCTGGCATCTCCAGTTAGGGCTAGGAAAGACTCCTACCTGAAACCCTGGAGAGCTGCTGCTGCCAGTCAGTGTTGACAATACTGGCTTAGTTGGACCAAGGGTCCGACTCTGGATCAGGCAGCTTCCAATGTCCCTATGTTTATTCTTTAAAAATTCAATGATTGCTCTTCACTGTTACATATATATTCCATAACAGTGTCTCTCACTCTGGTGTAACACTGGTGAGGCCGTAGGAACACAGGAAGAGGTGACTGTCGACTGAGGCAAAGCACAGGTCCACCCAGCCCGGCGTTGTCTCCTCTGACTTGCAGCAGTTCTCAGGGGCCTCCGGCTTCCCCAGCCCTGCTGTCTTGGTCCCCTTGACTGGAGGTGGCGAGGGCTGGACTGGGGCTTCCTGCAGGCAAAGTGGGGCTCTTCCGCTGGCCACCCTTCAGAATGAGCTGCCCAGCATCACCAGTGAACATGCTGTGGATTGAGCCATGTGCAGGCGAAGCGTGAGCCCTGCCTCCCTGAGCTATGGTCCTTGGGAAGACATTCATTTCATTTCATTTCTACACTGCCCAATAGCCGAAGCTTCGCCTCCCGCAGAGTCAGTCCCCTGGTCCACCCAGCCCGGTATGCTCAGCTCTCCGTGGCGGTGGCTTTCCAGGGTCTATGTCGTTCCCGTCGCCAGGCTCCCTGACCCAGATATTGAACCAGGGACCTTCTGTGTCCCACACTTTCCCTCTGCCACTGAGCTATGTCCCTGCCCAAGGCATACCTGTGAGTAGCTGCCCCAGGGCTCGCTTCTAACATAGGGGGCATCTGCCAAGAAGCCGCAGCCTCCTGCCTAGCCAAGAGGCATGGGGCGGGTGTGTGCATGCGTTGCTGGACAGTGAAGAAATGCAGCCTGCAGATGCCCAGAGGCCCCCTTTCTTTTATTGCTCTTCAAAAAGCCCTCTGGGTGCAGAATGTCCAATGTGCCCCCCCGCTTCCCTCCGCAGAATGCCTTGCTACGCCTGCTGACAGGCAAGGAGAGGGAGCGAGCGCGAGCCGCATTCCTGGCCCTGGACCAGCACCGGGACGGGCTCATCAGCGAGGCAGAGAGCCGGCGCACCCAACACACGTGGTTCTGTAAGCGGCACAAGGAGACGCCATCCTGCACTGTCAGGTAACCCTTCTGCCAGAGCCACAGCCTTGTCTGGCAAGTCTGCTGTTCAGCTGGGGTCTCTCTGCTCCCGCACCCACCACAGGGCTGCCGTTGCAGGCATGGGAGAACTCCCAGCCTCGACAGTCCCAAGAAACCCGGCGGTGTGCATCAATTTACTCCAGCTTGTGCCAGCAGCCAGGCATTTGCAGCACCTGTGCAAGCTCTGGTTCCTTTGTTGGGGGGAGCAGCCCCCCCCCACACAAACAGTTATGCAGCAGTGTCTGAGAGATGCTCCCAGGTAAGAATCGGATGCAATGTCACAGAGACGCCTGCGTGCAGCTCTGGGATGCTGTGTGGCCATTTGATGTGAAGAGCAGACCTCCAGGTCCTGTGATCTAATCCTGGGGTGCCTGTTGATCCTTCACAGCATCAGCCACGTGGGCCCCATCTCAGAAAGCAGCCCAGCCAGCAGCACCAGCAGCAAAAGCCCAGACAAGATGTTGCTGCACACAGAGCCAGAGGAGCCAAGGTGAGTAGTGGGCGTCTGTCCTTGAAGGATGCCAGAGGGGGACCTCCGCAGACCTCGCTTGAGTTCAGCTTCCCTCTGAGGGGGGGTCTGCAGGTTCAGAATAACCCTGTGGTAGTGCCCAGCAGTTCTGCTTCTGATGTAGGGCAGGAGACTGAATGTTCCCCTCAGATGAAAAGTGCATAGGTACCCACCCACCCCTGCATGTAGGAATCTAGCACATCAGAGAAAGCACTGCTCTAAAACGCCCTAAGACCCTCATTGGCTGAGATATAAGAAGTACATCACAGAGTAAAGAAACAGGAGCTCTCTCCCTGATGTGCTACGTGACAGTGTTCCAGGAGGCTTGACACGTGGAGGGGCACTCAAACGAGCACTCTCCCACCCCTGTCTGAAGGGTATAATCCCAACAGGGCTGGTCCATAGGATTATTCTATGTTCGCAGAGCATGTGGTGGAGAAGGGCTGTATTCCCCACCCTGGCCATGATCCCCTGTAGGCACCCAGGTCCCCACCCCCCACCCCGCAGCCACTCCTGCCTCAGCCTCCATAAATGTACTGTCACTTCTGGCTTCCCAAATGGTGAGAAGATGTGTCAACGCTTGTAATAAGCTCAGCCTCATTAGGAGCCGAGATCCTGCGTTTCCATGGTCACTGTTGGCAGGAAGACAAACCATAGAATCTTCCCAGGCAGGGAGAGGACACTCTGGTTCAGCAGGAGAGGGGTGGGCGAGAGCGAGAAACATGCCCCCTTTGGAGCTGGGAGGGGGCCCCTCCAGGGGGGGCTTCAGAGCCGAGTCCGCAGCAGGACCCAATGCGACGGCGCTGTTCTGCCACATGCTTCCTCCAGCCATCTGTTTGCTTCTACCATCGCCGCCTCTCCCACCAGGCCTGTCAACTAACTGTCACTCAGGCCTGGAGCAGATTGGCATGAGAGCCCCGAGGGGCGCCCCTGCTCCCACTTTCTCCTGGCACCCAAGTCTTTGTCAGAAGAATGAGAGGGTGGCACAATAACTGGAGGGTCAGCAGACGTAAGGCAAAGCACATTGGCTGGGGGTGACACTACATAGGATGGAAGGGGGAAGGCAAGAGCATCAGGGGGCAGCTGTGCCAGGCAGGGGAGGAAAGGCCTCGGCAAGGAAGTGGGAGAAGACAATAAAGGGCAGGGATGTGGCTGGCATGCCAAGGCTGATACGAGCGGTCTGGAATCCGGTCCAGAGCCTATGAGACATATCTGCCTGTACAGACGAATGCATGGGCCACTCAGGGCTTTGGATGAATGCTTGGTGGTCGAGGGTAGAGCCAGCAGCCAGCAGCCCCCTCCCTGGCCCTGGCCCTCAGATACAACTTGCAATCAGAGCTTAGGTCTTGCAAAACCCAGTCTAACCAGTAGACCACACTGGGCCTTCCCCCATCATCATGCCAAAGCCCCTGCACTCATGGCCTTTCGGGCTTCAGGCCTGGGCATGGGACAGAAACATCCTTGGTCGCCTTGGTGGATGATATGAGGAGGGCTCTGGATAGGGGTGAATGCTCCTTCCTTGTTCTCCTCGACCTCTCAGCAGCTTTTGATACCATTGACCATGGTATCCTCCTGGACCGCCTGGAGGGGTTGGGCATTGGAGACACCGTATTGTGGTGGTTCTGGTCCTTCCTCTCCAGCAGGTACCAGAGGGTAGCACTGGGAGAGGAGGTTTCGGACCCGTGGCCACTCACTTGTGGGGTGCCACAGGGTTCCATCCTCTCCCCGATGCTATTTAACATCTACGTGAAGCCGCTGGGGGCTATCATCAGGAGGTTTGGGGTGCAGTGTCATCAATATGCAGATGACACGCAGCTCTACCTCTCGTTCAAATCTTCACCAAGGTTGGCCGTAGAATCCCTGTCCAAATGTCTGGAGACGGTGAGTGGCTGGATGGGGAGGAACAAGCTGAAACTGAACCCTGACAAGACCGAGGTACTTTTGGTGGGAGACAAGAGGAGGCTGGGGGATGTTGGTCTGGTGTTGAATGGGGTACGGCTACCCTTGAAAGACCAGGTCCGCAGCCTGGGGGTCATTTTGGACTCCCAGCTGTCCATGGAGGCTCAGGTGTCAGCTGTGAGCCAGACAGCGCTGTACCAACTCCATCTGATATGGTGGCTGCACCCCTTCCTTCCCAACCATCTGCTCCCATCAGTAGTACATGCCCTGGTCTCCTGTCATTTAGACTACTGTAATGCGCTCTACGTGGGGTTACCCTTGAAGACGGGTCGGAAGCTGCAGCTGGTACAGAACGCGGCAGCTCACCTGATTAAAGGCAGCTGCTGGCGAGATCACATCACTCCAGTGCTGAAGGAGTTGCACTGGGTACCAGTTGTTTTCCGGGCCAAATTCAAGGTGTTGGTTTTGACCTTTAAAACCCTATATGGTTCCGGCCCAGCTTAAGGAGTGCCTCCAGCAACACCAGACAGGCCGCTTAACAAGATCAGCCTCGGATGGCCTTCTCTCTGTCCCATCCGCCAGGACAGCTAGGCTGGTGAGGACGAGGGAGAGGGCCTTCTGTGTGGTGGCCCCCACTCTGTGGAACTCCCTCCCTAGGGAACTCCGCCATGCCCCCTCTTTAATGAGCTTCTGCCGCGCATTAAAAACGTGGTTGTTCAGGCAGGCATTCGGGGTGGGTTAGGGTATTTTTTATGATGTTTTTAATGTAGAATTTTATTGTTTTAACTGTTGTTGTACATCGCCCAGAGTGGCTGGGTGACCAGCCAGATGGGCGATTAATAAATTTAATAATTAAATAAATGAATGAATGAATGGCCCTGAATCTGCCCGAGGTTCCATCTTGCTAACCTGTTGCCTCCTTCCCCTGCATCCCACAGCCGAACAATCAGCTGGCCAGCCTTCCTGAGAGAGAGCGCCATCTACATCCTCGCTGCACGGCCCAACAGCCCTGCGATCCACCTCAAGCCATGGGCTTAAGGCGAGGGCTTGGCCGGGGGCGAAGGCAAGCAGACTTGCCTCACTAGCAAGGGAGGAGGAGAGGCAAGTTCTCCACAGCCCCGCCTTGCCGTCTTGATTTACAAAGGAGCACTGTTGGAGAGCTGCAGGGAGCCCTGCCCCACTGCCCGAGCCCTGCCGGGAGCAGTGATGGGGCGGGGAACGTGACTGGGCCCTTCACCCCCTGGCCCTTGCATCTCCAGATCTGCCCACACACACTATACAGGCAGACACACAACAGGCCCTGTCTGGACGGGGAAAGAGCCTCCTCATCAACAACCGCAAAGCTTTGACCTTGTCCTTTCTGACTGGCCAGCTGATAAGGCAACACACAGACTTCTCCCCCACCTCATTCGGTCTGGCCGATGCCATTCTGACTGGCTGAAAGGGGTCTGGATTCAGAGATGCCAACAGCGCTCCAGCTTCTGCTTAGCTAAAGGAAAACGCAAGCATTCATCGGCCTTCTCGTTGCCCTCAAGAGGGCCAAGCTTACACATCACCACCGTGCCCGTGGTTCTGGCTGGCCAAGATTGGAGCATCTACACATCTCGGCAGCGTTTGGGCTTTTGGATGGCCAAGAGAGGACCAAATCACTGCAGCCGTCTGGGTTCTGATTGGCCAAGAGAGACCCATATCCACACACTGCTGTGGCATTCTCGTTGGTTATGGCTAAGAGAGGACCAAACACATGCATCCCATTGGCATTCTCATTGCTGACAGGCTGAGGGATGACCAAGCCTGTGGCCAGCAAGGTCTTGTATCCTCACCTGTCCTCATTGTTGGTCTTTGCAAATCGATGGGCTTGTGGAGAAGCTGGACAGCACATGCTGCAAAGCACCTTTGCCACAGGGCCACCCTAAGAGAGGAGGGTCAGGGCCATGTCCTCACCTCAGCCTCCACTGCTTGGTTCCCGAAAGACAAGTCATGGTTGCAGTTACTAGGGGAGAGACAGCCCAGCCCTGGTATGAACTCCTATCCTGCAAAAAGAAAGCCACGGAGTTGAATGTCCCCCTCTCTCCTGCCCTTGCCTTCATTTGAGGACTACCAGAGAAAAGCGTCCCAAGCAAGAGGACCTGCCCTGGACATCCATTTCAATTTTCCCCTAACTTCAGCAGGACAGAGAGAATCACAGAATCACAGAAGAGTAGGGTTGGAAGGGGCCTATAAGACCATCGAGTCCAACCCCCTGCTCAATATAGGAATCCCAGTCAGAGCATCCCTGACAGATGGCTGTCCAGCTTCATCTTGAATGCCTCCAGTGGGGGAGAGCCCACCACCTCCCTGGGTAATTGGTTCCATTGTTGTATTGCTCTATGAGAGCGGCCAGCAGTTGACCAAGGCATAGCCTAGCCACCCTTGTTTGAGTGAGAAAGCAGTGGGCTGGTTTGCACGATCACCGCAGCCCACTGTGGTTTATTTCAGCCATGGTATGTTGTGATGCATGCCAGCAGCCCTTTTGAATATTCAGCCCCCAGCAAGGGGTTGCCATGGTTTGTTATGTCATCTGAACCTGGACAGCAGGGGTTGTTTGAGGGTTCAACAGCCCTCAAATAGTCCTACAGCACACCTTGGGTTGAGGACTGTGGTGATCATGCAAACCCGCTCAGTCCTTTCCACTCCTAGAATGGCTCCTGACAGCCCACCAATGAGAACAAAGTTAGAACATGTGAATTCCCCAATTGTTGAGCTAGATTGCGAATCTAGCTGTGGCTGCTTCTCACCATGGCCAACGTGTCACCTCTGGAAAAGCGACATGACAAGCAGAGACCCTGCCTTGTTCTGCCCTGTTTCTTGCCCCCAGCACCCAGGAAGAATCAGAGGTGTTCTGCCTCTGAATAAAGAAGTGACATTTCATTTCCCTGCCCACCCCTCACCTCCTGGATTCTTCAAGCGATGGCTTCCAAAATAGAAGATCAGCTTGGGAGGATGGATGGATGGATGGATGGATGGATGGATGGATGGATGATTGGACAAGTGATGATTGATGTCACAAAGACCCTCTTCAAAAGCATCCATGTTGGGACTGGGGGTAACGGCAACATCAGAGGGGGTAGAGCTTGTTGAGGCACCACACACCTCATGCCGACCCCATACGGAGTGATCTCTGGCTCTTCGGTCATTATGCTCCTGCAACAGAATGAGGACCCACCCTATCCTGCCTGTCTGGCTGTCCTGTGCCATCTGTCCCTGTCCCAACCCCAACAAGGGGAGTCCAGACTCTGCCACCTGTGTCCAGCAGGAATACCCTGAGTCAGAGCAGGCGGGTATGGCCGGGGAGGGCAGTACTGAGCTTCCAGCCTGATTCCCATGGAAGAAACCCCCTGGCCTCAGGACAGGGCAGGACTTGACCATGTCCCAAGTAACGCCTCACCAACCTGCAGCAGTGCTGTCTGTTATCACAGGTGCAGGGCAGCGTGTGGCCGGGCTTCCAAGAGGCACGGGCCTTGTTTCCAAGCTCTATGCTGGTGATCTTCAGGTGGCCTTTTTCGTGGGACTCTTCAAAAGGCATAACCCTGTGACCGGGACTATGGGAACTCTGAGCCCATTCCGCTGCCCCTCCACAGCGCCTGTTCAATCCTGTACCAAGACAATCTGAATTCTGCGATCTGAATAAATTATGTAAATTAAGCACTTTTGGCTTTGCATCCTTTATCCTGTTTTTGCAATATTATTCTGGGGCTTGTGTAATGGCATCTTTGGAGTTTAGGATGAAAGCAAACTCTCAGGACAGGGATTTTGCACTGGATACCCACCTCCACACTTACACAGTGCAACTGTGGACTTGGCATGCAGCTCTGCACACTGGGGCCAAGTGTGAATCTGTCTGGCCCACAGAGCATGTCAAAACTGCCCCAATTCCAGCTCAGTTCCCTGGGCCTCCCCCAAAGAGTCCCACCTTTAGACCCACTTCACAGCATGACATCTGACTCCCTGCCAGCAGCAAGATTCCTACTGAAGGCTGTTTTGTGCCC
This sequence comes from Heloderma suspectum, assembly GCF_057233095.1. Taxonomy (NCBI): domain Eukaryota; kingdom Metazoa; phylum Chordata; class Lepidosauria; order Squamata; family Helodermatidae; genus Heloderma; species Heloderma suspectum. The sequence continues at coordinate 2,488,816 of NC_139459.1, read as the reverse complement.
CTGCATCTATGCGTGGACCCCTCTGTGGCTTGCCTCCTGATGACTCATGGCTGAGTGTGTGAATGGCCCCCATGGGGAAGCTTTCTGCATCTGAGGTGATGACAGGTGCCAAGGAAGTTCCATCTGTGTGGGTGAAGCTGCGATGACTCATTCATACATTCATGACGCTGCCATCCTCAGCCGAGGAATGTGCATGCGCAGACCAGCCCAGAGTCAAAAAGAAAGTTTTGCCCTCCTCTCTTCTGCCAGACCTCCTAACAGGCAGCTGGAAAAGGCCTCAGGACTGGCCAGCTGCTCCCACAGATCGAGAGCATCTAGAGAAAAAGCCACTTCACACATTCTCAAAACCCAGCACAGTAGTCATATCAGTATAGGAAGTTGAACACACTTGGCAAAAACCTGAAGGTTGAAGGAAGAGCAACCTTCATCCAACCAACTGCTTGTTCAGGCAGTGCTAACTTTAAATGCAAAAGAAAATGTTACATATTCAAGACGAACTTATCCCAGCTTGATCTAGACTAGAGCTCTTTAGGGCAAAAGATTTATTTATTCATTCATTTCATTTCATTTCTGTACCACCCAATAGCCGAAGCTCTCTGGGTGGTTCACAAAAATTAAAACCAAATGGCACACAATAAAACAATTAAAAATATATAGAACATTAAAACCACAATATAACAATACAACCACAATAAAACCTAGCAGCAGTGCAGGAATTTAAAATACAGATTTAAAACGGCAAAGCTAAAAGTCTAGAAAGCTAACAGGAAGATTTAAACATGGGCCACTTAGATTACAAGTGATCTAGCTTTAGAGGCTGCTGCATACATGGCAGCTTCCCTACACAAGAGGTGCCTGTTGCTTCAGGCTCAATTCCACAGCAGTCCAAGCCAATCGCAGGCAAGGAGCCCACTGGAGCCCCTAGCAGGAGCATGCAGCCCTCCAGTGGAGCATGCAAAAGGCAGGAGCCAATGGGGCATGAGCCAATGGTCCTCACCAGGTGGATGCTCCACAGGTGCGGTGCAGCTGGGCTGGGCTGGTAGGAAGGAGCTGCCCTTGGGAATCAGGAAGGGCATGGCAGATGGCTAAATTCTAGAACAGAGAAGCTCGCTGATAGACTGAACAAGCTCAGGAAACTCTAGACATGTTCTTGCTGCTTAGACCTGAGTAAGCAGCTCAAGCTCACCAAAGACACCAGGCTGAAATGCTTGCTTTCCCCTCCTTTGGCCTCCATCCAAGGTGGCAAACACAGCAACACACCCCAGGGCTCAAGGGCTACTGGGTGGACAGCTGCCAATGTGGCCCTTATGGCAGCAGGCAGCCTGCAGTGCAGCCACAGCCAAAGCCAGAAACTCCTCTGTAGATGCCTCATCTTCCAGACAATGGCTTTCCCTCCCCAGCATTCAAGAGTACATGCTCTGAACTGAAAGGGAGCCAACGGTGTGCTAGTTTGGCAGCTGACACTAAGCTTTCATGCAAGAAGCATGAACATCAAGGCCAGAAGGCAGCCTGCTCAGTTGCCGCTTGCCAGGGACTCTCCAGTCTTGCTAGATGCACTTTGATATTTTGGCAGCAATTTTTGTGAGCAAACACATCATGGAGGCAGGATAATATGTAGGGCAGTTCCCCCACCCAGAGATGTGGCAGCACAGCAAGCAGAGGCAGAGAGGCCCAGCACAGAAAAAGCAGGGGAGGTCTCTGCTGCTGGAGGTGGCAGCTTTGCCTCAAGTTCGGTGTGCTCTGTCCTCCAGCTGGTCCAAGAGCCCCCAAGGCCACCATGCCCTCTCCAGGGTCCCCCCACCCTTATTCTTATCTCCTCTGGCTCCTTCTGTCCTTGCAGCTAATGGTACAACTGGGGCTGGACTTTGGCACCAATGTCCAGCAACCACCCATCACAACCTCACCGAGAATGTAGAAGCAGAACCACCACCCAGGGATGCCTCCCACACCCAGTCCAGACAGCCTATCCCAGCCTTCCCCAATCTGGTACCCTCCAGATGCTTTTGACTTCAACTCCTATCAGCCTTAGCCAGCATGGCCAATGGCCAGGCATCCTGGGAGCTGTAGCACTTGGATGCCCATGACCAGAAGGTGATCCTGGGCAATTACTGCTTGACCCCTTGACACTGTTAAGGAAATATCCAAGACAGGTTAGGTTGAACAGCCAGAAATTTATTAAAGCACATCACAGCCATGGGAGAGACAGATGAAACTGTGTCTTCCCAAATAAAAGAAACATGATGCATTTATTCAGACTGAAAGTTTGAGAACAAAGAAAACACACTGTGCATGCTCAGATACCAATTAGTACTCAGCAACAGTCTTATCAGCACAGTGGCTATCTTATCTTTAGGGATGTGTTACTTTGGTGGATAGGAATTCCTGCTTATGAGCAAGTCACAATTATCTTCTCATTGTCAGACACACACACACACACACACTCAATCCCATCAGGCACCTCACCTGAACCAAACTACTCAAGAAGCCTAGTCAGGCCTAACTTCACAACACTCATGCTTTGGGGATACCGCAGGGCTCTGTTCTTTGTCCCTGCTGCAGGCCCAGAATTTGGACATGAGGATGGAGGTCCTGCTCCAGGTTCCATTGTGCCAAGATAGTAAATCAATGAGACTACAGCACAAGGCATTTTCAGCAGCCCCACAATTGTGTGACCCCCCCCCCCCAGCCCTTGTCTCACAAAGAGTGTGGAAAGCGAGCTGTGGCGTGTTGCTGCTTGGTTAAGGCATTGGACTGAATTTGGCATCCTCGGTGAGTCTTTCTGGGTTGTTGTTTATCAGCTCATTTCTGCATGTGTTTCGATTCCAGAGTGGAAGCTTTCTGCAGGATGATGAAGTGGGATAAGAATATAATGGGGAATAAAATCTTGGGGTGTTGGTGACAGTCAATCTTACCGTGCTTCTTGCACTTGGAGGGGGAAACATGGGCTGCTTTTCCATGTTGGAGGATGCCCAGCCCCCCCCCCCCCCCAGATACCCCGAGGAAACCAACCAGGGGAGAAGGACACGGCCTAGCCAGCGGGGATCCGCCCGGCCAGCTCCCTTGCTTTGTCCTACTGGGCACTCTCCGTGGTGCTGAAATCCCAAGGAACTATTTCGCAAACAGACAGACCAGCGGGGAGAAAGGGCAGGCCAGTGAGCAGTTCGCCTGCATAGCTGCCCACAGTCGCTCTGACAGCTGCCAGGCCTCTGAAAGCCCTGCAAGTGGAAGGGAATGAGCCACAGCTAGAAAGAGGCGCTTTGCAATGTGCGGCTTCCAGTGGAGCTAGAGGCAAGCTGGCCGTTGTGCATGGAGCCTTGGAGGAGGAAGCGGAGGTATGACTTTGGGGTCAAGGACCATGTGGGCAGCTAGTAGATCAGCCTTCACCAACCTGGCATCATCCAGAGGTGTTGGACTACAACTCCCATAATTCCCCAACTAACACAGCTGGCTGGGACAGTATAGGAATTGTAGTCCAACAGATCAGGAGGGCACCAGGAAGGCTGTACTAGATGACGTAAAGAGATGTTGGGATGATCAGGGGGAAGATGGTCCAGGCCGCATAGGACTTCAGAAGAGAAGGCATCCTCCTTACATCTCACTCTTCCTACTATGGACCATGTTTTGTGTGCTAGAAGAAAATACAAGTGAGATGGTCCCTGTTCAGAGACCTTGAAGACTATTTTAGATGGACAAAAAGGGGGTGAGAGGAGAAGGGAGGAGGTCACCAAATAAAGTGTGTGTGTTGTGAAGAGAGAGTCAGAAGATGCTAAGAGCTCAGGAAGGAGTTTGCTAACAAAGTGGATTTGAAGGAGCCGGGGGGACATCTAGACCAGCAGAGGCGTGACTTGTCCAACATTTGCAAGGCAGACTTGAGCTTTCAGACTGATAGCCATAGCTGGGCTAGCCCACTGCAGCAAAGAGCACCAGTAGCCCTCCTGTGGCACCTGTGCTGCATAGTGTGGCATGTGCTCTCCCAAGCAAGAGACTTCTGTGTTACAGCCAGTGGTGTAGTGGTAAATTTCGAAGTGCAGGTGCCCACCATGACAGTTTCCATAGCCACGCCCCCAAGGAGAGTCCAAAAACGCTGGCAGCTACGTTGATCTGTATCAACAAATCAGTTCTAGCAGTGCTCATCTCTACCAGGAGTAAGTCTTTGCAAAGTGAAGAGGTCTCAATTGCCCATTAAAGACCAGGCCACTGCAAAATACTTGCATTACAACATCAAACAGTTTATGGTTGCTGGAAAAAATCAGTTCCCCCCAGCTACTGTGAGAATTGCAGCTAAGCTCAGAGGGAACAGGGAAGTGTGTGTATGGGGGGGTGGGAGATGACATCAGCATCCCTGCAAATAAAAAAGCATTGGTGCTGTCTCCTGGTGAGCTCTGGCTCTCCTACACCACTGGTTACCACTGATGGAAGTCCCACCTGTTCCCTTGGCTCTTGGATGGATCGCTACCACTCCATTTAAAGCATGTAGTGGCATAATGCCTCTGTACTAAGAAGTTCATTTCCTCTTCCTAAACATGCAGCTGGAAAACAAGAATATTTAGTACCTCTTTTTCAGCACAACAGGGCTTTGCACTGTCCATACTGGGCTTTGTTGCCAAGATTTCAGGCACCTTCCCAATCCAGACAGGAGGGGTTAGAGTTCCCTCTTTTATCCTCCTCCCTTTCTCAGCTCACACAAGTGCCCTAGCGAAGGTTTCATGGAATCATAGAATGGTTTGTCCATGTTCCCTCTATATAACGGTTCTAAAATGCATCCTTTGCAGTCTACTGATTCTTACACACAGCCATTCTCTCTCACGTTGACTACCAGAACATTCTGCAGTCTTCCAGCAACCCACTGGTTCTCAAATGAGTGTGGTGTGGTAGTTAGAGTGCTGGCTTGGGACCCAAGTTCCAGTCCCCACTCAGCCATGAAGCCCACTGGGGCCAGTCGCTCAGCCTCACCCGCCTCGAGGGGCTGCTGCGAGGGTAAAATGGAGCGGAGGAGAAGGACCACGTGAGCCACCTGGGGTTCACTGCAAGACGGGGAAGGCAGGACATAAATGAAGTCTTGTTCTTCTGCTGCCCACTCGATAGTTCTGTGTGCATTAATCGTGTCACTCCTCCATGTTTCTCTGCACCCTTCTGCTATTGCTTCATGTTACCATGTTCAAACTATTTCTGACCTTTACATTTCTTCACAGTCGTGCCCCTTTTCTTCACGCTTTCTCTCTGTTCTCTTCTTCCTCAGCCTTCCATTCATTCCGCACAGATCTCACTAAACCTCTGCTCCTTCCTGCTTCTCTCTTGCACAAGCCCTTGTGCCTGGTGACATCATGGATGTCTGTGCATTTCTGTAAAGGGCTGGAGCACCCTCTAGCGGGCCCCCATGGCAGACAACATCACAAAAAGTGCATCTTTAATCACTTGAACAACCCCATAGCAATTTCAAGCAAGCAACTTTCTTTATAGCACTTAACTTTATGCATCCTCACAACCACCCTGTGAAGATGGCCACTGGTCTTCCCATTTTTCAGATTAGAAACTGAGGCCAAGTGGGACTTGGCCCAAACACCGCCTAGTGAGTTCCTGGAGGATCCAGAATCTGGCCCTTTGCCCCCAGCATCCGAGCCAGCCACTCTGTCCCCTGAATCACCCCTCCACCAGGGCATGGCACCAATAGGCTCTGACTTATTGGTGAAATCTAACATTGCACAAGCAGCTTCCAACTGCACAGCAGGGCTTCCCCATCCTCCCCACCCCAGAACGCTGCCAAAACCTGCTTGAGAGGGTCCCCTAGCCTCCAGAGAAGATTCAGGGGCACAGGGGGCTGCAGTGGGAGGGGGAAGCCACTCAGCTGGTGGATGCCCTTCCACCAGTGGATGGACATGGCTGGATTCTGTCCAAGGTGAGCACAGGCCAAGACTCAGCGGGGTGGCTTCTTCGCCAGAGGTCTTGCTACAGTATGAGGAAGAATAAGTGACCTCCCATTTCCATGGCTGAGTTTCGCCCCGGGAGGCCCCCCAGTGAGGAAGGACTGCTTGACAAAGCGTGGACAACAGGCACATCCTTGCAGGAGGGCTGAAGTGTCCCTGGTGCTGGCAGAACCATCCAGCCTGGCCTGAGCAACAGGAGCTCATCACGGCACCTCCCAGCACAGGTTCCTGCACAGCTAGATACTTGTGGGAAGGGTTGGCAGGATGAGCAGGGGCGGGGGGGGGGGGCGGGAAGACCGTGGTGGGTTCTGGGCTAGCAGACTACGGTGGGGGCCCTACTCCACCCTAACACTGAATTCACACAAGATACTTGTGCATGTACACAGAGAGCAGGGGGCTTAGGGCTACACAGTGGGATGCAGTCTTTCTTCACGCGCATAGCACACACCGCTACAGCGCACCTGTGGATTTCCCTTGTGTGTATGCGTACTTTATTGCTTGGCATCACATTTTATGGCATTTGGAAGCCTACACACAGAGCGGGGGGAAATCCACAGACGTGGACATTTGGCAGCACTAATGCAAAAGAAAAGAAAGTATCCTAAGCGTATGGAGAGCTTTGCTCACCGCTGAACGAATTTGCCTCCTCCGGCTTCCAGTAGGCCCAGGGATGGCCCCACTGGGGAGCAAAGAGGAATTCAGACTGGATACACTGCTATCCAATCAAAGCTACACTCAGATTCTGGCATTTCTATGGGCAGTAATCACTTCTTGACCAGGGAAGGCCAAAAATGGATTCAAAATGGACCAGGAAGTCCCACCTCTAGAAGGCATGCCACTCGACACCAGGGGTTGGCAACATGGTGCCCCTCTGGTGCCCACTGAGGCACACCACTCCTCCCAATTTGTATTTAATCAGTATTTTTATGTTTTCTTACTGGCAGCTGGGATTGCTTCAAAGCAAAGTGGGAGCCTCTAGAGGTTCTTAAGTCAAGGGCTCCAGTCTCCCCAGACTCGGAGTCTGAGAAAGGGAAGAAGTGTGTGTGTGTGTGTGTGTGTGTGAGTGTGAGTGTGTGTGTGTGTGTGTGTGTGTGAGAGAGAGAGAGAGAGAGAGATGTCAGCATCAGGCCCTTGTCCACAAAAGCTATAATACATCAGTTGCCCATTGCCAAGACCCAAGCCTACTTCACAGCTCCGTCACAATGGATCCTACACTCAGTATGCTCTAAGACAACTCCTGCCATCACCCCACCCCAGCTAAAGTGTTCAGTATCTCTAAGACAGAAGGGTTTCTACACCCAGCCACTTTCAAAGAACTCACCCACCATTCCAAGCATCTACCACCTGCCAAGACTCCTGCTGATGCCCAGATGCCCCCTGATGACAAGCTCTCCTCCTGTCCCCAGAGGACAAGCCCTACTTCTTCCGGATCTGGTCCACTGGTGCTGCCTGCTCCATGCCCGGGCCCTCGCTTAAACGGCCTCAGCTCAAAGGTGGCCTTGGAAGCAGCATCTCCCAGGACGCCGTGTGGCTCCTTGTGGAGTGGGAGCTCCCTGTCCCTCCTGTAGCTGGCTGGCCATACCGTGCCTCGGCCCAATTCCCACCTTGCAGGGGCCCTGGTCTGTGGAGCGCCAGGCTCCTGCCCACTGGAGCACCATGGGCAACTGGCGAGGACAGGGGCTGCCACCCACAGTGCCTTGCAGGCCAACATCAGGCTCCCCTGCTCCCCCTGAGTCCAGGCTGGAACCTCAGCTCATCACACAAGGTGAGAAGAGGGGTGGGGAGAAAGGCTAAGGAGCAGGAAGCAATTACATATTGCAGCAGATGGTTAAATCCCAGCTTAAAGAAACACAATGCTAAAAGTCTTCAGCAAATAAGCTTTCACCTCATGCTGAAAAGAAGGCAGTGCCACACGAACCTTTCTGGGAAGGGGGTTCCAGACATGAGGTCTGGAACCCTCATTGTATCACGGAATGTATCACAGACACACGGATACTGTATACTGTGTATACAGTATCTCGGACTGGAAAGCCGGTCTCTGGTCACCATCCACCTTACTTCAGATGGGGGGGGGGATAGGGAGCAGGGCCCCCAAGGGCCCCAATCTTAATGACCGGACAGGTTTATGCAGGAGGTGGTGGTCTTTGAGGGACCCTGGTCTTTGCAAGTTACATTTTCCAGGTCACTGCTTTGGGAACCAGCTGTTCATGGGTCCAGCGGAACCCATTCTCTCCCCATTCCAGCAGGCTGGTGGTTAGGAATTAAGGCAACAGCCTCCTGGGGCTCTCGGACTCGACACAGGCTTTACGTTTGGGCAATCCACCCTACATCCAGCAAGAAGGGTTCGCTGTGGTGCAGCTTCCTTCCCCAGCCTGTGCAAACCCCATAGTCCCCAGCCAGCATGGCCAATGGCCAGATTTTCCAGTGTGGACTCTGGGTGGTTCTCCCCCCTCCTGAGAAGAGCATCAGAATTCCTATGAGTAGCCACACGGGCAGCGCCCCCACAGACAGGTTGACAGTGAACGCAGCTGCAGTGGTTGAGGCAGGAGGAAAGAGAAGGGAGCTGTTCCATCACAATCTCTCCGGAAAACGGAGAAGCTGCAAGTGGGCAGGTGCTGGGAAAACCAGAAGGAGGGTGCTTGAAGAGACTGGCGGGGTGGCGCCCAGCTAAAAACAAGTCCTCCGGCTGGATAATGAGCTCCTGGAGGTTTAACTCTGGTTGCAGGAACCCCGATCAGCACCTGTTGACACCTTAAGCAGATGTCACGGCACACTTATAACTGTGTTGCCGTTCTGGGGTACACATAACACATTAGGGGTGAGGGTTAAAGGATTATTTCCACAATCTGCCCTTTGATCCAAATAGTACTCTTCATACATTCTTGGATCATGAATAGAATTCTTTAAGTTTAAGGCGATGCATTTGTGTCCCGGAAAGAAAGTGTTTTTGAGGTGTGGGTTTCAGTCCTACATCAAGACAAAACAATGGGTAACAAGTGTTCTGCCCCTTTGGGCGGTCCTCTAGATGTAATGATGAAGTGTTTTAATAATTTACCAGGTATTGGTGGTTTGTCTAAGAAACGCATGTGTATTTTGTGTAGTGAAGAGTAGCCTGTCACCTCCCACTTTTGGCCAAATATAGGATCCTTGAACCAAAATAATTAGAGAGATTTAAGACTAGTCCTAGAAGAAAAATGTCCTGCCCAAATGGATTATTGGTATTTATGGGCAAATGAGGTATATAAAAGGAAGCAAAAAGGGGAAACTTTAACTCCAACCCCTTCACCCGCTGCCCCACTGGCTTATTATTGTGCCTCACCCACCAACAGCCAGTATGCTTTTTTAACCAAGCGGTGCTAAAGAGAAAAGGGTTTTGCCCCAGAAAGCCTTACCCCCCCACACCAACGGCTCTGCCTGGTTATTTAGCTGCCTCTGCCCCCATCTGGTTTGTATCCCTTTTGAGTTCCACTATACCAATTTTAACCCCTGCTGTCCCAGGTGGAAATGGAGCTCCTGATGAGCCCACCAGAACCAGCTTATTTATCACTTAGAAGCCCTTTTGGCTACTGATGAAAGGGACAGAATGTTCCCTCCCTGGACCGGGGTGGACGCTTGCCAGCTAGTGACACACAGTTACTGCACAAAGTACAATGTTATCAGCCTGCAGCCTGGGGAAGAACTCATTGTCCCTAACAATTCTCAGGGTAACTGCTGACAGGCTGTAATCTGTTTCTCACAAGACTGTGGAGCCAAGGCAGGATGATCTAGCATACAAACATGGAGTAACTCTGGTTCATACTAAACACAAGCACAAGCATCTGTTGGACACCTTAAGCAGATGCCAGCGAGGTAGCCAAAAACCCCACCTTCCCCAGACTAGGACAAGATGTGAGGGCCTGGACAGCAGATGGCATCAAGAAATGGTGGAAAGGCCCATACCAATTCTTCTAGTCTCACACACCACTCTCAAAGTAGCAGGTCGAGATTCCTGGATCCATTACTTCCACTGCACCATTGCCAGAGAAGCTGTGACAGACAGCCCTGCCAAGCCAGGACCAGAAGAAGCTGACATCACAGGATCAAGCCACACTTCCCCTGACCAGGAAACAGGGGGACTTGAAGCAGACAGCAACGGACTTTGTGGGAACTATGCTAAGCCACCTGACCGCGACAAGGGTGTGCCAGAAGCAGATGAGAACTGTGCCGCATCATGGCAAGCAACAAGCATAGATGGACTCAAATTGAAATTACAGAGCTTATCCTAAGCATGTTTCTTTACTGTATCCCAAACATTTTGGTCAGAGATCAACTGCATGCAGTTACTAACTGTAGGGTACAATGCCCTACTCTTGTAGCCAAACCTGTCCCTCTGTGCATACTGCAAAGTTATGAGTATATTTTCTGTAGAGGAGAAAAAGCTGTGTTATTAATTACCAAAAAAAAAAAAAAATAGGGCTATTTGCACCAAACCAGTGTACTCCTGGGTGCAGGAAGCCATAAAAAGTATTACATAAGAAATGGGCTCCCCCTGAGACTACTTCCCCACCTGTAGATAAGGGCATCCCAGGTGAACTAGAGAAACTGGCAGTCACCACCACACCGGAGCCAATTCCTGGGAGTTTTATTTATTTATTTAATTTATTAATCGCCCATCTGGCTGGTCACCCAGCCACTCTGGGCAAAGTACAACATACAATAAAACAATAAAATTCTACAATAAAAACATTTTCTAAAATACCCTAACCCACCCCAAATGCCTGCCTGAACAGCCACGTTTTTAATGCACGACGGAAGCTCATTAAAGAGGGGGCATGACGGAGTTCCCTAGGGAGGGAGTTCCACAGAGTGGGGGCCACTACAGAAAAGGCCCTCTCCCTCGTCCCCACCAGTCTAGCTGTTCTGGCTGATGGGACAGAGAGAAGGCCATCTGAGGCTGATCTTGCTAAGCGGCCTGTCTGGTGCTGCTGGAGGTGCTCCTTAAGATCGGCTGGGCCAGAACCATATAGGGTTTTAAGGGTCAAAACCAACACCTTGAATTTGGCCCGGAAAACAACTGGTAACCAGTGCAACTCCTTCAGCACTGGAGTTGCACTGGTTACCAGTTGTTTTCCGGGCCAAATTCAAGGTGTTGGTTTTGACCTTTAAAACCCTATATGGTTCCGGCCCAGCCTATCTTAAGGAGTTGGGGTTCAAACACATATTTACATTCATTAGGAGTTATAGCTGCCAAGATCAGCCACCCTTATTACTTGTGTGCTCACACCCTGACTCATAGCCATGGTGGAGTCCCTCTTGTGGGTATCCCAGTGACCATTTCTCAGTTGGCACAAGCACAACAGTTAAACTTGACACCTCCTGACATGAATGGCCAGATCAGACTGTCCTTAAGTGGTGAGGTTGTTGCCCCCTTTTGTGTTACTTACCTTCCCACTAACCAGTCTAACATACAACACCACAGTTGCAACATATCACTTCAGTTTGATGGGACAAACTGGACTGTAGAAACCGAATCTTCTACAGAAGTTGTGGCAGATGTGGTTAGCAGTTGGGCAACTGTTTCCCATAACCTCTTTTATCCCTTTACACAGAATGCCACCATTTCCACTTTGAGGCTGCCAGCAGGGGTTTGGTGGTTATGTGGGCACACAACAACACTTGCGTGCCCTTCTGTGAGTGCTCCATGGCAATGTGCTCCAGGGCTTGTTGTGCCAGGTATGCGAATTGCCACAGACCTGCCCCAGGGCCGCCAACGTAATAAACATAGTTGGGCTGGGTTTGGTTGTGGCCTCATACCCACATATGGAGTTGCAAAGAATTATGCCGATATCTGTGCTGTATCTGAATCCCTCATTCAGTTTATTAATGAAAGTGTTGCAATTACCAAATCACTCTCCTGTGAACTAGCTGAGGTACGACTAGTAGCCTTGCAAAACAGGCTAGCTCTAGACTACCTCTTAGCCTCGCAAAGAGGTGTGTGTGCTTTAACTGGGAATGAGTGTTATACTCAAATAACAGATAATCAACCTGACATCCTGCACCACCTTAATAATATAAACAAAATCTCTAAAGATATTTCACACATAGGTAAAGATACCTTTGGAGATTGGCTGAGCTCTTGGCTTCCCTCTACTGCTTGGGTAAGAAAACTAGTTATTGCAGTTGTTATTATTCTTGTGTTAGTAATTGCTATTTCATGCTTTGTGCAATGTTATATAAACCTTGTTCCTCCTTTATATAAGGGCTGTCAACTTCCTACAGGCCAGTATGCAGCCATGCCTGTGAATGAGCCCCCTGCATTGAAAATGGGGGGGGGGGCTCATTCACAGGCATAGCTGCATACTGGCCTGTAGGAAGTTGACAGCCCTTATATAAGGAACAAGGTTTATACAACAGTATTAACATTCAAAGCCCTAAACGGCTTGGGGCCAGGTTATCTGAAGGATCGCCTCTTCCCGTATGTGCCTGCCCAGACCCTAAGATCATCCTCAGCGGTCCTTCTCCGGGAGCCCCTGCTGAAGGAAGTGAGGCGGGTGGCTACTAGGAAGAGGGCCTTTTCTGCTGTGGCACTCTGGCTGTGGAATGAGCTCCCTAGAGAGGTTTGCCCGGCACCTACATTGTACTCCTTCCGGCGCCAGGTGAAGACCTTTTTATTTTCCCAGTATTTTAGCATTTTAGCTTCCTAGTCTTTTTTCTTTAGTGTCTTAAATCTGTATTTTAAAACCCCGCATTGCTGCTAGGTTTTATTCTGGTCGTATTGTTATACTGTGGTTTTAATGCTTTCCTATTTTATATAGTTTTGTCCTGCGTTTTTTGGTTTTAATTTTTGTGAACCACCCAGAGCACTTTAGCTATTGGGTGGTATAGAAATGAAATAAATAAACAAATAAAAATAAATAAATAGGGAAATCCAGCCGTCACACACGGCAAGGAGAACTGCCCAGAGAGCTTCAGCTATTGGACGGTACAAAAATGAAATGAATAAATAAATAAATAAATAAATAAATAAATAAATAATAAGCTGCCATGGTTTAGGTACCTTGCTGCAATCAAGTGAACTAGCCCAGTATAAGGCAACTTCCTATGTTTCCATATCCACCAGGCTGGATTAAATGGGTTTAGTGGTTATTTCTTTTGTCTCCAGCAGGTGGTGATGTTGAACTACTGAACTCGGGTTTAAAGAAGCAGGGAAATTGCCAAGTGATCTGCGGGGTGTTTCTTTCTCCCCAGATATGTGAGATGTTAAATGTGGGGCGATAAGAAGAATCCAAAGGGAAATTCGGAGGAGTAGAGAGTTGATCTCCCTGATCCGCCCATGGGAAAGGGCTGGGCTTCACAACGGACCGGGTTGCAGGGCCTGTCCCTCACTTCCAACTCCTGCCGCGAGTCCCCCGGCAGTCTCCCCACGTGACGCCGCGAGCGCTGGGAGAGGTCAACAGCAGGCAAACGCGCTCAGGCCCCCGCTCTCTGGGGACGTGCCCCCAGCGTGCAGCGATGTTTTTATCCAGACAGGCCTTTGGCCAGATAAGCTGATTTATTTATGGCCACTGCGTTATAATTTGTTGCTTTTTAAAATTGATATTATTGGTCTGTGTTTTTATTTATCCGGATTTTACGCTGGCTTTGATCATTATTTTATATTTTACTTTCATGGCTTTTTTTTGCCTCGAGCACCATTTGGTGGAAAGACAGGGTACCAATCCAGTGTATAGGGTGGTAAAGGAGCAGGTGCCTGAGCAGCGGTGGCTTGTTCATGCTTCTCTCAGAGTTGGCCACTCCAATGTGGGGCAGCAGGCGGGGGGGTGGGCCTTTTGGGGCTGGAGAACGTCCAAAGAAGCCTGTGGCATCTGTAGAGGCCAACTGGGTTCTTGTGGCATAAGCAATGGGTGTCTTCACCCAACAGTTATTTTTCAGACCCATCAAAGCGACCCCGAGATATGTAATAAGACCAGTTATTGCTCTGAACACCCCTGAAAATAAGGGTTGGTTCAAAAAAGGTCTCTGCTACACCTTGGGCACTATATGCATTTGGAACCGTTGCTATTCGCTATGGATGTGCCCGTCTCTGCCACTGAGTGGCCTTGGGACAGACTCCCTTGCTGGGCCCCTCTCTCTGCCTCACTTCCCCATCTCTCAGATGGCTCTTTCAGAGGCCAGAAAGGATCAAGCCCAGTCCTCCCCACTTTGGACTGATGAAACCAAGATTAACTTGTATCAGAATGATGGGAAAAGTATGGAGAAGGAAAGGAACAGCTCATGATCCAAAGCATACCACATCATCTGTCAAACATGGTGGAGGCAGTGTTATGGCATGGGCATGTGTGGCTGCCAATGGAGCCAGGTCACTGGTGGTTATTGATGACCTGACTGCTGATAAAAGCAGCAGGATGAATTCTGAAGTGCATAGGGCTATACTTTCTGCTCAGATTCAGCCGAATGCTGCCAAACTGATAGGACACCGCTTCATATGGCAGATGGATAATGACCCGAAACATACAGCAAAAGCTACCCAAGAGTTTCTGAAGGCTGGGGATGTTCTTCAATGGCCAGGTCAGTCACCTGATCTCCACCCAATAGAGCATGCTTCTCACTTACTGAAGACAAGACTGAAGGCAGAAAGACCCACAAACAAGCATCAGCTGAAGGCAGCTGCAGTAAAGGCCTGGCAAAGCATCTCAAGGGAGGACACTCAGCATTGGGTCAAGTCCATGGGTTCCAGACTTCAGGCAGTCATTGACTGCAAAGGATTTTCATCCAGGTATTAAAGGCGATCCTTAAGTTTGAAATGATGTTGGTTTGTTCCATTACTTATGAGCCCCCAATGACGGGTGTGTGCGTATGCCACTGGCTGTACTTCCTGAATGGTTAGTGCCCCACTTTTGTCACACCCCCTGAATTACAGCTGAAAGTCCTGACTTCGCTCCCATCTGGGTGTGTTTCCTTTCAACTTCAATGTGGTGGTGTACAGAGGCCAACTGCCAAAACAGTTATCCTTGTTTCAATATTTCTGGCCCTGACTGTATAAGAACACTTTGACTGGGTTTGGAGGATCACGATGGGGAAAGAAGCCATCATGGCTTCTCCCTGCATGACCTCCATTTGCACAACCCCCGGTCACGATCATTGCAGGCATGTGTGATGTTGCAGCAACAGGTGTCTTCTTAGTAGAGGCCTTCTGCTTGGTGGAGGAGAGAAGGGGCTCAGGTCATTCCTGAGATAGCACCCGCCACCTGCACTTTTAAAAAGTACTTGTATTAAGAATAGTATTTTAAACATCTAGAGGCCCTCTTTGGTTAAGTGATGGCAGCTTGTTTAAGTAATGGCAAAGATCTTACTGCCCGTAGGGAGCACTACATTAGAGCCTCCACAGCATCTGAACTCCAGCCAACAGGACAGATGAGGGAGGAGTGGCTTTCTGCTCCTTTCCTTCCTGTTGCAAGGTAGTTGCGGGGGGTTACCCGTTTCTGCAGGAACTGGCATAAATCCCCCCTTCCATGTTGGTGGCATGTTTGGAAGCTGGGAGGGCTTTAAATTCTGCAGAACCAAAGCCTCCCCCAGTACTGTTGTTGTTCAGTCGTTAAGTCATGTCCGACTCTTCGTGACCCCATGGACCATAGCACGCCAGGCCTTCCTGTCCTCCGCTTTCTTAGCTTTCCTCCCAAGGAGCAAGCGTCTTTTAATTTCATGGCTACAGTCACCATCTGTGGTGATCTTGGAGCCCAAGAAAATAACATCTGTCACTGTTTCCATTTCTTCCCCTTCTATATGCCAGGAAGTGATGGGGCCAGATGCTATGATCTTCGTTTTTTTAATGTGGAGTTTCAAACCAGCTTTTGCACTCTCCAATTTCACCCTCAACAAGAGGCTCTTTAGATCCTCTTCGCTTTCTGCCATTAGGGTGGTATCGTCTGCGTATCTGAGGTTGTTGATAATTCTCCCGGCAATCTTCATTCCGACCTGTGATTCGTCCAACCCAGCGTTTCTCATGATGTACTCTGCATATAAGTTAAATAAGTAGGGCGACAATATGCAGCCTTGTCATACTTCTTTCCCAATTTTGAACCAACTGGTTGTTCCATGTCTGGTTCTTACTGTTGCCTCTTGGGCCCTCGTACAGGTTTCTCAGGAGACAGGTAAGGTGGTCTGGTACTCCCATCTCTTTAAGAATTTGCCACAGTTTGTTGTGATCCACACAATCAAAGGCTTCAGCGTAGTCAATGAAGCAGAAATAGATGTTTTTCTGGAATTCTCTTGCTTTCTCCATGATCCAGCGAATGTTGGCGATTTGATCTCTAGTTCCTCTGCCTCTTCAAAACCCAGCTTGGGCTTCCGGTAGTTCTCGGTTCGCATACTGCTGAAGCCTAGCTTGTAGGATTTTGAGCATCACCTTGCTGGCATGTGAAATGAGCGCAATTGTGCGGTAGTTTGAACACTCTTTGGCGTTGCCTTTCTTTGGAATTGGGATGTAAACTGACCTTTTCCAGTCTTGCGGCCACTGTTGAGTGTTCCAAATTTGTTGGCATATTGAGTGCAGCACTTTAACAGCATCATCTTTTAGGATTTGAAATAGCTCAGCTGGAAGACTGTCATCTCCGCTAGCTTTGTTGTTAGTAATGCTTCCTAAGGCCCACTTGACTTCACTCTCGAGGATGTCAGGCTCAAGTTCAGTGACCGCACTATCATGGCTATCAGGGACATTCAGATCTTTCCTGTATAGTTCTTCTGTGTATTCTTGCCACCTCTAGTTAATCTCATCTGCTTCTGTTAGGTCCCTGCCTTCTTTGTCCTTTATCATGCCCGTCTTTGCACAAAACGTTCCCTTGAGATCTCCGATTTTCTTGAAGAGATCTCTAGTCTTTCCCACTCTGTTGTTTTCCTCAATTTCTTTGCATTGTTCATTTAAGAAGGCCTTCTTGTCTCTCCTTGCTATTCTCTGGAACTCTGCATTCAGTTGGATATATCTTCCCCTTTCTCCCTTGCTTTTCGCTTCCCTTCTTTCCTCAGCTAATTGTAAAGCCTCATCAGACAGCCACTTGTCTTTCTTGCATTCCTTTTTCTTTGGGATGGATTGAGTTGCTGCCTCCTGAACAATGTTATAGACCTCCGTCCATAGTTCCTCAGGCACTCTGTCTATCAGGTCTAATCCCTTAAATCTATTCCTCACCTCCACTGTATATTCATAAGGGATATGATTGAGGTCATAGCTGAATGGTTTAGTGGTTTTCCCTACATTCTTCAATTTAAGCTGAAATTTTTCAACAAGAAGCTCATGATCTGAGCCACAGTCAGCTCCAGGTCTTGTTTTTACTGACTGTATGGAGCTTCTCCATCTTTGGCTGCAAAGTACATACTCAATCTGATTTCGATATTGACCATCTGGTGATGTCCATGTGTAGAGTCGTCTCTTGTGCTGTTGGAAAAGAGTGTTTGCTATGATCAGCGTGTTCTCTTGGCAAAACTCTATTAGCCTTTGTCCTGCTTCATTTTGCACACCAAGGCCATGCTTGCCTGTTATCCTGGTGATTTCTTGACTTCCTACTTTAGCATTCCAATCCCCTATGATGAAGAGGACATATTTGTTTGGTGTTAGTTCTAGAAGGTGTTGTAGGTCTTCATAGAACCGATCAACCTCAGCTTCTTCGGCATCAGTGGTTGGGGCATAGCCTTGAATTACTGTGATGTGGAATGGTTTGCCTTGTATTCGTACTGAGATCCTGTCATTTTTGAGATTGTACCTCAGTACTGCTTTTCCCACCCTTTGTTGACTATGAGTGCTACTCCATTTCTCCTAAGGGATTCTTGCCCACAGTAGTTGATATAATGGTCACCTGAATTAAATTCGCCCATGCTTGTCCATTTTAGTTTGCTGATTCCCAAGATGTCGATGTTCAGTCTTGCCATCTCATGTTTGACCACCTCCAGCTTACCTTGATTCATTGATCTGACATTCCAGGTTTCTAAACAATATTGTTCTTTACAGCATCGGAGTTTCTTTTCACCACCAGACACATCCACAGCTGAGTGTCCTTTTGGCTTTGGCCCAGCCGCTTCACTCTTTCTGGCGCTACTTGGAAATTCCCTCTGCTCTTCCCCAGTAGTATATTGGACACCTTCCGACCTGAGGGGCTCATCTTCAGGCATCATCTCTTTTAGCCTTGTGATACATTCCATGGGGTTTTCTTGGCAAGAATACTGGAGTGGGTTGCCATTTCCTTCTCCAGTGGACCACCTTTTGTCAGAACTCTCCGCCATGACCTGTCCGTCTTGGGTGGCCCTGCATGGCATAGCTTGTGGCTTCACTGAGTTACACAAGCCCCTTCGCCACAACAAGGCAGTGATCCATGAAGGGGTCCCGCAGTGCACCCCCTTTTTAACATCTCCCAACTTTGGAGTTCCAACATCAGGGATATAAGGGCCACAGAGACTCCACTGAGGATAAAGGGAGGATCCAGGGGATCCAAGGTCTGCCAGAAAGGGAGATCTGCACAATCCTATGGCTCCTGGGACACCCCCACAGGGGCCATAGGATTGCAGCCTTAATCCACTAAGCCAGGAATGGGAAACTTGTGGTTCTCCAGATGTTTTGGCCAGTCCCATCGACCCTAACGAGCATAGCCAATGGTGAGGAATCATGGGAGTTGTAGGCCAAAATATCTGGTGGGCCACAAGTTGCATACCCCTGCACTGACCAACTCATTAGCCAATGGCAACATCCTATGCAATTTTACTCCGAACTGCCGCTGTGCGCAGCGGGCCTCTTCACTTGCAAAGTGTGCATAGAGCTGCAGCCAAAATGCTGCAGCCCCTGCAAAGAACTGGGGGGGGGGGAACCTTAGTGTGGGAAGTGAGCCACATACAGGCGCACACTGGCAAACCCAGGGATTAATTTTGAGAGCAAGAGCGAGCCAGGAAACATGATGCTCCCAGAGGTTTTGGCCCAGGCCTTCCTGCGTCTTCCCGGGGGGTGGGGGGGGAGTGGGGGTGGAGGCTGAGCTCTAGTTTGCCGTCTCTGCAGCTGTTGTTCAAGCTCTTCCCCAGGTGCCCAACCCTCAACTCTTGCCTACATCAAAAAGTCCAGACCAGGTCCTAACCTTGCCACAGGTTGGTCAAAAGGCCTATTTAAGGGCAGATGTCTATCCATCAGGACAACACGTTTTGTTGGCCTCCAGCCTCCTCCTATGGCAGCTGCACTGCGCACACCTATTTCCTCGAGGGGCCACTCCAAGACCTTTGGCCACCCCAATTGTATGGCTAACCTCAGCTAATGATTTGGATTAAATGATGATGCAAATGCTATCATACATACAAAGGCGCTGGCTCCATTTACAATCCTCTGGTGAAGTGTTAATTTTTAGGCTGCCTAATTTAGAGATGCAGGTTTTCTAATCATGCAGGACTCTTTTTCAAATTGGATGCTCTTTAAAACTGTAATGCTATCCCATTTGGTTTGATTCTATATTTAATATGCTTTAAAAAAAGAAAAAAAAAGCTTAGTATATGTATATTATGCTCTTACACGAGACTCCCAATGGTCTCCCAGCCAGATTACTGATCAGGTCTAAACCCTCTTGGCGTCTGAGACATTGTAACATGCATTACCCCCAGACTATCAACTAGGCCCTCCTTAATGTGTTTCCTAAATTAAAATGCATCTTCATCTATGGCTATCATGTTTGATCCCCTCTGCCTCAATTTGCCTTCCACAGGTTCTACGAGGCATTGAAGATGCAGGCATTTGCCCCCTCACTACTGGCTCAAATTCTGCAAGGCCTACGGGAGAAAAAACAGAGAGCTGTATGTCGAACACAGGACAAGATGTTTGTTAGCGTCATGCAGAACATGCCCCACCTCCCCCCACCCACCAACCTGGCGCTGAAGACATCTGCTGATATGAATAGCAGGGCACAACTCTATACCCTGGCACAAACCTCTATTTTTAACATCCAGCCTGAAGAGACCTGTGTGGCCTAGAAGACTGCATCCTACATTGTAGACACACAAGTTGGCAAGTAAGGTCATTGCCTCGTGTGTTCTGTAGGAGCACCCAGGGCTGGGCCAGCTGCCCCAGTGGTCTCCCAGGACAGCAACACTGGAAGGGGAGACTAGGCTCTCTGGAAGACATAGCCACGGGAAGGGTCTCAAGCAGGTCACAGCAGCAGGCTTTCTTTATGAAAGAGGGACCCCTGGCACCCGCCAGCTGCGGGCAGGACTTACCCAAGGCATGAAGTGGCCTCTAGTCCACAGAGCTTCTGCTTCGGATTCTGTTGCTTTTTCAGCAGACTGAACATGGCTGCTCCTTGGGCGTAATAAGAATGCCATGCAGAAGACACTGATCACATAAAGCAACTCTTTTTAAAATACTTTATTTTTAAATATTAATACGGGACATTACAAAAGAAGAAATACAAAAAAACGCTATAAAACCACTCAGGGTCTCCCTGAAACGGAGAACACCCCCGAAGGCGCAGCCAACCCCAACCTCGCGTGCTTGCCCCAGCATCACCAGCCTACGTTTTTTTGTATTTAAAAAACACACATTGGAGGAGGCAAAAAAGGCATTGTCTTAACCATTCAAACTGGTTGATGAGTTCAACACTGCGTAACAGTTTTAATCTTCTCCAAAAAATTGCACATTAAAAAGACTGACGTGTTAGATTCTATACAGCTATACAGGAAGCGGCAGTGCTCAGTGCGTTTGGATGCGCCATCCCACCACAAGATAGCTTAAAGTCGGCTCCAAAACCCAGCTGAAGCGGGTATGCAGGGAACAGGCCTGCCAGTAACAGGCCAAGGGGAACCCCAAGGCAGCTTTCCCATTTCGAGCCAGAATAAATATTTTAATGCAAACAAAAAGAGGAAGCCAGGATTTCCACGGAGGGTAGTTTTGGCACCAGATTTTCATTGGGGGCAGGGGCTGCTCTTGCAGAGCTGCTCTGGAACCTTACTGAAGTCAGGCCCAGCAACACTTTCACTTCCCAAAGTTGCCCCTGCCGGCGGAGCAAGATTCAGCTGGCAAGGATAAAAAACGTTTCTCTACAAATTTCCCTCTGAAAAGTTTTTTTTTTAATGCAGCCTTCAAACACAGCACCACCCAAGCAGATCCCACATCCCTCCTCCCCAGCCTGGCCTAAGCCCTTCCTGCTCTCCCTGAAAAAGACACACACGCACATACAGTCCTAACATACTTCACTCCTGGCCTTTGGCTCTGAACCTTAATACCTACAACTCAGTTTGTACTCTCACATGCTGCAAGGAGGCAACTTTTTTTCCCTGCCCAAAGAGTTAGGATGAACCACACTGGCAAACCCAAAATGGAAAAGAGGAGACCAATCCTTACGAGGTTTCTATTAGAGTCAAAACAGGAACCATCAATACCAAGTGGCCAGGCAAAAGTGAACTCAAATGCAGCTGGCTCCCTGCTCTGTCTGCCACTTCAGTGTGACCAAAGAGGGCTTTGGCTCACCAGCCCGAAGAGCCACGCCCCAGGAGAGCAGCCTGGTCCGGTCTGGCTTGGCATGGAGCCAAGAAGTCTGTGTGCTCAGAAGTTATGGTGGTGGCACAGCAGGGGGACAGAAGCGGCCTTCTTCTGCCAAGGCAGACAGACACAGCGCAGGATGGGCCCTGGATACTGTGGGCCCAGGACTGGACCAGCCCTGCTCCTTCCATACAGGATTGGGTTGGCTTTTTGACACAGTTGCCCCAGCAGCAGCCCCAGCGAAGAGCAATCAAAAAAGGTTGGACCATCTGGAGGAAACAGGAGAGAAGTTCAAGTCCTATTTACACCAGTGTTGTCTCTCTTCTGCTCCTCAGCGTAGCACAGTCAGTTGTTCACCAGCCAGACTCTGCACAGGAGAAGCCCTCAAAAAGGGGCAGAGGGCACACTGGGGGCATGAGGCTCACGCAAAAGCAGGGAGACCGGACCCGAAAGGGAACCACCTGCAGCAGCAGCCAGGCGGCCAGGAGAAGGAGAGGGGGAATGCACAAGCCGGGCCAGAGTGTCTCTTGGAAAAGGAGGGCGTGGCCTGCAGCGAGAAGCCCGGCTGAGCCCCTGTGCATTGTGCAGGCCAAGTGCAGCACAGCACACGCGCGTGAAGTATTGCTGCTGGGAGGGCAAGCCAGCAGGCGGCCCGCCCACCTGCCTCAGGGCCTCTAGGAGCAGGGGAGGTGTTGCTTGAGGATCTGCCGGGTCTGCGGAGCTATTCTGTCGGGGAAGCGGACTTTGAACTCTACAATCAAGTCTCCGCGTTGGGTGGGCACCTTGGGGAAAGGCAGCCCCTCGCCACGTAGTCTCTTCACAGTGCCTGGTTTGATGATGTCGCTGCAGGGCAGAGGGATGACGCGCCCATCGATGGTGGGAATGTTGACTGTGCAGCCGCACAAGGCCTGGAAGGCAGAAGGGAACAGAGGAAGCTTTAGAACCGCTGCCGCTTTAAAGCTGGCTGGGCAGGTTCAGGAAGCGGTGAGCAGGAGCACATGGAATCAGGAGCACAGCACCACCTTCTTCCAGGATGTTTCTATTCTATGACAGAGACCTCTTGCTCCCACAATCCCCATGCAGGAGAAAGGGGAGGCCGGGGGGGGGGGGCTCAGCAGAGGACGCATTCTGCATAAGCATCTTGGGGGGACACTGTTCAACTCCACACACTGACTGGAGAATGGAGGGCAGCATATAAATATTGTAAATAAAATAAGCACACAACTCCAAACTCCTCCCAGACCTCCCAGCCAGGTCAAAGCAAGACAGCACAGGCTAAATTTAGACTGGCTTTATAACCTAATCTCCACTGAGGTAACCAAACGTGGATGACGGGGCCTTCCATGGTTTTTACGGCCTGCTCAGCTGTTGCGTGCATAACCAGAGGCCCAAGAGAGGCTCTGGCCTTTACTCATGCACACAGCCAGGAAGTTAAAGCTTTCGAGTATCTTCTCAGGCTAGCTTCAGCAAGGCCTCAAATGGCAGCAGAGCACTGGGCTGGGCTATATTTACCCATGGCACAAAAAGAGTTGCCAAAAGATCCACCAAAAACCATGTGGAGGAGGAAGAGGAGACAGGTAACCCTGAGGAGATGAAGGCCCCCAACCCCACTCTTCTCTCCCCACCCCCACTTCCCTGTTTTACTAGAGGGGCCTCTGGAGAGGTAAATGGCTGGCTGAGATTCTCCATTTTAGTGTCACTCAAGGCTACGTTTCACTTCTACACAAGCAAACTCACAATGGGGTGCCACAGGGATCTGGGACCAATGCTTTTCAACTTATTCCTAAATTATCTGGAATTAGGAGTGGGCAGTGAGATGGCCAAGTTTGTTGATGACACCAAATTACTTAGGGTGGTTTTAGAGTGGAAAACGGTATTGTGAGGAGCTCCATAAGGATCTATCCAAACTGGGGGTATGGGCATCTAAATGGCAAATGCGGTTCAACGTAAGCAAGTATAAAGTGATGCATGTTAGGGCAAAAAATCCTGACTTCAAGTATAACCTGATGGGATCTGAGCTAGTGGTGACTGACCAAGAAAGAGATCTTGGGGTTGTGGTGGACAGCTCAATGAAGATGTCAGCCTAGTGTGCGCTGGTTTGAAAAAGGCAAATTCCATGTTAGGTATAATTATAAAAGGAATTGAAAATAAGACTGCCAATATCATACTGCCCTTATACAAATCTATGATGCAACCACACCATGTACAGTTCTGGTCACTGCACCTAAAAAAGGATATTGTAGAATTGGAAAAAGTGCAAAAAAGGGCAACTAAAATTAGCAAGGGGATGGAGCAACTCCCCTATGAGGAAAGCCTACAACATGTGGGACTGTTTAACTTAGAAAAGAGGTGACATGGTAGGGGTGTACAAAATTTTGCATGGTGTGGAAAAACTGGATAGGGTGACATTTTTCTCCCTCTCTCCTAACAGTAGAACCCCAATAGGGTCATCCCATGAAGATGAATGGTGGGAGATTCAGGACAGATAAAAGGAAGGACTTCTTCACACAGTGCAGAATCAAACTATGGAATTCACTACCACAGGAAGTAGCGATGGCCACCAGTTTGGATGGCTTTAAAAGGGGGTGGACAAACCCCTGGAGGAGAAGGCTACCCATGGCTACTAGTCCTGATGGCTATTTGCTACCTCCAGTACCAGAAGCAGTGAGCCTATGTACACCAGTTGCTGGGGAACATGGGTGGGAGGGTGCTGTTGCACTCATGTCCTGCTTGTGGTTTCCCGTGGGCAGCTGTTTGGCCACTGTGTGAACAGAATGCTGGACTGGATAGACC
Source organism: Heloderma suspectum (assembly GCF_057233095.1). NCBI lineage: Eukaryota > Metazoa > Chordata > Lepidosauria > Squamata > Helodermatidae > Heloderma > Heloderma suspectum. The sequence continues at coordinate 2,464,627 of NC_139459.1, read as the reverse complement.
CTGGGTCTGATCCAGCTTCAGGGTTCTTCTCATGTCCAAGCGAAAGATCTTGCAGCTCCAGCAACGTTAGAGACTCTGCAGAAGAGGCCTGCTCTATACCACCCTGTTAGAACTCCTCAGCAGGACAAGGCAACAGGAGCCATGGCCATAATTGATGTCAAGCATTTAATCTGCACTCTGAGATGCAAGAGCAGTAGAGTGGGAAACCCAACATAAACAGTGCCAAGGCACTGAAAGCCCTGGCTGGCCCCATTCTTCTCTCCTGGATGTCATCAGAGTGTCCAGAAGTTCCAAACATTTCTCCACAGGCATATAGGCTAGATGGTACTCTCTAAAAATCAACAGAGAGCCAACAGACCGGCTACAGCCAGGAGACTTGGCTGAAAAGTCCAAATATAATGACGGTGATACGTGACCTCTTCTTATGGCTCTCTCCGCAGCCCTATTCCCTCCCCACCACCACTTCCAAAACATCCCTTAGCTGCACCCCCACCCCCCACAACACTATGACCCAATTTGCAGGTCAAAAACAATCGAGTTTGTTAACCGTGGGTTGTTGATAGTGAAATGGGAGCGGGTGAGCATGCTGGCTCCTCACCAACTCCTCCTGCTGAATTAAACCCAGTGTGACATCCAAATGCAGAATTTCAGGTTAAGGAAGAATTTGCAAATGACACAAAATTGGGCGGGATAGCTAATACTTTGGAAGACAGAAACAAAATTCAAAGTGATCTTGATAGACTGGACCGCTGGGCAGAAAACAGCAGAATGACATTTAATGGGGATAAATGCCAAGTTCTGCACCTAGGAAAAAGAAACCAAATGCACAGTTACAAGATGGGCGATACGTGGCTCAACAACACGACAAGCGAAAAGGATCTTGGAATTGTTGTCGATCACAAGCTGAACATGAGCCAACAATGTGATGTGGCTGCAAAAAAGGCCAATGCTATTTTGGGCTGCATTAATAGAAGCATAGCTTCCAAATTCTGGCAAGTACTACTCCCCCTCTACTCAGCACTGGTTAGGCCTCATCTGGAGTACTGTGTCCAGTTCTGGGCACACTTGAAGAAGGATGCAGACAAACTGGAGCGGGTTCAGAGGAGGGCAATAAAGATGATCAGGGGACTAGAAACAAAGCCCTATGAAGAGAGACTGAAAGAACTGGGCATGTTTAGCCTTGAGAAGAGAAGACTGAGGGGAGATAGGATAGCTCTCTTCAAGTACTTGAAAGGTTGTCATAGAGAGGAAGGCCAGGATCTCTTCTTGATCATCCCAGAGTGCAGGACACAGAATAATGGGTTCAAGTGACAGGAAGCCAGATTCCGGCTGAACATCAGGAAAAACTTCCTGACTGTTAGAGCAATACGACAATGGAACCAATGACCTAGGGAGGTGGTGGGCTCTCCCACACTGGAGGCCTTCAAGACGAGGCTGGACAGCCATTTGTCAGGGATGCTCTGACTTGGATTCCTACATTGAACAGGGGGTTGGACTCGATGGCCTTGTAGGCCCCTTTCAACCCTACTATTCTATGATTCTAGGAACAACCCAGATTTAGAACAACCCAGACTTGGAACAACCCATTGTTTGTTCTGGGTTACAGGTCTGGGGTTGTCTTCCCTTAACAGCCTCCAGTTCTGGGTTCGGACATCAGATAAACAACCCAGGGAAGAAGCATCCCTGGGTTGTTTACTCAGCGGGAGTGTGTGGCAGGAGCTAGGACACTCACTCACTCCTGCTCATTCAGGGCTACCCAGGGGTTGTTTAAATCCTGGGTAGCCATGATGTGCGAACCAAGCCACAAAGCCTCTTCCAGGGACACAAGAGCCTCCGTCCCTTGCCCAAGGAGTTTTTGCACCCAACTTCCCAACTACTCAGCCTCCCTTCTCATCTGACATGCCTGTCACAGCCCGCCCCTGCCACTTCCAGAGTCCTTCTCTCTTCTTCTCCCCAGCCAAACCAATGTTTGTCATACTCAAAACGTTCTCCCCAACACATTCACCTTCCAAATGCCATGAAAAGGGGGAGAGGCTCAGAGGCTGTCTATGCTTTCCTATCTCCAGTCTTGTCAGAGTGAATACAAGTGTGCTTGCACAGGCAGCGGTTTGGGGCTTCAATCAAACTGCACACCCTGTAGGTGTGTTTCACTTTAATAACACACAATCATCACTACTTTCTAGCTTCAGTTTACTATAACTTGGACAGAATTGAATTATATCCCAATTGTGTGGAAATTGTCTGAAGGCCAAAGGAAATGAATGCTACGGGCACTCATGACAGCCCAGAGGATGGTACTTCAAGGCTGGAAAGAAAAGTACCCCCCATCATTGGCATTGGACAGAAAGTCTCACGACCTTAGCAGCCCTTGAAAGAACATACTATTTGTTCTGACAAATATACAGACACTCAGTTTGCATATTCAGAACTATATGTGTAGTGGGAAACAGAGGAAAACACACAAACAAATCACAGACTGACAGACGACTGTATTTGTGTGCGCATGTTTTCTTTTTTATGAGTTTTAAAATTATTATTTAATGTGTATTGTAAATGTTTTGTTATTGTACTGATGTCATATTGATTTTGTCGTTATTATGTGTGTTGTTATAGTAAAAGTTTTGAATAAAAGAATCAATAAAAAAAGAACCTGGAAACAACTTGGAAGGGGAAAGGGGAGACTGGAAAGAATGCCGAGAAAAACTTGGAAGAGAGGGGCCTCAAAGCACCTGCTGGGTTCACACTCTGGCAACCACTAGCAAACGCCCAGTAGGATTGCTGGGAAAAGCAGGATGAACCCAGCAAGAAAGCAGAAGCCAAGAGGAGGAGGACCAGGTGGCCACTGCTGGCCCAAGACCCTGGAGAGGACGCGCTGCATCCCAGCACTTTACAAGGCGGCCAGTAGCTGCCAGCCCCTTTAAACCATCCACTGCCTTCCCAGACCCATGAAGGGCTCTATGGGGGTGTACGTGGAGAAGACCTAGGTTTGCGAAGGTACTTTCAAAGATGCCTTCAGAGGTCTCCCCGCACCTGCTAGGAGAAAGTGGAACAGGGCCGGAAGCAGAGCAGCGAGACTCCTGAGAAAGACAGCTGTATTCAGGAAGACTTGCTGGGCTTCACTGTGGCTCCACAGAGAAGGGACAGCTCCAGCAGTGGAATCCCCCTATACACTCTGTCCCACTTAACCCCAACTACAAAAGGTCTTGTGAGAACACTGTAAGGATCGTCTTGGACCCTGCAGCTTTACATTTGGGTACAATATGGGGTATGCAGAGCTTAAAGTTTAAGGGGGTAAGAGAGGCTTATGGGGGGTTAAAGCTAATGTGCAACAGGGCAAGTAAGGGAGTAAGATCTGCTGTATTAGAAGCTTGCTTAGATGCTGATGCTGATAAGAGATGTTTTGACAACCTTATCAGCTGTGTCTTCCTTATAAGGAAACTGGGTAAAAAGTAAGGGGTCATAGATAAGAACACGTTGTGGTTTGGGATTCCCCTGTCTGGACCTGTTTGTAGTAAACAAGATGTGTCAGAGATAGGAGGGAATATCTGGGAAATGTGTCATGAGATGGGATGTATAGGATGACGTGGGCCAATAGTTGTAACGATTTTGGAATACGTATTAGAGGGGAGGACACCAGCTTTGAGAGAGTATATAATGGGGTACACGGAAGAGGTCTGGGTCTTCCTTCTTTACTCTGGGTCGAGCCTACTACTCTAAGGTCTATCACTTAGGCCTTGGGATGAAGCCGGCGTCTGGACTGGAGGAGAGAGTCCCTTTACCCTTCATGGTAAAGTAGTGCTTTGTGAGTACGTCTTGTCTTTGCTTTGTTGCTGCGTAGAAGGCTTGTGTGCTTGTTAAAACTTTATCTTTTATCTTTCTTTCATAAATTCCTTTTGCTTATGTTGTTGTTTTAGTTCTTATTTGTAGAATTTAAGTAAATCTGAGTGAATGTGAACACTCTGGTCTTAGTCCCCAAAGGGACCTCACTTACAACATCAGAGCCAAGCTGAGGCTGTTTAAACTAGGTGTGCCTAGGTACCCAACGCCAGGGACCCTGCAATTTAGCCTCCCATTTTTCCCTTACAACAAGGTCAGCAAGGAGACCCATCCATTCCTGTTGCTCTCTGCACAGGAGGTGGCAGGCAAAGGCAGCACAGAGAGGATGTGCAGCAACAAAGGCTCCTGTGTCCTCAGGTGACCCACAGCTCCAGAAGCAGACAAGGAATTAGTGAGGGTGACAAGGAATGGCAAGTCAAGTCGTCAAGACCTGCAATGCTGACCAATGAACTTGGGTAGAAAATCAGAAGCCACTTCTCAAGTCTTAGGTGGTCTGAAGTCTGAACTCATGGAATAGCAGAAAATCCCCTTACCAGCTTTGGTGCGGAGGCAGATACGCTTATGAAGGCTCTCTTGTGGTGGCCCGGCTGTGTCCCAGCCCACTGGGATCATGAGGAGCTTTTTCTCTCCTTCCTGGCAAATGGCCAGGAGGGTCAGGTAGAACACTTCCTCAAGCACATCAGAGCCTGTCACAACTAGAGACAGGAAGTTAAGTGCACTCTTGCACCCCTTAGGACAACTTTCTCTTTGGATGGCTGGGCTCATGCCCTGAGTAACACTGACGGCTAGATTTTGCATGGGGAAGGAATCCCACCCCCCACCCCACCCCGGCAACATTAGACTGGCTGCAGTGGGTGGCCAGGCCCACTTGCTCAGGTCACCGACAACTCCTTGTCTGCAGGCACCGTATATTGCTGGCTGTGGCCAAGGTTGCATGAGCAACGTAGAGGCGGCGGGGGGGGATATGTAGATGGCTGCTCTTTACTGGCTTTGGGTCTCGCTCTGCTACAGCTAGCATCCATTTTAGAACACAAGAACAGCCCTGAAGTTGGATCAGGCCAAAGGCCCATCTAATCCAGCACTGTGTTCCCACAGTGGCCGACCAGATGCCCCAACTGGGAGCCCACAGGCACGATACAAGGCAATTGCTTTGGGGGTCCAGGACTATGATGCCCACAGCCACTCACCAGCTGGCTAGTACCCAACATCAAGCCAGAATATTGGCATTTTAGTGTGGAAGCCATAATGGCTCAAGGCCCTCCTCCTTCTGCTTCCCTCAGAGCCACACAGAGGTTTAGCATGTTTTAGCTTGGAGCTCTTACTGCCAGCGGCTAAGGAGGGGTATTTCAATCCTTTAGAACGGGGGAAACCTGCGCAACAGCAGCAAAGCTGCTGAAAGGGGGCGTGGCTATCTGGGGAACCCCAGGATGCCAGATTTGGGCCCTGAGCCTGAAGTTCTGCACCCGTGTCCTGCTTCGTACAATGTATGGGAGAGGATACCCCCCTTTTCAGGGGCCAGTGAGATGCTAGGGATGGGGCTTCAGGCTTCTCTCTGCAATTCAGCTGGGTGGGGGTGACCCTGGGAGGCCCAGGGCAGATCATTCAGCTCTTGACCTCTCCCGGCTACAGAAGTGCAGGCACTCCTCCGGCCAAGAATCCCGCAAGGCAGGTTAAGCCAGCTCCATGGTGGTACAGCCCTGTTAAAGGGTCACGGGCCAGTCCCACTTCCACAGTCTACAACACACAGCACCTTCTTTAATAAATTTTCCATAGGTCATGTGAGAAAATGAGCACCGTGTGTAAGCAAAAATGGACGTCCTCTGCCACCATTCTTGCTCCGTGCGGGGTATCTCAATGGAGTGCCAGTGGCATTTGAGGCATGCTGGTGGCTCCTAATAAAGGTATTGCCCATCTTTTGGTTTGGGAGGCTTTTCTCATGAACCAATATGGCTCTCTGCTTTTCGTTGGTGACAAAATGTTTATTTTCTTTGTTTCCCTTCAGAGACAAAGGCCAGCACCCTGGGAAAGTGGTTAACAAGCTCTTATCACTTTCCTCTGTTTACTGCGACCTTGCAGTGGCTCAAGGGTCAAGGAACATTTAAAATGTAACTGAAATATTCTGTCTCCTGATTTGGGGGAAGTAGCTGCCCCCCAGCAAGGGCATTCAGCCCCCCGGCCCATCTGGCAAAAGACTCCTCGCACGCCGGTTGCTCCTCGCCCTTTTCTACTGGATTCTGCCGCCTACATCCCTCCGCCCCTCACAGTGGAGTCAAAAGCCCCTTGCGGCTCCTTGCATGCCAGCCTCACTTCCTCATTCTCACAGGCTAGGGTCCCTACAAACACATGGCTGCCCTTTTGCCGCAGGGCAGCTGGCTTCCTCTTGGGAAAATATGCCACTTTACAACTCAAAAGGAGTCATACGCTCTTACATCCTCTCGTTTAGACTACTGTAATGCGCTCTACGTGGGGTTACCCTTGAAGACGGTTCGGAAACTGCAGCTGGTACAGAACGCGACGGCTCGCCTGATTAAAGGCAGCCGCCGGTGAGATCACATCACTCCAGTGCTGAAGGAGTTGCACTGGTTACCAGTTGTTTTCCGGGCCAAATTCAAGGTGTTGGTTTTGACCTTTAAAACCCTATATGGTTCCTGCCCAGCCGATCTTAAGGAGCGCCTCCAGCAGCACCAGACAGGCCGCTTAGCAAGATCAGCCTCGGATGGCCTTCTCTCTGTCCCATCAGCCAGGACAGCTAGACTGGTGGGGACGAGGGAGAGGGCCTTTTCTGTGGTGGCCCCCACTCTGTGGAACTCCCTCCCTAGGGAACTCCGTCATGCCCCCTCTTTAATGAGCTTCCGTCGTGCATTAAAAACGTTGTTGTTCAGGCAGGCATTTGGGGTGGGTTAGGGTATTTTAGAAAATGTTTTTATTGTAGAATTTTATTGTTTTAAACTGTTTTTATTGTATGTTGTACATCGCCCAGAGTGGCTGGGTGACCAGCCAGATGGGCGATTAATAAATGTAATAATAAATAAATACATTCCTTACAGTGGAGGAGTGAGGCTCTACTCACTACACCACACAACCCAGACAAGGCAGAAGCAAATTTTCCTAGCAAATGGCTAGGAAAAACCAGCAGAGTTGCCACCAGCCTCTGCCCCCTCCCCATCCCTCCTCTGTCCATGCTCTAACCTGAACAGCATCCCCTTAGCACAGCCTTCCTCAACCTGGAGCCCCCAGATGTGGGGTACTACAACTCCCACAATCCTGAGCTGGCATGGCCATCGGTTGAGGACTGTGGGAGTTGCGGTCCCACACATTTGGAGGGCACCAGGTTGGAGAGGCTGCACCATGAGAAGACCCGTGGACCCACCTCTTTAAGACTGATCATGGCCGTGTAGATGATGTTTGTCCCGTCCCGTCTGAAGTGAACGTGTGGCTTGTCCTTCAAGATGAAGACGATGTCAGCCGGGATGTTGTCCGGCGTAGCATCCCCTTCCTTGGGGAAGGTGATCTTGGTGCCCTCTTTCCACCCACGCTTGATCACGATATTAAGGATCTTGTCCTCCGTCCGCATTGTTCTCCCATCCGGGTTCAGCCGGCGGCGGGTGATTTTCATCCGCTTGGTAGCACCGTGGTAGATTTCCTCCAAAGAGACCTTGAGCTCATGGACCACAGGTGGATCCTGCACCTTCCGGCGCATGTGGATTGGCTCTGGGTGTCGCCGGTGAACACCGTTGATGCCATTGAAGCCGAACCGACCAAAGGCGCTGAAGGGATCGTCACTGTCATCATCAACGTCCATGTCGTCATGGTCAAAGCCATTGAAGACGCGGGAACGGCCGCTGCTGAAAAAGATGTCAAAGGGGTTGGAGCCCCCAAAGAAGGATGCAAAGGTGGCGTGGGGGTCCCCATGGAAGGTGTAGTGGAACGTGTTCCCTGAGGTGCCGGAGGAGCCGCCGCCAGTTTTGAGCCCTAAAGCAGAACCAAGAAGACAGAACCATCAGTCAAGTGACTGTGAAAGAAATGCTACACGGACCAGACACACCGCTAAGAAAAAGCAGGATTCTGCAGCCTGGCACTTTGCCTTTCAGCAGAGCAAGATTCATCCCCCCCACACACACACACAGCATGCCTTCAAGCTTCCCCCCTCCCCTACAATTCTGACCAGCCAGGGGGCAGAAAAAGGAGCGGTCCTCACAGCCGAAGTTTTGTGCTGGACAGCATACAGCTGAAAACCAGGAAGAGGGCAGGGCTCAACCAGACCTTATGGCTTTCCTAATTTGGCGCTTCAACATAAAAACAGACATTCAAGGAGGCTTGGCCCACCTCATCCCACACACACACAGCTGTGTGTTGCAAAGAGCAGTCCCTCCGCACCTTCCCAGTCAGGGACTAAGCGGCTTGGAGCACAATGAAGCTTACCTCTCAGCAGACTTGCACAGGACTCTGCATAAGGGGAGGAGAGGCAAGGTCCTGCGGCCACAAGTCTTGGCCCAGCTACCCACTTATGGAAAGTGACATAAAAAAGGGTCCAGCACCTGGACCGGCACCACCTTCCCCAAACCTCTGCATGAATCTCAGTAAGGAATCCCTTATTACTTCTAAAACATCCACGCTGCTTTGCTATCGATTAAAACTCAGTGACATACAACTTCAAAATGTCAGGCTCCTGGAAACCCAACTATTTCCTCTGCAGGAAAGCTTTGCTTTGGCAGGATTCCTGAAGAGGCCCTGAAATTCAAGACCCAGGAGCAGCTACCATCCAAGGTATCCTCAGATCACCCTTGGAAAATCCAGATGGATATTCAGTTCCAAGGTAATATTTTCGATGAAAAAGCCACGATGAGAAACGAAAAAGCAATTGTGGAGGAAAATATTACAGCAGCAGAACCAGCCCAGAGTAGGAGAACTTTGGGACCGATAAAGTCGGCCATCCCAGCTGCTTTGACCCTGGACCTATCCTAGGCACTAGATGGCGGGCGGGGCGCACTGGCTTCCATTTACCTGCTGGCCAGCATGCTTCAAGATGAGCAAGAAGACACACGGACATTGCTGCAGAAGCAGAGATTTGGGGGGTGGGGGGGAGACACCAGACGCCTACAAGGAGAGCGAACAGTGGAATGAACAACCAGGGGAGGAGAGAGGGGTAGAACTCCAGGGATTTAGCTTAGAGGAGTGCTCAAGAGGCTACAGAGATGAGCAGAGTTGGACAAGCAATTTCTGGGTCCCCATTTAGCAGCCGTGAAGCTTTTAATAGCAAAAAGCTCAAGTGCAGCATCTTCGACAACTCCAGCTCTGCCAGCCAGGAGGACAAAGTGTGGCTAAGGGAGCCTTTTGGCCTCCCAGGGGGCAACAAGAGGCGCTGCCGCCCCACCACCACTATGTCTACTTAGCAGACAGAGCTCCTGCCAACCCACACGTTCTCTGCTTAATGGGCAGTGTAGGCAAAAATCTTTCCCTCCCCCATCAACCAGAGCTCTCCTCTCTCTCGATTTAAATCCATAATGCTCTCTAGTTGTCCCCAGTTGAACCACAAAGAGGAAGTGTTTAACTGGGCTTGTCAGATTCCCCCACCCTCCCCTGAAACCACACTTATTTCCCCAGGAAACAGGATTGCAGCTTTTAGCTGAAATTGCAGTCATTATGTCTTGTCAGTCACAACTGTGACAAAATTAGATGGCCCAGTCATAGGACAGCATGCAGCAATTATTTTCAGAGAGCCAGATGCTCCCCCTGGTACAAATCTTCACCCAAAGAGTAGCCCATCTTCTCTTGCCCCCAGGGCATTTGCTCCCTCACTACACATCTAAAAAACCCCATTTCTAGTCCTTCAGATTGTAAAGACAATTATGGAAGTGCCGTTCAAAAGATCAGAAACTCGATGAGAGAGGGGCAGGGAAGAAGCACCGTGCAAAGGGCTTCTTGCGGTCATGCATCTGGCCTTTATGTCACTCCCTGCCCACCCAAGCTACATATGCCCTCTCTTCCCTGCCAACTGTCCTCTTCTACTGCTACCGCTCCAAATCCTTTAAAGCCTTGCACATTTTGGAGGCAAAATGCATGCAGAACAAATGCATACAATTTAACTCAATCTGCATCACTTATTCTGATCAAAGGATCTGCACTTTCTGGGCCACTGTTATGCTGGCAAGTTTGCCAGAGGCTGTTTATCCCAGAGCTTCTGCTCAGCAAGTCCTGAACTGATCTGGCTGATGCTATTCCCAGCTCCCTTCCTCCTCCAAAGCAAAAAAGGGCTGCGGAACCTGCCATGCTCTCTGCCAAACAGCCTGGGATTGCTTATGAAACAAGGAGCTATTGCTAAAATTGGGAATGGCTCTCCTCCCCTCCCCCCATTCAGCAGCATGTACTGAAAAGGAAGCCGAAGGTACAAGCCAAGCCTCACTTAAACCACAGGGAAGACATCTGCACCCACAGATCACCCTGTAAATGCCTTTCCACCTCGCACAGCCCAGGAGGAGCCAAGCCCTTGCAATCAGTGCTGTGACAAATGCCAATTTCTTTGGGAAACAAGCCTGGGTCCAGCTCTCCCCACACAAACTCTAAGAGTGCTTTTCTTCCCATCTATCTGGTTTTGCTGCACTGGGGGGAGGAACTCCACATGCCCAGCAATGGTTATCAGAAGGAAACATGCCAAGACGTTCTCTGCAGCAGGTTAGGGTTTGGTTTTGTAGGTCTGCAGAGACCGTGAGCCAAGAGCCAGATTTCACCTGACAAATTACAGGTGCTTGGCTAATTGGCTGGGGAACCCCATGAACTGGATGGCCAGTACATCCAGACGTTCCCTTACCTTCCTCCCCATACTGGTCATAAACTGCCCGTTTCTTCGGGTCACTCAGGACATCGTAGGCCTCTGCAATTTCCTTGAACTTCTCCTCGGCATTGGGTTCTTTATTCTTATCGGGATGATATTTCAAGGCCATTTTCCGGTAGGCTTTCTTGATCTCATCTTCATTGGCTCCTGACTGGATCCCCAAGGCCTTGTAATAATCCTTCCCCATGGTGGAGACGGTCCCAGCCACCGACTCTTTATTCCTGGAAGGGGAGAAAAGACAGAGTTCAGAAAGGTTCTGCTCAAGAAGCCAAGCAAGTTTTTTTGAAGCCCAGGACCTTGCCTTGACTCTCCCTCATACTTTGGCCCCCATCAGTTCATGCTGCCACCGGCTAGCACAGCACCAACCTGGGCTACTAAGAGGTAAAGACAAGACATGAGCGACCAAGCATTAAAACCAAGACATGAGGAACCCTTTCACAGCTCTGCAGGCCACTACCCCTCTCAGCCTTTCAGTGGCTTGGGGCGGCAGGGAAGGGATTTTAACAAGGTTCACTCACCCTTCCTCTGCAAGAATAACGGAGGCAGATCGCACTGTGAGAGCAGGCTGTGTTGTTATTTGGAGGGTACCATGTGACCCTGTAACCGGAGAGGGAGGCCGTATCCCTGTCCACAAATAGGTGTGTGAGGAAGGAGTCTTGGGAAGGAGAACTGGCAACACTTGGACTGGACAGAAGAAAAACAGCTGCTCTGCACACATTGACAACAGCATGGGACCCAAAGGGAGCGCACCCTTCCGAGAGCCTGGCCACTCTCCGCACTAGTCTTCAGCAGCGAGGGACAGGGGAGCAGGGCCTTTATGCAAGCCATCAGAACACACAGCAGAAGGCGAGGTTAATTAGCCAAGGAGGGCTCCCCTCCCTCCCTCCCCTGCCCTCCAAGCTCCGTCTTCCCCTTCTGTGCTTTTGCAGATTGCCTTAAAAGAACTGTTCGAACAATGCAGCAGGGTGAGTTCACACAGGGACACGTTCCCACCATGTACCAGCGGAAAGACGGCAGAGAATGGAGCTGTTAGACGGAGACATCTTGCGATGGTGGGAGGTTATTTTTAACGCACTCGCTAGCCTGGCTGAAGCTACACGCCAGTCTGAACTTCACCAAGAAATGCTGCACCAGGCTGGTAACATCAGCACTGGCCTGCGAACACAGAACAGGGAGGCCAACTGGACACAGGACACAATACACACGCTTTAGGGCAGGGGGAGGCAGCCGGGTTCCTGCCAGACGTTCTGGATTACAACTCCTATAAGCCCCAGCCAGCACGGTTAGGGATGATGGGAGTTGTAGTCCAACCCCTCTGGAGGGCGCCAGGTTGCTTGCCCCAGTTCCAGGCTACACAAGGGCAAGTCGGGCTTGCAGTCCCTCTAGCCCAGGCACTAACCACCCTGGCCCCGAGGTCTCAAGCCCGCTCCCATCCCTGCTCTCCCAGCTGTGGCCCTAGAACAAAACTTGCACAGAAGCCCGGGCAAAATACGAAATTCATTGCCCTGCTGGACTTCGGGGGGGGGTTCACAGTTTGGGGTGCTGCACCCCCACCAAGCCTCCACTAGCTCAGGACCCAAATGTTGCTGGTGTGACCGTACAGAGCCCCATGGATCTCAAGAGCCAGGGCTGCAGAATCACAGGCCTGGGCTTCCCAATCCAGCCCTCCAGGGCTCCCCAGAAGGCCGTGCTGCCTCCACCTGGCCTTTCACCTGACCACCCATCGTTTGGGGGCTCCCCAGCTTCTGTGCAGTTTTTCCCCCGTTCTGAAAGGGGAAAATCCCCCCCCCCCCCGTGGCTCAGTGGCTGGCCAGAAGAGCATCAGCCTCAATGCTGCTGGTCTCTGGGCTCGCACCTGCTGCCTTCAGCCCACCCACCACTACAGTGTGGCCCTGGGAACATCTCCAGAACTGAGTTCAGCCCTTGGGGTGAAAGAGGCTCTGCACCCCTGTCCAGACCTCTCCTGGCCCCCAAGTCAAGCCACCCTCCCTGCTTTGGCTGCTCTTGCAGAGACCAAGGTAACGATATCACACCCTAACCACAGAATTAAGATGCAGGAGCAGCAAATGCCCCTCTCACTGTCCCCATCTACAAGAGCCACCCCCTGGCTTTTTAAAAAGAAAAACATCGTGAAACTGCAGCCAGAGAAGTCTGTGGCAGAAACAGGAGAGGCCGCGTAACCATTTCCCCATAAGCAATTTTCCCAACCAAAACTGCCCCTCAACTGCTTTCACACCATGAGGAAAGATACGGGGTCTGCGGGTGGGGAGTATTGGGAAAATGGCCTGCAAGAGAAAGGCTGAAGCATCTCTTGCCTCCCCACAGCTATTCTGATCACCCCCACCCTAGAATATGATTTTTAAAAAACAAAACACTATTGGGAGTCTGTTCAGAGATTGTGCTTCTGTTGGCCACAATGGCCAACCAGATGTCCTCTGCAGGGCTCACAATAGCAAGCAGAGCCTGGTAATATCCATCCATTTGGCCCCAGGAACTGAGCGATCCTGCAGGTCACACATGCGCATCCGGCAAATAGCAGGGAAGCACCTGCTCTCCTCTCTACCTGCTCCTCCTTCACCTCCAACAAGTGGACCACCCCATGTATCTACTGCACTAATCACGTCCAGCCCATTTCCGCCAAATTATTTTTAACATCTTCAGCATCTCTCAACTTATCATGTGTTTCTTGATGGCCCTCATACTTCCACATGACAGCAGCACCTCCCCATTACCAAACACTGTACACTCCTTTCCATCTCCGCATCCAGCATGCGCCAAGCTCTCCTGGGTTCCCTGTTGAGCCAAACATTGATCGCCTACAAGGCAGCCACCAGCCAAATTGTTATTTGGCACCTTAAAAGGAGGCAGGTTCTCTCCTGAGGATCTGAAAGATGAAGAGCCATCATGTATGGAGTGCAATGGAATTGAAACATGGCTTGGATCCCTTCACCAAGTTCACCCTCTCAACCACCCAGTGAAGTAGGTCACCATTATCCCCATTGTAGAGATGGGCAACCAAGGATGCAAGTGCAGTTGTGGTTTAAAAAAGATCTGACACCAGGTCTCCGAAGCCCAACACCCCACCCCATTCCCCACTAAGCAATCTGCGCATCTTTGGACTGGTCCTGCTTGAAGCTCTCACATCGAAAGATGTGAAGACAGCTGAGAGTGGTGCAGGGCTGTTCTGGGCTGTGGGATGAGTTAGGGCAGCCTTGCCCATAGCTGGCTGGGGGTTGATGGGAGCTGTAGTCCCAACACATCTGGAGCGGCCAGGTTGGGCAAGGCTGAGTTAGGGGCAAGTCCCAAAGATGCTCTTGCCTAACAGCTAGAGGAAGAAGTGGGCCACGTAATTGCCAGGGAGGTCCTGCCCAGCCGGCAGCTGCAAAGCTCCCTGGTCAGGCAGAGCACTTGCGCATGCCCTGCAAGCTGACAAGGCGGCCCCCCTGCCTCTCAGATGGGTTGCAGGTTGAAGCCAGCCGTGGGGGATGCTCCCCGCCCCCCACCGCTGACACACGGAATCCAGCACAGCCCCTGACTTGCAGTCACACTCCGCCCTCTCCTGCAGAGGCGTCTTCGCATGCTTCGGAACAAGGACGGGGGCCGAGAGAGAGTGAGCGTTGCTGACACAGAAGCAGCCATTCCCTGCGTTAATTAGTGAGATCAGGAGCTGGAAATAAGTCTCCAGCGGGTGGGTGGGGGCAGCAGGAAGCAGCAGCCTTGGCTGGGCGCCTCAGCCCCACTCATCAAGCACAGTGGGAGTCCTATTGTCAGCCACTCAGGGGCCGCCAGCCCCCAGGAGAGAGGGAGGGAGCGCCCACGACAGCCCACGGGGAGCGGGGCTTTAAAGGCCAGGCTGCTCCCAGAGAAGAAGCACGCCCATATCCTGCCACCTGAGGGCAGGTTCCAACTCTAGACCATGCTCATGAACAATAAAGCAGCCATGGCTGCAGAACGGGCCACTGCCTGCGGACGTGTTCCCTTAGGGTGCCTCACAGGGCAGGACACACCGGGCCGGCCCAACTGCATACGCAACCCCAAGCATTCCTTGGGAGTTGCAGTGCCTTTAGGGGTGCCAGTCAAGCAGCAGTGCAGGATCCAGGAGTTGCATCATAAACAGTCCGAGGGCAGACCCTTCACACTGTGCGGAGGAACAAAGCTCTCTTGAGCCAGTGCTGATGGGGCAGGGGCCAGGCCCGGGAGCCAGAGGGCAGGGGAGCAGGCTGTCCCCGGCCAACCTCGGATCTGAACACCACACTGCTTAGGCTGCCCCCGCTGCTTTAAGAGCGATGGAGAGAGAGGAGCAGGAGTAGAGGTGGCGAGGAAGGAAGCACAGCTCCTAGCCCAAGCAGCGTGCACACAGGGCTCGTCTTGCCCCGACTCCCTCAGTTCCGTGCTCGGAACAGAACGGAACAGAACAGAACAGCATGTGGAAGCAACAGCAACTGCTCAGGCACCAGAAGAGCAGAGATTTCCCCCGAGCGGGGGCTGCCTGACGTCAAACTGCAGGGAACACTGCCAAGCCTTGTAGGTCATCCTGCAGGTTTGCCACCCTTTGGGAGCAGCACCCCACATGGGATTTGGTAAAGCACGACTCGGTGCCTAGATAACCCCTCCCACACACTCAGGACCAGCTGCAGTTTCACCGGAGGCTGAAAAACCGCTTGCTAGCTCAGCCACAGAATTACAAAGGAGGAGGGGGCCAGAGGCCCTCCCGCCCCCTTTACATTCCAAATCTACACAAGCCATTCCTCATCAGCCCCTCCCGCAGATGAATCCACACATGAGGCAGGAGGCTTACTGGAGTCTGCCGGAAGCCTTTAAAAGGGTCAAGAACAGGAGGAGGTGCTCAGTGCTTTCCCAAACCGTAGCATCAGGACACCCACTACGCTTCAAGCCCTCTCTTCGGCTCAGCCAGCAGCACATCTTTCTTCCAAGCCACCCACACCAGGCAATGTCAGGGAGGGGTCAGCAGACCAGCCAGATGTCAACTTGGCAATTCGTACAGCAAGGGCGGTGATGGGATGCAGCCAGACACACACTCTTCTAGCCTGCTCCATCTCAGACCTCCAATCCATCACTCAACAACAGATGTGAGCCACAGCTCAGGAGACAAAGATGGATGCTGACAGACCACCACCCAGACATGGCAAACATTTATATAGATGAGAGGGAGAAAGAAGACAGCCACTTACCGAAACTTTACAAACACATTCATAGCCCAGGCACTCATTTTTAAAGGCTCTAGCTTGATTCTGAACATTGCTTAGATGGCCTGAATCTTCTGGCTACAGCTACAAGGGCTGCCAAACCCTTCCCAGGGATGAAGGTGGCAGCAGTACCCAGATCAGAGCACGAAGAAGCCCGGCTCAGAAGCGGAGGAATTGCCCAAACCAAAGGAGGACCCCAGTTCCGAAGCCAGCTATATTCAGAAGGAGAGGGAGAGGATCCCTAAACAGAGAAAACCACACAGCAGCCTCTCAGCAATCTTCCCTTTGTGCGCTTTCCCGCATCCCCCTCCCTGACACAGAAAATGCTCAATGAAATCACTCCACAGCCAAGATTCCTTTTCTAATTGGTTTCCTGCCTAGCACTCAAGTGGAAAAGCAGTCCTCAAGGGTCCTCCCAGCCATCATGCCCAGTTGCCCAGGTGTTGGGGTCTTCTGCCCTTCCACTCACTTCCCTACAAATTCAGCCTCAGTAAAGCTGGTTGGACAGTGTTTGGGGGAGTGGGGAGATACTAAGCAGTTGATGCCCAGCTCCACACACAACAGCCTGTTGATGAAGGACAGAACGGAGAGGGAATGGGGCAGGGGGGGATGGATGGACACACAACTCAACCCCCAAATTCGTCAAGTTGCCTTGACATCTTCTGTGAATTGGATGAGATGAATGTGAAAACATGGCTAATTTCTAAAGCGGAAGAGCGGGGGGAGGGGGGGATGAGAGGCATCCCATATATCAAACACCTACTCCTATACCATCTAGAAAGCAAGTTTCAAGGCAGTCAGAAAAAAGACAAACAGTGAGTTCCAGGCTAACCATGTCTCTGCTAGAAAGGAGAGGATTCCACTGATGTCAGCGAATGCCAAGAAAAGTGACACTTGCATACTTGATGTACATACTGTAGTATTCCCCATCCCTATGACACCCAGAGATTCAGCACACGTCAGACCCAGAAGCACCAACCCCATGCTTGCTCCTTGGTCTACCTAGCACCCGCGCATCCATCCTCTCACACACCCAGGAAATTCAGTTAGTCACCTCCTGGGGACTCTGGCATTCACTACCAGTCCAAGAGCAAGTAAGCCCAGGACAGCCACAGGCTCAGACCTCACCATCGGGTACTGGTCTAAGGAATGTGCAATTTAGGATGACCCAAGAGCTACCCAGGTCCAAGAGTCCCCATCAGCTGCCAAGATATCCATTTCAAGCCTCACCTCTCCCCCTTGGTGCCCATTAACCCTCGGCAGCCACCAGAGGAGTCAAGATCCCTCTCCTCACCATCACCTCCGTCACCCGCAGACCACCCCAGGTCACTCAACCTAAGCACCTGGTATGCTCCTCATTGCCACCCCAATAAGGCTTGTGGGTAGGCCAAACACAAAAGCAACCAGCCCATACAATGTCCCTTCCAAACAATCCACAACAGCCTGAAATTCTAGAGAAACCCGGATTGACTGAGGGACCAGGTGGGCCCCACCCTGGCAGCTGTTTCTCCACCCCCTAAACGATGGGTCATTTCACCGGGACACGACAGGGCCATTACGCACAGCTCCCCCGAGGTCGCAGCGGTGGAGCCAGACAGCAACCGGCAGACGACAAAGCCCCGGCCCGAACACAATCGCTTTGCCTCCGAAGCTGCTTCTTCAGCACCGCGGCCGGGCAGGTGGAATGATGGCAGAGTCACTCCGGCACCCGGGGGAAGAGAAACTCGTACCTCTCCACGCGGCTCCAGAAGAGCAGAATCGCTGGCATATCAGCCAGAGGGAGTCACTCGGCGCTGCACTCAAAGCCCAAGTTTGGTAAAGCCGGCCGGCCAGGGGGCGCGGGGCGCGCGCGCGGGCGGGCGGGCGGGCAGGCAGGAGTGTGCTCCGCGGCAGAGCCCCTCCAGAGTCCGAGCGCGGCAGTCGGCGGCTGCCAGCCTGGAGTCGCCGCGGAGGACTGTCGCGACTACCCTCGCGCACTCGGTGACTCACGCGCGGCGGCCAAGCCCACCCTGTGCCCACACAGCCGGGGCCCGGCGCGGGAGCCGCCGCCCCCCGCCCCCGCGGGAAGAAGGGGCGGGGCGCGGGCCGGGCAGCCCTCCCCGCGGGCCCTCCCCTGCCCCCGGTGTCGCCGGCTCGCCGCACCGACGGCCCGAGGACGAGGGAGCAGCGCCGCCCGCTTTGCCGGGGACGCGGCGGGGCCGCTCGGCTGCCAGCCCGCCGGAAGCGCAGCCGGGCGGCGCTGCGGGGGGCGACGCGGAGGAGCGCCGGAGCGGAGCCGCTTGCCGCCGGGGAGCTCGCTTCCGGCACGGCGGAAAGCAGCGCGCGGCCGCCAGAGCTCGGGAGGGCCGCCGCGCGGACGCGCCCCGCGGCCGGGCGGGCAGGGGCCGAAGCCTGCGCGGGCGGCGAGGCCGCGGGCGGAGGTCCCCGCGCGGGCCCCGGGGCCGCCTCGCCGGGGGGCGGCGCGCCCCGCCTGCCCGAGCGCAGGCCCCTCCGGGAGGCGAGGGAAAGGCCGCTCCCCGGGCGCGGAAGGTCCGCCAGCCCTGCGCGCACCGGCCGGGCGGGGGCGGCGCGGGCCGGGCGGGCGCCTCGCGGCTCCCCAGAGCAGGGGCCGCCCGCCGACGAGCGCTCGCCGAGCCGCGAGGGCGGGAGCAGTGGGGCGGCGGGGCCGCGGAGGCGCCCTGCCGCGCCGGGCACCCGCCGCTCGTCCCTCGCGCGGAGGGCCGGGGAGCGCGGCCGGCAGAGCAGCCGCCCCCGGCGGGCCGGGACTCACCGCCGCCTCTCTCGGCCGTCCCGCCCGCCTGCCGGAGCCGGGGCAACTGGCGTGCCGGGGCGCCCGCCCCTGCCTAGCAACGGCCGCTCGTGCACCGCCCCCGCGCCCCTACTGGCTCGGGGCATTGTCCATCTGGCCCAGGCGCCGTTCCCTTCGGGGAGCGGAGCGGAGCGGAGCGGAGCGGGCGCAGTCGGACACGCCCACCGCCTCGCCACGGGTCGGCCCCGCCCGCTGCTGCCCACGCATCTCCGCCCCGCCCCTCCCTCTATTGGCCGCGGCGGCAGCCAGTCACTCCCATTCTCCGCTGGCATTGGTTTCCAGGAGACCTGTCGGCCCGCCCCACCGCGTTCCCCGGCCGCCGCGCTCCGCTGATTGGCCGCCGCCGCCGCCGCGCGTGCCTTCCAAGGAAAACCCGCGGGAGGCTTCTGGAAGCCCCGTGACGTCACAATGGAGGAGCTTTCCAGCGGGAGGCGGGGGAGAGGGCGGGGGAGAGGGCGGGAGGCCGCCCCAGGGGCGGGGCCGCGTCCACGTGGGCGACCTGGTGGCCTCGGCCCCTTGCGCCCCCGGGCTTTAGTCCTGCTCCCCTTGCGTTCGCTGATGGCTCGTACGCGGCGCTGGGCTCGCCTCGCCTCGCCATGCGTGGCGGCGGGCCTACCCTGCTCTGAGTAGGGCCGGCGCTGGGCGCAGCCCCGTTTGCAGAAAGCATGGCAGAACAAGGGGAGAAGTTTACGGCACGATCTGCAGTCTTCAGTCGTGTCCGACTCTTTGTGACCCCGTGGACCACGGCACGCCGGGCCTCCCTGTCCTGCGCTCTCTCCCGGAGGGTGCTCAAGTTCATCTTCATTGCATCGGTGATGCTATCTAGCCATGTCATCCTCTGCCGTCCCCTTCTCCTTTTGCCTTCAGTCTTTCCCAGCATCAGGGTCTTTTCCAGGGAGTTTTCTCTTCGCATTAGGTGGCCAAAATAGTTGAGCTTCAGCTTCAGGATCTGTCCTTCCAATGAGCACTCAGGGTTGATTTCCTTTAGGATGGACTGATTTGACCTCCTTGCAGTCCAGGGGACTCGTAAGAGTCTTCTCCAGCACCACAGTGCGAAAGCATCAATTCTTCGGCGCTCAGCCTTCCTTACAGTCCAGCTCTCACAGCCATACATTACTACTGGGAAAACCATAGCTTTGATTAGACGGACCTTTGTCAGCAAGGTGATGTCTCTGCTTCTTACTATGCTGTCTAGGTTGGCCATAGCTTTCCTCCCAAGCAGCAAGCGTCTTTTAATTTCATGGCTACAGTCACCGTCTGCGGTGATCTTGGAGCCCAAGAAAATAACATCTGTTACTGCTTCCATTTCTTCCACTTCGATATGCCAGGAAGTGATGGGGCCAGATGATCTTCGTTTTTTTAATGCTGAGTTTCAAACCAGCTTTTGCACTCTCCACTTTCACCCTCAACAAGAGGCTCTTTAGATCCTAGACTCATAGAATAGTAGAGCTGGAAGGGGCCTACAAGGCCGTCCTCTTTGCTTTCTGCCATTAGGGTGGTATCGTCTGTGTATCTGAGGTTGTTGATAATTCTCCCGGCAATCTTCATTCCGACCTGTGATTCGTCCAACCCGGCGTTTCTCATGATGTACTCTGCGTATAAGTTAAATAAGCAGGGCAACCATATGCAGCCTTGTCATACTCCTTTCCCAGTTTTGAACCAGTTGGTTGTTCCATGTCTGGTTCTTACTGTTGCTTCTTGACCCTCGTACAGATTTCTCAGGAGACAGGTAAGGTGGTCTGGTACTCCCATCTCTTTCAGAATTTGCCACAGTTTGTTGTGATCCACACAATCAAAGGCTTTAGCGTAGTCAATGAAGCAGAAACAGACGTTTTTCTGGAATTCTTTTGCTTTCTCCATGATGCAGCGAATGTTGGCGATTTGATCTCTAGTTCCTCTGCCTCTTCGAAACCCAGCTTGTACTTCTGGTAGTTCTCGGTTCACATGCTGCTGAAGCCTAGCTTGTAGGATTTTGAGCATAATCTCACTGGCATGTAAAATGAGCGCAGTTGTACGGTAGTTTGAACACTCTTTGGCATTGCCCTTCTTTGGAATTGGGATGTAAGCTGACCTTTTCCAGTCTTGTGGCCACTGCTGAGTGTTCCAAATGTGTTGGCATATTGAGTGCAGCACTTTAACAGCATCATCTTTTAGGATCTTAAATAGCTCAGCTGGAATACTGTCATCTCCACTAGCTTTGTTGTTAGTAATGCTTCCTAATGCCCACTTGACTTCACTCTCTAGGATGTCCGGCTCAAGTTCAGTGACCGCACTATCATGGCTATCGGGGACATTCAGATCTTTCCTGTATAGTTCTTCTGTGTATTCTTTCCACCTCTTCTTAATCTCATCTGCTTCTGCTAGGTCCCTGCCTTCTCTGTCTTTATCATGCCTGTCTTTGCACAAAAGGTTCCCTTGAGCTCTCCAATTTTCTTGAAGAGATCTCTAGTCTTTCCCATTCTGTTGTTTTCCTCGATTTCTTTGCATTGTTCATTTAAGAAGGCCTTCTTGTCTCTCCTGGCTATTCTCTGGAACTCTGCATTCAGTTGGATAGATCTTCCCCTTTCTCCCTTGCTTTTCGCTTCCCTTCTTTCCTCAGCTACTTGTAAAGCCTCCTCAGACAGCCACTTTGCTTTCTTGCATTTCTTTTTCTTTGGGATGGATTGAGTTGCTGCCTCCTGAACAATGTTACGGACCTCTGTCCATAGTTCCTCAGGCACTCTGTCTATCAGGTCTAATCCCTTAAATGTATTCCTCACATCCACTGTATATTCATAAGGGATATTTAGGTCATACCTGAATGGTTTAGTGGTTTTCCCTACGTTCTTCAATTTAAGCCGAAATTTTGCAACAAGAAGCTCATGATCTGAGCCACAGTCAGCTCCAGGTCTTGTTTTTACTGACTGTATAGAGCTTCTCCATCTTTGGCTGCAAAGGACATAATCAATCTGATTTCGATATTGACCATCTGGTGATGTCCATGTGTAGAGTCGCCTCTTGTGCTGTTGGAAAAGAGTGTTTGCTATGATCAGCGTGGTATCCTGGCAAAACTCTATTGGCCTTTGTCCTGCTTCATTTTGTACACCAAGGCCATGCTTGCCTGTTATCCTGGTGATTTCTTGACTTCCTACTTTAGCATTCCAATCCCCTATGATGAAAAGGACATCTTTTTTGGTGTTAGTTCTACAAGGTGTTGTAGGTCTTCATAGAACCGATCAACCTCAGCTTCTTCGGCCTCAGTGGTTGGGCATAGACTTGAATCACTGTGATGTTGAATGGTTTGCCTTGGATTCGTACTGAGATCATTCTATCGTCTTTGAGTTTGTACCCCAGTACTCCTTTCCCCACCCTTTTATTGACTATGAGCGCTACTCCATTTCTTCTAAGGGATTCTTGCCCACAGTAGTAGATATGATGGTCACCTGAATTAAATTCACCCATGCCTGTCCATTTTAGTTCGCTGATTCCCAAGATATCGATGTTCAATCTTGCCATCTCACGTTTGACCACCTCCAGCTTACCTTGATTCATTGATCTTACATTCCAGGTTCCTAAACAATATTGTTCTTTACAGCATCGGATTTTCTTTTCACCACCAGACACATCCACAGCTGAGTGTCCCTTCGGCTTTGGCCCAGCCACTTCACTCTTTCTGGCGCTACTTGGAAATTCCCTCTGCTGTTCCGCAGTAGTATATTGGACACCTTCCGACCTGTGGGGCTCATCTTCCAGCGTCATCTCTTTTAGCCTTGTGATACGTTCTTGGCAGGAATACTGGAGTGGGTTGCCATTTCCTTCTCCAGTGGACCACCTTTTGTCAGAACTCTCCGCCATGACCTGTCCGTCTTGGGTGGCCGTGCACGGGATAGCTTATGGCTTCACTGAGTTATGCAGGCCCCTTCACCACAACAAGGCAGTGATCCTTGAAGGAGTACAGTAACATTACCGTACTGTTATTGATTTGTGAGATTTGTGTCCACTTATTCTCTTGTGCAGGATTTGCCCTGTGCAGAAGGCAGTGGTGGCAGGGGGGCATCATATGTCGCCTTAGGAGGCAACAGGTGAAGGAACCCCTGATGTTGTGCTTGCCCAGTATCTGAGGGGCCCTCCTGTTGGTCCGCTCAAGCAACACTCTCACAGGGGCCAATAACAGTACGGTAATCCTACCGTACTGTACTGTTATTGGCCCCTGTGAGAGTGTTGCTTGAGCGGACCAACAGGAGGGCCCCTCAGATACTGGGCAAGCACAACATCAGGGGTTCCTTCACCTGTTGCCTCCTAAGGCGACATATGATGCCCCCCTGCCACCACTGCCTTCTGCACAGGGCAAATCCTGCACAAGAGAATAAGTGGACACAATTCTCGCATCAGAAAAGGCAATACTCAGAAATCAGGAGGAGAACATGTCAGTCTCCTTGGATGTTCTGCTGCTGACCGGAAAGTGGCCATTCTGAAACAGAGGAATTTCAGAGAGACTCCCGTGTGAAACAGCTGAATCGGAATTAATCGATATGTTTTGTTGTATTTGTTTCAGTCTGAATAAAGACAGTGGTTTTCTTTCCAAATATAGATGTTAATTTCTGAACAATGCTAAAATGATTGTGTTATCACCAATTACTGCTGTTGTGCGCTGTGGTTATTTTGCATATATCTAAGATCTAATTGGATGGTCACAGACTCTACTGATTTGCATTTCACAGCCATTCAGCCCCTTTGTTTACAATTCTCCCTCTCTCCCCACACACACCCATCCCTGGCACCTGAGGATAACACTTCAAGCATGTGATGAGGAGGAGGATTCTGGTTATTTAGGGATTATTACGTTACAATAAATCTGTTCACCTTTAAGGTGCCATAAGACTTTTTGTTGTTTTTGCTAAATAAACATGTTAGATCACTGCAATGTGTTACATATGGAGGCTGCCTTTGAAAATGGTCCGGAAACATCAGCTAAAACAGGGCTGCTAGCGCTTAATGGGGACTGGGCAGTATGATCACCTGATCATTTGCCATCTCTGCTGACCAGCCACTTTCCAAGCCCAATTCAGATTGCTGGTTTTAAACTTTAAACCCCTAAAGGGCTTGGGATCAGGTTACCTGAAGAAGCATCTCCTCCCATATTTACCCAGACCCTAAGGCCATTATCCAAGGCCCTTCTCCAAGTGAGGGGAGACAGGTGGCTACAAGAAAGAGGGTATCTTCAGTGTTGGCACCTCCTCTGTGGGATGCCCTCCCCAGAAAGGCTCGCCTGGTGCTACATTGTGTTCTTTTCAGTACCAGGTGAAGACCTTTTTATTTTCCAAGACATTTTAGGACCCTTTTTTAGTGGCTTTAGAGCTTCACAATGTTTGATCCTGCTGCTGGTTTTATATTGTTATTTTTATCTGACTTGTTTTAGTTTGTTTTTATCCAACTTGCTTTATTGCTTCTTTGTGTAGTATTTCCAATGTTAGTCAGTTCCAGCAAAAACAACAAAGCCTTGTGTCACTTTAAAGACCAACACATTTATCATGGTATAATTTTTTGCAGATAGTATATGACGTTTTTGATTTGTACAGTGTCCAGAGAACTTTGGTTACTGGGCATCTTTAAAATGTAATAAATAAACATCGGCAGAAGAGAGTGATTTTTTTCTGTCAGTGATCAACAAAATATTTCCAGTTTTGAAAGAATCTGTCCAGACATTCTCTCCCCTTTCTATTTGTAATATAATCAGTCAGCGTTGATACAACGGCATATTCATATACTCTACAATGGTTGGGATAAAGATTGTTTTTCAGGATCTCTGCATAAACATATCCTGGCCACAGTAATCATATATGAGATAATTTCCTGTTGGTTTGCAAGTTCTTAGTGTAGTTTGGTAGAAATAACAGAGGGTCTAAATATAGCCTCATAGGAATTATACATTGTATTGCAACTTGGTTTGCTCCAGTATAGTTTTGATGGACTGGCACACACTCTTTGACACAAAGCACCATCCTGGGCAAGCGTCGCAGAAATGAACCAGAGGTGCATACTCATGGCTCCCGTTCACTTCAGTGGGGCAATGTGACTGGGAGGCCAAGGCATCTCTGCCTGTCATCCACTTCATTATGCCTAATAGGGCCCCAAATCTGCTGCCTGAGGCAGCTGTCCCATGCCAGAACCACTTCCAGACAAAATGGACCACCTAGGACAATCCCTTGTCCCCAAGCCAGGCATCTTCTTAACATAATGTGGTGCCTGCCCAAACATTTTGTGATGCCACACAGGCTCCCTCGCCAGCTGGCTGCAGGCTGCAACAGCTGCCGGCTAAGCCTGAAGCATCAAGGCTGGAGCTTCTCAGGGTCTCTCTAGGAAGGAGCGGAACCCGAAGATGAAGGGTCCATATCAAGGGCACATATTGTCGTAAGCAGGGCTTGAGAGCCTTGGTTATGTGGTCCACCACCACCACCCCGCCTGTCCACCTGGCTCTGCCAGGGGTGCCCGGCAGAACTAGGATCTCCTCCATTGACAGGGTCCCATCGCTCTGCTCTTTGTCTCCCAGGCTCCAAGGGACATAGGAAACTGCTGCCATGTCATGAGTGAGGCCACTGATCCACCCAGCCCGGAGTTGTCTCCTCTCCCTGGCAGTGGATCCCCAGGGTCTCAGATCATGTTTCCTTTAACTGAAGATGCCAAAGGTTGAACACAGTCCTTCTGCATGCAAAGTATGTGCTCTACTACAGAGCCTCCCCCAGGATTTCAGGGGCTGAGCCTGGAAGACTTGGCACCTCTTAATTGCTGAGCCGATGCTAGGCCACATGGGACGGGAAAATGCCTCCTTAGGCTTCCCCCAGTTCATTTCTCAAGGGGCTTTACATTCATTCATTCATTCATTCATTCATTCATTCATTCATTTAAGCAATCTGTTTCTTAGACACCATCCAAGGCAGCTTACAGCATAGAAACAATACAATTCAACATCACAAACATATTCATAAAATCACTTTAAATATAAACCAGAATTTTCAGTAAACAAGTTCCAATAAAAAGCAATTTCAAAATATCCATTAGAAGCAAATGCCATAAAAACTGTCAGTTAAAAGCTGGGGAGAGCAAGTGAGGTTTAAAACAAACAAACAAACCTTAAAAGCCACCACAGATGGGGCCAGCTGTATCTCTCTTGGGAGGGAATTCCATAGAGTAGGGGCCACCATGGAGAAGGCCCTATCTTTAGGACCTGCCAACTTTGCTGATCTTAGTGGTGGACAAACACGTTGGGCCTCCAAATATTATCTTATGTGGGCAGATTATCTTAAAATACAGGCAAGTCCATACAGGTATAGAACCTGGACCCAAAGCACCTTGGGCAAGGTGCCTGAGCGGGTAGTTGCAGGACAGCTCCAGGCACTCTTGAATGGAATGGATTATCTAGATCCATTTCAATTGGGCTTCAGACCTGGTTTTGGAACAAAAACTGCCTTGGTCGCTCTGTGGGATGACCTCTGCTGGGAGAGGGACAGTGGGAGTGCGACCCTGTTGATTCTCCTGGACCTCTCAGCAGCTTTCAATACCATTGACCATGGTACCCTTCTGGATAAATTGTCTGGGTTGGGAATGGAGACACTGCACTGCAGTGGTTCTGCTCCTACTTGGATGGCCGATTCCAGAAGGTGGTGCTGGGGGATTAGTGCTCTGTGCCATGGCAATTATGCCATGGGGTTCCAGAGAACTCTGTTTTATCCCCCATGCTGTTTAACATCTACATGAAACTGCTGGGGGAGGTTATCTGGAGGTGAGGGCTGAGGTGCCATCAATATGCGGATGACACCCAGCTCTGCCTCTCTTTCTCATCAAACCCAGGTGAGGCAGTAGCTGTTCTGAATCAGTGCCTGGGCACAGTAATGGACTGGATGAGGGCCAATAAACTGAAACTCAATCCAGACAAGACGGAGGTACTGTTAGTGGGTGGTTCGTCTGCCTGGCTAGGTGATATTGAACCTGTTCTGGAGGGGGTTGCACTCCCCCTAAAGGATCAGGTTCGTAGTCTGCGGGTGCTCTTGGACCCAGAACTGTCACTTGGGGCACAGGTGAACTCAGTGGCACGGAGCACTTTTTATCAGCTTAGGTTGGTATACCAACTACACCCTTATCTGGACAGACATAGCCTAGCTACAGTCATCCATGCTCTGATAACTTCTCATCTGGATTACTGCAATGCGTTATACATGGGGTTGCCTTTGAAAACGGTCTGGAAACTTCAGTTGGTCCAAAATAGGGCAGCAAGATTGTTAACACGGACTGGCCAACAAGCTTATATTTGTTGTTTATTCGGTTAGTCGCTTCCGACTCTTCGTGACTTCATGGACCTGAAAGAACTGGGCATGTTTAGCCTTGAGAAGAGAAGACTGAGGGGAGATATGATAGCGCTCTTCAAGTACTTGAAAGGTTGTCACAGAGAAGAAGGCCAGGATCTCTTCTTGATTATCCCAGAGTGCAGGACACGGAATAATGGGCTCAAGTTACAGGAAGCCAGATTCCGACTGAACATCAGGAAAAACTTCCTGAGTGTCAGAGCAATACGGCAATGGAACCAATTACCTGGGGAGGTGGTGGGCTCTCCCACACTGGAGGCCTTCAAGACGAGGCTGGACAGCCATTTGTCAGGGATGCTCTGACTTGGATTCCTGCATTGAGCAGGGGGTTGGACTCGATGGCCTTGTAGGCCCCTTCCAACCCTACTATACTATTCTATGATTCTATGACCAGCCCACGCCAGAGCTTCCTGTCGGCCGTTACCACCTCCAGCTCCCCCAAGGTCGAGTCTGTCACCTCCAGAATATCATCCATCCAGCTTGCCCTTGGTCGGCCCCCCTTCCTTTTGCCTTCCACTTTCCCTAGCATCAGCATCTTCTCCAGGGTTTCCTGTCTTCTCATTATGTGGCCAAAGTACTTCAGTTTTGCCTTTAAGATCATTCCCTCAAGTGAGCAGTCTGGCTTTATTTCCTGGAGGATGGACTGGTTTGATCTCCTTGCAGTCCAAGGCACTCTCAGAATTTTCCTCCAGCACCACAGTTCAAAAGCATCTATCTTCCTACGCTCAGCCTCCCTTATGGTCCAGCTCTCGCAGCCATAGGTTACTACGGGGAATACCATTGCTTTAACTGTGCGGACCTTTGTTGTCAGTGTGATGTCTCTGCTCTTAACTATTTTATCAAGATTTGTCATTGCTGTCCTCCCAAGAAGTAAACGTCTTCTGGTTTCCTGGCTGCAGTCAGTGTCTGCAGTAATCTTTGCGCCTAGAAAGACAAAGTCTGTCACTGCCTCCACGTTTTTCCCCTCTGTTTGCCAGTTATCAGTCAAGCTGGTTGCCATAACCTTGGTTTTTTTGAGGTTTAACTGCAACCCAGCTTTTGCACTTTCTTCTTTCACCTTCGTCATGAGGTTCCTTAGCTCCTCCTCGCTTTCAGCCATCAAAGTGGCATCACCTGCATATCTGAGATTGTTAATGTTTCTTCCAGTGATTTTAACTCCAGCCTTGGCTTCATCAAGCCCAGCACGTTGCATGATGTGTTCTGCGTGCAGGTTGAATAGGTAGGGTGAAAGTATCCAACCCTGCCATACTCCTTTCCCAGTCTTAAACCTGTCCGTTGTTCCGTGGTTTGTTCTTACTGTTACTACTTGGTCGTTATATGGATTCCTCAGGAGGCAGACAAGATGACTTGGTAACCCCATCCCATCAAGAACTTGCCACAATTTGTGATGATCCACACAGTCAAAGGCTTTAGAATAGTCAATAAAACAGAAACAGATGTTTTTCTGAAACTCCCTGGCTTTCTCCATTATCCAGCAGATATTGGCAATTTGGTCTCTAGTTCCTCTGCCTTTTCTAAACCCAGCTTGTACATCTGGCAATTCTTGTTCCATGAATTGCTGGAGTCTCCCTTGCAAGATCTTGAGCATTACCTTACTGGCATGTGAAATAAGTGCCACTGTTCGATAGTTGGAACATTCTTTGGTGCTTCCCTTTTTTGGTATGGGGATATAAGTTGATTTTTTCCAATCTGGTGGCCATTCTTGTGTTTTCCAAATTTGCTGGCATATGGCATGCATCACCTTGACAGCATCATCTTGGAAGATTTTAAACAGTTCAGCTGGGATACCGTCAACTCCTGCTGCCTTGTTGTTAGCAATGCTTCTTAAGGCCCATTCCACCTCACTCTTCAGGATGTCTGGCTCTAGCTCACTGACCACACCGTCAAATCCATCCCCGATATTGTTATCCTTCCTATACAGATCTTCCATACATTCTTGCCACCTTTTCTTGATCTTTTCTGCTTCTGTTAGCTCCTTGCCATCTTTGTTTTTGATCATACCCATTTTTGCCTGGAATTTACCTCTGATGTTTCCGATTTTCTGGAAGAGGTCTCTTGTCCTTCCTATTCTATTATCTTCTTCTGCTTCCGCACATTGCTTGTTTAAAAATAATTCCTTATCTCTTCTGGCTAACCTCTGGAATTTTGCATTTAATGGGGCATATCTCCCCCTTTCACTGTTGCCTTTTGCTTTCCTTCTTTCTTGGGCTTCTTCCAGCGTCTCAGCAGACAGCCATCTTGCCTTCTTGGTTTTCTTTACCTTTGGGACGTTTTTTGTTGCCGCCTCCTGAACAATGTTGCAAACTTCTGTCCATAGTTCTTCCGGGACCCTATCTACTAAATCTAGTCCCTCAAATCTATTCTTCACCTCCACTGCATATTTCATTAGGAATATTAGTGAGCTCATATCTAACTGATCCATGGGTCTTCCCTATTCTCTTTAGTCTGATTCTAAATTGTGCAATAAGAAGTTCGTGATTGTTAAATAAGATTGTCCAATAAGAAGTTGCAATAAGAATAAACTGTGCAATAAGAAGTTGCTTCCCTTAGAAGTTTTGCTTCTAAGGGAAGCAAAAGCCGAGTGTAGTCAAACACGTACCCTGGATTTTAGGAAAGCTGATTTTCATAAACTCAGAACAATGATCAGTAAGGTCCCATGGCAAGCGATGCTAGCGAGAAAAGGAGTCCAAGATGGGTGGGAGCTTTTAAAAAAGGAAATTCTCAAGGCACAATCACAAACAATTCCAACAAGAAGAAAAGGTGGAAGACAACAGAAGAAGCCAATGTGGCTTCACAAAAAGCTTAGGGATGACCTGAAAACAAAAAAGGACACATATAGGAAGTGGAAAAAAGGCCAAGTGACAAAGGAAGAGTACAGGCAGGTAGCACAGAATTGCAGGGATGGCGTCAGGAAGGCTAAAGCTGGGAACGAGCTGAGGTTAGCGAGGGAGGCTAAAAACAACAAAAAGGCTTTCTTCAGCTATGTGCATAGTAAAAGGCAGAGGAAAGAAATGGTTGTTCAGCTATTAAATAAGGATGGCAAAACGATAACAGATGACAAAGAAAAGGCAGAGATGCTCAATTCCTACTTTGGCTCAGTCTTCTCCCAAAAGAGGGTCTATGACCCCCTGGCAAAGGTGAAGTACAGGCTGAAGGGGCAGGATTGCAGCTTGAGATTGAGAGGCATATGGTCAAGGAACACCTAATTCCTTTGAATGAGTTCAAATCTCCAGGGCCAGATGAACTGCATCCTAGAGTAATAAAGGAACTGGCAGAAGAACTCTCAGAACCACTGTCTATTCTCTTTGAGAAATCATGGAGGAGGGGGGAAGTGCCAGATGACTGGAGGAGGGCTAATGTTGTCCCCATCTTCAAAAAGGGTAAAAAGGAGGAACCTGGGAACTACAGACCAGTCAGTCCGACATCAATCCCTGGGAAAATTCTGGAGCAGATGATAAAGCAATCCATCTGGAAGCACCTTGAAAACAATGCTGTGATTACTCAAAACCAACATGGATTTGTCAAAAACAAGTCCTGCCAGACGATTCTGATCTCATTTTTTGATCAAGTAACCTCCCTTGTAGACTGTGGGAATGCTGTAGACATCATATACCTCGACTTCAGCTAAGCTTTCGACAAAGTGCCCCATGATATCCTGATGAGCAAACTAGCTCAAAGTGGGCTAGATGAAACGACGATCCGGTGGATCCACAGTTGGCTACAGAATCGGACTCAAAGAGTGCTTCTCAATGGGACCTTCTCAAACTGGGGAGAGGGAACAAGTGGGGTACCGCAGGGCTCAGTCCTGGGCCCGGTGCTCTTCAACATTTGTATTAATGACTTGGAGGAGGAGGTGCAGGGAATGCTGATCAGATTTGCAGATGACACAAAATTGGGCGGGATAGCTAATACTTTGGAAGACAGAAACAAAATTGAAAGTGATCTGGATAGACGGGAGCACTGGGCAGAAAACAACAGAATGACATTTAATAGGGAGAAATGCCAAGTTCTGCACCTAGGAAAAAGAAACCAAATGCACAGTTACAAGATGGGGGATACATGGCTCAACAACACTACAAGCAAGAAAGATCCTGGAATTGTTGTCGATCACAAGCTGAATATGAGCCAACAATGTGATGTGGCTGCAAAAAAGGCAAATGCTCTTTTGGGCTGCATTAATAGAAGCATAGCTTCCAAATCCCGGGAAGTACTAGTTCCCCTCTACTCAGCACTGGGTAGGCCTCATCTGGAGTACTGTGTCCAGTTCTGGGCACCACACTTTCAGAAGGATGCAGACAAACTGGAGAGGGTTCAGAGGAGGGCAACAGAGATGATCAGGGGACTGGAAACAAAGCCCTATGATGAGAGACTGAAAGAACTGGGCATGTTTAGCCTTGAGAAGAGAAGACTGAGGGGAGATAGGATGGCGCTCTTCAAGTCCTTGAAAGGTTGTCTCAGAGAGGAAGGCCAGGATCTCTTCTTGATCATCCCAGAGTGCAGGACATGGAATCATGGGCTCAAGTGACAGGAAGCCAGATTCCGGCTGAACATCAGGAGAAACGTCCTGACTGTAAGAGCAATACAACAATGGAACCAGTGACCTAGGGAGGTGGTGGGCTCTCCCACACTGGAGGCCTTCAAGACGAGGCTGGACAGCCATCTGTCAGGGATGCTCTGACTTGGATTCCTGCATTGAGCAGGGGGCTGGACTCGATGGCCTTGTAGGCCCCTTCCAACCCTACTATTCTATGATTCTATTCTATGATCTTCCGACTTGGGAGTCACATCCTCCGATGGTATACCGACATATCTCTGGTTGTACTGATCCATTTAGTTTTCATGGCAAGAATACTGGGGTGGGTTGCCGTTTCCTTCCCCAGGGATCGTATTTAGTCTGACCTCTCTGCCATGACCTTCCCATCTTGGGTCAGGGTGTCCCTTCATGGTTTAGCTCATGAGGTCACTGAGGTGCTCAAGCTCCAGCACCACGACAAGGTAACAATCTCCTTTGCTGGAGAAGCTCATGTTACGCCGGTTCTTTTCCAGCTGCACTGGCTGCCAGTCCATTTCCGGGCCCGATTCAAAGTGCTGGTGTTAACATTCAAAGCCCTTAACGGCTTGGGGCCAGGTTACCTGAAGGATCGCCTCCTCCCATATGTGCCTGCCTGGACCCTAAGATCATCCTCAGGGGTCCTTCTTCAGGAGCCCCTGCCAAAGGAAGTGAGGCAGGTGGCTACCAGGAAGAGGGCCTTTTCTGCTGTAGCACCCTGGCTATGGAATGAGCTCCCTAGAGAGGTTCACCTGGCACTTAAGTTGTATTTCTTCCGGCGCCAGGTGAAGACCTTTTTATTCTCCCAGGCATTTTAGCTTTCTAGTCATTTAGCTTTGCTGCATTAAATCTGTGTTTTAAATCTCTGCATTGCTGCTAGGTTTTATTCTGGTTTTATTCTGGTTGTGTTGTTATATTGTGGTTTTAATGCTGTTATATTTTATATTGTTTTACTGTGCATTTTTTGGGGTTGATTTTTGTGAATTGCCCAGAGAGCTTCAGCTATTGGGCGGTATGGAAATTAAATGAAATAAAAATAATAATAAAAAAAAAGTGTTTAGGACTTTGGAGGTCAACAGCACTTTGAACTGAGCCAAGGAACAGTGGCAATCAGTGCATCAGTACAGGACAGGTGGAAGAAGATCTGACCGTCTAGCCCCAATGAGGACTTGAGCAGCCATGTTCTGTGTGGTAAAAGTCCAAACCTGGACTTGGAGGTCCGTGCCCACCTGCCCTCGAATTAATCTCTGGTCACGCAGGTAAGATCCAACTCAAGTTTATTTGTGTACAACGAAGGCAGCTCTGTCAACCCAGAGGCAGCGCAGATCAACACTCACCAGTTACATTTATAATCATAGTGTGGCTAAATAAGTGACATCACCCAGGCCTAGCGCGCATGTCTGCTCATTATCAACTGAATTTTTACTGAACCACCATCCTCAGCTTCTACCCTGAGAGTCCTGCAACTTTCTTAGGATTTATGACCCAATTATTTTGGAAGCACGATGATTGGGGTGTGGGGTGAGTTGCTGTGCCAACAAGATAACTTATCTCTACTGTCCTAGCAGTTTCTCCTTCAATATGGAAGAAACAAAGACAACAGTTTTAGGCCTTTGAGGAATCTGCCACATACGCACGAAGCCGAGACAACATGGCTTTGCCTTAGTTATTTTCCACATCTGTAGCAGCTGGTGTTTGTGAGTCCTCTCAAAGGCAGCCCCCACGGCACCGCACCCCATGATTGCTTTCTCTCAGTTCCATCTGGGGTAGGTAAGGCTTAATCTGAGGGTTCATGGGAGGCATGTCATGGGAACCCCATGATTAGAATACAATGTCTTTTCCCTCTCAAAAAGTGGGGGGGGGATTGGGGGAGGGGGAGAAATTTGAACAAGGGCTATGATGTAGAGGAAGGAGAAACCTAATCCATTCACCTCCACAATTTATAGCAGATTGTGGCCGGGGGGGGGGGTAATTTAAATAATATAAAGTGCTGGTTCTTACCTTTAAACTAAAGCCTTGCATGATCTAGATCCAAGGTAACTTAGGGGCCACCTTCTCCCCTATGTCCCACTTCGCCACCTAAGGTCCTCGGAGGGCACTCTGCTGCGGCTGGCTAACGTGAGACTGGCAGCCACACGCAAGAGGACCTTTCCCTTTGCCGCCCCTCGGTTGTGGAACGGCCTGCTGCTTGAAATGCACCTGCTGACCTCGCTGAAGGTTTTTAAGCAGGCGTTAAAGACGCTGTTATTACAGCGGGCCTTCCCTTTTGAGAACTCTTGTTCCTTTTGCCGACTTTTGTATACTGTTTTTAAGCTGTGTTGTCTTAAGCTGTGTCGTTTTAAAGTTGGATTTTAATTCATTTTTTGTTAAATTGTTTTTAGTTCAGTTGTTTTCAGTTATATGTTGTTTGTATATATTGTCCATATGCTTTTATGTAACTGGCTTTTAAACTTTGTATGTTGTATTTTAATGTTTTAACTTCTGTAAACCGCCCAGAGGGCTTCGCCTATGGGGCAGGATAGAAATGTAATCAATACATAATAAATTAAATAATAAAGTAGGGAAGAGCCCCGGGGCAGACTGTGTGTGTTTATGCAGGGATAGCCTGGCCATTGGCAACATCCCGTATAGGTAATGCACTTTATGTGGGGCCGCCCTTGCGCTTGGTCTGGAAACTGCAGCTGGTGCGGAATGTGGTAGGCAGGATGCTGAGTGGGGCGCCTTGCCGAGTACATCTTACATGGTGTTGTAGCAAAAGCACAGGCTACCTATCAGCTCCCAAGCCAAGCGCAAGATCTTCCTGTTGGCATAGAAAGCCCTGCATAGCTTGGGACCAGGTTACCTGGAGGATTGCCTTTGCCGATGTAGACCTGTGCAATCGCTACGATCATCAGAGGAGGCCTTGCTGGTTGTTCTGTGACCTGCAGATTGCCATCTCGCAGCAACCCAGAAGCGGGCCTCCTCGGTGGTGGTCCCCCCCCCCCCCCGGTATTCGGGAGGTGCCAACTACAGCATGCTCTAAGTGCCCATTAAAGACCCATCTCGTTACCCAGGCCTTCCCTGATTGGTTGTGCTGCGCCATTAGTCTGCTTATTAATAATTGCGCTTTAAGCTTTGGTTTTAAATATTTTAAATATTTGAAATATTTGAACTGATGGGTTTTTGTATTTGTAATGTATTTCAATGTCTTTCTGTAAACTACTTAAAGATATCCTTTGCTATAGTAAGCATTATATACATGGATTAAACAAATGAATAAAATGGTTAACCCCCTCCTCCCCTCCACATTGCCTCAAATCCGCCACCCCATCTTTAGAAGTTAACCACTGACCTTGATTCAAATTGAACCCAGTATAAGGTAGTATACATAATTGGCCTCATTATCCTCCTTGGAGTAGGATGGGAAAAGCAGCCTCCCCAAGCAAACCACGTTCCCCATCAGGTGTTCCAGCCAGTAGCAGGTCAGACCTCAGCCAAAAACATGACACAACCACTCTGGGAGATGTCCCAGTGCGGCAAGCAGAGGCTCTGTGGGACAACAGTAAGGGACACGCCCTATGCTGGGTCCTGCACAGA
Organism: Heloderma suspectum; assembly: GCF_057233095.1. Lineage (NCBI taxonomy): Eukaryota > Metazoa > Chordata > Lepidosauria > Squamata > Helodermatidae > Heloderma > Heloderma suspectum. Next base: position 2,429,478 of record NC_139459.1, on the reverse strand, counting down.
TCAGAAGCGCAAAGAACCACAGGTGTAGCAATTAGCAGTTCTGCTGCCACAGTAATTGCTGATTTGATTGCTGCCTCCCTGATAATCAGTCATTCACTCACTGGTTCATTCAATCTTCCTTCCTGGACTCGCTCACACAAAAGGAGGCAGCCACAAACTGTGGTAACAGAATGGCCTCTGGATGTCTCACAAAAAGACACTATTCTCGTAAAGATTTAAAAAACCTGCACATCTCTAGCCTTTTTGCACCCACCCTCCTCATGATACTTTTCTGAATATACCAGTCTGAATTGGTGTAAAGTAGCTTCCTATGTTCCTACAGGTTTGCTTGCTCGTTTATGCAGCAGCTGCAGTGTCCATGGTGCTTGCAGAGTCACTTAGTCAAAAATAGGTCCCTGTCCTCCAGGAGCTTCCTAACATACCTCCCTCTCTGGAAATGGCTACTGCCTAAAAATTATGCAGAGAAGAACAGAGGGTGAGAAAAAGGACAGCGAGCCAGGGATACGGGCCAAGGCAGTCTTGCAGTTATTTAAAACCTGGATATGGCTGGGAATAAGGAGCGAGGGGAGACGCCAAAGGTGTTGAGGGGGCATTTGAGAGGAGAAAGAGGTGGCACTGTGTGCGTGTCCAAGGAGGGAGAGTCCACGCGTGGGGGTGGTGGGGAGGAGAGCAGAAAGGCGGTGCATGTCAAAGCTGACAGAAGACCAGGATGAAGCGTAGAAAGACGTGGCCTTTCCGAGCCCAGCAGAAACACAGTCTACCCAGGTCTTGGCTGCCTCCAAGAATGAGGGTGTGCTTGGATGTTACGCTTGCATTTTGGCAGGGGCCGGGTGAAGCAGAAGAAGGTGCCAAGCAGGCCCAGGGTTTTCTGTTCTGCTCCTTGGCAGGGCCCACGGGCATTTTACTCACAGGCAGAAAAATAACTTGGCAACAGAAAGGGTTCCAAAGATGGATTTCCCTGGACAGTCCAGCCACGGACTTGCCCTTGGTTAGCCAGGGGAGAGGAGGGGCTTTGTTGTGGAGTAGCTACAGAGAACATCTCCCTGCATGTCCTCATCACACAAGAAGGATCCTGAGTATGTGTCCTCTCTAATGTTGATGACAGTTGTTGCTGTTCAGTCGTTCAGCCGTGTCCGACTCTTCGTGACCCCACGGACCATAGCACGCCAGGCCTTCCTGTCCTGCGCTCTCTCCCGGAGCGTGCTCAAGTCCATATTCATTGCATCGGTGATGCTATCTAGCCATCTCATCCTCTGTCGTCCCCTTCTCCTTTTACCTTCAGTCTTTCCCAGCATCAGGGTCTTTTCCAGAGAGTTTTCTCTTCGCATTAGGTAGCCAAAATAGTTGAGCTTCAGCTTCAGTATCTGTCCTTCCAATGAGCACTCAGGATTGATTTCCTTTAGGATGGACTGATTGGACCTCCTTGCAGTCCAGGGGACTCGTAAGAGTCTTCTCCAGCACCACAGTTCGAGAGCATCAATTCTTCGGCGCTCAGCCTTCCTTATAGTCCAGCTCTCACAGCCATACGTTGCTACGGGGAAAACCATAGCTTTGATTAGATGGACCTTTGTCGGCAAGGTGATGCCTCTGCTTCTTACTATGCTGTCTAGGTTTGCCAAAGCTTTCCTCCCAAGGAGCAAGCATCTTTTAATTTCATGGCTACAGTCACTGTCTGCGGTGATCTTGGAGCCCAAGAAAATAACATCTGTCACTGCTTCCATTTCTTCCCCTTCCATATGCCAGGAAGTGATGGGGCCAGATGCCATGATCTTCGTTTTTTTAATGTTGAGTTTCAAACCAGCTTTTGCACTCTCCACTTTCACCCTCAACAAGAGGCTCTTGAGATCCTCTTCGCTTTCTGCCATTAGGGTGGTATCATCTGCGTATCTGAGGTTGTTGATAATTCTCCTGGCAATCTTAATTCCAACCTGTGATTCATCCAACCCGGCATTTCTCATGATGTACTCTGCATATAAGTTAAATAAGCAGGGCGACAATATGCAGCCTTGTCGTACTCCTTTCCCAATTTTGAACTACTCGGTTGTTCCATGTCTGGTTCTTACTGTTGCTTCTTGACCTTCATACAGGTTTCTCAGGAGACAGGTAAGGTGGTCTGGTACCCCCATCTCTTGAAGAATTTGCCAGAGTTTGTTGTGATCCACACAATCAAAGGCTTTAGCGTAGTCAATGAAGCAGAAATAGACATTTTTCTGGAATTCTCTTGCTTTCTCCATGATCCAGCGAACATGGGCAATTTGATCTCCAGTTCCTCTGCCTCTTCGAAACCCAGCTTGTACTTCCGGTAGTTCTTGGTTCGCATACTGCTGAAGCCTAGCTTGTAGGATTTTGAGCATCACCTTGCTGGCATGTGAAATGAGCGCAATTGTGCGGTAGTTTGAACACTCTTTGGCGTTGCCCTTCTTTGGGATTGGAATGTAAACTGACCTGTTCCAGTCTTGTGGCCACTGTTGAGTGTTCCAAATGTGTTGGCATATTGAGTGCAGCACTTTAACAGCATCATCTTTTAGGATTTTAAATAGCTCAGCTGGAATACTGTCATCTCCGCTAGCTTTGTTGTTAGTAATGCTTCACTTGATATCTCCGATTTTCTTGAAGAGATCTCTAGTCTTTCCCATTCTGTTGTTTTCTTCGATTTCTTCGCATTGTTCATTTAAAAAGGCCTTCTTGTCTCTCCTTGCTATTCTCTGGAACTCTGCATTCAGTTGGATATATCTTCCCCTTTCTCCCTTGCTTTTCGCTTCCCTTCTTTCCTCAGCTACTTGTAAAGCCTCCTCAGACAGCCACTTTGCTTTCTTGCATTTCTTTTTCTTTGGGATGGATTGAGTTGCTGCCTCCTGAACAATGTTACAGACCTCCGTCCATAGTTCCTCAGGCACTCTGTCTATCAGGTCTAAATCCCTCAAATCTATTCCTCACCTCCACTGTATATTCATAAGGGATATAAATGAATGCAAAGTGATTTCAGAGCTCTGGTGACATTCAAGTGTCTCAACATTTGTTAATCACTCTGGAACCAGCTCCAATATATGACTGAGAAGGCGATGCTTGAATGTTGTGTCTAGAGAGAAGCTTGCAGTTCCAGCGATGTTTCTCCCCCTTCTTTCCCCCATGTGACGATGCCACACAGAATTCCTACTTGATTAGTATTGTCCCCACTCTGTTAACAGTTTAAAGCTCACAGCAAGCGGTTGAGAATTTGTACTAGAAATTTACTCAATGTCTAGTTTAGGGGCATTTTCATACACAACACCTTTCCTCAGTCACTGTCATGGCATTTGTGAGCATGTGTGAATGCTGTTAACATGGGGCAGAAAGTGGAAGCAAACCCTTTAGAAATTGAATCTACATGTTAACCTATGTAGAGTTTGTCTTTGCATTACAGATGCCTGCAGAAACAGCACCTGTCACCTTTGGTGCCGTGCGTGAAAATGGTCTAAGGATTGTTTGTTTATTTATTATGTTTATTTACAGTATTTATAGACTTGTTGTTGTTGATGTTCAGTCGTTCAGTCATGTCCGACTCTTCGTGACCCCATGGATCATAGCACGCCAGGCCTTCCTGTCCTGCACTCTCTCCCGGAGCGTGCTCAAGTCCATATTCATTGCATCAGTGATGCTATCTAGCCATCTCACCCTCTGCCGTCCCCTTCTCCTTTTGCCTTCAGTCTTTCCCAGCATCAGGGTCTTTTCCAGTGACTTTTCTCTTCGCATTAGGTGGCCATTGTTCAGGAGTTGCTGCCTCCTGAACAATGTTACGGACCTCCGTCCATAGTTCCTCAGGCACTCTGTCTATCAGGTCTAATCCCTGAAATCTATTCCTCACCTTCACTGTATATTCATAAGGGATATGATTTCGGTTATACCAGCATGGTTTAGTGGTTTGCCCTATGTTCTTCAATTTAAGCCGAAATTTTGCAACAAGAAGCTCATGATCAGCTCCAGGTCTTGTTTTTACTGACTGTATGGAGCTTCTCCATCTTTGGCTGCAAAGGACATAATCTGATTTCGATATTGACCATCTGGTGATGTCCATGTGTAGAGTCGCCTCTTGTGCTGTTGGAAAAGAGTGTTTGCTATGATCAGCGTGTTCTGGCAAAACTCAATTAGCCTTTGTCCTGCTTCATTTTGTACACCAAGGCCATGCTTGCCTGTTATCCCAGTTATTTCTTGACTTCCTACTTTAGCATTCCAATCCCCTATGATGAAGAGGGCATCTTTTTTTGGTGTTAGTTCTACAAGGTGTTGTAGGTCTTCATAGAACCGATCAACCTCAGCTTCTTCGGCATCAGTGGTTGGGGCATAGACTTGAATCACTGTGATGTTGAATGGTTTGCCTTGGATTCGTACTGAGATCATTCTATCGTTTTTGAGATTGTCCCCAGTACTGCTTTTCCCACCCTTTTGTTGACTATGAGTGCTACTCCATTTCTTCTAACGGATTCTTGCCCACAGTAGTAGATATGATGGTCACCTGAATTAAATTCGCCCATGCTTGTCCATTTTAGTTTGCTGATTCCCAAGATGTCGATGTTCAATCTTGCCATCTCACGTTTGACCACCTGCAGCTTACCTTGATTCATTGATCTGACATTCCAGGTTCCTAAACAATATTGTTCTTTACAGCATCGGAGTTTCTTTTCACCTCCAGACACATCCACAGCTGAGTGTCCTTTCGGGTTTGGCCCAGCCGCTTCACTCTTTCTGGCGCTACTTGGAAATACCCTCTGCTCTTCCCCAGTAGCATATTGGACACCTTCCGACCTGCGGGGCTCATCTTCCAGCGTTATCTCTTTTAGCCTTGTGATACGTTCCATGGGTTTTCTTGGCAAGAATACTGGAGTGGGTTGCCATTTCCTTCTCCAGTGGACCACCTTTTGTCAGAACTCTCCACCATGACCTGTCCGTCTTGGGTGGCCATGCACGGGATAGCTTATGGCTTCACTGTTACGCAAGCCCCTTCACCACAACAAGACTACTCCGCATCTTAGATTTCGTAGCAGTGAACAACAAGATAAAAAATAAAACCCCATAATTAAAATAAAACCCCATAATTAAAATGATTTAAACAGTTTAAAATAACAGATTAGACTGACACATCTTCACTTCAGGGTTCCTAATCCAGGATTTAGCCTAATTCCAAACCGCTGAGACAGCACAGCACAAGCACTACTAAAGAATCTGCCATTCCTATGAACACAAGAACACAAAACCCTTGCTCAGTCAGACCAAATGGCCCCCTAGCCCAATATTCTTCGCCCAACAGTGGCTAGCCTTGGGAAGCTTAGGAATCTCTCAAGCAGGACATGAGAGCACAACTCTCCCCAGGTGTTGGTCTCTGTTGCCTGGTGCCCAGGGGTATATTGCTCCTGATCATGGAGGATCCATTTAGCTATCATGGCCAATAGCCATTAATGGACCTCTCCCCCAAGAATCTGGTTAACTCTTTTCCAAGCCAGCTAAAATCATGCCCATCATTATACCTTGTGGGTGGTGAATTCCATGTGCCAGCAGCCCTAAATCTCCCACCCTTCGGCTTCACTGGATGACCCCATTGGGTTCAAGTTCTCCCTCATAAGAGAGGGAGAACTTCTCCATAGCCAGTTTCTCCACGTGTATAATTTTACAAACCTCTGTTATTTCTCTCCTTAGTTTACCCCCCCCCCGCAAAACAAACCCCAAATCCTCACGATCTCTTTAGTTTTTCCTGTAGAGAGTGCAGTCCCTCATTCATTTTGGTTGCCGTTCTCTAGACTTTCTGAGAGTTATAATATCTTTTCTAAAATGGGGTGGCCAAAAAGGAGGCCTGCAACTCCTCACCATAACCATACATTTCTTGGGGTGTCCCATTGCAAATCCCCCCCCCCATTTCACTTCGCCGCTCTCTGCCAAGACCGCCGCATACGTGCACAGCACGGCGCATTCCTTCCTTCCCTCCTGCCGCCCCGTCCGGCATCTCCGCACCGCGCCCTCTCTGCTGCGGGTTCGGATGTTTCTGCTGTCCGTCGCGTCTTGCTGCGCTGTGCGGCGCTTCAGCCCCCGGGCAGCGCAGACGCGCGATCAGCCCATCGCCTCGCGCGGAGCAGGCGCTGCCCGCCGGACGCCGCCCAGGCCGCGAGGGCCCGCTGCGGGGCGAGGCGAGGCGAGGCGAGGCGGGGCGAGGGGCTGGCGCGCGGGCTCCGCCGCCGAAACAGCTCCCCGGCGCCCGCCCCGGCAGGCCGCCCTGGCCCTCCCGGCGCAGCCCCCGAGCGCCCACTTCTGCCCCGTAAACGGCCCTCCCCTCGCAGCCCCCCCGCCCGGCCGCCGCCCCCGCCCGGAGCCCCCGCGAGGCGCCGCCTGCTGCCGCCCGCCTCCGATCCCTTCTCGGCCCCCTTTCGGCGAAGCCTTTTGCCCGGCCGCAGGGGGGCCGAAGTGGGTGTGAGCCGAGTGTCCGTGAAACGGCGCTTGGAGGCTGCGGGGTCGTGGGCCGACGGCTGCTTTCCCTGTTCCTCCGTGAAGTCCCCTATGCTTGTCATAGCGGCAGTAGCGGCGGTATTGCCAAACAAACGCGCCGCCCGACCGACACTAGCTTCAGGGTCACCGGCGCCACACACGAGGGGTCCATTTCCCGCATACTACCCTGGGTGCTTCCAGACAAGGTTCTGACTGAGAATTCATAGAATCATAGAATAGTAGGGTTGGAGGGGGCCTACAAGGCCATCGAGCCCAACCCACTGCTCAGTGCAGGGATCCAAGTCAGAGCATCCCTGACAGGTGGCTGTCCAGCCTCGTCTTGAACGCCTCCAGTGTGGGAGAGCCCACCACCTCCCCAGGGAATTGGTTCCACTGCATTGCTCTAACAGTCAGGAAGTTTTTCCTGATGTTCAGCCGGAATCTGGCTTCCTGTCACTTGAGCCCATGATTCCGTGTCCTGCACTCTGGGAGGATCGAGAAGAGATCCTGGCCTTCCTCTCTGTGGCAACCTTTCAAGGACTTGAAGAGCGCTATCCTATCTCCCCTCAGACTTCTCAAGGCTAAACATGCCCAGTTCATAGAATCATAGAATAGTAGGGTTGGAAGGGGCCTACAAGGCCACTGAGTCCAACCCCCTGCTCAGTGCAGGAATCCAAGTCAGAGCATCCCTGACAGGTGGCTGTCCAGTCCTTTCAGTCTCTCTTCATAGGGCTTTGTTTCCAGTCCCCTGACCATCTTTGTTGCCCTCTTCTGAACCCTCTCCAGTTTGTCTGCATCCTTCTTAAAGTGTGGTACCCAGAAGTGGACACCATACTCCAGATGAGGCCTAACCAGGGCTGAGTAGAGGGGAACTAGGACTTCCCAGGATTTGGAAGCTATGCTTCTGTGAATGCAGCCCAAAAGAGCATTTGCCATTTTTGCAGCCACATCACATTGTTGGCTCATGTTCAGCTTGTGATCGACAACAATTCCAAGATCCTTCTCGCTTGTAGTGTTGTTCAGCCACGTCTCCCCAATCTTGTAACTGTGCATTTGGTTTCTTTTTCCTATGCGCAGAACTGGGCATTTATCCCTATTAAATGTCATTCTGTTGTTTTCTGCCCAGCACTCCAGTCTATCCAGATGACTTTGAATTTTGTTTCTGTCTTCCAAAGTATTAGCTTTCCCGCCCAATTTTGAGTCATCTGCAAATTTGATCAGCATTCCCTGCACCTCTTCCTCCAAGTCATTAATTAAAATGCTGAAGAGCACTGGGCCCAGGACTGAGCCCTGTGGTACCCCACTCTTTACCTCTCCCCAGTTTGAGAAGGTCCCATTGATAAGCACTCTCTGAGTCCAATTCTGTAGCCAACTGTGGATCCACCGGATCGTTGTTTCATCTAGCCCACTTTGAGCTCGTTTGCTCATCAGGATATCATGGGGCACTTTGTCGAAAGCTTTGCTGAAGTCAAGGTATGTGATGTCTACAGCATTCCCACGGTCTACAAGGGAGGTTAGTTGATCAAAAAATGAGATCAGATTTGTCTGGCAGGACTTGTTTTTGACAAAACCATGTTGGCTTCGAGTAATCACGGCATTGTTGTCAAGGTGCTTCCAGATGGATTGCTTTATCATCTGCTCCAGAACTTTCCCAGGGATTGATGTCAGACTGACTGGTCTGTAGTTCCCAGGTTCCTCCTTTTGACCCTTTTTGAAGAGAGGGACAACGTTAGCCCTCCTCCAGTCATCTGGCACTTCCCCCGTCCTCCATGATTTCTCAAAGAGAATAGACAGCGTTTCTGAGAGTTCTTCTGCCAGTTCCTTTATTACTCTAGGATGCAGTTCATCTGGCCCCATCGATTGCCCCACCTCAGTCAAGAAATGTCACAAGGGGTCGAGACAACAACTTCTTCCACTTGTAACTCTCCCGTATTTTCCCACCGCTTCTTCCAACTTTTTCTAACCAGAAAAAAATGCCTTAAGGGGGAGAAGATGGACTAGCTGCATAATGCCTTTTGGCTGGTAGTTCTAGGAACCTCCGTCTGGAAGCACAGGTTATCCTGTAAATGCTCCGAGCCACCCAGAGCCCTTTCTCCCCTCTTCAGTGTACAGCCTTGGCAAATTGCAGCCAGTGACCCTCAGCCCACCTCAAAATTATATTTTGCAGAACATCCTGTGCAACAGGGCCAGGGGGCTGCACACACCCAAGACCCCAGCATGCAAATTTTAGCCACTTAAAATCCTTCAGACTCACTCGTCCTCCTTCCTCTCTTCTTGTGTCTAGGCCCGGGGTGGGTGGGGGTTGAAGAGTCCTCACACTCTCCTCGGCCTTTGGGGCTCCTGTTCAGAGATGACTGCAGCTCCCCCAGATCTTTCCCTGTTGCTCTCTCTTTCTCAACTTCTCTGCATGCTTAAATATCTCTAGCCACCGCCTGGCCCGGGTGTCACATGGCCTCTGGATTCCCTTCCCAGTTGTTCTGTGGGGCCACCCCATTCCCCAGTGGCATGACCCAGGGCCCTGCCCATCATCCAGGGCTCACTCAGTTACATCTCTCTCCTGCAGGATGACACAGCAAGGAAGCCCGGCATGTGAGAGGGAAGCTTTCCCACCTACAGGATGTGAGCAAGTCCCATCAAGGAATTCTCCTGTTTTCCTGACATGGAATGTTGATGGGATGGGCTCCTCTTGGAGCCAGCCAGGTAAATATTTTCCATAGATCATCAGCTGGGATCCTGAGTCACTCTGACATGAAACATCACATCCTACTGTCTCTTCAAAATGGCTGCAGTACCCAGAGATGGATGGCCATGGCCAGTGTCCAAGGCAACCATTTGAAGGCTGCTGTGGTCCAGGTTGTGTACTGGACTGGGCTTCTCAGCAGCCCTCTCTCCTCACTCCCAGATTAATATCCATTGAGTGAGTCGAGTCTTGCATGCCCTCAGTAGGGAATAGCCCAGCAGGGTCCTGTGATACATTCCCACACGTGGGCGTGTGTGTGTCGCACACGGCCGGCCGGCCTCTTATTCGGAAACAAGGCCAGGTCTCCCGTCTTTAAGGGATGCATCCCAGCAGAGGCCCGTGGAATGCCCCCAGCGCCAAGGTGTTCTGTGGAAAGTAGCAACGGCTCTTGAAGTTCTCAAATTATTGCTTCACTTCCAAAGTGAGAGATGCTTTGGAGGAAGCTTCCCTGGACATCAGGTCTGCTGACCTGAACCCCATTCACAGTGATGGCAGGGTTCCTGGAAACAAAGACACCAGCCTCCATTGTCTCACACAGCGCAGCATTCTGGAACACAAAAGCGTCGTGATGTTTCCCACTCCAACCAACCTCCATGTCGATGAACCTCCCTGTGTGGTCAGTTGTTCCTTGAAGGAGGATGGAGTACAAATGCTTCCAGTTAATGAAGTCATCCCCATGTCTTACGGGTGAAATTATTGGCATGTAAGAGCCATCTACAGCCACAATGCAGCAAGGGAACCCCAACTTTCCAAACTTCTCCATGATCTGAAAGAGAGGAAGTGAATGAATGGTTGCTTTCTGATGCAAGGAGAGCAATTCCCCACATTTCCACTTGCGGCCCCCTAGCACCCCTTTTCCGATGAGCAAGTTCTGAAGAAATAATCCATGACAACCCCCACCCCAAAGTAACCACCCTGGTGGAAGCACAGAAACCCCGGGCTCAGTCTCACAACTTGCAGTGCAGTGCTACAGGAGACATACTTGTGCTACACTGCTGAGCTTCACCATCTTTCTCAGCAGGAGATGTTCCATGGCCAGGCATACCTCAACCACAGTATTTGCTGCAGGGGTTCTCCCTACACCAAACTGATGAGCAGCCTCCCTGCACACACAGATATTTGCAAAGTGCCATACACAGATTGCCACTCATTTCACCACTGGAATTGGCTCCCTCGTGGTGGTGATTCGCCTTTCCAGGGCAGAAAGAGAGCCTCTGCAGTTTCAAAGAGGGTCCCGTGTGACATCCTGAAGTTGGCGATCCACTGCTCATCATCCCAAATTTTGAGAAGAAAGTTCTCCCACCAGTCCTGACTAGTAGGGAAGTGCCACCAACACTGCTCCATTTGGGGTCTGGACATGTGGAATGTACCAGCCTGCTCCTTCCCATAGAGCCATAAGGCTTTCACAAGCGAGAAGGATCTTGGAATTGTTGTCGATCACAAGCTGAATATGAGCCAACAATGTGATGTGGCTGCAAAAAAGGCAAATGCTCTTTTGGGCTGCATTCATAGAAGCATAGCTTCCAAATCCCGGGAAGTACTAGTTCCCCTCTACTCAGCACTGGTTAGGCCTCATCTGGAGTACTGTGTCCAGTTCTGGGCACCACACTTGAAGAAGGATGCAGACAAACTGGAGAGGGTTCAGAGGAGGGCAACAAAGATGATCAGGGGACTGGAAACAAAGCCCTATGAAGAGAGACTGAAAGAACTGGGCATGTTTAGCCTTGAGAAGAGAAGACTGAGGGGAGATATGATAGCGCTCTTCAAGTACTTGAAAGGTTGTCACAGAGAAGAAGGCCAGGATCTCTTCTTGATCATCCCAGAGTGCAGGACACGGAAGAATGGGCTCAAGTGACACGAAGCCAGTTTCCGGCTGAACATCAGGAAAAACTTCCTGACTGTCAGAGCAATACGACCATGGAACCAATTCCCTCGGGAGGTGGTGGGCTCTCCCACCCTGGAGGCCTTCAAGACGAGGCTGGACAGCCATTTGTCAGGGATCCTGACTTGGATTGCTGCATTGAGCAGGGGGTTGGACTCGATGGCCTTGTAGGCCCCTTCCAACCCTACTATTCTATGATTCTATGATCCTAGGCAGCTCTTTTCCTGTGCTTTTTCCTCATCTCCCTTTGAAGCTTCTTCATCCTGGACTCCTGGTCCTGTAGGAGCATCAAAAGGGAGAGCATAGCCTGAATGTTGGAAGCCAACAGGCAAATTGCAGAGATGCACAGCTGTACTGACAGAGGATCCATGTTGGGATGGCTGCTGTGCATGTAACCAGGACCTCTTGCCACATCTGTGCAGAACCAAAAGTCACCTGGGGGGGGTGGCTCACCTGAGGTCCTCGGGTGCCACTGACTGGGCATGCTCATTTGGAAGGGAGGGTCAGAATCACCAGACAGTCCAATGACGTACTCCAATGGCCTTTATTCCCTCCCAAAATTAAGTACTGACTACCCATTCCAGAGCTCCAGTTAGACGTGAGGTCACCAAAGCATGGATGCGCTTTCACGAAATAACGTAACTGCAACATTTCCATCCATTGAAATAGTGCATTTACAAAGCCTCTCTCTTTCCCAAGCGGCAAGCAGGGGTTAAGCATGTTTAAGTCACACTCCCAATATACATTGAAAAGGCAAAGGCAATCCAGGGGCAAAGCAAACCAGAGAGCAACTACCCTGTATATTCGTGGTCATGTGACAGTGAAATTGCACTATTGCACATGGGGGAGAGTCGTCGCTATCTCGATATTGCGCTTTTTGTTAAAGGGGAGAAAAATTACATGAAAAGCAACGTGCCATGGTATCGCTGGGGTATTGCACATTGGATGCCTACTGGGGTGGGGGACACACCCAGCCCCACACTGGCCTGAGAAAGCAGAGGGGGTGGAATAAGGGGAAAGGTGGGAGGGCAAGACCAGGCTCGGTGAATGACAACATAGATCAGCATTGTTGAGACTCAGTCCAGAGCCACCCAAAACTTTGCATTGCAGTGCCATGTGGCCTGTCCAGAGCCCCAGACTGGGCAGGGGGTAGTCCACTTTTTCCTACGCAGTGTGTCCCCAAACAGAGTGGATATGAATCAGTTAAAAAGTGCAGGAAAGTGGAGAACAATCTAAACCCATTGCCGTGAATATCCCCTCCCCCGTAAGATGCATGTTGGGGGGCTGACTGTACTGAAGGCTGGATGTAACCCCCACACTTCGGGAAGGACAGTATCTGGCAGGGGGTGCAAGTGTCAGCATCCTGGCAACCTCCCTCTTCTTTCAAAATAAAAACAATCTTGGGGCTTTGTGGTTGTCAGCAGCTGAGCAGAGCATGGTGGCGGGCAGGAAGCTTAAACACTCTGTGTCTCTTGCTGGCCCTGTCCATGGGCACCATTTTTATTTGGGTCAGATGATTCTTTTCTTAGCATGGAATTTGATAATGAAGATGATGAAGATGACCATTATTGTTATTATTATTGACCACAGAGAATGCTACACGGCTCTTGTTATTCATTGGTGAAAGGAAGCCACTCTGTATATGCTCAGAAGTGCGTGGTTCTTTACTGTCTCATGTCATGTTCCAGAGTGAAGCCCTCCAGCGGGGTCTGGAGACAGAAGATGGAGATCAGGCCTGAGGGTTTGATGAAGCTACATCTACACACGGGTTGTGGGTACAGAAGTTAGAAGGGGTAGAGTAGGCAGGGTAAGACCAAGAACTGAGTGATTAATTATAAGATATAACAACTCCTGCATTAAATAAACTTTCATTTGTTTGGTTTTAAATTACAAGATCCCACGTCTTGTTCCTCTTTCTGTGCTACCAAAAGTGTTCATATTTCCAGGGTGTTTCTCCTGGATGGGTCAAGGGAACCAATTAGGCATCTTGGGTGTCTCTTTCACCTGGTGAATTTAGGGGCTGACACTTGTGGGACAGTGAGGACAGCTGTCCCAAAGTGGAGGTGGACAGACCTGAGGGAGGTCCATGCCACAGGCGGCTTCCCAGCTTTTGTGCCATTTCCCCCATTCTAAAAGGCTGAAACGCCTCTCCTAAGGCTCAGTTGCTGGCAGGAAGAGCTTTAAGACCACATGTGCGGGCATTTGGGGTATTTGGCTACCCCCTGTTTGCCTCCAGCCCTGCCCCTTTGCCTTCAGCCCCTCTCACCACTGGAATGGCCCCATGAGCTTGGCCCTCAGGCAGAAAGAGGTTCTGTGCCCCTGCCCTAACAGAAGCTGTGTCCAGTTCTGGGCACCACACTTTAAGAAGGATGCAGACAAACTGGAGAGGGTTCAGAGGAGAGCAACAAAGATGATCAGGGGACTGGAAACAGAGCCCTATGAAGAGAGACTGAAAGAACTGGGCACGTTTACCCTTGAGAAAAGAAGACTGAGGGGAGATAGGATAGCACTCTTCAAGTCCTTGAAAGGTTGTCCCAGAGAGGAAGGCCAGGATCTCTTCTCGATCATCCCAGAGTGCAGGACACAGAATCATGGGCTCAAGTGACAGGAAGCCAGATTCCGGCTGAACATCAGGAAAAACTTCCTGACTGTAAGAGCAATACGACAATGGAACCCATTACCTAGGGAGGCGGTGGGCTCTCCCACACTGGAGGCCTTCAAGACGAGGCTGGACAGCCATCTGTCAGGGATGCTCTGACTTGGATTCCTGCATTGAGCAGGGGGTTGGACTCGATGGCCTTGTAGGCCTCTTCCAACCTTACTAGTCTATGATTCTATGAAGCCAGGGAGGGGCTTCCACTGAGATGGCCTTTGAGCTTCCTAGGCAAGCGTAAGCCCTCTCAGGAGGTGCCTCAAGGCAGGCTCCAGCAGATGCCTTAAACCCCTCGCTGTGGCTAACATTTCTGGTCTCCTCTTCCTCAGGTTGTGTGTTTGCAGCTTGGCTAGATTCAGGGCACATCACAGCACTGGACGGGACCTCTCTAGGCCTCCTTGCCAAGCCCATGGTGGTGTCCAGGTCGAGGGCAAGGCTTAGAGAGAGGGAGGGGCTTTGGGAGAAGCCCATGGAGAAAGCCCAAACCTCCATGAGTCGGATGGGGAACCCGACTGAGGGATGCTGGGAGTTGTAGTCCAGCACATCTGGAGGGCACCAAGACTGCAAACGGGGTGGTGATGGGTTCCATTCAGAGCAGCCCCATCAGAAGACAATGCGAAACAAATCCCACACCACTTTTCTAAAGCCTTGATTGGTTGCCCACTACAATGATGGTGATCTCTGCTCATGTGCAGCTTGCCCTCCGGAAAGCCCGGTGGGGTAAGCCACGGCAAGGCTCCTTTTGCAAGAGAGGAGGAATGGAGACTGAAAAACGCTAGCAGTACAATCCTAAACATGTCAGCTCAGAAGCAAGTCCCACCAAGGTCAAGGAGTCTTTATCCTCAAGTGCTTAGGATAGCAGCAAAAAACAAGTCTGGCAAATAAATCCAAGCCTCCTCCCAGCCTGAAATCAATGGGTTTCCTTCAAGGCATGGTGACTGGCCTTCGGCATGGAGAAGTGAACACCCTCCTGGCTAGGGATGTTGGAGAAATACGCAACGGATTCAAATGAGTTCAGTCTTTTATGAATCCGACTGCGAATTCTGCAGCAGACGGGCTTTTTCCAAGTCATACGAATGCCAGAGACTTGCCAACCAGTTTTTCACTTTTGGGGTGGGGGGATTTGTGCTAATTCGCATTAACTAATGAGCATTAGTGCATTTGTGCAACTGGAACAGAATTCTGGTTTTAAAAAAAATCTGATTTATTGACAGAACAAGAGGCACCCTGATAATTCGTGAAACACAGATGGAACAGATTTTACAAAATCCATACATCCCTACTCCTGGCCTTTAAGATAAAAGGATTATTTAGTCCCCTAACCCACCCCAGTTGCTTTGGAGAATGTCTCTCCCCCACACACTTGTTTCCATTCTGCTTCCATTCCTGAGATGCGGGGGTGGCATTCATGAGCCGTAGCCTCATCTCAACCTAGACGATTCTCTGCCTGGAAGTGCTTTGGCTGCCAGCTGGGCTATTTGCTCCCCCTTCTTGCCTGTGTTATATATTAGCACAAAAATCATTCAGAGGCGTGGCAGCTGGGCATGTTTCTCCAAGAAACAGCACAGCACAGCCCACCCTTCCTCTCCCGTTGACCCTTCCAGCTTACTTTGATGCACCAGCCTCACCTCTCTCTCCTGGTGTGCCACAGCCAATAGGAAGGGCTAATGGGTACCAGGAAAGCTCCTGCCTGAGGCTCCAATTTGTGCTTGCAAATATCCACTGCAATTCTCTGAAAGATTTTGACCTTCCTTCCTTCCTTCCTCCCTTCCTCCCTCCCTCCCTCCCTCCCTTGGGCAGCTCCTGGGGCTCTCCTGTCATCCAGCAAGGAACAGGGTGCTACTGCAAGAGGCATGAGGTGCCCTGATAGGGCCAGCTGGTTGTGTTCTGAGTAGGGATGTACGAAAGTTCCACCACGGATCTCGGGGAGACCGAATGCCAGTGCATTCGGCCCCCCGAAATCGGTGGCGGAATGGCCTGCCCCCCCCCCCCGGGATGAGACTTACCTGGATCGGATCTTCCTGGTGGCGGCGGCTCCGGTGGTGGCTCTGGCGGCGGTTCAGCAGCAGCAGCAGCGGCGGTGGCCGGTCTTCCGACCAGCTGCCACTGCCACCATTTCCAGGTTAAAAAAAAAAAACGTGATAGGCTACGTAAAGATTTACGTAGCCTATCATGGCTGACTTAAAAAAAACCCAAAAAAACACGCGTACGCAAATGGCGGCGCCCATGGCTGCCGCCATTTGCGTTCCTTATTTTGGCACGTCTTAGTCTATGTAAACATTTATTTTTTAATAAATAAGGCGAAAATAAGGGGAACGCAAATAGCGTAGACGCTACGCTATTTGCGTTCCCCTTATTTTCGCCCTCTTAGTCTACGTAAATGTTTACGTAGACCAAGATGTGCCAAAATAAAGAACGCAAATGACGGCAGCCATGGCCACCGCCATTTGCGTACGCGCGTGCGTTTTTTTTTTAAATCAGCCGTGATAGTCTACGTAAAGATTTACATAGGCTACGGGGAAAAAAAAAACGTGATAGGCTATCACGGCTTTATGTAGCCTTTACGTAGCCTATCACGGCTGACTGCAGGGACGCAAACGGCGGCGGCTACGGCCGCCGCCATTTGCGTCCCTGCTAGCCAGCAGCCAGACATCCGGCTGCTTGCGTAGTCGGCCGGCAGCTCCGCAGAATCGCTGCGGAGCACAGCTGGCCGGCCAGGATTCCGGGGGGGAGGAACGGAGCGCCTCCCCCCCCCGGCCAGGATTCCGGGGGGAGGGACGGAACGCCTCCCCCCCCCCCATCAACATAATCCGCGGAAAGGTAAGTCACTTTCGTACATCCCTAGTTCTGAGTAATGCCAGAGTGCTGCCTGCCCCCTTTCAGGACAGGCCGCTAGTTAATGAGAACAATGTGAGTTGCTTGGAAAGGCTTTGCATTGGACAGCCCTCCCAATCCAGCAGGCCAGCCCTAGGCAAAGTGGGGAGAACTGGGACAGGGGACCTGGATGGAGCCTGCCATGACCGTGACTTGGAAACAGCACTGGGTAGACGTGCTGCTGTGACTAACGCTGCACATGCACACACTGTGTCCTTCTCAACTTTACATGACCGATAGGCAGGTCACTAAACCAATTTTAAGGAGAATGCCGTCTCCCTCCTTGTTTGGGGGGAAATGGTCCCTTCACAGCAACCCCCAGGCAGATTATGTAGGTCTCCGTTTTGAAAGCAATCTTTGCACCCCAGAGCACAATTCCCTTCTTAGATTCTGATCCCAGGACCAGAACGCAACTCAAGTCAATGCAAAGATACTGTTAGATCCACCCCACTTCTCAGAACAGTGAAAAGTTCCAGAGGTACAATGCTGACCCTGGTTTGGCTTCCTTTGGAGGAGGTCACTGGAGGCTCATGGGTATTTCATAATACTTGCATCTATGTACAGATACACAGACTGAGCACAGGTGGAGGCACAGCTTAAGCACTCCAGCAGACTGCCAAGGTCCACTGTTCCCACATCAGTTCTCTAGAGAGCTTCAGGTAGCCCCCCAAGATGCTTCCAGAGCCCAAACTCTGCTCTGCCTCTCCCTCTGTCTCTCCCACTCAAAACTGGAGTCTCTTCCCAGAATACTACCACATCCTTAGCTGGGGGGGGGGAGGTTTGTCCCCTTCTCTGATTGTTCTTTCCTATTCAGAACATTCACAATGATCCTGTATCAAGCAATGATCATTGCTTAATCATTTAGTTCCCATGGCAACACATTGTCTGTAGTTTACCTACCAAAATCTGTGCCTGGCCAGGTTTGGCCAGGAGGTTTGACCAACTTTAAAAAGTCCTAGTCTGGCACATAATGAAAAATAAGAGCTGTGCTGGATCAGACCAAAGGCCTCTCTAGCCCAGCATGTTGTTCCCACAGTGGCCAACCAGAGGGAAGTCTACAAGCAGGACATGAGCACAGCAGTACTAAAGTCCCACTTGTACATCCAGTTCCCAGCCTTACCACTATTATGACAGCCAGCCTAGGATCCCTTCGTTAGGCAGAAAACTGCTGGCAAATGTGGCTGATGTTCCACCAGGAGATGCCAAGATGGACTCCTGATAGCTGGGAATCTCTCCTGAATTTTAGAAGAGACATCCATCAAAGCCTGGAGAAGGTGACATCACTCTAGCCAAAGGGAGAGAACAGAGAGAGCAAAACACAGTTTGGGGTGCCTTTTTCACACCATCAGTCCAGTTAGCCTAGGGAACACCAGACACTGCCTAGAGCAGTTTGACGCTTTGTTCATCTCACTCAGTGTTGTCTACTCTGGCTCTCCAGAGTCTGTCTGATCACCTGCTACAAGGGCTTTGGAACCAGACATGCCAAGGATGGAACCCGGGGCCATCGCATGCCAGCACATTTTCAGCCACAGAGCTGCAGTCCCTTCCCTACTGGACATATGTAGTGGTGAAGCAAAATCCCAGCAGCAGGTTCCACCCAAACCTCTCTCCATTCAGTCTTCCTTCTGAAAAGGCCCTGTGTCAGTCCTTGCCAGCTGAATGCAGCAGCTGGCCGGCAAAGAGCAGCAATAACTCACTGCCTGATAAGCTGGGTTGTAAACCTGTCCCAGGCTAGGGAGGGGCTAGAGAGCGTGGGCGCGGGTTACCATTTCAACGAATCCAAGACGGTGTGGCAGAGAGAAGTCCTTTTTCCAGTCTAAGGTCTAAACACAGGGATTCAGGAGCAAGGCTCACGAGATCCAGCATGTGGAAACATTGTTCTCTAGCAGCTTTGTCCCCGCCTGCTTCCTGCTTTTAAGGGCAGCATCCTGGAGCAGCTGCTGGCAATCAGTCCTCTGGCCTCTGGGAGCCTCCCTCTCTTAAACGGAAAGAGGCTCGCCTTCGTTGCTCTTTGACATGAAGCTGGCTTCGCTCTGCTGGGGTCAGTGGAACTTTGCCCTCTGAATCCTCCGGGGAAGCTGCAGCCGGGCATGGCTCCTCCACAGGGGGTGAGGGCTTCAGGGGCTTGGGCTACTTTGGTGCTAGTCCCTTCCCCTGGGACTGGAGCCTGCCATTCCTCTTCGTCCTCGGAGGAGTCCGAGGGAGGCATGACACCCTGCAGCATGCACCAGAAACTCTCTGTGCCTAGACTCTGCATGTATAAAGGAGGCCCCTGCAAGAAGCAGCATCCCCAGCCACCTGGACAAACCTGCATGAGGAGTTTCTACGCACCCAGGGCCTGCTCACGCAAAAGGCCCTCCTCTGGAGAGTGCCACTTTCAGAGGCACGTTAGATGGCGGCCTGAGAGAGGGTCTGTTCAGGCCACTCCCAGGTTGCAGAACTCCCTCCCAAGGGCGGCTGGCTTCACTCCCACTCTGTTGTCCTCCTGCCAGCAAGCAGAGACCACTTTTTTCAAGTATCCCTTCAGCCTGGAAGCGGGTCTGTTGGGCTGGGTGCTGTTTTAGACATTTTTTCTCTCTGCAATTGTTATGTGTTATTGTATTGTATTGTGTTATTGTTTTAATCCATTTTCATTGTGCCCATAAGCCACCTTGAGTGCCATTTTTTTTGGTAGAAAGGTGGGGTACAAATAAAATAAAAATAAATAAATAAATGGCTCAGGGATGGAGTTAGCCACCACAGTCCCACTCTCCCACCTCTGCCACTGATTTGCCTTTGCAACCTGCCCAGACTGGCCATGTGAAAAAGGCTAGGGCAGTGGAAGCCAGTGACTCCAATGTCAGTGCAAAGCACCTTGGAGAGCTGCTTTAGAGTTCTGTCTGACACCTGGGTTGGATTTACTGCCCCATTGCCATCAGAGCCACCAGCCTCCACTGGGTTGGCAAGAAGCTGTTGACTCTGGTCCCACGTGTGGGTCCTCCTGGGCAGCTGGTGGGCCACTGTGTGAAGAGTGCTGGGCTAGATGGACCCTGGGTCTGGTCCAGCAGGGCTCGCCTGAAGTTCTTATGAAGCTATTTTCAGATGACATCACCGGGGAGGATGACAGCCCACGCAGTGGGAACAGGATGGCAATAGCAAGCCCTGCCCCAACCCACCATGAGCTCCTTTGTTCTGGAGAGGAAAAAGCAAGCCTTTAGAGGGCTCCTGATCTTGCACAGAGGTACCGACATGTACACACTTTGTCAGGGCCCCACCCGACTTGGACCCCAAAGAGACCTCTTCAGAGGAGAGGGCTGGGGCTCCGCTGAAAACCCTGCTCCCACAGAAGACCTGGAGGGACCTGCAGCAGACCAAGGGCAGCCTGGGAATGTCTCACTGTGCCCCCCGCCCTGCAACCCTTCAACTCTACCCCGAGCCCTGCCTCAATCCCCGACTTTCCTCCCTTGTCCCCTGGATCTCCAGAGCAAAGGCGGCACCAGCCCAAGTGGGAAACTCAGAATCACTGGAGGAGCACCTGTCTGGGTGCCAGAAGGCACCATCGTCGAGGTCTACTCAGGAGGAGAGAAAAGACCTAGCTGCAGGCAGTGAGCCCCTTCACTCTGGCCCCAGGTAGAAGCCACAGACACCCTCCTATGTGCCTAGGCTGTCTTCAGAAGAACAAACAGTCGCAGAAGGTGCGTTCTGTCTCCCCAAAAACATCACCTGAGCAGGGCTAGAGAAAGAGGGGAGGGGTTTCAGCTATTGCCTAAGTTTCATTCCTGCGTGTGGGTTTCCTGGAGTGGAGACATCTGGTTGGCTCTCCGGGGATCGGCTGCCTATTTTTAGGACCATCTTTCATTTGCTTCCAAGAGACTCTGCTTGCCTATTTGTAAATAAAGCCGACATTACCAAGACACCACACATCCCAGCAGTCTCTCGTCCAGAGCAATACTTCTGCCTGGAAAGGCAGAAGTGGAAGGAGAGATCCCTTGTTCAGACACCTGGGCAGGGCTGAAGAATCCAGGGGGAGACAGGGTCATCCCAGGCTGGGGGTTCACCGGGTTAGAAGCCGGCTGTCAGGAATGCCCCTGTTGTCTTCTGAACCCTCCAATAGCCAGAATCAACAGTCAGACAAAAGGGCTGCTTTCAAAGGTTTTATTTCCATTCAACCTAATGAGGCTTACAGATGCTAATTGCCTGAGACTCAGAGGAAATACAAAGGAACAGCCTACCAGGGGTTTCTAAGACTTAGGACGTCAGTTGGTCTCTGTTTGGAGAAAAGCGCGGCAACTCTCTGAACTTAAGGAGTAGGAGGGGAAATTCTCCCCCTTTCCTTTGGGGTCTCAGGGCACAGCTGTTGACATCGAGCCAATCAGGCTGAGTGCCTCAGCTCAGCTCCTGCAGCCTCTCACTTGTGCATGCGCCTGCACCTGGCATCTAAAAGCTCAAGTTGTCCCTCCCTTTCCAAGCCAGGGTCACTGCCGCTCCCAGGAATGTGATCGGGGGGGGGCTCCCCCTCCAACTGCACCTCTGAAACCTGAGAGAGTTCCTCTCCCACGGATTGTATCTCCTCCTCAGAATCAGAGCTGCTTTGGGACTCTGTGGGCTCAGATCCAACCCTGACACCGGCCTCATGGAAGGCCAGGACAAGGCACCAGACTCCTGCTGGTGGCAACGGGGCAGTTGACCCAGGTGACCCTGCAAGTAAGGCTACTGAGGGCAGAAACTGATTCAAAGCACTGCAGGGAAGCCACAGAGCAGGATGGGGCTGAGCAGTGAGTGGTGGGGACATCCAGCCCGCTTTTCCTGTGGCTGCCTGGTAAGTGGCAGGTCAATTACAGGTTTGGCTGCAGCAGGAAGGAAGGCAGCGAAGACCCTGCTGGTGCTGGGCTGCCTCTGCAGCAGCTGGAAGTGCTAATCACCATCATTACCCCAGGACCTGGCCTGGGAGGGCGGCACATGTGCCGGTGGGCGGAGTGGCTCTGCCTTGCCAAGTCCCACCGGAAGGGAAAGCAGGGAAGGGAGCAAGGAACCCCTGGCAGCTGAATCCCGCAGCTGAGCTGGGTTTCTCACGGATTTGTCCTCAGACAATCTCGGGTCATTTCCGGCCATACATGCTGACAAAATTTGGTCTGCTTTGAGCAGGACTCTTTCCAAAGAATTGTGGAGATAAGCTGCACATAGGCCTGAGTGATTAAAAAAAAACACCCTTATTTATTCCTTTTCCAAATATACAGAGATACAAAAGAGCTCAACCAATTAAAGGGAAATGAAAATACATAACTCCAAATAGCCAGCGGAGGGGGAGATAGACTGAGCGCAGCTAGGGATGACATCTTATTAAACAGACCAAAAAAAAAGCACCATGTGGGAGGGAATTTATGTATGATAACTATGTGTTTCAACCAAATCCAAATTCAGAGTCATAAATTGTGGAGGACAAATATGAGTTCCTCAACAGATGGACATACTTTTGTTGAAAGTTCAATTTGTTTTCAATAAAAAAACAAATGCGATTATTTTAAGGAATGGCTCCAACAGAGAGTTTTGCTCCACAAGAAAACCGTTGGTGTGAGCAGCACAGCCACAGACCTTTTCCCCGCTGTGTGGGCACAGCAGCTGCATGGAATGGGTTTGGAAATGGGTCAAACCCACAGCATGCACACAGATGGGGGCTGGCAGTGTTGCCACCACATCGCTGGCAGTGCCGGGATAAATATTAAAGTTCACCACCAGCCTCGAGAGGTGGCGGTGCCCAGCATTAGCTAAGGATGTGGGGTATTCTGCAGAACTTGGGGAAAGGTGTCACCTTCTCTCAGAGTCAGCATGATGGTCCTGTGTGTTTCCTGGGCTTCTGGTTTGTGCTGCCCCTCAGAAAAATAAGAACATAGGAGGAGCCCTGCTGGATCACAACAAGGGTCCATCTAGTCCAGCATTCTGAACATACAGTGGCCAGCCAGTTGCTTGGTAAAGACATTCCCAAGCAACTAACACATCGGCCAAAGGACAACGCTCCCGCGGCCCCATGCGGCCCCAACGCTCAGCTGTGCCACCCTGTTCAACTCTCTGCTACAGCAGTCTGCAGTAGATTTCCTGCTCAGTTGTCCAGGAGAAGGTGGACAGACAGATGGGGGAAATTATATTGCGTAGACATTTCCATAACATTTTTTCCATCTACAAAATACTCCGGGGTCCGGATGTGAAACCCTGACAGCCCAGCCGCTGCTGTGGCCCACAGCAGCCCATTTGTTCAAGGAAGCGAGAAAATCGGCCCCTTCGCTGACCTCGCTTGGCTGGGGGCCCGGCGGAGGGCACGGCACGCGCCTGGCACGGTCACGTTTGCTCAGGCATTTGCGCTAAAAGGCCTAGACAGGGCAGGGGAGGTGAACACGCACTGCAGTTCAGGGAGCGTGCCTGACTCATCCAAGCACAGAGCAGAGGTTTCTGGGATGGATCACGCCTGAAAAGGGTGGGGCTCTCCTCGGGTAACAGTTGCGAGGACGCAAAGGGTTGCCTTAAAGAAGCACGCCAGCAGCAGTGGGGGGCAAGGGTGGCCCAGGATATTCTGCAACCTGAGGCAAAGACAAGATGGTTCTCTGCCCCCATTCCATCTACAGAAGCCAGGCAGACGAACAGCTAAATCCTACTTCAGCACTGGCAAAGGGACAGGTGCTCCCCAGCACGTGAGGGCAGCCGGCTGGCTTAAGGGGTGCAGGGAAGGCCATGCATGGCACACACAACTCTGTCCTCAGCACCTTGCTGCCACGTCCCGCCCCACGGCATCTGCCGCCTGAGGCAGCTGCCCCACAATGCCCAGCGTTAGAGCTGCAAATGGGAGGGGCTGTGGCTCTGTGGCAGAGCCCCCACTTGGCAGGCAGAAGGTCCCCGGTTCAATCCTCAGCAGCAACTCCAGGCAGGGCTGGAAAAGCTCCTGCCTGCAACCCCAGAGAGCCGCTGCTGCCAGTCAGTGTCGACAGTACCAGGCTAGATGGGCCAAGGGTCCGCGTTCCTAGGTTCTTGTGTTCCAAAGGCATGTGGAGGAATACCTCTGAGGCATTCCTGGAGAAAGGCCAGTTGCTAGCTTCCCCGCTGTCATGGCGGGGTTGCCTGGCACATCTGGCGACAGGCCGCTGCCACGAAGCAGTGGGGAGAAGGTCCTGCTTCCTTGAACAGGCAGAGTACGGCATGAGGCCAGGCTTAGGCAGGCCTGGCCGCTCCAGGGGCCCCTCCTGCAAGTGACTCCCAGAGGCGAACACTGCACAGCCCTGGGGCCTTGAGCCTGGAGAGAGGCTGCAGCTGAGGCCTGAGTACACAGCACAGTCCCTGGAGGACCGCTTGGCTGGGGGTTCCTGCTTCAAGGTGTGGGGTCTGTCACATGACTGGGGGGCTTGTGCAGCCTGCCCACTGAGCCAGAGGATCTGCAGCTGAGCAGGCCATGCTGGCTGGGAATGATGGGAGTTGCAGCCTAATACATTTGGAGAGCACCAGGTTGGGCAAGGCTGTGCTAGGGGCTGCACAGAAAGCAGAAGAGGGCCTCTACTTGTGCTGGATAGAGGAGACAAGGCCATGGGGCAGCAGAGAGCAGGAGGGGCACTCAAGGATCCAAACGAGGATGGGCTCCTGGCCTTTCAGAACTGCAGAGAAGGGGGGCGGTCAGCCAGAGCAACTTTTCTCACTGCTGCACCCCTGGATCGGTGCTCCCCCACCCAAACTGTCCTCTTCTGCATAGCTCTTAAACATCCAGGTGGGGAGGATCAAGGGACCAGTTGGCCACAAGACGTAGCGATGCCCCACCTTGGATGGCTTCTTTTCGAGGGCTGAGCACGTTTCTTGAGGGGCGCTGTCCATGGTGACTGGCCTGAGTAGCTGACTGGAACCTCCCTGTTCAGAAGCAGTTTACCCCTGGACAGCAACTGCTGGGGACAAGCCTTCAGCTAGGGCAAGCCGTCCTCTCCGCCCCGTTTGTGGGCTTCCTTGGAGAAGCACCTGAGTGGCCAGTGCTGGAAGTAGACAGACACTTGGCCTGACCCGGCAAGGTTATCCTTACGTTCTTCTGGGCAGGTAGGCATGGAGGGGAGGCGCAGGAGGGAGGGTGTGTCTGTGTGCACCTGCATGCACGATGTGCCATGCGTGTGTTGCTGTGCAGCTGCTGGTGTGTTACATGGAGCATGTGCATGACAAGTTGATGTCTGAGGGGTAATCAGAGAGACTGAATGAATGAGGCCATTCACTCCAGCAGCAGCTTGACTGCGAACGAACTAACTCCTCCCGCAGGCAAAGGCATGCCAGTGGGCGTACGAGCACGTCTGTGAGGGGGCGCGTGGCTACGTGCCCGTGGGTGGGGAGAAGCCGCTTGCCACGTCACAGGATTCACTGGCAGGGTCTGTTGCCTCCGCACTGCTGGATCTGTTGTCTGGTGGGTGCATCTCACAGCCCTGCGTAACTTCCGACGCCCCCAGCACATCTCCGAAAGCAGGCAGAGCAGAGGCAGAGCCAGTGGGGCCATTCAGGAGCAATGGGAAATGGAAAGTGGCTGCTCCCCACAAGCCATGGGGCTCCCACACCCCTTGTTGCCAAGCACCATTGGTTGGCAAGGGCATAGTATCCATGGCAACCACCCTGTCAAGTTTGTGCCCACTCAGAATGGGCCAACGGCAATTCACACCACCTCTTTGCTTTGCAGGTGATGCTTGGAAGACCCAGCCAGCATCCGGAGAAACTGCAGAAGCAGCAACTGGGGTGGCGGGCTTGCTGGTGCCCTTCTCCCACCCCACCTCGGAAGAAGGGTGGGCCCCTGGAGATCACCAACCCCAGCCTGCTTTCTTGTCCATACATTCTTGTCCTTATTTTAGTGCATTTTTATCCTGCCTTTCCTTCTACCTCAGAGATGCTCAAGGTGGCTGATGATGAGAAAACACAAATCACAAAACAGTTATTTTTTTTAGCTGATTTATGTTTAACTAAACAAAATTAAGCTGGCAGGCCAGCAGACAGAATACCAACATAGGATTAGCTACACCTGATGGAATGTGAGAAGTCCCAAGGAGGCGATGGAAAATCGGCTCAAGATCCCCCTGGGCAGGGAGTTCTGCCACCTGTGTGGCCGCCTTGGAAGGAGATGCCTCTCTTGTGCGCACGCTCACATGCCTCGCCAGCGGCATGCCTCAGACCAAGGCCGGCCCACAGCTGATCTCAGAGGGAGGTCAGGAGCATACAGGAGGGGACAGCTCTTCCGCTATCCTGGCCCTAAACCACTCAAGGCGTTAATGGTCATAACCCATGCCTTGAATCGCACCCAGGAACGGATTGGCAGCCCCATATAGAACGCAATACACTAGACCAGATGAGAGATTCCTAAGGCATGTGATGCCATGGCTGATTGCTTTCTCAAGGAATGGGAGCAATTGGTGCAGCAGAAGCTCTCCTGGCCACATGAGTCCAAATTCCCAGACCCTTCCAAAACACCATTCCTGCATCTTCCTCTTACAAGGCTAATTCACACAACCGCTGTGCTCATGGGTCGTCTGAATTGCTCATCACAAGCACAATCTGGATTTAGGCACACCACTGACCAGCCAATATTTGGAAGGTGTGTGGCAGTTTGCAACACTGTGGCTTGGCTATGGTCTGTTCCTCATGCGCACAGCCATCTGTGGGGGCAACTTGGAGCTGACAAAAGCCTCTGTGCCCATCAGGGCAAGCAGCCCCCACGGTACGGCTGACGAACGCCACCCGGTTGTGGGCGGCTTCACAGAGTTGCCTCTGCTGCAGGGACCCAGCTAAGCCCTCGGACTGGGCCTCCCAGCCGGGTGCAGAGAGGGAGGCATGGGCAGATGCCACTGGCTGGGCCCAGGCTGAGGTTCCCTGGCAGCAGCTGGGCCAGGGGCTGTCCTCAGGAGCCACGCAGGGGTCAGGTTGGGCAGGAGCATCTGGCCTCCCCCTTGGGCCCTGGCCTTTCCCAGGGGCTGCCATCGCCATGCCGGCCCCGCCGTTGCCAAAGGCACGGGGCAGGGCAGGCAGATGGGGCTGGGGTGTCCCTGCCCCGGCTGCTGGGGGAAGCCAGCAGATTGCTCCGGATGGGAGGGGGCCTGGCGCTTGTGGCGCTCTCCCTGGGGCTGGCAGCTGGCCCAGCTGCTGCCCCTGAGGCTGGCAAAAAGAACTCAAGTCGCGCCCTTCGCACGGCCACAGAGAGACCGACCAGGCGGGCAGGCGGCAGAGCGCCGGGCGGAGCACGCGGGGCGCGTCCCGGCTGGCGCAGGACCCCTTCGGGGTGGCGCTGAGCCCGCCCGTCTCGGCCTCTGCCCAACGGGGGGCGTCCACAGGCTGCCTCTGGGCGGAGCGACCGCGGCACGCTGCTCTGCGGGCTTTTAGAAGGGACTCGCCGCCGGCCTTGCGCGGGCGGGGAGCCGAGGCCGCGAGCAGCGGGCGGGGGCTGGTGGGAGGCAGCGGCCGCGCGCGGGGCTCCGCGCGGGGCCTAGACAGGCCCCTGCGCACGTGGCGCGCGCGGGGCCGCGGAGAGGCCTCCCTCCAGCCCCCTCGCCGGGGAAGCACGGAGGCGGAGAGGGCCCGGCAGGAGCCTCTCTCAGGCCGTCCGGCCGCTGCTGCTGCGGGCGATGCAAGGGGGCGCAGGCCGTCTCGGCGGGCCCTTCCGAGAGCGACGGGGGAAGCGCGCCCACACGGCGACCGGGAACACAGGCCAGCTTGGCTGCGGAAGGCGGCTCTCGGAGAGGGGCAGGGGCGCAGAGTCGGACCATCGCAGCTCAGGTTCCGGCCCCGACGCAAGCCCGCCGCCCGAACGAGGCTTCTGAGGCCAAGCTCCGGCCCAAGCGCAACCGGGGACCGCCGGAAGGCCTGCGCCATGGCCCAGCGCCCAGGGACGCGGGGCAGGGCTCCTCCGGGCCGGAGAGGGCTTGGGCTTCCTCGGCAGACGCTGAACCCAGCCGCAGCCGCAGCCGCAGCCCCACCCAAGGGCCGCGGGCCCGCGGAGCCGCCCGGCCTGCCGCGCAGCTCGTGCCGCGCGCCAGGCGCCTGGGCGGGGGCCCGGGCCGGAGGAGGCGCCTCCGCTCTCCTTGCGGGAGGACGCCGCTTCTCCCCACGGGCGGGGCTCCCCGCGCCGCGCGTCCTCCCCCTGCGCGCTGCCCCGTCTCGCCGCCCGCCGAGAGCGACGCCCGCGCTTGCCGGGATGCGTATTTGCAGCCGCGCCAGCCCCCGCTCTGCCCCCAGCCGCCGCCGCGCGCCAATCCAGCCGGCCTTGGGCGCGCCTCTCTCCTCCTCCCTAGCCACGCATCGGGGGAGCCCCGCCGCTGAAGGAGGCGCCCAAAGGAGAACGCTGCCCTCGGGCACAAGTGCTCCCTTCCGGCCCCCGGGCACCCCTGTCCCCATTGATCGGCCCCCCTCGAAGAACTACGGGCGGGTGTGAGAGACATGCTGAGCCGGTGGCCAGCTCGTGGGTGGCAAGGACCTCCTCGGAGCCCCCAGCCTCCAATCCCCTTCGATGCCATCCCGTTCCTGCTCCAGCCCATCCACGTTGCCACCAGAAGGGCGCCTGGGACCAGTACAGGCCAGCTGTGGGGCCGAACCGTGTCCAGTTCTGGGCACCACACTTGAAGAAGGATGCAGACCAACTGGAGAGGGTTCAGAAGAGGGCAAAGAAGATGATCAGGGGACTGGAAACAAAGCCCTATGGAGAGAGACTGAAAGAACTGGGCATGTTTAGCCTTGAGAAGAGAAGACTGAGGGGAGATATGAGAGCGCTCTTCAAGTCCTTGAAAGGTTGTCACAGAGAAGAGGGCCAGGATCTCTTCTCGATCATCCCAGAGTGCAGGACACGGAAGAATGGGCTCAAGTTCCAGGAAGCCAGATTCCAGCTGAACATCAGGAAAAACATCCTGTTAGAGCAATGCGACAATGGAACCCATGACCTAGGGAGGTGGTGGGCTCTCCCACCCTGGAGGCGTTCAAGGCGAGGCTGGACAGCCATCTGTTAGGGTTGCTCTGACTTGGATTCCTGCATTGGGCAGGGGGTTGGACTCGATGGCCTTGTAGGCCCCTTCCAACCCTACTATTCTATGATTCTATGATTCTGGGTCACTTCCCCCTCAGCAGTTCTTGGTTCTGAGAGGGCTCAGCGGCCTGAAAGATCTGGCTGAGCACATCCACTGCTGGATAGATTAGGGGCCGTGGAATGACACAGTTGTGCGCTGAGAGCCGGCCTTCTCAAGGGCTAACAAAGGTCGGAATGGAATGCTTTTCCCCTTCCCCGCTCTCCCCTGGGGATGATGGAAGCAAGGAGCCAGGGTGAAGAAACTGCTGTTGAGATGTCAGAAAGGAGGCAGGCAGAGGCAGAGCTTGCGCTCTGGACTGCAGGCTGTTTCTCTAGATATCTGAGGCAGGAACAGTGGACTTGGGGACCTCTGTCAGAGTCTTCTTTAACACCACTGTCCCCACATCAGGTTTCTCAGGGAAGGGCTCAAGCTGGCTTCCGCTTCTGTCCCTCCACCTCTGCTCAATCGGCATGTTTGTAAAGAAACACAAGTCTTACAGAACACCTGAAGTCTCCTGTGACCTCCATTTAAAGGAAACTGAACCCAGGGGAGAACTGCACCCCTGGAACATCTCACTCTTCAGAGAACTGGGGTGCACAGGAGGCTGTGAACGCAACAGGTGTGACCAGGGCCAGAGGACTGCCCAGCTGCACATTGTTTAGCTGCAGGCTGCTCTTTAGCTGAGCCACAGCTGCCAAACTTGAGGCAAGCCAGCCTGGCTGCACATGAGGCTGCCAGGCCAACTTTGCGCTGGGCGAGGCTGAGCCCTGTCCTCTCACGCCCCCCATCCTGCTGTCAGCCAGTCCTGCTTTCTCCCAGGAAAAGCAGCCTGAGTCGCCATCCACATCACTTACATGCATCTCGCCCCAGCCCCTGGCAGTGAAAGGCTGCAGGCCTCCTTGCTCCAGAGCAAAGCAGAGCTCTTGCGAGCTGCACATAGTAGAGCCAAGAGGGGGACATGCACGGCTGTGTGTGTGCGTGCGTGTGCACAGCACATAGCGGGAGGCGTCGTCTGGCAGTGCGGAGATGCCTGTCAAGTCTGTAGGGGCCGGCAGCAAGTGGGTGGCGGAAGCTGGTGGCACAGATACTACGGCTGAGGGGGTGCCAGAGCACCAGCGTGGGCACACTCCGCAGGGATGGAGCACCAATCCTGTCTGGGTGCCAGATGGTATCACAGCTGCCAGCAAATCTGTGTGAATGAGTTTCCCCAGAAGACCTTCATCACTTTTTAAGGTGAGAGAGGAGGAGGGATTCAAGCCCTCCTCCTCCTTAGAATCCCTTGCCCTTGTTCCAGATATGCAGAGGCTGGTTATGGCCGTTCTATACAGAAAAGACAGGCACTTTGTGCATGTTCAGAGGTCTCTTCAACTTTATTATTGCTTCACTTGATCCAGGGCTTAGCTATGGCCCCAAGAGCAAGTCCTGGGGCTGCGGAGCCCTGGTGAGCTCTGCCTTCTGCACCCCAAGAGTGGGAGCCTGGAATGCAGGGGATCATCAGCAGCGCCCCTCCCTGCCTCTTGGAGGAAAGTCCAGGGCTGTGGGAAGGGGGGGTGAGACACATCCTCCGCCCCAGCCCAGGAGTTAGCTTTGGTTTTAACGGTCAGCTATAACTAAATGAAAAAGGTGTCATTATAACAAAACAACAACAAAAAGACCACAACAGAAGAACATATCCATTCAAAATAACTGATCACACCACCATTAACTAGAGAGAGAGAAAGGTTAATATAAGCAGTCCATATATCTAAATCAGCATCCATACAAAATTGACAGACGTGGGATACGCTCAGATGCAGCAAGTTAGACTGAATGAGAAGGTGGTGGGTGTTTGAGCCTGATAAGGCTTGATGTATAAATCTCTGTTCGGGCTCTCAGAGTCCACTTTTGCTGTCCATCTGTTAATCCCCACATCACAGGGATGTCACTGAAAAGTGGAGGAACACCCACAATTCTCAGAGATTTCTCAAGAACAACATGTATACAAGCAGTGACTTCCAACCAGAAGGAAGCTGCAACTGGGCATGGTGCCCATATCAAATACTTCAGCAAGGCATTGTCCTTCTTACATTGCCAGCATCTGGCAGAGCCAGCCAGCTTCTGCCCAACAAGCCTCTGTGGTGTCCAATATACAGTCAGGGCCAGAAATATTGGAACAAGGATAACTGTTCTGGCAGTTGGTCTCTGTACACCACCACATTGAAGGTGAAAGGAAACACACCCAGAGGGGAGCGAAGTCAGGACTTTCAGCTGTAATTCAGGGGGTTTGACAAAAGTTGGACACTAGCCATTCAGGAAGGACAGCCAGTGGCTTACACACACACCATCGTTGGTGGCTCATAAGTAATGGCATGAAGCAACATCATGTCAAACGTAAGGATCGCCTTTAATACCTGGATGAAAATCCTTTGCAGCCAATGACTGCCTGAAGTCTGGAACCCATGGACTTGACCCAATGCTGAGTGTCCTCCCTCGAGATGCTTTGCCAGGCCTTGACTGCAGCTGCCTTCAGCTGCTGCTTGTTTGTGGGTCTTTCTGCCTTCAGTCTTGTCCTCAGTAAGTGAGAAGCATGCTCTATTGGGTGGAGATCAGGTGACTGACTTGGCCATTGAAGAACATCCCATTTCTTTGCCTTGAGAAACTCTTGGGTAGCTTTTGCTGTATGTTTTGGGTCATTATCCATCTGCGATATGAAGCGGCGTCCTATCAGTTTGGCAGCATTCGGCTGAATCTGAGCAGAAAGTATAGCCCTATACACTTCAGAATTCATCCTGCTGCTTTTATCAGCAGTCAGGTCATCAATAAACGCCAGTGACCCGGTTCCATTGGCAGCCATACATGCCCATGCCATAACACTGCCTCCACCGTGTTTGACAGATGATGTGGTATGCTTTGGATCATGAGCTGTTCCTTTCCTTCTCCATACTTTTCTCTTCCCATCATTCTGGTACAAGTTAAGCTTGGTTTCATCAGTCCAAAGAATCTTATTGCAGAACTGGGCAGGCTTTTTTAGCTGTTTGCTGGCAAAGGCTAATCTGGCCGGTCTGTTCTTGAGCGTTACCAGTGGTTTGCACTTTGTTGTGAAGCCTCTGTACGCTGTCTCTTGAGTGTAGATGTTGGCAATGACATGCCTACCTCCACAAGAGCATTCTTGACCTGGCTAGATGTTGTGAAAGGGTTCCTCTTCACCATGAGCAGAATTCTGCGGTCATCCACTTTAGTTGTCTTCCGTGGTCTTCCAGGCCTTTTGCTGTTGCTGAGCTTGCCAGTTAATTCCTTCTTTTTCAGGATGTTCCAGATTGTTGTGTTGGCCACTCCCATTGTTTTCGCTCTCTGATGGGTTCATTTTGTTTCCTCGGCCTAATGATGGCCTCCTTCACTTGCCTGGACACCTCTTTGGCCCTCATGTTGGGAGTTCCAGTGAACAGCTACCAAATGCAAATGAAACACTCGGAACCACCTCCAGGCCTTTATCTGCTTGATTGGTCATGGGGTACCCAGGAAACAGGCCACACCTGGCCATGCAGCTGCTTGTCAGCCATTTGTTCCATTACTTATGAGCCACCAACGACAGGGGTGTGCGTATGCCACTGGCTGTACTTCCTGAATGGTTAGTGCCCCACTTTTGTCAACCCCCCTGAATTACAGCTGAAAGTCCTGACTTTACTCCCCTCTGAGTGTTTCCTTTCAACTTCAATGTGGTAGTATACAGAGGCCAACTGCCAAAACAGCTATCCTTGTTCCAATATTTCTGGCCCTGACCGTACATGAAACATCACCGTTTGTTGAATCAGCTTCAGTGTTAAGTCTATAAACATGGAGGCTGAGGCAACTTGCCCTTGATTAGTCTGTATAGAGCATTCCAGTCTCTGTTGTATTCCTCTCTAACGTAATGAATAACATCCACTTCATTACATTCTAAAAGATATTTATAAACAACGGTTGTAGGCTTCGCTTTCTGTAAGAAGCCACTTAATTCCTCCAATGATACAGGGGGTGCTGAAGCACTCATTGTTGATGGCCCATATATAGGTACCAAAAGGTGCTGTAACTGAATCTCCTGCCACAGAGCCATGGATGCTAAGTGATATCTGAGCCATAGGAGCTGGGTTGACAGGATGGCATTGCCTCCTTCTTCTTCACCGGAAATGCAGCTTCTGGCCGGGGGAGGGATGGCAGGAGGAGAATGTCCCTTCGTGGTCAGTTTGGAATACCAGGGCACAGGGCCAGGTTTGGGAAAGCATGCCTGCCCCCGCAACCCCCACAGCAAAGGCCACAACAGGACGGAAGGGGAGATGGAAGAAGACCCCCCCCCCAGCCCCCCCCATCTTGGATGGGACTTTGTAGCCTGGAGTGCAGTCAGGCCAGCTTCCCTGCGTGGCTAGGAGGGTATGAAAGGCCTGCCTGTCCCCGCACCCCACTCCCTGGCACAAGCCTGATGGGCTTCAATGGACAAGGCCATTTCGTGCCTGAGGCTTCCCCCTGGCTCAGGGAGCGTGGCAGGTAATGGCCTCCCAGTCCCACCTGGGAGAAGCCAGACTCATCGGTGTCTGATGTGTCGCGATCATTCTCCAGATCCGGCTGCTTCCTGTCATTTGCGCGCGTTGTCCTGGGAACATGGCGGCCCCCTGACCGTCAGCAGCACAAACTCCCTCTGTGCTGAAACAGCAGATGGTGCTTCAGATCCCTGGCTTCTCTGCTGATGTCCCAGATGGCATCCCTCTGGGTGAACATAGGAACAGCCCTGATCCTGCATCAGACCCTGATCCTGCATACTGTCCACACAGTAGCCAGCCAGATGCCCCAGTAACCCTTGAGCAGGCCATGACTGCAACAGCACCCTCCCGCCCATGTTCCCCAGCAACTGGTGCACACAGGCATCCTGCCTCTGGTACTGGATTGTGCGTAGAGCCACCAGGACTAGTGGCCATGGATAGCCTCCCCTTCCAGGACTGTGTCCAATCCCCCTTCAAAGCCATCCAAATTGGCGGCTGCCACAGCATCTTGTGGTAGCGAATGCTGAGTGGGGTCAGCCAAGCAGATGTGGCCTTTGGGAGGATGCTGCGCAAAGGGCAGGAGAGGCAGTCCAGACCCACCGGCCAGAGTGGGGGTAACGCAAGCTGTGCAACAAGGCTCTGAAGGTTAGGCCTAAACCCAGCTCAAAGGCAGGGAAGGGGCAGCATCTCTCTGGCAGAGCATCACTGGATGGGATTTGGGACTGTCTGAATCAGGCCCCTGAGATCAAAATCAGCTGGCCTGCCTGGGGTCCCACGTCGGCCCTCCAGGATCCCCTAGATGGCCACGCCCCTTCCTCCAACTGCCACTTTTTTGGTGGTTTCCCGGCTTTTCTATTTCCCCCCTGCCCCTGCTCATTCTAAAAGGTTAAAATGCCTCTTCTAGGCTTAGCTGCTGCCAGTAAGAACTTCAAGCTAAACTGTGCTGGTGTTTGCAGTCTTTTGGCCCTGCCCCTTTTGCCTTTGGCCCCACCCACCACTGGACTGCAGCCCCTCAAAGCTTCTCCAAAATGGAATCCAGCCCTTGGGTGGACAGAGGCTCTGCACCTCCGGTTTAAATGGTCCCTGGGGAACAGTTCGCTGTGACTTGGCCAATGTGAAGTGGAAGAGCCTTGACTCGCCTCTTCTTCACCCTCGCTGGGGCAAGTGGCCAGGCTGGGAAGAGCAGAGTGGGCCTTTGTGGTGCGGTATTCCCACCGAGAGAGAGACTGGCAGAGACAGTAGCCTCCCTCTGAAAGGAGCCCCACTGATTTCCATGGGGAGCATTCTCAAGTACGTGGCAATGAAACTGCAGCCTAAAGTCGTGGCTACACACAAGACCACACCTTTGTACTGTGCATTAGTCCATTGGGAGCAGCCTCCAGCCCTGGCTATGAGCTCCCAAACCCAGACACAATTTGAGGCCCTTTGCACTCAGGAGCAAGCCTGCCTTGGAAAAAGGGGAGGGAGGAATCCCTGCCTCTTTAAGCGGAGGCTCTCTGCATATGCCGCTAATTCATTTCACTCGGGGGCCCATCATTTCCTTCACATGCTCTCATGTGTGCACCAGGTGTTCAGGGGATGAAAAAGTGGGAGGGGGCATTCATAGAGGGTCCCAAGCACTGGCGGGGGCACAGGCAGAAGAGGCCAGGGAAGTGGGTGGCAAAGGCGAGGCCACGACATGGTGGCCGGTGGGGAGATTTCCTAAAGAACTGTTTTTTATGGGGAGCTGCACATGAGCTGGGCTGGATGCTTCCCTGCTTCAGCAGCACCATCCTAGGAAAACTTGCCCGTAACCATACTGCTGTTAGAGCAAGCAAGCATTCCCTGCTGTTCAAGCCAGAGGATCAGATCACGGGGCGTGGGAAGCCGCCTTACACCAGATCAGCCCGCTGGCCCGCCTAGCCCAGTATGGTCGGCACCGACTGCAGCAGCGGCTCTCCAGGGTTCCAGGCAGGATGCTTTCCTAGCCCTGTCTGGAGACGCTGCCGGGGATCGGACGTGGGGCCTAGTTCTGCGTGCAAGGCGGCGGCTCTGGTACCGAGCTACGGCCTGGAAGAGGTACGACTGCGGCGTTTGTGGTGCGCGCGCGCCGGACAGGCCAGGAGCCCAGCCCGCGCGCCCGGACAGGGGGGCCGCGGCCCGCACGGGAGCCGCGGTCGGGGCTGCGCCAGGGCGCGCCCCCCGCTGGGCGGATGGAGACGCGCGACCAGAAGCGCGGCCGGCGGGAGGCCGCGCCGGGGCGGCAGGCGGCGGGTCCGGGGCCCCGGGCTGTCCCACGCCAGCCCTGCAGGCAGGCCCCCGCCGCAGCTCCGCTCCCGAAGGGAGAAGCCGGCGGAGCCCCGGGGGGCTCGCGGGGAGGGCTGCGGCGGCCCTTCGTCCGGGAGAGCCGACGTGTCCCGGGCGCGGAGTGCTCGCCGTTCCCCGCGCGTGCATCGCCGGCCCCGGATCTCCGCGCTGCAGCCAAGCCCGGGAGGCGATCCCACAAGCCCGGCCGGCCGGCCGTCTTGCAGGGCGCTGGGCTGCTGCTCCCCCTGGGAAAGCCGGCCGCGCGGGCGCCCTCCGCGCCGGCGGCCGCCAGCCCGGCGCGGCAGAGCGCGCGCTTCAGCGCCCCCGAGCAGCAGCCCCTTCGCGCCCGCCCCGCGCCCCAGCTGCCGGCGCTTAAGCCCAGCGGGCCTCCGCGCGGCACTCGGCGCCGCGCGCTCCCGCAGCCCGCCCGCCCGGCGCGGGTCCCGCAGCAGATGGAGCCCCTGGCGAGCCAGGTCCGCGCCGTGCAGCGCACGCTGCAGCTGCTGCTGGGCCTGCTCGTGGCCTGCCTGCTCCTGCTCGTCCTCCTGACCTGCTCGCTCGTCCTGCGCCGGAGGCCGGCTGGCCGCAGGGCCCGGGGGGAGGCGCGGGGCCCGGCGGGGCCCGCTTCCCCGGGCCTCTCCCAGGCGGCGCCGGGCGGCGCGGCGGGCGGGCGCGGGGCCGTGACCGAGCAGCTCCCGCCGCCGGGCGACGGGCCGGCTGCGCTTCCCTCGGGCGGCGGCGGGCGGGCGGCGGCCTCGCGCGCTGCCCGGGGGCCCAGAGCCCAGCGCCCTTCCTGGGGCCCCGCTCCGCTCAGGGGCCGCCCGGAGACGGCCTCCTCCAGCGGCCCAAATCGGCCTCCCACCCTGGCGCCCCCCAACTCTCCTGTCACCACCTCAGGAACCGGCGTGAGTAGCTGGCGGGGCGAATTTCCCGGGGGGGGCCCGGCACCTCTTCCCTGCCCCCTCCCCACGAGGAGGCGCGGCCCGGGCAGCGCGTGCGAGTGCTCCCGAGGAGAGCTCCGGGCCCTCCTGCTGCGGGCAGGCGGGCGGAGAGGCCCGACGGAGGGCGGGGCTCGGCGCCCTGGCTGACCCCGCGCGGCTGGGCAGGGCGGGGGCGCGCCTTTTCGGCGCAGGGGCCCGGCCGCTTGCGGGGCGCACGTGCGCGCTCTGCCCGGGCCGCGGCGGGAGCCGAGGCCCCGCTCGAGGGGGCCGCCGCACGGAGCTCGGCTGGCGTGGCCGAGCGCCGCCTGGCTGGCTGAGGCTGCGCGCCCTGGCCGGCTAGTCCGCGGAAAGCGCGCGCCCAGACGCCTCGGAGAAGGCCGGCGCCCTTGTCTCCGGGAGCTGCCCGTCCGGATTCAGACGTGGCCACGCCTTGCGTTCCCAGGCCATGGTGGGCCCCCTTCCAGCAGAGAGCGCAAGCCAGGCAGGTTGGCCGGTGCCGCTGAGCATCACCTTGCCCAGCCGGAACCGGCCTCAGAACGGTTCGGTGTGTGGGACGGCCGGGCGAAGCCACGCGTGCAACACCGCCGTCCTTCGAGCCCTTCAAGGGCACCTGGCACTAACGCTTGTGCCACCTGGGCTCTTACGCCAAATCATTCACGATGCCCAAAGCCAAAGTGGCTGAAGTTTAGAAAATCTTCAGGGTCGATGAAGGGGGGGTCGATGAAAGTGGTGATAAAGGGATGCCTCTTTCAGCAGGCATTCCCCGCTGCGCTCTCTGCCCCTTCCGTGGAGTGGACCTCAGCCACCCGAACAGACAGAGCAGCCTTCCCCAACCTGATGCCAACAGCCCTGCTGGCTGGGGAGGATGGGGGCTGTGGTCCAACACATCTGGAGCTGTCAGGGTGGGTTTTCTGGCTTGGGTAGGAAACCTTTTTGGGCTGTGGGCACATCTGGATATTTGAGAAACTGTCATGGTGGTGACCTGCAAGGTGTGTGCAATGTTTGTTTTCTTGCCTGAGAACAACATGGCCGACACCTGCAACAAGTGCAAGTTGATCACGCTGCTGGAAGAAAAAGTAAGTGGACTGGAGCAGCAACTGTCAACCCTCCGGGGAATAAGAGAAGACGAAGAGTTCTTGGACAGAATGGGGGAACTACAGCAGCAAAGGGAAGACCAGGAGCTTGAAGAGCAACAGCAAGATGAGGCAGTGAGAAATGCTGAGGTAAAGAAAAATGGAGTAGAGGATACTCCTTGGAAAAGGGTGACAGTTAGGAGAAGAACTAGACGCCACTCTGCACCAGTGGAAGCAGTGGAGCTGTGGAACCGATTCCAGGTACTTGCGGATGAGACTGGAGGACAGCCTGCAGAGGAAGAATCACAGGGGAACCTGCATGAGAGTGAGCAAGAGGCTGAAGGTCAGTCAAGCAGAGGCGATGAAACCCAGGCCTACAAGAAGACGAGAAGAGTGGTAGTAGTGGGAGACTCCTTGCTGCGTGGGATCGAGACCCAAGTATGTCGCGAAGACCCGTGGACTCGCCAGGTATGTTGTCTCCCGGGAGGACAGATTAGAGACGTGACTGAAAGGTTGCCCGCACTCATAAAGCCCACTGACAGGGATCCCTTTCTTCTCATCCACGTGGGAACAAATGATACCGCCAAGCGGAGCTACGAAGAGATCACGTCAGACTTTGAAGCTTTGGGAAGGAAACTCAAGAACTTTGGGGCCCAGATAGTTTTCTCATCCATCCTTCCAGTAGTTAGAAGAGGGATAGAAAGGGAACGAAAAATACTCCGGGTGAATGACTGGCTACGAAGGTGGTGCCGACGAGAGACATTTGGATTCTGGGACCACGGGCTATACTTCCTGGAAGATGGGCTGTTGGCTAGGGATGGGTTGCACCTCACAAAGGATGGGAAGAATGTGTTTGGCCACAGCATGAAGAACTTCATCAGGAGGGCTTTAAACTGAATCCTACGGGGAAGGGAGATGTAATGTTGGGGGTAACAATGGACGTAGGCGCATGCACTGCAATGGAGAGAACAGCGCTGATAGCGCCCAATAATAGTCTTCAGACACATGTAGGAAGAAAGCCAGACTATGAAGCACATGGTCTTCGATGTCTATATACTAATGCCCAGAGTATGGGAAACAAACAGAACGAACTTGAACTCTTAATACAAGAGGGAAATTATGACTTGATAGGTATAACTGAGACTTGGTGGGATGACTCTCATGACTGGAATACAGCAATTGAAGGATATAGCTTGTTCAAAAAGAACAGGAGGAACAAAAAGGGAGGTGGGGTTGCACTGTATGTGAAAAATATATATCTCTGCACAGAAATACAGGAGGATGAGCTTGGTAGCCCCATCGAGAGCATCTAGGTTAAAATAAATGGAGCAAAGAATAAAAGGAACCTGGTGGTCGGAGTCAACTACCGGCCACCCAATCAAGGAGAGGACGAGGATGAAACTTTTGAAAAGCTAATAGACAATGTTTTAAGGAAGCATGATGCAGTAGTAATGGGGGACTTCAATTTCCCCGGTATTTGTTGGGAGACAAATTCTGCAAAACATGGCCCCTCCAGGTAATTCCTGACTTGTGTGGCGGATCACTTCCTCCTACAGAAAGTAGAGGAAGGAACTAGAGGATCAGCTATCCTTAACTTGATCCTAATCAGCAGAGATGACTTAGTGGATAAAGTAGCAGTTACAGGAACTCTAGGGGAAAGCAACCATGTTATACTTGACTTCTTGGTTCTAAGGGAAGCAAAAGCTGAGTGTAGTCAAACGCATACCCTGGATTTTAGGAAAGCTGATTTTAATAAACTCAGAACAATGACCAGTAAGGTCCCATGGCAAGCGATGCTAGCGAGAAAAGGAGTCCAAGATGGGTGGGAGCTTTTAAAAAAGGAAATTCTCAAGGCACAATTACAAACAATTCCAACAAGAAGAAAAGGTGGAAGACAAGAGAAGAAGCCAATGTGGCTTCACAAAAAGCTTAGAGATGACCTGAAAACAAAAAAAGGACACATATAGGAAGTGGAAGGAAGGCCAAGCAACAAAGGAAGAGTACAGGCAGGTAGCACAGAATTGCAGGGATGGCGTCAGGAAGGCTAAAGCTGAGAACGAGCTGAGGTTAGCGAGGGAGGCTAAAAGCAACAGAAAGGCTTTCTTCAGCTATGTGCGTAGTAAAAGACAGAGGAAAGAAATGGTTGTTCAGCTATTAAATAAGGATGGCAAAATGATAACAGAGGACAAAGAAAAGACAGAGGTGCTCAATTCCTACTATGGCTGAGTCTTCTCCCAAAAGAGGGTCTATGACCCCCCTGGCAAAGGCGAAGTACAGGCTGAAGGGGCAGGATTGCAGCTTGAGATCGATAGGCATATGGTCAAGGAACACTAATGACTTGGAATGAGTTCAAATCTCCAGGGCCAGGTGAACTGCATCCTAGAGTAATAAAGGAACTGGCAGAAGAACTCTCAGGTCCGCTGTCTATTCTCTTTGAGAAATCATGGAGGACGGGGGAAGTGCCAGATGACTGGAGGAGGGCTAATGTTGTCCCTATCTTCAAAAAGGGTAAAAAGGAGGAACCTGGGAACTACAGACCAGTCAGTCTGACATCAATCCCTGGGAAAATTCTGGAGCAGATGATAAAGCAATCCATCTGGAAGCACCTTGAAAACAATGCAGTGATTCCTCGAACCCAACATGGATTTGTCAAGAACAAATCCTGCCAGACGAATCTGATCTCATTTTTGGATCAAGTAACCTGCCTTGTGGACCATGGGAATGCTGTAGACATCATATACCTCGACTTCAGCAAAGCTTTCGACAAAGTGCCCCAAGATATCCCAATGAGCAAACGAGCTCAAAGTGGGCTAGATGAAACAACGATCCGGTGGATCCACAGTTGGGTACAGAACCAGACTCAGAGAGTGCTTCTTAATGGGATCTTCTCAAACTGGGGAGAGGTAATGAGTGGGGTAGCGCAGGGCTCGGTCCTGGGCCCTGTGCTCTTCCACATTTGTATTAATGACTTGGAGGAGGAGGTGCAGGGAATGCTGATCAGATTTGCAGATGGCACAAAATTGGGTGGGATAGCTAATACTTTGGAAGACAGAAACAACATTCAAAGTGATCTTGATAGACTGGAGTGCTGGGTAGAAAACAACAGAATGACATTGAATAGGGATAAATGCCATGTTCTTCACCTAGGAAAAAGAAACCAAATGCACAGTTACAAGATGGATATGTGGTTCAACACACTACAAGCGAGAAGGATCTTGGAATTGCTGTAGATCACAAGCTGAATATGAGCCAACAATGTGATGTGGCTGCAAAAAAGGCCAATGCTCTTTTGGGCTGCGTTAACAGAAGCACAGCTTCCAAATCCTGGGAAGTACTAGTTCCCCTCTACTCAGCACTGGTTAGGCCTCATCTGGAGTACTGTGTCCAGTTCTAGACGCCACACTTGAAGAAGGATGCAGACAAGCTGGAGAGGGTTCAGAGGAGGGCAACAAAGATGATCAGGGGACTGGAAACAAAGCCCTATGAAGAGAGACTGAAAGAACTGGGCATGTTTAGCCTTGAGAAGAGAAGATTGAGGGGAAATATGAGAGCGCTCTTCAAGTCCTTGAAAGGTTGTCCCAGAGAGGAAGGCCAGGTTCTCTTCTTGATCATCCCAGAGTGCAGGACACGGAATCATGGGCTCAAGTGACAGGAAGCCAGATTCCGGCTGAACATCAGGAAAAGCTTCCTGACAGTTAGAGCAATACGACAATGGAACCCATGACCTAGGGAGGTGATGGGCTCTCCCACACTGGTGGCATTGAAGACAAGGCTGGACAGCCATCTGT
Source organism: Heloderma suspectum (assembly GCF_057233095.1). Lineage (NCBI taxonomy): Eukaryota > Metazoa > Chordata > Lepidosauria > Squamata > Helodermatidae > Heloderma > Heloderma suspectum. The sequence continues at coordinate 2,388,275 of NC_139459.1, read as the reverse complement.
CAGGAATGCTCTGACTTGGACTCCTGTATTGAGCAGGGGGAAGGACTCGATGGCCTTGTAGGCCCCTTCGAACCCTTCTAGTCTATGAAATGATTGTATGGGTGCCACCACAAAATGGCTGCCACGGGAGGCATGGCAAAGAGCAGCACACCAGCCCCAAAGACTCTGCCTCTGCAAAGCAGAGGTGGCATTTGAGCCCCAGTCCTCTGAACTCCTTTGAACCCACATTTTTCAGCAGCAACAGAAATCTGTTTCACAGCAATCAAGCTACCAGTAAGAAAATGTGTTAATTAAAAAAGAAGTGGGAGGGCCAGGGCACCTTGACGGGCACCAAGAAAGGTGCCTGGGGGCACACTGAGGCCCAGGGGCACCATGTTGCCTCCCCTGATCGTGGGGAGACACCCTGAGCGGCAGCCCATGGGAACTGCCGCCTCCATGCAACTTAATGGACTGGGAGAAGGGACCACTTGAATCAGCTGCCCCTTGGGAGAGACAGCCTGAGGAAGGTTATAGCCTTAAAAAGAACACCATGGCTAGGTTGGACAGTGGCAACCCTGGCTGGAGCCCAGGGAAGGAGGAGGGTTGAGGTAGCAGCCCCACAAATGCCAGGCAGAGGGGCATGTGTGTGGTTTCTCCTTCCCAGAAGACGTGAGTAGATGCGTCCTCCAACCACCTGGCCCCCTTTGGTGTTCAGGGGCCTCTGTGTGTTCCAAAATGGTGGCTAGATATTTGGGACCTCGATATTTGAGGGAGCGCCTCTCCCTATATATGCCTGCCCAAGAACTGAGATCTGTTCTCAGTTCTGAGGTGCCCTCCTCTGCGTCCCACCAGTAGGAGACAGTCACTATGGTGGGACATGGGACAGGGCCTTCTCTGCTGTGGCACCCCGGTTGTGGAATGCCCTCCCTTTAGAGGCCTGATTGGCACAGACATTGGTCTCATTTCAGCGCCAAGTGGAAACATGGCTTTTTACCAAAGCCTTTGAGGGCTAAATGCATTCCCTAGCACATTGTTTTACCTGTTTTATTGTTTTAGATTTTAACTGTCTTTAGCTTGTTTAATAGTTGAATGTTTTTAGTGTTTAAATTATTTATTGTGTTATGCTGTTTAAATTGATTTTATCTGTAGGCCGCCCTGAGATCTTTTTGATGATATAGGGCAGGATAGAAATGTTTTAAATAAATAAAATAATAAATAAGTAGGTGGAGAAGTGTCTCTGCGGATGACCAACTGGAATCTGCTCCTTGTTCTGCAGGGCATCCTGGATGGAGCGTTCACCAGCTGCCTCACCAGCACCCAGAACAAGCTTCATAGTTGCAGCAGGTCAGTCTCTGCTCCCCGTTTGCACTTGGTGCCCTTTGAGTACGGCAGCAGCATCCCCCCGCGTGAGGACCAGAGGGCCCAGCTCAACTCGGCCAACTTCACAGCCTCACGAGGGCCAGGCCTGGACTCGGACTTCGGAGCCAGCGCTGGTGAGTGGCTGCCAACAGGCCTGTGTGTGACAGGAGTGGGGCTGCTTGCTACAGAGGTGGCCTGGCATGGGCACCCTAGCCTACCTCAGCCTGTGTTGGACTACAGCTCCCATAATCCCCCAGCCAGGAATGTGATTGTGTTGATCTACAATGTGGATGTGTTGGACTACAACTCCCACAATCCCCAGCCAGCAACTGGGGAATATGGGGGTTGTAGTCCAACACATCCGGAGGCCACCAGGCTAGGGAAGGTTGCTCGATCGTATTCTGTTGCAGGTACTTCAGTTCATCAAGGAAGGCTGTTGAGTTGGAAAGGAAGCCGAGGGCAGGGTCAGCTGTAACAGTGCTCATGGGTGAAGGCGTCCTGTGAGCACCAGCTGAAGGAAACAGGTATAGCTTGCCTAGAGAAGACCTTCCGAAGTGACAAGTTGCTCCCCGTTTCCAACAAGGGTAGGTCAAGAAGCAACAGGTTTGAACAACGAAGGTGGTTTAGGATAGGCAGGAGGGAGGGCAAAACTCCTCGCTACGGAAGCAGACTGACCAGGGAGGTTAAGGGTCTCCTCCCTTGGCAGTTCTTGTCTGTGTTTGTGGAATCATAGAATCATAAAATAGTAGGGTTGGAAGGGGCCTACAAGGCCATGGAGTCCAACCCCCTGCTCAGTGCAGGAATCAAAGTCAGAGCATCCCCGACAGATGGCTGTCCAGCCTCATCTTGAATGCCCCCAGTGTGGGAGAGCCCATCACCTCCCTAGGGAATTGGTTCCATTGTCGTATTGCTCCAAGAGTCAGAAAGCTTTTCTTGATGTTCAGCCGGAATCTGGCTTCCTGTCACTTGAGCCCGTGATTCCGTGTCCTGCACTCTGGGATGATCAAGAAGAGATCCTGGACTTCCTCTCTGGGACAACCTTTCAAGGACTTGAAGAGCGCTATCCTATCTCCCCTCAGTCTTCTCTTCTCAAGGCTAAACATGCCCAATTCTTTCAGTCTCTCCTCATAGGGCTTTGTTTCCAGTCCCCTGATCATCTCTGTTGCCTTCCTCTGAACCCTCTCCAGTTTGTCTGCATCCTTCTTAAAGTCTGGTGCCCAGAACTGGACACAGTACTCCAGATGAGGGCTAACCAGTGCTGAGTAGAGGGGGACTAGTACTTCTTGGGATTTGGAAGCTGTGCTTCTATTAATGCAGCCCAAAAGAGCATTGGCCTTTTTTGCAGCCACATCACATTGTTGGCTTATGTTCAGCTCGTGATGGACAACAATTCCAAGATCCTTCTCACTTGTAGTGTTGTTGAGCCACGTATCGCCCATCTTGTAACTGTGCATTTGGTTTCTTTTTCCTAGGTGCAGAACTTGGCATTTATCCCCATTAAATGTCATTCTGCTGTTTTCTGCCCAGCGCTCCAGTCTATCCAGATGACTTTGAATTTTGTTTCTGTCTTCCAAAGTATTAGCTATCCCGCCCAATTTTGTGCCACCTGCAAATCTGATCAGCATTCCCTGCACCTCCTCCTCCAAGTCATTAATACAAATGTTGAAGAGCCCTGGGCCCAGGACTGAGCCCTGCGGTACCCCGCTCGTTACCTCTCCCCAGTTTGAGACGATCCCATTGATAAGCACTCCCTGAGTCCGATTCTGCAGCCAACTGTGGATCCACCAGATAATTGTTTCATCTAGTCCACTTTGAGCTCATTTGCTCATTGGGATATCCTGGAGCACTTTGTCGAAAGCTTTGCTGAAGTCGAGGTATATGATGTCTACAGCATTCCCACAGTCCACAAGGCAGGTTACTTGATCCAAAAATGAGATCAGATTCGTCTGGCAGGATTTGTTCTTGACAAATCCATGTTGGCTTTGAGGAATCACGGCATTGTTTTCAAGATGCTTACAGATGGATTGCTTTATCATCTGCTCCAGAATTTTCCCTGGGATTGATGTCAGACTGATGGTAGTTCCCAGGTTCCTCCTTTTTACCCTTTTTGAAGAGAGGGACAACGTTAGCCCTCCTCCAGTCATCTGGCACTTCCCCCGTCCTCCATGATTTCTCAAAGAGAATAGACAGCGGTTCTGAGAGTTCTTCTGCCAGTTCCTTTATTACTCTAGGGTGCAGTTCATCTGGCCCAGGAGATTTGAACTCATTCAAAGTAATTAGGTGTTCCTTGACCATATGCCTATCGATCTCAAGCTGCAATCCTGCCCCTTCAGCCAGTACTCCACCTTTGCCAGGGGGCTCATAGACCCACTTTTGGGAGAAGAGTGAGCCAAAGTGGGAATTGACCACTTCTGCCTTTTCTTTGTCGTCTGTTATCATTTTGCCATCCTTATTGAATAGCTGAACCACCATTTCTTTCCTCTCCCTTTTACTATGCACGTAGCTGAAGAAAGCCTTTCTGTTGCTTTTAGCCTCCCTTGCTAACCTCAGCTCGTTCTCAGCTTTAGCCTTCCTGACGCCATCCCTGCAATTCTGTGCTACCTGCCCTTACTCTTCCTTTGTTGCTTGGCCTTCCTTTCACTTCCTATATGTGTCCTTTTTTGTTTTCAGGTCATCTCTAAGCTTTTTGTGAAGTGGGAGCAAAGGGATGTCTTGGGGATGGAGAAGTGGGAGCAAAGGGATGTCTTTCAGACTTCATTGTCCAGGCCCAGTGTAAGAGCAGGGACTTCTCTTGCCTTCCACAGCCCCTTTAAAACCATCCCTGTTCTGCAGCTGCACTTGCACCCCCTTTCAGTAGCATGCAAACTATGGGGCCCGGGCATCACTGGCCAGGTGCTGTTTGAAACCATGCCACCCCCCTGGATAACAGTGGTCGACTGGTGGGCTGCTGTTACGCTTGAAAGGAAGTCCTGACTACCACTTAAATCATGTTTTTGAAAAGTGGGCTGTTTTTCTTTCCTCCTGGGAAAAGAGAAGCACATTTCTCTGCCATCCTTCTTGTGGTCTTTCTCATTTTTGAAGAGGCAGCTAGCTGGGCTCATGAAAGTTTCATAATGCCATCCCTCCACCAGTGGAGGCTGGTGGCTCCGATGTCAGTGGGGTGGTGAATCCGCTCCGGGTTTCAGTCACAACTCTAAAGGAGCTATCCAAGGTGCGGACAGCTCCTTAGAGTCCTGACTGAAACCCAGAACAGATTCCCCAGCCTCCATCCTGCTGCATCCCACTCAAAATACCCCTGGGATTTTGTGCCCTTCCTTGGGGTGGAGCGATTGCCCCAGCTAGGCACAGGATGTTGTGTCAAGAGGACTTGCATCATGATTTAAAAATAAAATTAGAAATGTCCTTTTGGAAAGATGGGTTTTCCTTCCCATGGGGGTCTAAATATCACCATATTTGGGCTCAGGAGGGCATTTTCTCCTTGTGCTCGGGAGAGTGTGTGAGCAGTTTCATGCCTGTGTCCCGTCACATGGGGCTGGGCGTTCTCGTCTGAGGAATCTGTGCTGTCCAGTTGTGGCACATCCTGGCCTGGATTCGGTGGACTGAAGGGGGCGTGTGCGCGCGCGTGCGCGTGCGGGCAGTGATGTATCCGAGAGCCAGACTCTGGACAAGGCATTCTAGCCTGGTGACCAAGAGCCACCCCTCCCTCAGACTCCCTCCTCTCTCCAGCCACTTCTTTTCCATACCAGTCATGCTCCATTTATTCACCCGCCCTTCCCTCCTGGCAACGCCAGTGTGATCCAACTGTCTTAGTGTTGTTGCTCTTCTTCCAACTTACCGAACAGTCCTTGAGCTCTGGGAGCCCCAAACTGGCTGTGTGAGTAGTGGCATATTTTTGATAGGTGCTTAAAACCAGGTGATTTTTCTTTGCTTGTGAGTCACTTCTAGCATTCAGAGGACTTCATTCCTTTTGCTTCAGACTCATATGCATGCACATACATGCATGCACACGCACGGGCACATACAACAAAATGTTGCAGTGTCTCGCCCTAGAGTAGGAGCCTTACAGCTTAGTTTGAGGATCATAAGACACCTTTCCCCCTTTCACACCCTCCTGAAACCTTCCCGTGCTTTGTTAAAGAGCTTAGGATAGGCACAGGGTGCCAGCAACGAACCTGAATGTTTTAATGCTATACTGCTGGAGTGGGTGGATGTCTAGCAGAGGGAGATTTTTTTTAATGTTATGCCACACTTCTTCCCCACCCCTAATGCTCACCCATGATGGATAGCGCACCATTTGGCCAATTCCCTCTTTTGCTCTCCATTTCCCATTTACATCCCTTCTCCCCTCCTCTGCTGGTTGATGCCCACAGCAGTGGACTTAATTACCCAATCCAGGGAGTCTGCCCAACTTCCAGTTCATTTCCAGGGATGGGGAACATGTTCTTGGACTCCAGCTCCCATCAGTCACTGCCAACATGGGCAAAGGAGGTGGTGATGGGTTTTGTAGTCCAACATCTGGAGGGCCAGAAGCTTTAACTTCTGCTGATCTCAGGAATCCCCCGAGTATGTAGAAACCACTACCTTTTGGGTGGTCTCTTTACTTCCAAACTGATAGGTACCCAAGAGCCAAGATTGCTAAGAGGGGGAAAGCAGGGTCTGCAACACTATGTTACAGCATGGAGCACTCCCCTTCAGGATGCCAGCCAGCCATGCTTGTTTCCAGGACCCTCCTTCCATTTCCCCCCCTCCACTGCCATGTTAGCCGGTATTCCATGCTCACCGAGCATGCTGTCCTCATTCAGCTGTTTTGGGGTTTCCTCTCCCTCAGGGTTTTCCCTACAGATTTGTTGTACTTTTGCAAATGGCAGGGTTTACAGATGCCCACTATTACCTCCTTCATGTGTGGATGGTGCTGTTCCGCCAACACAAGGTTCTACATGGACAATGAGCTTGCCGTTAGTATATAGGATGGTAAATTACTAGGATTACAGGCATGTTCAGCAGTTAACAGTGGTGTCTCCTCTTCTTTCCCCTGCCACTCATGTCTTGCAGGCATCTCCGTGAGGATCTTGTCATCAGATAGTGAAGGAAGTCCAAACACACCCCTGTTGTGTCGCCAGCAGTCAGGGCGGTTTGAGTGGGACTATTATGATCCAAGCTACACAAGGAAGGCTCAGCTCCAACATCAGCTGCCTCACATCTGTAGCAAGCAGTACTGGCTATAGCACAAGGTAGCAATGGTGGGCAGTGGAATATGAGAGCTATCAGGAGGACTCTGTCCCTCTCTTGGGGAAGGAGGGGGGAATTGCTGGCTGGGTTTATCTCACTGATCAATTTTAGTTATTACATATTCATCGTCTTTGGCCATGAGCTCTGGCTATTAAAAAACCATTGCTGTCTCTGTGGAATGTCTTCATCTTGGACTGAGGTTTTCACATCCCATGAAGCACACTTAATTTTCATTTGTCCTCAAGCCTTTGATTTATATGCACCAAGACACACACACTCAGTCTCACAAATGCCTGGCTACCTACCCCATCAAGTACGATTCCTCAACACAGCGTCGAAGCAATTGAACACTTGCACTGACATGGAGTTTAATAGGATGAGGGAGAAGCTACACATTTATTTGGAATGTCCACCTGCGCAGAACGTGGGTGGCAGAAACTCCAGTGGGCTTGGTAGTAAAGCCCAACTAGGAAGTACCTCATCTTGTAACCTCGATAGCCCTCACACCACCTTTTGGGCTTACTCATCTCGCACAGCAATATGTAAATGTGATGGGTGGAACTTCTGTGGGGAATAAGCCTCAATGTATCAAATTGTGTTTATGTTCTGTGAAATTATGTTTATTAAAGACACTGGAGCTTTTATCCTTGACTTGGTTGCTTTTAATAAATGTGTGTGAGCAGGGGCATAAGAGCCCCAAACTGTTATCAGAAGCATGGCTGAGAATAGGCACAGGCCTTGGTCTTCTGAGAAATAGTATTGAGAAGAAGGGTGGCCTCTCACAACATGCAGAGAACTCATCAACCAGCCAAAACCCAGGTGCACCATGTGTGTGTTTAGATGAGTTTGGTACTCTGGAAGTTTGCAAAAATAAGCTTGGAAGTTCTTGGAGAAATCTCACAAGCAGGCATGCACAAGACTTCTGGTTAGCAGGAGTTTCCTGACTGGTGTGTAGGTCTCTACCCCTCCCCAGGATGAGAAGCACAACCTATGGTGTAAATTAAGTGAAGACACCAACAAGTGCATTATACATGCAGGGGCCAAATTCAGCCTCTCTTGCTCTAGGGTTTGTTTTCTTAAGTGGTGAGTTTACACAACATCATAGCTTCTTCCCAAGTGATGGTATGGAGCAGATGATACTGCAAGATGCACCCGCAGTGCTAAAGTGTGGCAGCCATGCTTCACTCAAAATACTCTGCCATGAAGATCATCTAAGTACCTCTCACCAGAGGCTCCCTCACAAGGTAGGAAGGATAAGTCACAGTCAATGTAAAGGCTTAGCCAATAGTGAGGGATCACAGGAGTTGTAGGCCAAAACATCTGGAAGCCACAAGTTGCCCACCCCTAGTGTACTGGATAGCACAAAGCAACTAGTAGCAGTGGGGAGATGTGATGCTTTCACACAGTAAGGGCAGTCAGAGGCAAGCTGGTGAAGTCAGCGCTGTGCATCTGCTTTAGAAGAATCCTGGAGCAAAGCAGCCTGCGCCAGTTACTCGGGTCACCTCTAAAGCAAAGCAGGCTGCTCCTAAAGAGTCAGACCCGCTTTGGAGGATGGTTTTAGTTTTGCGGTAAGCCCAAAATTGATACAATTTTGAATCACATGCAAGCTCTCTATAAAACAAAAACAGCTGGAAATGATGGGGGAGGGGGGAGAGTGTGTGTGTGTGTGTGTAGTTTTGTGACTGACAGGTGTAGGTTCCAAACAGGAAATGACTTCAGCACAGGTCTTCAATCAGTGCTTTTGGAAGGGATGTTCAAGTAGCACGGCAGACATTGTTCCAGTAGTCTTTCCAAGTTGACTCTGCATGTATTTGCGCATTAAAACCCTATACCCAATGTCAGAATTTGCAGGGAAGCTTCCTAGGGGTACCTCTATGTTTATGAAACTGCCCACAACACCGCAGAAATGGTCGGGCTTTTTTTTTAAGCTCCTTGCCAAGTTCTCTGTGCTTATTTGACTGAAACTTGGCAGGATTTAATCCCTAAAAGGGGCTACTATGACTGCAGATACCATCTAGTTCTGCCAAAGGATGAAAAGGTAAACTGGAGCTCCCCATTATAGACAAAGGGGAAGATATCCAAAGCTCTTGCAAACCAAAGCAACCTGCTTTCTGAAGCAAGTGATTTTTTTTTCTGTTCACCACCCTAGAACTTCTGTTATTCCCTTTCAGACTGCTCTAACGCTTCCCTTAAAGAGAAAATGCAACAGCAAATGGCATTTTTCAGGAAGGATAATAGGGCACACCAATCCATGCCACACTGCCTTTAATAGACACAGTAAGTGTCTATAACCCCTTCATGGATCACTGCCCTGTTGTGACGAAGGGGCTTGTGTAACTCAGTGAAGCCATAAGCTATGCCATGCAGGGCCACCCAAGACGGACAGGTCATGGTGGAGAGTTCTGACAAAAGGTGGTCCACTGGAGAAGGAAATGGCAACCCACTCCAGTATTCCCGCCAGGAAAACCCCATGGAATGTATCCCAAGGCTAAAAGATAGGACGCCGGAAGATGAGCCCCTCCGGTCGGAAGGTGTCCAATATGCTACTGGGGAAGAGCAGAGGGAATTTCCAAGTTTTCCAATTGGAATTTCCAATTTTGCCAGAAAGAGTGAAGCGGCTGGGCCAAAGCCGAAAGGACACTCAGCTGTGGATGTGTCTGGCAGTGAAAACAAAGTCCGATGCTGTAAAGAACAATATTGTTTAGGAACCTGGAATGTCAGATCAATGAATCAAGGTAAGCTGGAGGTGGTCAAACATGAGATGGCAAGATTGAACAGCGACATCTTGGGAATCAGCGAACTAAAATGGACAAGCATGGGAGAATTTTAATTCAGGTGACCATCATATCTACTACTGTGGGCAAGAATCCGTTAGAAGAAATGGAGTAGCACTCATAGTCAACAAAAGGGTGGGAAAAGCAGTACTGGGGACAATCTCAAAAACGATAGAATGATCTCAGTACGAATCCAAGGCAAACCATTCAACATCACAGTAATTCAAGTCTATGCCCCAACCACTGAGGCTGAAGAAGCTGAGGTCGATCGGTTCTATGAAGACCTACAACACCTTCTAGAACTAACACCAAAAAAAGATGTCCTCTTCATCCTAGGGGATTGGAATGCTAAAGTAGGAAGTCAAGAAATCACCAGGATAACAGGCAAGCATGGCCTTGGTGTACAAAATGAAGCAGGACAAAGGCTAATAGAGTTTTGCCAAGAGAACACGCTGATCATAGCAAACACTCTTTTCCAACAGCACAAGAGGCGACTCTACACATGGACATCACCAGATGGTCAATATCGAAATCAGATTGATTATGTCCTTTGCAGCCAAAGATGGAGAAGCTCTATACAGTCAGTAAAAACAAGACCCGGAGCTGACTGTGGCTCAGATCATGAGCTGCTGCTTGCAAAATTTCGGCTTAAATGGAAGAACGTAGGGAAAACCACTAAACCATTCAGGTATGACCTAAATCATATCCCTTAAGAATATACAGTGGAGGTGAGGAATAGATTTCAGGGATTAGACCTGATAGACAGAGTGCCTGAGGAACTATGGACGGAGGTCTGTAACAGTGTTCAGGAGGCAGCAACTCAATCCATCCCAAAGAAAAAGAAATGCAAGAAAGCCAAGTGGCTGTCTGATGAGGCTTTACAAGTAGCTGAGGAAAGAAGGGAAGCGAAAAGCAAGGGAGAAAGGGGAAGATATATCCAACTGAATGCAGAGTTCCAGAGAATAGCAAGGAGAAGGCCTTCTTAAATGAACAATGCAAAGAAATCGACGAAAACAATAGAATGGGAAAGACTAGAGATCTCTTCAAGACAATCGGAGATGTCAAGGGAACTTTTTGTGCAAAGACAGGCATGATAAAGGACAAAGAAGGCAGGGACCTAACAGAAGCAGATGAGATTAAGAAGAGGTGGAAAGAATACACAGAAGAACTAACTATACAGGAAAGAGCTGAATGTCCCTGATAGCCATGATAGTGCGGTCAATGAACTTGAGCCGGACATCCTTGAGAGTGCAATCAAGTGGGCCTTAGGAAGCATTACTAACAACAAAGCTAGCGGAGATGACCGTATTCCAGCTGAGCTATTGAAAATCCTAAAAGATGATGCTGTTAAAGTGCTGCACTCAATATGCCAACAAATCTGGAACACTCAACAGTGGCCACAAGACTGGAAAAGGTCAGTTTACATCCCAATTCCAAAAAAGGGCAACGCCAAAGAGTGTTCAAACTACCGTACAATTGCGCTCATTTCACATGCCAGCAAGGTGATGCTCAAAATCCTACAAGCTAGGCTTCAGCAGCATGTGAACCGAGAACTACTGGAAGTACAAGCTGGGTTTCAAAGAGGCAGAGGAACTAGAGATCAAATCGCCAACATTTGCTGGATCATGGAGAAAGCCAGAGAATTCCAGAAAAACGTCTATTTCTGCTTCATTGACTACGCTAAAACCTTTGATTGTGTGGATCATAACAAACTATGGCAAATTCTGAAGAGATGGGAGTACCAGACCACCTTACCTGTCTCCTGAGAAACCTGTACGAGGGTCAAGAAGCAACAGTAAGAACTGGACATGGAACAACCGACTGGTTCAAAATTGGGGAAAGAGTATGACAAGGCTGTATATTGTCGCCCTGCTTATTTAATTTATATGCAGAGTACATCATGAGAAACGCCGGGTTGGATGAATTACAAGTCGGAATTAAGATTGCCGGGAGAATTATCAACAACCTCAGATATGCAGACGATACCACCCTAATGGCAGAAAGCGAAGAGGATCTAAAGAGCCTCTTGTTGAGGGTGAAAGTGGAGAGTGCAAAAGCTGGTTTGAAACTCCACATTAAAAAAACAAAGATCATGGCATCTGGCCCCATCACTTTGTCAGCAAGGTGATGTCTCTGCTTCTGACTATGCTGTCTAGGTTTGCCATAGCTTTCCTCCCAAGGAGCAAGCGTCTTTTAATTTCATGGCTACAGTCACCGTCTGCGGTGATCTTGGAGCCCAAGAAAATAACATCTGTCACTGCTTCCATTTCTTCCCCTTCTATATGCCAGGAAGTGATGGGGCCAGATGCCATGACCTTAGTTTTTTTACTGTTGAGTTTCAAACCAGCGAAAAGGAGCTTACTGGAGCCCAAATCCTAAATGCTAGTTTCCTTTCATAATTTGAGAAACTCAGTGAATCAAAGCCAAAGAAAATTGTTGCTTCTTTCATGAACCAGAATGTCCTAAATAGCGAGGGGTAGGTCAACAGTACTGGTTCCTAATTACAACCAACCTTATCTCGAATGAATTGCTGAGCCGGATAAGAGCAAGGTCCGTCACATCTAGTTCCCAGTTGTGGCCAGACAGCACTCTCTGGATGCTCGGAAGGACAGCCTTTCACTGTTTTGGCTAGAGGAATGCTGCTCCTGCCTATAGCAAATAATCTTGAAGGACAGGCCTGTCAAGACACCTTTCGTTCTTTAACACTCTATGCCAGCTTCCAGCCCTAGAGATTCTGGCTCCCCACGTAACCAGTTAGAGCCTCTGTGTGCAGTATGTGAAGCACTTCCTTTCATCAGCCCTAAGCTTGCTACCAGCCAACTACATCATTGCCACCATGTAATAGTTCTGTATGGGAGAAAATGTTCTACCTGCTCTCTCCAGCAATTCATACAGCTCATACATAACCCTTGGGAGCCTGCGACAAGGGCACCGTTTTCACCAGCGAGGGAGGCATAGCAGCTACTTCTGCTCCCATTCTGTCTTTTTAGGCCCACATCAATCTGTATGAAATGTAATCTGAACTGGTTCAAAGTAAATGATTCAGCTACTGAACCAGTTTTAGAGTGTGAACTAGAATCAAAATTGCAGCTTTAAATACTGATGAACTAACTGACTACTATGAAGAAGAATAATCAGCGCTTACTAGAAAAGAGTGCCCTTCCATCTTGCCCAGGTCCTTACCACCCATTCTAGCTCTTAATGTAGCACTTTGGCTAATGCTTCTTACTACCCACATGGCATGCTGATGCATATTTAAAGAGGTAGGGTGTGTGTGTGTGTGTGTGTGTGTGTGTGAGAGAGAGAGAGAGAGAGAGAGAGAGAGAGAACGAACTATAGCTCTAGCTTGTAGTGCTGCCACAGAAGCACAAGTAAAAGTGATGGAAGCTCTACCCTTGGATTTCTTCAGAGAAAGAGCTATTATAAACACAAACAAAAACACACAGCCATATTCCTAGAAGACTACAGCACAAAAGAGTTGCTGAAATTATAATAATTGGTCTGGGGGTGGAATTCAGCCACTGAATGACAAAAAGAGTGAACACAAAAAGAGGAATGTAAACTAGAAGATAATAAGAAGGCAGGCCCTACAGCTTATTAATTGCAAGCAGCTCCTGCTCCAGAATTGTGTTCTACGAAGTTATGTCCTTTTCTAAGCATTCCACCGTTAAAAGGGGCTTTGTGTGCAGAATGTTATGCTCCTTTAGTCACACCCTGCACTTTCGTTTTGTAATTCTAAGCTTTGGAGGGTACACGCCACTGGGAGCTTCTCCTATTCAAGCTCTCCCAGAACAAATTTAATTTCTACACAGGTGGTCTTGGTGAATCATGCCTCAAATCAGTCAAAGGCCAGTATTAGGAAAGTAACTAAGCTGCGTTTGGTGCTGGGGCGCCCAAGAGAACTGAAGTACACACGTAGCCCCGTTTACACCCCAGCAAACTAGACCTCTGAAAAGCAAAATCTCAATTGTTTCAGTGAATTGAGCACTGGCTTAGCATAGCTAAGAGTTGTGAGCTAGGGTGCCCCTGGTTCAAGTCTCACCAGCCGTGAGTTGACTCGACGGCCATAGGTGAGGCACTATTCTCTCATCCTCGGCCCAACAGCAACATGAGGACCTGCACAGGGTTGTTAAGACAACTGCGCTAATAAATGCAAAATGCTTCGAACACTTTAAAATGCTGCATAAGTGCTAAGCAGAGGGCAACGAAAATATGACCCCAAGAAGAAAGCATAAGCTGCAGCAAGAAAGTTCACATTTTTGTCTGGAGTAAACCTGCTGATGTGGCACAGGACACATCTGATCCCCAAAGTGTCTTTTCTTGAGACAAGTCCCATTCTTCTTGTGGGCCTGGACTACCACCTCTCCTTACAGGACCACTATTTCAGACAAAAGCTCCTTTTTAAGAGGCATTTCATTTTTTCTAGTGAAGGAATCACTGGGGACCCCGCACAACCTCCAGGGAAAAGCACAAAAGCCTTGGCATAGAGGATAGATGTGACCAAGGCCAGGATGAACAATAGCAGCTGAAAAGAGGACTATCAGGAACACAGGAAGGTGGAAGCCAGCTTGAAGTTATGGGTTTTTTTTATTTTTGTGGGGTTTTATTTTTTGTTTTGTTTTACAGGCTATTGTTGTACCCGTTGTTAAAGCTGCTGATTCTGCCGTAAAACTAGAACAGAAATTTCCCAGAAATATAGTCAGTTTCCCTCCTCGTTAACTCCCTGCCTGCCTCCCAACCAAACCAGCCAGCCAACCAACTGCCTTGCATTTAAAGCAGACTCCAGCTTACAGAGCCTGACACGCAGCTACATGGGTCTGACCAAGGAATGAAGAAGCCAGGAGTCCACTGACCATTGGAATTGCCCTGTACAACATGGCCTGTTCTGGAGTTTGGTCCACTCTGGCAGCACTTTAACCATAGAGATCGTCATCGTTGTCTTCACTGTAAACATTTCCACCACCGCTGCCTCCTGTGCCCTGGCTTGGTCCAGCACCACCCTGGTTACCCGACGGGAATCTGCAAGGAGCAACCCAGAGAGAAGTGTGGTAATTAAATACACAGCAATGAACATGAAGAGGACTAGACCGTAAACCATAGGTGGGGAATCTTCAGCTGATGATAGAGTACAACTCCCATAATCCCTGGCTTGCATTGAAGGGAAATGGAGAGCTACAGGTTCCCCACTCCTGCTGTGTGCATGCAGGAGGCAGACAGGCATGACAGAGGCCCTTACCCAAAGTGGAGCCCCTTGCAGTTCAGTCAGGCCACACGGCTTCCCACCTCCCATATTTCTCATCCAATTTTAGGAAAGAAGACTGGAGGGAGGGGGGAAGAGAGGAGGCCAAGCCCCTCACCCCACCCCCACTCACTCCCATGCATGCCTCTGACTCGGTTATGATGGCAAGAAACTGCAAGGAACGTCTCAGGACATGAGCTCGAAAGAGCCCTGGGTGATCCCAAGCTGGGGAGGGGATACTGTAGAATTACTAGGCACTGGCAGAAGGGGCACCTATGGAAAGCAGAGGCCTGGAGGCAGAGTGGGCGCTCTCGCCAAACTCGGCATGCCAAGCAACTTACATTTGCACAAAAGTCACCCCATTCCACTAAAATTTGATTTTAAGCCATGGATTCTCAAATACATGAGAATCCATGACGTATATTCTGTTTGACCCTCCAAAGACCAGGTTGGTAAAAGGCAAAGAACAGACGAATAGACTGAAGTGTAGTACTGGCAAGACAACAGGAATGGCAATCATTGTATTCCTACCCCATCACCACTACTACTTGCCCATCTCCTACCTTCCCCCCACGCCATCCCAGACTGTAAACTCTCCAAGCAAGAAATATTTTGAGTTGTACATAGCAACTGTCAAGACAGCTGGCACTGCATTTGTTTTCGGTAAGAAAAGCTGCTCTGCAAGGCACAGAAGCTCAAGTTGTTAAATGTTGACACTGCCCAGCCCAGTGACAGAAACGAAAGCATGCATGCTAGAAACGGCTCCTGGGAAAGAGACCATCAATTTCCTGCCAAGCTCTCCTGGTTACCTGAAGCTGCCGAAGCCCCGGCTCTGCTGTAGGGTCTGTGCGAACATCTCGTATTTGCGGATGTCGTTGTCGCTGACTGAACGGCGGGCAAAGCGCATAGCTTCCTCAAAGTGATCACGCCGGATCTCGGGCACTGGGTCATCCTCCTCAACTTCCTAAACCAGCAAAGTCACAGGTCTCAGCTCAAGGCACAGGCTGCAGCCACGCAGGACAAATCCCACAGACATCAAATCCCCACCAGAAGCCCAGACCCTGCCACAGGCACTCACCATTGCAGAAGGGTTTGTCTGTCTCTCTCGCTCCCGCCTGATCTCGCTCTCAATAGACTCACGAATAGCCAGCTTGCAGGCCCGCTGGCAAATCTCTGTGAGATCAGCTCCAGAGAAGCCATTGGTCATCTTTGCCAGGAACTCCAGGTCCACATCCTGAGGAAACAAGGGAAGCCCCATTCGTCACAAATCCCCACCCAGCCAACAGCACCAATCCCGCCCCCACTTTCCCATCACGGCAGCAGCTGCCACTGTCAGTTAGTTGACTCCAAGAATACAGGTCCGACTGGCCTAGCACAAACTTCATCAAGCTTTTGCAGCTGCATCTACTGGGGGCAGGGGCGGCTAGCCAACACATTTAAGTGGGCTTTCCTCTCAAGCTATGCACAAGAGGATCCAAGAACAGTTCCTATGGCAGCAAGACCTGGCCCTCCTACTCCATCCCTTGTCTGGAAGACTGCAGAGTGCTGCCCAATAATGCACCCAAGGAAAAACGGCAAGCTGTGCATGTGTGCACACACACGCACACACACAGCTACTGCTTTCCTCAGCCCCCCAGAGTGACTAGTTCCAACCTTAAAAGGCAACCAAGGTTACCATTCTTCTTTGCTTGTCTCTATGACAGGAGTAGCCCATGCGCCTCCACAAGGAACAGGCGCTCCATGTGTCAGAGCACCCCAGACCTCCAACGTTAGCCATTCGTGACCATATTCATTTGCCTGAACAACACTACATTTGGCACCAGCCCAGGGGGCACCAGGCTGAAGGGAAGAACTGGACAACACAGAGCAGGAATAACCACCTTCTCTCATGTGGAGCTGGAAGGGTATTTTGCTGCAAACTTCAAGCATCTTGGGGATGGTGAGGCTCTAGAATGAAGCTAGCAACAACTAGCAGGAAGAGATTCACAGGTGTGGAACACATGCCCTCAGGCACAGCCTAGGCATTACATACAAAACCCAGAAGAGAAATGTAGCAATACAGCAAGAAAAGCAATGTTCGTTTTCTGCTAAACAGAACTGCGGGCAAGCATTTTATCACACCTTGATTAAAAGCGGACAGGGCATACAAGGACCAAAGTTGTGTTACGGTCCAAGTAGTCCTCCAGGTGCCCATCCTTGACTTCAGAAACTCTCTTAATCTCTCAACAAGTATTTATGAATATAGATATATTTTAATATACACCCCCAAACTCACACCCCCTGCAGAACACCTGTCAGCACAAACTTGCCTTGGCAACAGGGGATTTCCGCAGGTTGGCCTTGAGGATGGCCACCCGTGACTTCTCATCGGGCAGTGGGATGTAGATCAGCTGGTCCAGGCGCCCAGGGCGCAGGATAGCGGGATCAATGATGTCCGGCCTGTTGGTGGCGCCAATGATGAAGACGTTCTTTTTGGTCGACATGCCATCCATCTCCGTTAGGATCTGGTTGATGACTCTGTCTGCAGCACCACCACCATCTCCTATGTTCCCACCACGGGCCTTTGCAATCGAGTCCAGCTCATCAAAGAACAGCACACAGGGTGCTGCTTGGCGGGCCTGTCCAGAGGAAGAAACTTTGTCATACCTCAAGCATGCAGAACCCACCACGATGCCAGTAGGGCACCTTACCATGGGATGCTGCAGTGCTGCTGGCATGACTTTTCACGTGGATCTGATGACGTTCACAAGAGCAAATACCATAATAAATGTTAGTCTTTTCAAGCGCCACAAGCCTTTGTTGCTCACATGGATTAGTTTTTCTGGATTGCTCCCTCCTCCAAGAGTACTACTTCATCCTGCCTGGTATTCTTAAGGGTACAACCATACAACTCACTGCTGGGGACTGTGGCAGGAGACACGTGCACGCTACTTCAGTCTGTGCTGGTTCCCTGCAAAAATCTGGCTACCTTCCAATACTCCCCAAAGCAGTGGTGGCGGGTGAACAAGTCTTGCCCCCAGCTACAGCGCTGGAGCGGCATCATGGGAAGCCTCTATATAAACAAGGTCACAGGGCACCAAAGGTTTTAAGTGAAGAGTTCTCCAGATTTCTGGAGAAGGAAGCCAGAAATGGTTATAACTGAACTCTGCTTTGCTTCAGGTATTGAGTAGGCCTCCTCACCCTCATCAGAATGTGCCACTTAAGAGAGTCATGACAGACAAAAGGTGGCAGAGAACTTAAAACAGACCATTCCTGATGCCTATTTCAAAGTTATCGACAATATTGCTGCTCAACAACATTGTAAACTTGGGGGGGGGAGAAGAGGGAGATCAGTCTGCAGTATAGATTCTGCTCGTTCTTGATTTCTGAACTAATAGCAAGGGAATGGAAGACTTTACTCAACCTATCTAGGGTCCTAACTGCCACAAGCAAGCAACCTCTACCCCTCTACAAGAGAAGAGACTGAACAGTCACAAAGCTCTCTCCAAGAGACCGCGAAACAGAATGTCGGACACAATTCCAAATTAAAGTACACTGGGAAACATAATGCAAATTATAGTGACAGACATTCAGCATTGATTGCAATTGTTTGAGGTGCACTTGGGGGGGGGGGGGAGACATCAAGATCACAGCAGAAAACTTACTGAGATCATAGTCTCCCGAGTGCTGTGTCCATGAAAAAAGGAGAATTAGGTATCGGGACTTTTTAGAAAATGGGCTGAAAAATAGAACAGCAAGTGATCAGAATGCCACTCATTACATAGATCTACAGTGCACTCAACGTTGGGGTGGCAGGAGGGCAGGGAAACACACTACAGTTCTGGTCAGTGCTGGAGAAAGAAGGTAGACGGCCAAGCCTCTATAAAGAACAAGTAGTTGGGGCTTTTGGCTTAGAATACAGGGACTCATGCTGGAACACATATTAATTTGTAGAATGGATGGCTTGGAGAAAAATAACTCATTTTCTTGCCACGTTAGTACTGTTTACACAATGAAACTGGTGGGAAGTTCAACTTAAGGTCACAAATTTGCTGTACAAGCTGCTAAGATTCAAAAGGATTTTGACATGTCAACTTCTTAAGCAGAACTACAAATTGCTAAACAGGGCCTCCATGTTCAGCAGCAGTATATCTCCAATTCACAAGCACGAACTGTTCAATTCCAAGGAACTTCTTGTGGTCCATGAATCCGGGCCTAGCACGGAAATTCTGAAAAGAAACTAGGGAAGTCCAGCATGTACACAGAGCCTTACCTTGTCAAAGATCTCACGCACGTTGGCCTCTGACTCTCCAAACCACATGGTGAGCAGCTCTGGACCCTTGATGGAGATGAAGTTGGCCTGGCATTCATTGGCAATGGCTTTGGCCAGCAGGGTCTTTCCACAGCCAGGAGGCCCATAGAACAACACCCCTTTGGAGGGGGTCATGCCAAACTTAAGGAATTTGTCAGGATGCTCTACTGGGTACTGGGGAAGGAAGGAGTTCAACGTCAGCCCCAAAAGGTTAAGGGGGTGGGTGGGAGAGAACACCTTGAGTTCAGGGCCCTGTCAGACAGAGATGCTCATGGCTGTGGATCACTTGGGAGCTGCTCTGCCGCAAGCATCCACTGGTTCCTTGGGTCTCGCAGGTCCAGTCTGACAGATTGAGCCACAGGTAGATAGCGGCACAATACTAGCTCAAAGCTAGGCATCTCTTCTCCTTCTGCCACTCCCAAGCATATATCACTTCTGCTACTACCAATAGGGAATTGTCCTAGAGTAGACACCACCAGCCCCCTTACTAGCTCAGTGACAAGCGAGTAATAGTGACAAATGTGCCTGGAGGCAGGCAGATTAAGGCATTTATGGTGTAAGCAGCAGTGGCTAAGCCAAACATAAAAGGCACCAAAATAATCCATGTCTGAAAACAATTCAGCTAATTCCACAGAAAGTGACACATGGATGTCCACCATTCTGTAGTTAGTCATTAAGAGCACTGTTCCCAGGATCTTAAAGAAGTACAACAAGCTGCTTTTAGAAATGCAGAGAAAGTACATAGCTAGGTTTCTTGGCAAATATGTCAACTTAAAGCCACAGGTCACATTACAGGCATCTCAGTTTTGTAAGAAGACTTGGCAGGCATGAAAAACAGCTAAGAGAACAGACAAGGCTTAAGCACCACAGGACTTCCCTGTTCAGTAACAAGAGGGGTGTGCAAGACCCATGTGCAGTCTGTAATCTAGCCAGGACCACCACCTACATGCCATCCTTATGGAACACCCTTCACTAAGACACAGCTTGAGTTTAAAGAACATTTGATTATCTAGCCTTCCCCCATAGCTCCTGCCACTATTGTGTCAATTTACATGAAGAGCAGGGAGGTTCTATGCAACAAAGTGCTCCCATTTCACTAATACTGCTCCCTACTTGAAACCATAAGGACCACAGCAGAACCAATGAAGGCAAGAGGTCACAATACAGTTGCTGATCCCAGGGAGGCTGCAAGACTAGTCCCGTAGCTTGGTTTTACCACAGACAAGTACCAAGCTCTTGCTCAAGTGATTTGGAGTCTGGCAAAACCAGCTCTCACCTGTACAAGCTCCTGGAGTTCTCGCTTGACATCTTCCAAGCCTCCAATGTCTTGCCAGGTCACCTGCGGTACTTCCACCACAGTCTCACGCAGGGCGGAGGGGTTGCTCTGGCTCAGCGCCCACTGGCATTTGCAAGGAGAGAGGGTGAGAGGTGAGGTACTGCAGTTTCAAGGCATCAGGATTTGCACAATCTGTCAGCATAACTATCCATGCCAAGAGAGAGAGGCACAAATGCACCTAGCTTACCCTGAAGTCATCCATGGTCACCGCCAGCGAGTTCATCACTTCAGCATCAATGGTCTCATCCTCGAGGTCAATGAGATCCATCTTCTTCCGGATAGCCTGCAGAGCTGCCTCTGAGCACAGTGCAGCCAAGTCTGCACCAACATGGCCATGGGTCTCATTGGCCACCTGAAGCAAGAGGAGAGGCATGAATAAGGAAGTGCTCTGACCTTGGAGGGAAAAGGAACCTATCGGCTCCTCACAAAAGGAGACTAGGAGAGAAACAGAAAAAGAGCTATGCCTACACACCCCATCATGTACCATGTGGTTGCCAGGTGGACCCAAAGTAGGAGGAGATGCAGAAGTAACCATGTGAAAGAAGAATGGTGTGTAGTCCAGCACTCTGTTTGGACTAGCTTCTTATTTTGGTTAACTGTGCTTTGTTTTCCTCTGCACTCAGGATCGCAGCTCTACCACACAGCCCAAGTTCTTCAGTGGCTGCTGATGCTGGCCAATATTTTGCCACCTCCTCCTGAGAACCCACCACTGAATAACTTTAAACAGAAATAAAGTGGCACCTCAACAGGCTATATAGCTGTTTAGGGCTACTAATCATAGCAGATGCAACCTTAGGCGCACAACTCACCATTACACCACCAGCAACAAGCTAGAAATGAGGTGAGGAAAAGGTAGGACACTCTTGTGTTTCATGCACACTCTTTCTGAAGACACTCAGTAACTGGGCACAGGGTTCTGCTGTGGCTAGTGTGGGCTTGACCCAAGTCTGAGAGTTCTCAAACTCGACTTCTCACCCTCATCTGGCAGTCTGCCCCAATCCAGGCCAGCCCTTGCTTAGGGAAGTGTTGCCCCTTGTCTTGCCACAGAAAGCATTTTCTTAGAATGCCATCACTAACCTCTCTACCTCTCTTTTTTCACCTAAGAGTCCAAGGGAGGTGCTGGAACTCTTGAGCAAATGTCTGGACACAGTACTGGAATGGATGAGGAAGCTGAAATACAATCCAGGAAAGATAGAAGTTCTGTGGGCTGGGAAGCTGACAGATCTGGATAGTGGTGTGAAACCAGCCCCAGATGGGGTTGCCCTCCCCTTGAAGATGCTCGCAGACTATTATTGTTTGGTGAGCTGTGGGTAGCAGCTGTGTCCAGAAGTGCTTTTTACAAGCTCCAGCTTGTATGTCAGTTGCAGCCCTAACTGTAATGGTCAGACTTGCCCTTGGTTACCCCCAAACTGGACTACTGTAATGCGCTTTACATGGGGCCTCTTCTGAAGACAAAATGCAGCTGCCTGGATGCTGGTGAAGGCCAGAAAATCAGAAAACGTAACTCCAATTTTGCAGCAATTGCACTGGTTGCTAGTAAGCTGGTCACAGGAACACAGGAAGTTGCTTGATACAGAGTCAAACCACTGGTCCATCTAGTCCAGGACTGTGAACACTGACTTGCAGCCATGGCTCTCCAGAGTTTCAGACAGGAGTGATGCTGGGGATTGAACCTAGGACCTTCTGCATGCAAAGCGGGTGCTCTATCACTGAGCTATGGCCCTTCCCATTTCCCAATTCAAACTCCTGGTCTTAACCTTTAAAGCCCTGAACTGCTTGGGAACCGCCTACCGAAGGATCACCTTCACCCATATAATCCTACCTGTACACTACAAGTTACATCAGGGATCCGGGGCCTTCTCAGAAGTGGCCCCACCACTGACACTCCCTTCATACTGACATGTGCCTAGCACCTTTTGTGCAGGCATTTAGGTGAGCAGTAAAGACCTTTCTGTTTAAAGCTGCTTTCAGTTGAATTCATAGTTGGCTTTTGTGTTCAAAGCCACTTGGCAAAGTATTCTGTATGCTTGCTACTGTGGCTGTTGTCTTGTTCCTGGCTGCGCTTCTGTTTGTATGCCATTTTGTGAGGGCAAAGTCCCGAAAAGCATCTTTTACTGTGTTTTATGACCTTCTGTAAATGATTAACTTAAGGCAATATAAACATGTTTTAACTGAGTAGATTTTTAAAAACCAAACAAACCTGCTCCAGATCAACATCATCAGCCAGCTTCATGTTCTTGGTGTGGATCTGCAAGATCTCTAGACGGCCAGTAGCATCTGGAATGCCTATATCCACCTCCCTGTCAAAGCGACCTGTGGTACACCAAAGGCAACACTGACATTGTGCAGTAGAACCTCATCCTGCCCATACACTTACCTAGACCACCAACCAATAGATCAGGGAGTACTAAAAAGCAAGGCACCAAAAGGACCGAGCTATAAAGGCCAGAGGAGACTGTGCGCTACAGCATATCAACAAATGCACGTGCAGGATGCAATCCTCCCATGTTTCTTGGCAATGGCTCACAGGCCACAATGCTGTTGAAAACTGGTTGTTAGTGTGCTTTTCTTTCCTAATGGCAAGAAGGAAACAATACAGAGAATAAGGCTGAAGTGGTGTGATAGTGTTTTAGAGCTGTGTCTGAATTTGGAAAGCACCCAGTCACACCTGGCAATTACAGCCTTTGACATTGCACACCCCTGGAGTAATGTGTCCCTCAGCCCCATTTCAAAAGGCCTCTGCAAATGATCAGATCAGACCTCTGGCAAGAGTGATCTGTCCCTTTCCCAGCAGCCCACTGGGCAGGGAGAAGGGAGAAAGGGGGTGGGAGCAGAGAGGTGGCCCCACCCACTTTTGGCTCTGGCCCTACCCACTGCTGGGATTCCCATAGAGACTACAAAAACTTACGCGGGAGGCTGCAACCCATCTGGGAACTCTCTGCTGTGTACGTCTGCTCTAGAACACAGTCACCTCCAGAATGCTGCAAGTGTGTGCCAGTTAACTGAAAATCAGCCAGCCATAAACCTCTAGCCAACATGTACCAAACTGCAGCCACCCACCCCACCAGGAGAACTGAACAAGCCAAGTTACCAAATCGCCGGAGTGCCGGATCAATGCTGTTTGGTCTGTTGGTAGCGGCCATTACAATCACATGCGCTCGCTGCTTCAGGCCATCCATGAGCGTCAGCAACTGAGACACAATGCGCCGTTCTACTTCGCCATGCGTCTGTGGAAAGAGCAGCTAACAGTGTGAAGTTCTGGTTGGAAAGGCCCAGCTCCAAATCATAAGCCGGGGCGAATCCCCAACAAAACACCCAAGAAGCCAAGCTTAAATCCAAGTAGGATGAGAGATCAGCCCAAGAAGTCATTTTGGGACAGACATGGGATCAAATACAGACTTTGATGCAGGACTCAAGAGAAGCACAAGGCAAGCAGGGGCAAGAAGCTGGCAACCCAACAAATCTAGGACTTGTATGCATCGTATGCAGCCTTCCTTACTCTTAGAAGGTCCTTTTATGAAACAAAACACTGAACTGGGCACAACAATGTGGTGTAATTACCTCTGCCCTGCAACTCACAGGAGCACTAGACTCCTGTGCAAGAAGGCCACAGGGCAGAAAAGTCTGAAGAGCCGAAGCCTAGATAGAAGGGCTTGGATCTAGGTGACACAATCACTAATGTCTGTACTCCAACAGGTCATTCACCCCTGGCCCAAGCACCTAATTTCAAAGTGCTGAATCTACAAAACTGAGCTCCATCAGTCCCCAAAGGACTGCAGAACACTCACCTTCTCTCTCTTTGGAGCAATGGCATCTAGCTCATCAATGAAGATGATGGCAGGTGCATTCTTCTCAGCTTCCTCAAAGGCCTTCCGCAGATTACTCTCTGACTCACCTGCCAACTTGCTCATGATCTCAGGACCTGTGGAAATACAGCGAGGTACCATCAGAGAGGATGGAGATGGTGATGACCAGCACAAGATGCAGTCCTACTTCTAAAACAACATTAGCAGCACTGCCAACAGCAACAGTGTGAGTTTCTAAATCCCTTCACTACAACTCCTGGCATTCCATTTCAACTCTGAATGAATATTTGCAGACTGACTCAGCTAGTCTTGATTCGGAAATGGAAGGACCAGACTTGAAACACTAAAAAGCAGACAAAAAGAGTCACCATCTTCTATTCACCTGGAACTGTTCGCACTGCTTAGATCTGAGTACTTCCTTTGGGCTCCTTAAGATACCTTGACGTTCCCAAGGAGACAGGCCCTCTACAGACATGGCAATGCCTTTCATAAACACCCAGCGCCCAAGGAGAGAATAAGGATGCTCCCGTGAGGCAAGGCAGAACTGTGATCTTATATCTGAACAGATAATTCTTTTAAATTGGCTTAGTGCTGTGTATTTTTATTCCTCTGTTCTGTTTAAGGCAATGCATTTTGATTTATTGCGGTGTTTTATTGTACTTTTATTCTAATTGTGATTTTTAATTGTTTCTTTATATGGTAAGCTGCCTAGAAAAAATAACTTAAAACAAACATAAAACCAGTAAGGGTCTGTTACTAGACTGGGATGCAAGTGAAAGGATCTGACAACACCCTGACAACGCTCCTATGGCATTCATCCAGAATTTTACAGAAGTCTCTTTGACACAAGGATCAAAAAGTGGGAAAAACTACTTCTGTAGAGGAACGGAAGAGCAGCAGAGGAGAGGGAACTCTCCAAGTTTGCTAGAAAATGTCAGCCATTCAGATGTACCAAACAGCCCACAATATAACTCAGCTCCATTCAAACAGAGAAGGAAATACTGAAATGCAGATGTAGCTTTAGCAGGGACAGTCCTGCTCGCTAAGAACTGAACTGAAATCTTGTGAAAAACCTCTTCACAAGAAGGCATGTGTTTAGAAAAAGTTCTATGTCCAAGGATTGTTTCCTCTCCACCCCACTGCCTTTTGCTTAATCAAGCATGCAGTTCAAGTAATCAACGTGAAGCTACTGCCTCAAACCCACCATTGATCAGAAAGAAGAAAGCTCCCGTCTCATTTGCCACTGCTCGGGCAATCAGGGTCTTCCCAGTACCAGGTGGACCATAAAGCAGGATACCACGGGGAGGCTAGAGAAATGCAGATTATTAACATTTTAATATTAAAGCCACTTTCTACTTAAGCACCAGCAGTTATCCAGGGAAGGTCCCTGGCGCGACCAGCACCGTGTAGCAGTCTGGAGTGCCAGGGCACTCTTGAAGTATGACCCCAGCATAGCATCATCATCATCATCATCATCTCTATACCGCCCAATAGCCAAAGCTCCCTGGGCGGTTTAAAAAGATTAAAAACATTAAAAATATAGTATACCAAGATTAAAAGCCATTTATCTAAAAAAAAAAAAAAAAGCACGAACAGACAATATACACAAAAGAATAGCTTCAAACAAGCAATCCCAAAGCAATCAACCATAACCATAAGACATTCCTGGATCGATTAAAACCTGTCATATCTTGCCAAGTGCCTGGGAGAAGAGAAAGGTCTTAACCTGGCACCGAAAAGATAACCATGTTGGTGCCAGGCGGGCCTCATCAAATCATTCCAGAATTTGGGGGGCCCCACCGAGCAGGCCCTTTCCCTTGTTGCTGTCTTCCGAGCTTCCCTCAGAGTAGACAGCCAGAGGAGGGGTGTAGTGTACAGGGAGGTCTGTGTGAACTCATGTGAAGCATGAACTAGTCCTTGACCGACCCTGCATAATATAACTACCTGCAGGACACATCCTTCACCCACACAGCGCACAAACCCAGCTTTCGCAGGAGCAGACAAGAGGAGTCTCAAACTGAGCCAGAGACCCACCTTCACACCAATAGCCTTGAAGAGAGCAGGGTGTCTAAGAGGGAGCTCCACCATTTCCTTGATTTGAGCCAGTTGCTTTCGGCAGCCCCCAATGTCATCATAGCCCACTTCGTTCAGGGATTCCTCTTCATCCTGGCAGGGGACAAACCATAAATGCACAAAGGACCTAGAGGTCAAAACAATGTGGTAACTCTGTGTGATCAGTTCAGAAGGGATGAGTCCCAAGCTTACTATGCTTTCATGAGCTAACTTAGCACCAGGATCAGTCAGCCTGGATGTGCGCTCATTTCCTAACATGCCCCCTTTCCCATACTCACAATGAGAATTTCCATCATTTTAAGAATAAGTTAGCTGCCATATTGCAGACAGCCACATTGGTATAGCCAGAGATGTAAAATTTCCAGAAATGTTGAGGCCATGGGAAAAAAACATTTTTCCCCAGGAGTTTTTAGAAAAATGGGAAATTTTGGAAAAATTGAAAAATAAGCAATACTTATTTTGTTAGTGCTCTTTATAGAACCAAAGTCACTTCGTTGCTTTAAGACAACCTTCCCTAACCTGGTGCCCTCCAGATATTTTGGACTTCAGCTCCCATCAGCCTCAGGCAGCATGGCCAATGGTCAGCAAAGCTGGGCACTGTAGTCGAAAATATCTGGAGGGCACCAGGTCGGGAGGGCTGCTTTAGGAACATAAAGCAGCCTTTCTGTTCCTAAGGTTATTTTACAGATGACTTATAATGATAATGTTATGAACAAACTACTTTAAAACTATTGGGCGGGATAGCTAATACCCTGGAAGACAGAAACAAAATTCAAAGTGATCTTGATAGGCTGAAGCTCTGGGCAGAAAACAACAGAATGACATTTAACAGGGATAAATGCCAAGTTCTGCACCTAGGAAAAAGAAACCAAATGCACAGTTACAAGATGGGCGATACTTGGCTCAACAATACTACAAGTGAGAAGGATCTTGGAATTGTTGTCGATCACAAGCTGAATATGAGCCAACAATGTGATGTGGCTACAAAAAAGGCAAATGCTCTTTTGGGCTGCATTAATAGAAGTATAGCTTCCAAATCCCAGGAAGTACTAGTTGGCCTCTACGCAGCACTGGTTAGGCCTCATCTGGAGGACTGTGTCCAGTTCTGGGCACCTCTCTTTAAGAAGGATGCAGACAAACTGGAAAGGGTTCAGAGAAGGGCAACGAAGATGATCAGGGGACTGGAAACAAAGCCCTATGAGGACAGACCGAAAGAACTGGGCATGTTTAGCCTTGAGAAGACTGAGCGGAGATAGGATAGAGCTGTTCAAGTCCTTGAAAGGTTGCCCCAGAGAGGAAGGCCAGGATCTCTTCTCGATCATCCCAGAGTGCCGGGCACGGAATAATGGGCTCAAGTAACAGGAAGCCAGATTCCAGCAGAACATCAGGAAAAACTTCCTGACTGTTAGAGCAATATAACGGAACTCATGACCTAGGGAGGTAGTGGGCTCTCCCACCCTGGAGGCATTCAAAGTGAAGCTGGACAGCCATCTGTCAGGAATGCTCTGACTTGGATTCCTGCACTGAGCAGGGGGATGGACACAATGGTCTTACAGGCCCCTTCCAACCCTACTACTATTCTATTATTCTACTAGCCATTTGAATGCACCAGCATTTGGGGTGGGTTAGGGTATTTTAGAAAACGTTTTTATTGTAGAATGTCATTGTTTTAAACTGTTTTATTATACGCTGTACATCGCCCAGAGTGGCTGGGTGACCAGCCAGGTGGGCGATTAATAAATTTCATCATCATCATCATCATCATCTATGCTCTGTACTGATGCAATTCTAAGGAAAGGGCCCCTCCTAATTCAGAATTGGTGACCACCAGGCAAAGTTTGATTATGCACAGGTTGAGTTGGGAATAAAGGAACCTAACTCCATATACTTTCCTAATACTAATCCAACTGAGTTGGAAGAGAAAGAATAATTTAGTTTGCTTTGGATTTTCAATTTTTGTGAATCACCTGTTCCTCTACAATGCAACACCCCGGACATGGCAAGACCAGATCCTTTGATGCTCTCTCATCTTCCCTGCAGACTTGAAGGTTGGAATGTGGTTGATAGGACCACGCAGATCCACTTCCTTTCAACTATAGAAGCCAGATTCCAGCTGAACATCAGGAAAAACTTCCTGACTGTTAGAGCAATACGACAATGGAACCAATTACCAAGGGAGGTGGTTGGCTCTCCCACACTGGAGGCATTCAAGATGAGGCTGGACAGCCATCTGTCAGGGATGCTTTGACTTGGATTCCTGCACTGAGCAGGGGGCTGGACTCGATGGTCTTATAGGCCCCTTCCAACCATACTATTCTATGATTCTATGAAAGCTTTTAAAAGTAAACTCAGCAAATCTGTAATTATTGTCTGAATAGATTAGAACTACATTAAATGACTGCTACAGCCTCAGAAACACAGGACTCTATAGAACAAAGCCCAAGCTGTCAAGAATGCACATTTACTGTCAAGAATGCACAATGGTGACTCTACTAACATGTTGAGAAACTGAGCATAAATGTCTATCTGTAAAATATACTTTAGATGAATAATTTCAATAGGGAATGAAAGAACTAACTATGCTGAGAGTCTTACAGAGAGGATTAAAAAATATTTTCCCCCATGGCTTATTTCCAGACATTTTACATCTCTAGCCTTTCTATAAGAGTGTTCTTATTATAGTTTTCAGAAATCATTTTGGGGAGAGAGCGCAGGACAGGAAGGCCTGGCGTGCTATGGTCCATGGGGTCACGAAGAGTCGGACACGACTGAACGACTGAACAACAACAACAACAACAAAGGCTAGATAACAATATATAAATATTTTCTTGTAGAATTTAAGACAAAGTATTTCATAAGCCAAAGTTGTTCAATTTTTTGGAAAAAAAGGAAAAAAGCCATTTTTTTCTGAGCCTTCACATGTCTAGGTATAGCAGCCAAGAAAATGGTCTTCTCCATTTGCAGCCCTGCCCACTTCATTCTTCATAGGAAGGCACACCAAAGCTACACAGAGCCACTTTATCAGTGTAAGGCACGGTGGGCTGAGGAATTCCTAAGAGCATGTCATATGTGGATGCCTTGGCATGGTCATTTCAAGAGCAGCAGAGGTTTTCCTTCTCAGAGAGGGCCCTTCCCTACTGTATGGAACGGCGGATTTGATCCTTAACTTCACCCACCATAAAAAAAAATTCTCCCACGTCTTCTTATGGCTCTCCGCAAGAGACAGAAGAAAAGCTGTGGAACAAGCCTGCTCCACTCACCTCTCGCTTGATCGGCTCTCCCTCACAGTGAATCACAGTGTCTGGAGCTACGATGCAGTAGGGGCTTGGGTCTGTCTCCACCACTTTGAACTCCACTGCACGCATCCCTCCACGTACCAGGAAGATGTCCCCTGAAATCATCAGCATGTTAATGAGGACCAACAGACACTACCCACCTCCTGATGTGGTGCTCTCAAGGGCTGCCACAGCTCTCCATTCCACTACACAAGAAAGCTGAACGCTGGGGAGCTGCTGAAGCATTCCTCAAGAGATGCTTCCTTTACTACAGAATCATAGTGCAAGAGAGTGACGGCAGTAGCCTTGGGCCTTCCCAAAAGGGCACACGAATGGCAGATGAAAGAGAAAGCCAGCCTGACTACCGCTATCAGTAGCATGAATTTATACTCTAATCCAGAGCATTTGTACTGCACTTTCAAGGGTTCAAAGCACCTCACTTACATTGCTCATCACAATCCTTACAACTCTGTATGGTCGGAGGTCTGTACTGTTACCCCCATATTGCAAATGGAAAGGCTGAGTGACAGCAGCTTGCCCAACTTCAATTAGCAAGTTCCTGCCAGAAATCAGAATTGAACCAGGGACTCTGGTTCAAACTGCAGCCCCTCAGCCACTACAAGGGGTCAGAATGTGAAAGAGCAGCTTAGTGTGCACTCCTAAGTGTGTTTACTCAGAAGTAAGTCCCACTGAACTGAATGGAGCTTAGTCCTTGGCATGTTAGCTCAGGAGGACTTCAGCCTTAATCACTTTAGTTGGGTTCATCCATGAGAAAGAGCAAGTGACTGGGCGCAATGTGCAGGGAGAGGCACCAGAGTTCATATGCCTCCTGTCCCGAGAGAGGAACAACACTCAGCTGCAACAGAGTACGCTAAAGGGAGCATAAGTGACCAAGTTCCAGCTTGGGAATTATGTTTTTTGGCTAAAGTCTGACAAAGCTCAAGTGATTGACACTACTTCTGGAAGAGCCAGCTCCTTTGTATTCTGAGGAGCCGAGGATGATGAAATGACTGTGTCAATTATTTGAGTGTGAATGGCAGAAGACTCGGAATGAATACGATCGGACACAGGTAAGAATCCCCTTGCAATCTCATTCTGTGGCGGTGATGGTGGCAAAGCAATCCTCCTTCTCCGCCACCATTGCATTTGCTCAGTGTCGTCCAGCGGAGCTCTTTCGTGTGGTTGAAGGCCTCTTGGGCGTAGGCCTTGGAACACAAGAACTCGAACCCTCAAAGGCCCGCTGTGAACAATTTGCCAGACACTATGCAGATAAAATCGCTCGTATTCGTGCTGACTTGGATGCCATTGTTTTGACAGATATGGCTGGGGCTGGTGCACCATCTAGTCATGTTATGGATACCTTTCGGCTTGTGCAACCTGGGCAAACTGCTTGGAGGACTGGGGCCTACTACTTGCCCTTTAGATCCTTGCCCATCCTGGCTTGTGAAATCTGCCAGAGCTGGGCTGGATATCTGGACCTCTGAGGTGGTAAATGCCTCCTTGAGGGACGGTGAGGCCCCCGCAGCTTTGAAAGAAGCTGTGGTAAGGCCCTTGCCAGAGAAACCAAATTTAGATCCTATGGTTGCAGATAATTACCGCCCTGTGTCAAACTTGCCATTCTTGGGCAAGGTGCTGGAGCGTGTGGTGGCCTCACAACTCTAAGCCGTTTTGGATGAAACTGATTATTTAGATCCGTTCCAATCAGGTTTCAGGCCTGCTTATGGGATGGAAACTGCCTTGCTTGCCCTGGATGATGACTTACACTGGGGAATGGATGGGGGGAGTGCAACCCTGTTGGTTCTTCTGGACCTCTCAGCAGCTTTTGATACCATCGATCATAGTACCCTTCTGGATCGTTTATCTGGATTGGGCTTGGGAGGCTCAGGTTTAAAGTGGTTCCAGTCCTTTCTGGAGGAGCGGTCTCAGAAGGTGGTGCTGGGAGACTTCAGTTCCACCCCGTAGCCACAAGGTTCTATTTTGTCCCCCATGCTTTTTAACATCCACATGAAACTGCTGGGGGAAGTTATCAGGAGGTTTGGGCTGAAATGTCATCAGTATGTGGATGATACTCAGCTCTGCCTCTTGTTTCCATCTGCACATCCCAGGGAGGCTGTGGAACTCTTGAACCAGTGTCTGGAGGCTATTTTGGGATGGATGAGGGTGAACAAGCTCACACTTAATCCAGACAAGACGGCGGTACTGTGGGTTGGGAAACCAACTACTTCGGATGGAGGTTTACAACTGGTCTTAGGTGGGGTTGCACTCCCCCTGAAAGACCAAGTGCGCAGTCTGGGAGTCCTCCTGGACTCTGAGCTAACTGGGGAAGCCCAGGTGGCTGCCGTGTCCAGGAGCGCTTTTTACCAGCTTAGGCTGGTTCACCAACTGTGGCCCTATCTGCAGAGGATGGACCCTGCCTCAGTTATCCACGCACTAGTCACGTCCAGGCTGGACTACTGTAATGCGCTATATGTGGGGCTGCCTTTGAAGACGGTTCAGAAACTCCAGCTTGTGCACAGTGTGGCTGCCCAGGGATTGGTGGGGGTGAGGCGATTCAATTGCATAACACCTATGCTGCGCCAGCCGCACTGGTTACCGGTGCGTTCCTGAGCCCAATTCAAAGTGCTGGTTTTGACCTTTGAAGCCTTAAATGGTTTGGGACCAAGTTACTTGAAGGGCTGCCTTCACCTGTATCAGCCTGCCTGCACTTTAAGATCAGAAAGAGAGGCCCTTCTCATTTGCCCACTCATGAGTGATCACACATGAGAGGGCCTTCTCTGCAGTGCCCCACACCTTTGGAATAAGCTGCCACTGGAGGTCTTTCATGCTCTGTCTGTCATTGCAGACCTTTAAGAAGGCCTTGAAATGTATTGTTTTACCTTGGCCTTCTCATGATATGACTGCTATTTTTGCTGCTACTGCTGTTAACACTGTTGCTGGTTTTACTGTTGGCTTTTATTGTTGTTTTTCTTGTTTTATCACTTTTAATATTTTAACTGTTTTATGTATTTTATTGCTGTAAGCCGCCTTGGGAGGGCTTCTGCCCTGAAAGGCGCCAAGAAATATTTTAAATAAATAAATAAAATAAAGAGCCCACTATTCAGAGAAGCATTCGGAGACAGAAGCAGCGAAGGGTACCATGTGAAGCACACCTTTTCCCAAGAGGTAAAGTCAAACTAAAACCCACATATGAAGAATAGAAATGTCGTGCCCAGGAGCAGCATCTATCCAAACGATCCCTTTTAGGAAGTTGGTTTTTAACTTGGATTGTTTTAAACCATGATTACTGGTCATGATGGCTATATGGGAACCTCCAGGCTCAGAGGCAGCATGCCAGTTGCTGGTATTCTCTGTTGCCTTCAGACCCTCTTGTGGGCTTCTCAAGAGGCACCTGCCTGACTGAACACCATGGGAAACAGGATGCTGGACAGAACTGGTCTGATCCAGCAAGGCTCTTCTTCTATTCTTATGGCATGGTGATTTTATTCTTTGTTACTTAGCAGCCACCTTGCAGGTAGAAAGAGGGTAAGAATTACTAAAATAAATGCATTGGCTTCTTGTCCATCAGTTACCTCAAACTGCTGGCAAGGCGCTAGCGATGACTGTTTCTATGAGAAAGCATGGGATATGCTCCTGTGCTGCAACTGCAACGATACTCATTCTGCAACTATTCAACCATCCTGCAGGTGAGGACTGCAGATACCCCTGCTGCCACCCACATCCTCTTGATGTCTCAATGAGGCAAAGACAACTACGTGAGGGCTGGGATCAGATAAAAGGTCAGGTCACCTCAGAATAAGGTCCCTGCGCTCTTGGCCATGTCTTTCCTGACCCCTCACAATCCATAAGGACTTTTTATGGCTTAGACCAGCCTTCCCCAAGCTGGGTCCCTCCAGATGTTTTCTACTACAACTCCCATTAGCCTGCCCATTGGCCACACTGAGTTGCAACAAAAACATGTGGAGAGACCCAGGCTGACTTAGACATTGCAACTGCTTAAAACATCAGCCTAGACACCCCTCTGCAAAGCCATAGCTCACTCCAGATGGCAGAGGCCACAGGCCTTCCCTTGGGGTGGAATAGTCAGAGAATACCAGCCTGCTAGCTTCCCGAGCAAAATTCTGTAGGTTACGTCCAAAGTCTCATTCCCGCACAAGCTCCCTATTACTTTCATTCCAGGTGCCATTACCTTTTCTGATTGGTCTGTATGCTTCCAGGAAGTATGGCTTGAGGTAGACCTCAAACAGGTTCCCGGTGATCCCTTCCACGGTGTCATCAATGGGCAGTACATGAATGCGTTTACCATACTTCACATCTGGACAAGGCTGGATGCTGAAAAGGAAGAGTGTTCCTCTGTGACCCTTAGGTGGTTGCATTCCTGTGCAGAACTTGGGAAGGTTTCCACTAGCTAGAGACATATATAAGAAACAACTTCCAAGCCCTGACGAAAAGGACAATCCAATCCAACTAAGCACTTCCTTCCTGCAGCGTTCCCTTCATTATACCACGGCTGCCCAGAGCAGATGCTGCACCTTCCCTTCAAAGACAGCAGAGGAATAATGCCATTTGGGAGAGCTTACCAATATGCAAATCCAAACCCTGGGTAACTTAATACTGAAGCTTCACCAGTACTCAGGCAGTAGACCTGAGGCTTCCAGACCTTTCCCAGTCTCCAGCTCTTGACCTTTTGCTTCAAATTTCATTCACTTTCCCCCACCAAAACAGGACTGGAACAAAATGTTTCAGATTCTACAGTGATCTCAAATTTTGCAGATTACGATGTAAGCAAATTTACGTAATCTGGACCAACTGAAAAAAATGGGTGCCCTGGAGCAAATTTAAAGAATTTCAGATGCTCTACCTTTATAGAAGGATAGCAGGTTAATGAGACAGGGATATGGGATAGCTGCAGCAAGAGAATTATTTTGAAATGAAGTGCCAACTTTAAGGGGACATTCCTTATTGGAGAACACAGCAAGAATGTCTCTTAAGGTCAAAGTCTACAGTCAGAGAACCCCTTGTTTCAGATCTTCAATCTGGCACCCCTACTTTATGCTCCCTTTCTCTTAGCAGGGTGCAAAGATGTTTGTTTCCTGGACATTTCCTCTTCTGGTCTGCCTAGAGGCTTTTTAAAGATACTAGCTGGGTCAGATTAATATCCTCCTCTTAAAATCTATTAATTTAATTAATCAACACCAATTAAATTCATCAGTAGCCCAAACCAAATGCCACCACTCTTAGCAGTCCTCTTTCTAAACAAGGGAATCAATACAGTATGGTCCAACTTGACAAGCAGTGCAGGCAAAAGTTAATGCTCCAGCCAACCCAGGACAACATGCTTGGGAGAAGTCTTTTCCCAGATATGCCTTTGTGCTTACTGATCAAATTAGCTCAGTGTACTTAGCTGGACACTTAGCCCTCACCTGATCACGTCTCCAAGGCGCACCCTCAGGTTGTTGCGAACAACCCTGTTCATGCGGATTTTCTCATCAGAGCAGGTGTCATCAGACAGGACAATACATACTGCCTCTCTCCTCTTCTTCCCTTTCAGCAGGACTGTGTCTCCCCTGAACAGCTGCAGTTCATCCATTTTGGCCTGTGAATGAGTGTGAGAAAAAACATCCAATGTATGCTGAATTTTTAACAGAGATCAGTATAGTAAATTGGTCTACCTGAAACTGACAACAACTTATGTTATAGTAGTTCAGTAACGCATCCAGATAAGGACAAGCATATGATAGGGGCAAATTTAGATCATACCAGACTGAACAGATATTTTTGTTGGAATACACATCTATATCGATAAAGCAGTATGTTTAAATACTGAAGAGGCTGTTGGTCAGATAAAAGAGACTTGTAGGAAAACTGGGTCTTTCATATTGGAGAGAAGTAAGAGTTCCTGTTTGAATTAACCTCTTTGAAAATGAGTTACTAAAACAGAAACAGTAGTAGTTGTCCAGGGATCAGTCAGCTTTTATTTAGCATTTTCTGGGTGACTTCTTTTTGGGACAGAAGAAAATGAGCATGCGGTCAAGCACATGATTTGTATGTATGCAGAAGGTCTCAGGTAGAATCTCCAGTTAAAAGGTTCAGTTAGCAGATGCAAAGACCTCTTCCTGAAAACCTAGACAGCTGCTGCCTATCAGGGTACACAATTCTTGGCTGGATGGATAAATAAGCCTGAGCTGGTATGAGGCAGCTTCCTACACTCTGTGTAAGTTTATCAGCCATACATTTCCTACTTTTACTTTGAACGCACCTGGGACAATGACACAACACTGTTGTCCTCATTGATTGCTTCATCAACAATTAACCGATTGGGCCTGTTCTTCTGCTTGAGAATTGCAGTTGATAGGTCATCAGCTTTGGAACTGTAATAAGACAGCAGAGTTGTTAGGAGCTTAGCTAACAGAGCCACACCCTGTTTTGACCATTTTCCATCTGTGTACTATTGCCTTTCTTACACCTTATCATAAGCCTTTACAATATAAATACTGAATTCAACACAAAAGTGAGAGTTCAATGTATTCTTAAATACAATCCCCTACTCCGTACTCTACTGAGCAGTTATAGACTAGAAGTATTCACAAACACTTACCACAGTATTAAAGTGACAAAAAAAAAAACACCAGCAGGTGGCAATTCCATCACAAGACAAACCACATGCAGAGTATTTTTGTTATTATGTGGCAAGAAGATAGCAGCCTCTTGGAAACAAAACTTCAGGTAATTCCCAGTCCCTCTGCCTGTATTTTCCTACAGTGATGGACAGGTTTTATTTTAACTCATTTGATGCTCAAGAGTCCCAGGAGATCACAACACTAAAAGAAGTACTTGCTTATTCTATCAAAGATGTCTTCCAATAATTTCCAGGAGACACCCCAGCTCAACCAGGTCAAGACTACTGAAGGAGGAGGGGGATTCAAGGGTGCAGAGTAGCCATAAAATATCTTCCTGCATGCCCTCGCCATTTTCATTTGCCACATGGGAGGGCACAGAGAGATCACTATACCACACAGGAAAACAGCCATCTCTGAAGTACCGTGTCCAGTTCTGGACACCACACTTTAAGAAGGATGCAGACAAACTGGAGAGGGTTCAGAGGAGGGCAACAAAGATGATCAGGGGACTGGAAACAAAGCCCTATGAAGAGAGACTGAAAGAACTGGGCATGTTTAGCCTTGAGAAGAGAAGACTGAGGGGAGATAGGATAGCACTCTTCAAGTCCTTGAAAGGTTGTCCCAGAGAGGAAGGCCAGGATCTCTTCTCGATCATCCCAGAGTGCAGGACACGGAATCATGGGCTCAAGTTACAGGAAGCCAGATTCCGGCTGAACATCAGGAAAAACTTCCTGACTGTAAGAGCAATACAACAATGGAACCAATTACCTGGGGAGGTGGTGGGCTCTCCCACACTGGAGGCCTTCAAGATGAGGCTGGACAGCCATTTGTCAGGGATGCTCTGACTTGGATTCCTGCATTGAGCAGGGGGTTGGACTCGATGGCCTTGTAGGCCCCTTCCAACCCTACTATTCTATGATTCTATGAAGTATATATTGCTCAACCCATTTAAAGTTTTATGGGTTAAAACCAGCACTGGCCTGGAAATGCAGATGCAACAGCACTGGTGGATTACACTTTCTAGAAACCCAACTTCCATCAGAAGGTGGGTTGCCTTGTTGCACACTCACTGCACCCACTGAACAGTTGTTAAGAATTACCCTAGGTGGATTATGCATGATATTGAGAAAGTGGACAGAGAGACGTTTTTCTCCCTCTCTCATAATACTAGAACCTGTGCTTATATGAAGGAACTGAATTGTGGGAGATTCAGGACAGGTAAAACGAAGCACTTCTTCACACAGGGCATAGTTAAATTATGGAATCTGTTATCACAAGATACAGTGATGGCCACCAACTTGGACAGCTTTAAAAGGGGATTAGACAAATTCATGGATAAGTTTATCAATGCCTACTAGTCATGATGGCTATACGTTGCCTCCAGTATCAGTGGCAGTATGCCTCCCAATGCTGGAAACGTGTGTAGAAGGGTGCTATTGTGCTCATGTCCTGCTTGCGTGCTTCCCAAAGGCATCTGGCTGGCCTTGTAGAGGCAGAATGCTGGACTTGACAGGCCTTTGGTCTGATCCAGCATGGCTCTCCTTAAGTTCTTAGTTGCAGACCGCGTGCATCCTGAAGTCCCTAGCCACTGCTACTCCCTGAAGGTCCAGGCACAATGGTCTCAGAAGCATTTCAAGACTGGGCCCCACCAGCCTCCTTTTACATTCAGCTTCAAACAGCCTATCTTTATTCAGTTTTACCCAGATGCAGAGTAAAACCACATACTGCAAAACCAGACAAGCAGGAGCCCTGCAGGACCACACAGGGGAAGTCCTAAGGTGATTAAGGCTAATCAGTGCATGTTCAAGAACTTTCCTACCAAGGAGGAGCAGAGTC
Organism: Heloderma suspectum; assembly: GCF_057233095.1. NCBI lineage: Eukaryota > Metazoa > Chordata > Lepidosauria > Squamata > Helodermatidae > Heloderma > Heloderma suspectum. The sequence goes on along the minus strand of NC_139459.1, from coordinate 2,350,461 downwards.
TCTGAAAAGTGTCCTATGATACCAACATTTCATAGTCAACAACGTCCAAGGAAAGTTTTAAAAAATGAAGACTGCATTAATAGAAGCATAGCTTCCAAATCCCGGGAAGTACTAGTTCCCCTCTACTCAGCACTGGTTAGGCCTCATCTGGAGGACTGTGTCCAGTTCTGGGCACCACACTTGAAGAAGGATGCAGAGAAACTGGAGAGGGTTCAGAGGAGGGCAACAAAGATGATCAGGGGACTGGAAACAAAGCCCTATGGAGAGAGACTGAAGGAACTGGGCATGTTTAGCCTTGAGAAGAGAAGACTGAGGGGAGATAGGGTAGCGCTCTTCAAGTACTTGAAAGGTTGTTCCAGAGAGGAAGGCCAGGATCTCTTCTCCATCATCCCAGAGTGCAGGACACGGAATCATGGGCTCAAGTGACAAGAATCCAGATTCGGGCTGAACATATGCGACAATGGAACCGATTGCCTAGGGAGGTGGCGGGCTCTCCCACCCTGGAGGCATTCAAGACAAGGCTGGACAGCCATCTGCCAGGGATGCTCTGACTTGGATTCCTGCACTGAGCAGGGGGTTGAACTCGATGGCCTTGTAGGCCCCTTCCAACCCTACTATTCTATGATTCTATGACAAGAGAGCTAAGCAACACACTCATCACTGACAACACTAGTACCTGCCTGTCAGTTACCTTTTTGCCCTAAGTCAGGCAGGTACACTTTACAAGCCTTTAAAACGAGATCCTTGGCCAGGCTCCTGCTTCCTCCTCACGCTGCTTGCCAAATTACAACACTGAGCCTCTCAACTGACAAACTGGAGCACTCAGCAGTTCAAAGAAGCTTCCAGTATGGATTAGTAAAGCAATACTGGTGACAACCAACATATTTTGGGGAACAGAACTGGCCTTGGACAGCAAAGTTAGAGGAAGCAGGAGCAAGAGTTCTATTGCATGCTAGTTTCAAAAGCATTGTGACTGGGGTAGGGCTAAGTTTTCATGAGGGAATATTTTAAGGATATACGAGCAGCTTTGGGGGTCATGGTTCTGTGACAGAGCATAAGCTTTACAAGCAAATATCCCAAGTTCAGTGCCTAGCATCTCCAGATAGGGCTGAGACTCTTGTCTGAAAGGGGGTACAGCTGTTGGCAGTCAGTACAGACAATTATAAGCCAGATGAACCAATGGCCTGACTTCAGTATAAGGTCACTTTCTATGACCCCCACTCCGCATCCTGAGCAGCTGCTTCAATTTCATTTTTTTAAAGGTCAGCAAAATCAGAGTGAAGGCAGGAAATATTTGTTAACTCAGAATTGGTTTCCTGACAAAGCCACGCAGTCAATTAGATTTGGCTTCATGATGCCAAATCAGAGTAGGGGGTAATACTTCTTTGCTCTTACTCTTAACAAGCAATCTTTTGTGCTTCATTCAGCTCTCACCCAAACAACCAAAAATAGGAGGGTGCATTTTTGTAGGAGGCAATGTCTTCTGAAATGCCCTCTCCTGTTGTGGCTCAGCCTCGTGTTTTTTTCCTCTTTCCAAGTGCAGCTGGCGAAGCCTTTAACGCAGAAGTCTTAAAAATCTTTAGCGTGTAGTTATTCTAACAGCATAACTTTATGCTCTTTAAGAATCTGGAATCCCTTTTTCCTTTAAAAGGGACAATTAAGGCTGCAATTCAATGCACACTTGGGAGTAAGCCCCATTGAACTGAGTAGACATGTATAGGATCGCATTGTAACTTGCTTTCCAATACCAGCCAATGGGGCTCAAGCAGTATTGTGAAGAGCCCAGCCAGCACATGAGGTGTGAACCCTTCATATGTAGCTAGTTCTGGTTAATTTAAAAATTAAACTCAGGGGGTGGTGTGCAATAACGAGTTCTTACTGCTGGTATCCCATGACGGCTGCCACTGCCAAAGATTTGCATTGTAAGCATGTGTTCGCTGGTGGCTAACATGTTAACATACTTAATAGCAAACTGGTTGGTCCCATGGGGCAGGATGTGTTTTTCTAAGTGGAGCAGGTGCAAGTTTCAAGATACACAATTCAACCGCGATACAATGGGAGATGGCCAACTCGAGCATATACTCCATTGAGCGAATCCACCAGGGATCTTGGCCTAGAAGTACCTGGCAGAAACAGCAATGCCAGTTACTCAACCAGAAGCTGAGGAGACATGAAAGGCTACAAGAGAAAGCCTCGAAGTCCAGAGAATGGAGCATTCTTGGCAGCATTACTTGGCTTGTTCCAAAGTATGGTTTATCAAACACTGCACAGACAAGTGGACTGTGGCTTAAACAATGGGGTAGGGAGAAAAAGATAAGCAAACTCCCATCTTTGATAAACAAATTGCTTCACAGGATAATCTAAATGATCCCCCCTTTCTGAATCAATGAAACTGATCACTAAGTTATAACTGACAAACAGAGCATCAGGAACCCCAAGCAGTTGGCAAGAAGTTGGTGGGTAGCTTCCTAGGTATTTTGAGAAAAAGGAGCAAAAGAGGTTCTTTCTGGGCAGGAATACAGGAAAGCCCTAAGAAAGGGCAAAGTGTTCCTTGCTGAAGGTGTGTGCACAAGGTTTGCCAGGCTAAGAAACGCTGCTCCGGCGGACCCTTTCTTCTTCTTAGCTCCTGAACTTGTCACTGGCACCCACAATCTGTCATGGTCCAGTGGGAGCTGTGCTGCACCTGGGTGCTGCTTCCCATTTCCAGACCCTAGAGCCACCACGGCGCTCCCCAGCAACGGGCAGCCCAGACTGAACCCCGTCCTTCGCCAGCTAAGGCTGCTGCCCAGGAGACCAAACCTCCGGCCTCCCCGAGGCAGGCCGGGCGAGCCCGCCGGCAGGCCGCCCACCATTTTGTCCCATCCCCGCCCCCAATGACTCCACAGATCTGGAGCAGGAAGTGGCCTCGTGGAGGAAGCGAAGCCACCGGCTGCCTCCCCTGCAGCGCGCCAAGGCCGGGCCGTGCGGCTGCGGGGCCAGCGCCGCAACACAGCCCGCCCGCCCCTCGCTGCCTCTCCCAGGGAGAAGCTCGCGGGTCAGGCCCGCCGGGAGGGGGCTGCGCGACGCAGAGCAGCCAGCCGCATCTCCCCCGCGGCGCGCCCGCGTCCAGGGCGAAACGGGGGCGCGAGAAGCGGAAGGGAGCGCCACGGGGACGCCGCGAGGTCACGGGGGCCCGAAGGGGAGGCAGCGGCGGGCGCGAGATGAGGGGCGCAGCTGCGGCGGCTGAGGGGACGCAAGGCGGCGGGGTGGCGCGACACGCGAGAGGAACCGCGGCGCCTCTCCCCCGCCGGCACGGCAGAGCGAGGCCTGGCGTCGCCTCACCCGGCGGCCGCGAGCGAAGGGGGGGCGCGGACCGTGTCAGGCGCTTCCCCGGCACTCACTCGGCTCCCGAGGCCATGCTGGACAAGGCTCGGCTGCGGCGGGGTGGGTCGGTGGCTTGGCCTGGGCGCCGCTCGCTCGGGCTGCTGCTGCTCGTCCGTCCGCCGCTGAGCCGCTCACTGGATTTCCCCTCAGATCAACGCCGACTCATCGGGACTGACGCTCCGCCCGGCTCGCTAGGCCTCACTCTGCCTGGCAACAGGTGGCGCGTCAGCCAATCAGAAAAATAGAGCGAGCCCCGCTCGGCCAATTGGAAGAGGCTGAAAATTCCTACCGGCTTCAACTAATTAAGCGGGTTCATCCGGGAAGCAGGTTCACCCGGCAACAAGCGAACCAATCAGAAAAATCCGCCAATGCCAGAGGGGGAAATAAAGATTTCAGGCAAAAGCCCAGCCCTAATTCCATTTCTGCCTAGCAACGCAGTGTTGATTGGGCTAGGTCACACGTGCTTAAGGCACGTGGGAACCAATCAAAAATTGACAAGTAGATGACTGACACGGCAGGGCAGCCATTGAAGACGAGCTCTGAGCGGCTCGCACCGCGGGCTTGGAGCGGCGCCGCAGGAACCAGGACGCGCGGCCCCAGAAGCAGCCTCGAGTCCGGGGCTCCCCGGGCCGCGTGACGCCGGCGGGGCGGGCGCGTTCCCGCCCGCCTGAGGGCCCCTCCGCCCCGGCCCGGGCGTCCCGCTTCCCGCCGCCGCGCCGCGAGGGGGGAGCGGGGCGAAGGCGGCGGGCCGCGCGACCTGCTGGGAGCGGGCGGGCGCGCCTGCCGGGCCCCGCGCGCGCCAGGGCTGCCGCGCCCGCCGCGTCCCGGCCGGTGCAGCTGCTCCGCGACGCCGCCGCGCGGCTGCGGGCGAAGGCGGGCGGCGCAAGGCCCGCCCCGCCCCGCGGCAAGAGGCCGCGCGCCTGAGCGGCGCCGCGAGACCGCCGCGGGCGCCCGCTGCTGGGGCCTGCCCGGGCGCCCCTGCTCCCTCCGCGGCAGCCGGCCCTCCCGGCGGGGCGGGGGCGGCCTGTCAGGAGGGCGCCGCGGGAAAGGCCGCGCGCCGCCGCCCGGTGCACAGGCCGCCTCGCCGGGCTGAGGCCCGCGTGCGGCCTCCCCGGGCCCTTCGCACGCCGGGCGGGCGGGCGCTGCCGTCCCTCGCCTGCGTCGGCGGAGGGGGGGCGCCGAGGAGGGGGGCGCCGGCAGCCCGGGGCGCCCCGCCCCGCAGCGCCGCGCGCGTGCAGCAGCGGCCGAGCCGAGGTGGAGCCGCGCGCAGCCCTGCCGCAGGCCGGGCTGGTGGGGCGAGGCGGGCGGGGCGCCGCGCTGCCCGAGGCGGGGGGCAACCTGAGCAGGCTGAAGCGGCCCGAGGTGGGAACAGCGCAGAAGCGAGGCCACGTGCGCCGCCCTCCGCCTGCTCTGCGCTCGCCGCGGCAGCGCAGCCGCCGGCGCAGAAAGGAGCCCGCCGGAAGCCTCTCGTATTGCGTCCGACGCCCGCCCCGCTGGCTCGGGTCGCGCCGCGGCGGCGCTCCCGCGCGTCCTTTGGCGCCCGCCCCCGGCCAGGTCGCGGCCTGCTCGGGAGGGAGGAGGGCGTGCAGCCGGCCAGAGCGAGCGAGAGAAGGCGCCTGGGGGAGCTCTGCAGCCCCCCCTCGCCCCTCCTCAGCTCTTGGCTTCTCCTCCCGTCCCTGCTCTGTGCGCGTCCTCTCCTGCAACACGCCACCCGTTCAGGGCTGCTGCTGCTGACGACCACCGGGGGGGTGGGGGGCTGCTGCCACCACCATTATTTACTTATGGGGCAGGGCATGTGGCTGGTGTATGCCAGTAGGGCTGCAGCCTTAGCTGCTTTCCCAAGATCACTGTAAATTTAATTAAAAATAAACATCCATTGCACTGTTAATTCTTGAACATTAATTTCTACAATAAGCAGAATTGCCAAATGCAACCTGCTCTGTCAGCTACACTTTTTGGTGAAAGGTTGGCATGTATCTGGGCAAACACACCCTGGTGAAGGGAAAGGAAGCAGAAAAAAATCAGTGTGTGTGTGGGGGGGAGAAGGTAGGTGTGTGCGCATGTGTGGTTCAATCCAGCTGGGTGTGAGGACGTTTCTGTTGCGGGATGGGCAAGATAATGAAGGAGCTTAGGAAAGGCTAATGGGTAATGTTGGGGTGCTAAGGGAGTGTGCAAAGGGGCTGTTTAAATGAGAAAGCATCTGTCCATGAGGGCTGAGTTGAGAGGGTGAAGCTTCCATAGAGGATCATATTTTGAAAACCTAAAATGTTTGAGTGAGTGGGTGAAAAAGGGTAACACCCCTGCATTTTTCTTCTGGGACGTCCAGTGGAAATACCCATGCCTTCCTCTCAGCTGCACCGCTTTTGGATCCCAGCCAAAGGCTGTCCATCTTCCAGGGTTGTACAATCTTAGAAGGGGCACAGCTGTGACTGTCATGAAGGGACCCTGCTCTTCTGGATTTGCCACGACACTACTACCCTCTACCCTGCAGAAATGGTAAAGCTGCAAGCAGACCTTGCTGGAGCTACTGGGGGGGGGGGGGAGTCTGGGAGACTCAGGTTGTGGAGCACATGCTCCCAATATTGAGGATCAAACCCTGACTATAATGGCAGTTTTGCCAGGGCTCATGGGAGGCATGCATGGCCTTGTGTTAGAGCTAGTAGCTACTGAGGGCTACAGCAGTAAGGGGTGCTATTGAGGAATACTTCCCGCTATGGATCTGTTGTTGAGACATTACTCTTTGGGATGGGAGACTTGTGCTCTAAGTCCCACTATAAGAATGCAACGTATCCAAAATGATTGCTTGGTGAAAGACAATTACCATGCATAAAAGATTGAGCATACAAGATTTAATACGTTATGGGAGAGATCAGGTTTAGGGCTACAGCCTTACGTGGAATTTGAACCCGGGGCTCCTGCTCTCAGCAGCAATATCGTTGCTGCTATACCAGGGCAGGGTTCACTAACTTTGCTCTCCATGTTACACATTGCCCCAGTAGCCTTGCCTCCTTTACCTTGCGGCCCTGGCAGTTTTAAAATTAAATCGGACCTAGAAGCAGCATTTGAACATGTCTCCTAGCCCCTGAAGCTGTGCTACAGTGTTCCTCAGCCCTGTGAAACTTACTGGCCACAGAATGGGTTGCAGATGTAACACAACTTTGTTGTTGTTCAGTCGTTAAGTCGTGTCCGACTCTTCGTGACCCCATGGACCATAGCACGCCAGGCCTTCCTGTCCTGCGCTCTCTCCCGGAGCGTGCTCAAGTTCATATTCATTGCATCGGTGATGCTATCTAGCCATCTCATCCTCTGCCATCCCCTTCTCCTTTTGCCTTCAATCTTCCCCAGCAACAGGGACTTTTCCAGGGAGTTTTCTCTTAGCATTAGGTGGCCAAAATATCTGAGCTTCAGCATCTGTCCTTCCAGTGAGGGTTGATTTCCTTGAAGATAGACTGATTTGACCTCCTTGCAGTCCAGGGGACTCGCAAGAGTCTTCTCCAGCACCACAGTTCGAATGCATCAATTCTTCGGCGCTCAGCCTTCCTTATAGTCCAGCTCTCACAGCCATACATTACTACTGGGAAAACCATAGCTTTGATTAGATGGTCCTTTGTCGGCAAGGTGATGTCTCTGCTTCTTACTATGCTGTCTAGGTTTGCCATAGCTTTCCTCCCAAGGAACAAGCATCTTTTCATCTCATGGCTACAGTCACTGTCTGCGGTGATCTTGGAGCCCAAGAAAATAAAATCTGTCACTGCTTCCATTTCTTCCCCTTCCATATGCCAGGAAGTGATTCGTTTTTTTTAATGTTGAGATTCAAACCAGCTTTTGCACTCTCCACTTTCACCCTCAACTAGAGACTCTTTAGATCCTCTTCGCTTTCTGCCATTAGGGTGGTATCGTCTGCATATCTGAGGTTGTTGATAATTCTCCTGGCAATCTTAATTCCGACCTGTGATTCATCCAACCTGGCATTTCTCATGATGTACTCTGCATATAAATTAAATAAGCAGAGCGACAATATACAGCCTTAGAATAGAATCATAGAATAGTAGGGTTGGAAGGGGCCTACAAGGCCATCGAGTCCAATGCAGGAATCCAAGTCAGAGCGTCCCTGACAAATGGCTGTCCAGCCTCGTCTTGAAGGCCTCCAGTGTGGGAGAGCCCACCACCTCCCGAGGGCATCGGTTCCATGGTCGTATTGCTCTAACAGTCAGGAAGTTTTTCCTGATGTTCAGCCGGAATCTGGCTTCCTGCAACTTGAGCCCATTATTCCGTGTCCTGCACTCTGGGATGATCAAGAAGAGATCCTGGCCTTTTTCTCTGTGACAACCTTTCAAGGACTTGAAGAATGCTATATCTCCCCTCAGTCTTCTCTTCCCAAGGCTAAACATGCCCAGTTCTTTCAGTCTCTTTTCATAGGGCTTTGTTTCCAGGCCCCTGATCATCTCTGTTGCCCTCCTCTGAACCCTCTCCAGTTTGTCTGCATCCTTCTTCAAGTGTGGTGCCCAGAACTGGACACAGTACTCCAGATGAGGCCTAACCAGTGCTGAGTAGAGGGGAACTAGTACTTCCCGGGATTTGGAAGCTATGCTTCTATGAATACAGCCCAAAAGAGCATTGGCCTTTTTTGCAGCCACATCACATTGTTGGCTCATATTCAGCTTGTGATCGACAACAATTCCAAGATCCTTCTCGCTTGTAGTGTGGTTGAGCCACGTATCCCCCACCTTGTAACTGTGCCTTTGGTTTCTTTTTCCTAGGTGCAGAACTTGGCATTTATCCCTATTAAATGTCATTCTGTTGTTTTCTGCCCAGCGTTCCAGTCTATCCAGACCACTTTGAATTTTGTTTCTGTCTTCCAAAGTATTAGCTATCCCACCCAATTTTGAGTCATCTGCAAATCTGATCAGCATTCCCTGCACCACCTCCTCCAAGTCATTAATACAAATGTTGAAGAGCACTGGCCCCAGGACTGAGCCCTGTGGTATGCCACTCATTACCTCTCCCCAGTTTGAGAAGGTCCCATTGATAAGCACTCTTTTGAGTCCAGTTCTTTAGCCAACTGTGGATCCACCGGATCGTTGTTTCCTCTAGCCCACTTTGAGCTCGTTTGCTCATCAGGATATCATGGGGCACTTTGTCGAAAGCTTTGCTGAAGTCGAGGTATATGATGTCTACAGCATTCCCACGATCTACAAGGGAGGTTACTTGATCAAAAAATGAGATCAGATTTGTCTGGCAGGACTTGTTTTTGACAAAACCATGTTGGCTTCGAGTAATCACGGCATTGTTGTCAAGGTGCTTCCAGATGGATTCCTTTATCATCTGCTCCAGAATTTTCCCAGGGATTGATGTCAGACTGACTGGTCTGTAGTTCCCAGGTTCCTCCTTTTGACCCTTTTTGAAGAGAGGGATACGTTAGCCCTCCTCCAGTCATCTGGCACTTCCCCCGTCCTCCATGATTTCTCAAAGAGAATAGACAGCGGTCCTGAGAGTTCTTCTGCCAGTTCCTTTATTCCTCTAGGATGCAGTTCATCTGGCCCTGGAGATTTGAACTCATTCCAAGTCATTAGTGTTCCTTGACCATATGCCTATCGATCTCAAGCTGCAATCCTGCCCCTTCAGCCTGTACTTCGCCTTTGCCAGGGGGGTCATAGACCCTCTTTTGGGAGAAGACTGAGCCAAAGTAGCAATTGAGCACCTCTGCCTTTTCTTTCTTGTCTGTTATCGTTTTGCCATCCTTATTTAATAGCTGAACCACCATTTCTTTCCTCTGCCTTTTACCTTTTACTATGCACGTAGCTGAAGAAAGTCTTTTTGTTGCTTTTAGCCTCCCTCGCTAACCTCAGCTCGTTCTCAGCTTTAGCCTTCCTGACACCATCCCTGCAATTCTGTGCTATCTGCCTGTACTCTTCCTTTGTTACTTGGCCTTTTTTCCACTTCCTATATGTGTCCTTTTTTGTTTTCAGGTCATCCCTAAGCTTTTTGTGAAGCCACATTGGCTTCTTCTGTTGTCTTCCACCTTTTCTTCTTGTTGGAATTGTGATTGTGCCTTGAGAATTTCCTTTTTTAAAAGCTCCCACCCATCTTGGACTCCTTTTCTCGTTAGCGTCGCTTGCCATGGGACCTTACTGATCATTGTTCTGAGTTGATGAAAATCAGCTTTCCTAAAATCCAGGGTACGCGTTTGACTACACTCGGCTTTTGCCTCACTTAGAACCAAGAACTCAAGTACAACATGGTCGCTTTCCCCTAGAGTTCCTGTAACTGCTACTTTATCCACTAAGTCATCTCTGCTGATTAGGATCAAGTCAAGGATGGCTGATCCTCTAGTTCCTTCCTCTACTTTCTGTAGGAGGAAGTTATCCACCGCACAAGTCAGGAATGTCCTGGAGGAGCCATGTTTTGCAGAATTTGTCTCCCAACAAATATGGGGGAAATTGAAGTCCCCCCATGCTTCCTTAAAACATTGGCTATTTGCTTTTCAAAAGTTTCATCCTTGTCTTCTCCTTGATTGGGTGGCTGGTAGTAGACTCCGACCACCAGGTTCCCTTTATTCTTTGCTCCATTTATTTCAACCCAGATGCTCTCAATGGGGCTACCAAGCTCCTCCTCCTGTATTTCTGTGCAGAGAGATGTATTTTTCACATACAGTGCAACCCCACCTCCCTTTCTGTTCCTCCTGTTCTTCTTGAACAAGTTATATCCTTCGATTGCTGTATTCCAGTCATGAGAGTCATCCCACCAAGTCTCAGTTATACCTATCAGGTCATAATTTCCCTCTTGTATTAAGAGTTCAAGTTCGTTCTGTTTGTTTCCCATACTCTGGGCATTAGTATATAGACATCGAAGACCATGTGCTTCATAGTCTGTCTTTCTTCCTACATGTGTCTGAAGACCATTACTGGGCGCTATTAGAGCTGTTCTCTTTGTTGCAGTGCATGCGCCTACGTCCATTGTTACCCCCAACATTACATCTCCCTTCCCCATAGGATTCAGTTTAAAGCCCTCCTGATGAAGTTCTTCATGCTGTGGCCAAACACATTCTTCCCATCCTTTGTGAGGTGCAACCCGTCCCTAGCCAACAGCCCATCTTCCAGGAAGTATAGCCCGTGGTCCCAGAATCTAAATCTCTCTCGTCGGCACCACCTTCGTAGCCAATCATTCACCCGGAGTATTTTTCGTTCCCTTTCTATCCCTCTTTGTTGTTCCTTGTCGTACTCCTTTCCCAGTTTTGAACCAGTTGATTGTTCCATGTCCGGTTCTTACTGTTGCTTCTTGTCCCTCGTACAGGTTTCTCAGGAGGCAGGTAAGGTGGTCTGGTACTCCCATCTCTAAGAATTTGCCAGAGTTTGTTGTGACCCACACAATCAAAGGCTTTAGCGTAGTCAATGAAGCAGAAATAGACATTTTTCTGGAATTCTCTTGCTTTCTCCATGATCCAGCAAATGGTGGCAATTTGATCTCTAGTTCCTCTGCCTCTTCGAAACCCAGCTTGGACTTCCGGTAGTTCTCGGTTCACATGCTGCTGAAGCCTAGCTTGTAGGATTTTGAGCATCACCTTGCTGGCATGTGAAATGAGCGCAATTGTGCGGTAGTTTGAACACTCTTTGGCGTTGCCCTTCTTTGGAATTGGAATGTAAACTGACCTTTTCCAGTCTTGTGGCCACTGTTGAGTGTTCCAATTTCGTTGGCATATTGAAGATATTTGAAGATAGCGCTCTTCAAGTACTTGAAAGGTTGTCACAGAGAGGAAGGCCAGGATCTCTTCTCGATCATCCCAGAGTGCAGGACATGGAATAATGGGCTCAAGTGACAGGAAGCCAGATTCTGGCTGAACATCCAGAAAAACTTCCTGACTCTTAGAGCAATAGTACAATGGAACCGATTCCCTAGGGAGGTGGTGGGCTCTCCCACACTGGAGGCATTCAAGACGAGGCTGGACAGCCATCTGTCAGGGATGCTCTGACTTGGATTCCTGCATTGAGCAGGGTGTTGGACTCGATGGCCTTGTAGGCCCCTTCCAACCCTACTATTCTATGATTCTATGAATGTTGTCCCTCTCTTCAAAAAGGGTAAAAAGGAGGAAGCTGGGAACTACAGACCAGTCAGTCTGACATCAATCCCTGGGAAAATTCTGGAGATGATAAAGCAATCCATCTGTAAGCACCTGGAAAACAATGCAGCGATTACTCGAAGCCAACATGGATTTGTCAAGAACAAATCCTGCCAGACGAATCTGATCTCATTTTTTGATGTATGCTTTTGATGTCTGCTGTAGCTTGTTGCATTTGCATTCCTCCCCTCTCTGACCTTCACCCAATCATCTTTCCTTTTAAGTGCCAAGCAACAAGACTGATAGAGCCAAGGGCAGATGGAGGAGCTACTTGCTTCCTAAAGGCAGGCAGAGGCGGTAAGAGGACAGGGCAGGATGTGGAAACACGAGGAGCTAGGCTTGCTCTTGCCCCTGGAATTGTTTGACTTTCTGCTCGTTAGGATTTCCCCACAAACCTTTTCCCCAGAAGAGAAAAGGGCAATCGAGCCCTCTCACTGTTCCTGTGGGGTTTTATTCTGCAACTGCCAGAACCAGGGTCACCCTAGTCATTTCTATGAGATGGAACCAGGTAGGAGAAACAGAACATGTCTGCCCCTCATTCCACAAATATCTAAACTAACAAAAGTTTTTTTTTTAAGTTTTTATTATATATGAGCAAAAATATGTCTGGCTTCTACAACGTACCCACATCCTTTTTGCTAGGAAAAGGATCACTTTTATAACGCATCAGTGAGACCAACAGAAAGATTCCCCTTTCCACAGGCAAAGACAGCCCCAGAGAAGCCACTTATGGTGCACTCCTATGCATGTTTAGAAAGAAAAATGCCCTACAACTCCCAGCATTTCCCATGGCTGGCTGGGGAATGCTGGGAGTTGTAGGATTTTTTTTCTATCTAAACATGCATAGGAGTGTGCCCTTAGGAAGACATCCAGTTGCCTGAAAGGAAAGCTGGCAGAGCAGCAGCAGTCTAGGGTCCCTGGCTGCTTCCCCCAAGACAACTTCCCATGTTCCTGGTGAGGGATTCCATGTGAGGAAAAGTCATTTGTTTCATACATGAAAGCAGGTATAACGGGAAGGTTCTGAAACATAAAAGAGAAAAAAATCAGTGTTGGCAGTGGCCCACTAAAGCAGACATGGGCAGGCTGCAAGAACAGAGAGGGCTGCAGGCTGGGGGAGAGCATGTTTGGGCTCAGGATGTTCTGTGGTGACCTGTGTTGAGAGAGCGAGCAAGAGAGCAGCAAGGCGAACAAGGCCCTCTTCCCACAGCTGGAGCCCTCTTTGCAGCCAAACCTAGGGAGTGCTGCCTGTTTAGCTGGCAACCCTTGGCCCACACAGCCTTCACTGCTCCCAGGCTATACTTCCTGGAAGATGGGCTGTTGGGACGGGATGGGTTGCAACTCACAAGGGCTGGGAAGAATGTGTTTGGCCACACAGCATGAAGAACTTCATCAGGAGGGCTTTAAACTGAATCCTATGGGGAAGGGAGATGTAATGTTGGGGGTAACAATGGACGTAGGCGCATGCACTGCAACAGAGAGAACAGCTCTAATAGCACCCAATAATAGTCTTCACAAACATGTAGGAAGAAAGCCAGACCATGAAGCACATGGTCTTCGATGTCTATATACTAATGCCCTGAGTATGGGAAACAAAAAGAACGAACTTGAACTCTTAATACAGGAGGAAAATTATGACTTGATAGGTGTAACTGAGACTTCGTGGGATGACTCCCACGACTGGAATACAGCAACTGAAGGATATAATTTGTTCAAAAAGAACAGGAGGAACAGAAAGGGAGGTGGAGTTGCACTATACATTAAAAATACGTATCTCTGCACAGAAATACAGGAGGAGGAGCTTGGTAGCCCCATCGAGAGCATCTGGGTTGAAATAAATGGAGCAAAACGTAAAAGGAACATGGTGGTCAGTCTACTACCAGCCACCCAATCAACTGGAAGACAAGGATGAAACCTTTGAAAAGCAAACCGCCAATGTTTCTAGGAAGCATGATGTAGTAGCAATGGAGGACTTCAATTTCCCTGATATTTGTTGGGAGACAAATTCTGCAAAACATGGCCCCTCTAAGAAATTCGTGACTTGTGTTGCTGATAACTTCCTCCTACAGAAAGTGGAGGAAGGAACTAGAGGATTGGCTATTCTTGACTTGATCCTAACCAACAGAGATGACTTAGTGGATAAAGTAGCAGTTACCGGAACTCTGGGGGAAAGCGACCATGTTGCGCTTGAGTTCTTGGTTCTAAAGGAAGCAAAAGCCGAGCACAGCCAAAGGCTTACCCTGTATTTTAGGAAAGCCAATTTTAATAAACTCAGAACCGTGATAAGTAAGGTCCCATGGCAAGCGACTCCAATGAGGAGTCCAAGATGGATGGGAGTTTTTTAAAAAGGAAATTCTCAATAGGAATGTACGAAAGTCACTTTTTTGCAGCTTTGATCTGCAGTGGGGGGGAGGCGCTCCATCCCTCCCTCCGGAATCCTCCCTGGCCGGCTCTGCTCCGCGGAGCCACCAGCCAGAGCTGTCCGCAGCCAGAGTTCCAGCCACAGCAGGCTGCTGCAGCTGCAAATGGCATCTGCCATTTGCGTCCTGCCAGACTGCCGTGATAGGCTACGTAAATACTTAAGTAGCCTATCACGGAAAGAGCAGCGGCGCAAACAGCATAGCAGCTGCCGTTTGCTCCCCTGCTCTTTGCCATGATAGGCTATGTAAATACCTACATAGCCTATCACGGCAGCCTGGCAGGACGCAAATGGTGGCTGCAGCAGCCGGCCGAGAGACCAGCTGCTGCCGCCACTGCCGAAACCACCGGAACATCCACCCCAGGTAAGCTTCTTCCTGAGGGGATTCTGCGGGGTGGCGGGGGGGAGGCCATTCCGCCACGGGTTTTGGGGGGCCAGTGCATTCGGCCTCACTGAAATCTGGCAGAATTCTCTAACATCCCTAATTCTCAAGGCACAATTACAAACAATTCAAGAAAACAAGGCGGAAGACAACAGAAGGAGTCAATGTGGCTTCACAAAAAGCTTAGAGATCACCTGAAAACAAAAAAGTACACATATAGGAAGTGGAAAGAAGGCCAAGCAATGAAGGAAGAGTACAGGCAGGTAGCACAGAATTGCAGGGATGGCGTCAGGAAGGCTAAAGCTGAGAATGAGCTGAGGTTACCAAGGGATGCTAAAAGCAACAAAAAGGCTTTTTTCAGATACGCGACAGTAAAAGAGAAAGGAAAGAAATGGTGGTTCAACTCCTAAGTAAGGATGGCAAAATGATAACAGATGACAAGGAAAAGGCAGAAGTGTTCAATTCTTACTTTGGCTCAGTCTTCTCTCAAAAGAGGGTCTATGATCACCCCACCCGGCAAAGGCAAAGTACAGGCTGAAGGGTCAGGACTGCAGCTTGAGATTGAGAGGCATATGGTCAAGGAACACCTAATTACTTTGAATGAGTTCAAATCTCCAGGGCCAGATGAACTGCATCCTAGAGTAATAAAGGAACTGGCAGAAGAACTCTCAGGACCGCTGTCTATTCTCTTTGAGAAATCATGGAGGACGGGGGAAGTGCCAGATGACTGGAGGAGGGCTAACGTTGTCCCTATCTTCAAATAGGGCAAAAAGGAGGAACCTGGGAACTACAGACCAGTCAGTCTGACATCCATCCCTGGGAAAATTCTGGAGCAGATGATAAAGCAATCCATCTGGAAGCATCTGGAAAACAATGCAGCGATTACTCGAAGCCAACATGGATTTGTCAAGAACAAATCCTGCCAGATGAATCTGATCTCATTTTTGGATCAGGTAACCTCCCTTGTGGACTGTGGGAATATACCTCGACTTCAGCAAAGGTTTTGACAAAGCACCCATGATATCCCGATGAGCAAACTAGCTCAAAGTGGGCTAGATGAAACAATGATCAGGTGGATCCACAGTTGGCTACAGAACTGGACTCAAAGAGGGCTTATCAACAGGATATTCTCAAACGGGAAGAGGTAATGAGCAGGGTAGCACAGGGCTCAGTCCTGGGCCCAGTGCTCTTCAACATTTTTATTAATGACTTGGAGGTGCAGGAAATGCTTATCAGATTTGAAGATGACACAAAATTGGGCAGGATAGCTAATACCCTGGAAGACAGAAACAAAATGCAGTGATCTTGATGGGCTGGAGAGCTGGGCAGAAAACAGAATGACATTTAACAGGGATAAATGCCAAGTTCTGCATCTAGGAAAAAGAAACCAAATGCACAGTTACAAGATGGGCAATACGTGGCTCAACAATACTACAAGCGAGAAGGATCTTGGAATTGTTGTAGATCACAAGCTGAATATGAGCCAACCATGTGATGTGGCTGCAAAAAAGGCAAATGTTATTTTGGGCTGCATTCATAGAAGTATAGCTTCCAAATCCCGGGAAGTACTAGTTCCCCTCTACTCAGCACTGGTTAGGACTCATCTGGAGTACTGTGTTCAGTTCTAGATGCCACACTGTAAGAAGGATGCAGACAAACTGGAGAGGGTTCAACGGAGGGTGACGAAGATGTTCAGGGTACTGGAAACAGAGCCCTATGAAGAGAGACTGAAAGAACTGGGCATGTTTAGCCTTGAGAAGAGAAGACTGAGGGGAGATCTGATAGCGCTCTTCAAGTACTTGAAAGGTTGCCACAGAGAGGAAGGCCAGGATCGCTTCTTGATCATCCCAGAGTGCAGGACATGGAATCATGGGCTCAAGTGACAGGAAGCCAGATTCGGGCTGAACGTCAGGAAAAATGTCCTGACTGTTAAGAGCAATATGACAATGGAACCAATGACCTGGGGAGGTGGTGGGTTCTCCCACACTGGAGGCATTCAAGATGAAGCTGGACAGCCCCTTGTCAGGGATGCTCTGACCTGGATTCCTGCATTGAGCATGGGGCTGGACTCGATGGCCTTGTAGGCCCCTTCCTACCCTACTGTTCTATGATTCTATGAAACTTTGCAGTTTCCATGGACATTTGAAACCAGTGGCCAGAAAAGCAGAAAATCCAGTGGAAACAAGGGGATGTTTATGACATCCCTATCCAGAGGCAGCTTCATCTCTGGATTGTGTCCCTGACTTTAAAGCATAACTGTGAACTCCAGTGTCAAGCACAAACTGGACTGGGGAATACTGCTAAACCCCTGAGGAGTCAACATGGGACTCCCCAGGTGTTGGCTCTGTCCCCTGTGCTATTTAACACCTACGTGAAACCACTGAGTGGGTTAATCCGGAGTTCTGGAGTGCGTTGTCATCACTGTGGTGAAGGCACACAGCTCTACTTCTGCTTCTTATCCACACCCGGGGAGGCTGTGGTGTACTAGATCAGTGCCTGGCTGTGACAATGGGCTGGATGAGGGCTAACAAACTGAAGCTCAATCCAGACTGAGATGCTGTTAGCGGATGGTTCTTCTGACCGGATAGAGGGGGCTCACCCTGGTCTGGATGGGGCTGCACTCCGCTGAAAGAGAAGGTTCATAGGGTGGGGGTTCTCTTCGAGCCATCTCTATCACTTGAACTCAGGTGGCCTCAGTGGCACAGAGTGCCTTCTACCAGCTTTGGCTGGTGGTCCAGCTACACCCCTATCTGGACAGGGATAACCTGGTCTCAGTAATCTATGCTCTGGTAATCTCCAAGTTAGATTACTGCAATGCACTCTACGTGGGGAAATGTGGCAGCCAGATTAATAACTGGGACCAGAAGGTTTGAGCATGAGCATATAAGACCAATTCTGCCCCACTACCATTGGCTGCCTGTATGTTTCTAAGCCCAATTCAAGGTGCTGGGTCTAACCTATAAAGCGTTACAAACCTGACAGCCTGCATCTCCAAACTTGAGTGTACCCAGACACTACAATCAACATCTGGGGCCTTCCTCCAAGTGCCACCTCCAAGGGAGGCTTGGAAGGTGGCAACAAGGGAGAGGGGCCTTCTTGCTCCCCACTGAGGCCCACCTGGCACAACACTCATATTTTCGGTGCCAGGTTAAGACTGCCCTCTTCTCCCAGGCATTTAATGATATATGATGGGGCATGTATGCCTGCTGTTTGAACAGGTCTATTAATTGTTTACTTTTAATAGATATTGTTCTATTAAAATATCAATATCAATAATTGATATTGTTTTTAGCTGTTTAAATTGTTTTTAAATTTTGTACGTTAAAAGAAATTAGATTGTTTTTATCACAAAGCTGTATTGTTGTATAATCCTGTTCTTATATTTTTTTCAATTGTTGTGAACCACCCAGAGAGGTTTGGCTATGTATTGAAATGAAATGACATTCTGAAAATCTCCATATGCCTTTGTCGCAAACACAGGTTTCTGTGATTGCAAAGAGAGGTGGCTGGGTGGGCAAAGAGGAAAAAGTTCTGGAAAAATGTTGAACGTGTCCAGTGAGGGACTGAAGCATCCCTTTGAAGACTCTTGCAGAATGGCTACTAGCTACCAGGAAGCAAAAGGACTAAAAAATCTGCATTTCTTTCTAACCCTGGATCAAGGGTCTTGAAACTAAGTGGACGCATGGTCACATTTGGGAACATGAGAAACTGCTGTGGGCACCACCGCAAAATGGTTCCCACAGAGAATGTAGCTAGTCACATAATGGCTGCCATCAAGGCCTGGCTAGTCAAAAGACAAGTAATTCTCCCAAGCAACTGAGTACAAGCAGAGGAAGAGTCTGAACTCCAAAGCCAATTCAAGTATTTGACCCCACAGAAGGACAACAAAATACCCAGTTAAAGTAGGAGTCCTACGCATGCTTACATGGAACTCAATGGGAATTCCTTCCAAGCAGACCTACATAGGATTACTCTGCTTATCCTATCCACACAGACACCTTTCCCTAGCCCCAAAGGAAAGGAAAATGACCTCAGCCACAAAAGGAAAAGCTTTCCCTACCTCAACCGCTCCTATCCCCACCTCATCTCATTTTATTTACAGTCAGGGCCAGAAATATTGGAACAAGGATAACTGTTTTGGCAGTTGGCCTCTGTACACCACCACATTGAAGTTGAAAGGAAACACACCCAGATGGGAGCGAAGTCAGGACTTTCAGCTGTAATTCAAGGGGTGTGACAAAAGTGGGGCACTAACCATCCAGGAAGGACAGCCAGTAGCATCCACCCCCCTCCCATCATTGGTGGCTCATAAGTAATGGAACAAATGGCTGACAAGCAGCTGCATGGCCAGGTGTGGCCTGTTTCCTGGGTACCCCATGACCAATCAAGCAGAAAAAAGGTCTGGAGGTGGTTCTTAGTGTTACATTTGCATTTGGTAGCTGTTCACTGGAACTCCCAACATGAGGGCCAAAGAGGTGTCCAGGCAAGTGAAGGAGGCCATCATTAGGCCGAGGAAACAACATAAACCCATCAGAGAGATAGCAAAAACAGCGGGAGTGGCCAACACAACAGTTTGGAACATCCTGAAAAAGAAGGAAATAACTGGCAAGCTCAGCAACAGCAAAAGGCCTGGCAGACCATGGAAGACAACTAAAGTGGATGACTGCAGAATGCTGCTCATGGTGAAGAGGAACCCTTTCACAACAGCTAGCCAGGTCAAGAACGCCCTTGAGGAGGTAGGCATGTCATTGTCAACATCTACAGTCAAGAGACGGCTATATGAATGTAAATACAGAGGCTTCACAACAAGGTGCAAACCACTGGTAACGCTCAAGAACCAAAAGGCTAGATTAGCCTTTGCCAGCAAACAGCTAAAAAAGCCTGCCCAGTTCTGGAATAAGATTTTTTGGACTGAGGAAACCAAGATTAACTTGTACCAGAATGATGGGAAGAGAAAAGTATGGAGAAGGAAAGGAGCAGCTCATGATCCAAAGCATACCACATCATCTGTCAAACTTGGTGGAGGCAGTGTTATGGCATGGGCACGTATGGCTGCCGATGGAACCGGGTCACTAGTGTTTCTTGATGACCTGACTGCTGATAAACGCAGCAGGATGAATTCTGAAGTGCATAGGGCTATACTTTCTGCTCAGATTCAGCCGAATGCTGCCTAACTGAATGTGTATAGAATGAGTAAAGGGGCTGGGAAGGAGAGAGAAAGAGCAAGGCTAGGGGCTGAGGAGGAAATAGCATGAGAGGGAGAGAAAGAGCAACGCTAGGAGCTGGGAAGGAGGGGGAAACAGCATGAGAGGGAGAGCAAGGCTGGGGGCAGAGAAACAGCGGGGTAAAGAGTTGGGGGAGGGAAGTAGCAAGACCAGAGGTCGGGAGTGGGGAGAGAGACAGCAGAGGGGAAAGATCTGGGTGGGCGAAAGATCGGGTGGAGCCAGGGAACAACTATTTCTTTTTTCTTCCCCCCTCCCCCCCAACAGCTGATCAGCAGAAGGATCAAGAACAGGAAGGAAAACATGGTGTCCTGATGTTTTTCAGGGTTTTAGAATTAAAAATACAGATTTGAAGGGGGACAGGGTGAGGACAGCTTCATGTGTGCTGCTGGGGGTCCCACCCTAGATGTTGCTGACAGCGGCTGCCCAAGTCAGAGCGGCTGTCAAGGGCTGAGGTCAGCTGTTTGGGACGGAGAACTGCAGTGACTGGGTGGGAACTTGAGGGATTCCTCCCCTCATCTGCACTGCACTTCTCCACCCTTGCTGGCTGCTCCTGTGTTCAGGATGCAAGGACAGGCTCAGCAGCACGCACATACCTTTCTGCCTTTTCCTCCATCGACACGGGGCTTGAGTGGACCTTCTGCCAGTGTGCAGCTGCTTCCTGCCTTCGGTCCAGCTTCCAGAGGGTGTGAAGCAAGTACAAGTTGGCTGTGGGGCTGTCTGCAAAGCACAAACGAGGAGATGTGACCAGAGCTGGCCTCACTACAGGTCGGGACTCCAAGTGAAATACCAAAATGTTCATGCTGTAGCAGCCATATCGGGGATCAGACTAAGTAGCCTCATGCAGTCTCATGCTTCATGTTCTTGCTGAGCTCTTTCTCCCTTGAATATATTGTTGTAAGCTGACGAGACACAGGAATTCCTTATCTTGTCAAAGGTCATACAATTGTATATCTTGTTCTCTGCTGTTCTCTTCTGTTCTCTCCTTATCATGGCTACCCTATAACCCAGTTCTTGTATTATAAACAATAGTGCTAAGAGAAGAAATGTTGAGGATTGCAACCCCATGCGGGAGGGGGAGGAGGAGCCATTTCATATATGTCACAATGTCTATAAAACCAATGTGCTAATGTAAATCGGGGCTTCTGGCTCTTTGGAAACGATTCCAGCCTTAAGCCCGCGCGTTAAATAAAGAATCTCTTTTTCCTTCACTCCGTGGTCTCTCTGACTCTGGGTTCTGCAACATAAATGGTGCCGTGACTCGGATGTGGCAGGCTCTGAGCCAGACAGGTGGCAGTTGCCTGCTCTTGATCGCCGCACCGGGAAGACGAGCTCGGCGCATGCCTCCCTTTCTTGGCGCCACCGACCTTTTTGTCGAGTGAATGGGAGAAAGCCTGCACCGGGATCGCCCAAACGGCAGCGAGCAGCAAGAGAACCTTGGGAAGCGGAGGAAGGAACTTGAGCCCTGCCTGTATCGCAGCTGCAATTGAGTTGAAACCCACATTGGAAGCCTTCAGGAGAAAGGCAAGTATATGGGAAAAAGAGGGCCCCGCCTTTAGGGAGAAAGGCCACTGGGCAGAAAAAAAGAGGGCCCCGCCTTATGAAGAAGGTCAGTGTTGGTGGTATACGTATACAAAAGAACCTACTCCTTGCGGGTAGAAGGGGGGCCTGATCACACCCCCGAGTGGGCGCCAGTACCTAGCACGCCAGTACTCAGTAGGAAGCTGAGGAAGCTGGGGAAGCCGTTTTCCGCTCTGGTAAAAAGTGGGAAAAGTGGGTGGCAGGGACATATGGATGTAGTGGAGAGATTGATGATTGTGTGAGTGGCTACTGCGGTTTCTGAAGCATACCGTTGACCGTCCGGGTGCCCAGGCCAGTAGCAAAGTGCGTGATGTGAAAAATCCTCTTGTGTCGGCCAGTGAGACCCCTTACTCACTGACCAATTCCCATTCCCTAATTGTGTCTGTCTTCAATTTAGGAGGGAGGCTATGGGTGGTGGGGGAAGCAAACCTTGCACCCCCTTGAGATGTATGTCAAACAAAGAAGGAAAAAGGTTTTTTTAAAAAGATTCAGAATAAAGAGAGAAAACAGCAAAAAGCTCAAGGTCGAGCTGAGAGGAAAAAAAACAAGATCTGAGGCTGTTAATTAGAAAAATGTTGCAGGACAGTCTGGCTTTTAACAAAGCGTGGGAGCGTGAGAGTGTAAGGCCAAAGAAGTAGCTGTTAGCCTAGCGCGCCGAGAGAGGGGGGGCAGGAAAATTGCCCACAACGTTCTGAGTTGTGCATCATCATCACCTCGCCTAATTGAGATGAAATCCCTAAAAAATGGAAACTGAAAATGAAGACCCAGAAAATGAAGGCAAAATAGAAAATAAAGGTGAAGAATCAGCCCCAGAGCACAGGCTAGACCCCTCTTCGAGTGGAAAGTGTGCCATAAGACTGTCCCAAAGCAGAATGAAGCGGAAAGACCACGTTGAAGATCTCTGTCAAGGTAACCGTGTTTAGCTTTGAACTGTGTTAAAATTGCATAGAGCCTGTAGCTACTGACCATCAGCTATATGATTTCTGAAGAGCGTAACCATTAAGCTTTTGCCGTGGGATTCCCTGCAATGAAGAAATCTCACTGATTTGAGTGTCCAGTGTTACACTGCCTAAGTGTGTGTGCTAAAGAGACCGAGAAACCAGACAGCATGTTCCTGGCCAAGCCAAAATCATGCTACTGCCATGCTTCTGGAAGCTGCAATAAACTGTGTAAGCTGGAAGACCCAACCTGATTGAGAAGAAGATATTGGAGCAACTGTCTTGAAAAACAATGAGATCTGTGTAGCTGGCTGGCTGACGCTGTCAGTGATGTTACAACTTTAAATTAAGACTGTTTTCCTGTTTGAGACCCCAGCGAAGAAAGCTGACCCGAGTTATTTGTTGCCCGTGCCAAAGCAAGAATTTGGTGGCCCTGTACCTCATCGTGTCCTGTTTTGAGCTTGGGATTTACAAATACAAACAAACTGAGAAGCTTGCCTTTGAAGTCCTGCAAATCACCCCACCGCCTCCCCGAAGATTAATGGCTGCCTGAAAAATGCAAGTATAAAGCGATGCCCATCACCCCCCAGCGTCCTGAGTTTCGGCACTCAGTGTTTCAGTGCTTTCGTGTACCAGGTTAGAAAAGAAAAAAAAAAAGAGTAAGTTCTTAAAATGTCTGTGAGAGAACCTGACAGAAGTAAAATAAAATTTACAGAGGAGTTGCCCAAGTTAAAGCGTCACGGCTAGAGAGCTGAGCTGTGCCGCTCTGTTTAGACAGAGGCCTTGCTAAAAAGTTAAAGGCCCTTGTCTGTCAGAAGGGGTGTAGGGCCACACTTTCCCTTTTTAAACTCATGCAAAAGTAGAGAGCCTTTGCTGGAAACATCACATCTTCATTGCCCAGAGCCGTCTCTGTTTGCTTCCATCAATGTCTGGGCTTTTTAGAGACACTCTGCACATGAACTAAAATTTTAAATTGTCACAAACTTGCCATGGACAGTGCTATGAAGCTTTGGATAAACTTGAACTCTCATCGCTGTGGACCGTGTGTCTATGTTTGTAGTCAGCTCAGTGTACAGCAGGCTGAGTTTGATCTGTGACTTTTAGATTTCCTTCTGCCAGAACTCATGCAGCATAGAGTTGCCGATGCAAAAATGGTGACCTAGAACTCTGCGTGTGTGGGTATGCCTGTCCCTTGATTTTAATGAGCTCTGAGCTTTCAGCCAGAAGAGCAGTATAATTGCTGGATCTGCTCCATCATGCCTTACCATGCAAAAAGTGTTTTCCATTTATTGTGTTAAATTGCAGAAAAAGTTTGTTGTGTATATTTTATGATTTCTTAGATATCATAAAGTATATGTGATATTTGCAGATTAGTGTTAGTTGCAACTCCAAATGATACTAAGTGTGGTTCCCAATGGATGACGAAAAGACAAAAGCAAGTAGAAAAGAAGGAATAGAGAAAGTAGAAGACAGATAGAGAAGAGAGAAAAAGAAAAGGCAAAAGGCAAAGAAAAAACATTTGTAAAAAAGAAGCGTGGCCATAGTTGCCCCCAGGGTAAATTAAAAGCAGCTGATTGTGCCTGGAGCTTATTACCTGGGGTAAAGTAGCCACAATAATGTAATAGTTCTTTAAAATGAAGAAAATGTAACTAGAAGGAGAAGAAGAGCCTATCCCAAATGTGTGTCAGTGGGACTAGTGTAAGGCAGAAAAGTTTAAGTAAGTTTAACTTGAAAAAGACAAATAAAGAGACAAGGCTGGTGCATGGAGCAGAAAGTTTTATATAAAAAGTTTGAAACATGATCTGCAATACAGGCAGATCAGCAAAGAAAAAGAAAGCAAAAGAAAGAGAAAAAATTTGTCTTCCCATACTAATAAATAAAAAGTGTTATCAAGCACTTTGGGAAGCGAAGTTGTTTACAGGAAGCTGTGCCTGAGAACCAAGCACTTCTAGCCTATGCTGAAAATGCTTGCTAGTGTTGTGCTGCCTCATGGGTAACATGTATGGTATAAAACCCATTTAGCGCAATAGCTCGTGGTTCAGAGAAGCTGTCTGATCCAAAAATTAAGTACGCCTGTGTGCTGTAAGTTACCCAATAAAGTCTCCTTGTAAGTAACCCCCCCCTGCTGGAATCCCAAAACACAAGTTGGGCTAGAGCGCCTCACCCAGTATCAAACCCTGCTGTTAGAAGCCATGAAAGCAGGTATAAAAAAGTCAATTAATATGACCAAAGTGTCTAAAGTGCTGCAAGGTGCCACCGAGGCCCCAGAGCGTACTTGGAGCATCTTTCAAATGCCTATCACCAGTACACCCCCCTCGACCCAGAGGCCCAAGAAGACGTAAACGAAAAAAGAAAAGAAGAAGACCCAGCAGAGGCAGAAGATTCTTAAAAAAGAACCAGTGTGCCCAGTGTGGACAAGATGGACATTAGTGGCATGAATGCCCAAATAAAATAAATCAAATACACAAAGGAGAAAACCAAAGGGGCCAGAATGGGCGAAGAGAGAGACAGCTTGAGAGGGGCCGTGACATTGACTGTGAGGGGCCGTGACATTGACTTCATAATTGACACTGGAGTGGCATCAAAAGCAAGCAAACGTTAGCCTTAAACAAGAAGTCCAAACACTAAACAAAGTTCTTCAAGCCCAGCGTCGCTTTGTCTTAGAAAATAAGCCATTCCCATCACAGAAGTTCATCCTTTCCAACCAAGAGTTAAAGTATGAGTTAAAGAGAGAAAAATAACCCTTTGACTCCCAGATGGAAAGAACTCAGAACTGTCATACTTTCCACCCCCGCAGCTATGAAAGCAGCTAGAGTTAAACCCTAGATACATTGGACACGAGTCAAGAGAGCGAGAGGGGGAGAGTAGACTGTAAACAGAAATCCTGAAAATCCTTTAAAAATCATTCTGAAAAAGCAGTAAGAAGACTCAGGCTAGACCTTACTGTGGACACACCGGGAAACTGTCCCCCTGCGTACGGTCAGACCTGCAACTGGAGAATTGAAGAAGGAGACTAGACCCTACTGCAGCTTGCCAGGTGAATAGCTGCCCAGCGTACGGTCAGATCCCAAAGAAGATCAAACATGCGTGTTGTAGTGTTAGTAGTGTTGCATTGTGTTTCCTTAATAAGGTGCAAAAAGGGGGGTCTGCCCCTGGAAAGAGAAAGTTTGTCCCAGGGATTTGCTGATAATTACTGGCTTCACCTGGCTAACATCACGAGAGTAAAACATTTTTGTTTGCCAAAAGGTATACCTGCAAACAGGCTTATTAGCTCTTGCCTAATAACTGTCTGTAGACATCCTGAGAAAATTCAAAAAGATACCATGTTAAGAGTTTATGGTGTAAGTTTAACTTATTCCCAAAATGCTAATTGGGGCGTGGTTGCAAAGATCCTACCCCCTACAGAGTTCACTCTACGCACCCCCATCATTGCTGAAACAAATGCTACGTGTGCACAAATGCTTAATTGTCAAAATTTTTTCCAGAAAATATAAAGCTATCCCTGGTCCCCTTCCACTGTAATAAAATTCAAAACATATCTTTTAATGATGCCCACATACTTTTGCCTCATGGATAGTTTTAGACATGTAATTCCCGCACTTGGTCATTCATTCCTGCCAACTTGTCTGATAACCACCCATGTTGCCTCAGCCGCCAATTGAACTGGTGCCAATTCTTCCCCTGTAGCCCGAGAAAATCCGTCAACGGCAGCCTCGAGCACTCCAACTAACTAAAAATTGTAATAGTCATGTGCAGTTATATTCTGACTCAGAAAAATTGGCCTTAGCAATGTCACTAGTTAGGGTTCCAGGTTTAGCCTTGGCTGATGGTCTGGAAATCAACCGGTTAGCTTGCAGCTTAGCCAAAAGCATAAATGCCACCTCACGAGCATTGTCATTGTTAAATAAAAACATGCGTGATCTAAAAGGTGCAGTTCTAGAAAACAGAGCTGGTATAGATTACCTCTTCCTTCTTCATCATTTAAGTTGTGAGACACACCAAAAGCTCTGTTGTTTTAACTTAACTAATAATGGCAATGCTGTAGATGAACAGATCAACAAGCTGCACAATATAGTAGCTAACAAAACAATAAGACAAAACAATTAGCTAAATTAGTTAACCCCTTGGCTTCCAGATCTTAGCTGGCTTGAAAGCATTGTTCATCCTAATTCTACCAGTGTTGTTCATAGAGATACTGTTATGTCTCTGCGTTCCTTGTCTTATGCGCTGTTTAACCAATCTGTTTTATGTCTCAGCTAGTAAAACTGCTGCCCTCTATGCTCTAATAGCCCAACAAGAGGCTAAGGAATATGTATGTCACAAAAAGCTTTGTATGGTTATCAAAAATGCTATAATTGTAATGAAATTATGCATTTAAGGGGGGAATGTAGCAGCCATATCGGGGATCAGACTAAGTAGCCTCATGCAGTCTCATGCTTCATGTTCTTGCTGAGCTCTTTCTCCCTTGAATATATTGTTGTAAGCTGACGAGACACAGGAATTCCTTATCTTGTCAAAGGTCATACAATTGTATATCTTGTTCTCTGCTGTTCTCTTCTGTTCTCTCCTTATCATGGCTACCCTATAACCCAGTTCTTGTATTATAAACAATAGTGCTAAGAGAAGAAATGTTGAGGATTGCAACCCCATGCGGGAGGGGGAGGAGGAGCCATTTCATATATGTCACAATGTCTATAAAACCAATGTGCTAATGTAAATCGGGGCTTCTGGCTCTTTGGAAACGATTCCAGCCTTAAGCCCGCGCGTTAAATAAAGAATCTCTTTTTCCTTCACTCCGTGGTCTCTCTGACTCTGGGTTCTGCAACAATGCCTTCCCCACACTGGATCCCATCACATTTGTCCCACCCCCTGCATCTTGCTGGATGGCCTCCTTCTCCCTGTGCATTCAATCTGCAGCAAGAAACTCCAAATTCTGTGTCCTACATTGCAGAAGTTGCCTAGCACACATATCAATACTTAGTCTGCATAATTTATTCAGCTTGCTGTGAGGAATATACAGGACCAGTTGCAGGCCACACCTTCTCTCTTCTGCATCAGTCAAAGAATTCCAGGCTGATGGTACCTGGAGAGATGTGCACGCTATGCTGGAAATCCATCAAGGCCTCTTTGTCCCGCTCCAGCTCCAGGAACTGGGCCCCTCGTCCGGTCAGGGCCAGCTGCCTGATTTGGGGAAGCACCTTTGCTTCCAGTATCCCCATTTGCTCCGTTTCCTCCTCAGTGCTGCTTCCTGGTAGAGGAAGGTACTGCTGTCATTGGGTATCAGCCATGGGCAAGGGAAGTCAACAGAAAGAAAGCCACTTCTTCAGCTCAGTCCTCTGTAAGGATTCCCCCACCCCTTGTTTTTTTCACTTCTTATAGAGATACTGGGAAGAGTACGCATATATGGGGCAGGGGCACAGCTTATGGGGTGCAGGAGAGTTTTAAGGATTGTGACAGCATATAAGCACGGCCTGCTGAAGTGGGCTTAAGCGAGAGTACTTATAAGTGGGGAATAACGCTATAGGGTTTAAGGGGCAAGTAGGGAAACACAGAGATACAAATCCATTGTATTAGAAGCTTATTAAAAGCAATACATATGTTGATAAGGAATATTTTATTGCTCTTTGAATTGTGCGAGGCCTTGTATGTATGAAAGTGACCAGTCAAACATTATAAAAAGGAATGCAGATGCTGCAGAATTGGCTTTCTCCTTGTCCAGAATCACTGATATTGTTGTTATAGATCTCCCTATGTCTAACCAGGACCAAAGTATAAAAAGATCTATTAACCGCAGAAAAGAACAGGCCCATTTTGGAGTCAACACCTTATGTCAAGGAGGAAGGTGATTTTGGAGATGAAAGGTTGGACTTTCTGGGAACAGGATGACCTAAAAGATTATGTAGACCAATAGATTTGAAGATCTTAGAATATGCATTAAGGAGGAGGTCACCAATTCTGAAAAAGTTTTGAAGACTAAGATGAATGGGACGAGGTGTGTGCTCCCCCCTTCAGGGTCCTGTATCGTGAGAAGGTTCCCTTTACCAGTGAGAGAAGATCCTTCCTTTACTGGTAAAGCATGGTGTGAATGACAGACATGCAGCTGCTAGATGGCTTGGCTTGGCTGAGTGGGGTTTGCATGTGTGTTCAACTTCCTTTATCTTTCTTTAATAAATGCATTTAACTTAGGTCATTGGTTTAGTCCTCATTTGTCGAATTTAAGTGAATGTGAATGAGCGTGAGCATTCTAACACGAGTCCTGAAAGGAACCTCACCTACAACATCAGGGCCAAGCTGAGGCTGCTTAACGTAAGTGTGCCTGGGTATCCAATACCAGGGACCCTGAAATTCGAGCCTCCAGACACAGAACAGCAGAGAAAGGAGGGGGGGGGGTGCTTGTCCAAATGATAAGGAAAACTGGAACAGAAACCTCTCAAGCATCAAGACAGACACAGGCCATTTCTCCAGAGCAGCCAGACTTCACCTTCTGGTGCCACAAAAGAACTAGTCTGGACTCACTGCATCCTCATCTTGGGCTGACAGATTCTATGAGAGGCTTGATTCATTCCCCCTGCCTGGCAACAGTATGTTCTGTTTAGCCCCGCAAAAGGTTTCCTTCCAACCAAGAGGGAAGCAGCAAGAAACAGGTAGTAAGTACCTTAGTCCATACCTGTGTTCACAAAATGGACTCTCAGGAGATCATTAAGACACCTGTTGGGGAAGAATCAAAGCAGAATCATTTCAGTGCTGCCAGCAGAAAGCTGGCACTGAGCAGCTATGAGGGAATATTCAAGTATCTACCCATTTTTGCTGATAGAAGACAGAACTGCACTACTGGCCTTATGGGAAGGGCTGTGTGTTTCTGCTTGCCCACAACCAGATGACACAAACATAGATATTGGGAGTCTTGCACCAACGTGTCTATCCTGTGGATCTCTTTTTAAAAAATAAAAGTTTCTACCTTTCCAAGCTGCAAAGGTAACTCAGAAGCAGGATCTTCACTCAAACTCCATGGCAAGGAGAAGCAAAAGAAGATCATGCAACACTACACAGTTTATTCAAGTTGCCAAATCTGGGTTAACTTGGGGCAGCATTTAGATGTCTTACATATTGAATCTGCATAGCCTTCCTTAAAGGACACATCCCTAGAAATTTAGGGAAAGTTTCTGGCCAAAGAGAATGAGGGCTGCATCCAATGGGCTAGCTTCTCCCACAGGGCTGATGTCCAGTTCACATGCAAACAAGGGACTGACCCATCTACCCTGGACCACAAGCTGGGAGCCCTGAGCTCAAATTACCTGGTCAAGAGGCTTATGGATTCCTTGACTTCTCCTAGCCTGGCCCATGCCCAACCCTGGACCAAATAGGCCGCTGCCCGCCAAAGGACACAGCACAGGCTCTCCCTCTTCTGCTTCATGATGGTATCAGGAGACTTTGCCAATGAGGATCCTGCAGTCTCCAGGATGTCCTCTTCAGCACTGACACCCAGTTCAATTTGCAGCCGCTCAGGGACCAGCTCACTTGTTCGGGTGACCACCTCCTCACACACCGCAATAGCATCTTGATGCCTGGCCAGCTCCTGCAGGGCAGAGGCAGCTTCCAAGAACACCTCAGGGATCCTGGGCAAGGCTGGCTCACCACACAGATACACCTGGAGAGAGGAAGGAGAGCCTCAGCCCCAGGATCAGGATCTAGGGTGCCTCCAATACAACACTGCTTACCGAGCAGAGCACAGTTCACTGGAGATGTGGGAATGAAGTGTTCCGAAGGGTTTGCGCAGGCTCCGTTGCAAGCGCCCCAGGCTGCCACCAGCCCACTGGAAGCAACAGGCCCAAGTGCCTGAGCTAGCAACTCAAGGGTAACACACCTAGGCAAAAGACAATCCTCATTCCTTATTGCTGATGGGATCTGACTTGGCTGGGGGTGCCTATGACAAATGGGAGTCTGCATGTCCAACCCTGAGAGGTAGGACAGGTTGCAAGGTGCCCTTGCTTGTATACTGGAGAGGCAGAGCTGCCACAACCCATGGGAATAACAACACTCTTAGCTGGAACACCTGAGGATCCAGGATTATGGCCTGAGCCAACACCAGCCCGCTGTGGTCCCAGTCCAGTCCTCTAGAGCCCACGCCCCTCTCCCGCCACTGATTGCTGGGTGGCTCCCCAGCTCGTGTGCAGTTCTTTCCCCATTCTAAAAAGGCTGAAATGCCTCTCAGGAGATGGAGTGCCTGGCAATAAGAGCTTTAAGCTGAAGTATATTCATTTAAGCTGAGTATATTCATCCAAGAACAAGCAGAGAGCAGTTCAGATGGGGTGTGAGGAGCCATCAGGGGTTGCCGTACAATCCCTCTGGTTTCCTAACTAGCCCAGCAACAGTGGCCAGTCACAGGTAGGGCTGGGTAAACAGAAGGAAAGGGCTTTTTAAATGACTCAAAACTCTGAGGGAGAACAAAGAGACACAGGATAAAAGCTGAATGCTAGAAGCACAAAGGCAGACAAAGCAGGAGCAAAGAGGTTCAGGAAGTGTGGATGGAAAGAACACCAGGCAAGCAACAAAGACCAGAAGATGCAAAAAGGGGTAGCAGGAAGGGAAAGGACCAGTGTCTTTATTAGAAGGTCAAGGAGCTGGATCGGAGGACTGGCTGCTAGGAATACTAAGAGACCTTCCAGTACAGACAGCAGCAGATGGGAAAGTACAAGACCAAGAGTACAAGAAAAGACTTTCCCACCTCCAGAGCAAACTCACAGATCATCCTGACCCCAGAACTACTTACCTACAGCTTGTACCACTATACAGGCATTCATCTGATCCCTCAGCTACTTACCTGTGTTGCAGCATTGACATCCACTCTGGTCCTGCAACTACTTACCCAGTATGTGGGCATTCCTTCTGGTTCTACAGATACACAGCCCTATCAACCAGTATGCATTCATCCTGGCCCTGCAGCTACTTACCTCACTCCATGAGCCTTTTACTTGCTTCTGCATCTACTTACCAGTATTACTCTGGCTGCATTCTGCTTTATCCTGCAGCTACTTAGACCCTAAGAAAGGGTTCTGCTCCTGCAACTACTATTTGAATGATCCTGTGCTGTAACAAGGATTAATAAAGTCTAGAGCTGCTGTATTCATGTTGTCACATTATTCCTTCTGGTGGAAAACTGGGGAATTGACATGTCCCCACGATGCAAGGGGCACCCACGTGACAAAAAGTTGCTTTTCAAACAAAATCGAACCTGGAATTAACTAGCTATGACTTTTCTTATCAGGAATGTAAACCTTAGGATTATCTTACCAAAGCAGTTCACATGGGGCGAAGGGAAACCCACCAGGGACTCTGCAACATAGTTTTGCTTTTAGCTGGTCACCCATAAACAAAGCAAGATCTCACAATCAAAGTATTTCTGTGGAGAGTGGGAATTCCCAGAGAAAGGTTAGAAATTAATCTGACCAATCAAAAGCCTGAGATGACCTGCTCATGCATCCTCCAGGTGATTCCTGAACGTACCTATTTAACATAAGGCTGAGTCATGGGAGAGACATGGAGTAATGCAAATGTCTGGTATGCTGGGCTTACGACAGGTCACTGAAGATGTCAACTCAGTATGTACCAGCAGTGAAAAAGGCAAATGAACAATGTTAGGAATTCTTAGGAAAGGAACTGCAATATAAGTAAAGGGATTGAATATAAATCTAGGATTTATTTGTTTGTTTAATCAATTTATAAACTGCTTGACACAACTCAAAGCAGTTTCCAACATAAAAATTTAAAATGAAAAACAAATGCAGCTGCTTTTGAATTCTATGTACAGTTCTGGTCACCCCATCTAAAAGCGAGTACAGCACTGGGAAACGTGCAGAAAAGAGCAACCAAAATGGTCAAGAGGTTGAGCATTCACCCAACCAGGCCAGGCTAGAAACGTCTGGGGCTTCTAGTTTTATTTAAAAAGGCTACTAATGGGGGTGCTATGCGTGGCCTGGAGAAACTGGATAGAGAATTACAAAAGGAACAGAGAGAGGAGATTGAGAGAGTTTCCTTCCTCTCTCATAACACCAAAATGTGGTCACCCAAAGAAACTAGTTGGCAGTAGAGTCCAAACAAAAGAAACTTCTTCACACAGTAAATAAATTATGGAAATCACTTACACAAGATGTGTTGATGGCCACTAGCTTTGATGGCTTTATAAAAAAAGAGGTAGAACAAATTTGAGAAGAGAAGACTGAGGGGAGACGGGATAGCACTCTTCAAGTACTTGGAAGGTTGTCACAGAGAGGAAGGGCAGGACCTCTTCTCAATCATCCCAAAGTGCAGGACACGGAATCATGGGCTCAGGTGACAGGACGCCAGATTCCGGCTGAACATGAGGAAAAACTTCCTGACTGTTAGAGCAATACGACAATGGAACCAATTCCTGAGGGAGGCGGTGGGCTCTCCCACACTGGAGGCATTCAAGACGAGGCTGGACAGCCACCTGTCAGGGATGCTCTGACTTGGATTCCTGCACTGAGCAGGGGGTTGGACTCGACGGCCTTGTAGGCCCCTTCCAACCCTACTATCCTATGATTCTATGAAATTTTTAAAGGGCAGGTTGATTAACAACTGTCCGCCCCAATAACTAGCTGGAGGCCATATGCCATCAATAACAGCTGGGGGGGGGGGGGAGTAAACCGCTATTGCCTTCATGCACTACCTGTAGGGTACTGGGAGGCACCTGGTTGGCCACTGATGGACGCAGGATTCTGACGGGCCTTCAGCCTGAGCTGGGTGGGCTCTTTGCATATTGTTATGTGTTCAGGACGACGTAACTTCCCACGTTCTGTCAGCTTTACCCCAAAGGTCAATTTCAAAAGCTACTCTGATCTTTGGGCTCCACTGTGACGCAAGCTGTATGGTCTCCTTCATGGGTTACACCAGATGTTCACAAGGGCCTAATGAATCGAATCCCTGCTTCATGCCACCACTGCCTCATCCGTGCATGAGCAAGACACCGCAGCTCAGCCTGTTTAGCTCACTCTGCATGGGGAGCAGGTAGCATCATGTCTGAAATGGAGCAGTTTTATAAACTGCAGCACATGGCTCCACCCCCAGGACTGAGGGCCTCCCCACCTACCCTCAAATTAAGACAGTGCTGCTTTTGGATGAAAGAGAATTCTGCCTCAGCAGCATTTCATAACCTCAAGGCTGAATTATCACAACAAGCTCTTCATGCCCTTGAAGACTGCAGAATGCAACACTGCCCACCTCAGAACCCCTGCACCAGCCCCCTTCCCTTCTGGAGACGATTCAAGATGCAGCTGTTCAGCTACAAAGCTAAGAACCACTTCGCCCCATCCCATCTCTGGATCTCTCAGATCAACCAAGAACTTCCTCTTGACAACTATGCCCACGCAACATATTCAGAGAGCAAAGTGAAGCTTTGCCAAGTCCTTGCAAAATAGGAAGGACTTTAAGAACTCAGAAAGCAAATGTAAAATAGCCCATCAAAATCCAGTTAAGATGTTAAACTGGGAATTTGGTAAGCACTTACATTTATGCTAGGATTTCAGGGGCTGGTGGAGTACTCCGTTTTTGTTAGTTTCTTTAACATCCATTTTTAATGCACCGGTTTAAGTGGATTATTTCTGGGCCGCGGTGGCTTAGTGGTTAAGATGCTGAACTGCAGACTGGAAGGTCGGCAGGTCAGCAGTTCGAGACCCGAGTGCTGCGTGACGGAGTGAGCTCCCGTCTTCAGTCCCAGCTCCTGCCAACCTAGCAGTTCGAAAGCAAGAAATTGCAAGTAGATAAATAGGTACCGCCTCGGCAGGAAAGGTAACCGCATTCCGTGCACCTCGGTGTTCAGTCATGCCGGCCACATGACCACGGAAGCGTCTTTGGACAGCGCTGGCTCTTCGGCGTAGAAACGGGGATGAGCACCACACCCTAGAGTCGGACACGACTGGTTGGGGACACCTTTACCTTTAAGTGGATTTTTATGGGACTAGTTATATTTGTCTTTTTATTTATTATTAACCCATTCAATATGACTTTTGAATGTGGGTAAGGTTATTTATCTGCACAAACAAACAAGTCACAAAAATTACATAGGTGCAAAGTGCCCACCTGCTGAAGAGGCCCTTCCCGCAACAGAGCCAAAAGGTCTAGGTAGTGCTCCACTGCCTCACTTGCCCTGCAGGAGAAAGGACAAGTCAACAGGTGCCACAGGACACCTCATGGGCCTCTGATCTATGGAGAGTGGCCAGCTCTTTAGCCCCACCCAGCCCCTGGCTCTTTTCAGGTATGTTCAAGGGCTGGTAGGCAATTTCCTTCTACCAAAAGAGTGCCCTGTAAGTCATTTGAGACTCCTTAGAAGTTCTCTGCAGAGAAAATCAAGGCTAACCATCCACCCCAAACCCAACTGAGCAACAGGAAAGATGGCACTTACCTCCCTGTCTGGAGACACCTCTGTGCCAACACATATTTCACTTCCGTTGGACAGTTCTGGACAAAGAAAGCAGCTCGTTTTGGTGCACAGATGAGGAGCTCTGTTTGAATTAGGAAATGCGGGTTGACAGACTCCGTAGTCACCTGTACAGGACCATCTAAAGCCTGAGGCAGATATGTGGGAAAACAGGAACATGATGCAGTGAAACTCTGCTCCTTATCAGGCAGGACGGTATAATGCAGCCAAGCAGAGAGCTGCACGGACCAGCTCCTCCTGCTCTTTCATGAGGGGAGCTGGACCCTGGCCTCCTGGAGGGGATGGAGAAATCCAAAAATAATGACTGCTCCTCGCAGCCCAATAATGTGGACATATCCAGTGACACTGAACAAATCTCCCCAGCCAGCTTCCTCAGGTGTCCAGTAAAGAGGACCAGGAATTAAGCAAGAAGACGCACAGCCAGCTCTCCCCTCCCCCGCAGCCCGCCCGCCATCCAGAGAAGCCAGCCCAGCAGTGGAGCCTGTC
This sequence comes from Heloderma suspectum, assembly GCF_057233095.1. NCBI lineage: Eukaryota > Metazoa > Chordata > Lepidosauria > Squamata > Helodermatidae > Heloderma > Heloderma suspectum. The sequence goes on along the minus strand of NC_139459.1, from coordinate 2,315,503 downwards.
GGCTTCATCACAGAGACAGCAAGGTGCTTAGACAGACCTGATAAAGCAACACCAGGACCTCCAGCTCAGCCTCCATGAGCCCCAGCTGGCGGTACAACAAGGCTGCTTGGTACAAGGCAGGGAGGAATGTGAAATCCACCTGGAGGGCTCGTTTCAGGTGCTGGATTGCCACTTGAGGCTTCCCCTGGAGTGAAGAGAATCATACGCAGCATGGAGCAGCCTGCCTGAGAAAAAACCATTGTGGAGGCCCAAAGGGGCATCCCTGTAGCCCAGTGTCTTGGTCTACCTTCTATATACAAAGATGCTTGATGTAACTCCAAGAATTTCCTCCTGTTCCCTGTCAACATGCAGCATACACTGGGTGTTGACTAAGCTGTTTCACTGATTCTTGATGAGAGGTTGGGGGTTAAGCCCAAGAAAAGATTTACTGTTGCTTATTAATACATTTTGATTTCTAAGCAAGAAAAATGATGTAGAAGGCAGGAAAACAATACGACTAATTTCCTATGGAGACAGACTGTGAGACAGAAATTTCTGTTGTCTCTATAAAATTATAAAAAGCATGCATGCGTGCTGTCAGAATGCGTAGCTATGAGAAAAGTCCATCTGGGTCTATTGAGTACTGGCTTCTAGGTCTTTTGTACTTAATAAAGCAAGCTGAGTCTTCCTGTCTGGTATTAGCAATACCTAAGAGAATCCAGGAGGAGAGTGTCATAGGCTGATGGGAAAGAGGGCTCAATCCACATACTGCTTCTGTTGTGGCACTTAGAATCCCTCCATCCCAGAGACTGGAACACTGGCCCTCCCATGCCCAAACTTGCTAATTTGTGGCATTAGTAACACCTTCTTTCTCCTTCCTCTCCTGCCCTCATATGCTATACTACCTCATGACCAACTGGTGCACACAACCAATATACCCGTACCATTTTCTGGTTGCAGCATCCCATTAAGGTGAAGATTTGGGCAAGGACCCGTTTAGAACATAGCCCAGTAGCAGCTGCCTGGAGGAGGGCAAGAGCAGCAGGGAGACTGCCAGCTTCCAGTTCCTGAAAACCTAGAACAGACAGGAAAGTCTCAAACTTGCTCCCACCCCACCCCAGCAGAACAGGGCGGAAAGAGTGAATCACAGAATAGTAGTAGTAGGGTTGGAAGGGGCCTACAAGGCCATCGAGTCCAACCCCTTGCTCAATGCAGGAATCTAAGTCAGAGCATCCCTGACAGATGGCTGTCCAGCCTTGTCTTGAATGCCTCCAGTGTGGGAGAGCCCACCACCTCCCTAGGTCATTGGTTACATTGTCTGGAAAGACTGTGGTGCTTTGAACCTCCTATCGTTAGGACCCTATGAGAGTAATTACCGGCCAACTCCGTTTCTCCAGATAGAGATCAGTCCAAGGTTTACTGGTTCCGATCTGTGGAGGAAGGTACTTCCTTCCCTGCCTCCCATTCCAAGGCCTGAGATCAGCCAAGAGTGACCTCTTCACAACAGCCACTTGGAGAAAGGTGATCTTGGCAGGTGCTTCCCATGATGGACCTCCCTTCTTTTGAAGATTTCCCACAGCCACAGCATCACCCAGAAGTAATGCAAGATCTTTCATTTGGCTGGTACTTGGCACCCATGTCAAGCACATAAGTGTTCTACACCATCTGTCATGGATGCTCTGACTTGGATTCCTGCACTGAGCAGGGGGTTGGACGCAATGGTCTTGTAGGCCCCTTCCAACCCTACTATTCTATGATTCTATGTTTTATTTTTTAAGGGTTTAAATTTGCCATTAAATTTATTTGAATATTACAAGAAATGTCTTAATGATAAGAGCTCTACAACAACGGAACCAATTATCAAGAGGGATGGTTGGCTCTCCCTCCCTCCCGCCCTCCCTCCAGCAGGGGGCTGGATTAGGTGACCTTCAGTGCCCTCTACAACTCTGTAATTCTGTTATCCAGCCTGAACTCATGAGACAGGGCGGAACGTGATTTTAAAAAGTGAATCCAACTTCCAAGTGAGCAAAGCAACTAGGAGTGCTGCAGTTTTGTTATAACCCAAGACCATCCCAGCTTTTTTTTCTCACAGGCAAAATAAGGCATCCCTCCTGCACTAAATCTGCCTTTGCTCACTCAACCTCTGCCTCATTTACGCTGCAGACAGATCCATTTTGCCTCCAAAATCTGTGAAAGGTTTACTGGAAGAAGGAGCAGTAGCTGCAAAGGAGAGGCTACAAAAGGGGAAGCTTACTGAAGCAGCAGGCACACTGAGAAAGGGCAATCCCAGCCCTACCTTGCAAGAAGGCAGCTGAAGTCCACAGAATATCTTTCAGGTCTTGGACATTCTGCACTGTAAGGGGATCCGATTCCCGGACATCATGTGGATGCCATGTCTGGAGCAGCAAGAGGAGCTCATTCTGACAGCCATGGCAAGGAGAAGGCCTCAGGCTCTGAGAAAGGCATAACAAATGATTCAGGGTCAAGAGCCCTGTAACATGGTAAAGACTAACCAGTTTCTTGTGCCGTTCCAGATCCCTCCCTACTGTTAAGGCTGACCAATGGGAGTGGGTCAGAAGGGAGGCTGGAAAGAGAAAACAATGCCTACCTCAAATTATAACCCGATAACCTGTCTTACCCCTTCATGGATCACTGCCTTGTTGTGGCGAAGGGGCTTGCGTAACTCAGTGAAGCCATAAGCTATGCCGTGCAGGGCCACCCAAGACGGAAAGGTCATGGCGGAGTGTTCTGACAAAAGGTGGTCCACTGGAGAAGGAAATGGCAACCCACTCCAGTATTCTTGCCAAGAAAACCCCATGGAACATATCACAAGGCTAAAAGAGATGATGCCGGAAGATGAGCCCCGCAGGTCGGAAGGTGTCCAATATACTACTGGGGAAGAGCAGAGGGAATTTCCAAGTAGCGCTAGAAAGAGTGAAGCGGCTGGGCCAAAGCCAAAAGGACACTCAGCTGTGGATGTGTCTGGCAGTGAAAACCAAGTCCGATGCTGTAAAGAACAATATTGTTTAGGAACATGGAATGTAAGATCAATGGATCAAGGTAAGCTGGAGGTGGTCAAACATGAGATGGCAAGATTGAATAGCGACATCTTGGAAATCAGCGAACTAAAATGGACAAGCATGGGCGAATGTAATTCAGGTGACCATCATATCTACTACTGTGGGCAAGAATCCCTTAGAAGAAATGGAGTAGCACTCATAGTCAACAAAAGGGTGGGAAAAGCAGTACTGGGGACAATCTCAAAAACGATAGAATGATCTCAGTACGAATCCAAGGCAAACCATTCAACATCACAGTAATTCAAGTCTATGCCCCAACCACTGAGGCTGAAGAAGCTGAGGTTGATGGGTTCTATGAAGACCTACAACACCTTCTAGAACTAACACCAAAAAAAGATGTCCTCTTCATCCTAGGGGATTGGAATGCTAAAGTAGGAAGTCAGGAAATCACCGGGATAACAGGCAAGCATGGCCTTGGTGTACAAAATGAAGCAGGACAAAGGCTAATCGAGTTTTACCAAGAGAACATGCTGATCATAGCAAACACTCTTTTCCAACAGCACAAGAGGCGACTCTACACATGGACATCACCAGATGGTCAATATCGAAATCAGACTGATTATGTACTTTGCAGCCAAAGATGAAGAAGCTCTACACAGTCAGTAAAAACAAGACCTGGAGCTGACTGTGGCTCAGATCATGAGCTTCTTGTTGCAAAATTTCAGCTTAAATTGAAGAACGTAGGGAAAACCACTAAACCACTCAGGTATGACCTCAATCATATCCCTTATGAATGTACAGTGGAGGTGAGGAATAGATTTCAGGGATTAGACCTGATAGACAGAGTGCCTGAGGAACTATGGACAGAGGTCTGTAACATTGTTCAGGAGGCAGCAACTCAATCCATCCCAAAGAAAAAGACATGCAAGAAAGCCAAGTGGCTGTCTGATCAGGCTTTACAAGTAGCTGAGGAAAGAAGGGAAGCGAAAAGCAAGGGAGAAAGGGGAAGATATATCCAACTGAATGCAGAGTTCCAGAGAATAGCAAGGAGAGACAAGAAGGCCTTCTTAAATGAACAATGCAAAGAAATCGAGGAAAACAACAGAGTGGGAAAGACTTAGAGATCTCTTCAAGAAAATCGGAGATCTCAAGGGAACGTTTTGTGCAAAGACGGGCATGATAAAGGACAAAGAAGGCAGGGACCTAACGGAAGCAGATGAGATTAAGAGGTGGAAAGAATACGCAGAAGAACTATACAGGAAAGATCTGAATGTCCCTGATAGCCATGATAGTGTGGTCACTGAACTTGAGCCGGACATCCTCGAGAGTGAAGTCAAGTGGGCCTTAGGAAGCATTAGTAACAACAAAGCTAGTGGAGATGACCGTATTCCAGCTGAGCTATTTAAGATCCTAAAAGATGATGCTGTTAAAGTGCTGCACTCAATATGCCAACAAATCTGGAACACTCAACAGTGGCCATAAGACTGGAAAAGGTCAGTTTACATCCCAATTCCAAAGAAGGGTAATGCCAAAGAGTGTTCAAACTACCGTACAATTGCACTCCTTTCACATGCCAGCAAGGTGATGCTCAAAATCCTACAAGCTAGGCTTCAGCAGCATGTGAACCGAGAACTACTGGAAGTACAAACTGGGTTTCAAAGAGGCAGAGGAACCAGAGATCAAATTGCCAACATTCGCTGGATCATGAAGAAAGCAAGAGAATTCCAGAAAAACGTCTGTTTCTGCTTCATTGACTATGCTAAAGCCTTTGATTGTGTGGATCACAACAAACTCTAGCAAATTCTTAAAGAGATGGGAGTACCAGACCACCTTACCTGTCTCCTGAGAAACCTGTACGAGGGTCAAGAAGCAACAGTAAGAACCAGACATGGAACAACCGACTGGTTCAAAACTGGGAAAGGAGTACGACAAGGCTGCATATTGTCGCCCTGCTTATTTAATTTATATGCAGAGTACATCACGAGAAACACCGGGTTGGATGAATCACAGGTCGGAATTAAGATTGCCGGGAGAATTATCAACAACCTCAGATACGCAGACGATACCACCCTAATGGCAGAAAGCGAAGAGGATCTAAAGAGCCTCTTGTTGAGGGTGAAAGTGGAGAGTGCAAAAGCTGGTTTGAAACTCAACATTAAAAAAACCAAGATCATGGCATCTGGCCCCATCACTTCCTGGCATATAGAAGGGGAAGAAATGGAAGCAGTGACAGATGTTATTTTCTTGGGCTCCAAGATCACCGCAGATGGTGACTGTAGCCATGAAATTAATAGACGCTTGCTCCTTGGGAGGAAAGCTATGGCAAACCTAGACAGCATAGTAAGAAGCAGAGGCATCACCTTGCCGACAAAGGTTCGTATAATCAAAGCTATGGTTTTCCCTGTGGCAACGTATGGCTGTGAGAGTTGGACTATAAGGAAGGCTGAGCGCCGAAGAATTGATGCTTTCGAACTGTGGTGCTGGAGAAGACTCTTATACGTCCCCTGGACTGCAAGGAGGTCAAATCAGTCCATCCTAAAGGAAATCAACCCTGAGTGCTCATTGGAAGGACAGATACTGAAGCTGAAGCTCAGATATTTTGGCCACCTAATGCAAAGAGAAAATTCCCTGGAAAAGACCCTGATGCTGGGAAAGACTGAAGGCAAAAGGAGAAGGGGATGGCAGAGGATGAGATGGCTAGATAGCATCACCGATGCAATGGATATGAACTTGAGCACACTCCGGGAGAGAGCGGAGGACAAGAAGGCCTTGCGTGCTATGGTCCATGGGGTCACGAAGAGTCGGACACGACTGAACGACTGAACAACAACAACCTGTCTTAACAGTGGAATAGCATAAACTGTTCCCCCCACCCCCTTTATATTCATGTGTTTTTCACATTTATAGCCCCTGGCCCTCAGGCTGCATACTGGGCTGTGAGGAAAACAGGGTCAAAGCATGGCTGATGCATATCAGGACTACTTTTCTCAGAAATCCTTGCAGAAACAGCATTTCTATGCTAAATCTTCCTGTGGAACAGCTTATTGCAGAGAGTAGTAATATTCCCAACGGTTTGCTGCAGTACTCCAAATCTTCTACCCATCAGCCAATGAGAAAATGGCAAGGTTTCATCTAGAAAGGAGGGGGTGAGCACTGCCTTAATAAGGATGCTACACAGCCCCAGTCTGCTGCCACCCTACCTTGGCACCACTCAGAAGCCGAAAGAGGCCTTCCACAGTTCCGAGGCGGTTTGCTGTCAGCCAAAGTGCCCCCTGCAGGGCAGCCAGTTGATGCAGAGGGGCCTTAAGTTCTTCCGGGGGCCCGTCCTGGAGCACCTTCTGCCAGTGATCCTCTGAGCTGAGTCCCTGGGCAGACACAGCACAAGCCTCCAGAACTAGCAGAGAGAGAGAGAGAGAGAGAGAGAGAGAGAGAGAGAGAGCGAGCACCTGCTTGGGCCTGATCATCTTCCAGTGTTGGGGGAGAGAAGTGCAGCCATAGCTAGTGCTACATCATATGGGTTGCAAAGAGAAAGATCCAGGTTCCATCTACAGCTAGAGACAGACCTGGAACCCAGAAGGAGAGCTCCCCCTCCAAGCTCTGTGTCTCAGCTCCTATGAAAACAGTGCAGGCAGTTCCACCTTTCTCCCCAAAGCCTGTGACATTGGTTCTACTGTCTGTCCTTTGGATAACCAAAGATGGTTCCCTTACCCCTACTGAGCCCGTGGTCTATTATTGTCAATAGCTTCTCGCCAGAGTTGCTGGACAGATGAATATCAAATAAGAGGGAATTGTAGAGGATGGTAAGCTCCAGTGGCAGAGCTGGAAGTGCAGCTGGAAGCCCTGCAATGATAGAGACGAGAGCAAGAGGGAGAACCCAGAACACATCTCAGAGCACAAAGAGCAGCCCGCTCATCCATGCAGCTCCCTCTGCATATCGGAACCCCAAGGTCAAGAGGGAGTATGTTGTCGGGGGTGGTGGGAGGCAGAGGCAATCCACAGAGTCCAAGCCAGGCAAACTCTCAGGTTCCAAAGGCAACAGTGAACACAAGGGAGGGTAGCAAGGGAGGATGTACACAAAAATAACAAAAAAGGCAAACCAATTTCTACCCTGTAAAGCACACTTTCTATGTTGCTGGCACATGCGCAATCATCTTGAGGACTGAGCTTGGCAGGAACAGGTCCCACCAGTTTGAAACAGAGCAACTGAGGGGCTTGTTTACCACCCCACCCCTGCAAACAACCTACCAGAAGCATGGGGGGGAGGGGCCAAACCAGGAAGAAATCAGCACTCACCACAGAGGCAGGGATCTTTGTTTCTTGAAAGTGGAGGGAAACGAGGCCTGCGGGCCTAATCCAGCCTGCAGAGCCTTCTTGGATTCAATGCCCCCATGGGGACACCATGTGGCGCATGAAGCAGGGGACTCAGCCAGGCTGAGTGCCTTTTTCCATGCTGAGAGAGGCACAGACCTCTGTACCTCTCTCAGCAGAGAAAAGCAAAATGGGTGGGGTGGACAGTGACATCAGCGGGCATGTATTCCAGTCCATGGAGCCCAGTGGGGGCAATTCAGCCCACCCACCCCCCAACATGTTCCCCAGCTCTTATCTAAATAAATACATTACATAGCACTAGACGCTTTCCAGGCAGGCATAAGGAACAGATTACCCTTAGAGAATTAAGATATGCTGTTAGTTTGGACACTGTTGAACAGCTTGGCCTATTAAGGGCAAAGCAGGGTATACCCAGTACAACCTCATTCTTACCCCAGAGGGTTCCTGGCTGGCTCTGGGTTATGAGAGCTCCCACCCTGCTATCCCAAACCTATATGCAACCCTAAGCTTCCACCCCACCTCATTGTTCAAGCTTCTGCCACTTTCTAATGCCTTTGCCCACTCGGACAACCATTTTTTTAAGAACAACTCATAACACAGTTCTTCCCATTTTACTCTCAGAACAAGTCTTGAGCTGGGATAAACACAGAATCCTGACAGCAAGCTCCTTAGCAGATAAAAAGATATTCTTCCACTGAAAATCAGACAAACCAATTCCAGTGCAGAAAGCCCCGCAGCCCAGCACTCCTACTTGTGTCAAGGTGACTCACAGGCCAGTTTTGCCCCTCCCAAGTAAGGCTTTCCTGAGCTACCTTGGATTTTCTGCAACAGCTTGGTGAAGTCGAGCCGGCACTGCTGTGCTATTTGCGTCAACGAGCAGCCTGGGCCTGGAGACCGGGTCGCCTGCCGGGAGAGCGTATGAGATAGCTCAAATGCCTCTTGTCGTGTCAACACCATCACCCCCACACAAGCAGAGAAGGTACAGTACGTGCAAACTGAGCAGCCACCTGTTACTCAGGTCTCTTTGGGGGGATTTGGGTAACAGAAGACTGTAGGTCAGGGGTAGACAACTTGTGGCCCTCCAGATGTTTTGGCCTACAACTCCCATGAGACCTAGCCAATATAATCAATGATGAAGGATGATGGGAGTCGTAGGCCAAAACATCTTGAGGGCAATAAGTTGTCCACCCTTTCTATAGGAGCTATGGAAAAGAATAAGGAAAAGCGTTCATCAAGAGGAAGTCTAGCTCACGGCTTGGTTTGTGAGGCAAGCCTGTCTTTCTTGAGGGCATACATCTGCCTGCATTTTGGTATGGGAGGAAGACAGAAGACAGAAACGCTGATAAAATGGAACGCTGGAACTAAGAAAATTGACCAATATGGAAGGAGATACAAAGTGTAGCTAGCATTCCCTATATCCAACTGCTCTGACTGACCTTCATGGACCTCACATGGACCTTGGTGCCCCAACAGAACTTGGGAGCACGCCCGTCCCCTAAAACAATGGAAAACTGACTCTGCAGGTTTCTGCCCCCCAACATGTCATTCACCAGTCCAGAACCAAATTTCTAGATGGCAACTGGGGAGAAGAAAAGGCCAATCAGAAAGCAGGAAAATTGGGGGGTTCAGTGGATCAAAAAGTAACTGCATCTCAGTACCAGAACTTTGCTGAGCTCTTCTTTTCTTGCTTAATTTTACTTTTTGCTCAGCTTGAATTTCATAGATCATTGCTTCTTCTGGAGACTTTTGGATCTCTGTTCACCTTTTTGCCTTTTCTTTAAGAAAGGATTCTTACTTTGCTCAGTCCCTCCTTCAAATTTGGAAGCTGCTCCTGGCCATCTTTTCTGAGCCAGCTTTTTGGACCAGATGACTCATGAACAAAAGCTTCAAATGGATTCAGCTTTTGTAAAGATTATTTTATTTTCATTTGTTCCCTTGTGAAGCTCAGTCAGTAATTTACTTTTTAAAGTTATTTTCCCAATTTCCGCCTGGATCATCTTCCTCATCTGAGCCTGCCTGCATCTCTCTCCTCTGCTTGGGAGAAGTAGCTAGAAGTGGTTCTTCCTCAGTCTTTAGGCCAAACAGCTTTTCAGGTAGGAATGCAGCTTTATTGGTAACTGTTTGATTACTATGATTATTATTTTAGTTATTTTAGTATAAATATCTTTATATCAGTATTGTACTGTCTAACACCTTAGATTAAGTTTTCTATTGTTTCTTTGTATTTACATTTCCCAGAGTCAATCATTTCATGTACCTACTTGCTCATTTATAGCAGGAGTGGGCAACTTGTGGCTTTCCTGATGTTTTGGCCTACAACTCCCCTCAGCCCTGGTCAGCACAATGTTTGTACAGCCAGACATCTGGAGGGCCACAAGTCGCCCACCCCGGTTTACAGACTGCTCTCGCGGCTCATCGCAAACTCTGAACGTTTCCGTCGCGTTCACTGAACCATCTTCCACGTTTACTTCCCGCCTCTGGCCCTGCCTGGTCACCACCGCCCGCTCCCCGGACCAGGCGCAGCAGAGCGAAGACCGGAAGCGGCCTCGCCCGGGGCCCTCGGAGGGCTGGGCCGGGCGCGATGGAAGCGAGGGCCCGCTGCTGCCTGGGGACGAGGGGAGCTGCAGGCCAGCCCCTCGGGGCAGCCCCGGCTGGCTGGGGCGCCGGAGCACCGCAGGGGCGCCGGGCTCCCGCCGAGAGCCCCGGCTGGCCGCCGTGAAGGGCGCCGCCGCAGACCTCCCCCACAGCCGAGGCCGGAGCCGGGCTCCGAGCGCCCTGCGCGCGGGTGCGCCCCGCCCCCGCCGCCCCCCGCCGCCGGTACCCTCCGCCAGCGCCGCGCCAACCCGTCGTTCTCCTCCCGCCAAAGGCTCAGGCAGCTCTCGGCGGCGGCCATGTCGCCCTCTCCGCCAGCCCGGAAACAAGGCCGCCCGCAGCCAGGGAAACCAGCCGGGCCGCGCGCTTTGATTGGCCGCGCCTCAGCGCGCTCGCGGCTCCCATTGGGCGAGGTGAGTTGCCATGACTACCGCGGGCAGGGGCAACGCCGAGCCTGGCGCCCGGGAAGGCGCGGCTGCGGCTGCGGCAGGGCGCGCGCTCTCTCCCGCCGCCGCTTCGCCCGCTGAGGGGAGCCCCGCCGCCGCCCACGCGCGGGGGGCTGCCGGCGGCGGCGAGCTCCGAGGCCGGGAGGGGCCGCGGCGCGCGCGCAGGGACGTGGCCGGCGCCCGAGCGCGCAGGCCCCGCCCCGCCCGCCAGGCCCTCGCATCAGCCCTCGGGGGCGCCCCTCGGCCAGCGGCGGCGCCCGCCGGCGCAGGCAGCCCCTCCGCGCTCAGGGCGCCGCGGGTCTCGCCGGAGCCGCCCTGCTCAGCGGCAGGGCCGGGCCGGGCCGGGAGGCGGCGCCCGGGCTCGGCGTCTCTTCTCGCGGCGCCTTCCGCACGCGGCCCGCCGCCCTCCAGCTCCCATCCCCGCCGTCCGGGACGGGGCTCGTAGCCTCCGGATGGCGCCCGGCGGGGGGCGGCCGGGGAGGCGCCTGACGACCCCTCGTCCTCCAGGGGGGCGAGCGCCGGGGGAAGGCGCCGCTGCGCAGTTGCAGCGGACGGCAGCAGCCGCTCGGGGAGCTGCCCCGGGGAAGGAAGCGCCCCGCGTCGCGCGGCAGCCCGCGCTGCCCGGCCCCGCCCCAGCCTCCCGCGCAGCGCGCACGCGCGCTCCGTTCCCAGCACGGGTCCGGATGGGGAAACCGGCCACTCCTCCACCCCCACCCTTTCACCATAGTATGCACACATCCATGCAGGCCTTTGCTTCGTTCATCACAGAGGCAACTTTCCATTCTTTGGAATCAGACGTTTTATTTACAGCCATCAGTTTGGGAGCCTGCGTGCGCATGCGCGCACACCCCCTTCACCTTCTCCACTGAAAACTAGTTTGTTTTCCCACCCACCCACCACAAAAGGAAGTTAATAGGATAACAGCATAAAAGGACTAACTTGGAACAATTTGTTATGGCTCACCCAAGTTCTTGGGTTCATTTAGGGAGAAGCAGTAAATAAGCTGTACAGCTATTCCACATGAAGTCACTTCTTTTCCATGTTGTCTTTCCATGCCCCTCCTGTATAATACACATTGAAAGGTAGGACAGGATTTGCCAGCTTGGCAAATCAGGGTACATAGGCACATATGGTGAAGAAACTTGCCCAAGGCAATAACGGTTCTGGTAGAGAGACCACCAAAGTCATAGTCAATACACTGTATCTGCCTTGTCTCTTCAAGGGAGAAGCAGGCCATTGGAAGGCACTGGTGGGTTTACGATTGCCCTCAGCCTCCCGTCACCCTTCCATAGAAAGTATGAGAACTCAAGTTTGGACTGCCTGCTAGGAATCCACAGTAAAGTGACAATATGCCAGGTGAGCAACAATAAGCCCACCCACAACCCAAAACTAGTAATGTTCCTAGTATGATATCTTCATTGGAGCTACGGCAGTTCCAGTCACCCGCCTAGGTATGATTAGCTTATAACAGAGGGAAGGATTAAAAGACTGGGTATTTTTGAACGTATCCTTAACACTAGATTGTCAGAGTATTTTATGGGAAAGGAAGAACTAGCATGGCACTAGGCCAAGCAAATGCACTGCATGCAGACGGTTCCAGGACCTCCATGGGATAGTTGTGTATATGATGAAATATGTACCAGAAAACTAAGGGAATGCAAGAAGAAACATATTCCCTGTTTTGGCTCTGACTGGCAGTCAAATGTTTCAATGCATTGCTGTATTTTCTCTCATTAGAAATGCTAAAAAGAGCACTTCTGATTTTGTACCCTGAATTTTCTAATGAATACTTCTCTGTATAAGCAACAATCCCTTGCAAGATTGTGTGTCGGTATCCACTAACTGATTTCTCTAACTTACAGGCTATGGTTCTCTACAGCAGATGAAGTGGGTCTAGCTCTTTAAACAGAATAATTTCAGTTAAGTCTTTGAAAGGTACCAGATTCTTTCTCTCTTTCATTCAAAGAAAGACTTACCCTGTGTAATTCCAGATCAAACAACTGTGGGTTCATTCATCTGGGTATCTCCAAGGACAAGGTGATGGGAGCAGCAAGATGCTCATCATGTTTTATGACATGCAGAAGTATTCCTGCATGGTCAGGCAATTTAGGGTTCTAACTGTTGAGAGAATTCACCAGGACTTGGTAGACTGGTTTCAGGCTATTCAGGGAAGATTGAAAGTGATTGCTTAAGAGATGGGAATATTTGTTGGGGTGGTAAGGAAGCAGCTATGTGCAATTCAAAGCTATGTCGAAACATCCTCTGCAAAACTGCAAGTGGTCTTGGGGCAGAACCATTGGGATTGTACAGCAATGGGGTCAGAAAAATGTCCCAGGCTTGGCTTCTCAGGGCCTGGATCCCAGGGAAGTTACAATTAGCAAGGATGATAAGGCACCAACCTCTTTGCAGAGAGAGGCAGAAGCAGCCCATGCACCTGGGCTGGCAAGGTTGAAAGAAGCAGCAGTAGTGCCTGGCTAGCATCGCAGATGGGGCAGGAAATGTCAGAACACACACATGCATAGTTAGAAGGCTGGAGAAGTCCAGTTCCTCCAGTCCAATCTGTTTGTGTACAGAAGCCCCAACATAAATAGAAAATGCCTAGGAAATCAGAGGGAAGCCACCACGAGCTTTTTCGACTTCCAGGGAAGAAGTTAAAGCATTGTACAGAACACAGCAGCGTCTGTGTACATCCAGCTCATGAAAGGTCATTCACTGTGCATTTTGTAAATTGGCTTCCAAAATGAATACCTCTCCTGAGATACCACAACAGGAAGTATAGCAGCATTATGCTCACTTCTGTGGCTCACATACCCAGTAACAACTGAGAAAACAAGCAGAAAGGTCAGATGAAGATATTCACCCCAGAAATGTCTTCCATTTGCTGAGGTACTGCCAGACAAGGCATGTATCCTTTACTCAGTGGGACCAAAGCATGCAGCATTCAGTGGTACAATGACTTAGCTGCATCCATGCTTCCATCAGTTCAATATCCACAGTTATGAGTCCCTCCCACCGCTGAAGCCAGCTCTATGTCACGTATTCCAAAGAAACAGAATCCAGCAGGCCAAGGACTCCCTTGAGCTCCGATGTCTTGCACAGCTGACCACTTGTCTGCTGAAACCCCAATGGAAACCTCAGCAAAAGCACCCCCACCACAGCTCAAAGGGAGAAGCCACTTCTATTTCAGCAAAAGCCAGGCTTTGCAGTCTGCCCCAGGCCACACGGGGAGACACAGTGGCACGGCAGGAATCCCAACTGTTGCTGCCACCAAATCACATCTATTAGGGAACACTGGATTACAGGGGGGGGGAAAGAAGTGGATTACAAAGCATGCCAAGTCAGAGCTGGGAAAGAAGCGACTTCATTTGGTGACTCATTTGTCAACCGCCTTGAAGGAAGGAAAGCTGTAGCCAGGAATAAACACGGTCTCTTGGTTTCTCCTTCCGTGATGCAGATTCAGCCAATCATAGTGAGAAACACCTCTTCCCATGTCCTTCCAAAGGAATAGGGCTGGGGGTCTTCACTCTACCACTTCTTGGCCCCAAAGAGGCACAGAGCAAAGACCCTGTCAGGGGAGAGAGACGCTTGGGCTCCCTGCAGAGATGCTGGGTTGGAGGGACTCCTGGGTACCACTGCAGGCCTGAAGGCCAGCAGAGGGGCTGTGGCTCAGTGCTAGAGCACGTGCTTTGTGTGCAGACAACACGGCATCCCCCATCAGGAGGTGGAGGTAGCAGGTGATGGGAGAGACCTGCGCCGGAGTCCTGAAGAGCTGCTGCCAGGCAGAGCAAACCATACTGGGCTGGAGGGACTCCTGGCATACAGCAGTGCCTTCTGTCCTCAGCTGAATGTGAGGCCGGAACAGAGAGCTGCCAGGACCCTCTGCACGCCTGAGGGGATGAGCATCCCAGCTCTGCTTCCTCAAACCCACATGAGCGGCCAGCAGAGCTGGAGCAGCATATCTAAGCTCCTGTGCCAGATTACAGTGGATGGAAATCTGAAATTCCAAGTTTTTACTTCAGGAAGCCAAATCCAGAAATTGGGAACACCAATAAACTTCAACTCAGTGATGGAATCCAATTCAGATTTCAGCACCAAAAGTTGAGGTTCTGCTACCAGTGAACTTCAAAAAGGTTGAAACTGAGATTTCAAAACCTGAATTATATCTATGTTTAAGTCCAAGGACCCCTGAAGGAGCCCTGGCCAGTGTGGGCAAAGGTGCCTGACACTCAGTTCCACAGTGTGGCGTTTCCTGTTGGAACCTCAGTTCCAAAAACTCATTTCTGCACCATCAGAGCTTTGAGTGACAAGTATGGGTCTGTCAAGCTCTTCCAAAGTGGCCCTCCACTATAGGCAGCAGTAGCAGCTCCTAGTCTCCAAACAGCAGATCAAGTAAGACCTTTCTCTGGTTGACTGAAAAATCCTTAAGGCGCCAGCTCAGAGAGGGCTTTACTGATCCGGGGTATGATTTCTCCTCTCACAATCCCAGCTCTGGGCATGGCTTTCCCTTCTGGCCAACACACACACACACACACACACACACACACACACACAGCCAATCTCCTCTACATGGAGTTGCTCAAACCTCCAGACTCGCAAAGGAGAAAGGAAGGGCAGCAACAAAGGTATCTACAAGATGTAGCTGCAGCCCAGGAATCCAACTCCCAGCAACAAAAAAACCCTCCCTTGTGTTCTTTTTGGGCAAAGAGTTCACGTCAGTATTTCTTTCCTCACCCAGGCAAGACTCCTGCCTGCAAAGAGACCCAAAGGACCATTTCACAGTGATTCCCTGGCTACTCACAAGCTACAAGTGAGGTCATAGTGTCACTCTGGAGGCTGTGAACAGAAGACATGGCAAACCCTGCTTGGTTGGGGGCACATCCTTTCCTGCCCTGCCACAGCCCCTTTCACTGACAACGGGAGCTCCATGCCCAGCAAGAAGCCCCAGAAGGGAGAAAGTACAATTTAGCCCAGCCACGGAGTGCCTGTTGCTGGCAGCGCCACGATCCCTTGAAGCCTCCGGCAGCCCTTGCGGTGCTCCTGGCCAGACTGCCTCTCGCTCTTGTGCTACCTGGACTGAGCAAGGATGACCTGCTTGAGCCACACACTGACGGCACAGTCCACGCGCATCACCAGGCCGATGCCCAGCAGGAGGAAGACGCTGCTCACCACAAAGCCCAGAGCTTCAAAGAGGAACCTGGAATCAGAAGAAGAGCACCGCGTGAGGGCACCACAACCTCGGCAGCACATGCTTTGCAAGAACAAGGCCACAGGCCTGGCCCTACGTTCAAAGGATCTCAGGCAGCAAGGCTCCTGTAAGCCTCCGTGTGCCACCCTGGCAAGGACAGCACTGGGGCAAAGGGGGCATTGGCCTGACTCGTGTGTAAGGCAACACCTTTCTAAGCGGCAAGTGCTCTGGATGTGGTATCACGCTACCAAAGCAAAGCATATGCAAGCTTTCAGCTAGATAAAATGCGAAAATGCATGAACAATGCCTGCTAAAATCTCCGAAGTCAGAGGCAGCGTTAAGCGGGGCTTCCAGTGGGAAGAGGCTAACACCTCCACACTCTGCAGGGCTCCCCCACCCCACCCACCAGCTAGAAAAAGCAATCCGACATGGACAAAGCATCAAACACAAGCAAAGTACAGAATCTGTCAGCCACCATCTTGATGTCCGCACCAAGAGTGGCGCCAGCAGCAATCACTCACCCTGTCCGCATCCCACCCAGCCTTAGGACTCCTGCCCCGGCTCAAACCCACCCCCTTCCCTCCCCTGTCATCATGCGGAGAGGGCTGAGCTTTCCACAGTGGGATGCTGGTCTGACTTACTTAGGGGCAAACACCTTCCATACCATAAGATGTCTCCTGAGGATAACGGCCGCCAAGACACAAGCCAGAAGCTGTTGGGAGAAGAGGAGATGGCTGTGGGTAAACAGCAACAGGCAGGTCTGGCAAAGAGGGCAGAATTAACAGGACGAAGGGACTTTCCTTTCTCTTTACCAGATAATCCCAGAATACCAGTTTCCCTTGTACATGATCTGGATGCTATGGTACTTTACATGTGTGTTGTGCTGCACTGCTTCTGAGGTTTTAAGCAGCCCATATGTGCCCTACCATGCTGCTTTCAAAGCTACAGTATTCACTCACGTACCCCATAAGGAGACCTCTCCCTTAGAAAACAGCTGGTCCTTCCCTGTTCTGCACTGCTGCAAGAGACCAGGCTGCCCTCAGTTTGTCTAAAGCAAGCAACCCTGAGAGGGGAGAAATAGAAGAGGACCTTCCTTGCGCCAACCAAAGTGTGCTTGGAGACCACACAAGCCTGAGTGAGTTGAGATGAACAAAGGGTCACCTGGGATAGACACAAGGGAAACAAACCCACCTGGGCTTTGGATGAGGGAGCTCACACTTAGTCCTTCAGAGCACAATGAGAAAGGCAGTGTGCGCCAGGGCCCAATCCATACACAGAGGGTTTCCTGGACCGAGAAGCGGCACCCTCTGCCCAGAAAGCCCCGTCTGAGGAGCCCAGAGGCGCGCAGGCTGACTGCGTGGGAAGGCCTGCCCTCACGCTGTTCTCCAGAGAGGCAAAGGCTGAGCCAGGCCCCGAAGCCACTTGCAGAACTACCTGCCTCGGTGGCGGAACTGCACACAGAACTGGGGCCCTGTCTGCTTTGGTGCTGTATCTGTGATGTGTCGGGTGCTTTCTCAACAAAGGCCTGCCCAGGATTTTGCTTCCATGCACATACCTGAACCCCTAGAACAAACAGGTACTTGAGTCCCAGCTGCAGCAGCGCCGCCGAAAACTTCTCTGGAGCTTCCCGGAGCCTCATCTCCATCATCTGCTCCTCCCTGTCACGAACCTCCACCTTCAGCCTCCTGTTCTTGGAGCCGGGCGTTTCACAGACAAACGGCCACAGGAGAAGCAACGGGCAGCCGGCTACCCCAGGAGAAAGAGAAGAGAGGGCCAGTGGGAGAGAATACTGGGGACCATGAACACACACACGGATATATAGAGATGAGAAGATGAGTGAGAGCAAGGTAGAAGATGCTTAGGGAGGATGAATCTCCCCAAAGAGGCCCTTTATGGGGGCAGCCAGGTGCACAGAGCTGGCTCCCTCAGGACACTGCCAGAGAGGGCGGAAGTGCTCCCCGTCAGTTGCCACTGCCTAGTAAGCGAGGGGTGAGGCAAAATTCAAGCTGCTTTACCAGGCGCTGGGCCATTCTAGACTTCTCTTCTTCCTAAGTGGAGCCCCATGAACAGGTGATGCCACAGCAAGGCCTCCCTCGCCTGCCGCCTCTGCCAAGCAGCTGGCAGACACTCCAGGAGCCGCAGCCACACAACGCTGTGGGACTGTGGAATGATGGGTGGCCCTTAAGAGGGATGTGGCCCTCCAACAAGCAGCCTTCCCTGGGGTCCTTGCTCACTCCAGCAGTCCCAGCTTGCCACCCAAGTCCAGCCCTTCATGCTATGCAGGCACCACTTCCCCAGGGAGACAACAGACCGTTAACTCCAGCTGCTCATGCTGGGGCCAAGACAAGCATTGCCTGTGCAGGCGTGACACGCGCCCGTCCATATAAGCCTTACAGTATAGATGGACATGACCGCGATGTCACCAGTCAGCCAGGCACACGGTCACCCCAGGACTTTTCCTGGAGACAGTCAACTAACCTGCGAAGAGGATGTGAGAAGCAAAGGTGTTGGCCCCAACCAAGAGGGCTGGCAGCAGGTTGCTTTCGTGCCCCTGCTGGAATCCTACGAAGGCCGCATTCCAGTGGATGGTTGGGAAGACAGGCTGATGGCCAGTGGCGTAGAAGAACTGCGCGGCAGCAAGGGCCCAGGCGACCAGGGCATACCAGGGCACCACAAAAGGATCTGAATGCGAGACGGGGCAGCTGGAAAAGGCTCTGAAGGCAGCCCTGGAACGATGGAGCACGCGCACCCCGCTCTCTCCCAGGCAGTCTGGTCCCGAGATGGAACCCAAATGGCAGCACTTCCAGAAGAGCTCGCACAAAGGCACCTGCATCCTCTCCAGAGGCAGCCGCCTACCACAATGCCCCTCCACATCCGGGCCACTCAGAAGGGGTCTTCGCTAGCATCTCCCACAGCCCTGAGCCTCCTGCTTCCTGCCCCCCTCAGCCAGAGCAGCACCCCTGAGGCCTGCAGCCCCAGGGGCTCCTCCAGCACTCCAGAGCCCAGCAAGGAGCGATGGCTGCTTCACACCTTTCAGGGCATCAGCTGTGTGCCAGGTGTTGTACACAATACAGCAGGCAGGTGACCCCACCCAGGGTGCTCGAACAAGTCAAGGCTCCCTGCTGCAGCCAGGGAAGGCAGAGGCTTTGCCGGGCCATTGTGGCCCCCTAGCAGCACTTGTGGAAGGCAGCAAGGGGACAAGAGGCCTGACAGGCACAGCTATTGATCCCCTGACTACAAGACTGTGGCTTGTTGAAAAGGTTTTCTCCTTCAGCCAGCCAGCCTGACCCACCCATCCTTCTGCCCTCTGAATCCACGTGCTTTGCACCTTCTGTGATCCTTGTCTTGCTTGCCTCTTCCCTGGCCGCAATTCAGAGGAGCCTTTGGGGAAACTGCAGCCCTGGGGACTGAGGGCACCCTTCTGCTTCAAGTGCTGGGTGATTTGGCCTCCAGAATCCCAGGCTCGCAGCCTGGCCTGGAGCAGCTTACAAAGGCAGGAGGCCACCAGGGAAGAAGGCTCAGCTGCCTCCCCAACTACCCTTTGACTCACCAGCCTGTGAGGAGGAGAGTGCCACAGCCCAGGCGTGCATCCAGAGCAGCGCAAAGGCCTCCAGGAAGAGCAGCAGGAAGGCCAGGCTGAGCCGCTCGCTGTGCAGAGTCATGAGCAGGAAGCCCAGCAGGGCCAGAGAGATGAGCAGGGCAGCCGAGTAGACGCTGCCCAGCCCGTAGGCTGCCACAGTGGCCCCACCGCCCGCCTTGGCCTCATCCAGCCGGCTCTTCAGGGACTCCTGCATCCGGCGGTAGAGCTGGGGGATGACGTGAAGGAGCTCCGCCTCCGAGCTGGGGGACACGATGGGGGCTCCTGTTGCCAGCGGCACCCGGCTGTCCCTCACGAAGACCATCATGGGATTCCAGAGGACCAGGAGGAGCCCCACCGCCACCAGGCCAAAGATTCCCCGTGGGAAGACCAGCAGAGCCAGCTGCACCCACTCCCGGAGTTTGGCCAGCTCTTCCTCTGCCCCAGAGGTGACAGCCCAGTAGCCCCCGACACAGGCTGCCAGCAGGGGGAGCCCCCAACGGACAAAGAGCACGGGGCCGCTGGGGCTGTTCAGGTTGCCGTAGTGGCGCAGCCAGCGGCGCACGCCCCACGCCAGGCCTGCCAAGGCACCCAGGCACAAGAGGTAGCAGACGTTCTTGGCCCGGGGGTCCTGCAGGCTGGAGAGTGGGGCCAGGAGGGGGAGGAGCAGCAGCAGGGTGTCTCTTCGCGGCACTGCCGGAAAAGCCCAGAGAGCCGCACACAAGCCAGGATGGTGCCGAGGAGGCCGAGCATCTGCCAGGAAGATGGGGAGCCCTCCAGCCTGCCCCTCCAGTGGAGGCTCAGCACCAGCAGCAGCACCAGGGAGAGGAGCAGGAACGGTGCGACCTGGGCCTCCGCCATCACAAAGCTGTCTGAGAGCATAGCACTGCAGCGGGCCAGCAGAATGCCCAACGGGAAGGCTGGACCCGGCCCTGCCCGCAGGCTCTGCCTCAGGCTGGTACCAGCAAATGGGGGACGGGCGCTGGCAGTAGGGCATCTCCAGGGCCGCCTTGTCCAGCAATGCCAGAAGAACCCCAGCTGGGATGCTGCTGCTGCCCAGGAAGACAACAGGACAAGGTCTGCACCAGCCCCACTGCAGAGATGAGCCAGCCCCAGCAGGGCAGCCCCTGCCAAGCCCCAGAGCACAGGGTAGAAGAGGAGGTGGCGGTAGGAGAAGTCCAAGCCAGAGGCCCCCTCGGAGGCCACGTAGCACAGCAGGCAGGAAGAAGCCAAGAGGGCACAGCCAGCCACCATGCGGGCTGGGTGGAAGCGGGCCCAGGACTCGGCACAGACGGCCCGCGCCTCCTGCAGATAGCGCTGGAAGCAGCTTCGGAGGTGCTCCAGGTGAGACAGCACAGGAGAACCAGCCTGGGCCAAGAGTCGCTCGTGTTCTTCCACTGTGGTAGAAAACAGGTCCTGGAGATGCTGCAGCTTCTCTGTCGGGATGTCCTGGGCAGCCAGTGAGTAGGAGTGCAGGAAGCGGTCTACCTGTCAAGTCAAGGGTCACGGTCACTGAACACTCTGGAAGAGCCCAGGACCCTCTTTCAGGGGGGAGGGCAGAAGCTAACAAAGCAGTGAGGGCCACCCTACGCTCTGGGCAGGACAGCACGCCAGTGGGGATTCAAGGGAAGGAGGAGCCTGGCCAGAGAAGAACAGCCGGGGAAGAAGCTTTGCTAAGGAAGACGCTCTCCCGGGCTGAACAGATTCCACAGCAGTCGTGCAAAGATGATGACCAGAGAATTGTTCAGAAGACAGGGTGCTGGGCCCCTTGCTTCTGAAGGCCCATGGAGATGGGAGCAGCTCTCACCTGCCGAGCATTGACGCTGTAGGCTGCAAGCTGGGCGAGGACAGAGGAGGCTGCATCACCCTCAGCTGCAAAGAGGTCGGCCATCACTTCCCCAATGTTGCTGTAAGGCACTGGCACGCCCAACAGGAGGGCCAACGTGGGAACCAGGTTCACCTGTGGGACTGTCTCTGGCTCCTGGAGGAGGCAAGGGGAGCAAGGTGAAGGGGGGACCAAAGCAGCCCTTCAGGACCAAGTGGGGCAGGCACAACAGGGCCATGTTGCGGGGAGGATGCAACCCCCCGGGGACCCCCAACATCCTACCTGGAGAAGGCAACTCACACCACATTCAGCCAACACCTTCAAGCTCCCAAACGTTTCATTCTCTTCCCCCAGCCAAGAAGCAGCTGTGGTGCTTCTCATGACCCCATTTCTCATCTTTAAAGGGTGGCAAGCCTGGGAAAGGCCACCATGACAGATGGGGGGGGGGAGAGGGAGAAGGAGACCTGCTTGCCACCAGTTTCTTATCTAAGAACAACTGATGGAAGACGGAGTGGTTATTTGCAGCTTCTGGACCAGGGTATTCACATCACCTCCAGAATCATCACAGGACCAGAAGTGCAAGGTTCATTTTTGCAGCGCAACTTACCCACCCCATACCTACACCTCCCTTCAGCTTACCTTTGGTGGGTCGTCCTGGAACAGCAGAGCTTTGCTATACACAAAGAGGGCTGCATTGACCTCCTCTTCGCTGTCTCCTCCGTGGTCCCCAGTGCCTGTCATGCCGTGGTCCCCTGCCACCAGGAGCAGTGTGTCATTTGCCAGGTGGTCAACCAGTGACCTGTCCATCAACAATACAGGACTTAAGCCGCCTCCCTGTACCAACTGTGCCATAGGGAGGCAGCAGTGATCCTATTTACATAGTGCTTAAAGGAGGGTGAGTTGGGGGCTTCCTGGCTCACACTCTGAGCCATGAAGTCTGCACAACACCAGCTCTGGAGGAGATGGTGCAAGTTGAAGGTTATTCTGTTTATTTATTGAAAATATTTATAGGCCGCCTTTTAGGGCAGGAGCCCTCCGACAAGCATACAACATTAAAATACATATAATAAAATTCATAATTCAAAACCGATGCAATAATTAAGTAGCAGGAGAGCAGGATAAAAAAACTACTGCGCATCCTGCTCTGGATCCCAGGGCCAACTCTTTCCCTGGTGCTGTGGCCCCAAGGGTCCTTGATAGGGAGTGGGGAGCAACGGTTTTTCAGCAGGGACATTTTCCCCCCTTTTATTTAAATCTGCACATGCACAGAATGGGGAGAGAAACCGCCCCCCTGCTAGAGACCGGCTGGGGGGGGGGGTCCAAGCCCACCCACACCAAGCACCCTTGGCAGGGAGTGGGCTACCAACTCCTCCCCCCGTTTTTTGAGGGGGCACCTTCCATGCCCCACCCCCACACAAGTGAATGGAGAAACTGTCCCATTCATTTGTAGAGGGCAGGAAATGGTTTGATGGGCTGTTGCACCATTAGGCGCTGCATTGGGGATCCCTGGGCTAGAGTATTGGGGGTTTGGCTATGAGGCTCCAAGGTTCAAATCCTTGCTTGGGTGGCCTTGGCCAAAGCGCTGTCCCTCAAAGGGTCCTTGAGAGTCTAAATCAGGACAGCACTCCATCACCAGCCTGCAAACGGCCCCCTCCAGCTCGGCTAACCTTTACAGGGCCCCTAGTGCAATGCAAGCATCCAAACATCTGGTCGATTGCAACGGTAACCCTCATGCTCCAGAACCGTTGAAGCCAGACGCAAATGAGGAGGGGGAACAAAGCAAGCAGGAAAACCACCACATTTGCTCCTCCCTGGGGCCAGAACAATCCCTATTTCTCCAGACTGTGTGATTGGAGAGATTAGGGAGCGGGCACAGCTCAGTGGCGGAGCCCCTGCTTTGCACACAAAAGGTCACAGGTTCACTCCCCGGCATCCCCAGGAGGGGCTGGAAAAACTCCTGCCTGAAGCCCTGCAGAGCCACTGCTGCCAGTCAGTGTCGACAATACTGGGCTAGATGGACCATGTGGGCTCTGACTCAGTAGAAGGCAGCTCCCAATTTCTTATCCCCGAATAGCTGCTCGGTGTCTGTCCATCCCCAGCTGACAAAGGGAGTGTGTGACTGCAACCCCATTCTATGCGGCAAGACCCATGGTGCAGGGGAGAGAAGTCCTCGGGAGCCGGTGGGGGGCATCACGTCAAGACAGCAGCTCACCTGAGCATTTCATCCATCTGGGAAAGCTTCTTGGCCATTTCGGGGTGGTCTGGCCCATGCTTATGGCCACAGTGATCCACACCCAAGAAGTGGGCAATCAGCAGGTCCCATTCACCACCATCCACTGTGCCATAAGAGAGAAAGAAAAAGAGAGAGCACATGAGACTGAAGACTGCCCTATCCCTGCAGAGGCAGCTGCCAGCCAGCCAGTTCTGAAAAGGTGGGGAACAATTTTCCTTCTCTGGTGCTCTTCGCTGAGGGAAGACCAGGGCCTGATCTGTCACCCTCCTTTTCAGTGCAGCAGCAGCAGCAGCCATATTCCACTACACCCAGAGCCAAGTCTCTGCCTAAAGGACGCAGCTGCTTGAGAACATAGGGAGAGGCAGGCAAAGAACTGCAGCCCTTTCAAGCTACCCAGAGGTCGCGGGGGGGAGGCAAAGGCCAGCTGAATGGGCAACTCCTCCTTGAATAAATTATTCACATGTTGGCAGCTTCATTATGGAAGGTCTGGAGAAGAAATCCCATTCCATTTGCAGAACACTGTTTAGTGCAAAACAAGCCAAATAATTTCAAGAACAGAATTCCAGAGAAGACCTCTCCCTATTTTTAAAACTCACAGCAATTCATGCTCAGGCCATCAACACTGGGAATAATGTCTTCCTGTTAAAACATACAACATGGTTCCTGCATTGAGCAGGGGGTTGGACTCGATGGCCTTGTAGGCCCCTTCCAACCCTACTATTCTATGATTCATACTCTACAGCATTTGACAGCCTTGTAAACTTCCATTACGAATTTTAAGAACATAAGAAGAGCCATGCTGGATCAGACCAAGGGTCCATCTAGCATTCTGTTCACCACCTGTTGACTGAGAACCCACAAGCAGGGCATGAGCGCAACAGCACCCTCCCACCCATGTTCCCCAGCAACTGGTGCACACAGGCTCACTGCTTCTGATACTGGAGGCAGCACACAGCCATCAGGACTAATAGCCATTGATAACCTTTTCCGCCAGGAATTTGTCCAACGCCCTTTTAAAGCCACCCAAATTGGTGGCCATCACTACAACCTGTAGTAGTGAATTCCATAGTTTAACCCTGTGCTGTGTGAAGACGTCCTTCCTTTTATCTGTCCTGAATCTTCCACCAATCAGCT
The DNA here is from genome assembly GCF_057233095.1 of Heloderma suspectum. Classification (NCBI taxonomy): domain Eukaryota; kingdom Metazoa; phylum Chordata; class Lepidosauria; order Squamata; family Helodermatidae; genus Heloderma; species Heloderma suspectum. Next base: position 2,291,183 of record NC_139459.1, on the reverse strand, counting down.
TCATGGGATGACCCCACTGGGTTCTAGTATTTTGAGAAAGGGAGAAAAATGTCTCCCTATCCACATTCTCCACACCAGGCATGATTTTGTTCCCCTCTATCATATCCCCCCCTTACTTGACTTTTTTCCAAGCTAAACAATCCCAGCCATTGTAGCCTTCTCATAGGGGAGATGCTCCAGCCCCTTATCATTTTAGTTGCCCTTTTCTGCACTTTTTCCAGCTCTACAATATCTTTGTTTAGGTGCAGTGACCAGAACTGGACACAGTATTCCAAGTGTGGCCGCACCACAGATTTGTACAGGGGCAGTATGATATTGGCAGTTTTATTCTCAATCCCTTTTCTAATTATGCCTAACATGGAGTTTGCCTTTTTTACAGCAGCCACACCCTGGGTTGACATCTTCATTGAGCTGTCCACTACAACCCCAAGATCTCTTTCCTGGTTGGTCACTGCTAGCTCAGATTCCATCAGGCTATACTTGAAGTTGGGATTTTTTTGCCCCAACGTGCATCACTTTACACTTCCTTACAATGAACTGCATTTGCCATTTAGATGCCCATTCTCCCAGTTTGGAGAGATCCTTTTGGAGCTCTTCTCAATCCCTTTTTGTTTTAACCACCCTAAATAATTTGGTGTCATCTGCAAACTTGGCCACTTCGCTGCTCTCTCCTAATTCCAGATCATTTCTGAACAGGTTAAAAGCATTGGTCCTAATACAGATCCCTGTGGGACCCTACTATTTATTTCCCTCCATTGGGAGAATTTACCATGTATTCCTACTCTCTGCTTTCTGTTCTTTAACCAGGTTCTGTTCCATAAGAGGACCTGTCCTCTTATTCCTTGACTGCTAAGTTTGCTCAGGAGTCTTTGGTGAGGGACTTTGTCAAAAGCCTCTTGGAAGTCCAAGTAAACAATGCCTACTGGATCACCCCTGAGTACATGTTTATTGAGACTCTCGAAGAACTCTAAATGGTTAGTGAGACATAATTTACCTTTGCAGAAGCCTTGTTGATTCTTTTTCAGCAGGGCTTGTCCTTCTATATGCTTTCTAATTTTTATCTTTGATAATGCCTTCAACCAATTTACCCGGAACAGACGTTAAGCTAACCAGCCTGTAATTTCCTGGATCCCCCCGGATCACTTCTTGAAAATTGGTGTTACATTGGCCATCTTCCAGTCCTCTGGTATAGAGGCTGATCTTAGGGACATGTTGCATAATTTGGTTAGAAAATCAGCAATTTCATATTTGAGTTCTTTGAGAACTCTAGGATGGATACCAGCTGGGTGTGGTGATTTATTTGCTTCCAGTTTATCAATAAGATTGAGAACTTCATCTTTTGTTGTCATTATTTGCCTCAGTTCCTCAGACTCCCTTCCTGAAAACATCAGTTTAGGCACAGGGATCTGTCTTATATCTTCTTCAGTGAAGATGGATAAGAAAAATTCATTCAGCTTCTCTGCAATCTCCTTGTCCTCCTTCAGTACTCAAAGGAGTACTTAACTCCATTGTCAGCCAGTAGTCCAACTGCCTCCCTAGCTGGCTTTCTGCTTCTGATATATTTAAAGAATTCTTTATTGCTGGCCTTAACAGCAATATACTCTTCAAAATGCCTTTTTGCATCTCTCACTGTCTGCTTGCATCGCCGTTGTGCAAGCTTGTGCTCCCTTTTGTTTTCCTCACTTGGGCAAGACTTCTATTTCCTGAAGGAAGCCCTCTTTGTGCTAATAGCATCCCTGACACTGCTTGTTAACCATGCCAGAGACCTCTTGGACTTGGTGCTTCCTTTCCTAGCCTGTGGTATACATTTCAGCTGGGTTTCTATTATTGTGGTTTTGAGTACGCTTCAAGCATTCCGAAGGGATTTAATCCTCTTGACTCCCCCCTTTTAACTTGCCTGCTTCTGTAGGGACTACAGAAGCAGGCAAGCTCCCAGAGAGCGAGCGAACAGAGCGAGCGAACAGGGGGAGCAAACAGGAGTTGGCCAGGGGAGTTGCAGTGGTTGAAGAGACAAAGGAGACAAAGGAGACAGAGGCTAAGAGGTAAGTGGGTTGCAGGAAGCCCAGGGCGCTGCCCTTTATCCTTCTGACTGGCTGTGAGCTCACCAGGAGCTTCTGAGAGCTCCAACTGAATTGGAGGGGTGTGGCCTGAGTACTCCCAGCAGCTGACTGGGCGGGAAGCTTCAGTCTGTTTCCCGCCTCCCAGCTGAGCAGAGCAGAGCAGAGCAAGCTGCTCCAGCTGGTCCAGGGACTACAGAAGCAGGCAAGCTCCCAGAGAGCGAGCGAACAGAGCGAGCGAACAGGGGGAGCAAACAGGAGTTGGCCAGGGGAGTTGCAGTGGTTGAAGAGACAAAGGAGACAAAGGAGACAGAGGCTAAGAGGTAAGTGGGTTGCAGGAAGCCCAGGGCGCTGCCCTTTATCCTTCTGACTGGCTGTGAGCTCACCAGGAGCTTCTGAGAGCTCCAACTGAATTGGAGGGGTGTGGCCTGAGTACTCCCAGCAGCTGACTGGGCGGGAAGCTTCAGTCTGTTTCCCGCCTCCCAGCTGAGCAGAGCAGAGCAGAGCAAGCTGCTCCAGCTGGTCCAGGGACTACAGAAGCAGGCAAGCTCCCAGAGAGCGAGCGAACAGAGCGAGCGAACAGGGGGAGCAAACAGGAGTTGGCCAGGGGAGTTGCAGTGGTTGAAGAGACAAAGGAGACAAAGGAGACAGAGGCTAAGAGGTAAGTGGGTTGCAGGAAGCCCAGGGCGCTGCCCTTTATCCTTCTGACTGGCTGTGAGCTCACCAGGAGCTTCTGAGAGCTCCAACTGAATTGGAGGGGTGTGGCCTGAGTACTCCCAGCAGCTGACTGGGCGGGAAGCTTCAGTCTGTTTCCCGCCTCCCAGCTGAGCAGAGCAGAGCAGAGCAAGCTGCTCCAGCTGGTCCAGGGACTACAGAAGCAGGCAAGCTCCCAGAGAGCGAGCGAACAGAGCGAGCGAACAGGGGGAGCAAACAGGAGTTGGCCAGGGGAGTTGCAGTGGTTGAAGAGACAAAGGAGACAAAGGAGACAGAGGCTAAGAGGTAAGTGGGTTGCAGGAAGCCCAGGGCGCTGCCCTTTATCCTTCTGACTGGCTGTGAGCTCACCAGGAGCTTCTGAGAGCTCCAACTGAATTGGAGGGGTGTGGCCTGAGTACTCCCAGCAGCTGACTGGGCGGGAAGCTTCAGTCTGTTTCCCGCCTCCCAGCTGAGCAGAGCAGAGCAGAGCAAGCTGCTCCAGCTGGTCCAGGGACTACAGAAGCAGGCAAGCTCCCAGAGAGCGAGCGAACAGAGCGAGCGAACAGGGGGAGCAAACAGGAGTTGGCCAGGGGAGTTGCAGTGGTTGAAGAGACAAAGGAGACAAAGGAGACAGAGGCTAAGAGGTAAGTGGGTTGCAGGAAGCCCAGGGCGCTGCCCTTTATCCTTCTGACTGGCTGTGAGCTCACCAGGAGCTTCTGAGAGCTCCAACTGAATTGGAGGGGTGTGGCCTGAGTACTCCCAGCAGCTGACTGGGCGGGAAGCTTCAGTCTGTTTCCCGCCTCCCAGCTGAGCAGAGCAGAGCAGAGCAAGCTGCTCCAGCTGGTCCAGGGACTACAGAAGCAGGCAAGCTCCCAGAGAGCGAGCGAACAGAGCGAGCGAACAGGGGGAGCAAACAGGAGTTGACCAGGGGAGTTGCAGTGGTTGAAGAGACAAAGGAGACAAAGGAGACAGAGGCTAAGAGGTAAGTGGGTTGCAGGAAGCCCAGGGCGCTGCCCTTTATCCTTCTGACTGGCTGTGAGCTCACCAGGAGCTTCTGAGAGCTCCAACTGAATTGGAGGGGTGTGGCCTGAGTACTCCCAGCAGCTGACTGGGCGGGAAGCTTCAGTCTGTTTCCCGCCTCCCAGCTGAGCAGAGCAGAGCAGAGCAAGCTGCTCCAGCTGGTCCAGGGACTACAGAAGCAGGCAAGCTCCCAGAGAGCGAGCGAACAGAGCGAGCGAACAGGGGGAGCAAACAGGAGTTGGCCAGGGGAGTTGCAGTGGTTGAAGAGACAAAGGAGACAAAGGAGACAGAGGCTAAGAGGTAAGTGGGTTGCAGGAAGCCCAGGGCGCTGCCCTTTATCCTTCTGACTGGCTGTGAGCTCACCAGGAGCTTCTGAGAGCTCCAACTGAATTGGAGGGGTGTGGCCTGAGTACTCCCAGCAGCTGACTGGGCGGGAAGCTTCAGTCTGTTTCCCGCCTCCCAGCTGAGCAGAGCAGAGCAGAGCAAGCTGCTCCAGCTGGTCCAGGGACTACAGAAGCAGGCAAGCTCCCAGAGAGCGAGCGAACAGAGCGAGCGAACAGGGGGAGCAAACAGGAGTTGGCCAGGGGAGTTCGGCAGGGGAGGTCAAGGGGGAGACCCCTAACATTTTTTTTTTTTAACTAACTTTTTCCCATTTATTTGTCTTGTAACACACACTTCCACACCAGTGGGACTCTGCTTTTAACCTCTACTGAGTAGAGGAGCAGGCACAGGCTAGTCTAGAACAATCACAAAGCTAGACACAAAAAGGGAAAAGGGGCTATGGAAGGACAAGACTCTCCAGTGGTGGTGACCTGCAAGGTGTGTGCAATGTTTGTTTTCTTGCCTGAGAACAACATGGCCTACACCTGCAACAAGTGCAAGTTGATCACGCTGCTGGAGGAAAAAGTAAGTGGACTGGAGCGGCGACTGTCAACCCTCCGGGGAATAAGAGAACACGAAGAGTTCTTGGACAGAATGGGGGAACTACAGCAGCAAAGGGCAGACCAGAAGCTTGAAGAGCAACAGCAAGATGAGGCAGAAGTGGGAAATGCTGAGGAGAAGAAAAATGGAGTAGAGGATACTCCTTGGAAAACGGTGACAGTTAGGAGAAGAAGAACTAGACGCCACTCTGCACCAGTGGAAGCGGTGGAGCTGTGGAACCGATTCCAGGTACTTGCAGATGAGACTGGAGGACAGCCTGCAGAGGAAGAATCACAGGGGAACCTGCATGAGAGTGAGCAAGAGGCTAAAGGTCAGTCAAACAGAGGCGATGAAACCCAGGCCTACAAGAAGAAGAAGAGAAGAGTGGTAGTAGTGGGAGACTCCTTGCTGCGTGGGATCGAGACCCAAGTATGTCGCGAAGACCCGTGGACTCGCCAGGTATGTTGTCTCCCGGGAGGACAGATTAGAGACGTGACTGAAAGGTTGCCTGCACTCATAAAGCCCACTGACAGGTATCCCTTTCTTCTCATCCATGTGGGAACAAATGATACCGCCAAGCGGAGCTACGAAGAGATCACGTCAGACTTTGAAGCTTTGGGAAGGAAACTCAAGAACTTTGGGGCCCAGATAGTTTTCTCATCCATCCTTCCAGTAGTTAGAAGAGGGATAGAAAGGGAACGAAAAATACTCCGGGTGAATGACTGGCTACGAAGGTGGTGCCGACGAGAGAGATTTGGATTCTGGGAGCACGGGCTATACTTCCTGGAAGATGGGCTGTTGGCTAGGGATGGGTTGCACCTCACAAAGGCTGGGAAGAATGTGTTTGGACACAGCATGAAGAACTTCATCAGGAGGGCTTTAAACTGAATCCTACGGGGAAGGGAGATGTAATGTTGGGGGTAACAATGGACGTAGGCGCATGCACTGCAATGGAGAGAACAGCGCTGATAGCGCCCAATAATAGTCTTCAGACACATGTAGGAAGAAAGCCAGACTATGAAGCACATGGTCTTCGATGTCTATATACTAATGCCCAGAGTATGGGAAACAAACAGAATGAACTTGAACTCTTAATACAGGAGGGAAATTATGACTTGATAGGTATAACTGAGACTTGGTGGGATGACTCTCATGACTGGAATACAGCAGTTGAAGGATATAACTTGTTCAAAAAGAACAGGAGGAACAAAAAGGGAGGTGGGGTTGCACTGTATGTGAAAAATACATATCTCTGCACAGAAATACAGGAGGAGGAGCTTGGTAGCCCCATCGAGAGCATCTGGGTTGAAATAAATGGAGCAAAGAATAAAAGGAACCTGGTGGTCGGAGTCTACTACCGGCCACCCAATCAAGGAGAAGCCAAGGATGAAACTTTTGAAAAGCAAATAGCCAATGTTTTAAGGAAGCATGATGTAGTAGTAATGGGGGACTTCAATTTCCCCGATATTTGTTGGGAGACAAATTCTGCAAAACATGGCCCCTCCAGGAAATTCCTGACTTGTGTGGCGGATAACTTCCTCCTACAGAAAGTAGAGGAAGGAACTAGAGGATCGGCTATCCTTGACTTGATCCTAACCAACAGAGATGACTTAGTGGATAAAGTAGCAGTTACAGGAACTCTGGGGGAAAGCGACCATGTTGTACTTGAGTTCTTGGTTCTAAGGGAAGCAAAAGCCGAGTGTACTCAAACGCGTACCCTGGATTTTAGGAAAGCTGATTTTAATAAACTCAGAACAATGATCAGTAAGGTCCCATGGCAAACAATGCTAGCGAGAAAAGGAGTCCAAGATGGGTGGGAACTTTTAAAAAAGGAAATTCTCAAGGCACAATCACAAACAATTCCAACAAGAAGAAAAGGTGGAAGACAACAGAAGAAGCCAATGTGGCTTCACAAAAAGCTTAGGGATGACCTGAAAACAAAAAAGGACACATATAAGAAGTGGAAAGAAGGCCAAGTAACAAAGGAAGAGTACAGGCAGGTAGCACAGAATTGCAGGGATGGCGTCAGGAAGGCTAAAGCGGAGAACGAGGTGAGGTTAGCGAGGGATGCTAAAAACAACAAAAAGGCTTTCTTCAGCTACGTGCATAGTAAAAGGCAGAGGAAAGAAATGGTTGTTCAGCTATTAAATAAGGATGGCAAAATGATAACAGATGACAAAGAAAAGGCAGAGGTGCTCAATTCCTACTTTGGCTCAGTCTTCTCCCAAAAGAGGGTCTATGACCCCCCTGGCAAAGGCGAAGTACAGGCTGAAGGGGCAGGATTGCAGCTTGAGATCGACAGGCATATGGTCAAGGAACACCTCATTACTTTGAATGAGTTCAAATCTCCAGGGCCAGATGAACTGCATCCTAGAGTAATAAAGGAACTGGCAGAAGAACTCTCAGAACCGCTGTCTATTCTCTTTGAGAAATCATGGAGGACCGGGGAAGTGCCAGATGACTGGAGGAGGGCTAACGTTGTCCCTATCTTCAAAAAGGGTAAAAAGGAGGAACCTGGGAACTACAGACCAGTCAGTCTGACATCAATCCCTGGGAAAATTCTGGAGCAGATCATAAAGCAATCCATCTGGAAGCACCTTGACAACAATGCCGTGATTACTCGAAGCCAACATGGATTTGTCAAAAACAAGTCCTGCCAGACAAATCTGATCTCATTTTTTGATCAAGTCACCTCCCTTGTAGACCGTGGGAATGCTGTAGACATCATATACCTCGACTTCAGCAAAGCTTTCGACAAAGTGCCCCATGATATCCTGATGAGCAAACTTGCTCGAAGTGGGCTAGATGAAACAACGATCATGTGGATCCACAGTTGGCTACAGAATCGGACTCAAAGAGTGCTTATCAATGGGACCTTCTCAAGCTGGGGAGAGGTAACGAGCGGGGTACCGCAGGGCTCAGTCCTGGGCCCAGTGCTCTTCAACATTTTTATTAATGACTTGGAGGAGGAGGTGCAGGGAATGCTGATCAAATTTGTAGATGACACAAAATTGGGAGGGATAGCTAATACTTTGGAAGACAGAAACAAAATTCAAAGTGATCTGGATAGACTGGAGTGCTGGGCAGAAAACAACAGAATGGCATTTAATAGGGACAAATGCCAAGTTCTGCACCTAGGAAAAAGAAACCAAATGCACAGTTACAAGATGGGGGATACGTGGCTCAACCACACTACGAGCGAGAAGGATCTTGGAATTGTCGTCGATCACAAGCTGAATATGAGCCAACAATGTGATGTGGCTGCAAAAAAGGCAAATGCTATTTTGGGCTGCATTAATAGAAGCATCGCTTCCAAATCCCGGGAAGTACTAGTTCCCCTCTACTCAGCACTGGTTAGGCCTCATCTGGAGTACTGTGTCCAGTTCTGGGCACCACACTTTAAGAAGGATGCAGACAAGCTGGAGAGGGTTCAAAGGAGGGCAACAAAGATGATCAGGGGACTGGAAACAAAGCCCTATGAAGAGAGACTGAAAGAACTGGGCATGTTTAGCCTTGAGAAGAGAAGACTGAGGGGAGATATGATAGCACTCTTCAAGTACTTGAAAGGTTGTCACAGAGAAGAAGGCCAGGATCTCTTCTTGATCATCCCAGAGTGCAGGACACGGAATAATGGGCTCAAGTTACAGGAAGCCAGATTCCGGCTGAACATCAGGAAAAACTTCCTGAGTGTCAGAGCAATACGGCAATGGAACCAATTACCTGGGGAGGTGGTGGGCTCTCCCACACTGGAGGCCTTTAAGACGAGGCTGGACAGCCATTTGTCAGGGATGCTCTGACTTGGATTCCTGCATTGAGCAGGGGGTTGGACTCGATGGCCTTGTAGGCCCCTTCCAACCCTACTATTCTATGATTCTATGATTCTAACTTCCTTTTCATCAGTTCCCTCATTTTAGAGAAGTTTTCTCTTTTGAAGTCAAAGGTGACTGTGTTAGACTTCCCGGGCAATTTTCCACTTAGATATATATTAAATCTGATAGCAACGTGATCGCGGTTTCAAAGTGGTTCAACAACATTTACCTCTCGTACTAGGCCCTGGGCGACACCACTTGGGATTAAATCCAAGGTCACCTCCCCTCTGGTCAGTTCCCTCTGTTCTAGGGCACAATCATTTAGGGCATCTAGAAATTTAACCTCTTTCTTGTGGCTGGAACATGCATTTATCCAGTCAATGTGGGGGTAATTGATGTCGCCCATCATTACAACACTTCCTTGTTTGGAGGCCTTCCCGATTTGTTTTCCATCTCAAGGTCACTCTGAGCATTTTGGTCTGGGGGATGATAGCATGTTCCTAGGACTAAATTAGTTTTGGAGCCTGGTATCGTCACAGTGCTTCTGTGGAAGAGCCTACCCCTTTTAGGCATTCTAGTCCACTCGACACTATGCCCTCTTTGACGTGCAGGGCAACACCTCCCCCAGGACGCCCTTCCCTGTCCTTCCGATAGAGTTTCTATCCAGAGATGACCGTATCCCACTGGTTCTCTCCGCTCCACCAGGTTTCTGTAATGCCCACTCTATCCAGGTTTTCCTTTCCCTTAAAATCACTCCAACTCTCCCATTTTGGCACAGAGGCTTCTAGCATTTGCATAAAAACACCTATACACATTATCCCTCTCCAGATGCCTCTGGCGTGTACACCTTTTGCTATGGGACGTTGGCCTCTTTGATTGGCTATTGTGTTCTACCATGTACTCATGGCCTGTTTCCTCCCCTTCTACATTTGGGTGTGTTTCCCCTGGAAAACTTAGTTGTTTACTGCAAGAAGTTGGGGAAATTATTTACAGTTATTTATTTACAGTTACTTACTGGGAATACGGAGCAGGGAGGCAAGAGTTCACCACCGTGGCTTCCTTGGCCTGTTGCTAAACTCACACAGTTGCTTAACTCGCTTGTTAGCTGATGCTTCGTCACCGGGGCTCCTCACGCTCGGAGAGCTGGCTCCCTCGCAAGCATGCCTCCTTATATAGATAGGCCCGACTGCTGCTGCAGTGAATCTGATTGGAGGGCCTCATTTGAAAAGCAAGGGAGGCTGTATAAAAACTCCTGATCAGCACTGGCTTTCAGTGGCTGGGAATGTAGGTCAGTTAGCCCCCCAGGGAATGGTGATTCCTATTTAGGAAGGAGGTCTAATAACAATAGTGAATGGGAGACCTACTGAGGGGAGATCCTCTATTCAATGGGTTGTTGGAGGGGACAGCAGACAAAGGGTAGGTAGATGATTTGGGAAGGCTGTGGCTTGCAAGGTCTGGATCCTTTTTCTGAGTGCTTTTTAAAACTTAAATGATATGCTGAACCCTTAAACTTGCTTTATTTGGTGAACTGCTCTTTAAGGCCTAAAGTCTGAGCTTAAACTGAGCACAATCTGAAGCTAGACTGTCCTTTTTCCTGCTTTCAGCAGACTCCTATCCCCGCTCCCTAAGCTTGGGGTGAGTTTAAAATATGCAGCTGAGGTTCTTTTCAACCACTCAGTGGTCTTTGTTAATGCAAGGCTGCAAGGCCTGTAAGTTCTTGCTGGATTCCCCCGATATTTAGCTCTTTCTTGTGAGTTTGTAAGGGGTTAACCCTCTGGGATTTAGCTGTGCCCTTGTTTTGGCTTCGGCTGCTATTTTTGAATTTTAAATTTTGTAATTGCATTGTAAATGTACTATAATATTAACTAACAAAATAAAACATTGTGTTTTTGTTTTAAATAATATTTTAAAATCTCTGTAACTTGAACAAAGGGGACTTCAGCCACACACCACAGAAGCTGAAGCAAGCAATGCTGTCCTTCCAAGGTTACACACAGGGAAGTCATTCACCTTCTTGCTTCTTTGTAGGGCAGCCAGGGGGCAAGCCTCTTTCTTTCTCTTTCAAAGCAGCAAAGCAACCCTGCCTGCTAGGCCTGGGGATTCCTGCAGCAGCCTGGTGTGGAGAGAGAGATGAGACTCGAAGCCCACCACCCCAAGGAGGACAACAGCTCACCTGTCTGGTACAAATGCTGCAAGATCCCATCATCCACAGTGTGAAGATCCTTCACATTGAAGGAAGGGAAAAAGTACGAGCGGAAGAACGCTTGGGGGAATAGCCCATCCCAAGTGTCGTCTCCCATGAAGACCACTCTTTTTCCTGCAAAGGAGTGGGAAGAAATTGGAGAGGTACATTCAAAGAGGGTTTCAAAGCAGGGTGACCAGTGGATCACTACATTTGGGAACCCAACCCCATGCAGGAAGCCTGCCACTCCCAAATCCCAGGTTCCATTTATCCATTTCTTTCCCAGGGCACAAAGAAAGTTATACTCTCGCTGTCTCCTCAGAGCCACCTTGTGAGGTTAGTCGGAGCTTCACCGTCATCGGCAACAGCTCTTTGAACTAATATTGCTGCAAGAACTGCCTAATAAACACTTTGCAAGGATACTATAATGCTCTTTGCACACTTGAGAGGTTTTCATAAATAAGAACATTGGACGCCCCATTCTGCTTTCCTTGATGTGGAAGGACAACCCCTACCAACTGGCGAAACCCCACCCACCCCCAGGTGTACACTGGAGGAGTCCTCAGCTACATTCCGCCTTGGTAGCAAATGCAGCCCAAGGAGTCCATCCCTTGTTCACTCAGGTGATCTGAGCTCATCACTCAAGCAGCCCAGGCCCACACTGTATTTTCAGGGTCTCCACCTACAAAACTGGTTTCACTGGGCTTTGCCTCCAACCACCATCATCAAACCACTAAGGCAACAGTGCCTAGAACAGCCTTTCAAATAACCCCACAAAAGCATTACTTCACAGCCATTTTTTTTTACTAGCCCATTTTTCCACACCTACTAACCTGTTAACTTAAAATATAGCACCGTGTGAAACGTCCTGCTTCCCTGCTTGGAGACTGTTTTTTCGTTACCGCAAGCAATCACATAAGCAAGGGCTGACAAGCCTGGATGACAGGCAAGCGAGTCGGATCCCTGGCCCAGGATGATCAGCCCTCCTCCAGATCAAGCTCTGCCTCCGGACCACAGCGTGTGCCATCAATGGAGAACTGAGCCTCCTTGCTTTTCATGTTCTGCAAGGGAAAGCAACCCTCCCCTCCCAAGTAGAGCCAATCTGATTATGCAAGAGCTTTCTTCCCATACTCAAATTGAAGATGTCTGAGACCTTTACCTACCCTATCCTAGAAAAAAAAGTGCCAGAGGAAGGAAGTCTACACCTGAAAGCAACCACTTTGTCACTAGTGGCAGCAGAGTAAGGCCCAAGAGAAAAGGAAGATTCGGGGAAGAGATACCAAGATTATACCTAGGGAGTGGAGGACTGGACCGGACCGGGGTGGGGAGGAGACAAGGAAAAGAGAAGAAATACATTTGCTGGCCTTAGCGAGCAACAACGAAGGGGTCGGAATAAGAAAGACAAGATCCTTGGGGGTGGGGAATCTACTCCTCGCCGCCCCTGCACGGCTGGGCACCCACCATTCTGCGCCAGCTGCCAAATCAAGTTGTCCTCCTGGACGGCGTACGAGGCAAAGTTGCTGCCCGCGTCGATGAAGGTGGGCAGGGAGCCGGTGGTGATGCCCTTGATGCGCTGCATGGTGGTGGTGGGTGGGTCGGCCCGGAAGCGGTAGAGGCGGCCGTGGCGGGGCTGCCGGCTGGCCAGCTGGTGCAGGAGCTGCAGCTTGTTCTCGAAAGGCCGCGGCTCCCGCCTGGACGGGTCATACCGGGCAAACTCGAACTTCAGGGCGTCGATGACGACGAGCACGGCCTTGGGGAAGCGCCGCGGCAGCCAGCAGGAGCCGAGCGGCGCCCGGGCGCCCCGCGGCGAGGCGGCGGGCGCGTCCGGGCAGGAGCTGCGCTGGGCCAGCTCCACGCGCACGAGGAGGAAGCCGGTGGCGAAGAGCCCGAGGGCCGCGAAGAAGAGGAAGCAGGCCCAGGCGAGGAAGAGCAGCACCGGCGCCCGCTGCATCCTGCGGGAGAGAGCGCGCGGCTGGGCGGGGCGTCGCGCGGGCCTCCCGCCCCACGGGGCCACGGCGCGGCCGTGCGCCGCATCCCGGGGCGCCGGGCGGGGCCGTGGGCGCGGGCGCGCCGCCCGGCCTGGCCGCCCTCCCCGGGGCGAGCGGAGGCAGCGCCGAGGGCGGCAGCCGCGGGGGCGCCGCGCCCCCCCGCGCTGGGCTGGCGGGGACGCCGGCCGAGGGCCTACCTGGCGCCGGCGCGGACCCGGCCCTTCTCCTCCCTCCGGGGCAGGGCGGAAGCGGAAGCGGAAGCGGAGAGGCCGCGGGGGCGGGCCCGGCCCAGAGCGCCCCGCCCGCCAGGGGAGCCGCGCCGGGGCGCCCCGCCGGCGCCGGGGGCGGAGGCCGCCCGGCCGGCGCGCCGTTGCCCGGGCCGGAGCGGCGGCTGAGAGGCGGCCGGCGCGGCGCAGCGCGACAGGCTCCCCGGCAGCTCCCGGCGGCCGGCGCCGGCCAGCGAAGCCGCGCGGCCGCCCGCGGGGGCCGAGGCCGAGGCCCTTCCCCGCGGCGCCGCCCGGCGGGCCGAAGAGCGGGGCGCGGGAGCTGCAGCCGGCGCAGAAGGCGGGGCGCGGAGCCCAGGCCCCGCCGCGCGCATGCCGGGCGGCGCTGGCCGGAACTGCCGGGGCCCCGAGCAGCAGGGCCTGCCCGGCCGGGCCGCCCGTCGCGAGGGGGCCGCCCTCCCGGGGGCGCCGCGGCCCAGAGGCCCGTCCGTGGGGCGGGGCGGGGCGCGGCCCGGTGAAAGGGCGCCGCCCCAGGCCAGGGCAGCGCTCCCTCGGGGGCCGCCGCGGGCCGCCCCTGCTCGGCCGTTGGCGGGCGCGGGCGCAGCGTTTTAATCTAGCCGCCCGCCCACGTTGCAGTTCTAATGTGCTTCCCCAACTTGGCTCCCTCCGGGTGCGCTGCAATACAGCTACCATCGTCCCCTGCCCGTGGTAGCCCAACACATCTGGGGGGTGCCAAGTTGGGTTAGGCGGTTCCAGCATTTTGGCGTTTTGATGTTATTTTTACTGTCCTAAGTTGCTGTGCACTGCACCTTGATGGCTTCTGAGCAAGTAAGTGGTGTATACATGTTCATAATAAACAGAGGCTGCAAGCAAAGCCTTCAACGGCTGGAGAGAACCCAACACCCAAGGGACCATAGGGCGTGAGGGCCACCCTTGATTCAGAACCACAAGGGCCAGCATGCCGAATCAAGGCTCCAGCCCTGGAGAGGCAGGCCATGTGCTCCTCCCGCCAAGCAGTGCGTGCCCACGGGGCCGAGGGAGGGAGGCGGCACTCTGGTCCCCTTGCCCAGACACTCACCTCCCTTCTCAAAGCACCAGCCTAGGCCAAAACCTGCAAGCAGCTGTGGGAGAGGGGAGCAACCCGTCCTGCTACAGGATCCAGGGCAGGCAAGCCAGGCCAGGGCATTTTGCTGCTCCCACGCTCATGCTATGAAACCTGAGGCCCTGCATCCCACAGGGCAGAGTGTCTGGACCACTGGGTGGTACCCAGGAGAGAGGGATACACAACTGGAGCTGAACACACCTCTTCCCCAAACCAACACCGCAAGAAAGCAGAAGGGGCTCTTCCGCCAGGCAGGATCAAGTCATGGGGCAAAGAACTCCAGTGGATGCGGGCAGCTCCACCGCCCCAAGGCTACAGCAGGAGCAAGGGTGCAAATCCTTCCTGGACGAATGCGGCAAGCAGGCAGGCCCTAGCAGCAGCCAAGGTCACTCCGGAGTGGGCCCAGCCCTGGCCCTCAGCCTGGCTGAGTGCACTGGGCCAAAGGCTCCAGGCCCTGCTGCTGACTTCCAGGCAGATGAGCGGAGAATTTCTCTCCTCTTGCTGCTGAAAGGCCTGTATCAGGCTAGAAACACTCTCATTTGCCGTGCCAGCACAAGACCCCACACGGGGCCTTTGCTGTCTCCTTTTATTACATGATTGCATCCAAATTAGAAACAAACCGGGGGGGGGGGGGGGAGTCCAAGGGCAGAGACTGGAGGGCCGGCTCATAGCGGGTGCAAGGGGCCGGCCTGCTGCCACATCCGCAGACCTCTCCGTTAGCTGCCACTGGGCTGCTCCAACTCAGGATACTCTGTGCTTGAGGGCTGCTGGGACGGGGGGGCTGCCACGGCCTCGGCCAGCTGGGCCTTGCTCAGGCTGCTGTAGATCCCCATTGCCTGGAGAGGAGAGAGCAGACAAGGTCAGAGCGCCCTCCTCCACCGCTCCCAGGACAGGAGAAAGAGCGCTGCAGGGATGGGCTCCAATCCTGCCGGGCAGCTTTGCATTTGCAAAAGGGGCTTGCCAGACGAGCCACCCCACCCCGCTGGGCCTGGGAGCGCGCCAGGGCAACATGCCCAGCAGGGGGCAAGATCGGAAGCCAGTTTCCAGGCCCTGGGCCAACCGGCCAGCCACAGCTCTCCCGCCCAGCCTGCCGTCCCTCGCACCCGCGGCCTGGGTGCAGGCAGAGCGTGGTGTGGTCAAGGCCACCAGCCTCCATGGGGCCAGGCATGCTTCGCTCTGGGTGAAATCCGGCTGCAAGTCATCTACGCTGACCCAAGAAAAGGCATCCCCTCCCCAATGGACACCCACCTGCCCCCCACCCCAAAGGAAACCGTGCCACCTTACAGGCAGCTTGTTCCCTTGGTCAATCGTTCAATGCCTTAGACGCTCAGGGCGTGATCCTGTGCATGCTTAGATAGAAAAAAGCCCTAAAATTTCCAGCATTGTATGCTGGGAGTTGTAGGACTTGCCTTCTGTCCAGACATGCACAGGATCGCGCCTGCCCTAAGTGGCTCACTTTAGCCTGCAGAATCAGCCCCTTCACACTATTGGGAGGTGGAACCCGAATCTGCCCCTGTGGTGGCTGAAAAGCCCGCGCGGCCGCGTTCTTGCAGATGAAGGCCCCCCAACCTTCTCACAGCCCCCAGTAACACTGCTGCCAACAGGGCCCACATCAGCGGCCAGCTTCCTTGCCCAACAAACTGACCTGAGCAACCATACTGGTAACGTCTCCTGTGCTGGATGGCAGGAGGATGGTGTTGGACTCTTTCGCCAGCTTGGAGAAGGCGCTCACGTACTGCTCCGCCACAGACAGCGACGCGGCTGAGTTGCCGTTCTTGGGGCCGGGGGAGATGAGACAGAAGGGCAGTGAACAGGGAGGGAGAAAAGCCCGCCCCGACCAGGACTCCCTGTCCCCTACGTCCAGACTGCCCCACCGAAGAGAGGGCCATTTCAGAGGGGCAGGCAAGGACCCCAGAAGTCGCTGCCATGGTTTAGCTTGTAAACCAAGCGCTTCTGTCTCTTCCTGCCCAGAAGTGAGATAAAAGGACTATTCTTGGAGGCAGAAGTGTGGTGCGCCCCACACACAGAGCAATCTTAAGGTGGCATCTGGGTCATCTCTGTTTGGCAAATTGGATGTCCGTATGTCAGCTAGGAGGATGTGGAGACTGGCAAAGGAGGAGAGGATCTCTTACGGAAGAGGCGTGATGGCGATTCCAGCCCACCCCCCGCCACCCCTCCCTGAGCGAGGGTGGGGTGTGCACATGCTCCCACCATCATCCCACTGGTAGCAGGCAAGTCTTGGCCCACAGAGGCTCCGGGGATTATGCCCTGCCCATTTCCCACCTGGGGTTGGCCAAGTAGGATGACTCGGGATCCCCCTTCCAGAGACACAGGGGTTGCAGAACGAGGCGAGTTTGTGGTCTGAGGACCCTCACGTGGAAGAGCCACGAGGACAGATGCAAGATTTCAGTGCCTGGATTCAGGCTGAAATCAACTGTCAGCCAGCTTGGTGTATCCCCAGGAAAGAGCAGGCTGCAAGGCCCCTGAAGAGTCCACTCAGCCCCGGGTGCCTTACTGGGGATCTCCCTCCCCTGGCCCAGCCAGCGTCTTTCCCAGGTGCCCCACTCCCCTCCTCCACCATCACCTGCTGTGCCAGAGCAGCCGCCAGGAGCCGGATGGCTTCCGCTTTGGCCTGAGCCTTCACCAGGATGGCGCTGGCCTCCCCTGGAAAAGAAGCAAAGGGTTGTCAGGGGGCTTCAGGGCAGGCCCAAAGAGCACTCTCAAGAGAGCTTTGCTCACAGCAGCGAGGCAATGTCCTGTGCCAGGAACCTCGCCCTGATTGCTCAGGACACCTTTGGCTTCAAACACCCACCTGTAAGAGCCTGGGAAGGAGGCAGGGCCTTCCGAAAACTCCTCTCTCACACACACACGCACACACACACACACAATCTTGCAAAAAGTCCCGCTCCCCAAAGAGCAGAAGGTTCATAGAATAGTGGGGTTGGAAGGGGCCTACAAGACCATCGAGTCCAACCCCCTGCTCGGTACAGGAATCCAAGTCAGAGCTCCCCTGACAGGTGGCTGCCCAGCTTCATCACCACCTCCCCAGGTCATGGGTTCCATTGTCATATGGCTCTAACAGTCAGGAAGTTTCTCCTGATGTTCAGCCCGAATCTGGCTTCCTGTCACTTGAGCCCATGATTCCGTGTTCGGCAGTCTGGGATGATCAAGAAGAGATCCTGGCCTTCCGCTCTGTGACAACCTTTCAAGTGCTTGAAGAGCGCTATCATACCTCCCCTCAGTCTTCTCAAGGCCAAACATGTGCAGCTCTTTCAGTCTCTCCTCACGGGGCTTTGTTTCCAGCCCCTGGATCATCCTCACCGCCCTCCTCTGAACCCTCTTCAGTTTGTCTGCATCCTTCTTCAAGCGTGGTGCCCAGAACTAGACACAGCACTCAAGACGAGGCCCAACCAGTGCTGAGCAGAGGAGAACCAGCCATGCCTCCACCAATGCAGCCCAAACTAGCATCCGCCTCCTGCAGCCACATCACACTGCCAGCCCACGTTCAGCCCATGATCCACAACTCCAAGATCCCTCGCGCCTGCAGCACCGCTGAGCCAAGTATCGCCCATCCTGCAACTGTGCATCTGGACTCTCCCTCCTCGGTGCAGAACCTGGCATCCATCCCCATCAAATCTCATTGTGCTGTTCCCTGCCCAGTGCTCCAGCCCATCAAGACCCCCCTTTATTCTGTCTCCATCCTCCAGAGCACCAGCAATCTGGCCCAATTTTGTGTCCTCTGCAAACCCAACAAGCATTCCCTGCACCTCCTCCTTCAAGTCATCAATAAACATGTTGAAGAGTGCCAGGCCTAGGACTGAGCCCTGTGGCATCCCACCTGCCACCTCCCCCCAGCCCGAGCAAATCGAACCAATAAGCACTCCTTGAATCCAACTCTGCAGCCAACTGTGGATCCACCTGACCGTTGTTCCATCTAGCCCACTTTGAGCTAGTTTGCTCATCACGACATCATGGGACACTTTGTCGAAAGCTTCGCTGAAGTCGAGGTATATGATGTCCACAGCATTCCCACAGTCCATACGGGAGGCCACCCGATCAAAAAATGAGATCCGATTAGTCTGGCAGGATTTGTTCTTGACAAGTCCATGTTGGCTTCGAGTAATCACTGCATTGTTTTCAAGGTGCTTACACACCGATTGCTTTATCATCTGCTCCAGAATTTTCCCAGGGATTGACGCCAGACTGACTGGTCTGCAGTTCCCAGGCTCCTCCCCCTTGCCCTTTTTGAAGATGGGGACAACATCAAGTTCAAGCAAAGAAGAACAGAGAGCTGTTTTGGGGTTCTGCTGGACCGGGTGGAGCCACTTTGTCTTCTCTGGCTTGTAACGGAATATTCTCCACAAAAACAGTATCTCCAAGAGCATCTGTCCTTGACCACAAGCTTCTAGACCTCGCAGTCATCCCGGTGAGACAGAGGCGGCCCTCCTGGCTCATGGCTGGCCTCCCTCGCTTGGACAGCTGCTCCTCTGTTCGGGCTTCCAGCTCTTTCTCACCTCCCCAACTATCTCCACATCACCTCCCCTGGGCAGACCTCACCTCCTCTCCCTCATCATTCCTTACAGACGCTGCTCCACAAACATCAGGCTCGGAGTCCGGCCCAGGAGTTGGCATGGAAGGGGCACATGGCTGGTAGTCTCGGCTGTCTCCTGGCAGAGTCCCACCCCCACACCCCTCCCAAGAGACTTCCCCTCTGCTCCTGCCCCACAGCTACTCTCAGAGCAGGGCCTGGCCTCAAGGCACAGGAGGCAGCCGCCCTGCTGGAGCGGAGCAGGTCTGGGCCTGGTCACTGCTCAGAGGGGAGCCCCCCTGGGAGCCCCCTGGAGCTGCCCCGAGTTCCACGATGGAAGAAAGGAGGGGCAGAAACGCAACAATGAGTAAGTGGGGAAATACCAGCGGCTTGATTGATCTGCTCTGCCTTCTCTGCCTCAGAGGCCAGGATCTGGGCCTGCTTCTGGCCTTCCGCCACATTGATGGCTGACTCCCGGGTGCCCTCGGACTCCAGCACAGTCGCCCGTTTGCGCCGCTCAGCCTCCACCTGGAAAGCAGACCGCGCTTTGGGGAACCTTCCCTCCTCTTCCCGCAGGACTCCTGGGGGGACGCAGACAGAGAGCCCAGCACGGAGCCACAGACTGCACTGCTCCCACAATTCTTTGGAGCATAGGCAGCTCCCTCCAATGCATTACGATAAGCCGTGGAAACGTCTGCTCCTTTGGCCCCTGCCCCCAGCAACAGTGCCAATCCCCAGCCCTGGGGAGGAAGGGGCCTGAGCCAAGCCACAGCCCCTCACCGAGCGCAACCTGAGGGCAGGGGGATGCTCTGCATTGCACGGCGCCAAGATGAGCCACCAGCA
Source organism: Heloderma suspectum (assembly GCF_057233095.1). Lineage (NCBI taxonomy): Eukaryota > Metazoa > Chordata > Lepidosauria > Squamata > Helodermatidae > Heloderma > Heloderma suspectum. Next base: position 2,271,816 of record NC_139459.1, on the reverse strand, counting down.
CAGCCTGCAGAGTCCCTGGGCCAGAGGCGGCCTGCTTTTAGCTACGGCCATGCCCCAGGCAGACGGGGGGCAGGGAGGCTGGGCCGCAGACAAGCCTCTCCTCCAAGGAAGGCCAAGATACCCATGGGGGCGGCCTGACCTGCATCTGCATGGACTCCTTCACTCGTGGCGGCACATGGATGTCCTTGATCTCATAGCGCAGGCAGCGGATGCCCCAGTAGTCCGAGGCCTGGTTGATGGCGTCCACGATGCTAGCGTTGAGGGATTCGCGCTCCTGGACCAGGAAGGCTGGGTCAGAGAGGCCAGCGGCAAAGCGGCAGAAAGGCGCCCTGCTGGGGCACCTCTCCCCCGCCCCCCCCTTCGCTCACCCGGAATACTTTGTCGAGGGACAGCTTGCCCAGCTCCGACCGCATGGTGGTCTGCGCAAGTTGGGTCACAGCATACTCTGGGTCCTCCACTCCATAGCTAGCCTGGAAGAGGAAGGGGGAGATTGGGAGGGGTCGGAGGGAACGGCCGAGAAGCCAGCCCCGGCCACCCAGAACTCCATCAGCCTCCTGTCCCCAGCACAGCACATCCAGGGCCAAGGGCGAGCTGCATGAGTCCAACGGGAAAAGACCTTTGCCCTCCCAGCCCAGCCCCAGAAGAGCCCAGCAACCTAAGCAGTGACCCCACAGACCCTCCTCGCTGTCTCCTCTGCCCACTCCCAACCTTTGCTTCAGATGACAGCAATGAATCAGAGGCAGCCATAAAAGCCCAGACTCCGTACTCCTTTCCTGTGCCCCAGGTGGGCTCCTAAAAGCCTCTGGCTTGATGAGGCCAACGCCAGTTCCCAGCTCCGCCCACCAGGTGAGGTGCTACCTTGTAGGGGTCCATGATGCGCAGGTAGAGGACACCGTCTATCTGGAGGGTCACATTATCTGCCAGAACAAAGGGAGGAGAACTTCAGGGGGACAAGCAGGATAAAGCCAGGCAGGAGGCCCAAAGGCTGGGAAACAGATCCAGCAGGGATATGTGCAGGGAGTCTCAAGGAGACCGTAGCTTCCCTAAGCAAGAGAAAAGACAAAGCAGCAAAGGTCCTGCAAACAGGCACAACAAAACGCATGGTGGGGGGGACACACACACAACAGCGTAAGGATCGTCGACTTTCTCGGAGCCAGGCCGAGCCCTGGGCCAGGCTGCTTTAAGAAGGGGGCGGGCTCTCCTCAGAAGGGGGCTGAATGTAAGCACTACAAGTCATATGGCAGCAGGGGCATCCGCAGATAAAGAGTAGGTTATTATCTCTTGAGTTGCCTGACGACAAAGAACCTCCCCCAGCTGCGGAACTGAGCGATCCTCAATGCTGGCAGACCCCACAGCCCCACATCCAAGTTCTACGCAAAGCCCAGCCTGCCCGGCATTTGCATCGGCCACTCAGAGCACGGAGCGGCAAAGATTGCCCAGCCATCCCCCCCTCAGGCAACTGTTCCCCCCACACCCCTCTCGAGATGATCACAGTAGCCCAGCTGTGCGGGGCCGCCGGTGCCCCTCTGGGCACCACCGCAGGGCTTCCTGCTGTGATGGCTTGCCAGACCATGGACCGTTCAGCGCTTGTGACGCTCACAGTCCAGACTCTGGGACTCACAAGAACCGAATCCCTTCGCCCTCGCCCACGGTCCACACTACAGCCACTTGGCTGACTCTTCTTGATGCACATCAATCCAGTGGCTCAGACTTGCCATGAACACAGACAAGCAGCACTCTGTGATTATGCCAGCCGTCTACATAATGCTGCACCTGAACAATGGCATCCCAGTAAAGCCTAGCATGGAGAGAGGCTTTGCTGGCCTGGACAGAGCTAGAAGTCTCCTAGACGGCTCAATGCACAACCCACTCAGGCACCAGCCCCACTCGGCTCTGTTCCTCCCCAGCTGGAGCTTCTCACCAAGGGTAACAGCCGACTGCTCCGGCACATTGATGACGATTTCTTTGAGGCTTTGTACGTAGCGGATGCGATCCAGAAGTGGGATGAGGAAGTTCAGCCCCTGGTAAGGAAGAGCAGGGGGGGCGTCTTTCTCCAGGATAGTCACCTCTTCCTCCTTATTACCTGCCTCAGATTGGTTCTTAGATTAGGAAGCAAAACCCCATCTTGGATTGTAGACAGAGCCTGAAACGCTCAATGTGGGCAACTGCTCAAGAGGCCCCTGAGTTTATGATTTTATAACGGGTACCACAGCGCCTGAAGCTCAGATATTTTGGCCACCGAATGCGAAGAGGAAACTCCCTGGAAAAGACCCTGATGCTGGGAAAGATTGAAGGCAAAAGGAGAAGGGGACGGCAGAGGAGGAGATGGCTAGGTAGCATCACCGATGCAATGAACATGGACTTGAGCACACTCCGGGAGAGAGCGCAGGACAGGAGGGCCTGGCGTGCTGTGGTCCACGGGGTCACAAAGAGTCGGACACGACTGAACAACAACCACAGCGCCACTCTCTGGAGGTGCGATGTGAAGGCACGCTAACCAAGGAGGCAGCTCCACTGAACACAAGGGGGCAGAATTCACAGCAGACGCATGTAGGAGAAGAGGTCTGGGAGCGCAGGGTTTCCCCTTCCTACTCGACTGTGGAGCCGGAGATGCAGTAGCAGCATCATCTACCGGACATTAAGAGGCTGCAGGACGTGTTCCAAGGCGGAACACTGGAAGCTGCTCTGCAGGCAGACCCTCAGTCCATCTAGTCCAGCACTGTCAACGCTGGCTGGCGGCAACGGCTCTCCAGGGTTTCAGGCAGGATTCCTCTCTAGCCCTACCTAGAGATGCCAGGAATCAAATCTGCGTGAGAAGCACGTGACCTACCACGGAGCCACGGCCCCTCCTCCTGAGCAAGCCCTGAAGTCAGGAGCCAATGAGAAAGGGGTTAAGCCCCCCATATCGCCCCGCCAGAGCCCCAGCCCTCTGCTGAAAATCCGGCGGCCAAATCTTGCGCACGCTTGCGCGGAGCTAAATCCCGCTCTTGTTCCACGGGGCGTAACTCCCAAGGCCACGCGCACAAAACCAGGGCCTTGGAACGCTACCTGAAGCTGCGGGATCCATCAAGGACCGGATCAGGCCCAGCGTTTGACGCCTCCTCCCCCAGCGCCCCAGCCCCACTTCCAGGGGTCACAGAAGGCAGGCGTAGCAGCCGTCCTCCGGCGAAGGCAGGGCTCCCTCGTCCTTGCACATGCGCTTTGCAGGTGCCGGGTGGGGTCCAACCCTTGCCAGCCATCCCTGTCCTCTCCGCCTCCCCGCAGCCCCCGAGCTGCCAATCCGCGGGGGGCCCTCAGCCCTCCAGCGCAATCTGGGGAGCAGGTGGGGGCTTCGGGGAGAGGAAAACCCATTCCGCAGCGCCTCCCTCCCTGAAGGCCGCGCGCGCCGCCGCCCGCGCCGGGCAGGGCTGGCCTTACCGGCTCCAGGATGCGGTGGAACTTGCCCATCCGCTCCACCACCCAGGCCTCCTGCTGGGGCACGAAGAGGACCGCCGTGTTCACGGGCAGGCTGGAGGCCCACCTCCGGGGCGCCCCGGCCAGCCGCGCGGTGGGCGAGGGCCGCCTGGCGCTCTGCGGGCGGGCGGGAAAGGCGGCGTGAGAGCTCCGCCGCGAGGAGGGCGGCGCGCGGCGCAGGGGCCCGGCCCGCCCCCCCCCCCCGGGCTCCACGCGGGGCCCGCCCGTGCCGGCAGGGCGCGGCCCGGCTCGGCCAGGCGGGCCCGCGGCCCGCACGCGCCCGCCCGCCCGCGGAGCCCGAGGCAGCGCCGGGGCGGGCCGGCCAGGCCGCGGCGCTGGTCCCGAGGCGGCCGCCGCCCCTCCGCCTCGCCCACCTGCCGCGCGAGCAGCCCCGCGGCGGCCCCGCTTGCCGCCCGCCGCGCCGCCAGCATCGCCGCGCCCGCCCGGAAGCGCCCGCCGCGCGCCTTCCGCCGGAGAGCCGCGCTTCCGGCCGCGGCTCCGGGCGCCCGCGAGCCCCTCCGCCTGGCCGCCCGCCGAGCCGGCGCCGCGCCGGGCGCAGCGGAGAGCGGCGCGCCGCCCCGGCCGCGCTCGGCGCTCGGCCCGCTGCCCGAACAGCCCGCGAGGCGGAGCGCGCGCCGGGCGGCCGCGGGCCGGCGGATCCGGGGCGCCGCGGCGCGGGCGATCCGCAGCCCGGCCCTGCGGCGGCCAAGCTCGGGCGGGCGCCGGCGGCGCGCTGGGCCGCTGCACAGGCCTGTGGGGCGGCGCTGGCGCGACCCTCCCCGCTGCCGGAACGCAGCGCGGCCTCCCGTGCGGCGGCGGGACTCGGGCAGGGAGGCGGACGGGCTTCGCGCGGCACGGAGCGGCGGCCCCCGCCGTGGACGCTCCGACGGGGGTGGGGCAGATGCTTCTCCGGCCAGCTGCTGGGGGAGATGCGCGGGCGCGGCCTCCCGGCGGGCTTCCCGTGGCCGCTGGCTGAACAGAATGCTGGACTAGGGGACCCCGGGTCTGACCAGCACGGCTCTTATGTTGTTGTTCAGTCGCGTCCGGCCCTTCGCGACCCCACGGACCAGAGCACGCCAGGCCTTCCTGTCCTGAGCACTCTCCCGGAGTGTGCTCAGGTTCATATTCATTGCATCGGTGATGCTATCTAGCCATCTCATCCTCTGCCGTCCCCTTCTCCTTTTGCCTTCAGTCTTTCCCAGCATCAGGGTCTTTTCCAGGGAGTTTTCTCTTCGCATTAGGTGGCCAAAATAATTGACCTTCAGCTTCAGTCATAGAATAGAATCATAGAATAATAGGGTTGGAAGAATTAATTGTTCGAAGACTGCTGCTTGTTTTAGAGGCGCGCGCGCGCGCGCGCACACACACACACACATATGCAGGTGTTTTGAATGCCTCCCCAATTCAGAATGGAGTAAGGGGAATACCTCCACTCCTCTCAGCTAAGGATGATGTCATCTGTTTGTGTGGTGTTGTTGTTCAGTTGTTCAGTCTGCCGTTCCCTTCTCCTTTTACCTTCAGTCTTTCCCAGCGTCAGGGTCTTTTCCAGAGAGTTTTCTCTTCGCATTAGGTGGCCAAAATATTTGAGCGTCAGCTTCAGTATCTGTCCTTCAATGAGCACTCAGGGTTGATTTCCTTTAGGATGGACTGATTGGACCTCCTTGCAGTCCAGGGAACTCGTGAGAGTCTTCTCCAGCACCACAGTTCGAAAGCATCAATTCTTCGGCGCTCAGCCTTCCTTATAGTCCAGCTCTCACTGCCATACGTTGCTACGGGGAAAACCATAGCTTTGATTAGACGGACCTTTGTCGGCAAGGTGATGTCTCTGCTTCTTACTATGCTGTCGAGGTTTGCCATAGCTTTCCTCCCCAGGAGCAAGCGTCTTTTAATTTCATGGCTACGGTCACCGTCTGCGGTGATCTTGGAGCCCAAGAAAATAACATCTGTCACTGCTTCCATTTCTTCCCCTTCCATATGCCAGGAAGTGATGGGGCCAGATGCCATGATCTTCATTTTTTTAATGTTGAGTTTCAAACCAGCTTTTGCACTCTCCACTTTCACCCTCAACAAGAGGCTCTTGAGATCCTCTTCGCTTTCTGCCATTAGGGTGGTATCAGCTGCGGATCTGAGGTTGTTGATAATTCTTACAGCAATCTTTCATCCAACCCAGCATTTCTCATGATGTACTCTGCATATAAATTAAATAAGCAGGGCGACAATATACAGCCGTATCGTACTCCTTTCCCAATTTTGAACCAATCGGTTGTTCCATGTCCGGTTCTTACTGTTGCTTCTTGACCCTCATACAGGTTTCTCAGGAGACCACAAGGTGGTCTGGTACTCCCATCTCTTTCAGAATTTGCCACAGTTTGTTGCGATCCACACAATCAAAAGCTTTAGCATAGTCAGTGAAGCAGAAATAGACGTTTTTCTGGAATTCTCTTGCTTTCTCCATGATCCAGCGAATGTTGGCGATTTGATCTCTAGTTCCTCTGCCTCTTCGAAACCCAGCTTGTACTTCCGGTAGTTCTCAGTTCACATGCTGCTGAAGCCTAGCTTGTAGGATTTTGAGCATAACCTTGCTGGCATGTGAAATGAGCGCAATTGTACGGTAGTTTGTACACTCTTTGGTGTTGCCCTTCTTTGGAATTGGAATGTAAACTGACCTTTTCCAGTCTTGTGGCCGCTGTTGAGTGTTCCAAATTTGTTGGCATATTGAGTGCAGCACTTTAACAGCATCATCTTTTAGGATTTGAAATAGCTCAGCTGGAATACGGTCACCTCCGCTAGCTTTGTTGTTAGTAATGCTTCCTAAGGCCCACTTGACTTCACTCTCGAGGATGTCCGGCTCAAGTTCAGTGACCGCACTATCATGGCTGTCAGGGACATTCAGCTCTTTCCTGTACAGTTCTTCCATGTATTCTTTCCACCTCTTCTTAATCTCATCCGCTTCTGTTAGGTCCCTGCCTTCTTTGTCCTTTATCATGCCCGTCTTTGCACAAAACGTTCCCTTGAGATCTCCGATTTTCTTGAAGAGATCTCTACTCTTTCCCATTCTGTTGTTTTCCTCGATTTCTTTGCATTGTTCATTTAAGAAGGCCTTCTTGCCTCTCCTTGCTGTTCCCTGGAACTCTGCATTCAGTTGGATATATCTTCCCCTTTCTCCCTTGCTTTTCGCTTCCCTTCTTTCCTCAGCTACTTGTAAAGCCTCATCAGACAGCCACTTGGCTTTCTTGCATTTCTTTTTCTTTGGGATGGATTGAGTTGCTGCCTCCTGAACACTGTTACAGACCTCTGTCCATAGTTCCTCAGGCACTCTGTCTATCAGGTCTAATCCCTCAAATCTATACCTCACCTCCACTGTATAATTCATAAGGGATATGATTGAGGTCATACCTGAATGGTTTAGTGGTTTTCCCTACATTCTTCAATTTAAGCTGAAATTTTGTAATAAGCTCAGGATCTCAGCCACAGTCAGCTCCAGGTCTTGTTTTTACTGACTGTATGGAGCTTCTCCTTTTTCGGCTGCAAAGGACATACTCAATCTGATTTCGATATTGACCATCTGGTGATGTCCATGTGTAGAGTCGCCTCTTGTGCTGTTGGAAAAGAGTTTGCTCTGATCAGTGTGTTCTCTTGGAAAAACTCTATTAGCCTTTGTCCTGCTTCATTTTGCACACCAAGGCCATGCCTGCCTGTTATCCCGGTGATTTCTTGACTTCCTACTTTAGTATTCCAATCCCCTATGATGAAGAGGACATCTTTTTTTGGTGTGAGTTCTAGAAGGTGTTGTAGGTCTTCATAGAACCCATCAACCTCAGCTTCTTCGGCATCAGTGGTTGGGGCATAGACTTGAATTACTGTGATGTTGAATGGTTTGCCTTGGATTCGTACTGAGATCATTCTATCGTTTTTGAGATTGTGCCCCAGTACTGCTTTTCCCACCCTTTTGTTGACTATGAGTGCTACTCCATTTCTTCTAAGGGATTCTTGCCCACAGTAGTAGATATGATGGTCACCTGAATTAAATTCGCCCATGCCTGTCCATTTTAGTTCGCTGATTCCCAAGATGTCGATGTTCAATCTTGCCATCTCATGTTTGACCTCCTCCAGCTTACCTTGATTCATTGATCTTACATTCCAGGTTCCTAAACAATATTGTTCTTTACAGCATCGGACTTTCTTTTCACCACCACACACATCCACAGCTGAGTGTCCCTTCGGCTTTGGCCCAGCCGCTTCACTCTTTCTGGCGCTATTTGGAAATTCCCTCTGCTCTTCCCCAGTAGTATATTATCTTATGTTAGTAGTATGTTATGTTATTGTTGCTGGAAACTTAAATTGGTCACAAGAGTGGCTGCAAGGCTTCTGGTGGGCAGTCAGCTCACCCTTGGGAGCATCTGACTCCCATCCCTCAGAACAAGGAAGAGGGCCTTTTCAGCGGTGCCCCCACCCAGACTGCGGAACACTCCCAGCCACTTGAAGGCTTTTTATTCCGCACAGATGTTTTCATTATTTTATTATGTTTCAGCATTTTAATGTGCTTTTAGCTGTGGCATATTTTGAATGCATTAGTAATTTTGTTGTAGGTTTCCTTGGGTCTTTTTAAAGAGAAAGGTAACTAAGAAAGTGTTGTTGTTGCAGTTATCAAGAACAGCTGCACTGGCTCCCAGGCTCAATACAAAATGCCGGCCATTACCATTAAAGCCCTTAATGGCTTTGGGCCAGGATTGTGCCTAAAGAGTAGTCTCCTCTGACACCATCCTGCCCACTCCTTAGTGCAGTGTATTGGTTAAGAGTGTCAGATTAGGCCAGGGTTGATCCAGCTTCAGATCCCCCCCCCCCCCCCCGGCCATGAAGCTTACTGGGCCAGGTGACCTTGGGCCAGCCACCAACTCTCACCCTAACCTATCTCACAGGGTTGTCATAAGCATAAAATGGGGGAGAGGCACTACATACACTGCCTGGAGCTCCTTGTAAGGAAGTTGAGAAAAATGTAACCAGTAAATAGGATCCACAGGAGAGACCCTTCTCCACTTCCCGACAGCAGATGAGGCATGACTATTGGGATGCTGGACGCAGGCCTTCTCTGAGCCACATGTTGATTATGGAGCTCCCTACCTCAAGAGGTCAGTTTGGTCTCTTCTTTCTTGGCCTGGCATTTGCCCTGTCAAGTTAGATGGTAATGATCCCTGTTCTTACATTTTATTTGACCACTATCCTCTTTTATTAATTGTATTGTTTTAAAAATCTGTTAATTTTCATGGTTCTTTGATGTTGCAAGCTACCTTGGTGCTAGGACAGTAGTGGAAGGATGGGATATAAATGCATCCAGTAAAACATTTCAATAGGCCTAATCAGCCACTGCAGTCCTTATTCATTCTCAGCCCTACAGATTTGTCAATGTAATTTGCTGTAAAGGAGAATCTTCCATGACAGTGCCCTGTAGCACTTGGAAGACCATCAAACATGCTGTAAAACAAGGTTTCATGAGGATCCACAATGTTATTCTGGTTTCACAGGTAGAAAGCTGGAAATAAGGGAAGGTGACTTGGCCAGCCTGTGGACCCACAACTAAGCTGGAGTCCAACAGCATTCTTGGAGGTCCCCGTTTCTTTCCACAGGATTGCAACATCCATGAGTTAAGTGTGCCTTCACAAACGGATCACTCACTAGGCAGCATTTGCCCCACTTTCTCCTGGTTAGTGGGATATAGCTCACTCAAGCATTCCTAGCTGAAACCCATTGTAAGCTGTTCCTCAATACTCCTGGGAAACTGCCAGTGATGATTGCTAAATTAACATTGAGAGTCCATCAGATTCCTCAAGGTACTCTGTCCTTTCTAGGGAACAGTTAGGAGATGCACCTTATTCCTGAGTGTCCTTCTCCAAAGATGAAGCTCCATTAAATCTGCAGGGAACAGGCACTCCCCACCCTCCCACATAACCATCCATCATGCACAACACTTTACATCTCCCCACAGGGCATTGATTCTTTTCATTATTAATAGAAAGCTCAGTGACCCTCACTTTAAGGTGTTTTGTCCTCAGTTTGTCACTCACAGTTTCTATCCTTTCTTTTAAAGACAAGGAACTGATACAATAGAAGGCAAAGGTAGAGATGTCACTTAGAGGAGTGCAGGTGTATGTAGATGGGATCCAAGCTAGCAGTGACTGACGAAGAAAGAGATCTCGGGGTTGTGGTGGACAGCTCAATGAAATGATCAGTGCGCAGCTGCTGTGAAACAGGCAAATTCTGTGTCAGGCATTGAAAACAGAACTGCCAAGATCATATTCCCCTTATACAAATCTATAGTGCACCCACACTTAGAATACTGTGTACAGTTCTGTTCACCACACCTAAAAAAGGATATTGTTGAGTTAGGAAAAGTGCAGAATAGGGCAACTAAAATGATCAAGGGGCTGGAGCATCTCCCCTGCGAGGAAAGGTTACAACATCTGGAATTGTTTAGCTTGGAAAAAAGTCAAGTAAGGGGGGACATGATAGAGGGGAACAAAATTATGCATGGTGCGGAGAAAATGAATAGGGAGACATTTTTCTTCCTCATCATACTTGAACCCAATGGGGTCCTCCCATGAAGTTGATTGGTGGGAGATTCAGGACAGATAAAAGGAAAGACTTCTTCACGGAGCTCATAGTTAAAACTATGGAATTTGCTACACAAGATGTAGCAATGGCTACCTTTTTGTATGGCTTTAAAAGGGATTAGACAAATACATGGAGGAGAAGGCTATCGATGGCTCCTAGCTTCAATGGCTATGTGCTACCTCCAGTATTGTGTACACTGCCTATGTACACCGGTTGCTGGGGAACTTGGGCAGGAGGGTGCTGTTGCACTCCTGTCCTGCTTGGGGTTCCCTGTGGGCAGCTGGTGGGCCACTGTGTGCACAGAATGCTGGGCGAGACGGAGCCTGGGTTTGATCCAGCAGGGCTCTTATGTTCTTATGAACTACAATTATCTAATGCAGAAAAATATGTAATGAAGAAACATATACCAGCTCTAAACAGTTAGGCACAGGGAAAGCTAAGATGCCAGCTGGCTATTTTAACTGGGCTAGCTAGCCACAGTTGCACCTGTTGGCTCCCAGATCAGCTGGTGGTTGATCTGGGAGCCAACTGAAAAACATATATAGTATATCTCCAGTGTTAATCGGGGTGAGTGGGCAGAGGAGACAAATACTTGGGCCCCTGGTAAAAGCTTGGTGAAACTCTGCTAAGCCGTTATCACCACAACCCCCCTTGGTGCGGCCAAGTCCCAGATCTGCCTTTTGTAGAACACTTCACATATGTCATTTTGCAAAACCACTTTTAACCAGAATCATCAGCAAACTGGGTCTCTTTCCATTCCTTTTTCCAAGTCATTAATTCAGACACAGAACCCGGGTCTGTAGTGAGCCTCCACAGCAGAGAGCCATCCATTCATCTTTGGGCAGGAGCCCCGCAAGCAGCTGCACACCCACCTTTTAACCTGGTTCTCCTTGAACGACTCGCGTGCCTCCTGGAGAAAGGCTGGCTAAGGCCACCCATGGCCTGCAAAGACTAATCTCTGCCAAAGGCTTTACTGGTTTTCTGTTGACCTGGGGACACATGATGTGGCGATGACCAGTGGCTTGGACAGTTAAGAGGAGAGTTAGACAAATTCATGGAGGTGGTCCAGCTGCAGATCTTAGCCATGGTAGCCAGATGGAGCCTCAGCCTTTAGAGACAGCTGGCCACTGATACTAGTTCCTGGGGGCTAGCAGATAGGGATGGCTATTCATGTCCTGCTGCTTGTGGGCTTCCTGGAAGCATCTGGTTGGCCACTGTGAGGAGGAAGAGGGTGAGGGATTAGATTGGCCTTTGGTCTGATCCCGCTTCAGGGCTGCTCTCATGTTCTTGTATAGTTATAGAAGCTAAGAAGCCGCTCACGCTGGTGAATGTGGTCAGACGCGACTCCTGCAAGCCACCTTCTGAAGCCACATGCTCCAGCCAGCTGCGACACTGCCGGGAGTCCTCTGATGGGAACTGAAAGGACCCCGACTTACAAGCAGGCTGCACAGCCTCTTTGCCCCACCTGCGCCTGCAGCTGGGCGATCATCCACTTTACAAGAGATGTGCCTGCTCTGGAAGGGGTCGCCTCAACAGAATCCCATTAAATGAGGGCTGAAAGGTCTTAAAAGCACAAAGGAGGACACAGGCCATTTCCAAACACACATTTATAGAATTTTCTTTCCAAAAAAGAGAGAAAGTACTCAGCACATTTCTTCTGCCTCTCTTTTTTCAAAATATAAATATTTTCAAGTGTCTATAATTGCTGCCCCTCCCCTCACTTCTGCTTCATCTTGGAAGGAGGACATGGAGATGTAACTCAAACCAACATGGGCCAGGGAGCAGGTGGTGGTTCTGGGAGACAAGCCAAAGGCTGCGGAAACCTGGCCAAGATCCTTCACACAAGCAAGGCTGCCTCTCTCCAAAGTGATGCCAACTGTCCCTGTACCCCCACCCTGCAGTTGAAATGGGGGACAAAGGGGCCTTAGAAGGATTGCAAAGACAGCATTTATGACCTTTCTCCCCCGCTCCCCTTGCACAAAGAGTTTACAAAAACCTAGAAGGAAACCACCATGCAGGAGTCCCCAGACAACCTGCACTCTGCTCACTCTCCCGCCCTCAGCGTCTAGTTTGGCACCATTTGCATCTTGTGCTGAAACACCTGAGGTGGGAAATGGCGGCGGTCTTGCTTCAAGCCACAGACAGACACAGCAGCAAGCCACACTGATTCAGCCATCCCAAAAGTCTCGCCCTGGCTTCTCCAGAGAAAACCCTGTTGCTTTCTCCCTCTAGGTCACACACAGTGCATGGACCAGGAACGGGGGGGGGGGGGGGGATGAAGAGGAGCAGAATGCCCCTTCCCCAGGTAACTCCAAGAATACTAAGTGGCCCCTTGGTCTCCTGCCCATGATGAGGGGCAGCAGGACCAAGATTTGAGGCCAACCCCACCCCCAGGACAAGGGAACTGGACTCGGGTCTCACGCAGTGGGCAAAAGGAAGGAAAGGGAGAGGTTGTGGGCTACTGCCGCCGACCAGGGCCAGAGGGCAGGAGAGAGAGAGCAGCCTGGAATCCAGGGGTGGGGAGGCAGCCTTCTCCCATCCTGCAGGAACGGGCTCTGGGCCTCTTTCCTCCTATCTTCCTCAAAGGCTCCTGCGAAAGAGAGGCTGTGTGGCCTCCACTTTCCAGATAGGTTGGAGACTCACTCCCCACCTACCAGCCACAGCCTTTTCTGCACAGGGTTGCATCTGAAAGGAAAACTACCCATGAAGGAACTGAACCCTACTCGTCTGGGTGTAAACCAGTGTAAATCCTTCCTCTCCCCATCAAGATGGCAACGTTCCTCAACTCCAGCATATTTCGCACCCATGCGCACACTTCCCTTGGATGCCCAGAGCCCTGCTGTCACAGTCCCCTCATTATCCCCTCCAAAGCGGCAGAGCCCCCCACCCCTCACAGCCTTCAATACAATCTTGTCCCCTTCTTCAATAGGGTCCCTTGTACCCTCATTCTCCTGTGCCCTCTTGGCCCCAGAAAAATTGCACAGGGCACTCGAACCAGAGCTTGAGACGCGCTGCATTTGTGGTCCTGGCAGGGCGCAGGCAGGCAGGCCGGCCTCTCGCCAGGCCCAGCACTGACAATAAATAACAGGACGCAGCCCAGCCCGAGGCGCTGCAGCAGCCTCTCTCTAGCCAGCCCCCGTGTGCAGTTGGGGCCCCACAGTTCCTGCCCCTTCATCTGCACAGCGCTGGCTCCAGGCCTGGCTCTCTCCCACCCTCCGTCAGGCTCGCGGCGAGTAGCAGGGGTTGCGCGGCAGTTCCGTGAAGGACTTCAGTTCGTAGGGGATCCCAGAGTCAATCTCTATCGACTTGCGCGAGAAGAGCAAGCGGATGTTGTCGTGCAGGTAAATCTTCCCCGACTTGGAGCTGTGGAACCTGGAAAGAAGGGAGGCGCAGGGTACTCCGGGATGGGGTGAAGACTGTCCACCTTAGAGACAGCGGGGAAAGACAGCCCACTCTTGGGCAGAATCCCACAGAGCTGAGAGGGCCTGTGGGAAGCCAGCAGATGTCGTCGTCATCGTCATCAACTGCCCAATAGCCCAGGTTATCTGGGCCGTGTACAATACATTAAAAACATGTAATACAAACAATCACACAATGGATAAAAACAGCACATAAGACCAAGATAAAGCCAGCAATGAAGAGTAAAAACAGCACATAAAATGCCTGGGAGAATAAAAAGTTCTTCACCTGCTGCCAGAAACAGCACAGCGCAAGCACTAAGTGAGCCTCTCTGGGGAGGGCATTCCACAGAAGGGGTGCCACCACAGAAAAGGCCCTCAGAATGGACCAGCTCCAAGGGAAATGAGCCAGATTCAGCTCTCAAAATGTAAGGTGTTTACCCCAAGCCCCAGGGCATGCTCAGATGCCCCAGGGCAAGCCATTTGCTCCTTCTGGTGTGGAAGGGGGAGGGGTCAGGCAGGAGAGCAAGACGTCACTCAGCAACCTCATTAAAAGTTCACACATACCTGAAATGGCCACTTATTCCCCGCTGATATTTTAAGGGTTAGGAAGGAACAAAGCATCACCCTCCAGGACAGGCACACCGACATGGCGCCATGAGCGACCCTAGTCAAGACGGCTGCCGTCGTGTCACACTGTTTCCAAGAAGAGCACAACCCGACTGCCATGGAGATCGCCTCCCCGCACCCCAGGCTGAGTGTCCCTGGGGTCTCCCCTTCCCCTCTCCAAATATGGAATTGGAAGCAGACCCAGATAATTAAGATCCAAAAGATCTCAACCTCTATTCTTTTTAAAAAGGAATTAATCACGTTTCTAGCTCGTATGACTGCAAGGACTATCTTGAAACTTTGCAGCCATAGCAGAACAAGGGGCCAGGCAAGACTCCTGGAAGTCCAACATACAGGTGGGAACAGGATGGCAAAAGGAAAGGCCCGGACCTCCCGGGGAGCTGGCCCTTGCGCCAGTGTGAGGGTTCGATGGACACTTCCCGACACGCCTTCTTTGTGCAGGCCTCACCTCAGGTGCATCAAGTAGCAGAGCACCCTCCTGGGCAGCTCACCAAGGGCCGGCCCGGGCCTCTGCTCCTCCCCAACAGGCACCAGGAAGATGCGATGGCGCAGGAAGGTGACGTGGTTGGCGGGCATGTCGTGGAAGTCATAGGTCACGAGGAACATCTTCACCACTGTCTTGTTGGGGTTGAATAAGGTCTGCAAGAGCAGAGCGCATCAGCCGGGCGGGGGCTCTGCTCCATGGACTTTGCGCAGTTGGAGGTCCCAGGGCCAGAGTTCAGAACACCCCACTCCTGGGCGCCCCACCCAGATCTCAACCCCACCCAGCCTTCCCCTCCCTTCTTCTCACTCTGGAGAAGAGAAGAACCATGCAGTACCCAGGCCCCCAAGCTGCATGCACACAGCTCCCCTTGTTCCTCTTGTTGTGACTCACCACTTGGATAGTGCCAGTTTTGGGGATGCTGTAACCCTTCTTTCCCAAGGCTTCCAAATCAATGACTCCCTGCAGCAGAACAGCACAGTGCAGACGGACCAGAAAGGAAGGCGCCAGGGGGCTCCCCCTTATGGGGAGGGGCAGTGGGAGAAGGGGACGGGGAAGGATCCAAGGAGGCTGTCCAGATCACCAAGGCCCGAGTCGCAGCGCTGTTGCGTGGGGACCCAGGGGCCTGTGGGTGCGGTGGGCAGGTGCCGGCAATGGCCATGCGCCACATTACGGCACACGCGAGAGCAGTTTCACCACTGCAGGAATGCTCGACTAGCAGCCCCTTTCCAATCCAGTTTAGGGGTGACTGAGTGGGGGTGGGAAGCGCCCAGGGTAAGAGGACCCGAGGGCTGGCCACGTTGGGGAGAGCCAGCGGAGGCCACACCGGAAAGTTGGCGCTGCCGTACCCACGGCGGGAGGCCTTTGGCTTCCAAGCTCTCGGACCGTGACCCGATGTCACTGGGACCCTGGGCCTGAGGGCCACTGGCCGCCCTGCCCCCAAGCACACGCAGCATGAAATCACGCTCCCCACCCAACACGCAACGCGGGAGTCAGGAGCTCCAGCCCCAGCACCGCCTCCTCCACCCCTGCCCCACCAGAGCCGCCTACCAGGAAGGGCGGGGGGGCGCTGTGCTCGGCTATGTCGAAGTAGGTGACGGCCACCGGTAGGGTCGCATGCTGCGGGCAGTACGAGCCACTGGCCCCGATCTCTGCAGTGAAGCCCTCGATCCGGCCCGAGGGCGGGAAGCGCCCCTTCAGCATGGACTCCTGCACAGGAGCAGCAGAGAGCAGCCAAAGAGGGGTGGGTCTCCTGGCTCCCAAGGCAGGAGAGGGCCCCCCTGCAGCCACGGTGTGGGAGGGGGCTCTGGTTCCCAAGAGCTCCACCGGGCCCCAAGGGCATCCCACCCAGCCTCCAGCACGCACACCCCTTTATTATTATGCCCCGTAGCGATTTTCTCCCTGGTAAACCAAGATGCAGGCAAAGGGCTCCTCCCACTGAGAACGTCAGAGCCTCTCTTGCTGGAGTTCTTCCCATGGGCCTCCTCGCACTCCCATGTGTGAGCCAAGGAAGGGATTCCGGAGCCCTTTGCTTGGCTCTCAGAGCGGCAGCTCCAGTGGACAGTGCTCTTCACACTTGGGAGAAGAGAATTAACGTGCCCTCTGCCAACATCTTGGCTCACAAGGGAGCAAATCAGCAGACGGAGCAGACGTTCCTGGCCCTTCTGCCCTCGCTTCAGTCACAATGGCGCAGCCCTGTTGCGGGAGCGACGCTGCCCAGCCGGGCCAACGGGAGACGCCCCATGGAGGTGACGCCTCCTCTCCCTCCTCATCCACCCCGGAGCGGCCTCCTGGGGACGGAGCCAGGAGCATGCCCCGCCCTCTGGCCCTGCTCCGAAGCACCTCTGTTACCTCAAAGTTCCCCAGCAGGGCACGGCTGGTGGAGGTGGTGGCCCAGGGCGCGTGGGGGGATCTGCTGCCCGCCGGAGTCTTCCGTGGGCTGCTGCGGAGGTGTCTCCTGTCAGGGGCAGAAGGCTGCTGTCAGTCCCGGCAGGTGCCCCGGACTCGCCTCTGCCCCCGCCCCCACCCCCCCGCTGCGGCGGAAAGGAGTCCTGGCAGAGCTGCTTTGCGGGCAGAAGCCCGTCCCTCCGTGGAGAGTCTTGTGGGTGGCGGCGGCAGCAGGGCCCAGAAAGACTTCTCTGCCCGAGACCCTGGAGGAAGCAGCCAGAACTGCCTTCCCCTCGAGATGCTCTGCACTACAGCTCCCATCAGCCCTGGCCAGCATGGCCAAGGACAATGAGAGCTGAAGTCCAAAAGATCTGGGGGGCGCCAGGTCGGGGGAGGCTGCGACAGAGGACAGGCCAGCGGCTCTGGCCACACTGAGGCAGCTCCAGGGTCAGGAGGCCCCTGCCTCCAGCCTCACCACAGCTCCCACGAGCCACACCGGGGTCCGTCCGCACCCTCCAGCCCCCCGTCAGCAGCCCTGGGGGGGCGGGGCTGGCTGCCTGCGCTCCGTCCGCTGGCAGAGAGGGGCGGGGGCAAGGGGACACTCACTGTTTGAGGCGTAGCCCAGTCTTCAGCTGCCAGCTGCCAGCGCCGCTGCTGCCTGAGCCCTGGGCAGCAGAGACACAAGGGAAGAGCTGTCAGGGGAGGGTCCAGCCTGGCCCCCACACGCTCACGCAGGCCCTCGCAGCCCAAAGCCCCCCCCCCCCCCCCGCCAGCGCAACCCTCATCTCTGCCTGTGGCACGGGCAGGAATGAGAGAGCAGCCCAAGAAAGGCCCCTCGAGGCACGCACAGGCACTTCCTCGCGCTGGGCAGAAGCTGCAGAGGAGAGGGGTCTGGGCAGCCTCCGAGGGGGCATCCAGGGTGTGCCACTCCACGGGCGCCGCCAAGCCCCGACCGGCCCTCTGCAGCCGGATCCGCTGCTCCCAGCTGGCCAGGGCCAGCGGGTGCGGGGGGCTGGCCAGCACAGACAGCTGCCTGGCCGGCTGGAGCCCTGTTCCCCTTCTAGAAGCAGCACAGAACAGCCTCAGGCGGTGCGGGAGGCAGCTGGCAGGGAGGGGAGGCCAGAAACTGGGCCATGGCTGGGGGGGGGGGGCACAGGGCAAGCCCCGGAGAGGAGCACGCCCCAAGGCCCTTGCTGGCCAGAGACCCAGAGCGGCCTCTGGAAGCAGGGGGCTTCCTCCTCTGGCTGGGCCATTCCGGGGGTGAGGCAGGAAGGTCGCACGCTCAGTGGCCAGGCAGCGGCCTCCCTGGCCCGAGGAGGGAAATGGCCTTCAGGCTCGGGAAGGGGCAGGTGTGGGCCAAATCCGCGAAGGAGGGCTGCTGCACTGTCCTCCAGCCACTGAGGAGTCGTGCAACAAAGAGAACCCTGTTCCCTCCGAGCCAGAGCAATGCTCCGCACCCAGGGCTGATCCACAGAGCGAGCGTTTCCAGGCTGGGTCATGGGGGAGTGCACCGGAGGCTGGGTCATGGGGGAGTGCGCCTGAGCCTCTGCAGAGTGCCTTTTCCATGAGCACGCACCGGGGGCTGCGCTCCCAGACCCGGAAGGGGGGCTCCCGGCAAGGCTACGCTGCTGCTCCCCCTTCTGCAGAGACTTGCTACGGGAGGCACCCCGCGCCTTCCCCTTCTTGACAGTGGTCAGAGTGTTGGACTGGGAGCCGGGAGATCCAGGTTCTAGTCCCCACTCAGCCATGGAAGCTCACTGGGTGACTTTGGGCCTGTCACAGACACTCAGCCCAGCCTACCTCACAGGGCTGTTGTTGTGAGGATAAAATGGAGAGTAGGAAAATGTAAGTTTCTTGAAAGAGGAAAAAAGGCAGGATATAGATGCAATAAATAAATAAATAAATAAAACACCCCATCCAAGCAGAGAAGGGGAGATGTAAAAGTTCCGGGTGGCTCAGAGTAGAAATGTCAGATGAAATGGAGCCTGTTCTAGGTTTCTGGTGTGTGTTTTCACACACTCTCTCTGGGGAAACAGAAGTACAATGATGTACTTATTTGACCAGCGATGCCAAACCCATTTATAGTGAAGGCTGGAAAAATAAAACTGTCCGGTGCCAGCTCTCCTGCTTCTAGGTCCCCAGCTTCTCCAGCCTGAGTGACTGAGAAATAACGAACTTCCTGACAGCCCCATGCAGAGGCAGGGGGAAAATAGCTAGATTCAGGCCTCCCCTGTGAGGTGAGAGACTGAGCCCTCCTTCCCGACCTGACGGAGGGCCGGTGCTTTCCCAAGGGGTTCCAGGCTTCCCCCGCCGGCCTCCTCTCCCCACGCCCCCAAGAGCAGCATCACGTCCCCTCACCCGCCCCGCCACAGGCAAGCCCGGCCCTCACCTTGGCTGCAGGAAGCAGGTGGTTCCAGAAGGGGGCGCCCTTGGCATCAGTGCTGCGGCAGGCGGCAGGCGCCACCGGGCACGGCAGGCCCCTCTTCTTCCGTGCTGGCGGGCGGCTCTCGTCCTCGGAGCCCGGGTCTGCCGACCCCTCGACCGAGGGCAGCAGCTTCCGCTTGGCCGGGCAGC
Source organism: Heloderma suspectum (assembly GCF_057233095.1). Taxonomy (NCBI): domain Eukaryota; kingdom Metazoa; phylum Chordata; class Lepidosauria; order Squamata; family Helodermatidae; genus Heloderma; species Heloderma suspectum. The sequence continues at coordinate 2,252,784 of NC_139459.1, read as the reverse complement.
TGCGGGCAGTGCCGCCTCGAGGGAGCCGAGGGGCACTCGAGCCCGGCGGCGTCTTCTCTGCAGAGGCCAGCCCATTGGTGCCGGAGGCCTGGGCGGCCCACGGAGTGCCCAGCTCCAGGTGCCCACTGGCCCCCGGAGGCCCTTCGCCCGGCAGGGACCGATGTGCAAGGCTGTGCGAGTCAGGATCAAGCAGCGAGTCCCGGCCGCCAGCCCCCTCGGCTCGCACGGCCCCTTCGTGCCTCCTGGCAGGGCTGGAGTCCGTGGGGCGCCCCCCCGGCGGGACGGGGATGCAGTCCCTTGTGTGCAAAGTGTTGCAAGGTGTGTGTGGTGCCTGTGCAGTGCCCGCTTGGGCCCTAGAGGGGTGGGGGCTGGCCCCCTGGCGGTGCTCCACCACCTGAAGGCCACTGTGGGAGAAGTGCTGGGCAGCCCCCCCCAGGGACAGCTCATCCACCAGGAGCCCGTCTTCAATGGTGTCATCATCCCCCCCCTCCTCCTCCTCCTCCGCCCAGTGGCCGCGCTTGGCATCCCACTGGCCCTCGCCCACCCGCTGGGGCTCCGGGCAGGGCCGCTTGACAGGCTGCCGCCCTGGGGCCCTCTGTTCCGGAGGGTAGGAGCAGCCAGCCAGCGGGGAGAAGATGGAGACCTGGTACACCTTCTGGCACGTCAGCTCCGGTGGGCCACAGCCCATCAGGACACCATGGTGCCGGCCCCAGGCGTGGGGCCCCCCCTCTTCCTCCTCCTCCTCCTGGCTCGTGCCTGTGCTGCGCTCCTGGGGGAGGGCTGAGTCCGCGCTGATGTGCCGCATGGGGCGTGGCGGGGGGACAGGTGCTAAAGTGCCACGGGGTCAGGGCGTCTGGACAGGCCCCCTGCTACGAAATGTGCTGCATGGCCACATCTGGAAGGAGAGAAGAAGGGGGTGGCAAGAATGCCCAGGGCCACGAACCTCCCCAAGGCACTGGCAAAACTGCAGCCAAGGCGCTCTCTGTCCCTCGCCCTACAGCCGCTCTGCTCTCCCAGCCCCGATTTCCCCCATCTTGTCCACAAACCCTCCTCCCAACTTCCCTGCCTTGCCAGCATCACAGACAGGGCCTGTTCGCTCTCCGGCCATGGGCTATACCGCACTGACCCTAAGGATCAGGGCCTGGAACAACACGAAAGAACTCCAGGGGCCCACCCGCCCTTTCCAAGAGCCAGCACCAGGGCTGCAAGTTCCCCGTCAGCCAGGGGGTTGGGTTCCACCAGCCCTGCAAACACAATAGCAGCCAAGTCCCCCTGGAAGGGCACCAGGCACCGCTTGGCAGTTGAGGGCTGTGTCATGGGCCTCTCCCCTCCCCACCTGGTCTAGAGAGACCCGTTAGCCCAAAGCCAAAGGACAGCTTCCTCAGGACTGGGGCTGGGACCACCAGGCCCAAATTACAGGAAGGGCCGCCTTCTCCCATACCAGCTTGCCCACACTTTTGAGATAATCAACAGAGGCCCTTCTCACTTGCCTGCCACCAAAGGCAATTAGGTTGGTGAGCTCAAAGGAAAGGGCCTTCTCAGTGGTGGCCCTGCACTTGTGGAATCAGCTTCCATCAGGAGTTTGTCAGTCCCTTTCTTTGCAAGTCTTCAATAAGGCTCTGAAAACCCACCTGTGTTCGCTGGCCTTCCCATAAAGTTTGGCCTGCTGGTTTTATTGGTGTAATGTGTTTTATAATATTTTATTGTATATTTATTTGTCTACTCATATACTTTTGTATGGTTTTTTATCCTGTACGCTGCCTTGAGAGGGTTTTACCCTTAAAATAATTTAAAACAGACAGACAGACAGACAGACAGACAGACGCTGGCTCTGGAGTACCATCGAGCAGCAGACAGGAGGAGCAGGAAGGGCCAACATGGCAGCTCACCCCTCTGCAACAGATCCCCTCTCCTGGCCGTCCTGCGCTCCCACTCCACCAGCAGATGGTTACTGCTGCCGCTTGCTGGTGACACCTGCCACCCTGGCACTCCCCAGAAGCGGCGCGGCTGCCGGGGAATGGCTCCCACCATCACGGGCTATGGCTGGTGTTCTGCTTCCTGGCCACCTCAAAGTCCTCGCGGGCCGGCAGAGCAACTCAGCAGAAGCAGCACTGGCAAGAAACAGACAGAGCATCAGGGAGAAGCCACCGGAATCCAGGCAGCGGAGCCAGCATCAACCACTGCCACCCAGGGCTGCATCCCGCTGCCTTGAACTGCAAGCGCAGGGCTGGCTGCTAGCTTAGCATCCTGACAAGCACCATTTTGAGGCACTGGGAAAGCACGTTTCCAGCTCTCCTGGCCACTGAGAAGCCTCTTCATCTCCTCCCCCTCCCCAGCAAATCCAAAGCATCCAAAGACTGATGCTGGGGGAAATAATGGTGTACGCAAAGGACACGTGCATACCTCTTGAGGGCAGAAGTCTTCTCTCGGTCACTCGGCTGTTACTGAAACGAAAAGTCAGAGGGGCAGCGCCAAGCAGCAAGAGCAGAGCCCATGCTTTTCAGCGTCTTCAGAAATGATCTGGAGTTTTGCTGATACCACATTATTCAGGCTAGCAAAAGCTAAAAGGGATTGTGAAGAGCTCCACAAGGATCTCTCCAAACTGGGGAATGGACAATAACATTGAAAACGCGGTTCAACATAAGCGGGTGTGAAGTGCTGCACACAGGGGAGAAAAATCCTCACTTCACACATACACTGAAAGGGTCTGAGCTGGCAGGACTGACCAAGAAAGGGCCCTTGGGGTGATGGGAAACATCCACTCAGTGTGTGGTGGCAGCGGAGAGGGCAAATTCCATGTTAGGGATCATTAGGAAAGGGAGGGAAAATAAGCCGACTTGTATCATAAGGCCTTTGTATGGATCTATGGTGGATCTGTCAGCTGCTTCCATCTTCCACCATCACCCCCTGCAGGCTTGGAAGGCTCATGTTGGGGAAGGACACGGTGGAGCAGAAGATAAGGGCATAGCTGAGGGCACATCCAGGCCGCTCCCTACAGACTCAGAATGGCTGCTGAGGCTGTGCTTGGGACGGCACCAAGTACGGCCCTTAAGTGCATGTACTTAAACCCATATTAAAGGAAGCACAGAGGGAACCCAGGACTCTAGAAACCAACAGAGGCCACAGGTCTGCACGTTAGCAAGCTGGAGCAACTTAAAGATTGCCAGAGGAAGGATCCATTCAACTGAATACTGAAAGATCAAAACAGGATTTGATTTTCCAGTGGTTGACATCTTGTGTGGACAGTATTTTTAAGTCAGCTATCACTGACGGCTGTTCAAAGGACCAATCATTAAACAAACGGAAATGAAGTAAATCAATAATAACTCAACTAAAAAGAAAAGCTTCCTAAGAACTTATCAAGATTTAATGAATTAAGTGATAAGGCTAGATCAAGAGTATAATATCACAACACATTAAGTTTAGTTTTTTGTTTTAATTAAAACTGTGAAAGTACAAATGTGAGTTTCAATTAATGAAGCTTTATTACTTTTTGATCAATTAATGAATTGTCTCCTTTTACTTGAAATAAAGAGAAGGAAAATTGGAAAGAAAATATATCTATTACATGTTTCTGTATTGGTGTTTGAAAATAGGTTTTTAATGATCTTTCATAGAATCATAGAACAGTAGGGTTGGAAGGGGTCTACAAGGCCATCAAGTCCAACCCCCTGCTCAATGCAGGAATCCAAGTCAGAGCATCCCTGACAGATGGCTGTCCAGCCTCATCGTGAATGCCTCCAGAGTGGGAGAGCCCACTACCTCCCTAGGTCGTTGGATCCACTGTCGTATTGCTCTAACAGTCAGGAGGTTTTTCCTGATGTTTAGCCAGAATCTGGCTTCCTGTAACTTGAGCCCATTATTCCATGTCCTGCACTCTTTAAATCTTTAAATAGATGCTTATAGAATATATTTGAAGATGCATGGGAAAGTAAATAATACAGACCCTGAACATTACAGAAAATGATAAAAGATAAATTGAATGAAGTGGAAAATTGGATATAAAAAATGTTCCAAGAAAGAGAGAAGATTTGGGGTGTGGTGGGGGATCAGCTCCTAAACAGAACACAAATTTGGAACACTCAACAATGGCCACAAGACTGGAAAAGGTCAGTTTACATTCCAGTTCCAAAGAAGGGCAACACCAAAAGTGTTCAAACTACCGTACAATTGCGCTCATTTCACATGCCAGCAAGGTGATGCTCAAAATCCTACAAGCTAGGCTTCAGCAGTATGTGAACCGAGAACTACTGGAAGTACAAGCTGGGTTTCGAAGAGGCAGAGGAACTAGAGATCAAATCGCCAACATTTGCTGGATCATGGAGAAAGCAAGAGAATTCCAGAAAAATGTCTATTTCTGCTTCATTGACTACGCTAAAACCTTTGTGTGGATCACAACAAACTGTGGCAAATTCTTAAAGAGATGGGAGTACTAGACCATCTTACCTGTCTCCTGAGAAACCTGTACAAGGGTCAAGAAACAACAGTAAGAACCGGACATGGAACAACCGATTGGTTCAAAATTGGGAAAGGAGTACAAGGCTGTATATTGTCACCCTGCTAATTTAATTTATATGCAGCGTACATCATGAGAAATGCCGGGTTGGATGAATCACAGGTCGGAATTAAGATTGCCGGAAGAATTTTCAACAACCTCAGATACGCAGATGATACCACCCTAATGGCAGAAAGCGAAGAGGATCTCAAGAGCCTCTTGTTGAGGGTGAAAGTGGAGAGTTTCAAACCAAAAGCTGGTTTGAAACTCAGCATTAAAACAACTAAGTCATGACATCTGGCCCCATCACTTCCTGGCATATAGAAGGGGAAGAAATGGAAGCAGTGACAGATGTTATTTTCTTGGGCTCCAAGATCACCACAGACGGTGACTGTAGCCATGAAATTACAAGGCGCTTGCTCCTTGGGAGGAAAGCTATGGCAAGCCAAGACAGCATAGTAAGAAGCAGAGACATCACCTTGACGACAAAGGTCCGTCTAATCAAAGCTATGGTTTTCCCAGTAGCAACGTAGGGCTGCGGGAGCTGGACTATAAGGAAGGCTGAGCGCCGAAGAATTGATGCCTTCGAACTATGGTGCTGGAGAAGACTCGTACGAGTCCCCTGGACTGCAAGGAGGTCCAATCAGTCCATCCTAAAGGAAATCAACCCTGAGTGCTCATTGGAAGGACAGATACTGAAGCTGAAGCTCAAATATTTTGGCCACCTAATGCGAAGAGAAAACTCCCTGGAAAAGACCCTGATGCTGGGAAAGATTGAAGGCAAAAGGAGAAGGGGACGGCAGAGGATGAGATGGCTAGATAGCATCACCAATGCAATGAATATGGACTTGAGCACGCTCCGGGAGAGAGCGGAGGACAGGAAGGCCTGGCGTGCTATGGTCCATGGGGTCACGAAGAATCGGACACAACTGAACGACTGAACAACAAAGAACACAGAAGCTGTCTGAGGATACCCTCTTTCTCTACATGACAACGGCTGCAAGGTTATTGTATGCACAAAAGTGGAAGAATGAAACAATACCAACTGTGAGCGAGTGGATTATGAAAATGATGGGACTGGCAGAGATGGCAAAACTTACTATTATAATTAAAGAAGGGTCAACAACCAAATTTATGTTCCACTGGAAACCTTTTATAGAATTTGTACAAGAAATAGAGAAAAATGACATCTATGTATGTGGATTTTGAACGCTGAGAAGGTTGAGTCTGTTTTTTCTGTTATTCTTAAAATTAGGAGAAAGGAGATAATGTCTGTGAACTCAATGTATGATATACAACTAAGATAAGAACTAGGGAATAATAATAAGCATTTGTTGTGTAAGGGGAGCCAAAGGTAGATATCTTACAATCTTAAGAAATATTTTAGTGTATGTGTATTGTTGTTGTGTTTCTGTTGTTGTTGTGTTTCTGTTGTTGTGTTTTGTTTTTCTTTAAAAAAAAATGGGCAGGGCTAAGGGCAGCTGCATCCAACTCTAAAAAAAAAGAAGTTGTCTGGGGACAAAATGAATTGTTAGTCTGGGAAGGGGAGACAAAAAAGTGTTACTTCAAGAAATTTGTTTGGAACATAACATGAAAAGGGACAATGTAACTAAATTAAGAACAAGAATCATTAAAATGTAGGGAAATTGAGGAGGCAGTGGTACATTTGTACTTTCACATGATATGGTAGGATATTTAGAAGTACAGGTTAAATTATTTCATGGTCTTGATCAGAATTGTGCTGTAGGAATCAAAAGAGCCTATAGGGATAATTCATGATAAAGACACTGAAGTTCTTGCAGAGTTGTTGCACTCATAAACATCAAAGAAAACAAATTATCTACAAAATTTCCCAGTTTGTTTATGGGGAAAATATTCGCTATTGCTTGGAGATTCCATTTAGTCTGAATGCTTTCATGGAGGAAGAAAAAGAGTTCCAGAACAAACACTTGATGAAGCAAAGCAGTTATAAAACTCTGCTCATTAACTCGTCACAAGAACTGACCCTCTGTGTACCACCTTCTTAATAGCTTTTAGGTTACCCTTATTTTTATCTCTTATTCTTTTATATAGAAATATGAGTACAATAAAGATTGTCTCTTAATGGCTGTGTCTGCACAGGCCGCAAGAAGTAAAACAAGATCTGCCTTGCTGGGCCAAATTAAAAATGTATTGGCTCCGAAGAATGTCTGCGATTTAAAAAATGAACATTCTACCACAAATAGTTCTGTTCTTATTTCTAAATATTCTCTTATTGCTTATCTCATCCTGGCAGAAAATGATTCTAGATTTTGTACCACTGGGAAAAAGATTGTGAACTGCTGCTACTGCTTGATATAAACCAAGCATGGAGGGCCGGCATTTCCAAATATAAAATGATATCATCAAAAAAGCAATACTGGGCTATTGGAAAAGTTGGTTTTTCAGAGAAAGAGGCATGACATTAGAACAAAGTGTCACCTCCAGCCCCCTTATGGTCCATAAGCGAAAAGAAGTCAAATTGAGTCCTAGCATGAAAACCATGAATTTGGTGTGGTAGACCAAAGGTACTGTTTGGATTATTGTTTTTCTCTGTAGAATCTGCTGGTGAAGTTTCGTTAATTTGTGAAACTAGCATTTTGTTATCTTTTCTTATAGAGGGGGGGAAAAACAGTGGCAGAATAAGACAAGGAGTAGGATGGAAAAGAAACCAAAGCAAAGCCCGAAGGACGTCCTGGGAGTGCTGCAGTTGTCCACCCCACCCATGCCAACCTGTGGCTCCCAAGTCATTGTGGACAAGGCCACACGAGGGCTAGAAATAGCTCTGGTTGTTTTAAAACGAAGAAAAGGACTATGGCAGAGGGAAGCAGCCTCTTCGCAGGCCAGAAGCCTCGCTCTTAAAGAGGCAGTTTTCTGCCTGTCAGGCGAGCCAGCAGGCAGCCAGGCCTGAGAGAGCAAACTGCACCTTGGAGGCCACGTTCTTGCTCCAACCAGGACCGGGGGCGGGGGGGCAGGAAGCCTCGCCAGGCTTGCTAGACCAGCCCCTTCAGACCCACTGCCCAGTTCCTCACGCACCCGCCCTCCCTTTGCCTCCTTCTTCCTGTGAGCTGATGCGGTGTGATGAAATCCAGACACCTTGAAAAACAAACACCCTGCCAGGCTGTGATCTAGCACAGGCAGGCACAGCCCAAAGGTCACATGAGGAGGAAGTCAGCAGATTAATGGGGGGGGGGTCTCCTGATGGTCCCAATGGGAATGGGCCAAACAGATGTAGAAAAGCCCAGAAGCATCATTCCTCTCATCACACCTCAGGTGCAACTGCATTTGAGAAAAAAAACCAGTGGTTTTCAGATGCAGTGAAAAGCAGCCTGGGAAAAGCAGCCGACAGGTTCTGATGAAAATCACCACCCTGACACACACGCAGAGGTCCCGAGGGGGTGGGGTGGGGCAGGGGGTTGACACCTGCCAAGCTTGTTCAGGGTTGGCCATGATGACTCTTTGGCCCCTACTTAAGACTACCGCACGCACGCATGCACACCTCTCCTCCACAGCTCCATCTGTCAGATAAGCAGTACAGCATTTTCTAAAAGGTAAGAAATAACTCTACAGTTGAGATGTAATATACTGTTCAAGCATAACAGTTACATCAAGCAATTACTATGTGGGCTGGCAATGTTACTGGAGGTTTGGGGGGGGCATGCTGCTTTGATGGTTTTCTTGTTTTGGATTCTTATATGCTGCTTTGGGGGTCTGGCAGAAAAGCAGTATAAAATACTGAAGCTGAAATAGCACATGCTACGAATGAGGGTTATTATGAAGCCTGACACACGTCTCTCGCTCTAGGGCAGGGGGTGGGGGCAGAATGGGACCTTTTTCCCTGTGGGGGCCAGATGCCCTTAGTGACGATCTGTTGGTCAGGGTGTGCTGGTGGTGGGAGGGGCCAGATCTCAAGCTGGCCGGACCACCGCCCTTTCCCCTCTCCCCCACTGCCCACCCAGCAGGCTGCGGGGAGGGCCAGGCTGCTCTTTCCACTGAAAACTTGGTTATTCAGGCATGCATTTGGGGTGGGTTAGGGTATTTTTAAATAATGTTTTAATGTATCATTTTACTGTTTTAAATTGTACCATTGTACATCACACAGAGTGGCCGGGTGACCAGCCAGATGGGCGATTAAGAAATTTAATAAATAAATAAAATTTCCAGGTGTCTGGACCGATGGCTCGCAAAGGACTTCTGAATGGAGGTGGAGGGCTGCAGGCTGCCCAACCTGGCTCTCGATGGAGCCCAGCAGGCTGGCCACGTGACAGGCACCATGCTGTAGCCACGGACCACCCAGCCACTGCCACGCACTTACCAGTCCTACGGCACCTTCCAGATGCAGGGCTGCAGCACAGACTCTCTCCCATGGCCCTCCTCCAGGGGCGTGCTCCCACAAACCCACGATCCGGAGAGTGCAGCTTGTTCGACACCTGGGCAGAAATGCAGAGAGAGGACCAGCTAAGGGATGCACTCACGGACACACGGCAGGGGCCTGCCTGGCCACATGTGCCACAGCTGCAAATCCAGACTGGCTTACTGAATCCCATTGGGGCAGGTAGAGGCATGGCCAGAGGGGGGGGCTGGGGTGGAGTGCTCTGCACCAAGGGCCCTGCCCCAGATACTGCGACACACAGCCAGTGAGGCCCACCAAATCCTACACGTTTACCCTTGACGCTCCCTCGCGCTACTCTTGCGTGTGGCAGGATGTGCAATTCGCCCTCATCATAGATTACCTGGAATTAGGAGTGAGCGGGGAGGTGGCCAGGTTTGCTGAGGACACCAATTTATTTAGGGTCGTTAGAACAAAAAGGGGCTGTGAAGAGCTCCAAAAGGGTCTCTCCACACTGGAGATGGATAGCAAAATGGCAAATGCAGTTCAGCATAAGCAGTGTGAAGTGGTGCATGCTGGGACAAAAAAACCGAGCTTCACGTATGCGCCGATGGGATCCAAGCTGGAGCGGTGATGGACCACGAGAGAGTGCCCTTGGGCCCTTCCCCCCCCAGCACCTCCTAGCCCAGCCTTTCCCAACATGGTGCCCTCCAGATGTGCTGGGCTACAACCCCCATCATGGCCAATGACCATGCTGGCAGGGGCTGGCAGGAGCTGTAGTCCAATATGTCTGGAGGGGGCCAGGTCAGGCAAAGGCAGGTCAGCCCTTCCTGCTCCGTAGCTGCAGACCAGCTTGTCCTCATCCCTCACATGAGGATGAGGAACCTTGCTGAGCAGGGGGCAGCCCTTCCTGCACAGGGCCAAGCACAGGGCTGGCACGGCCCAAGGCTGAGCAGCAGCAACAGCTGGACCTGGCACCAACGCTGCCCTCCTCCTCCTCCTCCTCCTCCTCCTCCTCCTCCACCAGTGCCACGCCAAATCTAACCACACCCACATGGACAACAAATGCAGCCCAATTAGCCTCAGACTGATCACCACAACTATGAAGATTGGGAACTCGCTCTAAAGAGACAAGTGCCCAGAGCCTCTGGAGACCAAGCTCCGTGCAAGACCCCCAATTCGGCTTTGCACTGCCTCACAGAAAGCACTCGGAGTATAAGCAAAACCCCTCGGAAGGCAGCCAGAGGAGGGGGGCCAGGGAGACAACAGGACCCAGCACAAGCCATGCCCATTTCTGGGAGCCAGATACCAGAAGCACACGTACAAATGCCGCGAAAGGAGAGTGACCCCTCCCAGCAATTGCCACCGTCAGGAGAATGGAGCTGAACGGTGCCAGAAATGCACAAAGAACAGAGCGTTGCCCTGCAAAACCTCCCCCAGTGGCAGGGAGATGAGAAATCAGCCCCGCAGAACTTAACCAAGCCCTGAAGCACAGTCTGCGGGGACCTTTCAGCAGGACGACTTTCAGCGCTCTTCATTCTCCCCGAGTCACCGCACACTACCCCCCGCAAGCCCCCCGGGGTCAGGGTTCCAGGTGGGCTTGAGCCCCCACACTTGGTGGTTCAGAAGCCAGCCACTGGGCCAACGGGATCAACCCCGACCCCAGTCCGGTTGCTCTGAGCTCCGCTCACCTCTCCACAGCAGTCTCACCATGTGAACGCAAACAAGCAAGCAGGAGGGTGGGCATTGTTGGTGCCCCTAAAGGGTCTCAGTTGATGTGCACGCCATCCCCTTCCCAAGGCCACGTGCCACCTTTGCTGGGCTGAGGCAGCCCTCACTGCCTTCAAAATCGGCTTGCAATGCTGGGGTTCAGCCCTCCAGCATGCAATATTATAATACCACCAGATAATGCCTCTGCACATGCACAGAGCACCTTCCCCTCACAGTGGAGTATGCCACAGCCGGTCCCTGAGGATGCACCATCCAGGTACCTTCTGGGAAAGCCTGGGAAGACCCCATCCTGGCTTGCCTGGGGTGGCCTCCCCTCCCCCCGGCCCAAGACGACTTCCAGGCCAGGCTGGAAAAGTGCATCCCCCTGGCAAGAGCCCTGGAACCTGTTGGAGAGAAAGCAGCTCCTGCCCAGAGGAGCCAGACCCCCACCCCCAACCACTGCTGCCACAAACCATCTCAGGGGGCCTGACAATGAGGGTCTCGCTCAGCAGCTCCCCTCCCCAGGCACAGCCCCTGACAACAGAAACGGGCTCCTGGGGAGCAACCCCTCCCCACGCCTTCTTGTTGTCAGGACCCCTGACATAGAGCGAAACTCCCATGCAGCCCTGGAACCCACCCACCCCGGCTTAGGACTGCAGAGGGCCCGGCAGAGGGCCGGCTGGCCTTCCCTTCCTCCTGGGGCTCAGCAAGCTGAGGACGGGGGGCATGGCAAACGAAGCCAGCGAAAGCAGGGCGGGGTGGACATGTGCTAATTCACCCACCCGCAAACAAGCTTTAAATAGCCTCTGCCTAAGCAAGCAGGAAGCAAAGCCCACTGTCCTAGAGAGGGAGGACTCTGGATCCATCACCGCAGACCTCCTCCGGGCTCATCCTCCCAGCGCCCCAGAGGCTCCCCCACATCCACCCCCCCAGCGCAACCCCCACTCTCAGCCCACCAATCCTAGCCCCACTTCACACCGGCTTCAGCCTCGCTCCCCAGTGGCGGTGGCAGCCCTCTAGTCCGCCTTACGCAGGCGGCTGTGAGCCTTCTGGGCAGGGGAGCAGAGCGCCAGACTGTGCAGCTGGTTCCACGTTCCAGGCTGGCGCTCCAGACATCTGGATGGCAGCAGGGCCAAGCGCAGCAAGGCTCTCTGGCCAGGAGAGCTGCCTCCGCCCCATCGCTGGGCAAACATCACCACCCCAGTGTTTCCTTCTCTCTCCTGGACGGACGACGCAAGCCTACTCCACACCTGCTGCTCTCTAAGGAACTGCTGCACAGCTACAGCTGTCTCTGGGAGCGACAGCAGCAGAGTAAAAAGGTGCGGGAGGATGTACCTTCTGCTGCTGCTCAAGATCCAAACGGAACTCTCCATTTCTGGTGTCCCCTTAACCAGAGCTGCCAAGGTAGTGCAGAGCAGAAGAGCCAAACGCGGGCCTTGGTCTGGCTTGGATCAGAATCGAAAAGGAATCCGAGGCCCTGAGTTCACTCTCCCACCCCAGTGGAGGGCGCAGGAGCAAGCAGGCCTCAGCGAGAAGTCCAGAGCCATCCTGTCCACCCCAAGCGAGAAGGGGGGGCTGAAAGACGCTCTCCCATGTCCCGGGTATGAGGAAGCGTAACAAAGGAAGGAACTTCATGCAGTTATGAGGAATTGTGCAAAACCTCCAGCAGAAAAGGAAAGCAAAAAGACGTGAGGAGGATAAAGGCAATGGCATGGAGGAGGCAACGCGCACACGTGCTGTGTACGGGGCCCTGACAAGCAGCCTCGGGCCTCTTGCGGGCGGGGCGGGGCCTGGGCCTTCCACTGCACCAACCCGCAGAAGTTTGGCAACTCCCACAGCCTTGTTCTGCCACTGAGGAGCTGATTCTAATGTCTTGCTTGATCTGCCTTGAAAAAAACACTCACAAAAAACACTAGCCCAGAATGCCAAAAAGCCACATGCAGAAAAGAGCCTGAGAAGTGGCAAGAGGAGAAATCTAAGCTCCCACTTACAACGTCTCTCACATACCAGAGGTCCTCCACAGAACATGCCCTCAGTACCAGAGCTCAGCCAAGGAGTATGCGGAATACAGCAGCATGCCTCTGAGCATACACAGAGTGCTTTCCCCTCACTTCTGAGTAACTGCGGCTTGCCTCCATGTATCTTGGATGATGTGCCAAGGCTGTCATGCTGGAAGGCTGCAGGCCCAGCACCTCTCTAAAGGACGCTGAGAGACCTCGGGTGCACTTTTGCACAAGAAAAACGATGGCAGGACCAACAGAAACAACATCCTCTGACAACTCTGAAAATCGGAGCGCTGAGAAGCCCCATCAGAACATGCCCCCTTGTGAGAAAAGTAGTAAAGAAAATAAAACAGGACTGATCTGAAAATAAAGCAGAGAGAACTGAGGAGAGAAATGGAGTCGTCTGACCGGGGTCCACAAGACCCTCCTCGGAAAGGCTGCGCTCTGCTTCCCAGGCAGGGCCGCTGGTTGGACTTGGGAGGGGCCAAAGCCTCACAAGCAACCAAGGAGGGGGGAACTACCCATAATTTCCCCTTCTCCACTGTGGCAGGGGGTGGGGGGAGAGAAGAAAGAGAGAGGCTCAGGGCACTGCAGGCTTGTCCAGAGCCCTTTCCCCACTTGAAGCACACAAGAAGGTACACCGGGGTGGAAGAGAAGGCATACTCCTGCCTTGCACAAGCTCAACACTGGGGCTCCTGGAAGCCCCAAAGTAACCGGATCCTTTCATCAGAGTCGGGGAGGGGCAGGGGACACAGCCACAGGAATCCTGCAGAGGAATTTACCGGGGGGGGGGGGGAGAAAGAAACCCAGTGCCCGGAGCAGAGGAAGGGCACAGCACAGCTCATGACACCTGCTGGATCCTTCACTCCCCCACCTGCAACCCGCTCCCCCGCCCCCAAGCCAGAACAGGGGTCCTCCACAGTTCCACTGCTCTCTCAGCCCCTGCCCGCCTCCCCTCAGGCCTCAGTTCCTCCTGCTCTGCAATTCCGGCTCCTCCACCGAGTTTCTCACACACGCCAGGACCTCACCTGCCCCCGCCTGCTTTCACAGGGATCGACTCGGCCCAGTCCTTCAGAAGCGTGAACCAGCCTTCAGGATGCCCCCAGGCCAAGACCCTCCCGAATGCCGCCCCTGGCGGGCACAATGCTGCGGCCCTTTTGAGCAGAACCTCACCAAAGGAGCGGGTGACCTCTGACCCCCGCCAGGAGCGTCTCACGCAGACAAGACAAGACAGCCCCTGGACTTCCCCAGGAGCACGAAGGGGCCCGCGGGCTCCCCCCCCCCCGCCCACCTCCTGTGCAATGCCGAGGGCGCTCTGCTGCCTCCTCCTCCTCCTCTGCAGGCAGCTTCTGCCCAGCAACTGCGCTGGAATGAAAAGGGCTGGGAGGCTCCTGTCAGAAAACAAAGAGGCAGTGCTGGCAGCAGCGGCAGCCGAGGCAGCAGCAGGGCTGAGCGGGGAGCAGGCGCCCTGCAACAGAGCAGCGGGGTGAGGAGGAGGAAGAGGCTACTCCAAGCTTGGCTGCTGGGGAGGCACACTCTGCCAAGGGCCCCCCTAGTCCGCAGCGGCTGGGGCCACAGCCTGTCCAAGGGGGAAGGCCCCTTCTCTCCCCACCCTGCCGCTCAGCACTCCACCTCTCCACAAGCCCCACCAGGCATCCTGCCATAGTGGAGCCCCCTGCACGCGTACCTCTTCTTATGTCCCAGGATGGATTGTTATCTCTGTGTCAGAAGCTTTGCAGTACAGATTCTTTTTAGGAATCCACATGCTTCAGGTCGCTTCCCACAGACAGTTCCCACATCTGCCTTCACACATCAGAAGATGCACACATTTGTCCCCACTGCAAAGAAGCATCTCTTGGTCTCAGCTGGACAAGCCAAAGCCAACAATCCCACTTGGCTGAGAGGCTGCCCCGCGCTGCCCTGCTCTGGAGTGCAGTGACCCAACAGGCCTTGGAAAGTTTCCTGAGTACCAGCCAGCCTCTGTTGCAGCTGCTAGATCAGGAATGGAAGGACAGTTTCTCCAGGCACCCTTCATTCTGCAGCTGAAGCAGAGGAGGGAGTGAGGGGCAGGGAGAGTGTTACCTTTATGATTTAAGTAGTCCCAACAATGTGCATGGTTCTTGACAGAGTAACAGCAAGGAGACAGAGCCCTGCCCCTAGGGGCTTCCAGTGTAACATTCAACACACAAGGGGAGGCTACAGAGAGAGTGGAGGAAGATGGAGATCAGGGTAAGCTCTCCCATCAAAAAATGACACAATTTTCTCTCATCTCCATAAGGTGAGTTCTCTCTTCCCCTTCTGTGCTGCCAGCCTCCATATTCTGATTTTCACTAAAAAGTTCCTTAAAGCTCTTTTTGGCTTAGTTCTATTTCTGGGATGCTGTTGCAGGCATAAAGGGTAACAAGGAGGGGGGAATTCATTTGTGGGAGCAGCAGATCTTTGAAGAGCTGAAGGTGGTGGAACTGGAGGCGCAAAGCTCATGAGCACCGACAGGATACAAGGGCAGAGAGATGGGGAGGCGCAAAGCAACGGAAAGCACTGAAAGTCAAGACAGGCAGTTTATGCTGGAAGCCCATGCCGGCATTTAAGATGGGCGTTGCGTGGTCTGAGCGCCAAGAGTGGAGAATGAGGCAGCCTTCCTGGGGAAGAGGTGCTCACTTTGGCACCTGCTCAGCGGAAGGCTCTGGGGCCTCCCTCTGAACCAGCAGGCTTTAGTCCCTGCTGGGATGCATCACGGAAAGACACAACATTGACCTCACTTGGCTATTCGCCTTGCACAGACACTTGTGAGCACAGAGTAAACTGGCAAACGCAACTGGCTCTTTTCCCTGAACATGCAGCTTCAAAATTCCTTTTCCACTCAAGAGCTTGTTTCCAGCATTCTAAACAACCAGTAGGTGTTACCTCTCTATAAAGGTACACTCACATCTATGCACGATCCACATCCAGACTCTGCCACCAATGATGCAACAAGGTGGCGGTGCAGTCCACACTGCACTGCATCATGTTTACATTACTTACATGCCATTTCTCAGGGCTTTGCATGAAAGTTCAACCTCCTCAACAACCAGTCTTAACAAAGTCTTGCACTGCTCTGCTCCCATCTCCTCCATTACTCAAATGACTTTATTTGTTTATTTATTACATTTCTATACTGCCCAATAGCCGAAGCTATTGCAAGAAGAAAATATTTTAGACATCAGGTTTACTGAATGTAAATCATATGAACCTGCCCCTAATTTACGATCTTCCTCAGAGGCTCTGTTACATTTCTCACTACTGAGAGTTGAGGTTGGCGGGGACACGGGGCAGGGCCTTTTCCGCCCGCTGCAACACCCAAACTGTAGAATTCTCTCCCTAAGGAGGTCAGATTGGCCCCATCTTTGCCATAAAGACTCCCTTGTTTAGGCTGGCTTTGAGGTGTTAAATAGTTTTACTCTGCTCTCTGGATCTTTTAAAAGATGGCTTGTTCTGTTTTTAATTTGATTATTTTGATAGCTTATTGCCTGGGGGCCCTTTTGGGAAGAAAAGCAATTCATAAATATTTTAATTAAACAAAATAAAACTGCTTGGGAAACTGCACAAGTTTAGGTTACTTAAGAAATTACAAAGCAAAACCAGCGTTCAGAGAGGGGAGTAAGGGAAATGGACAGAGATCAGTGCCAGGGCCACAAGGGCAGAAAGGGTGTGTCACTGGCCAGCTGAACGGGAGCCACTGCCCGCTTGAACCGGCTGCCACCGACCACCCTCTCAGGCCCTTCCTTCGTCGTGCAATTGGGGTCAATCACCAGACCCCCTCCCCCTCAAGATGGCAGAGAAACACAGGGAGGAACCATTGGCCACGTGGTCCGATCTATGTCCCTGGCAGGGGACGGTCCCATGCCCTGATCCTCCCAGCTCCTTGCAAAGTGAACCACACTATCCAGGGCACGATGGGGTGGAGACCTCAGTGCTGAACGACTCAAGCAAGTGGTAAGCCAAGCTCCATCCTAAGAGGAAGGCCCATAAACTACACAGCCATCAGCCATTCTTAGCCAAGAAGAGGTCCCTGCCTGGCCCTCCAAAATAAATATTTACCAGTCCCTACAGCTACATCTAAAGATTCCCAACAGCCCTCAACGGCCCTTTGGCACCCCCCCCCCCAAGGAACGCAAGATACATACAGGAGGAGGAGGACAGAGCACCCGGGCAGTCAGAATCCTCCACTGCTCCGTGGCTCTCTCCACCAGCCCTACTGCTGGGGCCTGTAGGAGGGACTCACGGAGCTCTGGGTCCCTCTCTGCTCCTTGCCCCCAGTTTCACCCTCCCTGGGCAGACCCTTAGTCAGCCAGCTGTCACTATGACAGCCTACCCCCTCACACCTCCCCTGGTGCTGAGCCAGCCAATGGGAGCACAGTATGTAAATCAGCCAATTATCATTATTGTTGTTATTATTTATTCAATTTATTAAATGCCTTTCTCTAAAAAAAAGTCATCTTACAGCAAAAGTTAAAACATGTAAAGTGTTAAAACAATTTAAAGCAGCTAAAAATAATGTAACTAAGTTAAGAAGCCCCCTGGGATGCCCGGGAGCAGAGGAGAGTCTTAGCCTGGCCTCCACCCCAACAGAATGGATCCAAGTGGTCAGTAGCCACCCGCTCCAGGGCCTTGCTCAGGAGGGGCCAAGCAACAGCAGAGGCCTCAGTGCCCTCTTGCAGAGGATCTTCTCCTGGATGAGTGGATGTGATCTGCGGTGGCCCAAAACTTAATTTGGGCTGCGCAGGACCAGTTCCTCCTTCATTTCCAAGCATTTTGGGTATTACTGGCGTGGTGCACCACACGTGACCGTGTCCTGCACATACACAAAGCTTTGGGCCAGACTGGACTCTCCACCATCTTGTACAGTACACTCTGCTGGACAGGTGGGTGTATTATTTGGGGTGGCAGCTTAATCGGGGAGCAGAGGACCCATTCCTTATTTGTCATTGTCCTCTGAGTCATCATGCCTTAATGAGCTTTGCATAAATACGACTGCTTTGACTGGAGCAAATTGCTGTTTATCTTCAAGGGGAAAGTCTTCCAGTCATGGCGATATATGATATGAAGTAGCCCTAAACTTATTTTGGGGTGCACAAATGTTTAAACATGAGGTCTTCATTCTGTTAACTGGCTGAGCTCTCTTTTGGCATTTCGTGCAAATAAGGAACTGGGAAGCAACAACCAGCTCCAGCATCATCCCAGCACACCTCCCTCCTCGTTAGCCAAGCCTGTCCGAGATGGGACCAGGGCTGGCTCCAATGCACAAGCCCCCCAAGCAGTCTCTTGGGACGCTGACAGTGCAGGAGCACTGAAGCCCCAAAGCAGCCACAGCAGGGCCTGGGCCTGAGCACCCTCCACAACAGCACAAGGGTCGGTGCTGCAGCGGAATGTCCTTGGCCTCCCCCCCACATCCCCGTCTGAGACGTATGGTGAAGTCAGCGCTCTTCCCAGGCTATGGTTCATTTCCCCACCCCAGATACCCAAGTTGCAGCACCGATTGTAGCCGATGGTGAATCATCACACCAGCAGAAGAACCAAAACCTCACCTGGGCTTCGCAGTCCACGTGGACAAGTCCTCACAGTGTGCAAGTGTCTCCCCAGGCCCTGGCAGAGTTGCCTTCCCTCAAGCTGTGACTGACAGATAAGACGAGGAGGGGCAGCCACGGGAACAGCTGTGGGTCGCTTTCTGCCACACCCTTCTCTGCCCCACATGCTAGCACAGAGGGAGATGTCCGAGCGCCACCCACCAGGACACCCCTCCCAACCTCCTATAGCCCAGAAGGTGGACGGTTACTGCTTAGGGTGCGCAAAGGGAAGTATTTCTTTATGCAAATATTTAGACGCCGCCTGTTCTGGACCAAGTCCACTCAAGACAGTGAACAGAAATAGGAAAATAAAAATAGAGTCATATTGCTCCAAGGACAGGTTAAAAGGAGAGATGTAAAATTCCTATGAATTTTGAAGACTGGCAGGACGTGGGGGCCATTTTCCCCCAAGAAAACAAATGAAGAATTGAAGATTTTACTTACTGCTTTAACAACACAAAACTCGTGAGGTATAACTCAGTTAGCAGTTAACATATAAAACAGTGCTGCTGGGGGAATATATATGAACATATATATATACGTTCATATATATACACACGCACGCGCGTGCACACGGCACACTTTTATTAGCTCTTATACAGACAAGTAGACCCAGGGTTATAGGGGGAGTTGTCATGCGCTGAGGCACTTCAGCATTTTTATTTTTTCATAGCTGACAAACAAGAAAAATAAATGCTGGGAATAAACTTGAGGCAAGCAAGGAATAAATTCATCTTATTTCCGATCCCAGGCCGAAATCCCCCCTCAGTCTTGGAACTTGCTGGCATGACCTTTGGATGGTTACTCTTGCTCTCCCTGCCTGACTTTCCCTCACAGAGCTGCTGTGCGGATAAGGGCGCGGGGGTGGGGGAGTTCCCCTTTTAGTTGCCTGCAATAGATTTTAATTGAAATAAAATCTCTGCTGTTTCCTGCCTCCCAGCTGAGTGGAGCAGAAGAAGCTGCTCCAGCTGGTCCAGGGACTACAGAAGCAAGCAAGCTCCCAGAGAGCGAGTGACCAGAGCGAGCGGACAGGGGGAGCAAACAGGAGTTGGCCAGGGGAGCTGCAGTGGTTGAAGAGACCAAGGAGACAGAGGCAAAGGGGTAAGTGGGCTGCAGGAAGCCCAGGGGGGTGTCCTTTATCCTTCTGAGTGGCTGTGAGCTCATCAGGTGCTCCTGAGAGCTCCAACTGAAGGGGGGGGGGTGGCCTGAGTACTCCCAGCAGCTGTGTGGGCAGGAAGCTTCAGTCTCTCTCCCGCCTCCCAGCTGAGCAGAGCAGAGCAGAGCAAGCTGCTCCAGCTGGTCCAGGGACTACAGAAGCAAGCAAGCTCCCAGAGAGCGAGCAACCAGAGCGAGCGGACAGGGGGAGCAAACAGGAGTTGGCCAGGGGAGTTTGGCAGGGGAGGTCAAGGGGGAGGCCCCTAACATTTTTTTAAATTATTTTTCTTGTAACACACACTTCCACACCAGTGGGACTCTGCTTTTAACCTCTACTGAGTAGAGGAGCAGGCACAGGCTAGACTAGAACAATCACAAAGCTAGACACAAAAAGGGAACAGAGGCTATGGAAGGACAAGACTCTCCAGTGGTGGTGACCTGCAAGGTGTGTGCAATGTTTGTTTTCTTGCCTGAGAACAACATGGCCTACACCTGCAACAAGTGCAAGTTGATCACGCTGCTGGAGGAAAAACTAAGTGGACTGGAGCGGCGACTGTCGACCCTCCGGGGAATAAGAGAACACGAAGAGTTCTTGGACAGCCTGGGGGAACTACAGCAGCAAAGGGAAGACCAGAAGCTTGAAGAGCAACAGGAAGCTGAGGCAGAAGTGGGAATGCTGAGGTGAGGAAAAATGCAGTAGAGGATACTCCTTGGAAAAAGGTTACAGTTAGGAGAAGAACTAGACGCCACTCTGCACCAGTGGAAGCACTGGAGCTGTGGAACCGATTCCAGTTACTTGAGGATGAGACTGGAGGAGGGCCTGCAGAGGAAGAATTACAGGGGAACCTGCATGAGAGTGGGCAAGAGGCTGAAGGTCAGTCACGCAGAGGCGATGAAACCCAGGCCTACAACAACAAGAAGAGAAGAGCAGTAGTAGTGGGAGACTCCTTGCTGCGTGGGATCGAGACCCAAGTATGTTGCGAAGACCCATGGACTCGCCAGGTATGTTGTCTCCCGGGAGGACGAATTAGAGACGTGACTGAAAGGTTGCCTGCACTCATAAAGCCCACTGACAGGGATCCCTTTCTTCTCATCCATGTGGGAACAAATGATACCACCAAGCGGAGCTACGAAGAAATCACATCAGACTTTGAAGCTTTGGGAATGAAATTCAAGAATTTGTGGCCCAAATAGTTTTCTCATCCATCCTTCCAGTAGTCAGAAGAGGGATAGAAAGGGAACGAAAAATACTCCGGGTGAATGACTGGCTACGAAGGTGGTGCCGACGAGAGACATTTGGATTCTGGGACCATAGGCCATACTTCCTGGAAGGGACAGGTTGCACCTCACAAAGACTGGGAAGAATGTGTCTGGCCACAGCATGAAGAACTTCATCAGGAGGGCTTTAAACTGAATCCTGCGGGGAAGGGAGATGTAATGTTGGGGTAACAATGGACGAAGTCTCATGCACTGCAACGAAGAGAACAGCTGTAATAGCACCCAATAATAGTCTTCAGACACATGTAGGAAGAAAGCCAGACTATGAAGCACGTGGTCTTCGATGTCTATATACTAATGCCCAGAGTATGGGAAACAAACAGAATGAACTTGAACTCTTAATACAAGAGGGAAATTATGACCTGATCAGTGTAACTGGGATTTGGTGGGATGACTCCCATGACTGGAATACAGCAACTGAAGGATATAACTTGTTCAAAAAGAACAGGAGGAACAGAAAGGGAGCTGGGGTTGCACTATATGTGAAAAATACATATCTCTGCACAGAAATACAGGAGGAGGAGCTTGGTAGCCCCATTGAGAGGATCTGGATCAAAATAAATGGAGCAAAGAATAAAAGGAACATGGTGGTCGCAGTCTACTACCAGCCACCCAATCAAGGAGAAGCATGATGTAGTAGTAATGGGGGACGTCAATTTCCCCGATATTTGTTGGGAGACAAATTCTGCAAAACATGGCCCCTCCAGGAAATTCCTGACATGTGTGGCAGATAACTTCCTCCTACAGAAAGGAGAGGAAGGAACTAGAACTAGAACTAACCACTGTCTATTCTCTTTGAGAAATCATGGAGGATGGATGAAGTGCCAGATGACTGGAGGAGGGCTAATGTTGTCCCTATCTTCAAAAAAGGTAAAAAGAAGGAACCTGGGAACTACAGAACAGTCAGTCTGACATCAATCCCTTAGGAAAATTCTGGAGCAGATGATAAAGCAATCCATCTGTAAGCGCCTTGAAAACAATGCAGTGATTACTCAAAGAAAACATGGATTTGTCAAGAACAAATCCTGCCAGACGGATCTCATCTCATTTTTGGATCAAGTAACCTCCCTTGTGGACTGTGGGAATACTGTAGACTCAAAATCCTACAAGCTAGGCTTCAGCAGCATGTGAACCGAGAACTGGAAGTACAAGCTGGGTTTCGAAGAGGCAGAGGAACTAGAGATCAAATCGCCAACATTTGCTGGATCATGGAGAAAGCCAGAGAATTCCAGAAAAACGTCTATTTCTGCTTCATTGACTATGCTAAAACCTTTGATTGTGTGGATCATAACAAACTGTGGCAAATTCTAAAGAGATGGGAGTACCAGACCACCTTACCTGTCTCCTGAGAAACCTGTACGAGGGTCAAGAAGCAACAGTAAGAACCGGACATGGAACAACCGACTGGTTCAAAATTGGGGAAAGAGTACGACAAGGCTGTATATTGTCGCCCTGCTTATTTAATTTATATGCAGAGTACATCATGAGAAACGCCGGGTTGGATGAATTACAAGTCGGAATTAAGAATGCCGGGAGAATTCTCAACAACCTCAGATACGCAGACGATACCACCCTAATGGCAGAAAGCGAAGAGGATCTCAAGAGCCTCTTGTTGAGGGTGAAAGTGGAGAGTGCAAAAGCTGGTTTGAAACTCAACATTAAAAAAACCAAGATCATGGCATCTGGCCCCATCACTTCCTGGCATACAGAAGGGGAAGAAATGGAAGCAGTGACAGATTTTATTTTCTTGGGCTCCAAGATCACCGCAGATGGTGACTGTAGCCATGAAATTAAAAGACGCTTGCTCCTGGGGAGGAAAGCTAAGGCAAACCTAGACAGCATAGTAAGAAGCAGAGACATCACCTTGCTGACAAAGGTCCGTATAATCAAAGCTATGGTTTTCCCAGTAGCAACGTATGGCTGTGAGAGCTGGACTATAAGGAAGGCTGAGCACCAAAGAATCGATGCTTTCGAACTGTGGTGCTGGAGAAGACTCTTACGAGTCCCCTGGACTGCAAGGAGGTCAAATCAGTCCATCCTAAAGAAAATCAACCCTGACTGCTCACTGGAAGGACAGATACTGAAGCTGAAACTCAAATATTTTGGCCACCTAATGCGAAAACTCCCTGGAAAAGACCCTGATGCTGGGAAAGATTGAAGGCAAAAAGAGAAGGGGACGGCAGAGGATGAGATGGCTAGATAGCATCACCGATACAATGAACATGGACTTGAGCACACTCTGGGAGACAGCGCAGGACAAGAAAGCTTGGCGTGCTATGGTCCATGGGGTCACGAAGAGTCGGACGCAACTGAACAACAACAATATACCTCAACTACAGCAAAGCTTTCGACAAAGTGCCCCATGATATCTTGATATGCAAACTAGTTCAAAGTGGGCTAAATGAAATGACGATCCAGTAGATCCACAGTTGGCTACAGAATCGGACTCAGAGAGTGCTTATCAGTGGGATCTTCTCAAACTGGGGAGAGGTAACGAGTGGGGTACCGCAGGGCTCAGTCCTGGGCCCAGTGCTCTTCAACATTTGCATTAATGACTTGGAGGAGGAGGTGCAGGGAATGCTGATCAAATTTGCAGATGACACCAAATTGGGCGGGATAGTTAATACTTTGGAAGTCAGAAACAAAACTCAAAGTGATCTGGATAGACTGGAGTGCTGGGCAGAAAACAACAGAATGAACTTTAACAGGGATAAATGCCAAGTTCTGCACCTAGGAAAAAGAAACCAAATGCACAGTTACAAGATGGGGGATACATGGCTCAACCAAACTACAAGCGAGAATGATCTTGGAATTGTTGTTGACCAATTGATGTTGGCTGAATATGAGCCAACAATGTGATGTGGCTGCAAAAAAGGCAAATGCTCTTTTGGGCTGCATTCACAGAAGATCGCTTCCAAATCCGGGGAAGTACTAGTTCCCCTCTACTCAGCACTGGTTAGGCCTCATCTGGAGTACTGTGTCCAGTTCTGGGCACCACACTTGAAGAAGGATGCAGACAAACTGGAGAGGGTTCAGAGGAGGACAACAAAGATGATCAGGGGACTGGAAACAAAGCCCTATGAAGAGAGACTGAAAGAAGTGGGCATGTTTAGCCTTGAGAAGAGAAGACTGAAGCGAGATATGATAGCACTCTTCAAGTACTTGGAAGGTTGTCACTGTTCTAACCCACCAGGACCCCCTCCCAGAGCTCACAACAGAAGCCAGGAGTCCAGCTGTGCAGCATCTTCACCAGCTCTGGACAGGGGAGATTTGGCAACCTCCTCACTCCGGTCCCTGATGCACCCCCACCCACCCCCCAGGCAGCACCCAGGGCTCCTGCAAACAGTCCTGTTCCTGAACCTCATCCCCAAGCCATGCACCTGGAGCAGAGCCACTCTCCTCAGCCCTGCTTCCAGGTGCACGGCCCTGGCTGGGCCTTTGTGCTGACTCAAGGGCTACCCACGTCAGCTCCAGCTGCCTGCTCGACTGCCTGCCTCCCCTCCCCGCTGAGTCACCCAAAGCTGGGCTGCCACCAGAAATGCCACAAGTTCTCTGTGGCACCAAGCCAAGAAGGGCCCTGCCAAAACTCCCGGCAGAGGCAGCAGGGGCCGAGGGCCTCCAATCAGCAGCTGGCCCTAGGGGCTGGAACCCAGCCTGATGCAAAAGCTGCAGAGATAAGGACACTTTCCCCCTGGCTCCAGGAAGGCCTCCTGCCGCCACCGCCAACACACTGGTCCAGTGGCTCCTCCAGCAGCCTCATCTTCCTCGCACTCCAAAGTCCTTCTCCCGAGAAGCCCAACTGGGGCGTAGGAAAGTGGCATAGGGCCCTACAAGATCACCACTAGCATGCATTTGTCTAGCGGAAGTCCAGAGAGGGGCAAGGAAAGAGCAACAGGATGTGGGGGGGGGGGGCAGCCAGCCAGCCTCCATTTGGCAGGGAGAGAAGACAAACATCTCTGTGGCCATGTTATCTGAGGGAAACCTGATCTACCCTGGCACTGCAATAATGCTGCAGGTGACAGACACCAGCCAGGCCTTCCTAGAGTCTGACTGTGGTGGCAGCAGCATCTAGGCCAGCTAACAAACAGCTGGCGCTCACCGCAGAGGTCTGCCAGAGTGAGTGCCTGGGATCTCCAGGTCCTGTTCTCAGCCCCTGCCTCCCCCCACTCCCACCCAGCTTTTCCCCAAGCCTGAATTCCTGCTGCTGCCTCACCCAGTAGCCTGCCTCTTGCCAGCCTGCCTTGCCTCTGCTCTGCATCTAGCCTCAATACTACCAGACCGCTTCTCGGGCTCTGCAAAGGCTGTGGGATCGGCTCCCACGATGGGCTTGCTGCTCCTGACCTAACACTGGAAGTACGTTGCAGTCAGAAGAGGCGCAAACTGCCCTGCCAGTCTGCCACACTGCATAGAGCGTGCAGACAAAAGCAGATCTCGTCACTTGTGCAAGGGGGGGCAGGGGGGGAGCCAACAGTGGCCTCTTGCCCTCCCTGGCCCAATAAGCAATGTAGGAAAGGAATGGCCACCTTCTCCCAGCCCCATGCAATGGCACAACTGTCAGTAAAGAATGTTAAGCACATGCAAAGTGCCTGGGAGGGAGAAATCTGGCAGATCCCCTGTGCCTCCCAAGATGCAGCCTAGTCATCAATGCCAATGGAAGAGGGGAAAATGGCACACTTTCCCAGAGGGGGGCATGGGAGGGGGCAGCAGACGCACAGCAAACTCACTGCCGGCACGCCTTGGAGCCCCTGCCGCCAAGCCCCAGTTGGGCCTCTGCAAGCAGCCCTAAGCCACACGGGGGAAGCTGACAGAACACCGGGACGAGGGCAAAACTGAACCCTGTGCCCCTACGCACTCAGTGGCTCTGCCCCCTCCTGATTCATGAGCTCACAAGCACAGGCCTTTCTGGTGCCTGGTGTGCCCCAAACAGGGCTGCCCTCCAGGCAGGAGTTTGGCAAAGAGCCCTCCAGCACATGGCACTTCCGGGGTAACAACGGTACAACAGAAGCTGCCCATGCAGGGCCCCCAATCCCCACCCAAGTGTCCCTCTCTGCCAGGAAGTGCGGGCAACGCCATCTATGGCACCTCCAGGAAGGGAGGGAGGGAGGGAGGGAGGATGGATGGAAAGAAGGATCCCATCCCAAGGCTCTCCAGCCACTTGGGCCAGGCTGTAGTGCCCTCTCCCAAGACCAATGACACATTCTGGGTAGCAGATGGGACTGCCTTATGTATCTAGTGCCATCAACATGTGGCACTTTGGAAGAACAAGAGGGAAGAGGTCGCAGCCCCAGAAAGCTTACAGGTAGAACTCCAACAGCAGGGAAGCTCATGGAGAGGAGATGGAGAAGCTAGGCTGACATGGGGTGAAAGTGAGCTATTTGCAAAACCCTCCTCCTCCACAAAGCCTCTGGCTTTCCCCCATAGCCCTCTCTGAAGCCCAAGTACCCGCAACCGCATTTGCTCACACTGGGCCACCCTCACCCTTGGATTCCCCACCCACCCCTGGCTCCATTTGCTGTCTTGCTTCTCCCTTTGTTGAGATTGAGAATGTGTATTCATTGCGGTCAGGGACCTTTTTTCCTGCCACTGCTCTGTAAAGGCACTGTGCTGACACACAATTACCCCACCAGTTCCCCCCATCTTGCCAGATCTAGCAGAAAGGTCATGCCGCATCTTGGAGAGAAGGAAGGAACTCAGTCCGTCTCTCTGACCACCCCAGGCTTCTGCGGGAGATCGGTGGAGTTCCCCACACAGCGTCAGTACACAAGACCCAAAGAAAGTGGAGTGGAGTAGCCAAGTATGTTTTAAGAAGCTGGTGCTGGAGCGCAGGAATGCGATCCCAGCAATAAGAAGATGGGCAGCACTAGGATGCATTTGGCCAGGGCTCTGCCCAATGGCAATCCGAAAGGAAATCAACCCTGCCTGCTCACTGGAAGGCCAGATGCTGAAGCTGAAGCTCAGATATTTTGGCCACCTAATGCGAAGAGAAAACTCCCTGGAAAAGACTTTTCCTGATGCTGGGAAAGACTGAGGGCAAAAGGAGAAGGGGACGGCAGAGGATGAGATGGCTGGATAGCATCACCGATGCAATGAATATGGACTTGAGCACGCTCCGGGAGAGAGCGCAGGACAGGGAGGCCTGGCGTGCTCTGGTCCGTGGGGTCACGAAGGGCCGGACACGACTGAACGGCTGAACAACACAACAACAACTGCCCAATGGAAACCGCAAAGGAGCTGAGCTGGAAGGCCGTTCCCAGGTACTGGGGGGCCCAGCCACCCCTGGCCCAGAGGCCAGCAGAGGGATCACGGCAGGGCTGGATGTTTGAGGCAAACAGGGCAGCTCTCCGTCGGGGGCCCAGGCCCGCAAGGGCTTTCACCGGGGGAACACGCCTGGCGGCGGAGGCGACCCAGCCAGCCTGCGCTCCGAGCCGCACCCCCGAGCCAACAGGTACAACCCCCCGCCCACACCTGCACCAGCGCCACCCTCCCTCCGGGGCGAGGGCCTGCGGGTGGCACCCCGAGCAAGCGCTGCCTCCCTCGCACCCACCCTCCCCGGGGGCCAGTCGCGACAGCCCCCGGCCCCTCTTTGCCAGCGGCAATCTCGTCCCGGGGGGCACCGCACGCCCAGCCCCCGCGCTGCGCGGGCAGCCAGGTCAAGAGCAGCACAAGGCGAGCCCGCCCCACGGGCGCCGCGCCGGTGCGCAGAGGCGGCCGGGCCGGGCCGGGCCGGGCCCGCCCTCCTCGGCACGGCAAGGAAGCCCGAACGCCGCGGCGCGGCGCCGCCTCCCTGGCCCGCGCCAGGCGGGGAAGGCGCTCCGGCGCGCAAAGCGGCGGCGGCCCCCGGCCCCTTCGCGCGGACGCGACGGCCGGCCGGGCGCGGCGGCGCCCACCCTCAGCGCGGCGGGCCGGAGCCCCGGGCGCGGAGGCCCAGGCACGGGCGGCGCTCACCTGGCGGCGGCGCGGCCCTCGGCGCCGCTCCGCCCGGCCCGGCCCGGCCCGGCCCGGCCGCCAGCAGCCCCGCCGCCCCCTGCGCGCCCCTGCGCCGCGGCCCACTTCCTACCCGCCGCGGCCCGGCGGCGCCCGCGGCCAGCCATTGGCCCCGCGCGCCTGCTCCTCAGCCGCCGGCCCGCCCGTGCCCGCCGGCGCCGCCTCCTCCCGGGGGGCCGCGCGCCCAGGCCGAGCCAGGCGGGCCGGCCGCCGCGCGGAGCCCTGGCGCCGCCCTCGCGGCAGCCCCAGCGGGAGGCGGGCCGCCCCGCGCGCCCCGCCGCCCACCGGAGCGGAGCGGAGCGTCCCGGGAGTCGCCTCGGCGCGATACCTTGGCTAGGCCCGCCGCCGCCACACGCGGGCGCGCTCGCCGGATCCCAGGTCCCTGCAGCAGGCAAGCTGCTGCCGGGGCGGGGCGGGGCGGGGCGGGGGCGCAGGCGCCGCGACTTCACCCTCAAGTCGGATGGGCGGGCAGCCGTGACCCAGCGGGCGCCGCTCGCTTGGCCTTCCCGAAGGCTCTTGACGAAGTCCCTCACCGGACGCCCGAGCAAACTCGGCAGGCACGGAATGCGAGGCCAGGTCCTGCTATGGATAAGCAGCTGGTTAGAGGACAGAAAGCAGAGAGGAGGAATGCATGGCAAATTCTCCCAAGGGAGGGAAGTGAATAGTGGGGTCCCACAGGGATCTGCATTAGGACCGATGCTCTTCAACCTGTGCATAAATGATCTCGAATTAGGAGAGAGCAGCGAAGTGGCCAAGTTTGCAGATGACACCCAATTACTTAGGGTGGTTAAAACAAAAAGGGATTGTGAAGAGCTCCAAAAGGATCTCTCCAAACTGGGCATCTAAATGGCAAATGCAGTTCAATGTAAGCAAATGTAAAGTGATGCATGGGGGGAGGGGGGGGGAATCCCAACTTCAAGCATAAGCAGATGGGATCTGAGCTAGCAGTGCCCAACCACGAAAGAGATCTTGGGGTCGTGGTGGACAGCTCAATGAAGATGTCAGCCCAGGGTGCGGCCGCTGTAAAAAAGGCAAACTCCATGTTAGGCATAATTAGAGAAGGAACTGAGACTAAAACTGACAGTATCTTACTGCCCCTATACAAATCTATGGTGCGACTACATTTGGAATATCGTGTCCAGTTCTGGCCACCGCACCTAAAAGAGGGTATCATAGAGCTGGAGAAAGTGCAGAAAAGGGCAACGAAAATGATCAAGGGGCTGGAGCATCTCACCTATGAGGGAAGGTTACAACAGCTGGGATCATTTAGCTCAAAAAAAAAAAAGGAGGGTAAGGGGAGACATGATAGAGGTGCACAAAATTATGCATGGTGTGGGGAATGTGGATAGGGAGACATTTTTCTCCCTCTCACAATATTAGAACCCAGTGGGGTTATCCCATCAAGCTGATTGATGGGAAATTCAGGACAGATAAAAGGAAGGGCTTCTTCACACAGCGCAGAGTCAAACTATGGAATTTACTTCCACAACATGCCGTGAGGACCACCAACTGGATGGCTTTAAAAAAAGTGTTAAATTCCTGGAGAAAGCTATCTATGGCTACTAGTCTTGATGGCTATGTGCTACCTCCAGTACCAGAGGCAGTGAGCCTATGTACGCCAGTTGCTGGGGAACATGGGTGAGAGGGTGCTGTTTCACTCCTGTCCTGCTTGTGGGTTTCCCATGGGCAGCTGGTTGGCCACTGTGTGAACAGAATGCTGGAGGAGATGGACCCTTGGTCTGATCCAGCAGGGCTCTTATGTTTTTATTTTTTCCACTCCCCTTCCCCCCTCTGCTTTTTGTAACATCTTGCCTGATTAAGAGATCTGGAGATCTCAGAAGCTTGCACATTTTTTGTAACCTTTTCATTGGCCTAATAAACATATTACACTAATATGGCTCTTGGAATCTTTCTTATGGTCAACACAGCTACCTCTGTAGATCAGAAGAGCATTTTCCCCTTGTTCAATTGGAGTAGATTTATTAGACCAAGAAAGCACACAGGTGAGCCACAAGAAAGAACTTTGTGCAATAGTAAATGCCTCCGTGTGTCATCTTCCAAATGTCCTTCAAAGGAAGCTGCGCCTCTGCTTGACTCAATACTGCAGCCCTGCCTCCCTCCAAGCAGCCGCCAAGGGGGTTAGGGATGGAATTCAGCCACGCTGGCACAATTGGACCCCTTCTTCTGATGCACAGAGCCAGCAGAATAACCCTTCGCCAGAGCAACAGGCTTGCTGCATTTCTAGAGAAGTCACTGCTCTGGGGTTTGCCTCCTTCCAAAAACACAGGAGTGGGAGACTCCTCTGTACACGTGGGAGGGGCAGGGGGATACTTCTATACACTCTAAAATCAGAGCATTTTTGGCATCTAAGCCAAGTACATTTCCAATTTTGGATCAGAAAAACAGGTCTGGGGATCAGAGAGAAGGGCTGTGGCTCCGTGGCAGAGCCCCTGCTTGGTATGCAGAAGGTCCGAAGTTAATCCCCAGCAGCATCTCCGGGCACAGATGGGAACGAGCCCTGGCCGATATCCTAGGGAGCCATCACTGCTGGTCAGTGTCTACAGGCCTGAGCTAGATGGACCAAGGCCGATTCACCAGTAGTTGGCCTTCCAAGTCTGCTAAGTTGCAAAGTGTACACTGTTGCCAAATAACCCTGGTTTACTGTTGCATGATAACTTATTTTTATCTTTCTGTGCTCATTACAGGCATAATGTTTGATTCCAGCTTTATTTACTTTATCATTGCAAAAGCTTTTTATAAATACAACTAATTTTGATTCAATGCAGTGGCTTAAACAGAAGACTGGGTTGGGAGACAGCTGCTCCGATCTGTCGGGAAATATTTGCATCCTTAAACCAGGGCAGTGGTCAAAC
Organism: Heloderma suspectum; assembly: GCF_057233095.1. Taxonomy (NCBI): domain Eukaryota; kingdom Metazoa; phylum Chordata; class Lepidosauria; order Squamata; family Helodermatidae; genus Heloderma; species Heloderma suspectum. The sequence continues at coordinate 2,222,335 of NC_139459.1, read as the reverse complement.
TCTTTATTTTAAAAAAGAAGCAGAAAGACACAATTTATACAGATGTCTGAGTTCTAGGCCACCACCAGGCAGGCCACTGAAGAGTCCAGCCTGGGATGATCCCATTGGCAGAACTACCTCCTAACAGAGGAGAGTTAAAAACCAACCTAGGCTCTCACCCCATGTAGATTCAATGACCATACCAAGAGATGACAGTCAAGGGACAAAGGAAAAAGAGACTGAGGAGGCAAAACAGGAGGGCAGGCCAACCCAACGCAAGGATACTCCTGTGGGAGGAAGAGGGGGGTGCCTCAGCATCTTGCTGAAGATGAGAGGTGGGTAAACTGTGTGTAATCTAAGGGGAAAGGGGACAGACCCAAGAGTCAGCACCTTGCCAGGTTAGCCATCTGCTATCAGATCAGGTATGAGAAAGCAAACAGCCATAATTGAAGGCCTTGATAGAGAGATCTGGCCACTAGGACTAGGCAGCTTGTTCTCATCTGCGATTCCAGCTTCCAGTCCTCCTCTCCATGTAGATAACATGAGCTGTGCATCTCATGGCTATGCGTATCCCCCCAGTGGGTATGTTTAGCCTGTGAAAGAGACAATTCAGAGGCAACAGGATAGCCATCTTCAGATATCTGAAAGGCTGTCATGTAGATGATGGAGAAAAAAATGTTTTTTATTGCTCCAGAGAGGATCAATGAGTTCAAATTACAAGAAAAAGGCTTTTGACTAAACATTAAAAGGACATCCTGGTGGGAACAAGCTATTTGACAGTGCAACGGGTGGTGCCCCTGAAGGTGGTGGGCTCTCCTTCCACAGAGGTTTTTAAAGGGCTGCCTGCCAGGGATGCTGTAGCAATAGTGGATTCTCTGCATCTGCAGGTGGTTGGACTAGATGACCTTTTGAGGTACTTCCTAATGCTTATGATTCTATCTGCATAAGCCACCAGTATTCAGGTTGGGTGGGGAAGAGAGATGGAATGCCAGTGCTGAGTAGGGCTACCTGCCTCTCCCACCTTGTGTTCTGCATTCTACCACCCCACCTACCCCCACACCACCACTCCCTCTATCCCTCACCAAGCAGAAATCCAAACTTTGCAAAACCTCACATCAGGTTCAGACAAACACACCCAACCAAGCAGGTAAAAGAGAGGAGTCTGAATAGCATTGTCACCGTGATACACAGAATTCCCACCACAGCCATGAGATAAACGATATGCAGCAATTGCAGAGAACTAAAGGGAGCACAGACACCCACCCACTTCTCCAGTATTTCATGTACTGTAAGGCATGAGAGTGAAAGCACTGTTCAAAGAGGAAATGGCATGTGAACTAGTGGTCTCATGGGGTTGGGGCACAGACTTGTGCCCCTTCTGCTTTTCTCATCCTGAACATTTTTCAATGTGCCATACGCAATTGACTCCCAAACACTCTTCAGTATTTCAAGCTTAGCCCTCATACTGTTTTTGCAGGTAAAATGAATAGCGTGCCCACAAAACCCACTGGGATTCGGTTGTTTTGAGGAGTGGGGAATGGGTAGAGTAGAACCAAGCATTGCTGGGCCAAGCAGGGCTACCTGCCCCACCCTTGGCTGGGGTAGACAAGGATCTCAGAGCAGAGAAAGGCGGTTGGCATGCCTCCAGCCCACAAAGGACATATGCGGGACATGCTCCAGGATTCAGCATGAATTTGGTTCCTGCGGTGAGGCAATTGGCGCTGCAGCCATTCCATATTAGAGGCTAGTCCCACTTGAGCAGCCCCAAACCTCGGAGCATACCTGGCAGAGAGCAAGAGCTTCGCAGGGGATCTGAAGGCGGCTGCTCTGGGAGTGGCCTGCATTGGGGGGGGGCTGCTGCCCGCAGCACGGCCACTCCCTCTGCCACCCCAGGCAGTGCCTTTGTCCTTTGGAGTGAGCCTAGCCGTGGCCTGGCTCCGGGAGAGCCATTGCCAGTGTTGCCATAGTGATGCCCCCTCCATCACATGCCTCCGTGGTGCTCTTCCCCCCGCCTTTGTTTCTGCAGCTGCAGGCGGATGCCTTGCTCCCCAACGCAGGGAGCTGCATTCTTCCAGGGCACCTCAGCACAGAGGCCAGGACAGCAGTGGCTGATCTGCAGAACAGAGGAGCTCAGGTGCTGGCCTGCCTGGGGGAGGCGTGGCCACCTGCTCCCCCAAGTGGCTGTGCAATTGTGCCATGGAAAGCGAAAGGAATTCTGCACATGCGCAAGCGCTCTCTCAGTTGCATTTTCCACGTGGACAGGAACAAGACCTGAAGTTCCAAACACATTCTGGCACTAAACAGAAAGTGGCTGGCACTGTTTGGTTTGCTTGTTACCTTTCAGGGCTCCTGGGAGCCACATTACGGACACGGATCAAGGCTCAGTGGTCGAGCCACTGCTTGGCAGGTGGAAAGCCCCCGGTTCAATCCCCAGCAACATCTCCAGGTAGGGCTGGGACAGATTCCCGTCTGGAAACCTAGAGAGCCACGGCTGCCCCCAGTGTGCAGCAGCCTTCCCTGACTTGATGCCCTCCAAATGCGTTGGACTACAACTCCCACCATCACCAGCCAGCCATGCACCAGATGGGGAAGACTGTTGTAGACCAAACTGAGCAGGATAGGCAGATACCGCTTCCACAGCAACTGCATAAGCAACACTTTTCTGGGCATGGACAGTCAGCAAGAGGAAAAGCGGCCCCTGGCAAAAGAGCCCTGCCAGGGGAAAAGAGGCCAGCTGTAGGCGGAGGAGACCTGACTCCAAGGAAGCGCTGTAGCACAGGCACTGCCCAAGCATCCTGCTCTGGGCTCCTTCCTCCACGGGGCAGAGACATGGCCGCCCCTAATGTGGGAGGAAGAGCTCCAGGGACGGGAAGCTCACAGCCAGCAGGCAGTGGCAGCTATTTGAGGCTACAGAAAGCGCTTGAGGAGCAGAGGCCCCACTGTGAGCTGTGTGGCTTTAGGGCATTTGCCTGCCCAGGCCTCTCCCCCTGCCACCCACTGCCAAATTCTGCGAAAGCTCAAATGTTGGCTTCAAAACAAATCACACTGAAAAACCATATGCAAAAATAACACAGCCTACCAGATGACAACGCCTTCATTTGCGTCTCACGGCAAGGCAAGAACCAGTCTTTGCTGCACCAAACACGCCCAGATCAGGAGGCTCCCAGGCTTGCATCTGTGGCCTGGCTAAGCCCATCTCCAAACCATACTTCAGTCCCACCCCCCCCACACACAGACCCCTCCCCCTCACCTGCAGAGAGAAAGGACCCAGGAGAGCTTCTCATCTGATGCTATGTGCCATTTCTCCAGCAAAATCGGCTTCAGAGGCTGAAGAAGAGCCTGGGGCAAGAAAAAGGGGTCATGAATGGAGGGCAGCATGAGGCAGCAGCATTTCTCAATCCTTCTGAATTTGGGCACCCCATCCAAACTCCTCTAACTTTCTGCCTCCTCCCACCCCCTGCCCCCCGCTCCAAGCCCACAGGTGGATGTGCGGGGATGTCCGGGTACAGTCATGTACCATCTGCTGACACATTTGAGAAACTGGTCTGGCACCGATCCAGCACAGAATTAGGAAAGGAACATAATGGGTGCCTCTCTCTAAACCACACCCAGGAAACCAAGCTCAGAACAACGCAGCAGCTCTTCCTGAGCAACCTCACCCCAGCGGCCCTGGGATGAGGGGGACGCCGGGTGTGCAGCCGCCCCAGCCCCACCAATCCAGCGTGGCCCAGTAAGAGCCCTGCAGCAGAGGGAGGAGAAAGAGTTCTGCTGCCTCAGGATCCTGGCCCTCCCTGGAACTCTACATAACCCCGCCCCTTTCAGGTGTCTCCCATCCTCCCCTGGTGTGCGCGGGAGCTCACCACATGGTCTGAGAACCGCCACAAGAAGGGAATCTCAGCAGTGTAATAGGGGGTGGCTTCCAGCTGCAGTCCGGGGGGCGGGGGCTAAGAACATGCCCTAACCAGACTGTGTTGTGGATGGCACAGTTCTGTCCGATGATCTGGAAATATGCAAATGGCCACCCGCCTCCTCTCAGGAAAGGCATGATGCGCCATTCCGGATAAACACACTATCCAGCCTCCATCCGGCCACAACCAGAGAGCAGATACAAAGCACAAAGGTGCTTGCAGAGCAGATAAGTCAAGCGAGCCAAGCCACATGCTGCAAAGCAGGCAGCGGGGGGAAAGAAATCCAGCCCACAGGCCCAGGAGGAGGAACGATCTGCACTCGCCAAGCCTGCCCCGACACAAACTAGGTCACGGCTTCTGTGGCAAGCTTTGGCAGGGGAGGCTGCAAAGCCACATGTGGGGGCTGGAAGCTCTCTTGCAGCAGCAAAACATGACCTAGTGTCAAAAAGGACTCAAATCAGAACACACGGGGGCCATGGCAGACCAGGAAAAGCCCTGGTCTGGCCTGGCTTGCTCTGCTCAACGGGCAGGGAGAGCTGAGAGATGCCGAGGCGTAAGGCCAGAGCGCAGCTCCCACACACACCCTGCGGTGGGCCCAGAGCGGTCCTGCCTGCCCTGGTGCCAGTGGGAGGCTGCCGAGCTCCACAGGCCGGCTCCATGACAGCCTCTGCACAAGATGGCTGCCACGCTCCCGCCCTGCTCGGGAGCTTCCCAGGGCGGGGTGGGGGCCGCCTGGCTCCAGACACTGCGTCGGACTAGGCAAAGGGATGCGGCCTGCTCTAGCAAGGCAGCTCCCGTGCGCCTCCTCTAAGCCGTCCGCCCTTGCTGCTGGCCATATCTGGGGCAGCGCCCACTGGCATATTTACCCTGCTGGCTAGCAGAGGAGGGCGTGAAGTGGGCCCTCTCCCTGCCCTCAGGACCACAGGGCACCCTGAGGCTCCCTTGGTCTGACACGCACTGCGGATAACAGCTGAGGAAGGTCAGCAGTTCACGTTGCCGCCACCGCCCCACCCGCACACTCCGCGGCCTGAAGAGACGCCAGCCATTCTTTTCAGATGGCCCCTTCTGGCCGGGAATCCCATGCAGATGAGCAGCAGGCTGAACGGGCATCGCCCCATGCCCAGCCCCAACCATCTGCTGTGCAAATGCATCGCCAAGCCAATCTGAGCATGAATGGGCACACCCGGCGCAGGTGTGCCCTGGCGGCAGCAGTTCCTGGGACTCGCAGCAGCCTGACCGCAGTCAGCTCGATCTGGAAACAGAGGGCGCACCCGGAGCAGGACCAGATCCACAGCATGAAGACCACAGGACCTGCAGCCCCCGCCTGCTCCTCCCCACACAACCCCTTAGGGCAGGAAACAAAGGGGAATGGAGTCCCTGACACCAACGAGGCTAGAGAGGGCCCTGACGTGGGAGGATTAAATTGCCCCCGCTGGAATTTGGCCCAGATCCCAAAGCCTACTCCCCAGCAAGAGGGGTGGGACCATTGCAGACTGCTTGCGCTTCAGGCCACCTAGTGTCTTTTGCCAGTCCTGGCTCCAGCTCTGAGGGGAGGCGCTGGCCTTCTTGGGAGCCTACCCCAGGGCCAGCCATCCCACTCTCACCTGGCTAAGCATGGCAACCCTGCAGCAACATGAACTGACAAAAGCACAGCTTGTAGACAACACAGAATTCAGCAGTTTCCACAGAACCCCACAAACCCAAGCATTTGGCTTTGAAAGACAGGTGGTGAAAAACCTCCCAGTATTTCTAGTGTTTGTGGTTGGGGGATTGGGTGAGGGGAGGAATACACGAAGAGCTTAAGAGTGCTGGATGGGTCCTAGGCAGGACATCTGCATTGGGCACAGTTCAATGCCTACTGCTGCCCCCACCCCTGTCCCCACTGTGGTCCTTTACATTAAGGGACACACCAAAACTCTGTCAAAATCAACTAACTAGAGGAACTGGAATTATTCTAGGAGAAAGGATGTTTCTAAATCTACCGGAATGTAGCTGAAACTCAAAATCCACCACCATCACACACCCAGGCTCCACAGCAATATGCACTGTTCATACAGCCATCCATGTATGAGCATCCACGACACTACAAAGGTGTTCCTGGTGGCTGCTCAGTGTTTGTGAAATTGCCCCACTAGCAGCTCATCAGCACTCAAACCTGAACACAAGCCCCAGGGAGGAATTTGGAGGCTGGCTTTAAGTAGAAACATTATTGAACCGTACAGCATTCATTTTATTTTACCACTTCATATTCACATATTGCTGCCCATCTGGAACTGTAGGGGCACAGGATCAAAGCCCCTGTTATCCATCTCTGGAAGGAGCTCTCTCTTTTTCTGATTGTGGAACTTGACATGCTAAATTCAAGGTCCTAGACCCCAAAGCCAGAGCCCTGGCACAAGGCAGCACTCCGGGCACAACCCTACACAAAGCAGAGCAGGCAGTGCAGAAAGTTCTCTAGCCCAGGGTGCAGCACTGACTGCAGCAGCAGCGAGGGAGCATGGCTAGGTAAGCAAGGCAGAAAGGGAGAGCGAGAGCCCACAAGGCGTCCCCACACTCTGAAAGCCACCAAGACATTCCAAATGAACAAGAGACAGAAAGCCAAGGATAAGACAGGCCCAGCCTCGCAACCGAGTCAAACCGAGAGTGGCATGCCTCCAAGAAGAACTGGAGGGCAGCAGTCAAGCCGACTCCCAAGAGGTCAGGGGTCAAAACTATAAGCCCCGGACAAGCAGGCCAGTCTGCTGTTGTCATTTAGGGTCGGCAAAGGAAGCTGTGTGTGCCCAGAGTGGCAATGGAATGACATGGAAACCCCATCTTGGGCTCCGAGGATTCTTGTCCGAGGCAGGACATCACCCAGGGAAGGGTTCAAGATCTGGACACTCCAAACTCTCTTGCTACACAATCTCTAGCCAGGATCTGACACAAGCAAGTGCCAAGAGCATTCCAATTCTTTCTGGCCCACCCCCCACTCAAGGATGTTGGGTGCCTCCCCTCCCCCTCAGCCCCATCTTGTGCTCTCCTTCTGCACAAACTCCTCTCCCATCTCTGCCCTCTGTCTCCTGTGCTCGCTGCGTGCCTCCAGCCATGCGGAAACCGTCTCCCCTCCCCATTTGTCAGGATTTTCACTTTCTCCTCCACTTCCACCTCCCCACCCACCAGCTACTCTTTGCCAAGTCCTGCCTTGTTGGTCTAAAGTCGCTTGCCTCATATGGAGAGGGGCCTCATCATCAATTTGCCCAGCCCATTCCCAACTCACTGCCAGCGCTACATAAATATGAGGAACTTGTCACAGCATTGCGGTGAGACGGAGGTGCGGGAAGCCAATTTGTGCCAGGCATGAGCCTGCAAGCAGAGCAGAAGTTGCGGTTTAGGAAGGAAACAGAGAATGAGGACACCTCAGCCTCGTCAGAGACATACTGGGAACTGGCCATTGCGGGAGTGGGGGGGAAGCAGATGGCCTTTCTCAGGAATAGCAGGGAGGAGGGGTGTGGAGAAATAAAAATGGTGCCGTCCTCAGGGACACCTGACCTCTTCTGCCCAGAATTCAGAAAGTATGGGACAAGGGATATGGAGGAAGTTTGGAAGCAGGCAAATCAAGAGCAATTCCTCTTCTCTCAAATTTTCAGCTGATCCTCTTCCTGAGACCTTTTGGGGGCAACAGCAGCTATCTTGACTCTATGATTCTTGCTACTTTTTATTATATTTGTTTTTATTAGTTTTATTGGTTGTCTGTATATTTTTATGATGTCAAGAGCTACTTTTGGCACCTTTGGGGGAGGAAATGACAGAGTATATATTTTAAAACAAATAAATAAGCCATACTGAGCCATTTCACACATGGTTCTCTGGATGGGTCTCCATTTTCATCCCCTGTGAGAAAAGCAACATGAGCTCTCTGCCTCCCCTTCACCAAAAGGACCAGTCAGCCTGAGGAAAGGCAGGATAACCTGTCTGCTCAAGAGAACCTGGCACATCAGTAGGTCAATCCTATGCATGTTTACTCAGAAGTATACATAGGGTTGTGGCCCCAAAGCAATGAACGGAAGTCCTAAAACACAGGCACATCAAGGCAGGGCGTGTACGTACTGGCATGAAATCTGTAAATCCGGGCCTTTTAAAAAAAATTACATTTTAAGAAGTACCTAAACAACAGAGCAAACCAAATTTCTGGTTCATATAGTTACACTGAAAGCATTCCAACAATTGCGGGGGGGGGGGGATATTTTGGCATCAATTCTAGGTACGTTCACCAAGAAACACTGTCCAAGCATTTTCATTTCAGGAATGAGAGTCCTAAAATGGAAGATTTGGGGCTATCCAGAAAGAGACGGGGATGCGCGGATCCAGCAAACGAATCCGCACCGCCGCTTCCCGCTCTCTATGGAACCGGCAAACCCAAGGCAGAGGGCCCGGCAGGCTCCACCGCCGGCTGCCTGCTCCGCAGCGGCGGCGGCGCGGGGAGCATAACCCGGGTGAGCGAAGGCTGCGAAGCGCCCAGCGCCCTTCAGGTCAGCTCCAGCTCTTACCTGCGGCCGGTGAGCGCGCGCCAGGCGACGAGGCGAGCTGCGCATCCTGAGCCGAAGGGACGAAGCGGGGGGGACAAGGTAAGAAAACGCGCGCGCAGCCCGGCCCGGGCCGGCCCGCGGAAAGGCGCTCGCCGCCCTCCGGCTCCAGGTGCCCGCGCCAGGCCCCCCACAGTGCGCGCCCAGAGAACAGACCCCGGGGCTAGGCCGGGAGGCGGCCAACGCGGGCCCCGGGAGGCAGGCCGGGAGCCCCGCGCTCGGCGCCCGCAGGACCGCCCCGCGCCGCCCTTGCACACGCCCACTGCCCATCTCGGGGCCGGGGGGGCGCCCCCGCCCCAGGGGGAGGGAGGGAGGCCGAGGCTCCGCTCCGCTCCGCTCCGCTCCGCTCCGCGCGGGGCTCCCCAGGCCAGGGCGGCGCGGCGGGCCACCGCCAGGCGGGCCGCCGGGCCAGTTACCCGGGCTCTCCTGCAGCGCGCCCGGGCCGCGCGCCCGCAGCTGCCCTCCCGCCCGTCGCTCTTCCGGCTCCTTTTCCTCCTCTTCCAGGAGCGGCTTCCGGGACTGGAGCAAAGCCCCGCCCACAAGCTGCACTGATTGGCTGTCCGGGCAAGCCCGAGACCCCGGCGACCAATGGAAGGACGCGGGTGCTGGGCGACGGCCCCGCCTCCTCCACGTGCAGGTCTGTGATGACAGCAGCATGGGAGGGAGAACGGGCGGGGCCAGGCTGAGTAGCGGCCGTCTGATTGGGCGGCGTGGCCACAGGAGGCGGGGTGAAGGCAGCGACGACGGCGTGGGACTGGAGGAGACGGGCGGCCCGGAAGGCTCCACCCCTTCGTCGCGCCTTGGTCGTTCAGCTCGTGCCGCAGCCGCCTGTGCTCTGACCTTTCCCCCCAGAGACGCGGACCGCTCCTGGGGCTCCCGCCTCCACGCTTGGCCCGCCCAGCCTCCTGCTCCCAACGGTGGACAGCCGGGGACCCCTGGGCTGCAGCCGGCGGCGGCGGGTGCTGCGCCTGGAGGCTCCACCTGGATGTCACCGCCTCCTGTGGGTTGGTCCCCGCTCCTGAACCAGCCTTTCCGACCTGGTCCCCTCCAGATGTGTTGCACTACAACCCCCACAATCCTCTGCCAGCATGGCCACATCTGAAGGGTGCCAGCTTGGGGCAGCTGCTCTGGGCACACACTTCAGAACAACAGCCCTGAAGCTGGATCACACCAGGGCAGCCCCATGGGTCCTGTTTGCGACAGAGGCTCACGGGATGCTTCCAGGACACAGGCATCGGGGGGGCATCAGGCCAGGACAGGCGAGATCTGGGTCAGAGCCGCCTTCACCTGTGAGCCTCCCTGGGCGGCTTTGGGCCGGCACTACCACTCAGCCTCAACAACCTGACAGAGTTGTTGTGAGGATAAAATGCATGATTTGTGCCACCTTGAGCTCCTGGGAGGCAGGGAGGACCAAATAAAAAGGCAATAACAACACACAGCCTCCTCCAGCGAAAAGTATTCAGGGAGAGAGATTGGCTGTGCGCTTGGATGTTCAGAGGCCTGTTCACAGCCGTCTTTGCCATACTTGTCTTCCACCCTTGCATAAAGAGCTCAAGGAGCCCTCCGTCTTGAAGCACCTGACATCTATGGCCAATTGCTCCCATCCGCAGTACATGCCCTAGTCTCCTCTCATCTAGGCTTCTGTAATGTGCTCTATGTGGGGTTACCCTTGAAGACGGTTTGGAAGCTGCAGCTGGTGCAGAACACGGCTGCTCCCCTGATTAAACACAGCCGCTGGCATGATCATATCACTCCAGCGCTGAAGGAGTTGCACTGGTTACCAGTTGTTTTCCGAGCCAAATTCAAGATGATGGTTTTGACCTTTAAAACCCTATATGGTTCCAGCCCAGCCTATCTCAAGGAGCGCCTCCAGCAACACCAGACAAGTCGCTTAACAAGATTAGCCTCGGATGGCCTCTCTGTCCCATCAGCCAGGGCAGCTAGGCTGGTGAGGACGAGGAAGAGGGCCTTCTCTGTGGTGGCCCCACTCTGTGGAACTCCCTTCCTAGAGAACATTGCCATGCCCCCTCTTTAATGAGCTTCCACCACGCATTGAAAACTTGGATGTTCAGGCAGGCATTTGGGGTGGGTTAGGGTAGTTTTAAAAATACAAGGTTTTAATGTGAAATTGTACTGTTTTAAACTGTTTGTACTGTTGTACGTCGCCCAGAGTGACCGGGTGACCAGCCAGATGAGTGATTAAGAACTTTAATAAATATAAAGAAATAAAGAAATTCGGTCTGGAGCTGAAAGTGGAACAAGCTGCAATTCCTTTCTGGGAACTGCTGAAGTGTGAGAAATGATAAGATCAGTGCATGGCAGATGTGATATTAGCAATGCCTGTAGACTGTTGCCATATATATATATATATATATATATATGTTCCCCTTCATGGATCACTGCCTTGTTGTGGTGAAGGGGCTTGTGTAACTCAGTGAAGCCATAAGCTATGCCGTGCAGGGCCACCCAAGACGGACAGGTCATGGCAGAGAGTTCTGACAAAATGTGGTCCACTGGAGAAGGAAATGGCAACCCACTCCAGTATTCTTGCCAAGAAAACCCCATGGAACGTATCACAAGGCTAAAAGATATGACGCCGGAAGATGAGCCCCTCAGGTCGGAAGGTGTCCAATATACTACTGCGGAAGAGCAGAGGGAATTTCCAAGTAGTGCCAGAAAGAGTGAAGTGGCTGGGCCAAAGCCGAAAGGACACTCCGCTGTGGATGTGTCTGGTGGTGAAAAGAAACTCTGATGCTGTAAAGAACAATATTGTTTAGGAACCTGGAATGTCAGATCAATGAATCAAGGTAAGCTGGAGGTGGTCAAACATGAGATGGCAAGATTGAACATCGACATCTTGGGAATCAGCAAACTAAAATGGACAAGCATGGGCGAATTTACTTCAGGTGACCATCATATCTACTACTGTGGGCAAGAATCCCTTAGAAGAAATGGAGTAGCACTCATAGTCAACAAAAGGGTGGGAAAAGCAGTACTGGGGTACAATCTCAAAAACGATAGAATGATCTCAGTACGAATCCAAGGCAAACCATTCAACATCACAGTACTTCAAGTCTATGCCCCAACCACTGATGCTGAAGAAGCTGAGGTCGATCGGTTCTGTGAAGACCTACAACACCTTCTAGAACTAACACCAAAAAAAGATGTCCTCTTCATCATAGGGGATTGGAATGCTAAAGTAGGAAGTCAAGAAATCACCGGGATAACAGGCAGGCATGGCCTTGGTGTACAAAATGAAGCAGGACAAAGGCTAATAGAGTTTTTCCAAGAGAACACACTGATCATAGCAAACACTTTTTTCCTACAGCACAAGAGGCGACTCTACACATGGACATCACCAGATGGTCAATATCGAAATCAGATTGATTATGTCCTTTGCAGCCAAAGATGGAGAAGCTCTATACAGTCAGTAAAAACAAGACCCGGAGCTGACTGTGGCTCAGATCATGAGCTGCTTCTTGCAAAATTTTGGCTGAAATTGAAGAACGTAGGGAAAACCACTAAACCATTCAGGTATGACCTAAATCATATCCCTTATGAATATACAGTGGAGGTGAGGAATAGATTTGAAGGATTAGACCTGATAGACAGAGTGCCTGAGGAACTATGGACGGAGGTCCATAACATTGTTCAGGAGGCAGCAACGAAATCCATCCCAAAGAAAAAGAAAGGCAAGAAAGCCAATTGGCTGTCTGATGAGGCTTTACAAGTAGCTGAGGAAAGAAGGGAAGCGAAAAGCAAGGGAGAAAGGGGAAGATATATCCAACTGAATGCAGAGTTCCAGGGAACAGCAAGGAGAGGCAAGAAGGCCTTCTTAAATGAACAATGCAAAGAAATCGAGGAAAACAACAGAATGGGAAAGAGTAGAGATCTCTTCAAGAAAATCGGAGATCTCAAGGGAACGTTTTGTGCAAAGACGGGCATGATAAAGGACAAAGAAGGCAGGGACCTAACTGAAGCAGATGTGGTTAAGAAGAGGTGGAAAGAATACACAGAAGAACTTTACAGGAAAGATCTTAATGTCCCTGATAGCCATGACAGTGCGGTCACTGAACTTGAGCCGGACATCCTCGAGAGTGAAGTTACTAACAACAAAGCTAGCGGAGATGACAGTCTTCCAGCTGAGCTATTTAAAATCCTAAAAGATGATGCTGTGAAAGTGCTGCACTCAATATGCCAACAAACTTGGAACACTCAACAATGGCCACAAGACTGGAAAAGGTCAGTTTACATTCCAATTCCAAAGAAGGGCAACGCCAAAGAGTGTTCAAACTACCGTACAATTGCGCTCATTTCACATGCCGGCAAGGTGATGCTCAAAATCCTACAAGCTAGGCTTCAGCAGCATGTGAACCGAGAACTACCGGAAGTACAAGCGGGGTTTCGAAGAGGCAGAGGAACTAGAGATCAAATTGCCAACTTTCGCTGGATCACGGAGAAAGCAAGAGAATTCCAGAAAAACGTCTATTTCTGCTTCACTGACTACGCTAAAGCCTTTGATTATGTGGATCACAACAAACTGTGGCAAATTCTGAAAGAGATGGGAGTACCAGACCACCTTACTTGTCTCCTGAGAAACCTGTACGAGGGTCAAGAAGCAACAGTAAGAACCAGACATGGAACAACTGATTGGTTCAAAATTGGGAAAGGAGTATGACAAGGCTGCATATTGTCGCCCTGCTTATTTAACTTATACGCAGAGTACATCATGAGAAACGCCGGCTTGGATGAATCACAGGTCGGAATTAAGATTGCTGGGAGAATTATCAACAACCTCAGATATGCAGATGATACCACCCTAATGGCAGAAAGCGAAGAGGATCTAAAGAGCCACTTGTTGAGGGTGAAAGAGGAGAGTGCAAAAGCTGGTTTGAAACTCAACATTAAAAAAACTAAGATCATGGCATCTGGCCCCATCACTTCCTGGCACATAGAAGGGGAAGAAATGGAAGCAGTGACAGATGTTATTTTCTTGGGCTCCAAGATCACCGCAGACAGTGACTGTAGCCATGAAATTAAAAGACGCTTGCTCCTGGGGAGGAAAGCTATGGCAAACCTAGACAGCATAGTAAGAAGCAGAGACATCACCTTGCCGACAAAGGTCCGTCTAATCAAAGCTATGGTTTTCCCAGTAGTAATGTATGGCTGTGAGAGCTGGACTATAAGGAAGGCTGAGCGCCGAAGAATTGATGCTTTCGAACTGTGGTGCTGGAGAAGACTCTTACGAGTCCCCTGGACTGCAAGGAGGTCAAATCAGTCCATACTAAAGGAAATCAACCCTGAGTGTTCATTGGAAGAACAGATACTGAAGCTGAAGCTCAAATATTTTGGCCACCTAATGCGAAGAGAAAACTCTCTGGAAAAGACCCTGATGATGGGAAAGACTGAAGGCAAAAGGAGAAGGGAACGGCTGAGGATGAGATGGCTACATAGCATCACTGATGCAATGAATATGGACTTGAGCACGCTCCGGGAGAGAACGGAGGACAGGAAGGCCTGGCGTGCTATGGTCCATGGGGTCACGAAGAGTCAGACATGACTGAACGACTGAACAACAACAACATTCATTCAAAGTAATTAGGTGTTCCTTGACCATATGCCTATCGATCTCAAGCTGCAATCCTGCCCCTTCAGCCTGTACTTCGCCTTTGCCAGGGGGGGTCATAGACCCTCTTTTGGGAGAAGACTGAGCCAAAGTAGCAGTTGAGCACCTCTGCCTTTTCTTTGTCATCTGTTATCGTTTTGCCATCCTTATTTAATAGCTAAACCACCATTTCTTTCCTCTGCCTTTTACCTTTTACTATGCACGTAGCTGAAGAAAGACTTTTTGTTGTTTTTAGCATCCCTTGCTAACCTCAGCTCATTCTCAGCTTTAGCCTTCCTCACGCCATCCCTGCAATTCTGTGCTATCTGCCTGTACTCTTCCTTTGTTACCTGGCCTTCTTTCCACTTCCTACATGTGTCCTTTTTTGTTTTCAGGTCATCCCTAAGCTTTTTGTGAAGCCACATTGGCTTCTTCTGCTATCTTCCACCTTTTCTTCTTGTTGGAATGGTTTGTGATTGTGCCTTGAGAATTTCCTTTTTTAAAAGCTCCCACCTATCTTGTGCGAAGAGAAAACTCCCTGGAAAAGACCCTGATGCTGGGAAAGACTGAAGGCAAAAGGAGAAGGGGACGGCAGAGGATGAGATGGCTAGATAGCATCACGGATGCAATGAATATGAACTTGAGCACGCTCCGGGAGAGAGCGCAGGACAGGAAGGCCTGGCGTGCTATGGTCCATGGGGTCACGAAGAGTCGGACACGACTGAACGACTGAACAACAACAACAATCTTGGACTCCTTTTCTCGTTAGCGTCGCTTGCCATGGGACCTTACTGATCATTGTTCTGAGTTGATTAAAATCAGCTTTCCTAAAATCCAGGGTACGCGTTTGACTACACTCAGCTTTTGCTTCCCTTAGAACCAAGAACTCCAGTACAACATGGTCTTCCATGTTCCACACAAGTCAGGAATTTCCTGGAGGGGCCATGTTTTGCAGAATTTGTCTCCCAACAAATATCGGGGAAATTGAAGTCCTCCGTTACTAGTACATCATGCTTCCTTAAAACATTGGCTATTTGCTTTTCAAAAGTTTCATCCTTGTCTTCTCCTTGTTTGGGTGGCCGGTAGTAGACTCCGACCACCAGGTTCCTTTTATACTTTGCTCCATTTATTTCAACCCAGATGCTCTCGATGGGGCTACCAAGCTCCTCCTCCTGTATTTCTGTGCAGAGAGATGTATTTTTCACATACAGTGCAACCCCACCTCCCTTTCTGTTCCTCCTGTTCTTTTGGAACAAGTTATATCCTTCAACTGCTGTATTCCAGTCATGAGAGTCATCCCACCAAGTCTCAGTTATACCTATCAGGTCATAATTTCCCTCTTGTATTAAGAGTTCAAGTTCGTTCTGTTTGTTTCCCATACTCTGGACATTAGTGTATAGACATTGAAGACCACGTGCTTCATAGTCTGGCTTTCTTCCTACATGTGTCTGAAGACTATTATTGGGCGCTATCAGAGCTGTTCTCTCCGTTGCAGTGCATGCACCTACGTCCATTGTTACCCCCAACATTACATCTCCCTTCCCCGTAGGATTCAGTTTAAAGCCCTCCTGATGAAGTTCTTCATGCTGTGGCCAAACATATTCTTCCCATCCTTTGTGAGGTGCAACCCGTCCCTAGCCAACAGCCCATCATCCAGGAAGTATAGCCCATGGTCCCAGAATCCAAATGTCTCTCGTCGGCACCACCTTCGTAGCCAGTCATTCACCCGGAGTATTTTTCGTTCCCTTTCTATCCCTCTTCTAACTACTGGAAGGATGGATGAGAAAACTATCTGGGCCCCAAAGTTCTTGAGTTTCCTGCCCAAAGCTTCAGAGTCTGACGTGATTTCTTCGTAGCTCCGCTTGGCGGTATCATTTGTTCCCACGTGGATGAGAAGAAAGGGATCCCTGTCAGTGGGCTTTATGAGTGCAGGCAACCTTTCAGTCACGTCTCTAATCTGTCCTCCCGGGAGACAACATACCTGGCGAGTCCACGGGTCTTCGCGACATACTTGGGTCTCGATCCCACACAGCAAGCAGTCTCCCACTACTACCACTCTTCTCTTCTTCTTCTTGTAGGCCTGGGTTTCATCGCCTCTGTTTGACTGACCTTCAGCCTCTTGCTCACTCTCATGCAGGTTCCCCTGTGATTCTTCCTCTGCAGGCTGTCCTCCAGTCTCATCCGCAAGTACCTGGAATCGGTTCCACAGCTCCACTGCTTCCACTGGTGCAGAGTGGCGTCTAGTTCTTCTCCTGTCACCATTTTCCAAGGAGTATCCTCTACTCCATTTTTCTTTACCTCAGCATTTCTCACTGCCTCATCTTGCTGTTGCTCTTCAAGCTCCTGGTCTTCCCTTTGCTGCTGTAGTTCCCCCATTCTGTCCAAGAACTCTTCGTCTTCTCTTATTCCCCGGAGGGTTGACAGTCGCCTCTCCAGTCCACTTACTTTTTCTTCCAGCAGCGTGATCAACTTGCACTTGTTGCAGGTGTAGGCCATGTTGTTCTCAGGCAAGAAAACAAACATTGCACACACCTTGCAGGTCACCACCACTGGAGAGTCCTGTCCTTCCATTGCCTCTTTTCCCTTTTTGTGTCTAGCTTTGTGATTGTTCTAGACTAGCCTGTGCCTGCTCCTCTACTCAGTAGAGGTTAAAAGCAGAGTCCCACTGGTGTGGAAGTTTGTGTTACAAGACAAATAAATGGAAAAAAGTTAGTTAAAAAATAATTTTAAAAAAATGTTAGGGGCCTCCCCCTTGATCTCCCCTGCCGAACTCCCCTGGCCAACTCCTGTTTGCTCCCCCTGTCTGCTCGCTCTCTGGGAGTTTGCCTGCTTCTGTAGTCCCTGGAGCAGCTTGCTCTGCTCTGCTCTGCTCTGCTCTGCTCAGCTGGGAGGCGGGAAACAGACTCAAAGGATGCTTTGACTTGAATTCCTGCACTGAGCAGGGGGTTGGACTCGATGGTCTTATAGGCTCCTTCCAACCCTACTCCTCTATGATTCTATAAGCCGCCCATGTCCTGCATTGATTCATTTATTTGCAACATTTGGATACCACTCCCCATCTAAAACAGATTCAGGAGCAGTGACCATAAGAGGTACAATATTTAAATAGATAAAATATTAAAACACCATATTAAAATTATTAAAAACAGAATGCTCATAAAAACCATGGCTGGTCATTTAAGGAATGCTTCCTGGAACAGAACAGCCACCTCACTGAAGGCTCTTCTTCTGGTGGACCCCAGCCAGGCCATGGGTCCATGTGGAACAACCAGGAGCAAGCCCTCTGCCAACCTCAGTGACTGGGCAGGCTGGTAAGGGAGAAGGTGCTCTCTCAGGTATCCTGGTCCCAAGTTGTTTAGGGCTTTGTACACTAGCACCAAACCCTTAAACCTGGCACGGTAGCTAACAGGCAGCCAGTGCAGTTCCCGCAGCAAAGGCACTGCATGCTGAAAAGGGGCAGCTCTTGACCACAGTCGAGCTGCTGCATTCTGTACTAGCTCCAGCTTCCAGAGCAGCCTCAAGGGCAGCCCCACATAGAGCACATTGCAGTAAACCAGTCTTGAGGTTACTAGCACCTATACCACTGCAGCCAAGCTATCCTTGTCCAAGAGGCTATAGCTGGAAAACCAGCCAAAACTGGTAAGAGGCACTCTGAGCCGCTGTGGCCATTTGGAGTATCCCGAGACTATGAACCTGATCTTTCTGAGGGAGTGCAACCTCATGTAGAAGAGGCAATGAACCTTTTTCTGGGAGACAAGGGGAGGTTGAGGGAGGTTGACCTGGTGTTCAGTGGGGTGCAGCTGTCCCTGAAGGACCAGGTCTGCAGTCTGGGAGTCATTTTAGACTCCTGGCTGTCCATGGAGGCTCAGGTGTCAGCCATGAGCCAGGCAGCACTGTACCAACTCCATCTGATATGGCGGCTGCACCCCTACCTCCCTAACAATCTGCTCCCATCAGTAGTTCATGCCCTGGTCTCCTCTCGCTTGGACTACTATAATGCGCTCTATGTGGAGTTGCCCTTGAAGATGGTTCGGAAATTGCAGCTGGTGCAGAACGCAGTGGCCCGCCTGATTAAAGGCAGCCGTCGGCAACACCACATCACTCCAGTGCTGAAGGAGTTGTACTGGTTACCAGTTGTTTTCTGGGCCCAATTCAAGGTGTTGGCATTGACCTTTAAAGCCCTATGGTAATGGCCCAGTCTATCTTATAGAATCATAGAGTAGTAGGGTTGGAAGGGGCCTATAAGACCATCGAGTCCAACCGCCTGCCCAGTGTTAACCTGGTACTGAAAAGGGTTAACAAAGAGTAAAGATGGCTGACTTAATCTGGGAGAGGCCTACAAGAAGAGCCCCTAGAAGACCCCAGACTCATAACCAGCTTTATATTCCAGACTCTTGACCCCTGGGCGAGAAGACTGTGAAGTTTGATTCTATACCAAATGCTGTTATTCCACTAACTGAGACTCTAACTGAGATTTTTCAGGACTGTCTTTGAAGAAGGGGGAAAAATGCAGCTGTCTTTACAAGCGGCGTCACAGGGCTTGCTCAGGGCCACGACGACGTGCTGGCAGAGTGTCTAAGTCAGATGAACAGCAGAACTGAGCAAGCCCAGATGCCTACTGAGAGGAGGAGAAGTGCTGTTTTGACAGTAAGAGAATGGCCTTACTCGATGCTAGTCGGGCGGGGAAGCCGTAGCCCTGAGCACGAGCGACAACTGGGAGGAGGTGTTTGGGCGGATATGACCAAGCATGGCCAAAGATGACCGGGAGTTCAAAGAAGATCTACCGAAGAGCAATGCGTCAATCAAGATCGCAAGCCCAGATGGCAGACTTTGGGTCATATGTTGGGACATGTCTAAGTAGCCCATTTGTAATGGTGCCAGACCCATTCCCCAGACACATGAAATTATGGGAGATAATTTCAGACACCTGGTTTCTGATTGGTGAGCAAATGCTCTAACTACGTGCACCCCATTTTGATTGGAGGAAGATGGTCTCCTTGCTCCTTGGGCCCCACCTTTGGCCAGAGCAGGGGTATAAAAGCCCAGGGAATGGGAGCTCTGGGAGTGGGGCTCTTGTTCCTGTTGCTCTGGTTCCTGCTGCTGCTTCACTTCGCTCTTTCTGCCGTGCCACCAGACCCGAGGATTTAGGTAACTATGGACCTCTTTAGACTCTTAGACTTTGGGTCTTGGAATGATTTTTGAGTTTGGGGCTTGGAGGTTGTATCTGAGGAGGGGATTTGGAATCCCATCTTCAGAGGTGACAACTGGAATTATTCCCAAGTCTTGAGTTTTCTGTGCACTTCAACTCCTTCCTCCACTCTTCCTATGCCTAGAGGAACGTAGTAATGCTTCAGCATAAGTCTTGTATTCAAGTAAGAAGCAGGAGGCGGCCACAGGAGGGTTAACACATAGCTTTGAACCGCAAGGAGTAAACAGGAGTAAGTCGGAAAGAGGAGTCATAACAATGTTAGAAGCTTAAGCCATTGTCTTATTGGCCAAGTTCATAGTGCCAGCTTTGGCAATTGCAATTCTTTTGATTTATCTTGTTTTTGTTGCATTCTCTTTCCCTGTAATTGGAGAGAGAATCTCTAACGCTCATATAACCACCATGCTATTTCCTTTGTTTTGTATTTCTCTTGAATTTTCAGCAATAAAGCCATAAATATGGTTTCAAGTTACAATCTTGTCTGTAGTGATGTTCTGTGGTGACGTTTACCTGTTGGGATTAGCCTGGTTACCCACTGGGGTGCTTCGGATCCATTTGGTGCAGGTTCTGAGGTTAAGCAGGACCGAATTTACATTGGTGCATTGGCCGGGAAACCAAGCTATTCCCACGGTATTTTCAAGGACAGGGAGGCCATACCCAAGGACAGAGCTGGCAGAGCCAGGCAAAGCCAAGCCACTCTGCAGACATAGTTGTTGAATGTTTACGTGTCTAGAGATTGACCCTAGAGATTGTCTCCATAATGCCGGGTTTATTGAAAAGTTTGTTTCATGCTAAGAAAAAACCAGAGAATATGGGGAAGGACTCAGTGCAGGAATCTACATAAGTCAAAAGTATCCCTGACAGATGGCTGTCCAGCTTTATCTTGAAGGCCTCCAGTGTGGGAGAGCCCACCACCTCCCTAGGGAATCGGCTCCATTGTCATATTGCTCTAACGGTCAGGAGGTTTTTCAGGATGTTCAGCTGGAATCTGGCTTCCTGTAACTTGAGCCCATTATTCCGTGTCCTGCACTCTGGGATGATCAAGAAGAGATCCTGGCCTTCCTCTCTGGGACAGCCTTTCAAGTACTTGAAGAGTGCTATCCTATTTCCCCTCATGCCCAGTTCTTTCAGTCTCTCCTCATACAGCTTTGTTTCCAGTCCTCTGATCATCTTTGTTGCCCTGCTCTGAACCCTCTCCAGTTTGTCAGCATCCTTCTTAAAGTGTGGTGCCCAGAACTGGACACAATACTCCAGATGAGGCCTAACCAATGCTGAGTAGAGGGGAACTAGTACTTCCCAGGGTTTGGAAGCTATACTTCTATTACTGCAGCCCAAAATAGCATTTGCCTTTTTTGCAGCCACATCACATTGTTGGCTCATATTCAGCTTGTGATCGACCACAATCCCAAGATCCTTCTTGCTTGCAGTGTTGTTGAGCCACGTATCCCCCACCTTGTAACTGTGCATTTGGTTTCTTTTTCCTTGGTGCAGAACTTGGCATTTATCCCCATTAAATGTCATTCTGTTGTTTTCTGCCCAGCACTCCAGTCTATCCAGATCACTTTGAACTTTGTTTGTTTTACAAGGTATTAGCTATCTTGCCAAATTTCGTGTCCTCTGCAAATATGATTAGCATTCCCAGCATCTCCTCCTCCAAGTCATTAATAAAAATGTTGAAGAGCACTGGGCCCAGGACTCAGCCCTGCGGTACCCCGCTTGTTACCTTTCCCCAGTTTGAGAAGATCCCATTGATAAGCACTCTTTGAGTCCGATTCTGTAGCCAACTGTGGATCCACCGGATCGTTGTTTCATCTAGCCCACTTTGAGCTCGTTTGCTCATCAGGAGATCACAGGGCACTTTGTCGACAGCTTTGCTGAAGTCGAGGTATATGATGTCGACAGCATTCCCACAGTCCACAAGGTAGGTTACCTGATCCAAAAATGAGATCAGGTTCATCTGGCAGGATTTGTTCTTGACAGATCCATGTTGGCTTCGAGTAATCACTGCATTGTTTTCAAGGCGCTTACAGACTGATTGCTTTAGAATCTGCTCCAGAATTTTCCCAAGTGATTGATGTCAGACTGACTGGTCTGTAGTTCCCAGGTTACTCCATTTTGCCCTTTTTGAAGATAGGGACAACATTAGCCCTCCTCCAGTCATCTGGCACTTCTCCCATCCTCCATGATTTCTCAAAGATAGCAGACAGTGGTTCTGAGAGTTCTTCTGCCAGTTCCTTTATTACTCTTGGATGCAGTTCATCTGGCCCTGGAGATCTGAACTCATTCAAAGTAATTAGGTGTTCCTTGACCGTATGCCTATCGATCTCAAGCTGCAATCCTGCCCCTTCAGCCTGTACTTCGCCTTTGCCAGGGGGGTCATAGACCCTCTTTTGGGAGAAGACTGAGCCAAGGTAGGAATTGAGCACCTCTGCCTTTTCTTTGTCCTCTGTTATCATTTTGCCATCCTTATTTATTAGCTGAACCACCATTTCTTTCCTCTGTCTTTTACTATGCATGTAGGTGAAGAAAGCCTTTTTGTTGCTTTTAGCCTCCCTCGCTAACCTCAGCTCATTCTCAGCTTTAGCCTTCCTGACGCCATCCCTGCAATTCTGTGCTAACTGCCTGCCTGTACTCTACCTTTGTTGCTTGGCCTTCCTTCCTCTTCCTATATGTGTACTTTTTTGTTTTCAGGTCATCCCTAAGCTTTTTGTGAAGCCACATTGGCTTCTTCAGTTGTCTTCCACCTTTTTTTCTTGTTGGAATTCTTTGTAATCGTTCCTTTAGAATTTCCTTTTTTAAAAGCTCCCACCCATCTTGGATTCCTTTTCTCGTTAGAGTCACTTACTATTTACCATAGGACCTTACTTATCATTGTTCTGAGTTTATTAAAATCGGCTCTCCTAAAATCCATGGTACGCGTTTGGCTACACTCACCTTTTGCTTTCTTTAGAACCAAGAACTTACGTATAACATGGTCGCTTTCGGTTACTTTATCCTCTAAGTCATCTCTGTCAGTTAGGATCAAGTCAAAGGTAGCCAGTCCTCTAGTTCCTTCCTCCACTTTTTATAGGACGAAGTTATCAGCAACACAAGTCAGGAATCTCTTGGAGGGGCCATGTTTTGCAGAATTTGTCTCCCAACAAATATTGGGGAAATTGAGGTCCCCCATTACTACTACATCTTACTTCCTTGAATATTGGCAACTTGCTTTTCAAAAGTTTCATCCTCATCTTCTCCTTGGTTGGGTGGCCGGTAGTAGACTGTGACCGCCATGTTCCTTTTATTCTTTGCTCCATTTATTTTAACCCAGATGTTCTCGATGGGGCTACCAAGTTCATCCTCCTGTATTTTCTGTGCAGAGATACGTGTTTTTCACATATAGTGCAACTCCACCTCCCTTTCTGTTCCTCCTGTTCTTTTTGAACAAGTTATATCCTTCAATGTCTGTATTCTGATCATGGGAGTCATCCCACCAAGTCTCAGTTACACCTATCAAGTCATCATTTCCCTCCTGTATTAAGAGCCAATGTGGTGGAGTGGTGAGAGTGTTGGACTGGGAGCCGGGAGATCTGGGTTCTAGTCCCCATTTGGCCATGGAAGCTCACTGGGTGACTTTGGGCCTGTCACAGACTCTCAGCCCAACCCACCTCACAGGGTTGTTGTTGTGAGGATAAAATGGAGGAGGATTATATAAGCTGCCTTGAGTTCCTTAAAAAGAGAGGAAAAGGTGGGATATAGATGTAATAAATAAATAAGAGTTCAGGTTCGTTCTGTTTGTTTCCCATACTCTGGGCATTAGTGTATAGACATCGAAGACCACGTGCTTCATAGTCTGGCTTTCTTCCTACATGTGTCTGAAGACTATTATTGGGCGCTATCAGAGCTGTTCTCTCCGTTGCGATGCATGCGCCTACGTCCATTTTTACCCCCAACATTACATCTCCCTTCCCCGTAGGATTCAGTTTAAAGCCCTCCTGATGAAGTTCTTCATGCTGTGGCCAGACACATTCTTCCCATCCTTTGTGAGGTGCAACCCGTCCCTAGCCAACAGCCCATCTTCCAGGAAGTATAGCCCGTGGTCCCAGAATCGAAATCTCTCTCATCAGCACCACCTTCGTAGCCAGTCATTCACCCGGAGTATTTTTCGTTCCCTTTCTATCCCTCTTCTGACTACTGGAAGGATGGATGAGAAAACTATCTGGGCCCCAAAGTTCTTGAGTTTCCTTCCCAAAGCTTCAAAGTCTGACGTGATCTCTTCGTAGCTCCGCTTGGCGGTATCATTTGTTCCCACGTGGATGAGAAGAAAGGGATACCTGTCAGTGGGCTTTATGAGTGCAGGCAACCTTTCAGTCACGTCTCTAATCCGTCCTCCCGGGAGACAGCATGCCTGGCGAGTCCACGGGTCTTCGCAACATACTTGGGTCTCAATCCCACGCAGCAAGGTGTCCCCCACAACTACTACTCTTCTCTTCTTCTTGTTGTAGGCCTGGGTTTCATTGCCTCTGTTTGACTGACCTTCAGCCTCTTGCTCGCTCTCATGCAGATTCCCCTGTAATTCTTCCTCTGCAGGCTGTCCTCCAGTCTCATCCTCAGGTACCTGGAAACGGTTCCCTAGTTCCACTGCTTCCACTGGAGCATAGTGGTTTCTAGTTCTTCAGCTCCTAACTGTCACCCTTTGTCAGCATTTTCCTTTTCTGCCTCAGCTTGCTTAAGGGCACCTTCAACAACATCAGGGACGTCACTCAACGATATGGGCCTTGGAAGGCCTTCTGTCTGTCCCATCAGCCAGGACAACTAGGCTGGTGAGGACTAGGGAGAGGGCCTTTTCTGTGGTGGCCCCCACTCTGTGGAACTCCGTTGGGAACTCTGCCATGGCCCCTCTTTGATGAGCTTCCACCAGGTTTTGAAAACCTAACTGTTCAGGCAGGCATTTGGGGGGGGGGGGTTTTAGAGCAATGTTGTTTTGTTCCGTTGATTATGTAAATTTGTTGTATCTCATGTTGTTATTTGTATTGTACGCTGCCTAGAGTGGCTGGGTAGCCGGCCAGATGGGTGGCTAATAAATCTAGTAAATAATAATAATAAATAAATAATATCTCCTTGACCTGGGAGCCACTCACCCACAGGGCTTCCGACTTGCCAGGATCCAGCTTCAGTTGATTGGCCCTCATCCAGCCCATTACTGAGTTCAGGCACTGATCCAGGAGTTGCACAGCAGCGTCACCTGATTCAGATGTCACAGGAAGACAGAACTGTGTGTCATCAGCATACGGATGGCACTTGGCTCCAAATCCACTAATGACCACTCCAAGTGGCTTCATATAGACGTTGAACATCAGGGACAAGATGGTACCCTGCGGAACCCCACAGCTCAATTGCCGAGGGGCCGAGCAATGGTCATTCAATGTTACTCTCTGAAATCGGCCCCACAGGTAGGACCGGAAGCACTGTAACACAGTGCCTCCGACGACTATCCCATGAAGCCGATCCAGGAGGATACCATGGTCAATGGTATCAAGAGCTGACAAGAGGTCGACAGAATTAACAGGGTTGCACTCCCCCTGTCTCTCTCTCTTTCTCTCTCTCTCAAGGTCATCCATCAGGGCGACCAAGTCCCATAATCAGATTGAAAGCCAGACTGGAATGGCAGTGTCCTTCAAGAGTGCCTGCAGTTGCTCCTCCACAACCCTGTCAAGGACAGCGGGTCCTTGCATTTAGTCACAGTCTTAAGACGGAGCTGAGGAGAGGAGCTCGCACACAGGCTGGGACCAGGCTCCAGCGAGGTCTGAGGCAGTGGCAGGGGCACCTCAGAGTGATTTATTTATTAATCAGTTTTATATACTGTTTTCCACAATGTTTCAAAGTGGTGAGCATACAGATCATACTATGAAAACAATAGTAACATATAATGATAAAAGTACACAATAATAAAAATATTAATTACAGATAAAACTGCTCACTCTGCTGTGTGCTACAGACCACAGCTGGCTGGGCTACACTTCAGGGAAAGCCTGTGGGGAAAGATGGGCCTTGGGTGATGTCTGTACATCAGAACCATGGCAGCCTGCCTGATCACCGATGGTAAGGCATCCCAGAGGGTGGGCATGGTGACACAAAGCACTCTGCTGCGCATGCGCGTGAGGCGAAGCTCAGGAGGGCGCGTTGCTGCTGCAGAGACGAAGCATGCTGGGGGCAGAAACCTGGTGGAGTGGAGAGAACCAGCGGGATACGGTCATCTCTGGATACAAATGCTACAGGAAGGACTGGGAAGGGCGTGCTGGGGGAGGTGCTGCCCTGCATGTCAAAGCAGGCAGAGCATCGAGCAAACCTAAGGCCAATCTACACTTGCGTTTTTTTAACGCCTCCAATGCGGTCTCACCATCTGTATTTCACACTACGCAGCACCCACCTTGCTTCGTAACCAGAAGTTCCCACTCCTGTGCTCCCGCTTTGAATACCCTGTTATTACGGTATTTCACATTCATGTGCTTTGACTTTCCGTCTTCACAACCGTATATGGTCGTTGTCCCCTCCCATGCATGCCCATATACGGCAGTGTTCGTAATTCCCTCCTGTCCAATCAGAGCCCTCATCGCCCCCCAGTCATCTTCCGGCTAGTGATCGTGTCTCTTCCTGAGCAGTTGGTGTTTTGGCACAGACTGGTAGCCCCCGCTGTGCCCTGTCCCTTCCTTTTTTTTTTTTAAACAACAAGAATATCTTCGAATCTTCGAAGGATCAAAGCTTGGAGGGTGTCGCTGTAGCCTCCCCATCTGCCAGGATCGTACAGTAAGTGCTTAAACCCCACTCCCCGCCTTTTGACTGTGCATTTCATTTTGTCCTGTGTATTGCCGCTCTCCCACTCTGTTCTTCCCCCCGTGGTACCACCACTGGGCACCCACTGCACCCTCCCCCCCTTTATCTGAAAACTCTCTTCCTCGCCCAGCTTTCTCCCCCGTCGGCAAGGTATTGCATCGCGTTGAGTGGCTCGCGCCATGGCAGCGCACAGAAAGTTTTTTGGGGAGACTGCTGTGCTGCTCTCATTGCTGTGAATGCCGTCCCCTTCTTCCAGAGTGCCCCTGCGTACTGTATGAGGTGGCTGCTTCTCCTTCTCACTAACTTCCCAAGATTTTTTTCAGTGATATTTCCCTCCACACTCAGGGTGTGTTTTCCCCTTTCGGGTCTGTGCGGTCTTTGTGCACGGAGCAACGCTCTTCACCAAGTGCAAGCCCGCTGGGTTGCACGCGCCAAGAAACAGCCATGGCTTTCTGGGCACGCTTTGTGTTCTGGAGGACCGATTGTGCCCCCTCCCGAATAGCATCCCAGACCGATGAGGATCTCTGCCAGTTGTGTGTCTCCTCTTGCTGCGTCTCTTGAGGCATGCCTGTTCTTTTTAAAAGAATGCAGGCTGAGCTGGTGAGACTTGCATTCCGAGGCTTGTGTGCTGAATGGCTTATTGGGCTTCGGAGGACACGTAACGCATCTGGGCACACGGCACCTGGGCATGGCGTTTTACCTGGCGCGTGAGTCAGGGCGGGTTGCCCCATTTTACCTCCCCCAGAAAAGGCTGCAAAGCCCCGCGGTTCCTGTGTTGTGCGACTCACCTCGGAGGCACTGAGGTAGAGCTCACTTTTGCACTCCGCCACGAGAGCCTCCTGCTGCTAACAGGGTGTGTTTGTGCCCTGCATGGGATGGCCTCGAAATCACGGCCATGACATGCGGGTGCCCTGTGACCCCCCCCTCCGGACCCGGGTCTGGCTTGGGCGAGAGGTTCTGTTGCTGGAGGGGGAGAATTGACAGGGCAGGGGGGACTGCTGCGTATGAGAACTATGTGGCCCACTCCCTGCTCTGTTATTTACTTGCATGTGCTCTTTTCTTATTCATGCTCTTACAACGCGGAGCGCCGCATGACGTCTGTGGGAGAGAGATCCCACTGCTACCACTCGAAATTCTGTCCATGTTGTTCTGGGAAAGATCTGCTTGATAGGACCCCCCTACTTTCCACCATCAATGCCAACCAAGGATGGCATCGACTAGCAAGGGAAAAGGGGTGTCATTGAGGTGCGTGGAGTTAGTGGACTCGCTGGACGTTTGGGGGGAGCAGAGGATTCAGGAACAGCTTCGGAGCAGCCACAGGAACCTGGACTTCTTTAAGGAGATCTCCAGACAGATGACTGCACGGGGCCACCGCTGTAGCACCAGTGAGTGCAGAAGCAAGACCAAGTCCATGCGCCAGGAGTACAGGAGGGTGGTTAACCACAACTCCAGGTCGGGGAACAACTCTGCCACCTGTCCGTATTATGCAGAGCTCCACAGCATTCTCCAGGGGGATGCCACCGTTCGCCCGATGCACATATCCAGAAGTTTGCAGATTGCTTGTGGCGCCGTGCATGTCAGGACTCCAGAGCCCAACCCTCAGGCAGCACGACTGTTGGAGACGTCGGAGGGATTGTTGGAAGAGGGGGATCGCCTCTCACAATCACAAAGCTAGACACAAAAAGGGAACAGAGGCTGTGGAAGGACAAGACTCTCCAGTGGTGGTGACCTGCAAGGTGTGTGCAATGTTTGTTTTCTTGCCTGAGAACAACATGGCCTACACCTGCAACAAGTGCAAGTTGATCACGCTGCTGGAAGAAAAAGTAAGTGGACTGGAGCGGCTACTGTCAACCCTCCGGGGAATAAGAGAACACGAAGAGCTCTTCGACAGAATGGGGGAACTACGGCAGCAAAGGGAAGACCAGAAGCTTGAAGAGCAACAGCAAGATGAGGCAGTGGAAAATGCTGAGGTGAAGAAAAATGGAGTAGAGGATACTCCTTGGAAAAGGGTGACAGTTAGGAGAAGAACTAGACGCCACTCTGTGCCAGTGGAAGCACTGGAGCTGTGGAACCGATTCCAGGTACTTGCGGATGAGACTGGAGGACAGCCTGCAGAGGAAGAATCACAGGGGAACCTGCATGAGAGTGAGCAAGAGGCTGAAGGTCAGTCAAACAGAGGCGATGAAACCCAGGCCTACAAGAAGAAGAAGAGAAGAGTGGTAGTAGTGGGAGACTGCTTGCTGTGTGGGATCGAGACCCAAGTATGTCGCGAAGACCCGTGGACTCGCCAGGTATGTTGTCTCCCGGGAGGACAGATTAGAGACGTGACTGAAAGGTTGCCTGCACTCATAAAGCCCACTGACAGGGATCCCTTTCTTCTCATCCACGTGGGAACAAATGATACCGCCAAGCGGAGCTACGAAGAGATCACGTCAGACTTTGAAGCTTTGGGCAGGAAACTCAAGAACTTTGGGGCCCAGATAGTTTTCTCATCCATCCTTCCAGTAGTTAGAAGAGGGATAGAAAGGGAACGAAAAATACTCCGGGTGAATGACTGGCTACAAAGGTGGTGCCGACGAGAGACATTTGGATTCTGGGACCACGGGCTATACTTCCTGGATGATGGGCTGTTGGCTAGGGACGGGTTGCACCTCACAAAGGATGGGAAGACTGTATTTGGCCACAGCATGAAGAACTTCATCAGGAGGGCTTTAAACTGAATCCTACGGGGAAGGGAGATGTAATGTTGGGGGCAACAATGGACGTAGGCGCATGCACTGCAACGGAGAGAACAGCTCTGATAGCGCCCAATAATAGTCTTCAGACACATGTAGGAAGAAAGCCAGACTATGAAGCACATGGTCTTCGACGTCTATATACTAATGCCCAGAATATGGGAAACAAACAGAACGAACTTGAACTCTTAATACAAGAGGGAAATTATGACCTGATAGGTATAACTGAGACTTGGTGGGATGACTCTCATGACTGGAATACAGCAGTTGAAGGATATAACTTGTTCAAAAAGAACAGGAGGAACAGAAAGGGAGGTGGGGTTGCACTGTATGTGAAAAATACATCTCTCTGCACAGAAATACAGGAGGAGGAGCTTGGTAGCCCCATCGAGAGCATCTGGGTTGAAATAAATGGAGCAAAGTATAAAAGGAACCTGGTGGTCGGAGTCTACTACCGGCCACCCAAACAAGGAGAAGACAAGGATGAAACTTTTGAAAAGCAAATAGCCAATGTTTTAAGGAAGCATGATGTAGTAGTAATGGGGGACTTCAATTTCCCCGATATTTGTTGGGAGACACATTCTGCAAAACATGGCCCCTCCAGGAAATTCCTGACTTGTGTGGAACATGGAAGACCATGTTGTACTGGAGTTCTTGGTTCTAAGGGAAGCAAAAGCTGAGTGTAGTCAAACGCGTACCCTGGATTTTAGGAAAGCTGATTTTAATCAACTCAGAACAATGATCAGTAAGGTCCCATGGCAAGCGACGCTAACAAGAAAAGGAGTCCAAGATGGGTGGGAGCTTTTAAAAAAGGAAATTCTCAAGGCACAATCACAAACCATTCCAACAAGAAGAAAAGGTGGAAGATAGCAGAAGAAGCCAATGTGGCTTCACAAAAAGCTTAGGGATGACCTGAAAACAAAAAAGGACACATGTAGGAAGTGGAAAGAAGGCCAGGTAACAAAGGAAGAGTACAGGCAGATAGCACAGAATTGCAGGGATGGCGTCACGAAGGCTAAAGCTGAGAATGAGCTGAGGTTAGCAAGGGATGCTAAAAACAACAAAAAGGCTTTCTTCAGCTACGTGCATAGTAAAAGGCAGAGGAAAGAAATGGTGGTTCAGCTATTAAATAAGGATGGCAAAACGATAACAGATGACAAAGAAAAGGCAGAGGTGCTCAATTGCTACTTTGGCTCAGTCTTCTCCCAAAAGAGGGTCTATGACCCCCCTGGCAAAGGCGAAGTACAGGCTGAAGGGGCAGGATTGCAGCTTGAGATCGATAGGCATATGGTCAAGGAACACCTAGTGACTTGGAATGAGTTCAAATCTCCAGGGCCAGATGAACTGCATCCTAGAAGAATAAAGGAACTGGCAGAAGAACTCTCAGAACCACTGTCTATTCTCTTTGAGAAATCATGGAGGACGGGGGAAGTGCCAGATGACTGGAGGAGGGCTAATGTTGTCCTTCCCTTCAAAAAGGGTAAAAAGGAGGAACCTGGGAACTACAGACCAGTCAGTCTGTCATCAATCCCAGGGAAAATTCTGGAGCAGTTGATAAACCGCCCAGAGAGCTTCGGCTATTGGGCGGTATAGAAATGAAATAAATAAATAAAATAAATAAATAAATAAAGGAATCCATCTGGAAGCACCTTGACAACAATGCCATGATTACTCGAAGCCAACATGGATTTGTCAAGAACAAGTCCTGCCAGACAAATCTGATCTCATTTTTGGATCAAGTAACCTCCCTTGTAGACCATGGGAATGTTGTAGACATCATATACCACGACTTCAGCAAAGCTTTCGACAAAGTGCCCCATGATCTCCTGATGAGCAAACGAGCTCAAAGTGGGCTAGATGAAACAACGATCCGGTGGATCCACAGTTGGCTACAGAATCGGACTCAAAGAGTGCTTATCAATGGGACCTTCTCAAACTGGGGAGAGGTAACGAGTGGGGTACCACAGGGCTCAGTCCTGGGCCCAGTGCTCTTCAACATTTTTATTAATGACTTGGAGGAGGAGGTGCAGGGAATGCTGATCAGATTTGCAGATGACACAAAATTGGGCAGGAAAGCTAATACTTGGGAAGACAGAAACAAAATTCAAAGTGATCTGGATAGACTGGAGTGCTGGGCAGAAAACAACAGAATGACATTTAATAGGGAGAAATGCCAAGTTCAGCACCTCGGAAAAAGAAACCAAATGCACAGTTACAAGATGGGGGATACGTGGCTCAACCACACTACAAGCGAGAAGGATCTTGGCATTGTTGTCGATCACAAGCTGAATATGAGCCAACAATGGGATGTGGCTGCAAAAAAGGCAAATGCTCTTTTGGGCTGCATTAATAGAAGCATAGCTTCCAAATCCCGGGAAGTCCTATTTCCTCTCTATTCAGCACTGGTTAGGCCTCATCTGGAGTACTGTGTCCAGTTCTGGGCACCACACTTTAAGAAGGATGCAGACAAACTGGAGAGGGTTCAGAAGAGGGCAACAAAGATGATCAGGGGACTGGAAACAAAGCCCTATGAAGAGAGACCGAAAGAACTGGACATGTTTAGCCTTGAGAAGACTGAGGGGAGATAGGGTAGCGCTCTTCAAGTACTTGAAAGGTTGTCACAGAGGGGAAGGCCAGGATCTCTTCTTGATCATCCCAGAGTGCAGGACACGGAATAATGGGCTCAAGTGACAGGAAGCCAGATTCCGGCTGAACATCAGGAAAAACTTCCTGAGTGTCAGAGCAATACGACAATGGAACCAATTACCTGGGGAGGTGGTGGGCTCTCCCACACTGGAGGCCTTCAAGATGAGGCTGGACAGCCATTTGTCAGGGATGCTCTGACTTGGATTCCTGCATTGAGCAGGGGGTTGGACTCGATGGCCTTGTATGCCCCTTCCAACCCTACTATTCTATGATTCTATGATTCCCTTGGAGGGGCGTGACATTGGTAGGTGCTGGGGAACGGGTCTGTGTCTTGAGTGGTGAGCACGGGGCGTTGGGTGTCCTCCAGGGGCATGGCCGCATACGCCACTCCGCATGGTCCTGGGGTAGCCACGCACACATAGCCCCGCCACCTACAACCATAGGCTGCACCGTTGCCCACCCTGGACCAGACCCACCTGGATATTTGACATTACTGGCTGGTTGCGGCTTAGAGAGATGTTGGGGGGCATGCAGGGAGCAGGCCCAAAACCAGAAGGGGGGGTGTCTGGTTCCTTCCACGCCTACATGCCCAAGGACAGTGCAGCCAACACAATACTCACTTTTCGCAGAGCTGGACAGCATAGAGCAGGAAGGGGAAGGGGCCTCCCAGGAACAGGACGCTGACCACCCCAGGGGGAGCAGGGAGTGGGAAGGTGCAGCCTTGTGTTTTGGGGCACTAGCTGCTCACTGTGCGGGCTGGGCGAGGTGGACATGCTCCGCTCTTCTCATACCTTGAGTGGTTCCAGAGAGAGAACTCGGGGGCTCGCCCTGTATGGCGAACGCCTCTACCGCGTAGCCCCTCGCGGTGTGCTGTCCCTGCCCAGCTCGAAAATTTAGCTGGGCTGCTCTCAAACTGGCTCACAGGCCCGGCTTGGGTTGCTCTGTTTTGGGTTGCCCATGTTTTGATAATGTGTCTTTTGCAGTTCAGGAGGATCCCGGGACAGAACCTGTCTGGAACTGGCTCAAATTGGAAGCCGGATGGAGGGATAGGCTGTGTGCCGGAGAGAGGCTCTAGGAAGAGTTGACTGCGCAAAGACAAGTCCACTGTAGTGCTGTGCAGGAACTGGTTTAAGTTTTTCTCTGGTATGTTCCCTGTCATCTCAGTAGTAAAGTTCTCAAGAAAGAGAACACGTGTTTCTCCCAATTTGCATGATGCGATAAAAGCAGCAGGACACGACACAGGTGGGATTGTGCAAAACTTTCTTGAAGTGCTGTTTGAAAACTATGTCTTATTTACAGAAAAAACACCCCCTCCTCCCCCCAGCACTTCCCCCTCAAGCCTAACGCTCCCCTCCCCGCCTCCCCCAAGCCTCCTCCCAACAACTTTTCTTGGCAACACGCACTTCCCTCTCCAGCCGGGCAAGGCGCTTCTCCATCTTGCTCACTGAAAATAGAGAAGTCCTGATTAGGGGCTCCCTGAACACAAATCAGCATACTGCTCAAACGCGGAACCCCCCCGTGTGAACTGCTCACTTGTCTTCTTCACGGAGCCGTCCAGGCGGATGACGGCACCAAGCACAGTGGTGCTTGTCCCCTCCTGCCCCGCCGATGCTCCACTGGGGCCCCCAACAGCCACCCCTGCAGCGCCATGGGCACGCTGTGCTGCTGTGCCCGGTGCCGCTGCACCTGTGGTGGCAGAAGGGAAACTGAGATTTACTGGCTTCTTGTAATTTGGCGCCTGTGGAGGGCGTGTTTGGCTGGCCGTGGGGGGCTGTTGGCGTTGGAGGCATGGGGAGGCGTGGGGAGCCGGGAGACAGCATAGGGATGGCCACAGGATAGTGGATCACCCAGCAACAGTCCAGGGCTCTGTTCCCCTTTTCCATTCATCCCCTTGGGGTGCCACACAGGGATGCTCTCAGAAAGGCGGATGTTTGCCCGCTTTAAATCCACTCTTCATGGGACAACACAGGGTGGGGTTCGCTCCAGGAGCGGTGTGCCCCGGACAACGCCATGCCTGGAAATAGATCCCTGGGCACTCATGTCAGTCTTACCAGCATGCCTCCTCATGGAGGCAAGCTGCCCAGTGTTGCCCGCTGCTGGGGCACCTCGGCCTCCACCACCAGCTCCGTCCCCACCGTCCGAGGAGGAGGGCCCTGCTCTGCCTGGAGCAGATGAACTGGCAGCTTGCTGTCCGCCCCTGCTCTTTGCAGTGCTGGAAGAAAGAGGTTGATGGTGGGCACCCTGCTTGCCCCCCCGGGTGGGGGGATGCCTCTTCTTACCTCAAGCGCTGGCCAGGTGGCATTTCCAGCCACAGCGCAGCAATCCAGCCACCATTTGTGCTGCGAGTCCACACACAGCAAAACGTGCATGGCCACAGTGTCAGATGTGGGCAAAGGGGTCATAACAGTAGGGATGTCAGAGAATTTCACCACGAATCTCGGGGAGGCCGAATGCTTAGCGCATTCGGCCCCCCGAAATCGGTCGCGAAATGGTCTGCCACCCCCTGCCCCCTCCGGGACGGGACTTACCTTGGGCGAATCTCCCTGTGGCGGCGGCGGCAGTCCGGCGGCGGTGGCGGCGGTGGCGGCAGCGGCCAGTCTTCCGACTGGCTGCCGCCGCCACCATTTCCAGTAAAAAAAAACAAAACCCAAAAAACGTGATAGGCTACGTAAAGATTTACGTAGCCTATTACGGCTAGATTTTTAAAAAATATAAATGTTTACGTAGCCTATCACAGCTGAGTAAAAAAAAAACAAAAACCCGCGCATACGCAAATGGCGGCGCCCATGGGCGCCGCCATTTGCATTCCTTATTTTGGCACGTCTAGTCTACGTAAACTGTGTTCCTTATTTTGGCACGTCTAGTCTACGTAAACGCCAATAGCATTCCCTTATTTTCGCCGTAGTCTACATAAATCTTTATGTAGACTACCCCGTCCAAATAAGGAACCCAAATGGTGGCGCCCATGGGGGCCGCCATTTGTGTACGCGCTTTTTTTTTCTTCCCCCAAAGTCACCCATGATAGACTACGTGACGATTCATGTAGCCTATCACGGCTGACTTTGGAAATCTAGCCGTGATAGGCTACGTAAATCGTCACATAGCCTATCACGGGTGTGTTTTGTTTTTTTTTACTTTACTTTTTTATTTTGTAATGGCGGCGGCGGCAGCTGGTCGGGAGACCGGCCGCCACCCCCGCCCCAGCCGATACGCTGCCGAAACGCCGCCGGGACCCGCCGCCAAAAGGGACATTCGGCCATGGTAAGTCCCATCCCGGGGGGGGCGGGGGGCCGGCGGAGAATTTCCCCACCAATTTTGGGGGGCCGAATGCGTTGGCATTCGGCCTCCCAGAGATTCGTGGAAAAATTCTCCGCCATCCCTACTCGTTCCCCTGCTTGTTATGCAGGTTGTCGTCACTGACGTAGGGAAGTCCCAGGGTGTCCAACACAATACGGTTATTGTCCCCAGACACCTCTGTCAAAGCCGCCCTGTTCGTCTCGCAGCTATTATGAAGAATCACACACACTGGAATTACCGATGGGACGTTTTCCTCCGCCACCTCCAATCGTCCAGCGAGACATCTCTACCTGCTTTTCAGCCTGCCAAAAGCGCACTCCACGACGTTTCTGGCTCTGCTGAGGCGGTGGTTGAAGTGAGCCTCCTGTTGCGAGAGGTGTCCCCAAAAGGCTTCATCAGCCAACATCGCATGGGGTAAGCTCCGTCGGCCAGTATCAGTGGTGGGATAAGCACACCACCCACTATCCACGTCGGGTTCCCCAGGACAAACGCCCCAGCATCCATGGCCTCGCACAGTGCAGAGTTCCAAAACACATAGGTGTCGTGGTTTCGCCCGCTCCATCCAATCTCGACATTGATGAATTGTCCCACGTGGTCCATTGTGTGCCTTGCAGAAGCACTGAATAGTAGTGCTTCCTATTGATAAATTCGCTGCCCTGTCTAATTGGGGAAACAATGGACAA
Organism: Heloderma suspectum; assembly: GCF_057233095.1. Lineage (NCBI taxonomy): Eukaryota > Metazoa > Chordata > Lepidosauria > Squamata > Helodermatidae > Heloderma > Heloderma suspectum. The sequence continues at coordinate 2,186,901 of NC_139459.1, read as the reverse complement.
ATATGCCCCGTTGCAAGTTGCAAATGCCCCAGGGAACCCAAGGGCAGAGAAGCTGAGCATCGCCTGGAGAGAGAGGAGAGGGCATATTTGGTAGGAGGCGGCCAAAGCATGACTGACCATCGCCAAGCAACAGATGCATCCCACTCTTGCCCCCATCTCCCCACACACTTGCCCAGACAAGCCCCATCAAGCACAAAGCATACTGTGCCAGCTTCAAGGGTCGCGTGACGTGGTCCCGTATGTGCGTGGATAGATGCACGCACGCACACACACATGTCCAGGAGGACAGCGATCACAGGAGTACCTGTGAAAATCTCTGCAGAGCATATTGTTCCTGCCCCACGGACACGAACCTCACCTATACCCCACAGTAGTAAACGCAGCTTCGATTCTTCAAAGATGTGAACCCAACCTCTAGCCCACTGCTGTAGACGGAGCTTTGATTCTTCAAAGATGCGAAGATTCGAAGATGCTCCCTTGCCCCACAAAAGCTGAGTGTCCCCCCCACCTGCCCCCAAGCTGCACTCACCGTGTCCACATCGCCTAGAGTCACAATTCTCCTCAGCAGAGCGTGCTTCAGAGCAAGGCAGACCGCCACAAAGGCTTCCGCAACTGTGGATTTCCACAATTGTGGATCCCAACTGTGGATTCCACCCCAAACTGCTCTGCCACGCTCTTGTACAAGGACTGATTGGCGAGCTTCCAAATGGCGATGGCCACCCTATTCTCCACCAGGACTGCTCTGCGCATTTGTGTTGAGCATCTGGTCAATAACGGGGCCACCCCGCCAGCGACTTGAAAGAAGGTGCGACGAGGCAGCCTGAAGTGCTCGATGCAGTGTTTGTCATTCCAGACCTTCAGAACAAGCCTCTCCCACCAGTCCTGACTGCTTGGGCGCACCCAGTACCTCCGGAAAACACTCGGGATGGGGAGAAAACGCAGTTCTGCGCCTCGGTGACCATGTTTCGCAGCATCCATGAACACAGATTCAGACGGCGATTGCGATACCATTGCAGTACCCGGAGCTGAGACCTCCTCCGCTGGGATGACAGCCGGTCCAGAGTGACCACTGCCTTGAGAGCACACACCAGGGCACTGGCGGAGAGAAACAGCAGCCTGTAAAACATTGAGAGCCAGTGTGGTGTAGTGGCAAGAGAGTTGGATTGGGAGTCGGGAGACCCGGGTTCTAGTCCCCACTCGGCCATGGAAGCTCACTGGGTGACCTTGGGCCAGTCACACATTCTCAGCCCAACCTACTTCACAGGGTTGTTGTTGTGAGGATAAAATGGAGAGGAGGATAATGTAAGCCGCCTTGGGTTCCTTGCAAGAGGAATAAAGGCGGGATATAAATGCAATAATAATAATAATAATAATAACAATAATAATAATAATAATTGTCAGTTCTTGAACCATGGCTTCCACCGGGATTCAGATCCGAAACAATATACAATGTATCCAGCAAGAGCTGCCAGGGGATCAATGGGGCGAGGTGACGCAGGTTCGGTGGGGTTTCCATTGATCAGCAGCAGAAGGACACAGGGGAGGGGAGGGGGGGTATTGGTGGAGGCGGGAGGAGTTGCCGTTCCTAGAATCCTAGAATAGTAGGGTTGGAGGCGGCCTACAAGGCCATCGAGTCCAAGCCCCTGCTCAATGCAGGAATCCAAGTCAGAGCATCCCTGACAGGTGGCTGTCCAGCCTCGCCTTGAACGCCCCCAGTGTGGGAGAGCCCATCACCTCCCTAGGTCATTGGCTCCATTGTCATACTGCTCTAACAGTCAGGAAGTTTCTCCTGATGTTCAGCCGGAATCTGGCTTCCTGTCACTTGAGCCCATGATTCTGTGTCCTGCAGTGTCCTCCAATCAGAGCTGCCTCGCTTGGGAGCTGGGGAGATGTGTAGCGCCAGAGCGTGAACTGTGCTCCCGCGTTCGAGGAGGGGGTGGAGCAGGGAGAGTGGGTGAGTGCGGATCATTGCGTTTTACTGCGAGAGCGTGTAGCCCGACACGGCCCTGACGTCCCTGCGAGGGTGGGCGCAATGCAGATTGGCCCAGGAACACCTAAAAGGGGTAGACTCTTCCAGAGAAGCTCTGTGGGTGACAACACCAGGCTACAAAAGTAATTCAGTATGTGGAACATGCTATCGTCCCTTAGAACAGGACACTCAGGGTGACTTTGAGATGGAAAACGAAATCAGGGAGGCCTCCAAATAAGGAAGAGCTGTAATGATGGGTGACTTCAGTTTCCCCCACATTGACTGGATAAATGCATGTTCCAGCCACGACAAAGCAGTTAAGAGCATAATCCTATGCACGTTTAGAGAGAGAAAAGGCCTACAACTCCCAGCATGCCCCAGTCAGCCATGCCTTTTGTAAGCTTTTTTTCTGTCTAAACATGCACAGGTTTGCACCTTACATTTCTCGATGCCCTAAATGACTATGCCCTAGAACAGTTGGTCATGGAACCGACCAGAGGGGAGGTGATCCTGGATTTAATCCTAATAGATGCTGTCCAGGACCCAGTGCAAGAAGTGAGTGTCGTTGAACCAAACAGTGACCACAGCGCTATATGATTATTTATTTATTTGTTTATTTATTTATTTATTTAAGTGGAACATTGCCAAGGAAGTGCAACAACATGGTCACATTTGAGGAAACTCCTCGAAAATGAGGAATGTAAAAGGGAAGTTGAAAGGGAGAGTCAAGAAAGTCAAATCTCTCTAGAACACTGGGGTTCACGCAAAACCAGGATAGAGGCTTAGCTAGAATGTATGCCACAGGTCAGGTCAGATACCACTAAGCCCAAGAGGTCCCCAACAGGGTTAACAAGCAGCGTCAAGGAAGCTATTAGAGAAAAGAAGGCTTCAGAAAATGGATGTCTCACCTAAATGAAGAAAACAAGAAGGACTTGCACAAAAGAAATACAAGCAAACAATAATGGATCCCCCCCGCGCAAAAAAGCGAGGGGAACGCCGCCAATAACACTGACACCAACAATGAAACATCCTGGCTGGCCACTGTGAGAATGGGAGGCTGCAGCAGGCAGGCCCTGGGCTGCTGGCGCGCAGCTCTCCTTGTGTTCTTGTGCTCTGGCTGTGCCGCCTGCAGCCTCGAATGATGCTGAGGGCAGGCCTGTCTCGACAGATGCACGTGCCAAGGCACCTTTCCACAGGGGCTTCTCGTCTGCTTGGACCACAGCAGCTTTGAGCTGCTGCATCTCTGGGCTGCAGACACCCAGAGGAGGAAGAAGCCGTTCTCCGCCTAGGAATCTGAAAGCCCTCTAGTCCCAGGCCGCTGGGGGACACGTGTTGCTAAGAGAGCGTGTGGGGGTGGTGGTGAGAGAGCAGCCGCCGCCAATCCATCCCTCTTGTTGGGTGCCCAGCCGGGGAAACGCTGAAGGTAGTCCAGGGTGCTTGATGCTGCCATGGCGCCACCCTAGTGCTCCACACTGGAGCTTATCTGGCTGAATAGACGGATACAGAGGCTGCCCCAGAAATCCCATGGGCCTTCGTTGCCCACACAAAATGCTCCACTGTGCCACAAAATATTTTTCCAGCAAGCTCATTCTGCAGGCTCTTGAAAGATCATCCAAAGAGCCACTAAGGTCTCCCAGTCAAATTTGCCATCTGCCTGAGGGGCTCAGAACTCAAAACCAAAGACTCAGGGGCAAAGCAAATGTTCCAGCTGAAAAAGCAGCCAGGGGTGGGTAGGTGGGCTATCATGATACCCTGCTGTGCCGGGGAGGAGAAGGCAACTGGAGAAACTGAAGGAAGTACAGCTCTGCCTTGACCCTGGGCCTCTGGTCTCGTGTTCAGAGCCCCTCGTGCAGATGGCAAATTTGACTGGGAGACTTGAGCGGGGAGAGCTCAGTCTCTTTTCTTTTTGCTTTAGAGTCTGGAGAGGGAACTGGGCAGGAGCGGGAGAAAGACCACATGTGAACAGAATGCTGGACTAGATGGACCCTAGGTCTGATAGAATCATAGAATCATGGAATAGTAAGGTTGGAAGGGGCCTACAAGGCCATCGAGTCCAACCCACTGCTCAATGCAGGAATCCAAGTCAGAGCATCACCGACAGATGGCTGTCCAGCCTCATCTTGAATGCCTCCAGTGTGGGAGAGCCCACCACCTCCCTAGGGAATTGGTTCCATTGTTGTATTGCTCTTACAGTCAGGAGGTTTTTCCTGATGTTCAGCCGGAATCTGGCTTCCTGTCACTTGAGCCCATGATTCCGTGTCCTGCACTCTGGGATGATGGAGAAGAGATCCTGGCCTTCCTCCCTGTGACAACCTTTCAAGGACTTGAAGAGCGCTATCCTGTCTCCCCTCAGTCTTCTCTTCTGAAGGCTAAACATGGCCAGTTCTTTCAGTCTCTCTTCATAGGGCTTTGTTTCCAGTCCCCTGATCATCTTTGTTGCCCTCTTCTGAACCCTCTCCAGCTTGGCTCTTCTGATGTTCTTATGTGTAACTAACCTGGAACTGTGGGCACAGGGCAAGCGATCTTAACGGTCATATCATCATAAAGATCATAAAGAGCTTCAGCTATGGGGCTGAAATATAGAAATGAATGGTCAATCCATAGATACACAGAGGTTGACTGTATGTGGTGTGGGTGAACTGAGCCAGGCCTCAGGACAGTGGGCCTTTATGACACGCCCTGGGCCACTGCCCTGGGCCCAGCAGGCACTGGGAGGAGGCAGCATGGAGTTTGGCTGCTGTGTGCACACAGAGCCACCTACCCGGAGAGCTCCAGCTCATGGACAGGAGTCAAGGAATCGAGATAAACATGGGGGCACGTCAGGACAGCAGCATGAGCTGCTGCTTTGCCTGCTGCTGGGACCCCAGCTTCCTTCTTGGCAGCAGTGTTGCCCTGTTTGTGTTGACCTGCCTTGCCCGGAAGATTGTGTATGGCCACTACCTGCGGAGGAGGAGAGGCCGCCGACTCTGGGGGAGAAGCCAGCTTCAGCCATCTGCACAGCCTTGGTCCAAAACGCAGCAGGTGAGTAGCTCAGCCGAGTTTATGACTTGGCCCAGCACAGAGCCACAACATCCCCAGCCCCGTCTTTACAACCACTTATGCCATTTAGAAACTTGGACTCTGCACCTCATCACGCACAGAAAAGTCTGAAGGCGAATCGGGGCCTTGGTGTCCCTCTAGCTCCAGCTGCAAAGTGCAAAGGCTGATTAAGGTGTGTGAAAAGGGGTGCCAGAGCAGCATGAATTGACCATGAACATGCCACAGACCTATCCAAGGAGAGGGAGACCTCAGTCAGATCAGCCTCTTGATCTCCCTCATCAAAGGTGACTTCCATTAGGAAAGTACTCTATTTTACTCCGTTCAGATGCAGTGCTAAACTGGGGTTCTGCTTTACGTGAATAACCTTGCTTGGACCTCAGGCTGACACACTCCCCTTTCCTTCTCTGGCACATACTGGAGGAGAAGGAAGGAGGCCTTTGTTTCTGTCTGTAAGCTAACTAGCATCCCTCATTACATTCGAACTTGTGGAACTCTGGTTAGTTTAAAGTAACTATGGTTAATGAACAAGCCAAGATCATAAAGCAGGATTTGATGCTGGATTGATAGAACTGTGGTTAGCTAACCGGAGCTTGAATGTAACAGAATAAACAACAAAGAGTCTTGTGGCACCTTAAAAACTAGCAAATTTATTCTGGCATAAGCTTTCATGGACACTGTCCGCTTCATCAGATGCATGAAGTGTTAACCTTCAGTTGGCAGATTTATATATGGATGCTGGGGGGTGGGGCGGGGTAGGATTGGGAAATGTCAACAGTGAAGTCAGAGGGAATCGAAATGCATGAAGTACACACAGTGAGAATTCATGACCTTAACAGTGTCCATTCACAAAATATTGTTAGGTGATAACACAGATATCATTGCCTTGGTGAACTGATGAACACATGTAGTGTGATGAAAAACCCTTGTCCTTGTTCAGACCCCAGGAAATGGAGTGGAATCATCTGGTGAATTGTTGTTCAGCAAGTTTGTATTGCAGACTGTCTTTGAAATTCCTTTGTCCAAAAATGGCTGCCTTAAGGTCAGTGACGGATTATCTTGGCAGGCTGAGGTATTCTCCCACTGAGTTTTGAACGTTGCCATTTCTGAGATTCGGTTTGCATCCATTTATCCTTTGGTGTACACACTGGCCTGTGTGTCCTACACTTCCTGCAGCTGGGCACTGCTTGCAAACGATGGCATATATCACCGCGGAAGAGGAGCAGGTGTATGAGCCTGATGGTGTGGGTGGCATTATTATCAGGCCCTCTGTAGTGTTGCCAGAGGAGACGGGGGAGCAGAGTTGGCATCCACGTCTGCCACAGGGTCTGATTCTTGGATCTGGATCTCTGTTGCGAGGTCTGTTGTGGCTGGTGAGCAACCTTTTGCGGCTGGGGGGATGTTTGTAAGCAAGCATAAGCCTGCCCCCTAAGGATGGGATACAGCGAAATGATAGGTTGTCGGGGGAACTGCAGGTGACAACAAGCGGCGTTCCATTGTTTGTGCTTCTGGCTCTGTCCTGTAGCACATGATTCCTGGGTACTAGTCTGGCCTGGTCAATCTGCTTTTTCACTTTGTTGGGTAGATACTGTAGTCTCCAGAATGCCTGGTTTAAATCCTTGACTCTCTTCTGACAATCTGAACCAATGAGGTTGTATCGTGGGGCTTGGCTGTAGACAATGGATTCTGTGGTGTGTTCTGGGTGGAAGCTGGAAGCATGTAAGTGTACGTAGTGGTCAGTTCATTTCCAGTATAAGGCAGTGCCTGTATGTCTATTATGTAGCTGCACAGGTGTGTCCAGAAAGTGAACATAACAGGGAGCTCAGGTTAGTTTAAAATCAAAAGCAGAAGTGTGGCATACGCCAGAGCAGGGGAGAGGAGCACATGAATTCAGAGCTCAAGGATGTTCATCTGCAAAATTCTCAACTATAGTTTAGTCAGAGTTATGTCTGAAAAGCCCCTGTGTGTCCTGCCTTTGGAACAGAGCCCATGTAACATTTGATCTTTGAACAGCACCAAGGCATTGCAGGTGTTTTAACAAGCACAACAACAACTCCTAGCCCAGTGGTCCACCATGGTGCTGCTTAATGAAGTGAGAGGAATCGGGCAAGCCAGCCTGGTGGCGCTGAGTGCCATGGCAATAAGAGGCTTTGCACGGCCATGCTTGGTGCACAGTTCTGACAAGAGCGAGGAATACACGCCCAGGGACATAGCGAGGTTTCTGTTGTGGCTTTGATCCAAAGAACAGTGTGGACCTCCCTGTGCAGCTGACACGAGCAGGCCACACAGCAAGCGCGCTGTCTGGAGAAGCCACGGCTTTGACCGAGGGACGCGCGGGAGGACTGCATCTCGGCTGGGGAGGGGGCACTCGGGGCGCCCTCTTCCGTCTGGGTCACTGCACTGCCTCCTTCCTTCCTGACAGGCTCACCCAAAGAGCAGCGACTGGCCCCAGGCGACCGCAGAGAAGAGAAAAGGTAATGTAATTTTTGTGAACCGCCCAGAGAGCTTCGGCTATTGGGCGGTAGAGAAATGAAACAAACAAGCAAACAAAGCAAGCAAGTGTGCTCTGGCGCCTGAGTCACAGGCAGTGGCACTGCTCCCCCAGCTGGCCCTGGCAACAGAATGGCTCGCCTATGCTGTCCCAGTCTCCTCACTATCCTGCACCCCTTTTAGGAGCTACCTTGGAACAAGAGGTGGTGCCGCCTAAGCCACAGCAGCTGCTCCAGCAGGCTTCCGCACTCCTGCTCCCACAACTGCCGGGGCCTTTCCGTAGCCCTCTTGTGCACCAGTGCGCAGCTCCTGCAGGTTCACCACATCCCCCTTGCAACACTGCCAAGGATACGTCTCCTCGCTGCTGTTCCACAGTCGAAGCACTGTGTAGACTTTGCAGGAGCAGGAGAGGAAGGAGCTAGCGGCAAGAGTGTGCATTTCTCGCTCCAGCACCCCCACCATTCCCTTGTCATGAGGGAAGGGAACTGGCTTCCTTGCTGGAGGACAAGAGGGCTGCCTCCTGCTTTGGGGTGGGAGGACTGCTAACAGCTTCCATCAGGGGTTCGTCTGGCCCCAGGCGGCAAATTTTATTGGTGCTCTCTCTTTTAATAATGTTTTTATAGAATTTTATCAGATACGTATTGCTTTTGTATTTGGGGATGTGTGTTTTTGCATATTTTTGTATTGTTTTTATCTTATATGCCGCCTTGAGGCTTCTACCCTTAAAGGCCGGCTAAAAATAATTTTAAATAAAACAAAACAAATCACAGCCTTTTCCCTTATAGACGAAGAAGAAGTGCTTGGCGGGACTCAAGATGGCGTCTCCCAGAGGACGAGCCAGGACTCTATCCGCCAGCTGCTGTGTGATGATACAGCCTGTGCCCTGTGTGCTCATGTAGCTGTGGAGGCCAGGAAAATGGCCCACTCCAGAGGACTGGGCCTCTGGTTCCACGCGACGCCAGTGCCCACAGTCCCCAGCATCCACCGCCTGGGGCACTCTAGCCTTTCAGAGATTTCTGAATTGCCAGCTCAGGTCCCTCTGCCACGGCGCACCAGTGAGCCTGGCCCTGCCTGTCACCGCTCCCATCTCGCTCCAGGAGCACCTCCTCCATCCAGCAAAAGAGCTCGTCTCAGACACCAGGGAGGCGGCTTCCCAAAGAAGCAGGAGGAAGAGAAGAAGAGGAGGAGGTCCCATTTGGCAGAGCAGACTAATGAGAAGGGTCCCCATAGTTCCTACAGCCGAGAGGAATGCATTTACTGCTCTGCTGACTGGGAAGGGCGAAGGAAAAGCCTCCGCTCCTCTACATCTAGCATACTTACAGTGTCTTTCAGCCATTCCTCTTCTTCGAGTCAGTCCAGCGCATCCCTTCACAGCTCGAAGGACATTGGCCACCATAAGCTGGCCATCCTTCTCCAGCAGGAAACCTACAAGTGGTCCCTGCAGATGGAGAGCGACATCTCTTCTAGGAGTGGCGGGGAGCATGCTGCTCAGGCTGAAGAGGAGTCCCTTCCCGGGAAGCGAACACACCAAGGGGCCATTCCCAGTAAACGCCGCAGGAGACGAGGGCAGTCAAGAAAGACCCCCAAGTCACTTGCAACCAGCCAGTCTCTGAGAACGGGACTGGCTGCTGTGGACACTCCCTTCCTGGGGGAGGCTGTCTGGGCAAGCTTAGAGTGGCATGTGCTCAGGAAGCGAGTTCAGCATGAGCTGGGCCTACCTTTGGCCCTCCTCAGATCACTCAGAGCCTTCCTGCCGCTAGCTCCAGAGTCATCCGCTCCTCGCAAGCCTGTGAGGAACGTTGCTGCAGTCACAAGGCCTCGGGCTCTCTCCTTCCTGCGGCCTGAGGCCTCCGGGATGAGACTCGAGCAACACCTAATGAGAATGGTACGCCTCAAGCGCTGGGGGCTGCCGCGGAGGGTTCAGGAGGCTGCCCGGCACATGCAGCCGGACGCGTATCCCGATGCAGGCGGCACGTGGCCTGCGCTCCAGGGAGTGAACCAGAGGTTTGCAAGGACTGGAAAGACACACCGACAAGCCAAGGACATGATCCTCAGCTCAGCCTGCACCTCTCCACCAAGGCTTCCCGCATCTGCAGAGCCTCCCCAGAAGATGGCTGCGTCAGAGGCAAGTCAAGTGCTGGACCGGGGATCCCTGCAGCGGCTGGACCGGCTGTGTCTCCAGGGGAAAGCAGGGCCCAAGGGGCTGGCTCACGGCCACCTGCATTTCAGGATGGCTCTTCGCACCCAGACCTCGGCCCAGGTACTTCCCAGTGCCTCCCGGCTGCCCCCCTGGATGTGCCCCACTGCTCCAGCATCCACTGATGCGGAGGGCCTGGAGTCCCATGTGCTCAGGAAGAGGCTGCAGCACCTGTGGGGCGTGCCCGTGCCGATACAGCGGTCCTTGCAGCCGTTCCTGACAGCTCCACCACCACCACCAGCCCGCCTTGTTCTCACGCGGCGCTTCCAGCTGGAAGAGAAGACACCGACCATCACCAGCCAGCTTTCTTTCGTCCTGCCGGAGACCAGGGAGCAGCTGGACCACCACATCAGGTGCCTGGCCGCAGAGAGGCGGTGGGGCCTTCCCAGGCGGGTGACGGAGTCTCTCCAGGTTTTCATGTCGGGGTCTCCCCCACCAACAAAAAAGCCCAAGGAGAGGAAGAGGATTCCTCTGTCCACTAAACTCAGGAGACCCAAAGTGAAAGAGCTTCCCTCTGAAAACGCCCCCACCCCCACAGAGAGACTTGCTGGCCCCTCAGGGACACCATCCCCACAGAGCCACTGGGACCCAAAGCCCCGAATTCTACAGAGGCACTTGGCCAAGAAAGCCCTTGAGATCCAACTGGACCTCTTTTCTCCCATGGTACGGGACTCACAGGAAATCAGCCACCGTGCTGGGAAATGCACCCTTCCCAAAGTCCTCCCACCTGGACTGAGAACTGTGCAGCAGCGATCCCAGGACCTTCTCTTTGTGGAGCAGGCTGGTCTGGATCGTGTCGGACTGAACATCACCCACAAAAACCTGGCCTACCGGTGGGGGTTGCCAACACTCTACAGGAAGTCCCTCACCCATTTCTTCCAGGAAATGGCACCACAGGCCTCCTGTCCCCGCTCACACACCACCAAAGCTGCCACGGTCAGCTTCACTGCCTCAGAGGTCCTGTTCATGGGAACACGGGTCTGGGATGAGCTGGAGTGGCACATCAAGAGGAAGCAGCTGCAACACCTCTGGGGGCTGCCAGGCCTGGTCCAGAGGTCCCTCCACCACCTTCTCCCCACTGTCCCCCAGCAGTACCACCAAAGGCCTGGGCAGGGGGATATGACCATTTCCCAAGAAAAATTCTTGTTCCTCGGCAGAGAAGCAAAGCAGAAGCTGGAGCGTAATGTGCAGGAAAGAGTCCTCTTCCAGCGATGGGGGCTGCCCAGGATGGTCCTGGAATCCCTGAGGCTGCTGTGTCCAGAGATGGGTCTTTGTTCCCTTGGGAGAACGGCCCGAAGGTCTCAGCTGGCACTGGCCAAGAGATGCTTTCCCAGAGTGCCCATCTGTGGATGTTTCCCAGGGGCTTCAGGCGTGAGCCACGGCAGTCCAGCCAGGAAGATGTGGGCTCAACTGGCCCCCCTGCTGGAGCCCAAGGACTTGGACAAGATGAAGGGCCACCTGGCAAAGAGATCTGTGGAGGTGCACTTAGGGGCCCTTCCACTACTTGTTGGACTCTCATGGCGGCTCACAGCTCTCTCCATGGGACAAACTCTCCCCAGGCTGATAACTCCTGGCCAAGGGCCCCTGCAGCCTCGCAGCTGTTTCCTGCCTTTTGCACGCACAGAAGACGTGGCCCAAGTGGAGATGGCCATCCACCGCAGCCATTTATCCTCCCTCTGGGGGCTGGGCATGCACTATGTGGAGGCCCTCCCTGTGGCGGTGCCCAAGCCATCCACTCCTCCTCTCGGGACCAGGCAGAGGGGCACTGAATGCTCAGGGGCATCTACACCATTCCTTCCCCAGCAGGCCAGAGATGTTTTGGAACTGCACATCAGGAAGAAGAGGCTGCAACATGGGTGGGGTCTTCCAGCATTCATCCAGAGGTCTCTGAAGGCCTTCATGCAAGCTTCCCCTTTGCTGCCTGCCATCCTAAAGGCTGAGACTCAGGTGGGCATCTTGCAGCAGGAGCTCACATTCCTTCCCTGGAGCATATACAGCCACCTGGAAATCCATGTGCAGAAGATGAAGTTGCATCGACATTGGGGTTTGCCCGGGAGGGTCCTAGAGTCCCTCAAGCTGATGTGCCCATGGTCCAGAAGTCATGTCTGTGGACAAAAAGTGGCAAGGTCTTCCTGTGCCCTGGTGGACTCCTACCACACCAGTCCTACAGAGCCCTGGGTTGTGGGTGCCGTGAGCATGAGGCCGAGCATCAGGAGGACAAAGGGGAACCTGCTGGCAGCTGCTTCCCCACCTCCAGTGTTGCTGTTGGTGGGGCCCAGTCACCTGAAGAAGATAAAGCTCCATCTGGCCAAGAAAGGTGTGGAGGAGCAGCTGGGCACCTTTCCAGCGATGGTCACATTGTCTCGGAGATGTGCATCACTTCCTGTGAGACAGCCCCTCCCCAGGCTGATCCCCCCTGGCCACAGGCCGCCACAACCGCGCAGCTGCCTCCTGCCCTTTAAGCAGACCGAGGATGTGCATAGGATTGAGCTGTCCATTCAGCGCAACCATCTGATGTCCCTCTGGGGGCTGGGCGCCTGCTACGTGGAGGCTCTGGGTCGGAGGATACCCAGACTGTCCTTGCAGCCTGTCAGACGGAGAACGGTGGCTACTTTTGTCTTTTCAGAAGTGAAGATTCTGTTCCTCCCCGAGCAGGAAAAGGACTTCTTAGAACAGCAGGCAAGGAAGAAAAGGGTCCAGCACATGTGGGGCTTCCCAGCCCTTGTCCAGAGGTCTCTGAGGGCTTTCATGCTCAGGCCTCCCTCGGCACCTGTCTGCCAAAAGACTACCATTGCTGTCTGCATACAGCAGCCGGAGCTCTCGTTCTTTTCTCCAGGCACCTGCCGGTACTTGGAGCTCCATGTTCAGACAAGGAAACTCCAGCAGCTGTGGGGATTACCTGGCAGAGTACTCGAGACCTTGAATATTTTTGTCCGTTCAGGTCTTTGGGGCAAGAGGGGAAAGGACAGAAGGCCACAAAGATCCCCCCTACCTCCTACTCAAGAAGCATTTTCATCCACAGGAGCCCTGGCTTTCACTGCAGAAATGCATGACCAGGTTAGAACAGGCACTGACATACAGCAAAGAGCCACAAAGGAGGGTCTTCGGCAGGAAAAGCCACATAATGGGGGCAGGAAGACATCCACTGAAGGAACCTTGAGTGCCAAAGAGGTGTCCACTGAACGCAGCGCAAGTCCAACAAGCAGCAATGGCAGGAAAGAGGCTCACACGTTCCGGAAGCATCCTGCTGAACATGCGGCGTCACATCTGACCTCCTGTGCCCACCTGGTTGCCAAGGGAAGCTCGATGATGCCTCAGAAAGGGAAGCCAGCTCTTCTCGGTGGGGATGTGTCTTCTCTCAGGAGGAGGCAGCCACAGAGCGACGGAAGGGGAGAGCGAGTCTGCCCACCTCAGCTCCTCATCACGGGAGAAGGCAAGCGCTCCAGTGCCTGCAAGGACGTTGACAAGAAAGTGTCCCTCATTGGCTCAATCCTGGAGAAGAAGTTGTACCTGCAGGAAGGGCTCCATGTCTGGCTGTGTGTCCAGCAGAGGCAGCGGGAAAGGAACGTGAAACAAGGCCGCAGGGGGGCTGGCCGTGACGAGGGACTGTGGCACACGGAGGAAATCAGAACTGCACCTCTCTGGGAGGCTGAGCGTGCTGTGAAAGGGGTCGCAGTGAAATGGGAAGAGGCCCAGTGCGGCTGTAGCCAAGTAGCTGACTTTGTTGGCCAAGCTGGCAAGGAATACCGAGCCCTGGATACAGGTCACCCTGAAAACAGACAGCATTTTCAGGCAGGCAGGGTGGAGTCCCGTATCAGAGTAGAGGACTCTTCTGTAGGTTCAGCTTCATCAGGACCCTCCAGGGTGAGCCTTGAGGGAGTAGACAGCTTACTGGCCCGGGGTAGAGCCAGCAGAGAGAGGAATGGGGGCAGAGACCAAGGGTCCGTGACAAAGGGAGGCGTGCAAAGCGCGGTCAACCAAGAAAGGCTGGCGGGAAGCAGAGGACAGAGAGCGAACAGCAAGGGGCAGAGGCCAAGCAGCCAAAGGCCGTGTGGCAAGGAGGGGAGGCTACGCTTCCAAAGGTCAAGCAGCAGGGAGCGAAAGTCAAGCAGCCAAAGGTCAAACAGCAAGGAACTGAGATCAAAAATCAGGGACTGGATATTCGGCAGCAGGAAAAGGAAAATGGAAAGCAAGCCACAAAGTTCAAGTAGCAGGCAAGGAAGACCAAGAAGCAGAGTGCAAAGCAATAGAAAGGGAGCCAGCCGCAGGGTAACGATCAAGTCATAGCAGCAACACTGAAGGTCCAGACTCAAGGAAGGGGGATCTGGGAGCAAGGAAGGGGAGACCAGAACAAAACTCTATATTCTTATCCGGACTGGTTATCATCCCTTTAGAACTGTCTTCTCTCAGTTCTTGAATTTATTACATAATAACCTTTCTTGGTCAGCTGTAACTTGTCAACTTATGCAACTTCTTGTTGTTGTAAGAAGTGACCAACCATTCCTCATGTTTGATCCTGCGATTGGTATGCTTCAAAATATCAGTAAAGTTGGTTAAAACTCTGGCTAGGTTCTGGTGGTTGGATTGTTTGGCCTATAACCTGCTGGGACCCTGGGCTGCCTCTCAGGGAGCCAAAGACCCAGGGCGCAACAAGACAGGAGACCAGCAAGAGGAAAGGTGCTCCCACAAACAATCACAAACGCATGGCTGCTCAGCCATGGAGCAGGAGCTTTCCTGGAACTTCTGTACAGCCTGCCTCTTTATGCTGATTTATATTGATCTTAATATATGTATATACTTTAGATATATTAAGAACTTAAGGAGAGCCCTGCTGGATCAGACCAAGGGTCCATCTCGCCCAGCATTCTGTTCATACAGTGGCCATCCAATTACCCACAGGAACCCACAAGCAGGACAGAAGTGCAACAGCCCCTCCTGCCCATGTTCCCCAGCAACTGGTGTACACAAGCATGCTGCCTCTGGTACTGGAGGTAGCACATAGCCATCAGAACTAGTAGCCACGGATAGCTTTTTACTCCAGCAATTTGTCCAACCCCCTTTCAAAGCCTTCCCACTTGGTGGCCATCACTACTTCCTGCAGTAGTGAATTCCATAGTTTAACTCTGTGCTGTGTGAAGAAGTCCTTCCTTTTATCTCCCTGAATCTCCCACCAATCAGCTTCACGGGATGCCCCGGGTTCTAGTATTTTGAGAGAGGGAGGAAAAAGTCTCCCTATCCACATTCCCCACACCATGCATAATTTTTTACACCTCTATCGTGTCTCCCCTCGCTCGCCTCTTTTCCTAGCTAAACAATCCCAGACTGAATGCATATGGGAAGCATATTATTATATTGTGTACATTCAGGTTCTCCCCCTTTCTTTTCTTTCTCAGTTCTAAGACTACAAGCAGGTAAGCAGTCACCAGGCCCAACAGGAAGAATTGTAGCCCACCAAGCATGAGATTACAAATACATATCCATAGGCATATGCCTGCATACACATTCCCTCCCTCCCTCCCCCACCCCACACACTTAGACCACTTCTCTCGGGTAGGGGTGTACGAGAATTTTGTTTCTGCATTTTGTTTCATGCAAACATGATCTATTCACAATCCTGAATGTAAAAATGAGCAGGAGTGTTTGTGGGGTTCTTTTGAGAAATGTTTGCAAACTCCCGAATTTGCGATCGCATGCAAAGAAAATTCTTTTTTAAAAAATGAGCACTTTAAAATGCACATTAATTTTTTTCATGCTTTATTTAATGGCAGGAATGACTGCACATGCACAGAATGAGCTGAAGAACAGGTTGAAAACTAAAACGGAAGTGAGACTAAATGTGCTTCAAAGTGATTTTCAGAGAATTTAGTCTAACTCCAAAACTGCTGGTTTTCCCATCTCTACACTCTGCCTTCTTTTTATTGAATCAAGAATTATACCACGGTGTTGCTTGTAAACTTTTTAGAACTGGAGTGTTGGAAAGAAAAGAGTAGAAAAGAAAGAGTCCCAACACTATTTAAAATTTAGTCCCAGGCTCCCAGCAGTATGCTGAACCAAGAAAAACCCCAACACCCAGAAAATATAAAAATCTTCACATCTGTCCCCCTATTTCAGTTCATTGTGCAAAAGTTTGCAACTATTTGTAAACGCTGACCTCATCTGAAGCAACAGTGGGTTGTAGCTTTGGGGTAGTGATTTGATCTTGCTGGATCTCCAAGGAGAAGGCGGCACCCAATACAATTTGACACAAATCTGACACCAGCTATTATACTACTTCTAATTCTTTGAACTGCTTTTGGAATAGCACCTTTACAGCCAATATCCTACCTGTTCTTACAGCTCCTTTTTGGGACCTGCAATTCCTCACACACAAAAATATGCGTGCGTGTGTTCCTATTTTTGAAGATACTTGGAGTGAGAAGTTTTGTGCCAGGACAAATTTACACCATCTAAGCGGAGAAATGCGCTTTCTGGGTGGTGTATTTAAAAAGCAATCTGATACACTGGCAACCTGGCGCCCTGCAAATGGGACCTGAAGTCCAAGGCATCTGAAGGGCACCGGGTCGCCTGCCTCTGCTATTCACCAGTTCTGCGAGGGGGGGGAGAGACGCGGCTGCTCCACCGGCGGAAGGGCTGCTGTATCCTGTGCGGTGCTTGTTAATTTGGTCATGTTTAACTTCAGACCCGACACGAATTGGGTTCTAAGCACCCCAGTGGGGAGCCAAGCTAAATCCAAACAGGCAAACATCACACCAACTAAAAGTAAATCGACATCCATTAAGGGCTTTATTTAAGGACATTACAAATAATAAGGACGGTGGCATGGTGGCTAGATGAGCATTGGAAACTTTCTCTATGATCACATTATTGACAGTGAAAGAGAATGTAATGTAAATACGAGATTAACCAAGAGGGTTACAGCTGACAGAGCCGGCAAGACAAATGCAGCGAGTGAGACAACAAACTGAGCTTCCAGCCTGGTTGTTATGACACCTCCTCCTGCTGAACCCTCCCACATTCCCCTTGCATTGCAAAACTGACCTCAACGTGCCAAAATTGGTAACTCCCTCCTACCTCCTCCTGCACATTAAAAAGGTAAAACGGTAAAGGTGTCCCCAACCAGTCGTGTCCAACTCTAGGGTGCGGTGCTCATCCCCGTTTCTAAGCTGAAGAGCCAGCGCTGTCCGAAGACGCTTCCGTGGTCATGTGGCCAGCATGACTGAACACCGAGGTGCACGGAACGCTGTTACCTTTCCTGCCGAAGCGGTGCCTATTTATCTACTTGCAATTTCTTGCTTTCGAACTGCTAGGTTGGCAGGAGCTGGGACTGAAGACGGGAGCTCACTCCATCACATGGCACTCGGATCTCGAACTGCTGTCCTGCCGACCTTCCGGTCTGCAGTTCAGCGTCTTAACCACTAAGCCACCGTGGCCTGTACATTACGCCAATACAAAAAATGAAACGAGGGCATTACCAAGTCCCTCTAGGCATGTCAAATTACTTACAGGCTCTGAAGTCTAAGAGTGTGATGAGGTCCAGCGTGACCCACATCCTTGGGTTCATTGGTAGAGGCAGGCGAAGCAGCGAGAGTGGAGCGAGGCTGCAGCCCACCAGAAGCATGGGCTCTCGTGATGTGGGCTTTTATACACTTGTTCTGGCCAGAGGTGGGGGCTCCAAGGAGTGATGAGACCACCATCTTCCAGTAAAAACTGCGTGTGTGGGTGGCGAGATGACCCACTCACCAAGCAGAAGCAAGGTTTTATGTGCCCCCTCCAATAATATGGTATTTCATGCCCACATGGTTTGGGGAAGTTTTAGAAACTGCATAAAAGGGCTGACCAGCGGCTTGGGCACATTGTCTGGATTGCATCTCTCTCACACATCCTCTTTGAACCCACAGTCATCTTCGGTCACCCCACACACACACCTCTGGAGTGTTGCTCACTGTTATGATGCCCCCCCCCCGCCTGACAGGTGTCAAGAAAGGACATTTTCTTTCCTGCACGTGTACAACGCGGGACGTGTGACACTGGTTTCCATCCCCCATAGTGGGCATCTGCACATGCGCAGTTCTTCTGTTCTTTCGCTGGTTCTCTGCCAGCACAGTTTACCGTGGCCTTGATCTTGCTCTGCAAAGCTGCTTGCAGAAACTGCTGCATGTTTTCCTCTTCTTTCAAGGCCAGTCCTGTGAGGTCTTAGTCAGAGATACTATCATGCCATAACATCAATTAGCACAGGATCAAAATTTCAAGGGCTTCCTGCCAATGGGTCCAGGGTCTGGAATATAAGTATGGAGTCTTCTTAAATACGAATCTGGGGTCTTTTAGGGGGGTTCTTGTCGGTCTCCCCAAAACCCTCATTGATACCAGTCCAGATCAAATTAGCCATCTTCAGTTTGATGTAGCCTCTTCAGTGTGTTGTTAGCAAACTTATTTAACTTTTTCAGCACCAGATTAACAGTGCTCAGCCCAAGAGGAGGGGGATACAGAAAATCCCCAAATGGTGTAAAAATGGCAGACACACCCACAGCATCCCTGGAAATACTGCCACACCTCACCAGTCAGGGACTGTGCCAGAGATAAAAATGTAAGAGGAGCCCTGCTGGATCTGACTCACGGGGGCCTCCCTAGTACAGCATCCTGTTCCCACAGTGGCCAACTGGAGACCCCCGTGGGAAGCCCACCAGCAGGACAGCACAATGATAGCACCCTCCCACCCATGTTCCACAGCAGTTCATATATGGAGGCATGCTGCCCTCTGGATACTGAAGGTCATCTACAGCCATCATGATTATTGGCCCTTGGTAGGCTTGTCCACCATGAGTGATGCCCACACAGAAGGAACCAATGAATTCAGGATCAGAATACATCCTCAGCACACACCCCTGCATCACCATTTATGTCCGTACTGTTTAGAAGCCAGAACTGGAGCAGCTGCCATAAGGGACGCTGCACCAGTGCCCCTGCTGTCTGTTGAGCCATTGACCAAGGCACAGGAGCCCTGTTGGGCTGATTGGCTGGCAACCCCAGGCATGTGTCTGTTCTTTTCACAATGGTCTCCATCCTGGATGCTGTTCGGCAAAAGCGATGACTTTGCCACGTGCTACTCGCTCGATGCTAGGGAGGGGCAGAGAGGGTGCCTTCCGCCGCCCTAGGATGGCCCGGCGCCCCGGCCCAGCTGCAGTAGCGGCCTACACGGCGAGGCGGCAGCGCAGTCCAGCGGCCGCCACCCCACAGAACGCTCCAAGCGCGCGGCTTGCGCCCATGAAGGCCGGCGGCGCGCCGAGTCCTCCGTGCAGTCGCCCCCCCGTCTGCTCCGCCACATCGGATCCGGAGGGCGGCCCCGCGCCCCCGGCCGGCCCCCAGCGCCCATCCCGCCCCCGACTCGCCCGAACGGCCAGCGCTCCTTGCCCGCGCGCGCCCCTCGCCTCCCCAAGCAGCTGGGAGCCCCTTGCGGAAGCCTTTCGCGCCCGCCAGAAGGATCGGCCCTGCTCGAGTCCCCGGGAGCCGCCGCCGCCCCTGGGCACAACACTGGGCTGGACGGACAGGGCCCTCCGAGCGCCCGCGCGGCCCGGCAGCGAGTCAGCCGCGGCACGCGCGCCGGCGCGAGGCTCCGCGGCGGGCCCCGAGCCCTGCGGGGGGCCCGAGCGACGCCTCGCCCTGGCTCCGGGCCCCCGCCAGCCCGAGCGACGGAGCGCGCGCGGCCGGGGCAGCGGGCCCGTTCCGCCTCCGGAGCGCGCGCGGCGCACGAGGGGGCCGCCCGCGCCTGCCGCGCGCTCCGCCGCCCGCCCGGCCCCTCCGTCCGGGAGGGCGCCCGCGGGCGCGGCTCCCGGCGCCTGCGGGGGTGCAGCGCCGGAGCGGCCGCAGAGGGCGCGCGGGGCCGGCGCAGCCGCCGGGGGCCCGCGAGGGCAGGGCGCGTGGCGCCGGCCCGCCTCCTCCAGGCAAGGCGGGGGCCCGTCGGGCCGCGCAGAGGCACCCGGGCGGGGAGGGCGCGGGCGGCCCCGCGCAGCGGCGGGGAGGAGCTCCTCGGGAGGCCGCTGGGCCCCGATGCCGCCGCCGCCGCCGCGTGATGTCAGAGCGGGCGGGGAGCGGCCCGACCTCCTCGGAAGAGCGTGCTGCAGCGGGGTGCTCGTCTCGCTTGGCAGGGGCGATTCTAGACGGGGGGGCTGGTTCCGCGGCAGAGCCCCGGCTTGGCATGCAGACGGTTCCAGGTTCCATCCCGGATTGAACCTGGAACCTGCCCGGAGCCCTGGGGAGCCGCTGTTCCCAGCCTGCGTGGGGACCGCTGGGCCAGTTGGGCCAAGGGTCTGATGCAGCATAAGGCAGCTTCCTAGGTTCCTATGTCGGAATCTCACGTTGCTAGATCTCAGCAAGCAGGGTTATTTCCCTTTTCCCTGCCCTACTTCCTTCGCTATTCCACAGAGGCTGACGTTCACGGAGGGTCCACGGCCGCCTAGCAGAGCACGCTTTGCAAGCAGATGGCCCCGGGCTCCATCTCTGGTGCCACCAGTTTTTTCAAAGGGGGCAAGGGGCAAGTGATCTCCCTGAGATCAGGGAGAGCCCCTGCCATGCAGAGCGGAGCAGACCGGCCGAGGGGGTCCAAGGCTCTGCTCGCATCCGCTGGCTTCTGACGCTCTCTCTCGCTACCAGTGAGAACGGTGTGGTGTAGTGGTTAGAGCAGGGATGGGGAACGTCTGCCTGCAAGGCCCCCAGTCCGGCCTGCAGCGCTTTCCCTGGCCCCTCCCGTCCGCTGCTTTCAATCCACATCGCAGTGCACCGGAGGGAGCGGGCTAGAACTCTGCCCCGCAGGCCACAGTGGGGATTAAAATGGGCCCTTCTCCGCTCCACAGCTGAGCGGTGCAGAGCACCTGAGGAGCGCAGAGGGCCTGGCTGTCATCCCCACGGCAGCGCGCTGCAGGGAGGGGGCTGAAACCCGGCCAGCTGAGGGGGCGGGCCGAGAAAGGGGGCGTGTGAGAGAGTGCGGGTGGCCCTGGCCACTCTCAGCTCTGGCCTTGCTCGCTGCTGGCATGCACCTCTGTGCGAGTGGCAATCTGCCCCCGGGTTAAAATGGTGGTCTAGGACAGGGTTCCAAGCCCCATTCAGCCACGAAGCTCACTGGGTGACCTTGGGCCAGCCCCCATCTCTCAGCCTAATCTCCCTCACAGGGCTGTTGTGAGGACCAAATGGAGAGCGGGAGAAGACTGTTCATGTCCTGGGAGGAAGAGTGCGATGCAAGTGACATTAAGGATTATTGATGTCTATTTGTTGTGACCCCAGCTTTCCTCTAAGACGGGGGTGTAGCCCACGAAGAATTACTGGTTTATAGCGAAGATCAGCAAATGTGAAATACAGGAGTGGGTGCCCTTCGTCCCCCTTCCTGCCCGCCCTCTCTCTACCTGCCTGCCCGAGAGGACGGGAGAAAGAAAAATTCCGTAGATGAGGAAGCCTAGGCAAGGCTGGCCCCAGGCGTTTCGCTGCCCCAGGCAAAGGGAAACTCCCCCAGCCCCACCCGCCAGTGACTCTTACTGGCAGCAGGACAGCATCCTCCACTGGGCTCAGGCCAGCAGGCTCGCCTGGGGGGGCCGGGCGCGTTGCAGGGCGCGCACGGACAGCTCTCCCGGCACCTTGCTGCCGTTCCCTGCCTCCCCCCGCC
This sequence comes from Heloderma suspectum, assembly GCF_057233095.1. Lineage (NCBI taxonomy): Eukaryota > Metazoa > Chordata > Lepidosauria > Squamata > Helodermatidae > Heloderma > Heloderma suspectum. The sequence goes on along the minus strand of NC_139459.1, from coordinate 2,165,559 downwards.
CCGCATTTGCAGCCACCAAACTCCCCCTGATGGCAGGACTGGCCCTGGGTATTGGATAAAATATTCTAGAAGTTATATGTTGGTTAGCAGAAAAGAAGGAGGGAGGCAAAAATACTGTTTTGGTTGGCTATGAACATTAAGGTTAAAATCCTCTGCAGGTTTAGACAGAAAAAAAGTCCTACAACTCCCAGCACTCCACAACCAGCAGTGGCCGATGGGGAATGTTGGGAGTTGTAGGACTTTTTTTTCTGTCTACACATGCGTAGGATTGCACCCTAAGTTTGTTAACTAAGAAGTACTTGAGCACACTCCGGGAGAGAGCCCAGGACAGGACCATGGGGTCATGAAGAGTCCGACAGACTGAACGACTGAACAACAAGTGCCTGAGTTTGCATTTTCCTTTTTGTGTTGAGCCATTAGATTGTTAGCCTGAGGGCATGAATTGTCTTACTGCTGATCTTTCAAAGCTACTCTGAGAGCCTTTGGGGGCTGAAGAGTAGGATAGAAATGCTTTAAAGAATAAAGGTGCAATCCTATGCATGTTTAGATAGAAACAAGTCCTACAACTCCCAGCATTCCCCAGCTAACTTGGCCAGGGAATGCTGGGAGTTGTAAGACTTGTTTCTGTCTAAACATGCATAGGATAGCGCCGTAAATAAAAAATAAATATAGAACTTCAATATATTTTAGCTTATTTTCTGAGATGGTATTGGGCGGTGGGGTTATGAGAGTAGTTGCATTGTAGGAGGGAGGTTGAGTTTGTCGCGTGAATGCATGCGTGTGCAAGTGCATGTCTGTCTTTTCCTTTAGGGGGAAAACCAACATAGGCCATTAGCTACTGTAAGTTAAGAGGTTGGGGGTTTGTTTATTTTGCTTTGATTACTTACTTGGCTTGATTGACTTTGTGCAGAATGGTATAAAATTGTTGTTTAAAAGGAGAATTAAAGACAGCGTTGCTTATCCAGCATGGCTTGAACAAATTCAATTCCCACGTTGTTCAGTTCCCACAAATTCAATTCCCATGTTGTCATTCTCAGTGTTAACATATTTCACTGCAACAACCATGTTACCTTTGTATACTTGAGGGTGACAGAAAGAAATTCCTCAAGTGGGGCCAGTGGGCAGGTAAGACCAGCAGTTGGCCTCTATTGTCCCTCCCGGAGGGCGAGGTGACATAGGGGGCTGTGTGGACATCTCAGCAAGCCAATGGCATTTCCAGTTCCGCAGCATTTCCCTTGCCCCCTTTTTGCTGCTCCGCTCACTGGTGACCACTGGGATTGGCAGATCAGCTTGCGGGGGTCAAAGTCCGCTTTCCGCCCAGTGTAGCAGCTGTGAGATCACAGCTTCCTTTTTGCTCAACAGGAGGAAACAAGGCCAGTGTGCATGACTGTGCTGGGAAGTCCCAAAGGGATGCTTCACGATTAAAAAGCACAGATCAGGAAGGCTGCTGGATGCCTTTCATCTAGGGAAATGCCACATTTTCTTGAAAATCAGCTTGGCCAAGCAGAGCACAGCGGAGGATATCAGATAGCCCAGAACCAAAGTGGCCTTTGGTCCCTCCAAGGTGCTTTACTCCTTCATCCGCTCCTTCAGCCAGCATCACTGACCTGGCACAGCGCCAAATAGAGACTGACTGGCCAACAGGAGGCTGGCCATGTGCCTTCTTCAGACTGGCTCTTTTTCTGATGAAACGTAGGTCCTGGAAGCTCAACAGTCCTGGGCAGATGAAGTGATCTGGAGATCTTGAAAGCTAGTATATTTTTCTTTGAGAATTTTAAGTGGGAATATTCCTGTACATGCTCAGTAAAGGAGCGAGGTAGGGAGTGGCCACCATTTTAGGGGGTTAGCAAAATGCAGTGTGAAAGAAGCTCGCTTTCTCCTGTCTGCAAGACCCTGAACCCTTGAGACAGGGTTGTTTACAAAGTTGTTCCTGTGTTGCGGGATCTTGATCCATTTTGAGAAGGTTGCTGCAGAGCTGGAGTGAACTGAGTACAGGCTGTTTTCTTTCTCAGCAGAAAAATCAAGCTTTAGAGAGAAGTTTTATTTATATTTTTGTTGTGGACTCAAGCTAAAAGGGCTTCATCACATTGAGCTTTTATCCAGAGATTGCTCCTTCACTGAACTTTGCGGGCTCTTTACATGATGCCATGACCCTGCTGCACTAAATGCGCTTTGTTCCATTTTTAAATAGATTGCAGATAATGAGCTATCAAATTACCCCCCCCCTTGTGGTCCGCTTCAGTTTCCTCCGTGAAAAGACTTTAAGCGCGGCAAGAAGAGAAACGAGATCACTGAAAGAGAATGGAAGACTCCGAATCAGGAAGAAGGGGTGGGGGTGGGGCGGAAGGAAGGAAGGAAGGAAGGAAGGAAGGAAGGAAGCATGCGTAAAGGGAGTCAGTGGTGATCCTGCATTTAAAACGGAAGCAGAAAGCCCGTTTTAAAAGCAGGATTTTAGGCTGGTGTAGAAATGGCCAAAGAGAACTTTGGAAGGGCTGTGCTCTGTTTTTAATTAAGAAATTAAAATGATATATGTTAATGGTCCCTGTACAAGGCCTTTGCTGTGCGTCACTTTAGAGACCCTGAAGAAAAGTGTTACACTTGCACATTATTTGTGATCTTTTGGTTGGCCTAATAAAGGTATTATGCTAATATGAGTTTTGGAATCTTTCAGACCTGGCATTTCGCAAAGAGCAGAACCAAACATCCATCACCAGTTTAGACCAGGAATTTGGCACTTGGTCCTTCTCTGCATGGGAATTTTCTGGCTGGGTTGAGGATCTGAGTGGACTGATCCCCGTGGTTGGTTTTATCTGCTGCGTCCATCTTCCCTTTTTATTGGTGTGGGAGCTGTTGTTTTAGAATTAGCTTTGTTTTACATTGGAAGGGTAGGGTATGAATGCTCTCAAATAAATAAAATACATTTTAAAAGAAACCAGGGATTTGAGAGAACTGCCTGAAGGCGGTCCACAAATAGGACTCATCTCTGCACAATTGCCCTGTTATGACAACGTTGTGTCGCTGTGGAGATCACTGCCAAGACCTGGCTGACGTCACCAGGCCAATGAATTTTTATCTGTTGTTCTCCCTGCTCTTGTGGAGCTCAGCCGGTGCCCTGTTGCTAGGCAATGGCCAAGCAATGCCAGCCCCTTTTCCCACCAGGCAGTTGCTGTAGCAGCACCTTGCAAGCTGCAGGCCAACCCAGCGCCAGAAGCCCTTGTGCGCCAAATCGAAGGGGCGATTCACTCCGAAGCGCTGCAGGAGTCCTACCGGCCGCCATCCCAGAATACAGGCGCCCCCTCGGGGGCTTTGCTGTTAGGCCCATTCCGGGGGAATTTAAAGATACTTCACAGGGACAAGGAGCTCCTTTAGCTGGACAAACATATTATGACCAGCACGAGATTATGGCTACCCCCTAGCCATGCCAGGCTACCCCTGGCATGTGCAAATGCCACCCAGTGGAGCACACACAGCAGTCAACTCACCTAAGACTGCTCCTGCAAATGCGTCCGCAGGAAAGCGGCCTCAGTCACGTCCTTAGTGGGGCTCCTTCATGCAGAAATGGCAGGATAATTCAGTGGGCGGCGTTCTCACCAAGGTTATTTGTACAGGCTGAATTAGTCTGGGCACAGAGATCAGGCCCCAAGGAGGGCAAAGGCCTCTGTGGTCTCCAAGCCATAGCAAAGGCCCAGCCAGCCAGGTAGGCGAGCACCAGCAGGGATGAACACAGGACGGGACAGCAGCAGAAGGTAGAGAGACCGCAGGAGCAAGAGCCACACACACCAAATTAACCTGTTGTCCTGGCAAGGCCAGAAAGTGACCTGGAAATATTTATAGGCAACCAGGGGTCAGAAGGAGCCTATTTGTTTATTTACTTCATTTATAAGCCACCCTGTAAGAAAAAGTTCTCTGGGCCGCTTGCAATATAAATCAAAACAATTAAAAATTAATTGACAGTAAAATAAAAAGGAGCAGCAAAAAATAACAGAGCCTAAACACAAAGATCAGAAAATAAAACAATAAGGCTGAAACAGAGTTAAAAGCTAGAGCAGACTTAAAAGTCCTGGGAAAATACAGTGTTTGCCTGGTGTCAAAAACTATTTAGGCACCAGGTGAGCCCCCCTGGGGATGACATCCCACAACAGAGGTGCCACCACCGAAAAGGCCAATACTCCCAGTAGCCTCCTGCTAGGAGTATCTGGAGAAGGGCCTCTGAAGAGGATCTCAAGGTGTGGGTAGGTACATATGAGGAGAGCATTCTTCAGGTACCCTGACTGGAAGCCATGAAGGTAAGACCAGCACTTTGAATTGGGCTGGAAGCCAGACAGAATGATGACAGAATACTAGCACAATAGGTTTGTGATGGCTTGTCCCAGTTCACCATCTCACAACCATGTGCTGAACAAATGGAAGTTTCCAGGTCGTTCTCAATGGCAGCTCCACCCAGACTACGCCGCCATAATCAACAGGATGTTAGCAGGGTCTGGTTCACTGAAGGAAGCCCATCCTGGTTTCATTCCACGATTTTCCTGATGTTCAGCTGGAATCTGGCTTCCTATCACTTGAGCCCAGTATTCTGTGTCCTGCATTCTGGGATGATCGAAAAGAGATCCTGGCCTTCCTGTTTGTGACAACCTTTGAAGTACTTGAAGAGCGCTATCCTATCTCCCCCTTCATGGATCACTGCCTTGTTGTGGCGAAGGGGCTTGCATAACTCAGTGAAGCCATAAGCTATGCCATGCAGGGCCACCCAAGACGGACAGGTCATGGCGGAGAGTTCTGACAAAAGGTGGTCCACTGGAGAAGGAAATGGCAACCCACTCCAGTATTCTTGCCAAGAAAACCCCATGGAACATATCACAAGGCTAAAACAGATGACGCGGAAGATGAGTCCCTCAGGTCGGAAGGTGTCCAATACACTACTGGGGAAGAGCAGAGGGAATTTCCAAGTAGCGCCAGAAAGAGTGAAGCGGCTGGGCCAAAGCTGAAAGGACACTCAGCTGTGGATGTGTCTGGTGGTGAAAAGAAAATCCGATGCTATAAAGAACAATACTGTTTAGGAACCTGGAATCTCAGATCAATGAATCAAGGTAAGCTGGAGGTGGTCAAATATGAGATGGCAAGATTGAACATCGACATCTTGGGAATCAGCAAACTAAAATGGACAAGCATGGGCGAATTTAATTCAGGTGACCATCATATCTACTACTGTGGGCAAGAATCCCTTAGAAGAAATGGAATAGCACTCATAGTCAACAAAAGGGTGGGAAAAGCAGTACTGGGGTACAATCTCAAAAACGATAGAATGATCTCAGTACGAATCCAAGGCAAACCATTCAACATCACAGTAATTCAAGTTTATGCCCCAACCACTGAGGCCGAAGAAGCTGAGGTTGATCGGTTCTATGAAGACCTACAACACCTTGTAGAACTAACACCAAAAAAATATGTCCTCTTCATCATAGGGGTTTGGAATGCTAAAGTAGGAAGTCAAGAAATCACCGGGATAACAGGCAAGCATGGCCTTGGTGTGCAAAATGAAGCAGGACAAAGGCTAATAGAGTTTTTCCAAGAGAACACGCTGATCATAGCAAACACTCTTTTCCAATAGCACAAGAGGCGACTCTACACATGGACATCACCAGATGTTCAATATCGAAATCAGATTGATTATGTCCTTTGCAGCCAAAGATGGAGATGCTCTATACAGTAAGTAAAAACAAGACCCGGAGCTGACTGTGGCTCAGATCATGAGCTGCTTCTTGCAAAATTTCGGCTGAAATTGAAGAACGTAGGGAAAACCACTAAACCATTCAGGTATGACCTAAATCATATCCCTTATGAATAGACAGTGGAGGTGAGGAATAGATTTGAGGGATTAGACCTGATAGACAGAGTGCCTGAGGAACTATGGACGGAGGTCCGTAACATTGTTCAGGAGGCAGCAACGAAATCCATTCCAAAGAAAAAGAAATGCAAGAAAGCCAAGTGGCTGTCTGATGAGGCTTTACAAGTAGCTAAGGAAAGAAGGGAAGCAAAAAGCAAGGGAGAAAGGAGAAGATATATCCAAATGAATGCAGAGTTCCAGAGAATAGCAAGGAGAGACAAGAAGGCCTTCTTAAATGAACAATGCAAAGAAATCGAGGAAAACAACAGAGTGGGAAAAACTAGAGATCTCTTCAAGAAAATCGGAGATCTCAAGGGAACGTTTTGTGCAAAGACGGGCATGATAAAGGACAAAGAAGGCAGGGACCTAACAGAAGCAGATGAGATTAAGAAGAGGTGGAAAGAATACACAGAAGAACTATACAGGAAAGAGCTGAATGTCCCTGATAGCCATGATAGTGCGGTCACTGAACTTGAGCCGGACATCCTAGAGAGTGAAGTCAAGTGGGCCTTAGGAAGCATTAGTAACAACAAAGCTAGTGGAGATGACAGTAATCCAGCTGAGCTATTTCAAATCCTAAAAGATGATGATGTTAAAGTGCTGCACTCAATATGCCAACAAATTTGGAACGCTCAACAGTGGCCACAAGACTGGAAAAGGTCAGTTTACATTCCAATTCCAAAGAAGGGCAACGCCAAAGAGTGTTCAAACTACCATACAAAGAGTGTTCATACTACCATACCATTTCAACTACCATGAAATTGCGCTCATTTCACATGCCAGCAAGGTGATGCTCAAAATCCTACAAGCTACGCTTCAGCAGTATGCGAATTGAGAGCTTCCGGAAGTACAAGCGGGGTTTCAAAGAGGCAGGGGAACTAGAGATCAAATTGCCAACATTCGCTGGATCATGGAGAAAGCAAGAGAATTCCAGAAAAAAATCTATTTCTGCTTCATTGACTACGCTAAAGCCTTTGTGTGGATCACAACAAACTGTGGCAAATTCTTCAAGAGATGGGAGTACCAGACCACCTTACCTGTCTCCTGAGAAACCTGTACGAGGGTCAAGAAGCAACAGTCAGAACCAGACATGGAACAACTGATTGGTTCAAAATTGGGAAAGGAGTACGACAAGGCTGCATATTGCCACCCGGCTTATTTAACTTATACGCAGAGTACATCATGAGAAATGCCGGGTTGGATGAATCACAGGTCGGAATTAAGATTGCCGGGAGAATTCTCAACAACCTCAGATACGCAGACGATACCACCCTAATGGCAGAAAGCGAAGAGGATCTAAAGAGCCTCTTGTTGAGGGTGAAAGTGGAGAGTGCAAAAGCTGGTTTGAAACTCAACATTAAAAAAACTAAGATCATGGCATCTGTCCCTATCACTTCCTGGCATACAGAAGGGGAAGAAATGGAAGCAGTGACAGATTTTACTTTCTTGGGCTCCAAGATCACCGCAGACGGTGACTGTAGCCATGAAATTAAAAGACGCTTGCTCCTTGGGAGGAAAGCTATGGCAAGCCTAGACAGCATAGTAAGAAGCAGAGACATCACCTTGCCGACAAAGGTCTGTCTAATCAAAGCTATGGTTTTCCCAGTAGTAATGTATGGCTGTGAGAGCTGGACTATAAGGAAGGCTGAGCGCCAAAGAATTGATGCTTTCGAACTGTGGTGCTGGAGAAGACTCTTACACGAGTCCCCTGGACTGCAAGGAGGTCAAATCAGTCCATCCTAAAGGAAATCAACCCTGACTGCTCACTGGAAGGACAGATACTGAAGCTGAAGCTCAAATATTTTGGCCACCTAATGCGAAGAGAAAACTCCCTGGAAAAGACCCTACTGGGAAAGACTGAAGGCAAAAGGAGAAGGGGACGGCAGAGGATGAGATGGCTAGATAGCATCACGGATGCAATGAATATGAACTTGAGCACGCTCCGGGAGAGAGCGCAGGACAGGAAGGCCTGGCGTGCTATGGTCCATGGGGTCACGAAGAGTCGGACACGACTGAATGACTGAACAACAACAATCCTATCTCCCCTCAGTCTTCTCTTCGCAAGGCTAAACATGCCCAGTTCTTTCAGTCTCTCTTCATAGGGCTTTGTTTCCAGGCCCCAGATCATCTTTGTTACCCTCCTCTGAACCCTCTCCAGCTTGTCTGCATTCTTCTTCAAGTGTGGTGCCCAGAACTGGACACAGTACTCCAGATGAGGCCTAACCAGTGCCGAGTAGAGGGGAACTAGTACTTCACGTCATTTGGAAACTATGCTTCCATTAATGCAGCCCAAAATAGCATTTGCCTTTTTTGCAGCCACATCACGCTGTTGGCTCATATTCAGCTTGTGATCGACAACAATTCCAAGATCCTTCTCGTTTGTAGTGTGGTTGAGCCACGTATCCCCCATCTTATAACTGTGCATTTGGTTTCTTTTTCCTAGGTGCAGAACTTGGCATTTATGCACCTGGAGGAGGGCCTTAGAGGATAAGCATAATGTATGGGTTGATTCATGCTGGGAGAGGCACTCCGTCAGGTATTCTGGCACTGAGGCAGGTATGGCTTTTTAAGTCAAATCAGCACTTATTTATTACCTTTACAGTCAGGGCCAGAAATATTGGAACAAGGATAACTGTTTTGGCAGTTGGCCTCTGTACACCACCACATTGAAGTTGAAAGGATGTAGCAGCCATATCGGGGGTCAGACTAAGTAGCCTCATGCAGTCTCATGCTTCATGTTCTTGCTAAGCTCTTTCTCCTTTGAATATATTGTTGTAAGCTGACGAGACACAGGAATTCCTTATCTTGTCAAAGGTCATACAATTGTATATCTTGTTCTCTGCTGTTCTCTTCTGTTCTCTCCTTATCATGGCTACTCTATAACCCAGTTCTTGTATTATAAACAATAGTGCTAGGAGAAGAAATGTTGAGGACTGCAACCCCACGGGGGAGGGAGAGGAGGAGCCGTTTCATATGTGTCACAATGTCTATAAAACCAATGTGCTAATGTATTTCGGGGCTTCTGGCTCTTTGGAAATGATTCCAGCCTTAAGCCCGCGCGTTAAATAAAGAATCTCTTTTTCCTTCACTCCGTGGTCTCTCTGACTCTGGGTTCTGCAACATAAATGGTGCCGTGACTCGGATGTGGCAGGCTCTGAGCCAGACAGGTGGCAGTTGCCTGCTCTTGATCGCCGCACCGGGAAGATGAGCTCGGCGCATGCCTCCCTCTCTTGGCGCCACCGACCTTTTTGTCGAGTGAATGGGAGAAAGCCTGCACCGGGATCGCCCAAACGGCAGCGAGCGGCAAGAGAACCTTGGGAAGCGGAGGAAGGAACTTGAGCCCTGCCTGTATCGCAGCTGCAATTGAGTTGAAACCCACACTGGAAGCCTTCAGGAGAAAGGCAAGTATATGGGAAAAAGAGGGCCCCGCCTTTAGGGAGAAAGGCCACTGGGCAAAAAAAAGAGGGCCCCGCCTCATGAAGAAGGTCAGTGTTGGTGGTATACGTATACAAAAGAACCTACTCCTTGCGGGTAGAAGGGGGGCCTGATCACACCCCCGAGTGGGCGCCAGTACCCAGCACGCCAGTACTCAGTAGGAAGCTGGGGAAGCCGCTTTCTGCTCTGGTAAAAAGTGGGAAAAGTGGGTGGCAGGGACATATGGATGCAGTGGAGAGATTGATGATTGTGTGAGTGGCTACTGCGGTTTCTGACGCATACCGTTGACCGTCCGGGTGCCCAGGCCAGTAGCAAAGTGCGTGGTGTGTAAAATCCTCTTGTGTCGGCCAGTGAGACCCCTTCCTCACTGACCAATTCCCATTCCCAAATTGTGTCTGTCTTCAATTTAGGAGGGAGGCTATGGGTGGTGGGGGAAGCAAACCTTGCACCCCCTTGAGATGTATGTCAAACAAAGAAGGAAAAAGGTTTTTTAAAAAAGATTCAGAATAGAGAGAGAAAACAGCAAAAAGCTCAAGGTCGAGCTGAGAGAAAAAAAACAAGATCTGAGGCTGTTAATTAAAAAAAATGTTGCAGGACAGTCTGGCTTTTAACGAAGCGTGGGAGCGTGAGAGTGTAAGGCCGAAGAAGTAGCTGTTAGCCTAGCGCGCCGAGGGGGGGGGGCAGGAAAATTGCCCACAACGTTCTGAGTTGTGCAACATCATCACCTCGCCTAATTGAGATGAAATCCCTAAGAAATGGAAACTGAAAATGAAGACCCAGAAGGTGAAGGCAAAATAGAAAATAAAGGTGAAGAATCAGCCCCCAGAGCACAGGCTAGACCCCTCTTCGAGTGAAAAGTGTGCCATAAGACTGTCCCAAAGCAGAATGAAGCGGAAAGACCACATTGAAGATCTCTGTCACAGTAACAGTGTTTAGCTTTGAGCTGTGTTAGAATTGCACAGAGCCTATAGCTACTGACCATCGGCTATATGATTTCTGAAGAGCGTAACCATTACGCTTTTGCCGTGGGATTCCCTGCAATGAAGAAATCTCACTGATTCGAGTGTCCAGTGTTACACTGCCTGAGTGTGTGTGCTGAAGAGACCGAGAAACCAGACAGCATGTTCCTGGCCAAGCCAAAATCACGCTACTGCCATGCTCCTGGAAGCTGCAATAAACTGTGTAAGCTGGGAGACCCAACCTGATTGAGAAGAAAAGAAGATATTGGAGCAACTGTCTTGAAAAACAGTGAGATCTGTGTAGCTGGCTGGCTGACGCTGTCAGTGATGTTACAACTTTAAATTAAGACTGTTTTCCTGTTTGAGACCCCAGCGAAGAAAGCTGACCCGAGTTATTTGTTGCCCGTGCCAAAGCAAGAATTTGGCTGCCCTGTACCTCATCCTGTCCTGTTTTAAGCTTGGGATTTACAAATACAAACAAACTGAGAAGCTTGCCTTTGAAGTCCTGCAAATCACCCCACCGCCTCCCCGAAGATTAATGGCTGCCTGAAAAATGCAAGTATAAGGCGATGCCCATCACCCCCCAGCGTCCTGAGTTTCGGCACTCAGTGTTTCAGTGCTTTCGTGTACCAGGTTAAAAGAAAAAAAAAGAGTAAGTTTTTAAAATGTCTGTGAGAGAACCTGACAGAAGTAAAATAAAATTTACAGAGGAGTTGCCCAAGTTAAAGTGTCACGGAGCTGAGCTGAGCCGCTCTGTTTAGACAGAGGCCTTGCTAAAAAGTTAAAGGCCCTTGTCTGTCAGAAGGGGTGTAGGGCCACACTTTCCCTTTTTAAACTGATGCAAAAGTGGAGAGCCTTTGCTGGAAACATCGCATCTTCATTGCCCAGAGCCTTCTCTGTTTGCCTCCATCATCGTCTGGGCTTTTTAGAGACACTCTGCACATGGACTAAAATTGTAAATTGTCAAAGACTTGCCATGGACAGTGCTGTGAAGCTTTTGATAAACTTGAACTCTCATCGCTGTGGACCGTGTGTCTATGTTTGTAGTCAGCTCAGTGTACAGCAGGCTGAGTTTGATCTATAACTTTTAGATTTCCTTCTGCCAGAACTCATGCAGCATAGAGTTGCCGATGCAAAAATGGTGACCTAGAACTCTTTGTGTGTGTGGGTATGCCCGTCCCTTGATTTTAATGGGCCCTGAGCATGCCAGAAAAGCAGTATAATTGCTGGATCTGCTCCATCATGCCTTACCATGCAAAAAGTGTTTTCCATTCATTGTGTTAAATTGCAGAAAAAGTTTGTTGTGTATATTTTATGATTTCTTAGATATCATAAAATATATGTGATATTTGCAGATTAGTGTTAGTTGCAACTCCAAATGATACTAAGTGTGGTTCCCGATAGATGACAAAAAAAGAAAGACAAAAGCAAGTAAAAAAGAAGGAAATAGAGAAAGTAGCAGACAGAGAAGAGAGAAAAAAAGAAGAAAGAAAAGGCAAGAGGCAAAGAAAAAACATTTGTAAAAAAAAAGCGTGGCCATAGTTGCCCCCAGGGTAAATTAAAAGCAGCTGATTGTGCCTGGAGCTTATTACCTGGGGTAAAGTAGCCACAATAATGTAATAGTTCTTTAAAATGAAGAAAATGTAACTAGAAGGAGAAGAAGAGCCTATCCCAAATGTGTGTCACTGGGACTAGTGTAAGGCAGAAAGGTTTAAGTAAGTGAGTTTAACTTGAAAAAGACAAAGAAAGAGACAAGGCTGGTGCATGGATCAGAAAGTTTTATATAAAAAGTTTGAAACATGATCTGCAATACAGGCAGATCAGCAAAGAAAAAGAAAGCAAAAGAAAGAGAAAAAAATTGTCTTCCCATACTAATGAATAAAAGTGTTATCAAGCACTTTGGGAAGCGAAGTTGTTTACAGGAAGCTGTGCCTGAGAACCAAACACTTCTAGCCTATGCTGAAAATGCTTGCTAGTGTTGTGCTGCCTCATGGGTAACATGTATGGTATAAAACCCATTTAGCCCAATAGCTCGTGGTTCAGAGAAGCTGTCTGATCCAACCATTAAGTACGCCTGTGTGCTGTAAGTTACCCAATAAAGTCTCCTTGTAAGTAACCCCCCCCCCCCCGCTGAAATCCCAAAACACAAGTGAGGCTAGAGTGCCTCACCCAGTATCAAACCCTGCTGTTAGAAGCCATGAAAGCAGGTATGAAGAAGTCAATTAATATGACCAAAGTGTCTAAAGTGCTGCAAGGTGCCACCGAGGCCCCAGAGCGTACTTAGAGCATCTTTCAGATGCCTATCGCCAGTATACCCCCCTCAACCCAGAGGCCCAAAAAGACGTGGACAAAAGAAGAAAAGAAGAAGACCCGGCAGAGGCAAAAGATTCTTAAAAAAGAACCAGTGTGCCCAGTGTGGACAAGATGGACATTAGTGGCATGAATGCCCAAATAAAATAAATCAAATACACAAAGGAGAAAACCAAAGGGGCCAGAATGGGCGAAGAGGGAGACAGCTTGAGAAGGGCCGTGACATTGACTGTGAGGGGCCGTGACACTGACTTCATAATTGACACTGGAGCAGCATCAAAAGCAAGCAAACGTTAGCCTTAAACAAGAAGTCCAAACACTGAGCAAAATTCTTCAAGCCCAGCCTCGCTTTGTCTTAGAAAATAAGCCCCCAATTCCCATCACAGAAGTTCATCCTTTCCAACCAAGAGTTAAAGTATGAGTTAAAGAGGGAAAAATAACCCTTTGACTCCCAGATGGAAAAGACTGAAAACTGTCATACTTTCCACCCCCGCAGCTATGAAAGCAGCTAGAATTAAACCCTGGATACATTGGACACGAGTCAAGAGAGCGAGAGGGGGAAAGTAGACTGTAAACAGAAATCCTGAAAATCCTTTAAAAATCATTCTGAAAAAGCAGTAAGAAGACTCAGGCTAGACCTTACTGTGAACACACCAGGAGACTGTCCCCCTGCGTACGGTCAGACCTGCAACTGGAGAATTGAAGAAGGAGACTAGACCCTACTGCAGCTTGCCAGGTGAATAGCTGCCCGGCGTACGGTCAGATCCCAAAGAAGATCAAACATGCGTGTTGTAGTGTTAGTAGTGTTGCATTGTGTCTCCTTAATAAGGTGCAAAAAGGGGGGTCTGCCCATGGAAGAAGAAGTTTGTCCCAGCGATTTGCTGATAATTACTGGCTTCACCTGGCTAACATCACGAAAGTAAAACATTTTTGTTTGCCAAGAGGTATACCTGCAAACAGGCTTATTAGCTCTTGCCTAATACCTGTCTGTAGACATCCTGGGAAAATTCAAAAAGATACCATGTTAAGAGTTTATGGTGTAAGTTTAACTTATTCCCAAAATGCTAATTGGGGCGTGGTTGCAAAGATCCTACCCCCTACAGAGTTCACTCTACGCACCCCCATCTTTGCTGAAACAAATGCTATGTGTGCATGAATACTTAATTGTCAAAAAATTTTCCAGAAAATATAAAGCTATCCCTGCCCCCCCCTTCCACTGTAATAAAATTCAAAACATATCTTTTAATGATGCCCACATACTTTTGCCTCATAAATGGTTTTAGACATGTAGTTCCCGCACTTGGTCATTCATTCCTGCCAACTTGTCTAATAACCACCCATGTTGCCTCAGCCGCCTGGTGCCATTTCTTCCCCGTGGCCCGAGAAAATCCGTCGACAGCAGCCTCGAGCACTCCAACTAACTAAAAATTGTAGTAGTCATGTGCAGTTATATTTTGACTCAGAAAAATTGGCCTTAACAATGTCACTAGTTAGGGTTCCAGGTTTAGCCTTGGCTAATGGTCTAAAGATCAACTGGTTAGCTTGCAGCTTAGCCAAAAGCATAAATGCCACCTCACAAGCATTGTCATTGTTAAATAAAGAGTTGCGTGATCTAAGAGGTGCAGTTCTAGAAAATAGAGCTGGTATAGATTACCTTCTTCATCATTTAAGTTGTGAGACACACCAAAAGCTCTGTTGTTTTAACTTAACTAATAATGGCAATGCTGTACATGAACAAATCAACAAGCTGCACAATATAGTAGCTAACAAAACAATTAGCTCAATTAGTTAACCCCTTGGCTTCCAGATCTTAGCTGGCTTGAAGCATTGTTCATCCTAATTCTACCAGTGTTGTTCATAAAAGTTCTGTTATGTCTCTGCGTTCCTTGTCTTATGTGCTGTTTAACCAATCTGTTTTATGTCTCAGCTAGTAAAACTGCTGCCCTCTACGCTCTAATAGCCCAACAAGAGGCTAAGTAATATGTATGTCACAAAAAGCTTTGTATAGTTATCAGAAATGCTATAATTGTAATAAAATTATGCATTTAAGGGGGGAATGTAGCAGCCATATCGGGGGTCAGACTAAGTAGCCTCATGCAGTCTCATGCTTCATGTTCTTGCTGAGCTCTTTCTCCCTTGAATATATTGTTGTAAGCTGACGAGACACAGGAATTCCTTATCTTGTCAAAGGTCATACAATTGTATATCTTGTTCTCTGCTGTTCTCTTCTGTTCTCTCCTTATCATGGCTACCCTATAACCCAGTTCTTGTATTATAAACAATAGTGCTAGGAGAAGAAATGTTGAGGACTGCAACCCCACGCGGGAGGGAGAGGAGGAGCCGTTTCATATGTGTCACAATGTCTATAAAACCAATGTGCTAATGTATTTCGGGGCTTCGGGCTCTTTGGAAATGATTCCAGCCTTAAGCCCGCGCGTTAAATAAAGAATCTCTTTTTCCTTCACTCCGTGGTCTCTCTGACTCTGGGTTCTGCAACAAGGAAACACACCCAGATGGGAGCGAAGTCAGGACTTTCAGCTGTAATTCAAGGGGTTTGACAAAAGTGGGGCACTAACCATTCAGGAAGTACAGCCTGTGGCATACATCCCCCCCCCCCATCATTGGTGGCTCATAAGTAATGGAACAAATGGCTGACAAGCAGCTGCATGGCGAGGTGTGGCCTGTTTCCTGGGTACCCCATGACCAATCAAGCAGATAAAGGCCTGGAGGTGGTTCTGAGTGTGACATTTGCATTTGGTAGCTGTTCAGTGGAACTCCCAACATGAGGTCCAAAGAGGTGTCCATGCGAGTGAAGGAGGCCATCATTAGGCCGAGGAAACAACATAAACCCATCAGAGAGATAGCAAAAACAGCGGGAGTGGCCAACAGAACAATCTGGAACATCCTGAAAAAGAAGGAATTAACTGGCAAGCTCAGCAACAGCAAACAGCCTGGAAGACCACGGAAGACAACTAAAGTGGATGACCACAGAATTCTGCTCATGGTGAAGAGGAACCCTTTCACAACAGCTAGCCAGGTCAAGAATGCTCTTGCGGAGGTAGGCATGTCATTGCCAACATCTACAGTCAAGAGACGGCTATATGAATGTAAATACAGAGGCCTCACAACAAGGTGCAAACCACCGGTAACGCTCAAGAACAGACAGGCCAGATGAGCCTTTGCCAGCAAACACCTAAAAAAGCCTGCCCAGTTCTGGAATAAGATTCTTTGGACTGATGAAACCAAGATTAAATTGCACCAGAATGATGGGAAAAGTATGGAGAAAGGAACAGCTCATGATCCAAAGCATACCACATCATCTGTCAAACATGGTGGAGGCAGTGTTATGTCATGGGCATGTATGGCTGCCAATGGAACCGGGTCACTAGTGTTTCTTGATGACCTGACTGCTGATAAACGCAGCAGGATGAATTCTGAAGTGCATAGGGCTATACTTTCTGCTCAGATTCAGCTGAATGCTGCCAAACTGATAGGACGCTGCTTCATATTGCAGATGGATAATGACCCAAAACATACAGCAAAAGCTACCCAAGAGTTTCTGAAGGCTGGGGATGTTCTTCAATGGCCAGGTCAGTCACCTGATCTCAACCCAATAGAGCATGCTTCTCACTTACTGAAGACAAGACTGAAGGCAGAAAGACCCACAAACAAGCAGCAGCTGAAGGCAGCTGCAGTAAAGGCCTGGCAAAGCATCTCGAGGGAGGACACTCAGCATTGGGTCAAGTCCATGGGTTCCAGACTTCAGGCAGTCATTGACTGCAAAGGATTTTCATCCAGGTATTAAAGGCGATCCTTAAGTTTGAAATGATGTTGATTTGTTCCATTACTTATGCGCCACCAACGGTGTGTGTGTGTGTGTGTGTATGCCACTGGCTGTACTTCCTGAATGGTTAGTGCCCCACTTTTGTCAAACCCCCTGAATTACAGCTGAAAGTCCTGACTTCGCTCTCATCTGGGTATGTTTCCTTTCAACTTCAGTGTGGTGGTGTGCAGAGGCCAACTGCCAAAACAGTTACCCTTGTTCCTATATTTCTGGCCCTGACTGTATATCCCGCCTTTTTTCCTCCTTAAGGAACCCAAGGCAGCATATGTAATCCTCCTCCTCCTATTTTATCCTCACAACAACCCTGTGAGGTAGGTTGAGCTGAGAGTCTGTGAGTGGCCCAAATTCACCCAGTGAGCTTCCATGATTGAGTAGAACCTGGATCTCCTGGCTCTCAAGCGCTTTGAATTGAGCTTGGAAACATACAGGCAGCCAGTGCAAGCGGGACAGCATCAGCGTTATACATTTGGAACATCTTGTCTGTTTTCAATCTGGCTGCCACATTTTGCATGAGCTGCGACTTCTGAACTGTCTTCAAGGGCAGCCCCATGAAGACCACATTGCAGTAATCTAACTTGGAAGTTAGCAGAGTATAGGCGATTGAAGCCAGTTTATCCCTGTCCAGATAGGGGTGTAGCTGGCCCACTAACTGAAATTAGTAGAAGGTACTCCGTGCCACTGAGGCCATCTCTGATGAGTAGAGAGGGGTTGCTGAGCAGTGCCAACAGAGATGGCCCATGACTGCCCAGCTGCCAGCTTCATACAGCTGTGACCCAACGCCTGGTGTCTGGGTCACTGCCTTTTCCTTGATTGCTGCGTCTCACCCTCTGAGTTTTGCTTGGCCTTTGGGTGATGGCCATAAGCCAAAGCAAGCCTCAGCCAAACTTACTCTGGGGTCAGTTGGTATGAGCTGGCAGCAACTATGCTCGCCTGCGTAGTTCACACGCACTGGCTGAGGGTTGAGTCATATGTCGTGCATATCATTTTGTTTAAATGGGGCTTTTCCTTATTTGCTTTTCCAGCAAGTGTCAATGCAAAGCAAACTGCAGTAAAAAGGAACAGGTGGCCACACAGATTAAACCCATGCGTAGCTCCAGCCTGCTTGAAGGTAGGCAGTGCTGCTGTGGTTGCTATAACCATCTTACTTGGCAGAAGGATAATAGAATCATAGAATAGATGGTCCTTCCCAGGTGCAGGAGAACCCCGCATTACCTCCATGGGACTTACTTACTGGGGAAGTAAGTTCAGTGGAGTTCAGTGGGGCTTACTCCCAGGTATGTGTGTAACCTTAACCATTGCAACCTTAATATTTTAGCAGTCTTCTTCCCTCCAAGACCAGCCAGGAATGTGCAGAGAAAGCCACCAATGATGATAACAAAACAGCTGGCACTAAAGTCCCCTTGTGGGGGGGGGGGCACCTTGCCAATTAGTTTGGGGCAACACTTTGCATTTGAGAGGCTTACCACTCTTACTAACAGACATCTCTTGTGTGTATCATTTATTACACAGCAGGCTGCACCCAGAGGGATTCCAAAAGTCTTGAAGTTGCAGTTTTGTCCTGGGTGGCAGGCTGGGGCCCACGTGTGTTGCTGGAGAATCTGTTCAGGCATTTTTAGAACACTACCTCCTCAGCTTTCATGTTTATATAGGGCTCCTGCTCTTGAAATCCTGCCTAAAAGTATCTGATTTATTGCAGTCATATATATCCTTCCTTTCAGGGTACAAATCCTTCCAAGGTGTCTTACAAACAACATGATGATTCATTAATAAAATCGTAATAAACATTAAAATACTAACAATTCATAATGTTCCTTCCCACAGAGCAGTCGTGGGGGGGGGGCAGTCAGGAAGTGCATTTAACTTAATTCGGGTAAGGCGTTAATAAGTCAGTTCGGGCTGTCAGGGCTGGCGCCACGCTGGCCCAAGTAAAGCAATGTCACGGAAAGAAAGGGTGCCCCTACGCACGTGCGAAGCGCGCTCCGCTCGCTGCTGAAGAGCCTCAGCCGGGCGCCGCGCAGAGGCGGCCCGCAGGAACGCGGGCCGGGCGGTCCCGTCGCTCCCGGGGGAGGGCCGGCGGCCAGGGAGCCGGGCCCGGCAGCCGCGCTCCGCGGGGGAAGACGCCGGGGCGCGCTCCAAGGGAACGGCGCCCGGGACCCCGGCCGGCCGCCGGCGCGGGCGCCCTCGGGGCGGCAGGGGCGGGGGCCGGCGCCGCCCCCGGCGGCCACTGGCTGCGGGCGCGCCCGGCAGGCGCCCCGCCCTGGCGCCGGCGCCGCTCCGGCTGCGGCGCGCCGCCCCCTCCGGCTGCGCCTGCGCCCGCGCCCGCCCCGCGGCGCGCCCTCCGCGACGGGTCTCCTGCGCGCCTGCCGGGCGCCGCCCGCAGCCGCTCCTGGCCCGGGCCGCCGGCGGTGGCGGTTCGAGTCCGGCCTCGGCCAGGCGGGCGGGGGCATGCGGAGGAGGGCGCGGGCGCCGGGCGGCGGGCAGCGGCGGCGGCGGCGGGACCGGCCCGGCCCGCGCCGCCCCTGAGCGCGGCCCGCGGAGGCGCGGCCGGCCGGCCGGCCGGCGGGGAAGCGGCGCCATGTCCCTGCTCTGCGTCCGCGGTGAGTGCCAGGCGCGCGGCGCGGGCGGCCGGCAGGGGACGGCTGTCGCCGGGCGCGCGAGGACGCCCTTCGCGGGGCGCGCCCTCCGGGGGGCGGGGGCCCCGCCCGCGCCGGGCTCGGCCCGGCCTCGCTTCTCCTCCGCGGCCGGGGGAGCCGCGAGAGCCGAGGGGAGCTCGCCCGGAAGCCCGGGGGCTGCTTCCCCGGGAGGGTTCCGAGCCGGCACGGACCTCTCCCGCTCGGCGCTTGTGCGAGCCCTCGGGCCGGGTTGCTGCGCGCGGAGACGGCCCGGGGGGATCTCGGGGAGCCCTCGCAGCCCCGTCCCGGCGGCATCCCGTCGCGGAGCGGCTGCTGCGCGGCCCTCCCGCCCAGCCCCTGCTCAGCGCAGCCTCCGCGACGCGGGCTGCAGCATCCCACCGCCTGCAGCCCTCATGGTTAGGACATTTCTCCTGACGTTACGGCGAAAACTGCTGCCCTGCCCTGCCCTGCCCTTCCCGCCCTGTGGCGCTAGCCCTGCCCTTGGGAGCAAGAGAGACACTCGAAGGCAAGGACCGTGCCCCCCCGTTTCCAGCCTGCACACACCCAGCTCTTGAATGGGGCTTGGCTTTAATGGGACCCCTCACCATCCTGTTCACTTTCCTCTGGACACGCTCCAGTTTGTCAGTTCCCTCCTTAAAATGTGGCATCCAGAACTGGACACAGTGCAGTGAGAAATGAGTGTGTGTTGCAGACTTTGGAGAAGGACAGCTTTAGGATCCCTGCTTCTTATCTGGCAGGGGTTTAGACAATGTCCCAAGACGTTCTTTCCAGCCGTGCATCTTTATGATCGAAAGATTTCTGTCTGGAAATCTTGACTCTGGGAGGCATGGTGCTGGTCATATATTTCTCATGAGCAAAATCTTGATGTTCCTCAAGCATGTTGTGTGGGCAAACGTGATGTATGAACAGTGGGTGAGGGCAGTTACAACAGACAGCAGTTCCTGTGACGCTCTGGCAGCATTCTTTCTGGCTGCCATAATAACAGGACTAGATCAAGCGATATCTTTGATCAGCTGGTTTGCATATTACCTTTGTCCATATGAATATTTGCCCTGGGATAGTTATGACTTCTCACATCTAGGAGAAAAATGTAATGTTCTGGTTTCTAGTCACAGTTGTAGTAAATAACTCCACAGGTGTGGCACCTAAGTTGGCTTCTCATGACAGGGCATTGTTTCTGTTTAAGGCAGGGATTGGGAGGCTCCAGCCCATGGGCCAGATTTGGCCCACCAGGCCATCAGGGTCTCAGGCAGGGCCCCTCCTCCCCCTCCCCGAAGCTCAGCCTCTCCCCAAAGCAGCCTCTCCCCAGAACAACTGAGCCCCGGCTCAGTCACTTTTCTCCCCCCTCGCCTTCCCTGCCCTGGGAGGGTGAAGGAGGAGCAATGCTGAGTCCGCTTCACTTCCCACCCCCCACATACCCTTCATGGGTAAGGAATGGAGCAGTGAAGCCAGTGCTTTGGAGAGATGCACTCCCTGCAGGCTTTCCCTATCCAGAAAAGTCCTGGAGGAGTGAAGAGAAGCTGGCTCCCTCACCGAGGTGCTGGCTGGAGCACTCCTCCAGCCGGTGCACGGTCTGGGAGCCAACTTCACTCCGCCTAAGCTTTCCCGCTCAGGAAAAGCCCATGCAGACAAACACAGGCTCCTGGACTGAGGCTCGGGCAGGAGGTGTCCCAGCCAGTGCTTCAGTCGTGGACCTGGTGATGTCCACAGATAGTGCTGCAGTCTGGACATCACAGATGGGCCCCATAATCTGATATCCTCTGACCCCCAGACCTAATTTGTGGGATGGTGGAATTTTAATGCAAGGCAATGGTGAGCCATGACCACTTGGTGGTCATGGATGGCGTGAGGCATAATCTTTATAAACTGTATAAACTTCCAGCCTTAAAAACTTCACACACCACAAATAATGTCCTTGCCAGTGCAGGGGCCGACCTTCTTTCCAGGTCTGGGCTGAAGCACCCCAAATCTGATGATGTTGGCAGCAGTCCCCCTTGCTACCTTTTGACCCATAGCAACCTGCGGTTTGATGTTGTGTTATATTGGTGTTCTCTCAAGCAGCTGCATCACTGTCACTAATACTGGTCCCTGGAGTGGCAGTCTGTTGATGTTTTTGTCATGTTAACATTTTACGTGCAGGGCTATACCCTGGCCTCTGCTTTTCCCTGTGCCGTGGCGTTCTTCCTGGGAGGGAAGAGAATGCAGCCTCCTAGTGATCCTTATTCTCCAAGCCCATGATAGAGGCCAGGGTGTCCTTCCCTTTCACTTCTGCAGTTTGCAGATGATTATGTAATATATTGACTTGTAACGCTGTCGTCCCAACTTAATAGTATTCTATAACAGTGTTGAAATGTGTTCAGATAGCATAGTATTGAAAGCGTTTGCTCTGTTTGAGGCAGTGTTGCAGCTACCATGGCCTTAAAAGTTCCTTAGCTCCCATGATGTGCCAGGTTCAGTTTTGGATTAGGCAGGTCAGGAAAAGTCTGAAATCTCTGCAATCCTGACATGTTCCATGCTTCTGGTTCCGTTTGCAGAATTCTAGTCCCTTTCCACTTTTTAAACACTGAACAGTTGTTTAGAATCTGCAGTTTGGATAGATCAAAACTCTTCAGCTCTTGGTAAGATCTGAAAGTGTAAGAACTGACAGATGGAATGTAAATGTGGGGCGGCCTTCCACAAGATGGCACCTCCCCAGATGTTTTGGATCTCAACTCCCATCAGCCCCAGCCAACATGAACCATTGTCAGGAAGGCTGGGAGCTGTAGTCCAAAACATCAGGAGCACACCAGGTTGGGGAAGGCTGCTGTGGAAGATACAGTGTGCACTGACTGAAGGGACCATATCCGAGTTGGGAAATCTTGCCTGGAAGTCGTGATCCTTTAATGGCAGTGAATTCTGTGATGTACTAAATGAGTCTCCTCAGTAACAGAGAAGTGCCTGGATCTTGCAGGAGGCAGAACTTCAGATGTCTCGAGTGCTGCAATTGCCTGGCCAAAGAAAGTCTTCTCAGACATCCGACTTGCCCCTTGAGTTTTGTTACCAGAACACACTGAGAGAGAGACGGTTGTTGCTGCTGCTGCGTTTCCGGGTTGCTGCCCTTGTGTGCAGTCATCTGACATCACCGGATTAAATGGCTCCTCATTTCACTTCCTTGTATTCATATATTAGCAATGGAAACCGAAATGTCTCTGGCGATCGCCCCCAGGATGAACTGCCTTTGCGGCTCCTTACCTGGGAGCGTGTTGGCCGCAGCCACAATATGATGTCCATGCTGGTTGATATGTGATTAAGTCTTGATTGGCGGTTCTGCTTATGGAGTGGTGGCAGGCCCAGCAATTTTGTTAAAAAGATCCACTGCCTCTTTTTGTATCTATGGATCCTTTCTTGTCAAAGGAAATAAAATATTGCAGCAGGATGGGGCAGCTTACAAGGTTCAGAAGCCTGTGTCTGTGCTCCTGGTCCCCTAGTACTATTCTGTGACCAGGAAACCCACATCCTGCGACTGGAATTATTGGGGCTGTTCTGATGTAATGCTGATGTTTGGCAGCAATTTGTGGGTTAATTAACCCATGAATTGTGGGGATGTGCGCAAGCCGCTTCCAGTTTCCAGCAACAACCTAAGAACGACAGATTCATAGGTTGTTACCGTGACGTCTGAATCTGGGCACTTGGGATTCCTATATGGTTCCGGCCCAGCCTATCTTAAGGAACGCCTCCAGCAGCACCAGATAGGCCACTTAACAAGATCAGCCTCAGATGGCCTTCTCTCTGTCCCATCAGCCAGGACAGCTAGACTGGTGGGGACGAGGGAGAGGGCCTTTTCTGTGGTGGCCCCCACTCTGTGGAACTCCCTCCCTAGGGAACTCCGCCATGCCCCCTCTTTAATGAGCTTCCGACGTGCATTAAAAACGTGATTGTTCAGGCAGGCATTTGGGGTGGGTTAGGGTATTTTAGAAATGTTTTTATTGTAGAATTTTATTGTTTTAAATTGTTTTATTGTATGCTGTACATCGCCCAGAGTGGCTGGGTGACCAGCCAGATGGGCGATTAATAAATTTAATAATAAATAAATAGGGGTTGATTGTGGGTTAAACAACCCCAAGTTAATCCATGGTTTGTTCTTGGGTTAACTTGGGATTGTTTAACCCACAAACAACCCCAAGTGCCTGTGTTCAGATGTCAGAGTAACAACCTGTGAGTGCAGTGCTCATAGGCTGCTGCTGGGAACTGGAAGCAGCTTGTGCGTGGCCCCACTATTTGTGGTTTAATTAACCACAAATTGCGGCTGAATGCTGCCATTATGTCCAAACAAAGCTGTGTAAATTAAATGTTTGCATACACTTTCACTGAAGATTTTTTCCCGTTTTCAGGTTCTTCTTTAAAAACACACACACACACACATACGTTATATATGGCTAGAAATTCCATGAAAATAGGTCCAAGCTTGTTACCCCTGCTCATAAATACTATGAAGCTGCTTTCTGAAATGGAATTGTAACCTTTGACTTTTCAGACAGGGAATTCTACACCAGGTAGCACACTTTTGGCTTGTGCAGAAAATCCATGGATTTGGCGAGAACCTGTATGTTCAACTGCCTTCTTACAAGGCACTGATGAGGGTGCTAATGTTGAATCCGGAAAAGATGGAGGGAATGCTGGTGGGAGCCAGTTGGAGCTTGGGGGTATTCCAGGGGAGATTGGTCCCGGTGATGATAGGCGCAGTGTCTTTTATCAGCTTCATTTGTTGCGCAGGCCTCTTCCCAGAAAGAAGGGATTTCATTATGCTGTCAAATGCTTTTGTGACCTCTAGGACTGACTGCGGCAGTGTGTTCTATGTGGGGCTGCCCTTGAAGACAGCTTGGCAGGTTCAACTACTGCCAAGTTTGGCTGCAGGCTTTCTGTTGAGTGTCAGGACATCAGAACGTGCTCAGCCTTTTTTCCAGTAACTATATTGGCTGCCAATTAACTTTGGGCCTCCTTTCAGGTTGCTGATGCCTATCTGTAAAGCCTTTCAGAGCCTAGGCCCCACATGCCTCAGAGATCGCATTTCCTCATTTCAGCCCCACCTGTGCAGCTCTAGAGTTGATGTACTGGGTAGATCAGGGACTTTGTTATAAATCTGAATGCCCTTATTCTGAATCTTTCTGCCGCCATGAACTCAATAGACAGCCTTAGGCAAGGCACACTGTCAGCCTTGCCCCGCTCACTTGCGATGTGGGGATAATATTGCCGCCGTAGGAAAATCTTTTGAAGGGTGGTTATGAGTCCTAAATACAAATTAAAAAATTCTGGCCTACATTATAGGGTTCCTTGGAGGCAGGGTTGGGCAACTTATCAATGGGATCTTCTCAAACTGGGGAGAGGTAAAGAGCGGAGTACCGCAGGACTCAGTCCTAGGCCCAGTGCTCTTCTACATTTTTATTAATGACTTGGAGGAGGAGGTGCAGGGAATGCTGCTAGAATTTGCAGATGACACCAAATTGGGTGGGATAGCTAATACTTTGGAAGACAGAAACAAAATTCAAAGTGATCTGGATAGACTGGAGTGCTGGGCAGAAAACAACAGAATGACATTTACTAGGGATAAATGCCAAGTTCTGCACCTCGGAAAAAGAAACCAAATGCACAGTTACAAGATGGGCGATACGTGGCTCAACAACACTACAAGCGAGAAGGATCTTGGAATTGTTGTCGATCACAAGCTGAATATGAGCCAACAATGTGATGTGGCTGCAAAAATGGCAAATGCAATTTGGGAGATGCATTAATAGAAGCATCGCTTCCAAACCCTGGGAAGTACTAGTTCCCCTCTACTCAGCACTGGTTAGGCCTCATCTGGAGTACTGTGTCCAGTTCTGGGCACCACACTTTAAGAAGGATGCAGACAAACGAGAGGGTTCAGAGGATGATCAGGGGACTGGAAACAAAGCCCTATGAGGAGAGACTGAAAGAGCTGGGCATGTTTAGCCTTGAGAAGACTGAGGGGAGATATGATAGCGCTCTTCAAGTACTTGGAAGGTTGTCCCAGAGAGGAAGGCCAGGATCTCTTCTCGATCATCCCAGAATGCAGAACATGGAAAAATGGGCTGAAGTTACAGGAAGCCAGATTCGGGCTGAACATCAGGAAAAACTTCCTGACTGTTAGAGCCATGCAACAATGGAACCGATTCCCTAGGGAGGTGGTGGGCTCTCCCACCCTGGAGGCATTCAAGACATCTGTCAGGGATGCTCTGACTTGGATTCCTGCATTGAGCAGGGGGTTGGACTCGATGGCCTTGTAGGCCCCTTCCAACCCTACTGTGTTATGATTCTATAACTTTGAGCAGTCCAGGGGGCAGTCCCCCCGCCCCCGCTGGACCTATTGCAGGTTGCACTCCTGCCACTGTTGTGCCACCTAAAAAAGGGTGGGGGAGTTGTGGTTTGCTGCTGAATTTTGGTGGCAAACTGCTTCAGAGGCTTAGACTGGGCAAATTTAGTTTGAAAACAACCTACATTTGTCCATTCTAAGCCTGTATAGCAGTTTGCCACCAAATCTTAGTGACAAAGCAGTACTTTTCATTTTTTTTCAGGTAAAAAGAAAAATAAAAGCATGTCAGGGTGAGTGGGGGTCGCATGCAGCCTGCTGGATGTGTGTTGCCTCCTCCTTTTTTAAAGGATTATAACAAGATAATGTGTGGGGAGCTCCTTGAGTACTTGTGTTCAAATGGAAACCCTTATTGCGAAGTCAGTGTGGTTAGTGGGCCACATGATGGACTGGGACTAGGGAGAGCTGTGCTCAAATCTCAGGCCCATGTGGGTGGAAGGAATTTAGCCGCCAGTGAAGGTGGAGCAGACCAGTGGTGGTTGGAGGGATGGAAGCAGCTGTGTGCAGACCAGACATGTTATCTCAGAAGGTGTTGTGCCTTCATGGAGCATGTATTGAAGATGTGATGGAGAGACTCAACAAACGAACTAGTATCCTCTCCTGCTGAACCATGTGGGAACAGATGTTACAGCCAAAGGAGTTGTTGAATGGATCTCCAAAGACTATGAGGCTCTGGGTAAGAAAGTGAAGGAACTGGGGGCACAAGTGGTGCTTGCATCACTCTTTCCTATCAAAGGTTGGAGTATAGGCAGAGGAAGTAGGATAATAGAAGTGAGTGGCTGGCTACACTGATGATGTAGGGCTTCTTCGCATGGAGCTTTTACCCTGCTATTGAGATTGATTACTCATGGAAGTTTGCAGTCCTCTAGATCAGCAGTCCCCAACTTTTTTGGGACCAGGGACTGGTCCGTGGAAGACAATTTTTGGGATTTTGGGAAAATAGGACCGGGCTGCAGTAGGGGTGTGGGAACCCCCTTACCTTGGGTCCACGGTGGGGGCGATCCATCCCTCCCCCCCCCCCAGAATCCTCGTTGGCCCTGAACTTGCTGCAGAGCTTCTGGCCGGCTTTGGCCATGGAAAGACTTCCGGATGCTGGGACACAAATGGCGTCCGTGTAGCGGACGCCATTTACGTCCCTGTTCTTTGCAGTAATAGGCTATTACTGCAAAGAACTGGGCTGGAGCCAGCCAGCAGCTCCGTGGACTCACCACGGAGCGGAGCTGGCCAGGGCCGGCGAGGATTCCGGGGCGGGGGGGAGGGACAGATCACCTCCTCCCCCCCCCCGCGGACCCAAAGTAAGGGGGTTTCCCATACCCCTACTGCGGCCCGGTCCCTAATGGTCCACGGACCGGTCCCTAATGGGCCACTAGATGACATGGTCAATCTCCAGGCGTCTCCCGCATTAAATGACCATTCCATTTTTTTAAAAGAACGGAAGTAATGAGCTATCAAATTTTCATGCTTGAGTTCCCTCCTAAAAAAGGAAAACCCGTAATAAGAGGAGCTTGACCACAGTGCCATCTAGTGGCTAATGAAACATATGGAAGACTCGGATAAGGGGAAAAAGGAGGGGGGGAAGGAAGCGCATGTCAAGGGAGACCATAGTGATCCTGCATTTGAAACGGAAACAGAAAGCCCCGTTTTAAATGCAGGATTTTAGGCTGGTGTAGAGATGCTCGTAGTTGGGAAAAATTTGGTTTTGTTGGCCATGGCCTAAAATACCATTGTGAAGGCCTTCTTGTGGGTGATGGGGTGCATTTCATGGAGACTGGCAGGAGCCTTGCAAACCTGACCAGGAGGGTTTAAAAGTAACTCCTGGGGAGGTGGTGGGTGGCAAAAGCCGAGAGCTAATGCTAACCACTGAGCCAAGAATTAAGGACAAGAATATGAGGAACAGTGGAGGTGGAGCCCAGTAATTTGCAGGCAAATGTAACAGGGAAATGAGGAAGGTGCAATTGCCATGGCCTCAGGTGTCTAAATACTGATGCATGAGAAACAAATAGGATGAACTTGAAATCCTAATTCAAGATGGTAAGTACGATCTGATAGGTATCACTAAGATTTGGTGGGATGAGACTCATGATTGGTGCATAGCAACTGAAGGGTTGTTGTTGTTCAGTCGTTCAGTTGTGTCTGACTCTTCGTGACCCCATGGACCATAGCACGCCAGGCCTTCCTGTCCTGCGCTCTCTCCCGGAGCGTGCTCAAGTTCATATTCATTGCATCGGTGATGCTATCTAGCCATCTCATCCTCTGCCGTCCCCTTCTCCTTTTGCCTTCAGTCTTTCCCAGCATCAGGGTCTTTTCCAGAGAGTTTTCTCTTCACATTAGGTGGCCAAAATATTTGAGCTTCAGCTTCAGTATCTGTCCTTCCAATAAGCACTCAGGGTTGATTTCCTTTAGGATGGACTGATTTGACCTTCTTGCAGTCCAGGGAACTCATAAGAGTCTTCTCCAGCACCACAGTTCGAAAGCATCAATTCTTCGGCGCTCAGCCTTCCTTACTGAAGGGTATAACTTGTTAAAAAGGAATAGGCCTAACAGAAAGGGAGGGGGTTCCAGTGCAGCTGAAGGGCAGGGATGGCACTTTCTTGGAACAGATGACAACACTTTCACAGGGCTGAGCCTTGGTAGTAAAGGGGGATTTCAACTATCCTGACATCTGCTGGAAACCTAACTCTGTTCAGAATGGAACATCCAAGACACTCTTGTCTTTCTGACAACTTCAGCTGTCAGAAGGTAGAAGGTGATCTGCTGTCCTAGACTTAATTCTGATTAACAAGGAAGAACTGGTTGATGAAGTCAAACTGGCAGGAACCTTGTGGAGAAAGTGACGATGTCATCTTGGAATTTGAGATAGTGAGGACTGTGAAAAATGAGCTTAGTTAGAGATATATCTTGGGCTTTAGGAAAACCAGTTTCAGAAAGCTCAGAGAATATTTGGGTAGGACCCTATGGCTAGACATTCTGAAGGAAAAGAGTTCAGGATGGAGATCTTAAAACTGAAGTATTGAAGGCATAATTGCAAACTATTCCCATGAAAAGGAAAAGTGGGAGATGTCTAAAGAAGCCAGTGTAGGGAGTTCCCTGATCAGCTGAGACTTAAAAGGGGTCTGCATAGAAGATGGAAGAAAGGACATAGGACCAAGAGGAACGCAATGGAATAGCCTGAGCCCGTAAGGAAGGGGACAGGAAAGTGAAGACCCAGGATGAGTTTATTTAACAAGTATGTCCCTGCTGAAACCTGGCTGTTCTGAAATTGTCAAAACGGATTGTGGGTCATGCAGTGCAAGTTGGGAGGAAAACCATTTCTTAGTCACCTTTCAAAACAGCAGTTTTCCCAAGGTAGTTTGCACAGTTTGATTTTCTGTGCATCAAGATATGCTGTCTTGGCTAGATAGAACACAAATTCCGCACACACAAATGATGGAGGGTGGGGGCAGATACACAAAAACCCTTCTGAATGAGTGGGCTGAAAGAGAGCCTGACCATAAGCTGTGTGGGGAAAGTGTATTTGGCCTGCTGTGATTTCTAAAGCACAACAGTTTGGTTCGTATTCTGTAGCTGCTGGTGTAAAAGGTCCAGTACAAAATCTGGGCTGTGTGTGTGTGTTTCAGCCTGGTGCACCTTTGAGCTGAAATCAGCTGCTGTGCGAGGAAGTCCTCTCTTTATGCCAACTGACTCCCTTGGAAGCTGAGATTTTCAGCATGATAAAAAGGCTCAAGTTGCAGTCTACAGAAAGCACATCTGTGTGTGAATTTGTGATCTTGTTCTGGCCACTCTTGGCTTAAGGCCGGTGCACACCCGGCAGTTTCCCAGAAGAGGCCATCTTTTCTCCCTCTGGAGAGTTCCGCTGCCCTCTGCAGGTGTGCAGTTTGCCCCTGGCCTTCTGTGCTTCTTGCCAATGTATAGCTCTGCGGGGGCGGGGGGAGCTTCAGCCTTCCACCTGAAGAGCCCTCCCCAGCTGGTAGATCTACACCTGATGAAGGGCTGCACCTGAACTACTAACTGAGTGAGGAGGGCTCTGTTTGAAATGGGAAGCTGAACTCCTTCCCCACCTGTAGATTCCTCAGACGTCCTCTTTACTGAGACCCTTTCTGCTCGGCACCCAAATCATGGCATTTGGTTTAGACTGCCCCCATATTCCCAAACTAGTGTGAAGACACCTTTACAGCAGGGGTGGGCACACTGTAAATCTCCAGATGTTTTGGACTTCAACTCCCAGCATTCCTGACCATTGGCCGTGCTGGCTAGAGCTTCTGAGAGTCCAGAACATCTAGAGATCCACCCTACTTTACAGGATTCAAGCCAGGGAAGGTGACTGCATCTCTAAAGGGCAGGCATATCCATGTTACCTTATTTCCTGGGGGAAAGCTGATTTGCGGGGCATTAAATCCCACATGGAGTCACTGATGTGCACGTACATGGGGGAATTTGGACCCTTGTATGCTTTCAGAGTGCTGCGAGTCCTGACGCCTGTGTCTCTTTCATTCCAAAGTGGTTCGGACTTTTTCTTTCTTACTCTGTGCAGTCATTATTTAGGACTAACACTAAGTCAAAGGCTGGATTACATAGAGAGCACTCCCCCCCCCCCAATGCATTTGGCTCCATGGTTCTGTGTTGCTGCCTGTAGCAAAAAAAGAGGAGTCCTCTGCCAGTTTCCTTCCTTCCTTGATGGGATCTTTCTTTCAAAGGATTAATGGGGTCTTGCCGGAGGGCAAAGGCAAGGCAGCCTGTTCTGCCTCTCTCCCTTATGCTGGCTGTCATAGAAACAATAGGCTCTTCTTTATTATCTGACCTGAGTTATGGCAGCACTTTGTGGCCAGGGAGATGGCCATGGCATTTATCTCCCAAACATCCTGCACAGAAGGCAGCATTTCCTCTCCTGATGGGGTAGCTCCCCTCTAGTTATGGCTCTCAAAGACCTGAGTGAGGAGAAGGAGAAAAACCAACCCTCTTGTCTGTTTGTATAAAGTCAAATATAGTTCAGAACTTCTCTTGCCCACTGAAGAGAATTCTCTTTAAGAATTCCCCGATATGCTCTGGGTGGAATAAAGAAGAGAGAGAAAGAAAGAACAGGATAGGGGAGGGAAGAAGAAAAGAAGAATGGTGATTGGAAATGTGCGCGGGGGTGGGGGGTAGAGAGAATTCCCTAAGCCAGGTGGCTCTTTTCAGAGAGGTGGTACTTCAGAGGAATTTAGGAGGCTGTGCAGGGTTTGCAAGGATTGCATGTACTTAAATGAACTTTATCAGGTGAGGTGGCTGAGGGCTTTTTCTAGCTTTTTTAAAACTGTAGAACCTATTTAAAAGCCCCAGCAGTTTCTCGATCATGACCCACATAGTTTTAACCCTCCCTTTGGGATTATTTGAGTCCTACAGCTATTTAGGCGAAATTAAAGTGGAAGGGGAGAAATAAGTTTGTGGAGGCTGATTGGATCCTTTGCTGTACTGAAGCTACTAAACTTCTGCAGAATCCAAAGATTCCAGTTTGGGGCAGTAAAATCAGATGCTGTGTGAAATACCAGTATTTCACATGAAGCTCTTTCTTCCCTTCCTTCTCCCTCTTCAAAATTTCATTGCACGCAAGCTCCCAACAGTGGACATGTAAGAGCAGAAAAGAAAAATAGGGGGAGATAGGTTCTTTTGCACCTCAAAATCGCCCTACACTAGAGATTAGGGATAGTGACCTCCTAATGGTCACCTTAAACACCTTCTGATTAGGATCTCTAATCCTCTGGGTGACTTGACAGTTTTTACTTTTTGTTTAAGACTCTGAGACAAGGAAACTTTATGCATGGGTAGCACAAAAGCCACTGGACCTAACTGCCTGAAATTTGGCATATTCAATCATATTTGAAACAAAATTCAAAGTGATCTGGATAGACTGGAGCGCTGGGCAGAAAACAACAGAATGACATTTAATAGGGAGACATGCCAAGTTCTGCACCTCGGAAAAAAGAAACCAAATTCACAGTTACAAGATGGGGGATACGTGGCTCAACCACACTACAAGCGAGAAGGATCTTGGCATTGTTGTCGATCACAAGCTGAATATGAGCCAACCATGTGATGTGGCTGCAAAAAAGGCCAATGTTATTTTGGTCTGCATTCATAGAAACATCGCTTCCAAATCCGGGGAAGTACTAGTTCCCCTCTACTCAGCACTGGTTAGGCCTCATCTGGAGTACTGTGTCCAGTTCTGGGCACCACACTTTAAGAAGGATGCAGACAAACTGGAGAGGGTTCAGAGGAGGGCAACCAAGATGATCGGGGGACTGGAAACAAAGCCCTATGAAGAGAGACTGAAAGAACTGGGCATGTTTAGCCTTGAGAAGAGAAGACTGAGGGGAGATAGGATAGCGCTCTTCAAGTCCTTGAAAGGTTGTCCCAGAGAGGGAGGCCAGGATCTCTTCTTGATCATCCCAGAGTGCAGGACACGGAATCATGGGCTCAAGTGACGGGAAGCAAGATTCCGGCTGAACATCAGGAAAAACTTCCTGACTGTAAGAGCAATACGACAATGGAACCCATTCCCTGGGGAGGTGGTGGGCTCTCCCACCCTGGAGGCATTTAAGACGAGGCTGGACAGCCATTTGTCAGGGATGCTCTGACTTGGATTCCTGCATCGAGCAGTGGGTTGGACTCGATGGCCTTGTAGGCCCCTTCCAACCCTACTATTCTATGATTCTATGAGCTCCACGGGGGCTACCAAGCCTCCAATTTTCATGCATTTATCATACAAACTAAAAAAGTTATGGCTGTTTTTGTTTTCCAATGCAAGTCAATGGGAAAATGTTAAAAAAGGCAACTAGGACAGCTCAAAAAATCCAGGGCACAGCTCAAAAGATACGGGTTTAAGGTGGGCCCTTCCCCTAACGACACCCCTCCCAGCACTCTGGATTGTGCTTGGAAACAGACCAGTGTAGTTGCCTAAGAACTAGCAAGATGTGTTTCCTTTGACTGGTCCCAATTAATAACTTAGCAGTTGTAGTTTGGCCTAATGGGGGCCCTTGATAGTCTGCAAAGGCAGTCCCATGTACAACACATTGCAATAATCTAATCTGGAGGCTGCCAGAGTTCATTTGTGGCTAGTCTCTCTTTGTCAATGAGAGGTCGCAGCTGGTGTAAGACATTTTGTGCCACAGAAGCTCTCAGGACTGCTGTGACAAAGCTGGATCTATCAGCACCCCTAGTCTGTGAACCTGATCTACTAGGGGGAGTGCAGTTCTGCTCAGAACAGGTTGAACACCACATCCATGCCCAGACTAACCACTAGCAGGGTCTCCATCTCATCTGGATTCTGCTCCAGTTGATTGGTCCTCATCCAGTCCATTACTGGTTTCAGAAACAAGGAGTCTAGCAGGTACAGGAGACTGATTATTAGTCCAGATACTCTGAATCTTAATCCAAACATGTTTCGAGCTGTGATCTTTCTGTCAGGGGAATGTGTAAATTTGGGCTGACCTGAAATAGGCTCCCCAGTTCACCATCCCCATTTGCTGAGGCAAATTGGGGAGGCAGTTTTCTTTCTTTTCATGGTGGTGCTGGAGTGAAACTTTGAAAACTGCTTCAGAGCAAGGGGGGCGTTCACTGTGGTAACTAGCGGCATCCTTTCTTTTACACTTAAAAAAATGCTGCTTGTTCTGGTGGTGGGGCAGTTCTTTCAAAAAACCAAACAATTCTTTTACCATTTAAAAACTAATGCAGGTGCTGCCACTGGCGACAATGGCTTGAGCAGAGCTACCATAATCCCAGGAGCATGTCTTGTTTGGATCTGTTCCAATCTGGGTTCAGGGCAGAAACAGCTTTGGTCGCCCTGGTGGATGACTTATACCGGAGAATAGACAGGAGTGCAGCTCTGTTAATTCTCCTGGACCTCTCAGCAGCCTTCAGTGCCATCAACCGTGGTATTCTTCTGGGCCATCTAGCGTGAATAGGACTGGGGGGGAGGGATTTTTTATGGTGCATCTGGCCTTTCTGGAGGTATGGATCCAGAGAATGCTGCTGGGGAGATTTCTGTTCTACCCTATGGCCATTGGCCTTCGGGGTGCCACAAGGTTCCAGCCTGTCCCCCATGCTTTATAACATCTATGTGAAGCTGCCGGAAGAAGCCGTCTGGATGCTTTGGGCTACCCAATCTCTTGTTTCCACCTACGAGCCCTAGGGAGGCTATGAAAACAACTGTCTGAAGGCAGTTTGGGGACAGGTAAGGGCAAACAAATTGAAACTTAATCCAGATAAAATGGAGGTACTGTAGGTAGGGAAATCTGTTGATGTGGATAGAGGAGTGCTGCTAGCGCAAGACAGGGTTCTACTTCCGCAGAACAGCCGGGTCTGCAGCCTGAGGTTCCTCCTGGACTTGGAACTGTCTATGGAGGCATGGGTGCCATCAGTTGCCAGGAGTGCCTTTTACCACCTCTATGTGGTTCACTGGTTGTGCCCTTCTCTGGGGAAGGCAGATGTTGCCACAGGCATCATGCCCTGATTACACCCAGATTAGACTACTGTAATTCACTTTACAGGGGGCTGCCTTTGAAGACATCTGGGAAGCTTCTGCCGGTGCAGTATGCCCCTGCCTGGTTGCTTGTGGGGACAGGTGATCAGAACATATTGTGCCCATTCTGTACTGGCCGCTCTGGCTAGCAGTGTGTTTCCAGGCCCAATTTAAAGTGCTGGTAGCTATCTTAAAATCCCTAAATGGTTGGGACCAGGCTATCTGAAATGCCACATATTCCTATATGGTTCTGCATGGGCCCTGAAATTGGCCATGGAGTCCCTGGTCATACGCCGGCCAATACGATCTGTCAGGTTGGAGGGGCATTTGTGGTGGTGAACCTGCCCCGCTGGAGCTCCCTGGCAGGGTGTGTATGTTTGGATCCATACATTAGAATGCTCTCCTCCTCCTGCCTGCTTTTTCCTTCGGAGCAGGGTGTCAGCCTAGCTACCTTTCTCTGCTGCCACCTCTAGAGGCTGAATGGGAAGTCCTGGATAAGCCCCCTCTGGTAGCTTAGCCCCCGCCCTGGACCCTTAAGTCTACAGGGTCCCCTGAAATCCCCTCTTTGCCTTCTCCTCTATGTACGCTGAGAAGATACGGCATTTCTACAAGCTGAGCTGGTCGTGGCAAATCTGTATCCACAGCAAGGCAGTCCTCCCTATTACTCTGACAGCTGTGGGACTAAATGTGTTTTTACTGGGTAGCAGAAAAGATAACAGACCCAAATGGGTTAGAATGTCTAAAAGGATAATTTTTACTTAGCACAGAAATATCATCAGCAAAAAGAAAATATTGAGAAGTAGCTTTCTCTTTGCAGCATCTGAGTATGCCACAATAATCTTAAATTACAGTAGCCATCTCTTAAGGGAAAAACAATAAAGAATCTTGAGGCACCTTAAAGACCAACAAATTTATTCTGGCATAGGTTTTTGTAAACACTGTCCATTTCATCAGATGCATGAAGTGTTAACTCCAGATTGGCAAATTTATATACACATGGGTGGAGAGAGAAATGTAAACTGTGTGGTTTAGAAGGAATTGAGATGTAGAAAGTACAGACAGTGATAATTACCTTACCAGTTGCCATACAAAAAACATAGTTGGGTGATAAAACAGACGTAATTGCAGTGGTGAACCAATTAACATATGTAGTGTGATAAAAAAAAAAACCGTTGTCCTTGTCCAAACCACAGGAAATAAAGATGAATCTCTTGATATTATCATAGAGTGTTTCAACTCAAGAGATACAACTCTTATTTCCTATGGTTTGAACAAGGACAAAAGTATCTACAAAAGCTTATTCCAGAATAAATGTGTTAGTCTTTAATGTATCACAAGATCTTTGTTGTTTTTGCTGCAATAGACTAATATGGTTACCTCTCTGGAATAATCTCTAAGGGTGTTTTTACATGTTAGAAACTGGGTCCCTTGATCATGAGAGCTTCTGTAGTATTTCTGTAACAATTTGTTTAGTGATCTGCCTTTTGATTGGTGGTACTACAAGCTGTCCATCTGGAAGGAGCCTTGGTCCCCAGAACGAGGCATCTCTTGACCTCGAGGGGACTGCATTTACTGCAAGTCAGTTGCTCTTTGTGACCAAGGGGCTTCCAGACAGAAGGCTCCAAGCGCTACCAATAAGAGGGCCTTGGGCAGCTGTTATGACTCTTTCTCCTTAACATATTTTCTGTGGTAAGACAAAAAGGTGAAAGAAGCAGTGGGAAAACACAGGAGGGTTATGAGTGGAAGGCCGTGCCTAGGCCCCTGTGAAATTCTGTGAATGACACAGGGCGATGGTGCTATAAAAGAGGCTAAGACAGGATAAAGTTCTTTATGCCTCCTTCTTTGTCAAAAGAATAAAGGAATGCTTGACAGTTTAGGAGATGTTGCCTTTCATGGAGACCAAGGCTATCAGATGGCCACTAGTCATGATGGGTATATGCTACCCCCAGGATCAGAGGCAGCACGCCTCTCGGTACCAGCTGTTGGGGAATACAAGTGGGAGGGTGCTATGGCGCTCGTGCCCTGCTTGTGGGCTTCCCACTGGGGCATCTGTTTGGCCACTGCAGAAACAGAATGCTGGACGAGATCGGCCTTTGGGCTGATCTGGCCTGGCTGCTCTTATGTCCCTATGAACGATCCACAGACTATTTAAGCTTGTGAAGTATTACTGATGTCAGTGGAGCTGCACCTTATTGGTCTTTTTCTTGTGAATTGCATGTGAAGAGTTTTTAAAATGGTCTTTTTTGAATCTCGGCTAGGCTTGTGGATTAGTCATGATTATTAATCTTCTGCCATTACCTGCTTTTAATAGTTTGTGTACAATATCATGGTATGAATGCTGCAAATATTGAATTAAAATGCTAATCTGAGAGCTGTTGTCATGGCCTGAAGCACCGCTGTCGCTGCCCAGCAGCTCCTCCCTCTTTACCCAAACAGAGTAAAACGGCTGGCAGTCTTTGGAATGGCAGCCTCCAGGGCTTGGCTGTCTGTGGGCATATTATTCTGTTCCCAAGGTATTATTGGGGCAGGAGATGGTGACTGGTTAAAGGAGAACCAACATCCTCATGTGGCAGGTGGGGGTTGCAGAGGAAGGGGCTTGCTGAAATAATGTGTTAGGGACTGCCATGACCCTACCCCCCATGATTGAGGGCTACGGGTTAGGGAGATGGGGTTGTACCTGGGCAGAGACAGAAGAGTCCAAGTGGGTGGGATTGTATAGAGAAAGGCTCAGCTGTGGCTTCAGGCTTCAGTGGTTTGCAGTCAAGGAGAGGCTATTTTGTTATGTGCCATTTTTCCTAGGTCATAAACACATACAAAATAAGAAAACCCATATAAAAACAAAATACCATAATACAGAAAAACTAGCCACAGAACCTAAATCAAACAAATGCTCACTAGAAAAGAAAGGCTTTACAGCCTCTCCAAAAGAGAATGCTTGTTGTTGGACAGATTAAAAATATAATAAATATATAAAATATTTTTCCTAATTTCTTCATTTAGCATCCTCTTAATTCCGCAGCTGACGCCAGTTGCGTCCCTGCCCTTTGCTGTGATTGGCTATGTAAATATTTACATAGCCAATCATGGCAAAGGGCAGGGATGCAAATGGTGTCCTCTACGCTGGACGCCATTTGCGGCTGCAGCCTGGCAGCAGACGGAAGTCCAGCTGCGGATGGCCCCGGCCGGCGGCTCTGTGGACTTGCCGCGGAGCGGAACCGGCCGGGGAGGATTCCGGGGGGAGGGACGGATCGCCTCCCCCCCCAGTGGACCTTGGAGCAGACTGGTAAGTGGGGTTCGTACACCCCTAGCCCCGGCCCTTCCAGGCTGCTTCCAATCAAACCCTGGCTATATTTATTTATTTATTTATTTATTTATTTATTTATTTATTTATTTCTATACCGCCCAATAGCCGAAGCTCTCTATAACCTACAAGGCCCACTGCAGTGCTGCAGCTGGGCCCTGACAGAGCTGTACACACAGGTGGCCTGGACTGCAGCACGGCACCACGTGGGATCTCTGGTGGCTCTTTTTCTTCTGCCGCAAAGAGCCAGGAACACTTCACTGGCTTTCTTTTTTAGATCTGCCAATCCAGCTCTTGGGGGGTAAGAATTGCTACTCATCAGGGGACCCTAAAACTGGCAAATAACAAGACTGTGTTAGGGGAAGACCTCCTGATTCTCAAGCCCAGTTGAGCAATGGAACAAGCTGCTGGGGCAGTGATGTGGAAGCTCTTTCTTCTGCAGCTTTCAAGGGGAAAGGCTGGATGTCTGCATATAAGGCATCTTGTCTTCAGGCAGTGGGTTGGAACGGAGAGGACCGGAGGATACTGTCGTCTCGATATAAACTCTACAGGAAGGACAGGGAAGGGCATACTGGGGGAGGTGTTGCTCTGCACGTCGAAGAGGGCAGAGTGTCGCGCACCTGAAGGGGGCAGGCTCTTCCACCGAAGCACTGTGGGTGACAATACCAGGCTCCAAAACTAGTACTAGGAACGTGCTATCGTCCCCCTGACCAGATGCTCAGAGTGACTTTGAGATGAAAAATGAAATCAGGGAGGCCTCCAAATGAGGAAGTGTTGTAATAGTGGGTGACTCCAATTACTCCCACATTGACTGGATAAATGCCTATTCCAGTCACAACAAAGAAATTAAATTTCTCAATGCCCTAAACAACTGTGCCCTAGAACAGTTGGTCATGGAACTGACCGGAGGGGAAGTGACCCTGGATTTAATCCTAAGAGATGTTGCCCAGGACCTAGTATGAGATGTAAATGTTGTTGAACCAGTTGGAAACAGTGACCACAGCGCTATCAGATTTAATATGTATTTGAGTGGAAAATTGCCCAGGAAGTCCAACACAGTCACATTTGACTTCAGACGAGGAAAATTCTCTAAAATGAGGGAATTGGTGAAAAGGAAGTTGAAAGGGGGAATCAAGAGGGTTAAATCTCTTCAAAATGCTTGGAGGTTACTTAAAACCACAATAATAGACGCTCAGCTAAAATGTATACCACAGGTTAGGAAAAGTAGCAGCAAGTTCAAAAGGTCACCGGCATGGTTAACAAGCTGCATCAAGGATGCTATTAGTGCAAAGAGGGCTTCCTTCAGAAAATGGAATGTGACTTCTGAAACTTATTTATTGGTGAAAGAGGGAGTTGAGAGACTGGATCTGAGAGATCTGGCTACAGTGTTCTGCTCAGTACTTTAAGAGGTGGGCAGAATGAGTTAAGAACGTAAGATGATACATGCTAGAGCAGACCAAGGGTCCATTTAGTCGAGTATTTTGTTCACACAGTGGCCAACCAGCTGCCCATGGGAAACCCACAAGCAGGCATGAGTGCAACAGCACCCAGCAGCTGATGTACATAGACATACTGCCTCTGATACTGGAGGTAGCATATAGCTGTCAGGACTAGTAGCCATTGATAAACCTTATCCTCCAGTAAAGGCAGGAAACCAGTTCCTTAGCTTTTTCTATGCACTGGAGAGCTGGGCCCAGCACAGCACAGTGAGAGTTGGTTGCTTTATTGTCTGGGCATTGATGAATAATGGCCTTGCCTACAAAAGAACTGCATATCTTATCAAAGGCAGGATATGATGGCCCCGGTAGAACAAAAGGACTCTGGAGTGCACCCCAGCCTTGAGAGTGAATGCTGCCCTTTCTGGGTTCAGGCCTAGCTCATAACTGTGCTGTAACCCTGGTGTTCTGCTAATATGGTGCCAGTCCTCTTGTCTGCTTGCTCAACAACTTGTGAACAATGCCTTGCATGCATCACCCTTCGCACAATTGCATAAGTGCAAACAAACAAGGATTTACAGCATATAGTTACATCTCAGCCTTGCTCTGTGCTCTCTTTAATGCTGGAAAACAGATTTGTCCATCTATTTGCTTTGATAGAAATGGCTTGCCAAGCAAGGAGGCACCATTTGTGGTTATGGTGTTCCCTCCTTCCTTGTGGGTGCTTATGGAGGCAAGAACTGGGTGTCAAACGAGAGTTTCTGGCTGCATGTGGGTGGGCACTGGGCAGCTTTCAAACTACATATTTTAATAAACTGCTTTTTGCTTATGCTGGTTCTAGCACTTGACAAGTAAATGACTTTGGTAGAACCAAGCGGTAGTCTTATTCGCTACTCAAGTCGGAACTGCTACCCCAGTGCAGTTCCTTGCTTAGTCGCTAGTGATTAGTACCTGTAAGAGTCATAAAGTAATAAAGGAATAAAGCCTTGGAAAGAATCCTCGTCTTCTGTGTCCTGAGTTGGCTATTGGAGGGGACTGTAAGAGGCAGCTAGGGCGCTCTTGACAACACCATAGGAACCTGGAATGTAAGATCTATGAGCCAGGGCAAATTGGATGTGGTTATTGGGGAGATGTCAAGATTAAATATAGACATTTTGGGTGTCAGTGAACTGCAATGGACTGGAATGGGTCACTTCACATCAGATGACCACCAGATCTACTACTGTGGATAAGAGGACCACAGAAGAAATGGAGTAGCCTTCATAATTAATAATAAAGTGGCTAAAGCAGTGCTTGGATACAATCCAAAAAATGACAGAATGATCTCAATTCGAATTCAGGGTAAGCCATTCAACATCACAGTGATCCAAATATACGCCCCAACCACAGATGCTGAAGAAGCAGAAGCAGATCAGTTCTATGAGGATCTGCAGCACCTACTGGATAGTACGCCAAAAAGAGATGTTATTTTCATTACAGGAGACTGGAATGCTAAGGTGGGTAGTCAAACGACACCTGGAATTACAGGCAAGCATGGTCTGGGAGAACAAAATGAAGCAGGACATAGGCTGATAGAATTTTGCCAAGACAACTCACTGTGCATAACAACACTCTCTTCCAACAACCTAAGAGACGACTTTATACATGGACTTCACCAGACAGCTGACACCGAAATCAGATTGACTACATCCTTTGTAGCCAAAGGTAGCGGACATCTATACAGTCGGTAAAAACAAGACCCAGAGCTGATGGTAGCTCAGATCACGAACTCCTTATTGCACAATTTAGAATCAGACTAAAGAGAATAGAGAAGACCCACAGATCGGTTAGATATGAGCTCACTAATATTCCTAATGAATATGCAGTGGAGGTGAAGAATAGATTTAAGGGACTAGATTTAGTAGATAGGGTCCCGGAAGAACTATGGACAGAAGTTCGGAACATTGTTCAGGAGGCGGCAACAAAAAACGTCCCAAAGAAAAAGAAAACCAAGAAGGCAAGATGGCTGTCTGCTGAGACGCTGGAAGTAGTCCAACAAAGAAGGAAAGCAAAAGGCAACAATGATAGGGAGAGATATGCCCAATTAAATGCAAAATTCCAGATGTTAGCCAGAAGAGATCAGGAATTATTTTTAAACAAGCAATGTGCGGAAGCGGAAGAATATAATAGAATAGGAAGGACAAGAGACTTCTTCCAGAAAATCAGAAACATCGGGGGTAAATTCCAGGCAAAAATGGGTATGATCAAAAACAAAGATGGCAGGGACCTAACAGAAGCAGAAGAGATCAAGAAAAGGTGGCAAGAATATACGGAAGATCTGTATAGGAAGGATAATAATATCAGGGATAGATTTGACGGTGTGGTCAGTGAGCTAGAGCCAGACATCCTGAAGAGTGAGGATGAATGGGCCTTAAGAAGCATTCCTAACAACAAGGCAGCAGGAGACGACGGTATCCTAGCTGAACTGTTTAAAATCTTGCAAAATGATGCTGTCAAGGTGATGCATGCCAGCCATATGCCATCAAATTTGGAAAACACAAGAATGGCCACCAGATTGGAAAAAATCAACTTATATCCCCCAAAAAGGGAAACACTAAAGAATGTTCAAACTATCGAACAGTGGCACTTATTTCACATGCCAGTAAGGTAATGCTCAAGATCTTGCAAGGTAGACTCCAGCAATTCATGGAACGAGAATTGCCAGATGTACAAGCTGGGTTTAGAAAAGGCAGAGGAACTCGAGACCAAATTGCCAATATCCGCTGGATAATGGAGAAAGCCAGGGAGTTTCAGAAAAAACATCTATTTCTGTTTTATTGACTATTCTAAAGCCTTTGACTGTGTGGATCATCACAAATGGTGGCAAGTTCTTGGTGGTATGGGGATACCAAGTCATCTTGTCTGCGTCCTGTATAACGACCAAGTAGCAATGGTAAGAACAGACCACGGAACAACGGACTGGTTTAAGATTGGGAAAGGAGTATGGCAGGGTTGTATACTCTCACCCTACCTATTCAACCTGTACGCAGAACACATCATGCGACGTGCTGGGCTTGATGAAGCCAAGGCTGGAGTTAAAATCGCTGGAAGAAACATTAATAATCTCAGATATGCAGATGATGCCACTTCGATGGCTGAAAGCGAGGAAGAGCTGAGGAACCTCATGACGAGGGTGAAAGAAGAAAGTGCAAAAGCTGGTTTGCAGTTAAACCTCAAAAAAACCAAGATTATGGCAACCAACTTGATTGATCACTGGCAAATAGAAGGAGAAAACATGGCGGCAGAGACAGACTTTGTCTTTCTAGGCGCAAAGATTACTGTAGACGCTGACTGCAGCCAGGAAATCAGAAGACGTTTACTTCTTGGGAGGACAGCAATGACAAATCTTGATAAAATAGTGAAGAGCAGAGACATCACACTGACAACAAAGATCCTCATAGTTCAAGCAATGGTATTCTCCGTAGTAACCTATGGCTGCGAGAGCTGGACCATAAGGAAGGCTGAGCAAAGGAAGATAGATGCTTTTGAACTGTGGTGCTGGAGGAAAATTCTGAGAGTGCCTTGGACTGCAAGAAGATCAAACCAGTCCATCCTCCAGGAAATAAAGCCAGACTGCTCACTTGAGGGAATGATCTTAAAGGCAAAACTGAAGTACTTTGGCCACATAATGAGAAGACAGGACGCCCTGGAGAAGATGCTGATGCTAGGGAAAGTGGAAAGCAAAAGGAAGAGGGGCCAACCAAGGGCAAGATGGATGAATGATATTCTGGCGGTGACGGACTCGACCTTGGGGGAGCTGGGGGTGGTGACAGCTGACAGGAAGCTCTGGTGTGGGCTGGTCCGTGAAGTCACGAAGGGTCAGAAGCAACTGAACGAATAAACAACAACAAAGGTCAGTAGAAGATTTAAATCCAATGGCCAGCCTTCATGATTCCTTCAGCTTATGTCTGTTGTCAGAGGACAAAGAAACAAGAAGTAACCTCATAGGTGCAGAATCTCCTTAGCTAAAAGGATCTTCAACAAATCTCCCAAGGAACTGGAGTCCTACCTCTTAGTAGGGGAAATCTGGCACATTCAGGCATAGTATCATAGAAGCATAGAATAGTAGGGTTGAAAGGGGCCTACAAGGCCATCGAGTCCAACCCCCTGCTCAGTGCAGGAATCCAAGTCAGAGCATCCCTGACAGATGGCTGTCCAGCCTCGTCTTGAACGCCTCCAGGGTGGGAGAGCCCACCACCTCCCTAGGTCATCGGTTCCATTGGTGTATTGCTGTAACAGTCAGGACATTTTTCCTGATGTTCAGCCCGAATCTGGCTTCCGGTCACTTGAGCCCATGATTCCGTGTCCTGCACTTTGGGATGATCGAAAAGAGATCCTGGCCTTCCTCTCTGTGACAACCTTTCAAGTACTTGAAGAGCGCTATCATATCTCCCCTCAGTCTTCTCTTCTCAAGGCTAAACATGCCCAGTTCTTTCAGTCTCTCTTCATAGGGCTTTGTTTCCAGTCCCCTGATCATCTTTGTTGCCCTCTTCTGAACCCTCTCCAGTTTGTCTGCATCCTTCTTCAAG
The DNA here is from genome assembly GCF_057233095.1 of Heloderma suspectum. Lineage (NCBI taxonomy): Eukaryota > Metazoa > Chordata > Lepidosauria > Squamata > Helodermatidae > Heloderma > Heloderma suspectum. Next base: position 2,122,331 of record NC_139459.1, on the reverse strand, counting down.
TGTGGTGCCCAGAACTTGACACAGTACTCCAGATGAGGCCTAACCAGTGCTAAGTAGAGGGGAACCAGTACTTCCTGGGATTTGGAAGCTATGCTTCTATTAATGCAGCCCAAAATGGTATTTGCCTTTTTTGCAGCCACATCACGTGGTTGGCTCATATTCAGCTTGTGATCGACAACAATTCCAAGATCCTTCTCGCTTGCAGTGTGGTTGAGCCACGTATCCCCCATCTTGTAACTGTGCATTTGGTTTCTTTTTCCGAGGTGCAGAAGTTGGCATTTCTCCCTATTAAATGTCATTCTGTTGTTTTCTGCCCAGCACTCCAGATTATCCAGATCACTTTGAATTTTGTTTCTGTCTTCCAGGGTATTAGCTATCCCGCCCAATTTGGTGTCATCTGCAAATGTGATCAGCATTCTCTGCACCTCCTCCTCCAAGTCATTCATAAAAATGTTGACGAGCACTGGGCCCAGGACTGAGCCCTGCGGTACCCCACTCGTTACCTCTCCCCAGTTTGAGAAGGTCCCATTAGGCAAATTGCAGGTGGCTTCTGAAAAGCCAGTTGTGGGAAGCTTCTTCTAAGAGGTGGTTTCAGTTCTCCATGCTAACGAAGAGTGATTCAAATTAAGTACTCTAAATTGTTGAAGCACTACGTAGGAGGGGTTTAACTTTTAATTTGCTCCTCTGTAGTGGTGCTCTGACCAGTTGCCTCCAGATTCTGAGTACTTAAAGGAGTTTGGCCAACCTTTAGGCAGGCTGGAAAGAGGGCAGAGCTACATGTCGGTGTATATATGACAGGCAGAGAACTATACATGCCAAGTAGGCCACTTTGCACCAGTCCTGAAGGGCTTTCTGTCCTTTTAAAAATGGAAACCAGCAGTGTCAGTCTGGCTAAATCATGGCAATATAGCCAGAGTTCATTACATATCACTAGAGCGCATTACAGTAGTCCAGATACGAAGATACTAGTGTATGTATAACAGTGGCTAGCTTGTCTTTTCCCCAGGAAGTGGGCTGGAGGCGTGTGCGTGTGTATGTACATGTACCCTATAGAGAGCCACAACTTTAAATGACTTTCCAAATGCAAGGGTTCCAGGTCCCTCCCCTCAAGCCTGCTTGTATGTGGTTTGTAATGAAATCTTAGTCAGTGTCGTGGAGTCTGAGTATGTTTAGTGTGCTGTTCCAGCATTTGTGTAAAAATAACAGTCAGGAATAATGTCCCATTTGGCTGTTATTAAATACGTATTAACTACCATAGCAGCTTGAATAGCAGCTTTATTTTGAAACAAGTGCAAGGGAGAGGAGATGTGGCCTTATGGGATGTTGATTTTGGAACTGGGCATTCATTTTGTTAGTGACATTGGGATTTGACATAAATGATCATGAATGTCATGAACGTTCATGTACTAGCAGTGTACAGGGATTTAACTTTTTAATGGGTGCACTTTAAACTACAGTTTTGCTTTCATAGCATCTCTGGAATATGTAAAAGAAGTAGAATAGGACTATATCTGAGTGAGTAATCAAACGAGAGATTTGTTAATGCCAGGATCTAATAACAGTGTGCGGTGGAAACTAGCTAGAAGCTTGTTTTCAAAACTCTCACACTTGCTTAGTTGAAATCCATATATCAGTGGGCTCCCAGTCTCCTCTCTACAGAAAACATGTAGCATGCTCACTCTGGGTCACTTCTCTTGTTGATTTTCCTTATTTACTTTCCTCGTAAATATCAAGAAGCATTGGTATTTCAGATGGCTCTTGTTTTTTCCCCCCCGAGGGCTGAGTACATTGCATACTTTGTAACTGTAAGGACTGGTGCCTGAGCTTGCTTTTTTCCTCCTACCTCCCCCTCCTTTTCCGCTTGTGTGTTATGTCTTTTAGATTGTGAGCTTGATTGCAGGGACTGTCTTACTACTGATATTTGTAAGCCACTTTGGAAGCCTTTGGGGTGAGACAAAAATGCATTAAATGAATAATAAATAAATTTGCAAAGACATATACAGTCTGAATTGATTAGAGACTCTTCAGACTTTCATCTCATTGCACAGGTAGCATTGCTTGGTGACCACCAGATTTTGCTGCCTGACTCAACCTACAAAGACGAGTCCCTATCCAGCCCTCTCTGTAGGCCATGTTCATGGCTTAATATCTGAATGCTGAAAACTTTTAATTATCCAGTTTACACAAAAATATGCACCCTTAGATAACTGAAAGCTAACTTGCAGCATTAGGAACTTCGGAAGCTTCTCTCACATCAACCTATTTGTTCATCTAGCTCAGTATTGTCTCCTCTGACTTGAAAAAGTGTCTTTCATCACCTGATACTGAGATCCATTAACTGGAGGTGCTGGGGCTTGAATATGGGATTTTTTGCAAGCAAAACAAGTGCTCTGCTACTTCCATGTTTTTTAAACTGCCCAGAGAGCTTTGGCTATTGGGCGGTATAGAAATGTAATAAATGAAATGTTGCAGTCCACCTCCATTACTATCCAATTTCAGTAATGTCACTGGCTTAACTAGCTAATATTTGCTCCTCATAATTAATATTCTACTGTTGCTACATAAAGGTGAATCACTCCTGGGGTTGGTGGAGGGAGGCAGGCAACTCCATCAACCCTCTCCCATGAGAATTCCAACTGCCACAAAGTCAGCTTTCTGAAGCAAGCTCCGTGTGACAGCAGGCACAGCCCTGCCCTGGACATGAGCTGATCAGTTCCCAAATGTGGTGCATGGTGGTGACATGGGTGCTTCCAAGGAGGGGTTGCTTTTCAGGACACCCAAAACCTCTGTAAATAATCGGCTTTAAGGTGGAGAAGAAGTCTGTTCTTTTGTTCAAGGCCGGAGAGCTACATGTGAAAGCTTGCCCCTGCTGAAACTGTAGACAACTTTTATTGAAACGTGTTTGTATGGAACCTTTTACTAGGTAGACCATTTTGAGAACTATTGTTGAAAAGTGGAATATAAATATTCTAAGTAAATAAAACAAAGGTGGCAAAGTTTGGGCATGGACCGGGTTTCTCTCCTTTATTGGAGGGTTTGAAAAACTTCTGGGAATTATTTGCAGTCATTTAAAATGGGAGTTGGTGTTTTGAATCAGTATTGGGGAAAATAACATATAATTTTGTCATAGGGTCATCCTACTTTAGTATCCTGAGTTACCTAAAACTTTTCTATTTTATTAGAAGCTTTTAGAATATGTGATGTGATAATGTGATAATGATGGCCACTGAGTTCTTCTAATTATTTTTCTTTTCATTTTTTAATAGTAAAATACTATTTCACTAGAAAATGAGAGGAAATCAGTCATGAAAGCCTCTCATCCCCTCGCTGG